>NC_063214.1:25591922-26841922 GCF_020740725.1 Corvus hawaiiensis
GGGGGAGAATGAATTTAAAGCTTCACTTGTGTATAGTGAAAACGAACACAAAAATAATTTAAGAAAGTCTTTTAGTGCTCATAATTTACCCATTATGAAGCACAAATGAAAAAACAAAAGCAAGACTTCAATTCTAGGAAGAGGAGCTTTCAACGTTTTTAGTCAGCTCATCAGCAATTCCCAACTAGCCTGGTCATTCTAGACAAGTATCAGCTGAAGCATTCACTGCTGAACAAAAAAATGAGTAAGACAGTAACTTCTGACCTTTGGAATACAGAAACATTAAAACTGCACCCTGAGGAAAGACAAATTAAGGAAGAACAATGAATGACCTTGCTCTGGCCTTTGATAAAGACACGGTTACAGTTCAGGATTAGAGTAATTTCTTCTGAACCCATGACAAACAGCTGAAAAGCTGGAGGGCAACCTAATTTCTGAAAATCTGATGATCTCATCTGCTCCAAGTCATTTCTAAAGGGTGATATGGCTTTAAATTCACATTATTTTTTCTCCTCAATAACTCCTATGTAGAAAAGCCCTAAAATGTCTTCTTACTGCAAAATTATTATTTGCTGCTGACAACATATTCCTCTACGAAACTATTCTTCCCTTCTTGGTGGCATGGTAAGAGAACACCATAAGAGAGAAGGAAAGGCTGTCATAGTTAAAGCAAAGAACCCCCATGTGCAGAAGAACATCACATCTCAGTTACTTACCAAGCCCAGACCCAGTCTGAGAGGGAATATTTCCCATGAAGAATGGAACCATTGTTGGTTATTACCTGTGACTTATCAATGACAGAGCAGACAGAGATTTTGAAAGAATTTAGGGTTTCTGCAGAGCACAGAGAAAACCTACACAGTTTAGAGTTTTTCAGCCTGAAATTGCTGGCCTCCAGAATCCACAGCAAAAAGGCCAAAGTCTGTCCAAAACCTTACATAACTTCATTCTAGAAATTCTTTAACATCTACAATGAAGACAAACTCTGCACAGCAGATGCCAACTCTTAGAGCCTCCCCTCCTACAGGTTTGTGGAAAATATCCCTCTAGCTTCCCCTTCGTGTTCCAAATATCCAAACATACACCTCTCAGCTCTGTTTCACACTCAGTGTTATTTTGGTGGGCAGTGGCAGCAGCAAGGATTTGTTGCTCCTGCTCAGCCTGGCAGAAGCATGTGCCCATTAGTCAGGTGACTGCTGCCATACACAGACAAGGGCTGCTTTACTTTCCAGGGGCAAACACTGGCATCTGAAGAGCAAATACCTTCATTGCACAAGCTTTCTGCAACAGCAGTCCAAGTGACTCAGTCAGAGGTACACATCTCTGTCTGACAGAGCCAAGGGAACACAGCACCCTCACTCACATCACAGGTCGACAGGCCTCTGAACACGAACAATGAAGCTGGAAGTGTTATTTTTCTGCCTTTAAAAACACAAGGCAAAAAGAGAGCTCACAGACAGATAAGCTAGAGAAACAAGGCAACACATATGAACCAAAATTACAAAAAACACTATTAACACTACCTCTGCTTCAATAGGAATATTCAAGGAAGTCAAACTACATTCATGTGCAATCAAGCGCCAAGGCTCTGCAGTCAAATACCAGCTATATGGTTTCACCAATATCACATCGAAAGTGCCACTCCCCTCTTCCTATGAGGAAAAGGACTTACAACAGGACAAAGTAAGGAAGCGCTGTAAGGTCCTATTCCAATTTATGTATTCAATGCAAAGCAGCCCAGGATTGGACTGTCTCAATGGCATTATAGGATAACAGGAAAAAAAAAGTCAGCAACTGCTGGCAAAAAGAAAGCAGGAACTGTGGGCTGACAAGTATCATGGTTTAGTCCTGTTTCCACAAGCATGATTATTCTTTTGTCTACATTTCATGTTTGACCCTCTTTCTTTCCATAATTTCCAGCCTGTGTTGGCTATGAACTTACCTGAGTCACAGGCAGTATTTTAAGAGATCAAAGTCCTCATCTTTGCATGCTGTTTCGGGACACTGCCAAGGAATACTGGGTGAGCATCCTGGTCCCACAGAGGCAGTTTTCCTAAGACTGTAAGAGCATATTCTTGGCTAAAGCATTTAACTTGGTAATTTACTGAGTACTTCCAAAGTTTTTGTTTAAGTATCCAGACTAAAGGACAATGCTGCCATTTGTACAAGCTACTTTGATTTATTTATTAATTTTAAGGACATGTCTGAGGGTAAGCAATTAGATCTACTTGTGTTTTGTTTGTGGGTTTTTTTAAACTGAAAAATATCTTCTGTTTACTACTATTTCAGAACAACATGATGCTCCAGAGCTGAAAAGATATATTTTTCCAGATTCATCGTGGAACTTACTAAACCACTGATTTTAAGCTCAGAGCCTATAGGCCTCAGAATTCCCAGAATTATTTCTCAAAAGTGTTCAGAAAAATAATTAAGAATTACAAATTTCAGCATTCTTAAATTTACTGTAAAAGCTCTTAACTCCTTCAGTAGGAAGTCCATCAGGGGTCTACAAATTAAAATACATGAAAGAACTCTGGTATTTATCTATTTTTAAGACACCAGTAACTAAACATCACACCACAAAGTCTGATAAGCTATACATACAACTCTTTCCATCTTCCCCTATATGAAGATCTCAAAAGTTTCACTGAGCCTTCCAAGGCAAATTCTTAATACTCTTTCATCCTGAGCCTGAAAATGACCAAGTGAACACAATGTTTAACCAGGTTAAATTGCAAACTTAGTCAGAGATCAAACTGTAAACAGACGAGACCTAAAAAACAGATGTTATTGCTCCAGATGGACTCCAGTCCCACTGGGCTAACACTTGGAAAAAGCAAACAGAGGTTTTGCTTAATGCAAACAATACACATGAAGCGCTATCTTGCAGAAGTAATTATATTAACTGCTCCAGTTAAAATAACAAAGATATTTGAGAACACAAAACTTTATCTATGTCAGAAATAAGGAGCAACTATCTCATTCAAGTTGGAAACAACTATTCTGAGTTCAGTTACACACCTACTAATTCTCTCACCCAAGAGGAAAGGAAATTAGAGCCTCTAAAATGGCAACGTGTCAGTGAGAAGTGCCTTGATATTCCTAGTGGAAAAACACAGGTAATTTATTGCCTATAAAACACAGGAAGTTAGAAACTGTGTGTACACAGAGGCAGGAAAGAAGGAATGGGAAATAATGTGTCATAATACAAATATTTTTAACCCACAGTGTTTGCTACCTAGTAGAATTATGCCTGTTAACTCCCAGGCTGCTCTTCCAAGGGCGCTCAGAGGACAGACTGGCTAGATGGATTGTAGTTTGCCGGGCTGAAAGGCAAATAGCAGAAGATGGGATTGCTTCAGCTCCCACTGAATCTAAATACCATCCCATTGCACCAAACATTATACCTAATAACTTTATTATTAATAATCTGAAAACATCTCCCCGTATGTTTTACCCACAGCCTACACAAAGACGACAATCACTATTGGCACAGTGCCTCCCAGGCACCTTCCCTTCCCCGTTGTTAAAAAGACTTTGCAAAAATCAAGGCATTCAGCCACAGCTCCAGTAAAGAGCCCAGAGCAATTTCCTTCTGACAACTTCACTCTACACAGTATGTAGCCACCTTCCTCTAAAAAAAAAAAAAGTTGGGTTTTGGTTTGCTTTTGGGGTTGCTTTTGTTTTTTTTTTTTTTTTAAATAGGCAGAATACTCTGCTACCTTCCCTCTGTTGGTAAGCCTTCAGAATGCCTACTTTGTGCCTCTCCCAAAACTCATGCTTCTTGCTATGCCCATCAACAATAATTCTGTTAAGGTCTTCACAACAGCACATTGAACAGGCATCTTCTCGGACTGAACTGCACAGAAGCTGATGTCGGCCTTCTAAGTTAAATCGCAAAAGCTGAGTAGAGGTGTTGATACAGATACCCATGCACAGAATGTCTGGTTTAGTGTCAGAGTGAATGTTGTGGTCATTAGAAGATCAAGAACACCCAGCAACTGCAAATGACACTTAAAAACACTTAAATATGAGCTCAATTGCATGTGCTTTGCAGTTTGGATGCAGCTAAAGAAGGGAAGGTCTTAGAGTTATAACTAACATTTCTTCTCTACCCCAAGCTTGCTCTGTGGTTTGATTAAGACACAACATAACTTGGAGGGAAGATGAAGATGTCAGCAGCTGATTAGGTATTTTTACCTTCCCTCCACTAAGAATTATTTTGGAAAAAAACCAAACAAAAGCAAGTTAGCTATTTCAAAGTAATCGGTAAGGAAGCTGTTGTTAGCATCCAGACTTCTGTGCTGTATCTGAGAGTTAAGGACCCCATTCCTAATAAGGCATGTTACAGCCCAGCATTGTTAGTTCAGGTTTTCTGCAGAAAATAGCACAATGTCTGCATCAGCTGCATTCATGTTTTTAAAGGTTATAAATGTGGTATCATTAAAGGTAGGTGATTGTCTCTCTTAAGGGACAGTTAGTTATGGATATGAAAGAAGTAAAGGACTAAGAGACCAAGGATTGTTGGTTAGCACCACTGAAATCAAATGTCACACATGAACAAAGAACTACCTTTTTTTCTTGAAAGATTTCCCCCACCCAGTTGAAGTAAATGGTAGGATTTGTCTTCACTTAGAAGTTCCATCAACTTTCAGATGGAAATATTCTTAGCTAAATGAGTAGCAGCACATCTTTACGCATCAATAGTTTACATACTCATACCCACCTCATTTATTTGTCCTCCCAAACAGAAGTATGCTATACCAGATCAAGGATTTATATGCAGTGATGCAAGTACTCTAAAAGCCTTCATCACATTTACAAGGAAAGCAACACCATCCTTCAGCATAAGCATGTTCTGAGTAAGATACAATGCACAAAAAGACGTGGGAATACAAAGCTTTCCTCAAGAAGAACATTTCGGTCCCTACTTCTTTTGTTTGTACTCATGCCACATTTGAAACCTCTCCCCCACAGAAGTGGCTGCACATGTCTGACACACATTCTGCATCTGCTTTATTGAGAATCAGAGGGACTTGAAACTCTTCTCCCACAGACATACAAAAAAACCCCTGAACACTGAGGTAATCAAACTCAAAAAAGGTTACACAGAAATTCTGAAAATCCTTTTTGCACCTGCCACATTGCTCACTTACTTACAGACACTTGTAGCTGAATTGTGTCTAAGTTACAGCACAAGTAACTTTGGATAAACACCATACCTGTCATGATGCCCCTGTAACAACTGCAGCACAATACGCCATCAGTTGTAATGCAATTTGTGTAGTATGCCCCTCGTTCCTTAATTTTAAATTGTTCATTATATTTCCAATTTGTTTTGCTTTTCCTGCTCAGATAAAGTCTGAATAGCATACATCGTCAAGGACTGGGAATAAGCTGTTCAATGTCAGATCAAATCTGGCTAGTTCAAAGAACAGTTTAAGAGATTAATGCAAATGTAAATATTAAAAGAAGATTCACTGACAAAGTATTTCATGACTGTCATTGCAACTACAGCGTGATGTCTCATGCCATTAAAAGAGGTAGAGTATGTACAGGGTGTAGATAAGAAATGTCAAGAAACAATTAAGCAAGGCTACATAGGGGATCACATCTGCATCCTGTCTGAAGACACACACTATTTCTTCTGAATTATTTCTAGAGATCTGGAATGTGGAAGCCTGCCTTACTTAAGCCACATGCCCCAGAATGAGCTTTCCCTCAAAACATTTGTGCAGATGGGACAATTAAAGACCATCTTTCTGCACTGGAATATTGTAATGATAGAAGTCATACACGATATTGTTGTCAAAGGTAAAGTGATGCTAGCAACACCACTCATTACAGCTGCACTGCATCACAAATAGTTTGTTTCAAAGCAAAGGTATAATTCAAGCAACTTGATAAAACTATCTTAACTGTTTTTACATCCTCCTTTCTGTTAGTAAGGAGTTCCCAAGATGGATGGAACAGCCACCCTTGGTAATTATCCATATTGCTGGGCAATGCACATTACTCAAATTAAGGCAAAGCCTTTTTCAGCTGCGCAAACAAGAACTCCCTTTTAAACTTAAACATGTTTTTAAAAGCCTTTCAGTAGAAATACAGTAAGAGCACATTTCCATTCTCAGTTTGGACTTGGGCAATCCTGTGGCTCGGATTCACTGGCAAAGGGCAGACTCGTTCAACCACATATTTTGAATCACAAGAGACAAAGAAACTTTTCATTTTTAAATATGTTTGTGTGCTCTTAAGTGTCTGATCAAGGTGTGGGATTTTGTCTCACGTTGCTACACACACTCAACAAACACCAAGACTATTCTTTAATAATACTTCAACATAATTTCTTCAAAAGATTGCGACAACCAGTAATCAACAGGTATCAAGTACTCACTTTTAGCTCAAAATAAACTCCTAAGTATTTTAAGTGTTGTCAGCTCCCTTTGTTTCTTCCACACTTTTTTAAAGGTATACTAGAAATGCAGGATTAATCCAGCCTCAAATTCACATCATTAGTCAATCTTCACATTCTTCAGGTAAGTCCGGTCTTTGTGTAATTCCAGATAATTTGGAAATTTTTTTCTCTACAGTAGCTGTTGTCAGTCCATTATAAAGTTAGCAACCACTGCTACAGAATATACCTAAAGATCTTCCAAATTCCTGTTAAGCTGGTAGTGGATAAGCCAGGCATACCTTAACACAGTAACAGCTCAGCAGGTTAACAAATAACAGCAGCAGATAGCAGAGGAATAACAGAAATCAGGGAAGATGAAAGAAGGAGCCTGCAAGACTTATACTTAATCTAGTTTTACACTGATAACATAGAAGAACATTTTTCTAATTGCAAGCAACCTGGAGGTTTTTGTCAGAATTGTCAGTAAGCTCATTCCACATATTAAGAACTAGTTCACTCAAGCCCACGTGAAAATGGACTCATGTGCACCCCTATACACAGAATTGTTTGGTAGAGTTTGCCTCAAAGAAGCTAAACCATGTCTGTAATTAGAATTCAGAGACCAGATACATTGGCATATCAGTAAGACTACATGGTGGAAGTAGCTTACTGTAGAAATTTATATTTAAAAAAACCCCACTAAAATGAGGGGAAGTACTTATAAAGTATGAAACTCAAAGAGATTAGTAACATGCAGAGATGAAAAAGCACAAAAGCCCACAAAGAAAGCAAGTGCACCTGCTGGGAATCTTACTGGGAAAGGAAAGCACAGAGTCTAAACTCTGGATATTGGCAACAAAGATGAAGGGACTTGACACAGCAGACAAATATTTTTCACACATCAGGTATTCTTATCTTTAAGAATGTAAAAATATGTTTTATACCTACAGGCCAATATGAAAATATAGGCCAACTGAGGGAGCACATGGAAAGGGACAAGGAAACTAGCAATAAAATGGAATAATCAGTCTGTGGCACAGCCAGTGACATAGACTACCAGGAGTTCTCATTCTGCTGCCATATGCTGCATCTAATCCACTAAAGGAGCCCACGACTACTTAGATCTACACCACACACACGATACATTACTTACCTTCGGGTCCATCCTCCAAAGGCTGGACCAGACAAAACACTGACACCAGTTGTGAAATCTGCCTTCAGTCTTGCTCTCGCACATCCCAGTGACACACTACATAACTTGGCACCAACAAAGGAACACAAAAAGCAATCAACCACCCAAGCAGAAACCAGTTGAAAAAGTCCACATCTATTCATGAACTGAAAGACAACAAGCTTCACATCTAAATTCTTTACAGATGCCTGTGCCTGCATGATCTGAAGAAAACCTACCAGTCAGAGGACTATCCTCATTGGTACAGTTCAAGAATTAAAGATAACATGAGAAGAAAAAAAAGCAGACCTGCAAACCTGCTATCTTTCCTTCTTTAGTTATTCTGAATTAGTTCCACGATTTGCAAAGATCCTTCTGTTTACTTCTCCCATGAGAAATGCAAGTTAATCCATTAAAAACAAAACAAACGAACACAAACATTACAGAACAGCTGACCCATACTACTTAAAATTCTGAAAACACAGAGCACTTGTCAGGGTTTGCAGTACATTCCAGAACACGACCAGCACTGGAAGAAAAAGTAACTATTGCTTCCTTGATTCCTAATCTTCAGTGAACATATACATTTTCTAGCTAGCCAGCCAGCCAGCAGAACAAGCTCTAAGCAATGTCTAATATTAAGGAATTAAATAGCTAAATCAGTAAAAAAAAAAAAAAAAAGAAAAAAAAAACAGTACAAGGAAATAGAACCCTACAAAGCTTTTGCTGATTATCATTGTAACTTTACAACCAAGTACAGAGTTCCCATCCAACAGGACTGGGCATCTGAAATTTCTTTGGTCATCTCATAAAGCTTCTTAATATTTCGGTCAGTCTAGGGGAACTAGGGTTTGCCAGGAGAAGACATCTTCAGTCTCACAGCTCATGACTGGAAGTTCTTGATTACTACAAAATATGGGTCAGCAGAGGTGGGAGGACAGTTAAGTTCCCCTCTTCCTTCCTGCAACCATTAAACTTCCACAGTGGAAGTAACCCAGCACTTGTCAGCCTAGCTGAATTCATGACAATGAAGATTTTGATGCTAACATGGAGTAAACCAGACTTTTGCCACATTCAAACCATACTTCAGTCCTAGGCCTGACTGTGAAGGTGTACTTATTATTCTTGTCTTCCTTCCTTCCTTCTTTCCTGTCCTCACAAAGATGAAGCAAAACTGAAAGGCAACAAACATGGCTGCAGAGCACATCACTTGCTCATGCAATCTCTGAAACGCTCTCCAAAGAGAGTCTCTTCTAGAGCACTAGAAGAGTGCTCTCTTCTAGCACTCTACTGTTACTTTGGACTCCACTTTTATCACAAAATTTAAGAGAGTTCCAGATTTGTATCTCCCAAACCTGACTACTCAAAATGTAGGGCTTCATCCAAATAACTAATGGAGACACTGTCCCTGTATTCCAAGAGTTAAGTCGAGGCTAATTAAAGCACCATAAGCAATCAACACCTGTCAGCTGGTTACATGAGAGCTTCTGCACACAGAGGTCTCAGTGGCCACCTGTCACTTTATCAGTGACAATCAAACCACATGCAACCTAGAAATCCCCAGTCTAGGCCATTAACTCCAGGTTGCGCAGGATTCCCAGCAGAGCTTCTCACAGAAGTCAATGTTGTCCAGTCCAGGTCATGGAAGCCTCGGTTGAACTTCACCCAGCCCTTCACCTGACCAGCTCCTAATATGTTCCACGAGTGACACAAGGTGTAACCACTCAGGCAATGCGGCACAGAGAGCATCAGCTGCTTGCCCCAAATACACTCTGCAGAACTGAGCACTGCCTTTGGGCAGAGGTCACCTGTGTCCCAGGAGCGCAGCACGATACTGCAGGACAGACCCAGAGGGGAAGACTTGTTACTGCCACCAGCAGCCCTCAGCAGAAGCCCTCCCACACCAGCCTTCGCACCAGGCAGCACTCACCGCATGGACATCCACCCAACACCTTGGGAACAGCTGTCCACTGCACCCAGAGCATTGCCCTCCCGGCACCGCTTCCCCCTCGGGACAAGAGCGGGCGGGAAGGGCGGCCTCTCACCTGGAGGAGCACGGCCAGCAGAACGCACAGGTACACTTGATAAGGGCCCATCTGCCCCACCAGCGGGAATGCCTCCTCCACCTCCATCCCGCTCCCCGCCCGCCGCGCAGCTCCTACGAGCGGCCGCCGAGCAGTGCATCCCCGGGGCGAGACGGGGCGCGGAGCGGCGGCCGGGCCCTCGCGGAGCTGGAGCAGAAGGAGAGGAAGGAGGAGGAGGAGAAAGAGGAGGGAAGGGCGGGAGGCGAGATGCGGTGCTCATGCGCAGGTTCCGGGGAGAGCAGCCGGGATGCGGCCGCCTCCCTCCTTCCCGGGCGGCCGCTGGGGAAGCGGAAACGCACTCGACCTTAGCGCAGGCGCAGGGCCCGGGATTAAATTATTTGGGATGGGGTTGTGTGAGGAGCCGTGCGCGGAGCGGTTGGGATGGGGCTGTGTGAGAGCGCTGTCAGGGAGGCAGCGCCGAGGTGCCTCGGGCAGGGTCCCTTACAGTGAGCGGGCTGGACACTGGGGAGGTGCGTGCCAGGTGCGCGGGGCGATGCGCCTGCTCAGGTCACACCTGGTCACAGTTCTTGGGAAGGGGAAAGGGCAGAGAGGTGCTATGTCTGGACCCTCGGTTAGACCAAGGCAGCACGCTGGCCCTGCGGGCTGGGCGAGAAGCCTGCGCTGGGTCCGTGCTGGCGAGGTGTTCGGGTTTTATGGCATTGTCCATGCAGCAGCTGGGCTCTCATCGTCAGGTTTCATCCATCAAGCACAGTGGAGTTACAGTGTGCGCTCAGCGGGTTTGCACCGTACTACTGAACAGGGTTATTAGCCCTGTGTCTGGGAAGCTGTACCCACATAGTGCACGCTGCTTAAGTTCTGTCAGTTCACAGAGGACGCCAAAATGCTGACACACCTCAGCTGTGGAATATTCTGTAATGATACTTCATCTCCTACCTGCCGATAGTTGGGGGGGGGAAGCCGAATCTGGTATAAGGCTATTGTGTAGATGCCACTAGAGATCAGTTCTGGACCTACACAAATCTTACTGTTCTTGATTTGATGCCTGGTGAGGACATGCCTCTCTCCATTACACCAGTCTCCATGAAACTGTAGTTGTGTATTTTATGAAAAGAATTTGGAGAGCCTTCATTGTGAACATGGGGTAGAAGTTCTCACTTAGAAGTAATGGGACTGGTTTGGGAGGGAGCATGAACTCTACTGCATAGAGAAGGGAAGGGAGATAAATACATGTGAAATAGTAATCTTGCAAAATGGCAATGAGCTTTTCATGGTCCATTTTCGTTACACCTTTACAATAAAGCTCCAGGAACATGAAACAATTTAGATTGTTGAGATTTTTTTTTACCTAGTGATACCAAGAAGCAGCAGCAACATCTTTATGCTTGTAGCTTTTATTGTATGAACAATAGAAAGGAAGAGAGTTGTTGTGAGCTGTGACCTTTAGGACCACGCCAGGAGCCTGGGAAATAATACCATTTCTGGGCTGAAAAAATCTTGGCAAATTGACAATCATCAAAGCAATTTACTCTTAAAATTAAATTCACCTTTGCCCTAAGCACTTCTTTTCATATTTGAGGCTTAGTACAGATTGATTAAAGGCAAAACAGAAAAGGATTTTTGAAATGTCAGGACCTTTCTGCTGTTCACCCAACTGCGCTTGTCTCATTTTATTGCTCAGCTAAGATGTGGAGAAGATGTTCTAGCATTTGGGAGCTCTGCATTCATCTCCCCTGCATCATTCCCACTCTCCAAGCCAGTTCAGCCACACTCGATGGCAACCACAGCTTTATTCCAGCTTGCTCAGCAACAGGGAGGACTGTTGCCTTTACCTTCAACACCCAACTCCTCCTTGACTCTTGAGCAAAGGTGAACAGACCCTGGGGAAGGAGGTGGTACATGGCTCCCTGTCGGGATGGTACTGCCTCCCGAATTGCTGTGTGCACCCTGAGTTCCCCAGGCTCTTCTCATCTCTGTCTCACTTGGGACCTCCAGCACTCCTGCCTGGGGCTCTCCTCCCTATGTTCCCTGCTTGCTCACAGCCACCCAAGCTCCAGGCTCTGCCTGCTATATGGGCAGCAATTAAGAACTGTCAGCTTTCTGTATTCACCTCCATGGGGTGCTGCCTTCCAGATGATGCTTCTGCTCTGCTCCTGCCACGCCTCTGCTGAGATAACACCTCTGACTCCCGCAGCTTCCAGTCCTGACCATATGGAAGTTACAGCATTGGCCTTAAGCATATCAACCGTGCAACAATGCCCTGTGCCTGGGGAAGACAGCTGTCAGGGAGCTGTCTCCTCTTGTGCTGCTACTTCCCAAACTGAGTCCAGCAGAGAACCGTGAAGGTGATTAAGGGACTGGAAAGGCTAAGACTGGGACTGTCTAGCCTAAAGCTAAGAAGGTTCAGGGAAGAACTTCACAATGTGTGTAAATAACCTGATGGAAAGGAATGAAGAGGAGGAGCCCATGCTCTTCTCAGTGCTGCCTTCCAACAGGACAAGAGGCAATGGGGACCAGTTAAAAAAAACTCACTGGCAATAAAAGATGTCTGTCCCATGAGGCCAGTGGTTTTGGAGAGGATTGGATGTAATGTTTAGAGGTTTCAGTCAACATAACAACAGCACTCCACTTGGCCAATGATCTGTCCTTGCTGGAGCCCTCAGATCTTCTCAGAGTATTATTGTCTGTGAAGTTCATTAATGTACAATTTGCTCCCTCCTCCTCCTCATTAATAACCATGTCAAATAAGAATACTCTTAATAATCCTGTCTGTGGGGAATTTTTCTTTTAAAGAGAGCAAATCAGGCTTCTTACTCAGCCAGAAACACAGTGCCCCCTAGGTTTTTCCACGTCGCTCCCAGCCCCCTCTCTGTTACTGCTGCTTCATGGGTTTGTTGCCATTAGAGGCTTACACATCAAATTCATCTGGGCACCCCAAAACTGAGACAGCTGCATGGCTTCTTTTTCAGCCTTTCTGAAATAACTGTTCCAGATACATTCTGCCTTTTTGTGTCTGTATGTAATGATTACCCAGAGCATTCAAAGTACTAGATATATGTAAATGCAAAGGGATAATCCTAAGCTATGTTCCTCTCTGGGGAAAAAAGCAAAAAAAAAAAAAAAAAAAGAGGAAATTGGATATCTTAGAGCTAAAAACTCATTCTAGTTCATTGACATTGTCTTTCCAGATTTTCTATATTCATTAGTAGTAGATTCTGACAACAGCTGGTAATTTTTCTTTGGAAACATGAGCAATAGTAGTTTCAGAAAAGACCTTAAAAGGACTTTTGATGTTCCCACCTTCTGGCTGGGGATTTCTTATCCATTCAAAGGGTGTCCACACAAATTGTTGATTCAGCAGTTAGCACAGATGAGATCTAAAGAAGTTCTGTTCCTGATAGAGGAAATTTCAGGTCATCCATGAGTGGATATTTTGAGTTAGATATGAAACTCTGTAGCCCAGGCTGCTGTGGATGACAGAAGATAAGTGGGTTCAAGTGAAGGATCAACAAGTACCAACAAGTACAAAATTCCTCTGAGGTTTATCTAAAAGAGGAAACACCTCTGTCTCTGAAGAGTCCCCAGGACACAAAATGTGCAAAGCAGATATCTGAAGGAAATACTTACCCTCTGTTGTGATACTCCTGTGTAGGCATTAGCTTTTGGCCACAGCAAGAGATGGCATTTGGGCCAGAAAGGACATTGGCTGTCCTGTTGCACAGTCACTTTTGTGATCTTGCACTTCATCAGGTTCCCATCCCCTCATGGCCTCCATCCCCCTACCTTACAGGAGGTTTCCACCACGTCAGCTGAGCTGAATGCTGAACACTGAATGGTAAAAGACTGAGCTCTGACTGCAGCAGTGAGAATGGCAGCTGTGGGAAGAGTGGTGGATATCTCTTTCACAATAATATTAAAGGGTTATGGTTCATGAAATCCATTACTATTAAACAAGCCCAGGGCTAAGAGGAGGTCCCTCCTCTAGGATGAAAGTAAAGCAGAGGTTCTCTTGACCTCTTATCTTCATCTGGTCCACAGCAAGATGACAGGAGCAGAGGGTTGACAGTATCTGCCACAATGCTTGCCTTTGCTGGCCCCCTGTTATGGAAAATGAAGATTTTTTCCAACCAGACTAATCAGCTGCACGTTGCAGCTGGCTTACCCCATAATACTATGCAAAGCTAGCATATGGCTCATTACAATATACCCTGACTAAGTATGCAGCCAAACAATCCACCAAGGCATTTTTGCTTCTCTGATGTGTTGTTTGCATTTTCTGCAAACAAAGCAACAAACAATTCCTTTGGAGGCGCTTTTCAATTTTAGATGAGGCTTGGGGATACTGAATTTCTGTCTGAACCGTGAATGGTGTGAAAAGCTGATTCCCTATCCCTTCCTAGATGGGAATGTTTCAAAACAGATCCAGTTCAGGTTCCTGAGAAATCTGAGCTTGCTCACATACCATGTATCTGTGGCAGTGAATAGTTTCTCTCAGGATGTCTCCCCTGGTCACACCCCAAAGTGCACATCTGTGGCCAACACGTTCTTGGCCAACAGCCTCTGTAACTCTCAATCCTGCTCAATCTCCCATCACTTAGACATTGCCTGCAGTGTCCATCCTGGGGTGGGAGCTCTGCTTTCATCACAAACACTGTCAGGGGTTTCAGGTTGAGCAAAGGAGTTTATGAAGCACACCTCTGTGCTTAAACATACTAAAATCTTAGACATTAAAAAAAACCTAGTGTAGTCTTAAGAAGCAGGATTGGCCTCTGTGGCCTCCCAGCAGTGACTGGGACAGGGATAACAACATTGAACATAAAGGTGAGTGCTTTTAACTCAAAATGGCTCTCTTGAGCAGTTGAGCCACACTGCCTTTGAGAGAACCCATGTGTTCTCTGTAGGCTCTTTTCTTTCCAAGCAGTCATCATTTGGCTGGAGTACTGCTCATAATCTTGACATTTATACCATTCATTCTCTGCCATATCACCAGCATACAAAAGACTTTTTGGACCATGTCTCTTGCTCTGGAGACTGATGAAGATCCCACAGAAGTAAGCAGAAGCCCTTACAGGTGGTTTGTCTGGCAGAGGCAACAGCACTCTGGATTTGGAGGCAGAGAGGGCATTTGGCAACTGATAGTTTTTTCACAATTCCCTCAAAATACAAAAAATAAGGACAACCTCATCTATTTCAGCATCTATTTCTATCCCAGGTCTGCCATGTAATGCAGTACTGGTATTCTGCTCAGTATGTTTGACCCCCCATTAAATTTCTTAATCACCACTGCTGCAGGTTATCACAGGAGAATTTTGTCCTTCAACAGCAACTCCAAACTGAAAAATAAGGCGTTTGTTCCTGTCCTGCTCTTGCAAAAGAAGTGCGATAACTTAGGAACACCCCCTCAAAAAGGAAGGTGTAAAGACAGCCAGACACCAGGCAAGTGCTGCTGAGTATAAGGCAGAAGCACATAGTCAAAATTATCAGAAGTTTGGAGATCTAGGAGCACTGTGGCAGGACCATGGAAATTCTCATGAGGCCCTACTTGTGGGACCTGATGGGCAGGCACAGACTGTGCCATATGGACTGCCAGGCTCTGACTGGCACTAGCTCAGGGCTATGCTAAGTATGATCTAATGAACCATGTAGACGTACCTTAGGCTTCTGCACAAAACAGAGGAAGCATCCATGGATGATGGGATTCCGTATATTTAGCCCTAGACATGGGAGGTAGGGGATACTCGTTACGTGAATAACCAGAATTCCACAAAGAGGTTTTTTATAGGTAGTAGTAGTGCATTTCTCCAGCAAACAGATTTGCACCTTGGGAGAGCTCCAAAGACACAAAGGTCTTGTGGACTTTATTTCTCCAAGGAACTGTAGTTCTCAAAGTGATCTTGGAATCCTGTAGAGCATCTACAAAAGATGTCTGCAAGGGAAGACCCTCACTCAATAGTACCAGGAAGGGACAGTGACACAATCCATGTTTTGCAGCAAAGAACACTTTTGAAACTTGTGCAGCTAGGCAGTGGAAAAAGAGAATCCCAGATGCTTCCCATTACCCAAGGAAAAAGGAGGTTTCAAGTTATCCTTGTGTTCCGACATCCCCGTTCATTTATGGGTAGAAAAAAGACACACAGGGCACAGTTTCATAGAATCATAGAATTGTTAAGGTTGGAAAAGACCTCTAAGATCATTGAGTCAAACTGTTAGCTCAGCACCGCCATCTTCACCACAAGGCCATGTCCCTAAGTGCCACTTCTAGATGGTTAGGAACACTTCCAGGTCCCTGGGCAGCCTGTTCCAATGCCTGACCATCCCTTCAGTGAAGAATTTTTTCCTAATATCCAATCTAAACCTGCCCTGGTGCCACGTTTCTCATGTTTCTGCTCGGCACCCTCAGCAACTGGCACTTAGGGAAAAAAAGCAGGGTAGGAAGAAGGCAAAGGCGAGCCCCTCTGTGGTCAGAGGCTCCCTCCCGGCCCCCAGCGCTGGCTCGACGCGGGTGAAACAAACGGGAGGGCGGAACCCTTCCACCAACAGAAGGCAGGAACCGAGGAAGATGCCTAAATCTCTTTTCAGGACGGGACAAAACCCATCAATAAATGAACAGCTGGCGGAGGTTCCCTCCGCGCCGGGAACAAAGAGCGGCTGCGGCGCCGGCGGGGGCCCGCAGGGGGCGGCCGAGCGCTGCCGCGCCGGGGGAAGCGGCGGAGAGGCGCGGAGGGGCCGCGATCCGCTGCGCGGGGCCTTGAACCGCTGCTAATTAGTTCCGCGGTCCGTGCAAGGCGCTTATCCAGGGCGGCACTCGAGCAGCAGCCCTCTTGGCGTGTCTCCTGAAGCATAGGGCATGACAGCAACTTGCACATCTTGCTGCTTAAATGTGCTATTTAAATAAGGCACGGCTGAAATCTGGGGTTGGATGCTATAGCCGGGATTAATCTTTGTCAGAATATGAAAGCAGTCTCGTCGGATGTTTCTGGCAAAAGATATGCAAATTTGCCATTCAGACTTGTAAAGATCTAGTTCTTAATTGCTCTGACTATTAGTCACTGTGCCCATCACTACATCACTCTATACCAGCATGGAGCTGTAATATACGACAAAAGCCAAAGAACATTTTTCTACCAGAGGTGGGAGCAGCAGCTGCTCTACAAAAGATTGACTTCCTCAACATGGCAATGATAAGTACCAGTCTTACCAGTATATTGTCACTTGGCCATGATGGTCACATTTTCCAGACTGCTGGGGAGTTTTAAATTGCCATAACAGGTACAGAGTAGCTGCAAAATTTGTGTATGTTGGCAAAACCTGGGAGAAGGGCAGAATGAGACCCTTCCCAAGTCTAAATCACATAGTTGAATTCCTGGAGGTAAATGCGTGTGGCAGTTTTATATGTTTTTAAGTCTCTGGGTTACTGCACAGAAGCAAATTTGTCTTGAGTTAGCATAGGCTGAATGGGAGAAATCCTTTTAGAAAACTGAAAGGGAAGGATCCAAGTCTTATGCAGCAAATTCAAAGACTTTTTAGAAAATCTGGATGATGTTAAAATCTGAGAGTCATCCTTGTCCTCCAAATAGAGAAGGATTTCTCCACGTTAAAAATACATGATCTTCTGAATCAATGCATTCTAGAGGAATTTAAAATACATTCAGCAACAGGCAGCCACATTTCTGGTCTTTCTGGATTTGTATGATAAAGGAAAGAGAGATCTTATTTCCACTAATATTTCTATCCTGGAAAATTGTGGGTGATTCCGTGAACAAACTTGGTGACTCTGATGCACTCATTCCAAGACAGATTCTGTATTCTGTAGATCTGCTGGAAATGTGGATGTCTCTCCAAAACTTCATGTTGCTGTTCTGGGTGGATTTCAGTAAAAGTTATTGCACAGCTCTGTGGGGGTGGGTTTGGATGTCTTCCTCAATCCAGAGTCAAAGGCCATGAGTGCCTGCACTTCAGTTCCTGTAAGTGTCTTATGGCCACAGGGAAAGCCCACTCTACCTATGCTGGCCAGGGTGGGCTGTCTGACTTTGAAATGAGCTCATTCTAACACCTGACTAGTCCCATTAACCCTTGCCAGTATCATTAGTATGCACCTCATATAGAAGTAGCTGTAGTGTGTCTCAACAAAAATCAGTAATGTCTCTACGACTGTCGAGTTGCAGATATCAAGGGAAGACTATAGTGAAGGTGGAGAGTATACCCCAAGATTTCCCAGGCCCCTTTCCCAGGCTTCTTGCAATGTGTGGCTGGTTCAGCCCTAGCTGATGCCTTCATGCTTAGTAGGTCTGGAGAGGTTCTCTTCCATTGTCCAGTCCCCTTGGGAAGTGCTGCTCACTCTTTCATTCACTGTGTCTTGTAGCAAGGATTTCCACTGTGTAACTCGATGTTCTTTGAAAGAAGACCTCCTGTGGTTGTCCTGACGCCCATCACCTGCCAATGCCTTGTTCTTCATTTGGTGAAATGGATGAGAGTTTGCATCTTCCATACCACTTGTAGTTCTGTAAACTTTCACAGGATCATAGAATGGTTTGGGTTGGAAAGGACCTTAAAGATCACCCCACCATGGTCTTCCAGCAGACCAGGGTTCTCAGAGCTTCACCCAGCCTGATACTGAAAACTTCCAGGGATGGGGCATCCACCCTTCTCTAGGCAACCTGTTTGTTCCTGTGCCTCACCACCCTGACAGTAAAGAATTTCTTCCTAATATCCAATCTAAATCTCTCCTCTTTCAGTCTGAAGCCATTCTCCCTTGGCCTTTCACTACCTGCCCTGGTGAAAAGTCCCTCTCCAGCTGTCTTTTAGGCCCCCTTCATCAGGTACTGGAAAGTGCTCTAAGGTCTCCCCAAAGCATTTTCTTCTCCAGGCTGAACAGCCCCAACCCTCTGAGATCGTCTACTTTGTTAGATGTCCTGCTATTCTTCTGGGACAGTGCACCAAGGAAGAATTATCTGGGAAAGCTCCTCAGCTAGAAATGCAGGGAGAAAGTGTATAAAATGTTCTAGGATGTGTGATTTTCTGTAACCAGCTCCCAAAGCACTTCCTTCAGTCCACAGCTGGCCATTTGGAGCAATCTGATTTAGGACTGTTGATATAAATGAAGTAAAAGCTGGAGAGCAGTTTTGCTGCCAAAGGTGGTGGTGGTGCTGAATTCAGAGCCTTCATATGTACAGACTTCTCAGAAAAGGTTGCAGGCAATGCTCCTGCTCAATTTCCTCCCTCTGTGGGAGCTCTGGACTGTGAGAACAGTCCATCCAGCTGAGTCTGGTTTACCAGTCTAATTCTGGTAGTAACAAGCAGGCAGAGAAGGTAGGATACACATTAGTCCTCCCCAAAATCTCGTTATCCACAAAATGTACTTGTCAGCTGGCCTCAGACCCTGCAATTCTTGATGGTTTTGCTCTGCTGATTCACGCCCAGACCGATTTCCAGGAGACGTGTGTGGAGCCAAGGCAAGAAGTTTCCTGGGAAGGGGACAGTTCACACAAGCAACTATATTAGATTCTGGTGACGAACAGCATCAGTAGGCACTGACATCAACTCCAAGCCCCAGTAGGGAGCAGCAATAGAGAAATTCCCTTCTTCAGTTTCCATGACTGACATTCAGGGCCTGAGGCCTCCTCTTGGAAACTGGGTTCATTCTCCATCACTTAGCTCCACATTGACTCAAACTGCCAAAGAGGACATCTGGTAGCAAAGGGAGCTGGTGCTTTTTCTGAGGTGGAAATACAGTGTCTTTATTAGCAGCTGCACTTAGACTTCTAACTAATTTCATCTAGGCCACTGAACAGTTGGAGAATGGCAGCAACTCCACTGAGTTTTGAGGGTACAAGTGTACCTAAAGGCTTCAGTTGTATTAACATGTTTGGCTACTGTGTGACAGATCTGCCGTGGGGTATGAATTCAGGGATGGCATTCTAAGAGGAGCTGGCATTTTTGATCGGTTCGTTGGTCATGACACCTGAGGCAGGAGTTTGCATAAGTCTCAGACCCTATTTCCAACGCCTTTAATGATTGCAGCCACTGAAGTGCATTGTGTCAAGGGGGCAAAGGCTCCATTTGGACAGATAAAGGAAGCACAAGTGTGAACAGCTGCGTTACTCCTCACTGGGGCTGGGATATACATCCTAACCCCAGGATGGGCAAGAGAAAGGGCTCCAAGCTTCTCAGCAGAGATTAACTTCCTCACTGCCTCACAGTTTATTTTTAAAACCCTCATGTGTGAGTATGGGGAACTGAATCCCACCCTAAATTACCAGATGTCCTAGGGGCTAGAGTGGAGCAAGTACCTAAAAGTCAGTTTTAGGAGTCTTAGGGAAATGGAGGCCATGAGCAAAGCTGATTTTTGTAAGCTCTGTGAGATGCACAGGGAGTCAGCAGCAGTACTGAAAGATGTTATGAGGTCTTTTTCCAGATACAGCTGTGGACTGTCACTATCCCAGGTCTTTTTGCAAAGTCTGGGCTGGCAACCTTCTTGCAAGGAGGGGACCAAAGGTAGAAAACTCACAATAAGCACAGACACAGTAGGACGGCAGAGATCTAGGAGGATAAAATCCCTACAGGGATTTGGATTTTAAGTAATTTGCGAGATGCACAGGAAGCCAGATGGGTTTTAAACAAAGATTGTAGGGACAAGCTCATTTCTCAATCAAAAAGTATCCTGAGCCTGTTGATGCTTCAGATGTGTGCCACGTTTTTTATACCAAGTGGAAAAAGAAACCCAACTTCTTGGACTTGACTTGCTTTGCTTCCTGTGTAATGTGTTTTTAAGGATCAGTTTGTGGAGCTGAAAGAGATGCGTGGGACATGAATGGAACATGGTGCAGTGAAGCTAACACATCATAACATTTCCAGTACTCTGAACTGAGTATCTCTGCACAGCACAGTGTGGACCTGGCAGTTCATTCAAAAACAGCTTACAACTCTTAGACTTGATATGCACTCGCATAACAGACTCAGCCATTCTGGGCTTGCTAAGGGGGACTTTCCTTGTTGTTACTTCACTGAACATTTTTTCTTACTCAAAAACTTCATGTCAGTTCAGCCCTGTTCCATTCAAGTTACAGTGCTGGGAGAGGGAAAGCTACCAATGTTTGCTTTCTGTACCAAGAACAATAATGTTGGAAGCACTAATGAAGAGTAGGAAGGGTGTTTTCATAGAAAACATGTTGCCTACGTTTCATCTGAGAATGCGAAAAAACTGTGGTTGCCAGCTCTAAACTTGACAGGTTGCTGCCAAAACAGAAGCATTGCCAATAAAAGCAAGGAAAGATTTGCTAAGAATACAGGCAGAGCTGCTTTTTCTCTTCGTGAGTGGAGAACAGTTGGGAAGTGATTAGTCCACAGTGCCACTTGAAACAACTTTATCATATGTGCCATATGGACCTCAATACAAACTTCTCTATAGTTTAATAGTTGCTAATAAAGAAATCAACAGAAAGAAGTTAGGTGAGAAAAGTTACATCTATGTCTATGTAGACTGAAAGGGAAAAGGCGAAAATGGAAATTCAGAGTCTTTTTTTGGCAGAGATGCACTGCTAAACTTACAAGCAAATAGTCAAGAGGTGAGAGCCACGGATTTGCCCATGGGAAGGAGAGGAAAACTAGCTATCAGCCAGCATGGATGAAACACCTCCCAGGAAAGGGAATGCAACACTTGAGGTAAAATGGAACACCCCCTTCTTCAAAACTTTCTGTGACTTTAGTCATCTGACCAGAGTCCTATGTTCTCCTCTGTCATGTTCTGGCCCATCACGACCACTTTAATTATATTACCAGTTACATTATACATGATCAGTTAAGTTATATTCCTAATACCAAAAGAAGGAACCACACTCCATAATTCAGGCAAGGATCTATATTTTCAGCTATTTGAAAGTCAGTAAAGACTTGTCAATTGAGTCAATTGAGAGCTGTGATCAGAGGCGGGTCAATCTTATGCAGAAACTAAAACACTTGAGGAAGTCAGTTCCTAGATTTTAGGCCTGGGGATTTAGTTTTTCTCTAAGCCAGGAAAATCTGGGGCCAGATCTGGATAATCTAAAATATTTTCACCCTACATATCAGAATGTACTTTTACCACCCTGTCCATCCATCCATCCATCCATCCACCCATCCATCATTAATGCCTCTAAGCAAGACTATTTCAAATACATTCATTAATTGCTGATTTCTTTGGAGTTCCAGTTGGGCTCATTTATGTTCCATTTCCAATTATCTGTAAATAAAACATAACAGCTACAAAGACACCAAAGGAAGGGAAAGGCAGAAATGGAAGAGAGAATAGTCAAGAGAGCTTTTTAGATTCAATTAAAAGAAGTTTTTCCTTAATTCATGCTATACCAAATCCATATGAGACTTTGGGAATTTTTTAGATTGAAAAGTTTCTTGAAGCAATTTGAATTTGCACTTTGAAGTTTATCTCATTTCACATCAACTGAACAGCCTCATGCCATGCTCAGTACTTCTAAGATATATGCATTTACCTAGTGTCAGTCTCAGATTATCCAAGCAGCACCAGACAAGCCATTTCATCTCTGTGCCTCCATTCCTCCCCCTATCCTCCAAGACGAAATAGAGTATTCTTCTTGCCTACATGCCAGGATTTTCTGGAACCTGCATATTTTGTTATTTCGTCACTGTCCCAAAAGCTACTTAAGGTCAATGCAAAGATTTCAACTGATTTCCCTGAGCTTTACCTTACTTTATAAATATACTCACTCTGAAGCCTTTGGACAAATAGCACTGTAAAAATGCAGTGCTGGTACCACTGCATCTTACACTGTCTTCCATCCCTTCTTTAGCTGGCGATAGTCCCACAGAAGACAGACTGAGTGAAAGCCAAGTGTCAAGCTCCAGATTTCACCCATTGTCTTCTAAAACAACTGAGTTGTAATGCAAATTGTTCTGCTTTGTTAGGAATGAAGTGCAGCAACTCAACAGAAGTGTTTATTCTCAGGGATATTTCTTGATAGACAAGCTGCATTGCATCCAGGCGGGGAGATTTAGCTTTTTGTTACATCCTAGGCAGTGCAAGCCGAAAGAGAGCTTCCCTAGCGAGCAGAAGTATCCATATTTCCTAAGCAGGGAAGGCAATGACAGTTTAAAGCCAAACTCCCATCAGACAACAGGAAACCTCCCGTTAGCCTCAGAAGCGCTCAGATTTATCTAATGAATCGGTAGCACAGGCAGGGAACTGACCCAAACTTCACATGAGCAAGAATAGCTCTGCAGATTGGCCCCATGACTCTGCTTCTTCTTTTAGCATTGTCTAAACTCCTTGCATTCATTTAGCTGTGTTGATGAATGGTTGTCGGCTTTTGCCATTCATCAGTGCTGAGGCAGGGAAACAGCGTGGAGGCGCTTCTGGCCTTTTCGGTCCTGTTTGGTTTAACAGTGATCTGCTGAGGTCTCTGTTTAGTGCATAAGACCCTGACAGGAATCTTTCTGTGGTGAAGATCCAGCACTAGTTAATTCTGGAAAGGAATCCTGCCAGACAGAGAAATCCTGCAATGCTTCTTCGGTGTCTCCCAGGCTATAAGGGTTTACCTCTTAACAAGATCGCTGAGATGAACAGATGTGCCCTGACCTGAAAATTCTCAGCATTTTGATCAGTGTATTAACACACAACACTTGAATTGTCAAAATCATTTACACCTCCAAACACATTCCTTTTGCCAGGCAGTTGGAAGAAGTGTGTTGAATGTTTAAACAAAGGCACTGACCTGTATGTGAGACTCAGCGAGCTCTTTGGATTGCACACCCTGTAATGTTGCTTGTCAAAGCGAGACAGAGGTAGCAGTTCCCAAGTCTGAATTGCCACTCTGGAGTCACACCATCCACAAGAGGCATTTCTTTCTGGCCTAGAAGTGGTGTCATGTGCAGAGAATCCCCTGCTCATGCAAGAGCACCATGTCAGGTGGATAAGCAGGGAAGGTCAATCAAGTCACTCCTCAAGATGTTTCCCAGGGCTGGGCAAGAGGGGCAGAATTTATGGTCAGACAAAGGTCAGGAATCAGTAGGGTTTAGGGCACATTTCTGTGATCTGTTAATAAGCAAGATCATCTTCAGATCCTGTTACAACAGTGTGCTGCAGCAGCATTCATCCTCAAGGGTTGCCTTTGAGGGGCAGAGGTTGAAGATTTCAGTTTCTGTAGCCCGGGATATTTTGGAGAAACTGGAAATGTCTTATTTCTGTCTGTCAAGTGATCTACCAAAGCCATCGGTTCGTCTTGGAGAGGATCCAGGGAATAAGAAAAAAATGGGTAACAATAACTCATTATTAAACCTGGGTTGTTGACTCCTTCCACCAGTGAATAGTTTAGATATCAGGGATCAAAGGCATTGCTTCCAGCAGGAGGCATTTGCACACACATCTGTTTGGCACTAATAAAATAGCTGCCAGACAAAGTGGAGACTCCAGCCTTTGAAACCTGTCCATCTGTTGTTTGGGGCTGAGGGCTCACAGTTCCTTGGGCAGCATTTGGAGTGATTTTGAGGATCCAGAAAAAGACATCTTTTCTGATGTAGCAGTCTGTGTCGAAGTGGGAAGGAAATATTGGAGGAACTGATAAGTCAGTTTGCACATGTATTTTAATGCTATTTGTAAAAATACATCATCTTTATCCCTAAGGAGGCCTCTTTTATAGATGGAACCTTTCTGGTTCTTACCCAGTGAGCATGTGGCAATATAGAAGAGGATGACTGCCTGCAGTCCTGTGAGATCTACAGCAAGAATGAGGCTACATGGAAAGAAAGCAACTTGCAGAAATGGTGCAGGGGAAATCTGCTTCAAGTCTCGAAATTATGTGCCTGAGTCTGCAAGGAAGTGTTCCAGCTTTGATTTTTTTACCGTCATTGGTTATGGGGCACATGGACACAGAAGTCAAAGCTATTCCTTTCACATCTCACTGGAGTAAAAGGTTAAGTAGTGAGTGAGATACACTTGTGTGTAGACCCACCCATACCCCCATTATGCCTGCAAAATACTTGGTGAGTACAGTAACCCCTGTGCAATTAGAACTGAGAGAGCTGCTTTTAGGGAAGTTACAATGTATTGGTGCTTATACAAACATACCATGCAGAATAAACATAGGTAGAGGAAGAAACATCAACAGCAACAAAACTCTCAGTGAGCCTCACTAAAGATCCGTGCAAGTAATCCTACCTGTGAACTGAGAGAACTCCAGCTTGCCCAGAGACACAAACCCAGGGAAAGCTCAGGGAAAGAGTAGCAAGGGCTGCTGAACTGAACCAAAAACAGCATCAAAACAATGGCTGATGCAGAAGAACAAGTGTATTTGCCAGAACTAACAGTTTTCATGAAGCAGGAAAGCCAAATAATAAATCATAATCCAGGACACATCCCACAGAAACAATTCAAGAGAAAAGGTGGATAACATACAGGTCATGAGCAGGTGTGGAAGATGCTGGAGAAACAGCACAATTTCACCTCCCAGCAGGATGTCTTCTGCAGAAGGAAAGCACAGCTGTGTAACGGATGGTAAGGTACATGACACAGACTTCCAGTGCAGAGGATTTCTGTAGTGTGATAACAGAGCCAGGGAGATTCATGCATGCGAGGCACATGTCTGAAGGCTGCCATTCAGCTACCATTGTAGTTACTTAGCTTTTAGATCAATGACCAATTTGATTTCTGCTGGACTGCTGACCCAGCTGCCATGCAATACTAGCAAAAATGATAAGCAGGAAAATGAGCTGGGAGAAATACATCTGTGTGCTGATTATGCATTGACCAGTGGAAGGTAAATGCAATTCATAGAAAATGCATTTTTCTGTACAGGAAACAGCAGCCTATTATGTGCTTGAAAAAGCTAAACACATCCCGATCTCAGGAAAGAATCAAAGGAAGCCACAAACATGCTTTAGAAGAGTCAGGACCAGAGCCACAACAGCAGGCAGAATTTCAGTATTGATGCGTGCAGTGTACTAAAGCAAGGTTACCTGGGTGCCAACATCTCCCTGAACGTTACAGATGGGATGACTTAATTGTCTCTCTGGATCTACCACAAAAATATTGGGCCATTTCTCCTGATAACAACTGGATAGCTGGCTGCTTTTTATTGCTATGGAGTTGACCAAACAGGACGTGCCTGACAGCACCAACATGATACCTGTCCAGGAGCAGCATGATAAAGGCTGCTCTGCTAAAGAGGGCAGGCAGGAGGCTGAGGGTGACCTCAACATAGGCAGAACAGCACCTTCACCACCATGGTCTCACAGTTCTGGAGCGGGGCAGAGCAATGACAGTCCACTGACTGTCCTAGATAAGGTGAAGTGAGGTCAGAGAGATCAATGAGAAGCAGTAGGAGATGGGGTCAGAGCTAGGACAAAGCTGGTTACAACACAGGTCTGGTGTCCAACCTTGAAAACCAGCCAGTAAGGCAGGATAAGGCAGAGGTACAGCTCAGTCTAGATCTGGGCATCTGTGCCCTGAGCTTATCTTGGGCCTGTGGTAGACAGCCTAAAAAAAGCTGAGATGCTAGTGCTCTGTTTATTGTATGGGATCATGGGGGAATGCCAGGACATTCTCATCATATGTGAGGATGAAGAGATTATTGTAGATCTTATCCAGCTCTGTACCAAAATACTTCCAGAAGGTGAAAGCCCTTCAAGACTAAGATAAAGTTAGATAGAAACCCCTTTGTGCCGTGAGACTAATGAAGCTAAGAGTTTTGCTGGCCTTGACTGTAAAGCCAGAAAACAATGAAGAACATCTATAGACGTTTTATGACAACATGAAGAGGAAAAGACAGTGGCAAGAAGACCCCTGGTTGTATAACAAAAATGAAGTATGCAGTCTGTTACGATTCATGATCATACACAGCATTAAAATGACAATTTCTGCAAATGACTGAACTCTTAGAAACTGAGATACATTAAGGATGCGATGGAAATCAAGTACCTTGTGAGAAGACGCAAGAATCAGGACTCACAGTGTGTTTCAAGTGCAAATCTGGGTATACAATTAAAATCAAAGGTACTTCATGTCATCAGCACAGACCTAAGTCTGCCTTCACTGCGGGCAATGGGAGACACACAGTTTCCAACCTGAGGCTGCCACCATGTTTCACATGTACCATCACAGTGGTGCCACATGGACAGTGTTGGGCAGATAGGAACTCTGTTTGGTCCTTACAGTGCCACACACCCCAAGGGTCCCTGGTAATCGTAATCAGAGAAATCACGGGCTGGTGATGTACATGGAGCAGGGTGAAGGGAACACACCACAGTTTTTGCTCATTTCTCAAAAGGGAAGACACCATCAAAGGCAATGCAAGAGAACCAGCAGACAGTACACCCAAAGAAACAAGAGCCATGTCCAGAAATGGGTGCACTTAAAAGTAGCCTCTGCCGTCAGCTTGGTTGACAGAGAGTTGGGAGGAAAAATCTGTGGGAACAGCAAGAAGGATCAGCTAAATGGATGCAGTAAGAGGAACAAAAACATCCATCTGAGAACAGGAACAGTGCAAACAATGAGTAGGAGAGGGATCCAAAGTCTGGCAGACTTGAGAGGCAGAAATAAATGTTCTTTCTAGATGGGGCTGTATGTTGGTGACTGCAGGGTTTGGCAAGTCAGCAAACATTCAAACAAAACACACCAACAAAAGCAGCTAAAAAGCAAGAAACAGCAAGTTGCGTGGGCCATGGAGCTGTGAGCGCAGGTTTGGAGGAGTCTGGGCTTTGGAGAATGCACTAGGAAGTTCGTCCAGCCACATACAGACACAATGACTGCTGTAGTTGCAGTGCCTCTGAAATAGCTGTTGCCAGTGAAGCACAGTTTAGTCTCAGAAACATTGCACTTTTCTTTGCTGTGGGTCCTACTAAGCAGTGCATGAAACCATATCTAAAGCTACACTCCAAGCTGAACACACTGCCAGTGGCCCCAGAGAGATTTATGGCTGTTCTCCTACCTCATACTCCATAAGCTCCAGGACAGCGGCTGTTTCTAGAAGAACCCCAGGTCCAAACTATACGAGGACCCCTGATTTTCCAATTGTTTTGGTGTTTAGGCTGCTGAGGGTGAGCAAAGTGGTGTGATAAGACACACTGGAACATCTGACATGAAGCCCGTCTCCAATTCTTTCAAAACAAATAGCATGCAAAAAAGGAGCAGGTTTTAACCAGCCTTGGTTTGCAGCCAACACGGGCACATGGTTAGCTTTAGCAGGACTGGACAGCATATGGCACAGCGACCTGGCTTGTTGTGAATAATGGAGTATAATAAAACCTGTCAAACTGCTATTGGCAGCTAGGGTGAGGAAAAGTCTCAGTGCACAGACAGTTTGAGAAAACCTACTTGTCACTGCCATGCAAAATATTTTATGGCAGTAAATATACATCATAAAGTGCCTCTTAGTCTTGGGTGTTTTATCCGCAGTCCCTGAATTTCTACAGGAGTCCAGCACAACTATGGGGATAGCAAAGTGGGGAATGCTAACAGCTGGGAGGAACAAAAAACAGGTGCATGAGAAGGTGAAGAAGATAAAGAGCCAAGGTCCAGAAGCAAGAACAGCAGGAGGAGTTAGAAGGGGTAGTAGGAAGACAGAGGAGTGTCATGGCCACCGGCAGGTGTGTTGGCTGAGAAACACAAGGGGGCTGCCTGTTGGCCCGGATGGCAGAGGAGGCAATGGTGTGTACTCAAGGCAGGCAAAGGGAGGGGGAGGCAGGATCCTGTCTGGCTCTCGGATGGAGGAGGACTTTGTGGGTGGTAGGAGGGCTGCATTTTGAGTGCTAAAGCTCAACAGGGGAATTTCTTTGTAATCCAACCACACAGCCAGAGTCAGCAGGGAAATGTGGGATGGGGAAAATGTAGCTCTTTACCTATAAAAGTCACTTCAGCCACTGCCTAGTCCCTGCAGCATCTCTGAGGAGCATGTGGGGCCATGAGCTGGGCTTGCAAGGACAACTCCAGCTGATATGCAAGGACTCCAAGTGCCAGTTCCACCCCCAGCCTCGGAAGACTGAACAGAATTCTGCCAGAGCAATGCAGGTCAGAATTAACCGTGAATTTTCATGTCTTGAGTCATCAGCCTGAGCTTAATTTTAGGCTGCATCTCTGCAGAAAAGTGAGTTGCAAGGTTTAATGGCAGCTCAGCCTGGGCTTCTTTGTGCCCTGCAGTGTTTTTCTCCCTCTGGCCTTGGATTTGTCTGGTTTCTGGAATTGTCCTGCTCTCCGAGAGCATAACAGGGAAGTAGAAGCACTGCTTAGTCATTACATCCTGCCATTTCAAGCATCAGTCTTGTTTTTGGTTTTTTTAAAGAAAACACTGAAAGTACTTCCCTTATAGACTTAAATGCCTTAAAATATTGCTACTGCTGCTTGGGGTGCCTGGTTTGTAATATCAATGGCCTACCTTAGCTGTGCTAAATGCACTTACATGGGAGCAATAGCAACAATCTGGAATTCAGAAAGTCTACAAACAGGCAGGCCTGTTTTAATTAGTTGAGTACAGAGACTAATTAATATGCAAATGAGAAGCTTACCAATATTAATCATCTGTTTTACTAGGCTGCTTTACTAAAGAGTTCCTAACAAATTTGCAGATGAAGTTTCCATGACATTAAAAATCAGCTAAACACCTACCTGAGAAATAGTCTCCGACAATAAAAGGGAAAGAGAGGGAGAGTGAGGCTTTGGATTTTTGGAAGGAAAACATCAGTGACTGAAACTAATTTTGTCTTTGGCAAGTGTCACATAGGCTGACTGAGTCGAACGTTTCCAAACCCTAATTGAAAGCATTTCAGCAAGCTAGACACCAAGAGGCACTTGGACAGTAGCAGCACACGCATGTCCTTGTGAGAATTGACTAAAATATTGCATGGTTGACTAAAAAATTACTGTCTACCTTTGACATCTCCCAATAGCTGTCAACACCATGGAGCATAACCCCCAAGTAAGATCACACTGGGTTGTACCTTCTGTGTATTTTCCTATCTCCATTCCTGTTACCAATGCCTTAGAACATGGTAACCAAAATCCTGCCCCTGAGCTACACCACTCTTTACTCTGTTAGCTTTACATTTTGCACTTCACTGAGCTTCTTGGTGGGTTTGGTGGAGCTTCTTGTCAAATTCGCTCTCTGATTTTCATACTTTACTTCAATGCAATTGCATATGGGTTCCCCTCACTGTCCCAGGGAATGCAGAAATCAAATAAAGAATGTTTTCATCTCTAACAAATCTGTCAAAGCATTTCTGTACCTCCTGGTTTTCTTTTCATATACCTTTACCCTGTGTTCCCTCTCTTAAAAGCAGAACCTAAATTCTTAGTGTGATGTACCCCTTTAAATGACTGAAAATGTGAGAATGAGATTTGCAAATCTCTTCTTGAGTCACAGGTGAGACCAAAAATCTGCCAGCAAGATACTTCAAAAAAATTAAAGACAGCCTTAAAAATGAATCCAAATCCACTGGCTGATCTTCAGGGCCAGTGAATGGAGCTTGGCGGGTGGTTTGGATTAAAGAGGTTCCTGAGATTGCAGAGCTGGAAAATGGAAATAGCTCAGCAGCACCTGCCATCACTCCTGAGATAGGCTTCCTCCTCCCAGCTGAAAACACGGAAGATACACATTTCATTTATTCAGAAACGAGACTTGGGCTGAGGGTGCCCTTGCACTCCATTTACCTGCACTGAAGTCACAGCCAGGGGTATGTTTCCTTCCTGAACTGGGGGTACTCAGATGAGAAGAATAGCTGAGCCCCATCCTGACTCCCAGCACCTCCTGAAAATTCCTGCTGCTGCTAACTGGTAACGAGTTTTCCTGTCCAGACAGCTGTCTGTGACATGGAAAATTGCTTTAATTTCAGTGTTTGCATTTAATAGGGTAGCACTGCTCATTCTTCACCCTAGCATCAACTCTTTTTATCACTCCTTCCATGATGCTTTTAGCTCCTGACCTCAGGAGCTCTTGGTGCAGTGCAGTAGTGCCAGGAGAGCATGGCAGATGGAGGTCCCACTGAGGTGTTGGCAGGACCTTGTGGGGCAAAGGAGGAAGGATGGGCTATGAGTGTATTTCTGAGGGATTTTGTTGTGTCTGGGAGTAAAGAAGGGAAGCAAAGATGGGGACGTGAGGAGTGGGAGAGGTCGTGTTAGTGTGGGGGGGTTTTAGGCTTTAAATCCACCTCAGAATTAGGATTTAATACCAACTACCCCACCACTGTTTGTGCTTGAGCTCCAATATTCCTCATTGCCCTAACGATCCCAAATCTGGCTTTCATGGAAAGAACTGTGCACACCATGGAAAGAGGTGTGCTCTTGAAACAAGGACACTTCCGTGAATGGTTCAGCTCTTTTAAAGGAGCTGGGGTATTAGTCAGCTGCATAATCTCTCCCTCTATACTCTATGCAGCACAAAGGCGTTTATTTTCTTCGCCTTCTTCTTTCACAGTGTTTTTGGGTAAGGCTTCTCTTGTTTGCTCATGTCCCAACATTGCTTGGAGAAGACCCTCTTCCTGAGGGCAGAGAATGCTGGAGGGATTGTGCCCCTCTGGTCTCTCGGCCTACCCTGTCCCACCCAATACAACCCTTCCTTCTTGGTTAATGCCTTTCCCCTTCTCCAGCCAGAATCCCCATCCTGGACCCCATCCCCATGCTCCCACACACCTCCCACATGCATGAAGGTCTGAGCTTCATCTTTCAGGATATGTTTGTGGCATATCCCGTCTCATCTCCCTGGATGTGCTCCCTACTTCTCCCTGCCTTCTGCCCTCCAGAGCTAGAAACACTAGTCCTGGCACTCACAAGTCCTCAGTCTCAGCCTGGGGATGGAGCAAACATAGAGACACAGGGCTGGCAACCTCCCTGTGTTGGTTCAGGGTCCTCTTCTCTGTGCATGGTGCCTCTGCAGGCACCTCAGCCTCATCATTGAGGTGATAAAAATGTCTCCTTCTACAGAACTGCTTTCCTAGAGAAATCCACCTTCAAGTGGTCATGAGGAACTGGCAGATTGCAGCCTCCAGAACGAACATTTTAGAAAGTTATGAGTGACTGAAGATTAGTGAACAGAACAAACTGTTTAGCTGACTTTAGCTGTAGCTGTCACTAGCACTACACCCACATCAGCAGGTGGAAAGGAGGTGAGTGCAAGAGTTGGAGAGGTGTGATAAATACAGCCAAGTAGCTGAAAAAGCAAGAGCTATCATTTTGCTGATACAAGCAATATAAAGTAGCCTCAAAATTTAGGATCTGTGAAACAAGCACTTTCCATGTTTAAGGCTAATAGTACTATTCTCATGGGGGGGAAAAGACCCCATTGATTGGAGAGAATTTTAACAGGAAATGTTTTTTCTCGGTAGTAGCAATGCAAATAAGAACAGAGTGCTAGAGTTTGGTAATGGAAGGTTGAAATCATGTAGAAACTGACTGAGAAAAAAGCAGAAAGCATGACTTTTTTCCCCCCTTTTCCATGGAAAGGTAAGCAGAACTGAATGAGATTAAAAACCCAGGCAGGATGTTTCAGGCTATTTTATACAAGAAATTTCCATTGTGCCATTGGCCAAACTTCTGAGGTCATTTTGTTTTGGAGATTTTTAAAGGAAAATTTACAGTTTTTAACATGGTGTCATTATTTTTACAGCATATTAAAAGATTCCGGTGAAAATGAGCAATCTTCCTGTTCTTTGAAGTGAGCGAAAGGACAAGAGAAAAGACAGAAAGAAAAGAACTAATTTGGATAAACAGAAGCAGTGAAGTGTCTCATCTGTGATACAGAATCCTATAAAAAAGACCACTGAAATGGTCTTTCCAAGCCTTGATGCCCTGTCTCTGTATAATCCCTCCAAAGTAGTGTAAACCTCAGTGATTATTAATATATTTTTGGTTGTTTATATGAACCTTGAGGGGGAAAGGAAGCTTCTGCCATTTTAATTCCTTTGTTAATGTCTTTATGAATGCAATTAGCACTTCATTCACGCTTCTTTGTTTCTGGATCCCATTACGATATGGCTTATGCCAACTTCTCTCTCCCAGGAGAGGTGAGGCATCATGCAGCACTCCACTCAGCTGTGTGGCTGAGCACTGACAAACTCAATTTGCTGGAGGAGAGCGTGAGATGACACGGTGCAGTCATTGCTGCTGTGATATGGACAAATGGCCTCTTTTGTTCCAAGCAAGACATCTCCTGTCCTGAGGAAGTGCATCTGTGCATAGGTAAGTGAAAGAAAAAAAAGGTTGATTTACCTGACAAGAAATTAACCTACTGCAGCTGGTTGTAAAATTGAAGCATCTAATTATTTGATCCCTTTTTTACAATTGCACCATGCCCATTCAACTACCCATACAGTAGTTTTTAATTTCTAAACATGATGCTAAAGTCACCCCTTTTATAACCCCATCAGTCTCAACAGTTCTAAACCAGGGATGGATTTGACCCCTCAGTTTTTTTCCTGACTGCTCCAGATGGCTTTGATGTGGGGTCAATGCCCTAAGCTGCAGCTCCTGAGGTTGCACAGCTGGACTCTTAGAATCATAGAATCATAGGAAGCAATCGTGAGTTGGAAGGATCCCACAAGGATCACTGAGTCTACCTCAAGGAAGCTGGGCCTTTACATTGGCAGGAGCTTGGGTTCATTTGGGGCTGATCCTGTCCTCAGTGTTCATCAGGGGAGGTTAAGAGGAAGCCCAGTGAGATGAGTGGGCTTGTAGTGGTGTAAAGTTGAAGCCAGAAGGAGCTGAAGCCTGTCAGTCTGTGAGGACAACTCTCCAGTGCTACACAGCCATTTACAGATGCAGGGACTGTGAGCATCAGGGGCTTAGGCACTGCAGCACCTCTGGGCAGTGAGGAGCCTGCGTGTTTCTAAATTTCCCACCAGGTACCAATTCACACCTAAATACTCTTGGAAATGCCATTCAGAACTTCTCTGAGGTGAGGAGCCAGCCCTGATTCAGGAGTGTGTTAACTGAGCACAGCCAAAGAAATCCAGAGAGATTTGAGCCTGTGGGAGCCCAGTAATGCTCCCAGCTGCAGGCTGATGAAATTTTTGCCACCTCCATCAGGGAGAAGATTGAGGTAGGTGCAGTTTACCCACAGGATTGATTCTTTAAAATAAAAAATATTCCATGAAGGGTGAAGAGTGTCTCTCCCCAGACAGGGATGAGCCAGTAAAGACCTAAGCTGTTCCTCCTGCCAAAAATTTCTGGTGAGGCAGTCAGGGAAATGCTGGTTTACAGTGTTGTAGACTCTTTCTCTCTCTTTTTATGTTGATCCCATGCACTCTGCCTTTCCCAGTGCAACCTGGCATACAAAGCACATCAGCAGACACTGAAGTCCAGACACTCCCTGTGGGCTCCAGGTCCCCTTTTACACCACCCCCACATCCCCAAGGAACCTACTGCCAGGTAAAGGGGATTGTTGTTTCCATCACAAGACAGAAGGGAGGGAAAAACTGCGGGCTGAAAGCCCAAGGAAAAGAGACAGGAATTCTTTATCGCTTATTAAATGTGCAATTCAAAACCTGGTGAATAGGGAGATGAAAAGCTCCTGCTGAGAAATGGAGAGAGAAATTGCATTTTGGCCTTGGGGAAACCTGTGCCTATAATATTAAAGATGTGCAAATAAATAAATAAAGGCAATAGCTAGATTTACGTGTCTAATATCCTTGCATGCCGTGATCAATGTCGATATTTTACTTTTTTATGAGGTTCTCCAAAAATCTATGGCGCTTTCCTTTATTAATTGTTATCCTCATTGCAAAGGTCTTTCACATGTCTCCAGCAACTAGGTCTTAGCTGTCAACTCCATTAAATTCTATTATAATGTGGCATGATTGAATGCTCCAGTGGGATTGGCCAGCCAGTGTGTATTAATATATTATGGAGCATGCAGAGGCAGGCACCAGCACCTTGCTGCATTCACAAAGATGCTGTTGTGTTTACATTTTTTTCCCCTCTCTGTGCACGTCTGCTGTTTCAGTGGAACTGGCTTTACCATAAATTATCCCTTGCAAAAAGAACAATGTAAACTGCGAGGGAGCTTTCCCTGGGACGTGGAAGCCAGTGGTCTTCCCTCAAGTGAGCAGATTCTCATCCTCTGCCTGGGATGTATTTGTACAACTTTAATTAGTTTGTGTTTGTACAGTATAAAAATCTAGGAGGCCCATGTTATTTAACATTAGGGAATATTGAAGAGCAGAGGATTTCCCACCCTGATTATAAACTGGGATGTTATGCTGATGGGAGGGAGCAGAATCAGAATTCAAATAGGCATGATCAGGGATTTTTTTTAAACAAAGGAGTTTGGCAGATCATACATAAGCATAGTTTAAGACCTGGGCCTTTTGGGGGTGGTGCATGTACACTGGATAGGATGTCACCTGCAATAACACCCCTTAGACAACTTAATACCACCCTCAGTGCCTATCTGCAGCTTGAACTGAGCGACCCAACTTGGGCACCTTGTGCCTCTACCAGGACGGCATAAAAGCAAAGCAAGGCCACAGGCTCCAACTAAAAGTCAGTTTAATTCAGAACTGGGGAAGAGAAAAGTAAAGGCATATCCAGCTCTCAAACCATGGGAGTTCTTTGCTTGTCCAGGGGTGCTCTGATCTGATGCATTTCATAGTTAGCAGCATTAAGTCAGCACTTCTGGATCTCTGGAGAAATCTGAGGGGTCACCAGTCTCTCAGTCCATCACAGCCATGCTCATCCATGCTATCATGCTTTGCTTGTGTTTACATTTGCCATTTCCAAAGCCCTGTGTGCTACCATGAGCAGGAACATGGCCAGGCAACAGCCCCAGCACTGCAGTGGGTGAGCTTTGATGAGCACTAACACCTTGACTGCAGCCAGACAACAGATGATGTAACCTGATTGCCTTTTGGGGGCCATGCTGAGGTCAAATCAAACACAAATTTTTGTTGGACCAGGCAGAATATGGCTGTCAGGGAACCAGGCAGGGTGTACCTGGGTGGTCCACTGTTGGCAAACTTTGTGAAATTCTTGGATTATTGAGGAGTGTCTGCCACAACGAGATTGTTTGAAATGCAGCAATATCATTCTCCTCCCCAGATTCATGCAGGTTCATATTCTGCACTATGTGGTTTTAGTTCCCATGCTCCTGACACACTAATTGCCATGGCCAGAGATGTTGCCATGCCCAACTCAATCTGCTTTTAAAGACAAGAAACCCACCTAATTCCATAATTCATCCTTAGGAGCACACTCCACTTGCTTCCAAACACAGAATCATAGACAGATTGATTGATCTCTCATAACAAGAGCTGAAGATGGTCCAGTGTTAGGGGCTGAGGCCAGGCAGAAAAAGATACTGCTCATACTAATAAAAATTCTTTTCCCAGAGAATACCATTGCCTTTAGTCAATTCAAGAGACTAACCATCCAATTTAGAAGAATAAAAATAATCATTAAGGTTACAACAGTGACCAGGGAGGGATTAAAAAAAAAGTAAAAAATCAAATCTTTCAGAGAAGCAAAAGGGGAAAGGGAAGCTTCTCCCAAATATGTGGTTCACTTTAGTGCCTTTGCCATGCAGAAAGAAAAACAAGTCTGCATTGTTCCTCCTCGAGCCAAGTCAACGGGTGACAATGTAAAACAGAAGCGCAGGCTACATTTTCCTGGATCCGAGGAAGATATAAATGCGTAAAATGTGATGGAAGAGCTTTGATTTTTTTTTTTTTTTCTTTTTTTCTTTTTTCTTTTTTTCTTTTTTTCTTTTTTTTTTATTATTTCTCTCAGGAATGGTCTGACAGCCCCAGGCTGGAGTATGTGTCTCTCCCAACTACTCTGTCACCCAGGTAACCATGGAGACCATGACGATCGATTAGATGCCATCTGATCTCAACCTCATAAAAAAAGCCCCACGTGCACCCGCGCGCACGCATACGCGCACGCACTCACACAAAAAACAACCCAGGCAGCAGATGGCAACCAGGCCACTAGACCTGTCTCCAGAGAGAGCGAGCTGGGGAGAGGGACTGAGACACACAGGCGGAGGGAGATCATGAGGGAACAGGGTAAAAAAAACAAAGACAGAAAAAGTGGGGAGGAGGGAGACAAAGAAGTGAGAAAGAAAGGGAAGAGGGAGAGGTGAGAAGAGGGTCCGCAGCTGCTGTGATTTCTGGGGGACTGTCTTGGGTGGAGCAGCAATCATTTACGCTGCCTGCTAGTCTGTCTTGTTCTGAGGGTGGAGATTGAGGCTGAGAGGCATCAGGGAAGAGAAGTATAAAAATAGCCAGTCAAATCCAAGGGAAAGCCCACAGAAGTGTGGTAAATGCACCTTTGTGCACTTCTGCCCCTGCAACAGCTGACCCCTCCTCGCAATCGGTCAGGCCAAACAGGGTCTCTCTGTAAGGATAAGAGAAGGGGTCCAAACAGAGATCAGAGCTCCTCAGCCTGCCCAGGCCAGAGTGGGTACAATCTGAGAACTCCAGCACCAGCTCCATGCCACCAAGAGGATTGCAGCTACTCTCTGGACATCCTATGGGGATATGAGAGACGGAGCCAGAGGAGCTGCCTCACCTGCAGCTTACCTCTGAGGACCTGTGCATTGTCTGGACATTCTCACTAGCCCGGAAGTGACTGGCAGGAGTAAAACTGCTTGAAATCCTTCACAGCAGGAACTCCTATGTCTGTACAACACTTTAAAAAGCTGGGTCTCTCCATCTGCTGAAGGCCCCTGTGGAAATGCCAAATAACCAAATAAATCACAAAGGGATCTTGGAATTGTAGGACAAATGATTGGATTAAGATCCCAACAGCGTCTCATAAAAAAACCTGATGTTTGGACCATTGCTTTGGTAGGGAGATACCAAAATGAGACAGGTTAGAGCCTCTCTGAAATCTTACAGCAAGGGTGTCCATTTTTTCTGCTGCTGTCAGTTGTAGAAGAAATGGAAATCCTTTTCAATATGAACTGATTTGAAAATGAATAGGCCCAGCATGGAGAAGCAAGGTGCAGAATCTCAGCTCGGGAGAAGGCCGGACCTATGTATGTGACTTGGATGGGCCTCTTCTGGAAGCTGGGTCTGGGATATTTGTGATCAGTGCTGAGCATCTTCATCTCCAGTCATCAGTCTGAGCTACTCCTACTGGGGAGAAGCAGGTCTTTCTGGTGAGTATTTCACCTCACTCTACCACAAACATCTAAAACAGGCAAGATGTGTCACATCATCATCATGTCTTCTCCAGTGAGTGTAAAGGGAGTGAGGAGGAACTATCTCAGATGAAGTGGGGACATAAGAAGTTAAAAGAGATAAATCCCACTCCAGGTGTGTCCGTGGCACCAAGATTCTGCTAATTAACTCATCTTTATCCCTTCCATCATTCTTTTACAGACACACATGCAATCACATCTCAGAAAACAGGAGCTGGTCCCTAGGGATCCCTTCCTAGGATGCTTGTCAATAATGATGAGGATGATACCTCCATTGTGAGGACATTGTCAGGTGAGGAAAATGACTCATGTTCAAAACGTGGTGACTCAGGTGAGCTTGAAAATCGCTCTCAGGAATGGTGGACAACTTGAAAAGTCAGTAACTGCCAGTACCTAAAGTTAACCATATCTAGTTTAAATAGTGAAATGACAATCACCTTTTCCTGAACATAGTACCTGTCTGAGGTTGGGGGAGGCAAGAGAAGGCAGGGAACAGATGGTTGTCTGAAGTGGGGCTTCTCTGAGACCAGCTCTCAAGAAGGTGTTAATCTGCCTCTGCTTTAAGGAGTATCCATGCTCCATAGAGATTAGTCATGTGTGTGTTCTCCTTTTCCTGGAGTTTCGTGAAATGTTCCAAACAGGATATTGGCCACACTGGTATCTGAGGTTGCTTCATAGATTGACCCTTACTCTAGTTGACAGAACAATCCAAACTTGAGCGAAGAAAAATAACCATGAGCATTATCAAATTCAGAGAATAGTTCTGCAAATCCCAAGGGTGGCCTACAGCCCAAATCCTTATTTTCAGAAATGTCAGATTTCCTGGCTTCTTTTCTGAATAAGTCCTTTTAAAAGAAAGGTTTGTTTACCTATCCTCAAGGAAGCACAGAAAGGAAGCAAATCAGAAAGCCAAGAAGATGCTGGAGATGGTGAACTACAGCTCTGAAAGCATTTTTTTTTAGATGCTTTCAAGGAAGATGAAGACACAAAGTCATCTTCTGTTCTCAGCCACCCCTGTAAAAAGTCACATGGAATATTTCTGCAATTATAAAGTTGCTCTTGATTTGCAATGAAGAAACTGAAAAGGCAACATAACAAGTCATTTCATGGCAGTCTGATCAGGTGTAATGTAATTCCCCTGACCACGCTGGTTATTCCTCTGAACCTTAGTCATTCACTAGGAGTGTTCTGCATCTCTCTGAGTGTAAGGCAGTGACACTGGATTAGTGTCACTAGCTGAGGGACAAAATTGCTCTAAGGCAGCTAAGAATCCAACTATCATGTGTGGGATTGTTGAAATGAATGAGAACTGGATCATGCATGCAGAAAGAGCTGAGTTCCAGGACTGTTAGAGCAGTGTCATGTCTAAAGGCAAGTATTGTTTCAGATAAAATCCGTTCTATTTACTCGATTAAAAGCAGAATGTTCTATGACCTTATTACACAGAATGAAAACCCTCCTAAACATCAGTGTCTCAGTCTGCTTTCCAGTCTTCCTGTTATCCTGCAAGTGTTTGAATAGTGTTTGGTGTTTAAACAAGTTTGGTACTCATGGCCAGCCCCCGTGACATTTTTTTCTGGGATAACAGGTCCAATACCTATGAGAGAATTGATGGTTCTGGTTCTGTTAAGAGCCCACCAGGAGCTCATATCAAACTTCCTAGCTCTCCACTACCTTTCCCATATTGTATCAACTTAAGCAATTTATGTAGCTTAAGAGAAGTACCACAGCTTTACTGACATTGATCATACAGTAAGAGATGCTTAAGGGCTCCTCACCAGCAGCAAGAATAGATGTATGTCCTAATGGGAAGAGTAGCATCAAGTTGGGTATAGGCTGGCAGGGTGCAGCGTGTTCAAACATTTGCTAATTACCAATGCATCTTTCTCCCATCAGAACTGGGTATTTGTTATCCTCAGGGCCAGAGGGTAACATTATTACTGCAGGGTTTTCTCACTGGGCTATCACACAGAGGGATGACAACATGTGAGATGGCATTTTGAAGCAAATGATCCTGAATCTCACTTGATTCGTGAACAAATCTGAAAACTCAATTCCACCTTAGAGATACTGCAAGAGGAACAGGAACTGGGCAGTGGGCTGAATGAATTTGGTCTGTTGGGTTGACAGGGTTTTGCTTGACAGGCAAGCTGTGTTTCTTTCTCCTGCCTGCCAAAAGATTACTGAGGTGCCCTGTTCGGCGCAAATCACCAGAGCATTACTCAGGGAATTTTCTGAAATACACAGTAATGGAAATCAATATCCCATAATGAGGTGACACAGGAGTACAAGAAAACTGGCATGTTTGGTGTCTGAGAGAAATTCTGAGTAGTTGATTTCCCTGTTTTGGCTAAATTGCTGTAGATTATGTGATTATATCCATAGGAACAGAGCACAAAACATTTTGGTTTGGGTGACCATAGTTAAGTTCCAAAAAATCAAGACACACTGAAACAAATAGGGCCTTATCTTCAGAGCTCCTGTACATCCATAAATTCTCTAGCCTTAGCTTCTCTGGGAGATAGATGACACTTTTATTTAGATGTTTAGATTTGAGAGATTAATTTCATTCAGTCAGGTATAAAAATATGAGCCACTGTGCTTGGATAGGTAATTAACAGTGCTTGTGAGGAGTCTTCTTGAAATGACACCCATGATGGCCCTCATCGAACAGAGCTCACTGTTCTTGCTCTTTAAATAATGTTTATTTTCCCATTGGTTATACGGGAAAGGTAGCAGATTTCTCTCACAAGGAAGCACATCCCTATAGCCTGTTATCACCTGCCCTCATTTCCAAGAGTCCTATCATCCAGCCTGTAAGCCATAAGGCTTCTCCTCCCTTCAGTGGAGGTAATATACCTTCCACTTCTTTTTTCTTCTTTTCTTTTTTTTTTATTTTCAGCCAAACTCAATTTTTTCCTATAAGTTTATGCCCTCATCTTGCAGCTCATTTTCTATCTGCACACTTAGTCCACCTATCTCAAGAGACTATGGCCCATTCCAGCCTCTCCTATGCCAAGAACCACTGGCATATTCACATTTCTCAGAGCTTCCCTAAGTCTTATTTAACCAACAAGTCAAGAAAAGTATTATTACTTCATCCTCAGGCTCTCAAACTCAAAATCATTAGCTCACCAAGGAGTACAATGACAGATACAATTTAAGTATCTCCAAAATGGCCTTTTTGCCCAGTGAACTGATTGTAAATGCCTGATTTCCACAGACACAAGAGTAAACTGCAAGGAGAAACTGAAGAACAATAGAAATAACCCTACATTTGGGCAGGATAGTTTTACTTTGAGGAAAGAGCATGGGAAGAGCAGCTAGCTTGGCTTGACCAGTGCAGGGCGCAGATAGAAGTTACTCACCAGAACAAGGAAAGTATTGTGGGATTGCACTAAGGAGCAGAACAAGAAGGCATACAGGATTTAACAGAAGGAGAAGGTGATCTGGACCTGTAAAGACAGAGGTTGCCAGCGAGCCTGTGGCCACTCACACAGGCATGAATCACGATGTGTGAAAGAGTGGTGAGCACAGTCCGATGCTAGTGAAGGGCTCTGGTGGCTCATACAGCTTGGTGACACCGTGTCATTCATGAGAGATGTAAGAATCCATTAGCTTCCTGAGAAAACCACTCCTGCTATGCCTCCTGAAAGAAAATAGTCACCTGAAATGGAAAATAGTCACCTGAATGGTACTAAAATGCTTCTAAGTATCTGAGGGATGCCACAGGTTGATGTAGCTCAAGTAGTGGCAAATCAGACAAGCTGTAGAACACACATATCCTCTGGGGATCTGACACGGGGTGAGGTGCTGGAGAAGGTCTCCTGAAGCACCTTTGGAGCGTGTGAGAGCCGCTGGTAGATGGAAAAGCCTTCCGTGGGACACAGAAGTCCTGTGGCTAGAGTATTTAAAAACCAGGAAAAACAGTAATAGAGGTACGTTAATTTGTAAGCCTATGATGGGAGAAAAATGGAGCAGATGGGACCTCATAAGTCTTTCCCATCATTAGTTTTCATAAATCCCTTTCCTATTTTGTGTTAACTTATGCCTGCATGCCATATACATAAGGAACTTGGCAGAACGGTGACCCTACCAATATTTGTAAGATGTCACACCTATGTCTGGTGTAAAAAATTACGACACCAGTAATAGTAATAGTGTGCACTGAGGGCTCTGAGAAGACCCAAGCTTTGGGCCAGAAGAAGCTGGACTTGGTAAACCCATTATGAGTAAGAGTCTTCAGCCCAGACTGTCCTTCTGAAAGGGGGAGGGCAACAAATGCTGGAGCCTGAGTTTTGCTTCTGGGTCTGGGTGGTTTTGTGCCTTTGCTAATGAAGCTGTTTAGACTTCTGCCAGGTCTCTACTTGCTCAGCCACCCTGTTTTTACTACAGAAGGCCTTAGGCTAATGAGCAAGAGAGCCACTCACTCTCAGCCACTCAGGATGAGGTAAATTCACCAATTTCAAGCCCATCTAGGTTTGCTTATTTACTGGCCACAACTATTGAGATCAACCATGAAGCTTGTCTTTAGAACCTAACTTCTTGATACCATGAGTCCTCACCTTTGTTTCCATCCTAAGTCTAAACTCATGCAGAATTCCTAAGTGTGAATAATTTACATTAGGGAATGGTGCGACAGCCACTTAGATTAACACACTAATATAAGTTCACCACCCTCAAGGACTCTCAAAGCTCAATATGACCTGATCTTACTGCTGGAACCTTTTTTCTTTTTTTATTTTTTCCTTTTATTTTAGTAACTTCTCCTTCCTCTTTTCCTACTCCTTTCTTCTTTCCTTCCCTTTCCTACCTTTTCTTACCATTTCCCTCCTTTCCTCCTTGCAGTACAGTCTCCTCTCCTTAGTACAAAGCCCTGTACAGAGCAGGATTCAGACAAGGTGACCTGGAGCAGGCAGTCATGGCTATCTGGCCTATTTCAGACAGTGCTTAGCCCAACAACTCTCTTCCTCATGCAGCTTTTTGTCAAGGCTTGCTCTGGATTTGATTCCCCCCAGCCTTCAGGACTGCATCCTGCCAGTTTGATATAGTGCAATGCCAATGATTTCAGCTGTGACATGTGAGGATAAAGTTGTGGGGGAGGAGGCTGAATAAGTCCTGAGAAATCACAATGGCCAAATCTTCAGGAGCTCTGAAGAAACTAATTCCCTTCAAAATCAATACTGCAGTGCCATTGAGAAATCAAAGCAATGCACTTGAGTGAGAGCAGAGCTGAATATACCCATGAACAAGTGTCCTGATCACACACACCACGGTGCCTGATCCCCTCTCCCCTGCAATATTGCAAGTCACAAAGAAATTAATTGCAGTCCACAGGGCAGTGCAATCATAAAGCATGAGTAAGTGAGTGGAGAATCAGGGCCGATAAAAATACACTTCCAGTGATCGAAACACTCTTTGCCAGCCCATTTTTTTCCTCATCCATTTTTTGTCCTCTCCTCTTCATGCTTAACTTCACTTCTCAGGCTTCCTAGCGCTATGATTATTATTATCACTATTACTATTATTATCATTGTTGCTTTGTGGGCTGAGAGTTGCAGATCTCAAAAATAAAGCAGATGTCAGCAGCTCTGAAGGATCCTATTCTATTACACAGCAGAACAAATGAGTATGTCAAGGAAGGGCTTTCCAATCTAACAAGAAAACAGCACAAACAGACACTAAATAAATAAATAAATAAACTCTGCAGGGACAGGCAGACTAGTTCTGATTAGATATTATGCTAACATGATGCCTACTTTCTACGCTAAGAGTGTTTTAATACATTTAAATGATACTGGGGAAATAAGTCATGAAATAGGAGAAGAAGCCTTCATGTCAGAAATGATTAAGATTATCCAAGGGGGCCAGACTGCCTCTCTCATGGAAATGTGGCTCATGGTGTGGGATTATGTAGCCCAAACACTATTTACATAGTGTGCCTGACTCCATCTCATTACCTTTGCCAATGATTGCTTTTCCTGGCTGCTGGAAGAACAGTCCAGCTGGTGAGGGGGAGCCCAGCACCAATGTGTGCACCATGGCAAAGTCTCAGCCTCTGCTGAGGCTCTGGGATGCCTCTGGGTTTTTCAGGGGTATGCCACAGGGAAATGCCCGAGCAGCTGTAAGAGGGACCGGAGCCAGCTGCCACATTGATGCCCCTGCTTGATGCTTGCAGTGGGTGCACGCCCACCTCCTGCTTTCCTGCAAATGGACCGTGAGCCAGGCTGAGCTTTTTGGGAAGGAATGTTTCCAGAGCCAGGCTACATGCCTTAAAGTATTCTCCGTCCAAACTTTCTGACAAGAGACAAAACCAAGCCTTGTCTGACTCAGCCTGTAGCCTTTAATCTTTCTCTTCTCCCCAGCTACCTCCCCATGCTCCCTCATTTCACAAAAAGGGAGGTCTCTTTTCTCTTGAGGTACTTGCATAAAGAGCCTGAATATACTTGTCAAGCTCCATGCAGAAATGTTAATCTTGCTTGCGAAACTGCAGCCTTGGAAGACCCTCCATCTCCCGAGTCTTTGCAGCCCCAGTAAATGGCCATTTATTAGCTGCAGTCCATAATTTGCTTCCTCCAGTGACCCATCCTGTAATTTTCCTTGAGATGACAAGCTCTGAATGAAAAGCGTACTCATTTTCCAGCTATAGCATATAAAATATGGATATGGTCATGAAATCTTGAATCCATCAAAAAAGCAGAGACTTTTCCTTTTAGGACCTAAGGCTCTAAGGACCAAAGGCTAGGCTAGAGCCTCTATAACCTGCAAGCTGCAGTCTGCTCAGGCACAGAGCAGTGATACTGATCTCAATTACCAGTAACTTGATTCACTCAAGTGCTCTGACAGATGAGCTTTGATGAGCCCCACAGTAGTAGTTTAAGAACTTCCTGGTGATCCTCCTCCCATTACTCCCTTCGCAGAATTGGCAGATGGGAATGTGCATCCTCCCGTGGCTCTGCCATGGCGGAGTTTGGTGCATTAGCTTAAAAGCACTGAGACACCAGATGATGAACTGGAGCTGCTGAGACTTTCTGTCACAGGGGCACTAACTTGTGGCTGATGGAGGAGGCAGACAGCTGGATATGAAAGTAGACTAAACTGCCACAAAAAGACTGGCCAGTTCATCTGTCAACCCTAAGTGAGTGGTGAATCAAACTGCATTAGCTTCTGCTCAATTCTGCAGAGCAGCAGTTGTCAGGAAGTTCATACCCACTACACACAGGGGGACAACTCAAAACTCAGTCCTCATTCTAAAAGACTACGGAGAAAGTGAGCAGTGGAGAGACCTTACCTGAGAAAACCACAAAAAGACTTCAAGACAGCCTAGCATTCAACTTTATTTCTTTAAACCTGAATGCAAGCCAACTATGGTCAATAGCAAACAAGAGTCTTTACAGTCTAAAATCAGCCCAGAGGTTTCACTTTTTCTGGAGCCAAGGACTCAGAGATGCTATGCTTTGTAAATGACCCTATGCAGACTATGGCTACCACCAGTCTGTGGAATAATTCCCTTGGGAATGTTCTCCAAACACTGGGGTCAGTGAATGACAGCATCGACAGACCTGGGAGTATGAGCTTATTTGGTTTAGCAGAGCACCATTAGATACTGCTCTATCCTAAGCCCCTTCATGGAGGTAGGCAGGGGACTGTTCTTCTGCATAAAAACTCCTGACATTTGAGTCTTGGTGAAGAAAGGTTTGAATTGGCTCATAAAATCATAGACTCATAGAATGGTTTGGGTTGGAAAGGACCTTAAAGATCATCTAGTTCCAGTGCCCCCACCAGGGACAGGGACACCTTCCACTAGACCAGGTTGCTTAAAGCCCCATCCAGCCTGATCTTGAACACTTTCAGGGATGGGGCATCCACAACTTCTCTGTGCCAGCGCCTCACCACCCTCACAGTAAAGAATTGCTTCCTAATATCTTATTTAAATTTACCCTCTTTCATTCTGAAGCCATTCCCCCTTGTCCTGTCACTACACACCCTTGTAAAAAGTCCCTCTCCAGTCATTCAATGAGAGTTTCTTGGGGCAACGGGCACAGCCCTAACAGGGATAAGAAAGACTGCTGAAGTGGAGCTGCACAGAGCTGAACATTTAACTACCATACGCAGAAATGGAAACCTCTTCTATCCCACAGCCTTCAACATCAGGCACTCTTCACCTCCTCGAAATGCATACACTTGCTAAGCCATATGGGCTTTCAAGTGCTTTACAGCATCCTAGTACAACTCTAGTCTTATTAAAAATCTTGTCAGTAACTGTGAATGATGAAATTGTACCCCATCAAAATGAAGCAAGATAGTTCATATCTCATAGAATTTTGACCTCAGTACTCTTCATACACATTCATACTTCTCTGCATCTAACCCTCTCCAGGCATAGTTTCAAATTCATCTCAACACCATGAAGGCTAGAAGCACTTTTCTAAGGGGATGCTATAATTTTACATAATCATGACTCCAGAAGAAATCCAGACTCCTTAACCAGATATGTCTCATACTAACCCTGCAGACATGAACACAGAGGCTGCAGAAGAAAGAAGTAATTAGAATGTGAATTATAACATGAAATTTCATAGACATGCAATTGCTTTGCTTTTCATTTCATCTTTAATTGTAGCCCAAAAGTGGAGTTTTCTTGAGAAGACAAGCAGAAAATCTGGAGCCTGAGAGGAATCTAAAGAAGCTGCCTTACAAATGTGCCTATCTGAACTCATATGTATACATATATATAAGGAGTTACTGCCCTAGGATGTTTTAGTAGAGTTCCTGTAAGCATCAAGCACTGTCCTAGATACAAATAGAAATGGTCTGAGTTCGTGAGGAAATCCTGAAAAGATAACAGAGGTTATTTTATCCTTCAAGGAGGCTGTGTTCTTCACTTGGACTGAGTCCTGACCAGCCAGTCTTCTCGTTAAGACTTCTTCCTTTCAAACGAGACCATCCAACTAGGTAGTTTGAGAATAGTTTATGATGAACACTAACAAATAACAAGCATGGGGAAACAAAAGGGAAAATAGGGGGTCCAGGCAGGAAAGATAACAGTGTCCAATGGACAAATTTAATGTTGAGAAAGATATGAGGAAACATGTCCAAGAAGAGGATGCAAAACAACTCCAGAGCTCACACCAGAAGACAGAGTTCAAAATTATGGGAATATATAAAATATATAAAATATATAAAATATATACCAATATTATGCAAATATAATAAAGAGAAATATCCAGCAGTTAGTGACCTAGCTGGTTTAAGTTCAGAGAGATTCTCAAAAATCAGGACACCAGTGCTACATAGCCTCAGTGAAATGGGGAAAGTGGTCAGTGGAAATGACTGAAGATGCAGAAGACTCAACACCACCTTCCACATGCTCAGGACTGGAGAACCAGAGGTCTGGAAGTTGAGGGAGAAGCAGCTGTTGGAAGATGTTAAGCCTGCACAGGGATGCAGTCTAGGACATGGTGTATGCCTCTGTGGGAAAGGAATGGCTTTTCACACACCTGATTGTGTTCCCTGGAAACATTTTGATAGGAAAAACAATTTGTTAGCCCTGAATGATTTCTTGGAATAAATCAATTTCCCTCTTTTGCCAGGAATGACCATACAATTCACAGAAGTCAGCATAAAGCCAGTTACAGCTGGCCTTAGCTATACAAGTAGAAATAAAATGGTCTTGAACACCCCACATGCTGGTGGAAACCTTCCTGCTCATTCCAGGAGATGCTGATACTGGCCATGTCTAGGGAAAAGACACTGAACTGGGCAGAGCACCTGATATGTCCCATGAGGCCATTCTTACCCTGCATGTATCACATGGCAGATTTTCTTCCCTGGTCAGCTGGCCTAAGCAGTCCAGTAATGATCACTGGGTTTTGTTTTACAAGTTCTACTTCCAAGTGAAGAAAGGAAACCTGTGGGATGGGGTGCTTGGCATCAATAGAGGGAGAAATATCTGCTTATGGAATGCAAAATCTTAATTTTTTTCTTTTTCTATTTTTTCTTTTTCATAAGAAAGAGCATTCCCCATGGCTACACACACAGACATCAGATTTAAAAATAGCCAAGTTCCACCTCGACTGTGGGTGAGTGAAAGACAGAAGACAGATGCATTGGCTGCCAGCTAGACTTGACATCCACTTTTTCTTTCCTCACCCTGGCAGCCAGCAGTTGCACACATGTGCACAGGTAAGGTCCTTGGTGGCAAAGCACACGGTGTCTTTCTCCCGCTCAATTCACTGACTGCTGCCTCCCAGCCGTGTGTCTGGGAGCCACATAAGCTCACACTCCCCATTTAGTGCATCAGGCGTGTAGAAATCACCAAGTTCCCCCTATTTGTGCTGCTTAATTCGCAAATTTCTCACTAGTCATTTATGTGTGGGGACAGCTATCGAGTTCCTTGCAAAGGTTAATGCATCTCTGTTTCTGGCTTGTTTTGTTAACTCCTTTAGTGCCTGATCCACATGGTCACTTTCCATGGCTCCAACCTATGTAACAAATGTGTGTGCTTGTGCATGACTAGTCTCATTTTCAGGCCCTGGCCCAGGTCAGTTTAAGGTGATCCATTTCAAGGAACCAGGTCTTGGTCTTGCTTCCTTCCCCCTACCCAGGCTGCAGGAGATTCCTCCTCTTTTTCCTAACTGGCTTTAATCCGCCCACTGTTTATGCTTCCAACCAAATGCATTCATTGAAAACATAAGGTACTGCTGCCCACATACTCAACATTACTCTTCATGTGCTCATCAGCAATAGAAGCCACAGTAATTCAGCAAACTTGGCTATTTTATTTGCAAACATGTTTACAAGCACCTCTTTATGCATTTACCTAAATCACATGGCTCACAGAGAAGTCCTTTCCACGGGAAATTATGGATGCTGAAAAGTCACACGTATTCAAACCGCAACTTGACAAATTCAGAAAAGGAAAATTCATCCAGTGCATTAAACTTTAATTAATTGGATGTCAGGAGAATATTTGAGGGCAGTATCACCGTAGATTTATATTATTCTTACAGGTTTCCCTCTTTTGGTACTGCTGAAAACAAGATACCTTTGGTCTAACCTACTGTGGACATTTTTAGGTTTTTATATGTGTTTTTTGTAATTTTAGTGTGATATGATTTCCTAATATACATGTTCCAGGAGCATCCAGGCTGCATTAGGGTCTTACAGACACACTGTAGAGCACAGTAAGTATTTCTCTTTCTACATTCAGAGCTTGGCATGCTAAGCATCACATTTCTGGTCTAGGATGATGGACAGGAAAAATAGAAAATATCCCATGATCAGAAGCACCTTAGAAATAAAACAGTCTTGGTCTCTTCTGCGTAATGACAAGACATTGAATCCTGTTCAGTTTAACAAAAAGATGGCTGCAGAATCGATATGGCCACTACTGATGAATACTAACCTAGGAAGGACCAACAGATGTCTGGGTTTACTCAGGCATGTCTTTTCTTTCTGTCTGAAATGTTTGCCCAGGTGGAATTTTCCCACTTGTCCAAAATTTCCAGACATTTGACCAGAGCAGCAGCAATAGCTGTAGCTATGCTCTGCATGACCAGAAAGTCCCAGTTAATAACTGGTGCAGGCAGGCATATCAGCTGTACAGCACACATGTATGCACCTGTTTACAAAATCCCGACCTTAACTTCATAATATAATAAAAGAGAACTCTTAATCCAGGGGCCAAGATATAAGAAAATCCCACATCTGGATGCTGAAGGTGGGCATGCTCATTTTTCACGTCAGTGTTTTCAACAGTGGGGAGAAACAGCTGGTGGAGTAACCTGCCAGGGACCATAGGGAATCCTCCACCATCAATGTTTAGACCAAGAATGGGTATTATTTCTGAAAAACGCACACTCAGTCATAAAGGAAATGAAGAGGGAAGTCCTGGGGCCTTCAGCCTGCAAGGAGATGCTCACAGTGGCCCCTTCTGCCTTTAAAAACTCGTCATCATCCTCCATTTCTCAAGATACCCTCCTCTCATGAGAGCTGTCAATACTCACATATCAAGGATGATCTTTGGAGAAGTCAAGACAATGTGGCAGTGAAGGGGTCTGACCACCCTCATGAGCACACCTGGCTCTTTACAGTGGCAGCTGGATCTTAATCCCATAGCTCCTCTAGCCCAACAAGCAAAGGAAAAGACTAGAAGTGGAGACCAAGGGACATAAGCCAAAGGCTGCAATCAGACAAAAAGAATCAGGATTTTGTCCAAAAGCCAAATATTTCAGCTGGAGACTACTGGTTTAAACATAGCAGCCACTCCCAAGGAAGTCACACTCATATTTGCAAGGGAGCAGCTGACGGTCCTGCCAGTCCCACAAACTGAGGCAGACCTCAGCCAGGGGGAACTCACATCCAGACCTGGTGGCCCTAGTACCTCTGTTCATGGGACATTATGTTTTTCACCTTACCCAGTCACAGGCTGTTCCTGCCAGCAGCCTCAAAGTTCCTGACCTGTTATTACAACATGACCAATGGAAAACCAAAAAATATCACCCAAATGTCTAAGGAAACCATGAGCAGAGGCACTGAGCTACATCCAGCACAGATTTTTCAAAAGGACAAGGATTTTCATGGCTCAGCATTCTAATTTGTTTGACCATTTATTTCCAAGGAACACATCCAAGAGTGACAAGCTCCATTTATTTCAATGGGCAGCATATGCCAGCAACGTGAATGGCGTATGCTATAAAAGAGAATGGATGTTCTCAAGCACCCCACAAAGCTGTCCTTTCGGCAGACAGAGGACATGCAGGTAATGGAAGTGCCGCTCTGCTCTGACAAGCAACACCATAAAAGCAGCATCGTGGGTTCTCATGTTTGATGTCTCCCCATGGCAGACCTGCGAGATTTGCTCAAACTGAAAGTGAAAAATTATTACCTAATACCTGGCCCAGGGCTGGAGAGAGCAGTTGGACTCTTTCATTAATCTGCTTTTCCAGGCCAGGAGGACATCTCCTTGGGACATATGGCCACTTCAGGGTGTTAGTGTGTCACCTTTTTAGACTTTTAGGGGCTACACACCAGCCCAGACTATTCTCAAAAATGACATCACCTTCAAATCATTGTGTGATGTGAATATGAGATGTTCACAAGAGAGTCCCCTCTTTCCACAAAATACCATCACATGGAAGCACTGTTTTCAGTATTGTCTCTTCATACTGAATCCTGAAGACAATCTTCTTCTGAATCTTGCCTTTCCAAAATCTGATCCCACTGATGCCTGAAAAACCCTGAGCTGTGAGTCTCTTGTCACAAATTCAGCGCCACTTATGACTTGATATTGTTTGGTGGCCTGTGACACTTTACTGTAAGTCTCACAGGAGTGGGCAACTTTTATTTGCTATCATTAATGAATTAACTAATATTAGTTCTGTGTTAGGACTTATCTAGTGAGCAGTCTGGTTCATAAGGTTTTATTGGCTTGTCAGCAAGCCCTGGAAGTCAAAATAGAATGATTTTTATACTGCTTTTCAGTGAGACGGCCCCAACAAAGGTGGGGTGTGACTTTGTTCATACCATGTCTTTCTCTGGACGCCTTTCATTCTCATTAAACTTAAGAAGTTGCTGGGAAGGAGCAGTGTGAGCTGCAATGCTGTCCACAGGAAACCACCTCCCCTTCTCCTGTACCTCCAGCCAGACAACATCTCAAGCCAGGTAAGGAAGAAGAGATGTTCATGACTCCCTTACAGCCCTCCAGCATGGCAAAATGAAATACCAAATACTCCTCCAAGGAGATTCATGTCCACCTGTGCTGCAAGGCTCACTATTCTGGATGTAAACTGCAGTAAGGCCACAGCCATACAATATCTCTGGATGCCCGCTGTACAGACTGGAGACCCTTGTTGTGCCACTGTTTTTCCTATTCATATATTAATATATTTCATATATTTCTCTTCAGTGTGTGCAGCTTGTAGGTTGCAGTTTCACCTTTTATGGAGAAGCCAAACCAATGCTGTTCATGCCATTGAGGGCATCTTTCAAACCATGTGGGAATCTCAGCTTGCCTTGATGCCAGTGAGGTGCTTGCTTAGTGAAGTGGCCAACCATAGACTTGTGGCTGGCTGCATGTGTATTTGGGGATACAAATCATAAGGTGGCTTTGCATCTATGCAGCTTCCTTTGGGACCATACTGATTGCCAACGTACAGGTCTCCACTTGTCATGGGCTATTTCCTAAGAAAAAGGCAAAACGACCTTGAGGGAGAGCTATAGTCATCCTTCCTTTGTCAAAGGGGAACTTTCAGTTTTCATCAAATGCACTTTTGTCCCTCAATTTCTGATTGTTTCTGGTGACTTCCATGCCTGGGCCAGTTGGCCCCAAGTATGCTGAGCTCTCAAAACCAGCCTCTTGCTCCAGAGTGAGAGGTGTGTGTGGTGAGTGGCAGGAGAGCTCTCTGCTGGGAGAATTCGGCCCTGTTTCTGGGCTTTGGGGCTTTGTTTGCTCAGAGAAGAGCCAGGCTGTCAGCTCCAGCATTTCTGACTGGCTTTTTAAGGCTAAAGATACAGAGACTACACCCTGTGTCTTGCAGCTGATGTGAGAAGATTTGCAGTATCCCAGCAGGGAGGTTTGGGTAAACACCGCAGGCCTGGCATGCCCAGGGCAAAGTGGGATCCTCTAGATTTAATACATCTGGTAGCAGAGCAGTGGGGTAATCGAATCCCAGGGGCAGTAACCAGTGCTTTATCAGGTGTCAGAAATGTCCATCATAACTACAGAAATTGAGAAGCAACTGTTTGGTCTTCCCTGAAAATTAAAACTAAAAAGCAAGCCATATGATGACAGCATCTGTAGCAGAGAGCAGGGTGGCTTGCATGAATTAGCAGCTTCCTGGCTGTTATCTGTGGCAGCCTTAGCCAGCTACTTATTCCATCACCTGCAGCTTCTGTGGGCTGAGGCCTCAGACTTACACCTTGGGGAGCACTGCAAGCCAAAGCCCCCAGCATAGTCAAGTTAGAGCTGGAGGAGGTCTCCTCCACAGCTTTCTCATTGAAGTGTGGGATGGTGGTCACCTGATGGAACAGGATCTTGGGCCTTGGCATGTGGAGCACAGTGACCTTGAACTGCTCAGATCCTGATCTCCAAAGAGCACCTGTGAAGGTTACCAGTAAGGTGAGCTGAATGGGGATGTGCCACAGCCTCAGTGGCTCGCATCTGAATCTTCCTGGCATGTCCCACTGCAGACAAGGATAGCTTAGCCAAGCATCTCCAGAAGCTCGGCTGGGATCATGCTGGATATCCATGGAACCAGTGCCGCTATGTGGGGTCAGAGCAAGTGACAGCCTCCTGCTGCCTTGGAGACTTCTTATGGGCAGGGGAAGGGAGATAAATCCCCAAACTTCCCTGCGGGAAGTGTTCACAAGGATCCACTTTTGGGCATTTCTTTCCCTAGTGGGCCAGGTGTCATGCAGGGGGATTATATTCTTTGCTAGAGTATCTACCATTTAAAAAAAATAGGCAAAACCCAAAATTATTCAGGCATGCTACTCATTCCAGTTAAGGTCCTGTAAATCATATCAAGTGCAGAATCTCTCCCCATTCAAAGATCTTCCAGCCTGTTGCATGTGGGTGACCCTCAGGTGTCCCTGCAAGTGTCTTCCTGTCACGTTTCCCCCACACTTCCTACTGATGGGACCCAGAATCACCCACTGAGCTGCTGGTGAGCAGAAGAATCAGTTCTGCTCTGTCTTACCCACCCCTCCCACTGTCCCTTTTTGGGGGCTCCAAAGGGAGCCTACCATTATAGGCTCTTGGCACAGAAAAGTCCCCATGGAAGAAGACAATTACACCCAGAAAAGTGGCAGTGGAACCCACTTGAAGAGATCAGCAGGGAGGGTAATGGGGATCAGGGCAGAGAAGGCACTGCCATCTGGCAGGGGCTGGAGCAAGGTGACAGCAAGAGGAGTCACTTTGGTCACAGGCATTCCCTGACTCGGGCACAAAGGAGCCTGGCTCAATCTTGAGAGCAGAAAAGCCACAGACCCATGGCTGACTCCCTCGCCTCATTGTCTGTGCACTGGAGCAGGGAGGGCAGGAGGCAAAGGGAGAAGGGGAGGCTTTCTGTCCCCCTGGCTCTGACAGGTCCATGCCTGCTGCTCACTGGGATTGGGGGTGGGTGGGAGACAGGGCAGGGGGACCGCCAAAATAAATGAACTAAAAAACCAGTCTGATGATTCTCCACAAGCTTGGTATACATGATGCAAATTGATGTCTAAAGCTTATTTATTAGCTTACATGTGAAATGCCAGTGGTGTTTTTCTAGATCAGTGGGTATCCAATATTTGGGCGGGGGGAGACGACGGCAGTGGGAGCGAGCATGGCTAGAGACTGTATATCCAGAGGCTAGGGTTTATATCATGGGCTGCTCTCGACTGTTATAATTTGTGGCACAGATTCAGTGAGAATCTGATCTGCTGAAAATATTTGGGCTGTGAAAACTCCCACACTGTGACAGATGTCAAGTCCAATTAAGTGACTCGTGTCCAGGTTTCTGTCCAATAGGCTTTCCCATTAAATACCAATTTAAGAGGGAAAAAATGCCGCCCCCTTTTCTCCGAGCCTTTATCTCTTCCGACCATCTCTAGGCGAAACCCTTTGGTACCAGAAGTGGATCCACACGCATCTCCACTCCGTCAGTCTGTCTCGCCCCTGCCACCTTCCGCACCCCTCCTTGGCTTCTTTGCCACTCCGGGAGGGGTGGGAGGAGGAACTGCACTTTCTTTTTGTGCATGTGAGCGTACCTTGTCCTACACCGCCGTTATCTCTCGCAGCTGCTCCGAATCCGCGCCGAGATTTTCGTTTATTTCGTTTTGTTTTTCTTTTTCAGCCTTCGCATATTTTTCTTTATTTTTCACTCGAAAGATGCAGGAGGAGTTAGGAAGCTCAGGGACGGATGGGGGTTTCGTTTATCCTTTTTTTTCTCCCCTCGCCAGTTCTTGAAGGACCAGAAGAAGAACTAAATCAAACATTCATTTTCCGACGGAGTCTCCCTCCCTCCTGCCCCTCTCCGCCGGACCGGTGAATTAACAAAACCTCACGTTACAACCCTCCCCCCTACCCCCCAAAAAAAAAAAAAAAAAAAAAAAAAAAAAGATAGAGAAGAAAGGAGGGAGCGACGCATTGTTACCCCGACCCGCGGCGTGCCTGTGCGCCGGGCCGAGGCGGAACAAAGCCGGCAGCGCCGCGCCGGGCTCCGCGCCCCGGGCTCCGCGCCCCGGGCCCCGCGACCGGCCCGGCCCGGGAGCGGCGGGGCCGCCGCGGGGAAGGAGAGGCCGAGGGGGCGGGAGAGAGGGAATAATCCCGGACGGTGCCGGTGCTGTCGCCGCATCCCTTTTGTTATTTATCGCGGTCGGGGAAGAGGAGGAAGAAAAGCGGGGGAGAGGGCACTTTCCCCCTCTAAAACCGACCGGCCGAAGCCGCCGGTGCGCTGCAGCCGCTGCCCCGGACAAACGGGCGGAGGAGGACTTTGATGGGGAAACGCTTTTTCTCCCCTGATGCATCGTAAGTAACTTAAGTTGTTATTTATACTCCGCAAACAAACACGACAGTATAACATCTCCCATCTCTGGAGCGCTGGAGGCCGCGGCGAGGGATGAGATCTGCCTTTCCCTATTCGAGCAGGACACTTTTTCGCTCGTAATTAATTTTATTTGATTTTGATTTTTTAATTTTTCCATGCTCCGCTCCCGGAGGGTCATTTGAACTGTAAAGGAATCGCCGAGGGGGCGAGGGGACCTGGAGAGAGAGGCTGTCCAAACGACTCCACCGAGGTAAGCAGCCTTAACAATATCTTTCCCTTTTGCAGGTAGCTCGGGGCATGGGTTTACCGTAATAATAATAATAATAATAATAATAATAATAATAATAATAATAATAAATAGAGAGGGAGGAAAAGAAAGCCTCTTTCTGGATCAGCTCGCCAAACCCCACCATACAGATAAATCTAAATCAAAGCGAGAGATTCAACACACACCGTAGAAAAGCCTCTAAGCAACTTTCTTCAGGAACCACCGCTTTAATTGCCCGTTTTCGTACAACCGCCCTGCAAATCCTGCCTCTCTAGCGTACTTTCGCATAAGCCCCCTCGCTTGGATGCCAGTTGAAAGGTGATTTTAAACCTTTCCTCTTTATCTTTTTGCCCCACGAGATCGCTGATACCTGACTTGCGCGCTAATGGGTTTTTTCCCTACCCCTGCCTTGTGGGCCTGATTAACGCTCCTTATTAAAAATCGAAGAGGAAGCGTTTGCGACGGCCCCGGCAAGAGACGGCCCTTTCCCAGGGAAGGAAGTTCTCTTCTCTCCCCCTCCCCAGTCCTGGCTCCCTGCGCACCCCGGGGAGCGCAGAGCCTCGGCCCCCGGTGGAGCCCTCTGCCCTGCCAGGCATGCCCCGCGTCTCGCCCCGTGGGGGGAGGCTTGGCTCTAGCCCTGCCTGGGAAGAATTCCTCCTGCCCGTCTTGTTGTTATTATTATTGTTAACAATAATAATAATAGCTTATTTTTCCCAACCGGGTCTGAGGCCTTACTGGGACTTTCCCTGGAAACTTTATGTGGAAATACTTTGCAATCTTAATTCGGGGGAAGAGAGGATGCGATGTTCCCTCCTCCGTCGGGCTCGCTCCCCACCTCGCTCGACACCCCAGCTGCACACACACACACACATTTGTGTCCAAGGTTATTCACTAGTTGCCTGATGTATTGTTTTATTACATGCCGGCGTGTCCACGGACGCGCTCGGATTTGTATTGCTGTCTACATGACAGATGGTGCTCTGTGAGGCCGCAAGAAGATACGATTCAATTTTCTTTTGAAAGGCACGTCCGCATTTATTTATTTATTTATTTAGCCTCCCCCTCTTTTCGCGCAGGGAGGGGAGAGGAGGGAAAATTTAAAGGGATGGAAAAGTTTGGCCGCTGCTTTGGGGTTTTGTTTCTTTTTGAATCCCACACTTAGGAAACGGAAACTCTCCAAACATTCCCATCTGATCGCTAGCAAATGGCTATCTGCACAATTAGCAGCAGGAAAGGAAAGAAAGAAAAGGAAAAAAAGAGGGAGCACAGAGAAAAGAGCGGAGGGGAGAGCCTAGCAGATACATAGGATCCCGTAGGGATTGGAGAAATAAATCTCCCCATTGGCCTTGTTATGTTTGTGGAGCCTTGAGCTCTGTATTTAAAAGCATCATGTCTGTAGCCTGGATCCCACAGAGCGTTGCCGAAAAAGAAACGGTTTAGCAGAAACCGGCAGGCCAGAAAGGAAAATATTAAAACTGGGGGGTGATGGGGGTGGTGGGGAACCACCCTAATATTGAGACACTGGATATTAGCTTGTTTGGGAAAAAAAAAAAAAAATTCTTCAATTGCTCTCTGGGCCTGTTTCAACACCCAAGCAAGCGCGGGGAATAAGGGCAGGAAGTACACTCCGCTGAAGCTACCGTCAAACGCTAGAGAGGGGATGGTTAAATGACGGGGTATCGTTTATCCCCGATACTGCTCTCATTAGTACTCCCTGAAGGAGTCGCGACTCGTCCACCCGGCTCTCTCCCTCCTCCCCGGTCGGGCGGTACCGGCGCCGGGGGCAGGGCGCGGGGACCGGCATGTCCCTCGTGTCCCTGCCCGTGTCCCTGCTCCCCGCCTTGCCCCTGTCTCCCGCGGCCGGGGCCCTGACCCGCTCTCTCTGCTTCTCTGTCTCGGGAAGGCTCCTCCGCCCCCTCCAAGATGATGCTTAGCCCGGACCAAGCTGCCGACTCCGACCACCCCTCCTCGGCGCCCTCCGACCCGGAGTCCCTGGGCGGCGCGGACGCCCAGGCGCTCAGCTGCTGCGTCTCAGACCCGGAGCCCGCCGAGGGCGGCGGCGGCGAGGGCCGGGGCGGCGGCGGCGGCGGCGGCGGCGGGGAGAGCCGCGGCGGGGGCCGGCCGGGGCTGCACCCGCCGCCTCTGAGCCGGGAGGAGAAGCGCCGGCGGCGCCGCGCCACGGCCAAGTACCGCTCGGCCCACGCCACGCGTGAGCGGATCCGCGTGGAGGCCTTCAACCTGGCCTTCGCCGAGCTGCGCAAGCTGCTGCCCACCCTGCCCCCCGACAAGAAGCTCTCCAAGATCGAGATCCTGCGCCTCGCCATCTGCTACATCTCCTATCTCAACCACGTGCTGGACGTGTAGCGCCCGACGGACGCCCGGAGCCCCGGGACCCGCAGTCCCGCCGCCCCGGGTCGGGCCGCGGCGGGCAGCGCCTTCCCAGGGGCGGGCGGCGGGGCGGGGGGTCCCCGCTGCTTGCGCTCTGCCCCCGGAGGGCCCCCGCCCGGTCGAGAGCCCGCTTTTCGAAGAGAACTGTATAACCGGATTGTCTCTTCAGGCTGTCAAGTGCCCCTTTATATATATCCAAAAACATCTACTTGTGACCTTAAACGTGTGACCCATGGGTGCAGTTAAAAATAACTATTTTTTATTTATGGTAGAAGGAGTTGACAATTTATTTTTTTCAAGATTTATTTATTTTTCAGAGTGGTGGCAATTTTACTTTGGATACTTTGTGCCAATTGGTTTCTATAGTCGGGTGTTTACACTTTCTCCTGTGGAATATTCTGTTTGACTTTATGAGTGTTTGTTGGGATCAATACAGTGTTCATTTTCTTTTCTTTTTAATTTATTTTTTCCCTCCAATTATATTGCACTTGTGTACCACAAACCTCCCCTCCCTCCTTGTTTATAAGTATATTTTATATATATCAAGGCATTTGTTCTTGACCTTTTTTCTTTCTTTCCTTGTGTGGGATCAACAACCACTAGCACTTAACTAGGAGAGGTTTTTTTTAAAACTTGTTGTTCTTCTGATCAATAGTTACGTCTGAAAAGTACTTTGCAAATCGTTTATAAGGGAAGTAGTTTCTTTGTGGGTGTATATGTGCGTGTGCGTATACATGCATGTGTGTGGGAGTGAGCGTGGGTGTGTATGTGTGTGGTATATTTTTAGGAAAGGACATTTTTTCCTAAAAAAAAAAGAAAAAAAAAGAAAGAAAAGTAAATCCAGGACTGCTTTCCTTTGTGACAACCAAAAAAATTCTATAACCTGAAAATGTTTCATGTTCTTTGCTGTGAATCTCTTAAAACAAGAAGCGCATTTTAGAGACAAAAGAGAAAAAGAAAAAAAACACATCTGCTATCCAAAGATTTTAGTCTTTTTCAGGGTTTTTTTGTGTGTCTATGTTGCTTTATATAATGCAATATTTTGTAGTGAAAATAGATAAATCTGGTTTCTATCTGATGCGTTTTTCATATCTCTCATGAATGGTGAGCTGTTTTGCATATAAATAAAAGTATCAAATAAAAGCTGTTTTTTCCTAATTATTTTTCCCTGTTGGTCCTTCTGTAAGACAGACATGCGATGTCCTTATGAATAAGGATTGCAAAGGCTTCCCAAGTCGTGCGTGGGAAGCTTCAACAGGTTACCTGCCTCTTCCTTGGGAGACTCGGGCTGCAGTCCCTCCACCACAGCTCCCCTGCTCCAGCCACTCTCAGCTGGCTGCCCTGCCCAAATCCAAAGGAGACACAGAACCCTCGTTGTCCCTTTCTCCCAGTCTCATCATGACTGGCATCTGGTCACATGTTTCAAAGTTCAAGCTGTACAATCCAATCTGATGCTTGCAAGCACCTGTTTTGCCACCTCACTCTTTGATATGCCTGGCTTTGCCACACAAATGCCTGCATTTTGTCCTGCCTGAGTGCACTAGACTTTCTTTTTCTTGCTTAAATTCAGCTTTGATCCCTCTCTGGCCAGGTCTACTTCTACTGAAACCAAGAAAAAACCTTGTGCCCTTTCACTACTTTAGAAAACCTCACGCATAATCTTTTATACAAGGCTTCATTGCCAAATCTTGTCATTTGAAACATGGAACAGATATAGACTCAATGGCAGACTGGTTATTACCCGAGTAATGTGAAATCATCTCATTTATTAAACCCTTTTCTTGTTTACCACAAGGGGTTAATTTTACCTATAATTTGAATAGTGCCATTGACTCTGGTGGCTTCGTCATCCATTCTTACTTGCTGGAGAGATAAAACACTCCCCTCCACCCCATTTTTATGGCTGACACTTTGCACTTAATTAAGTGTGGTCTTGAACAGCTGAAAAGGTCCATGCAGAAAACCTGTCATAGAGACTCTTAATTCCACTTTCTACAAATACACGCTTGCCATGTCCCAAAGGAGCACACACTGGTTTGGTAGTTCAATGCACAGGTTTCAAATCCTGCATCTTTCAGGGCTGAAATAACTCCACCAACTTTGGAGTTGGCTTCCTTTGGGACAGGTTTGTTTCTTAGGTTCAACATCAGGGTGCCGTGTTGAGTTTGATGGTGATTGCCTGAGTGATATTATAAATCCTGCCATCCAGCAAGCCTTCATGCTTTTGGGATGACTCAGTCAATAAAAAGATAAACATAATATTTCCTTGTCGACTGCTGAGAACGCATGTTTTAGGGAAGACAGTGCTCTGCAACACCTGACTGTAAAGTATAGTGGCTGTGGTCAATGGCAGTTGATTGAAGCACACAGGTTGTGGGATAAGTAGGAGCAAACCCCACATCTCCCTGGCCTCACTTCCCCTTCTGGGGGTCTCACACGTGTCACAGGCACAGGTTGAGATAATGCTTGAGTCTCAGGTTCCCAGCCACGTGATCCTGTGCCCAAGTGATAAGCCAGTGAGGCCCCTGTGTTGTGAGCAAAGAAGAGCACAGCGTGGAGATGTGTGGGAACAGGCTCAGGTTTGGAAGTCAGAAAATCTTGTAGGCTATTCCATTCCTACCACCCCCGAGACAAGAGAGAGCCTGCTTGCACTCAGACACAGGGCAGCAAGGGCTTTGCTTTTGGTGGTATCCAGGGCCAAAACTCAAGTTTAACCTGCAGAAAGGTCAGGGCACTTGACCTGAAGAGATGTCTATTTCTTCCCAGGTTTTATCTGATGGAAGAAATTGCTTTTTCCTACAAGTCCTGTCTCACTTCCATACACCCACCACCTTGTTGAAATCCTGTCCCCACCATAACATCACCCCAACTACTTCTATTTTTAATGTTGGCACCAAGAAAGAAACTCATTCTCATCTAGCACTTGATGAATGTTGCAAACAGAGTGTACATTTTGCTCCCACATTGCACACCTTTTATTTATCCTTAAGGAGCTGAGTAGTATGCACAAGCTACAAGGCCAATGTGAAAAAAAGGCTGCATGGGTAAGTGCTCAAAAGTCTGGATTTATGAAGAATGGGTAAACAAATTTAACTCTATCTCATTGCAAGTCTAGGTTAGATACCAATAAAGTCTAATTACATAATCAAAGTTACTTTGCATATGTGTATGTTCCCTCAGCAATAAAGGAATAAATGACCTTGAATGACAATACTATAGGAGGAATGGGCTGGAACTGCTGGTGGAAGTTTATATCACACTCAGCCATTACAGCAATTGGCAGGGAAGAGACACAGTGAATACTTCCTGGTATTTTAGCTACATTCAGATACCTCTCTTTCACACCAGAAGAGGAGCTCATCCTACAAATCACGAAAGAAAGTGCACTCAAAGACAGAGAAGCAGAGCACTACCTCTGGACCTTCAGCTGACTCGGAAAAGAAGGACTTAGGCCTGACTCAATACAATACATAAAACATTTAAAACATTAAATAAAATATATAAAACATTGAATGGAAACCTCCAGCATTCAGCGAGAGCAAGTACTTCTAACGGATAAACCTAGAATATCCCAGTACAAGGGATATCCAATGCATGCTAACATCAGGTGATAACACCTATTAAGACACATTTTCAGGCCTATATGGACTCACAGGGACACGGTGCAATACACACTCACAGGGTATCATTAGGAAGCAGGGCAGCTAATGTATTCATCTGAACCCTGGAAACAGATCCTGACCCTGATACAGCAAACGAGGACAGACAGCAAGCCAAAAGTAACTCCTCCAAATAAACATAATGGTTTTGACAGGACTGTACAGCTAAGGGGGAACTGTATCTGAGTACCACACAGTTTCCTAAGAAATTAAAAGATCTAGAGCACAAAATATTCCAAAATATAGACTTGAATTTATGCTGCTGTTACATATGCACATACAAAAAGAAGAATTTCTAGGCATAGATCATCACTCTCCAGCAAAGTGCATGATACTGTGCATTCAGGATCATACTACTCCCCAGCCACAAAGTCAAGTCTCATTGCTTGTGTTAAAAAGTGTGTGAGCCAGGTAGGATGTGACCAGTGATACTTACAGCAGATAAATTCTGAGAGTCTTGGATGTGATTTGATATCTTTGCAGTATTTCTAGCAAAGGGAGCGTGTGTGTATTTGAGAGAGAGAGATGGGGGGTGGGGAGCTGAAGGGGATGTTGTATATGAAACTCAACAAAGAAATGGATCTTTTCCATTATATAGCTGTGAAGAAATAGCAGAGACATTCTATCTATCTCTTCACATATCTATCCATCTAGCCATCCTGTAACCCAATTAACCCAGTTCTTTTAGGGTGAATAAATGTGTTCTAATATCAGCCATTATTTTTCAGTACTCTCAGTTTATTCTCCAGGGTGGGACAGATCAATAACCACAATAGCAACCGACCCAAAAGGAAAAGGCAATCTCCTGGTGCTTCTTATTTATTTCTTCAGAGCCGATTTCGTTTTTCCTGCCTCTTCCCCTGGTGACGGATTTTGCCTTTCCTGCCCAGAATGGCCGTGTTGTTTTATCCTAGGCTCTATTTGCATGTGAGCTTCAGATTCATCTTTGGCTCCTTGCACGGTTTGGGATGAGACCCTCCTGTCCCCAGAGAGGGGGGCAGGTGTTGCTCCAGTCGAGCGAATGGAACCAAATTACAGGACCGTCTGTCGCCTCCTCTGGGAGCCGGCAGAGGGAGGGGAGGAAGGGGAGGGGAGCGGGATGCCGTATGACAGAAAAGAAAAGCAGAACATCATACTGATGCCGATAAGAGCTTGAAAACATTAGTCGCCCCAGCCCACAGCCCCACCCAAAACCATGCAGCAGCCACCTGAAAGAGAAATGTCAGGAGCAGAGACAGAAATAAATTGAGTCACTGGGCTGGAATAACTCAGGCTTAAAATGAAAGAGAGCTCAGACCCTGTCCACTTTCAGACACAAGCGCAGGCACAAAGTTGCTGTTTTTCTCAGCTTACGGCTGTGGTCTTTGATGTTACCTCCTCTGTCCTTTCAGAGCAGGCTCCTCTGCCCACCACTGCTCTCCACCAAGACCTCAGAGCCCAGCTCTGACAGCAGCTCCTGTGCCCCTCCCTCCAGCTGCTCCTTCTGGCCTTCCCACAGCCACCCGGCCCTTCAAGGTCCCTGAGAGTAGCACGACTGTGCAGAGGTGGTTCTGCTTCTCTGCCACCCCACCAGCCCATGCCCTGCAGTGCAGCCGGTCCTTGCTCCCACAGGGAGCTGCTTGGTGCTCCAGCTCAGGGCTGGTGTCTCACTTCTCATCCATGCAGACTTCTACTCAATTGATCTGAGAGAAGGGATGTTACAGAACTTATACTTCTCAAACCCACCTATTTGCTTAAGGAATTCTTAGCAAATTAATACAAGACCCCCATCCACCCCCTCCCCACACCACCCTCCACCTTGTTTTTACTGGTTTTTTTCTCTCAAACTTTCCTAGACATGAGTGCACACACACACACTGATGTATGCAATGATTGCTCTTGGAGTGGCTGGGCACAGAGTCACTTGAAAAACAACAGGTGACAGTTGTTCTGCTGTTCCTCACTGAAACAAGAAGATGATCAGAGAAGAAAAAGCTGTTCTGTGGAGAATTCAAAGGAGATTTGGAAGAAGGTATGAAAAAAAGTGCCATTAGGAGTGCTTAAATCAAAGCAAAAGCAGCATGGAGTGAAAGAAAGGCAGAAGAAGCCAGGCCACATAGGTAGAGAGGCCTCATCAGTCAGCGACTGGGCGTAACATGAAGGACTTTCTATGAGGGTGGTGGGGTGTACATGTGAACCTGGGGTCTACACCAGGACCTAATGAGGAACAAAAAGCATCTGAGAAGGCAGGCAGCAAAATAGGAAAAGATGGCAGCGGGAAGTGTGAGGAAGGACAAGGATATGAGCAGCTAGGTAGAGCTCCTGGTACGGGTGGATGGGGAGAAGATGCTCCGGCAAGTCAGAAGGAGCAGCTCGCTCGGGGGTTAAAAGCAAGTTCAGTCCAGGAACAGACAGGCACCAGGCAGGAAAGGAACTGGAAGGAGTTGTTAACTAGACATTCAAAACTACTCAGGGGAGATCACCACAACTTTAGTCATGGCCAGAGGGATGGACTGGCACAGTAACATTTTTTCAAGGACCAAAAGACAAGGGGTTTGTCATATAACATCTATCCTCCAGAGAAATTCTCTGTCTCCTTGCTCAAAATGATTCTGTGCATAGAAGTGGCAGAAAGATTTGCAAACCCCAGGGCTAGAGCTCAGCATGGGCTCACAGACAAGGCAAACACAAAGAAAGAAAAAAAAAGAAATGCAGAACAGAGCAGAGCAGGAGAAAGCAGAATTCCACTGTGTGCAGTCACAGCCTTCAAAGACAACTCTTTCCCACATATCAGACTCAATATTCCCAATACCAAGGGTCTTTGGACCATATAAGCAATTTCAAGATTTAAGACAGGCTTCAAGACTATCCCAGAAATGATCCCTAAAGGATAGAGCCATAAAGCTGTATTGGACTTTTGTTATTCAAGATAATAAAGACAAGGACTGACCACGAAAAATTGCAGAAGGACTGTGCGAGACTGATAAAATAGCACGAGAAATTCAATCTATATAAAGTGATAACGTGATGCACACAGAGAAGAACATTTCTAACTTCACATATAACTGATCGGTCCTGAGCCAAGCACAGAAGCAAGATCTTGCAGCTATGATATATTGCTTCATGATAACATCAGCTTGGGTCTTTGTGTCATGGAAAAAGAAAATGAAATGTAAGATATTATTATCACCATTGAGAGAACAGAACAGGTAGAGAGCAAGGCAGAGAGCATCATTACGCCATTGCATGAAACCAAAATAAGTCTGTACCCTGAATTCCATGTGCAGCTCTGGTTCAGTCTCAGTAAGAACAAAGTAAAAGTCCAAAAGCATCTGAGAATGACAACAAGGGTAACACAAAGCATGAAGTAGCTTCCATACAGCAAATGACTAAGTGAAAAGGACTGAGCCAGCAGTGATTTTACAGAAAATCATCATATCCTAGTTAACAAGGGGATGGTGGAGAGCCATCAGTTGTTCCCTGTCTCATCCAATATAATTTGATACCAGGAGGCATCAAATGAAACTGTTGGATTTCAGGTTCAAAACAAACAAAAGGAGGTGTCTTGTCACACCATGTGCAGTAAAACTGTGGAACTCCTTCCTCGGGATGTTGTGAAAGCAAAAATGTTTATACAAGTTCAAGGACAGAAGCTCACAAAATAGAAATCTGCTGAGGATTTTAAAATGTGTAGAAGTTCCTCCCAACTCAGGCTCTCCTCAAATCACAAATAGCTGAAGGGCAGCAGACTTCTAGCAGGAAGTATCATATATACCTTTGCTACTGTGATATTCCCCAGGCATCTGCTTTGGCTCCCATTTGAACTGGGATGCTGGGATAGACGGATTTTCAGTCTGGCTCAGTGTACATCTTCATGATCTGAAGGAAATAGATCTCTGACAGATGCCAGCATCTTTCAAGCCTTGGTCTCTTTGGACCTGAACACAAAAGCTGTCCACAAAAGCTGTCTGTATGGTGTGTCCTCAGTAGGACAATGTGACAAGATAAGTATGATCTTTTAGATAGGCAGGGAGGAGGACTTCTTCTTCCCTGGGGCAATAAGCATAACAAATGTGGTTTTCCTGAATGTCAGAGGGTTGGAGTTTGATGTCAAACACATTTACAGCAGTTCCATGATGTCAAAGGAGTTACTTATGATTGTCATCAGAGAACAAATCCTAAGGAGGATCCTGAAGATAATCATGGTATGGTAGGATGGTCAAATGTAGGATGGCGTCCTGCTTTGAATTTGGCCCATCTCCTTGTCCTGACATGTTTTTCAGACTTTACTTTGATACGACTGCCTTCTGAACAGGTAGGTCCTATTAGTCAGGCTCACAACTTATCTTGCTTGAATTGCCCCAAGAAGACCTAAGCACGGGAGACCTTGAATAATATTGATCTAGCAAAGTGTTTGAAAGGAGAAAGGACTGCTGAGAGACTTGAAGAGTTTAGATTCAGCCATTGTGGTTGTCAAAACCTAGCAAATTTTGACAGACTTTAGATTCATTTCTCAAAAATGAGAAAGAAACAAGGAAAAGAAAGGGGAGATTAAAAGGGTAACAGAGAAGGAGTGAAAATTGTGGTGTACATGAACTATGGGAGGAATGGACGATCATCTTCTAAGCTCATCCCACTGTGGCTTTTTTGAGTGATCAAAGGTGTCTCAGACAAACAACCAGTCTCAGACACCACATGTAGTTATTCAGAAAATCCCAGTACAGACCAGCGTAAATCTTGTGGCCAGAATCCACCTCCAGTATGAGCCAGGTCTTGCTGACCAGCTAGGAATGGGGTCTTCAAAAGTAGTTTGGGGGCACTCGCTCCATTTTCTTGATGGGGACACAGAACACAAAAAGGATCCAGAGATTCAGAAATTATCTTTAAACACTAAAGTCACTTTGCTGTACATAATCATATGACTGTCTCAAACTACACTCTCTAGCTCAGGCTCTACCAGAGAAAGCACTGCTTTCAAAGAAAGTGTCTTTAAAAACTGCAGAGCAGCCCCCTTATCTCTCCCAGTTCAGTGTTCCCCACACAAGGCTCACCAGTGCCAAAGGATTTCTAAGGGAGACCTCCCAGATTTCTTGACCCATGAAGAATCTTGCGACAATGTGCAAAGTAAGTTAGCACAAGACTTTCCTACTCCATTTGCCCTGTAACAGTATCTGAGATTTTAACCGATTGGAACCTTACTCTGTAAAGGTGAATTTACCTCACTTGACCTTTTCTTGAATCATTCTTAAAGCAGCTCTCAGTGGTGCATTTACAGTGCATGCTTGAACTACAGACACTCATAATACCTCCTCTGTATCATTTCAAGACATCCAGGACTCTTGCTACCACACAATTTGCTTCTCAGTAGCATCCAAAAGGTGAAAGTACAACATGAAACAGGATTCAGAGTACATGCTCAACGAGCTCACAGAGTACATAGTGTTATATGGGGCCAAGGCCAGGGTCAAATCCTGTCAGCTGCACAGGGACTCTAGCACAAGGCTGTATTGTAGAGCCAAAGGGTAAGAACCCTTGTATCCTTTTTTAACCTGCAGATATTGTCCGTAGTCTCTTAAATACTCCCACCAGAAATAGAGGTTCAGGTGAGAGCTGACACAGAATGAACTATTGAGGCAGATCCTAGCGGGACAAATATTTTGAAATCTCAGCATCTGAAACCCAAGGAGCAGTAATGACCAATGTCACTCGATGAACCAAGGACCAAATGCATGGTGAAGCTCACACATGGTCTAGCACACAGTATCTCTACGGTAGGGTTAAGCTATGCTGGTGGGACGGCACAGAGAAACCTGCGTTGCTCACGAGCATAAACAAGCTGTAATAGCATTCACTGCCTGTCTAGTCAGACAAACCACATTTAATTACCATGCATCCAAGTTACAGTAATCTGGATGCAGATAGATCTGAAGTAAATTGAAAGGAAATGGATTTTACGTTACAATGTAGAAAGGAGAAGCACATTAAGATAAAGATGATTAGGTGGGTTGGAAGAACCTTGTAAAAGATAATTGCGTTCAAAACAATAGCATCTTCAGCAGGGGAATTTCTGTCATGTGGAAATTATACTACTGTTACACTCAGAGAAGTGTCCACACCAGATTGGCTTCTTCTTCCTTTGCGTGGTGGCTCCTCGAGTTTCTCTAAGAGTTGCAGCTTCTGGCTTGACTGACACTAGCAAAGCCATTTCTCTAAATCTCTGAATCTCACAGCCAGTCTGGTATTTCTCTGTGTCTCACATCCTCCTGGGAGACAACATATGCTTCCCTTTTCCACCCTTTACGTGTTTAGACTGCAAATGCTCTGTCAGCAGTATAAGGATCTGACCCACACAGCAGGAGGAATTGCAACCTGCCCAGTCCCACCCTGTCTGTGAAGCTGACCATTCCCATCTAGCTTCATCCCACCATGAGAAGTATCTAAACCCTTGGCTAACACAGGTGCTCTCTCAGTGCCATGAGGTGGCTGAGCCTCTGGAGAAACAAGACCTGCTCTTACTGTTTTAGAGTAGTCACATGGGGATTTAATCACTGTTCCTAGCAGTGACATCTGAAAGAGATAAAAAAGGCAGCTGAGCAGCCTGTGTATGCCCATCTGCAGTCAGCCAGTTTGTTAAGGCATTAGATTCATCCACCAAACTAGGAGCCAGCTTTCAAACAGATCAACATCCCAGGCTGTTTTCATCTAGAGCTGTGGGTTAGCCTTGCTTTATTGCTGGCCACTGTTTTATGAGAACAGAAACTGTCTCTAATTATGGAGTGTGAGTAAAAGGTTGCACCCTTCAGCAAGCACTCAGGAACAAGGAGGTTACCATCATTCTCCTGGAGCGAATGGTACAGGATGACCTTCGTCTCCATATGCGCTGCACCACAGCTGATTGTCACAAAAGCTAGTTACTGATGCACTTCACCATATAATGGGATCCCTGCTTGACATCCCTGCAGCACAGAACTTTGAAAAAGTACCTACAAAAAGCAGAAATATCCAGTGAGCCTCTGGATTAGCTGATTCAACAATGCTGAATCTACTGTGTCTTAATGTCTCCTTTGAGAGATCAATGGCATGGCTGGCAAGCAGCAGTAAGTCTGCTTGTTGTGGTCACGTAACATCAGCTGTCTTCTCATAATCCTGCTGTCTTTCTCTGACGCCCTTCCAGAACAGAGAGTGCATCATTCCAGCTTCATTTGCACTTGTGTTGTGAGAAGCTGATCCTTATTTTTCACTGGATGTATCTCCCTGTCTTCTATGGTAGCAGGGCTAATCTCACCATTTGCAACTTTACCTCCTATCATAAGGATGCATAATAGCATGCTTGTTTTATCATGGCTTTTTCTGTGTTGGAGTCACCAGGGACTCTGATTCCCAGTGTTCTTGTCAGGATTTTTCTTGTTCTTCAGTTTCCTACTGACCATGTGACAACCCGCACTGTTCATGTACCACTCTGAACTGTAACAGTGCTAATCATCTGTCTGAATCTGGGTCTGTGTTCATCCTCAGTAAGTACTTTAGTACCCAGTCCAATAGACTGTGGAGTACAGATATTTTGGTGTCAGGTATATAATATCCAGGAAAAATTGCTTCCATGCAAATGGAATCCTCTTTCTGGCTGACAATTACCTGGTTTTGGAATGGGTCCTTTATACCTTTTCAGAGTCAGCAGAATCTATGGGAGCAGTTTTTGCTTCAGAGTCTTGTTCACTTCAGCCTCCATAAACCCTAGGCACAGCTGGCACACAACACCTCTGAATTCTAATTTTGAGCATCTCATGGTTGTTTGCCTGTCTTCCTTTTGGGATAATGGGAAGAACAATGACACATTCAATGTGCTGCAACCTTGCTGTCATCCTCTGGTTTATCAGAGCCAATATCTGCTGAGGAATTGTCTGTTCTGGGGCCCTATTGAAGCCCTGGCCTGACATAAACAGCATCTTCCTCAGTGTCTACAAGTTTGATTGCTGAAGTCATGCTTGATGCCCAACACAGATCAGCCTTACAACCCTTGCTTTATTTTTTGCTTCTTGTGGTTTCATGCAAACTAGTATTTTTGTTCATGTTTCATTTACTATTTCACTCCTGGTAGCCCTACTATTTCTGTTACTTATCCCTACATATTTGGCAAGCTTCATCAGCTTCCTTGATGCCACTGACCTTCTGATGCCAGCATGAAAGTTCTTTGGCTCATCTCTTTGATTTTTTCCATTCCTGAATACCTTTGATGTAACTCTTTGAACATATTTTTCTTGCCTACCTGGCTGTATTAACTTCTTTTTCAGGCACATCATTTCCATTATAAGAAATGGACAGTTTTGCTAGTTCATCTGGAACCTCCAGCTTTTTCCAAAGTTACTCTAAGCTACCAGTCATGCTATTCATCTGATCTTTCACATATCCAAAAACCATCTCTGCAGACCTAAGTATCTTAATATCACCAACCTTGCTGTTATTTTCCTAGGAAGCAGGGTAAGATATGAAACACGACCTGAATGTCAGTAGAGGAAAAGGATGTTTCCTAGAAAAGGTTTTGAACATATTGCCAACAAACACTCTGTTTTTCTAAAGCCTTGTGCCGGAAGCCTGCTGATACATCACATCCAGGGAATATATTTGAGGAAAACAAAAAATGTCTCTGATGGCCTGCAGTGAAAAACATTCCCCTTAGTTTATTTGTTTCACATCAGGAACTAACGGAAGAATTTTATCTATGTCATCCATGACAGCAAATAGCTACTTCATTGACTTTTCTCCTTACTCAGTGATTCCTGATGCTCTACGTCCATCTGGCTACACTTTTAGCCATTGGTGAAATGCAAAAGAAACTTTTCTGTGTGCACCTCTCAGCTGTATTCCCACAGTATGCACTTGTGGTACCCATCAGTAAGGCAGTCCTACATGGTTAACTGCATTCCAAGGAAAACACAGCTCAGGGCTGTGCTCCGTAGGGATAGGGCAGGCACTGTGGTCATACCTGTCAAGGATGGACAGGCAGTTCGGCTGTTAAACTCTGATAAAACTCTATTGCCAAGTGCCAATGAGATTTACTCTGGTTTGCTTTGGAGACTCACAATCTGGCCAAACTGGGACAGTTTTTCAGGGTATGACAGAAGTAGTATCCCCTGCAGTGGAGCTCCTTTCAAGCCAAATTTCTAATCTCTGCTCCACAGAAACTTTAGATCTTCTCAAAGAAAGGCACTGCTATCAATTTTAAACTACAGATACATGTTTCTTTTTCTCTAACCCACTTCCAAGATTAAACTCAGCTCCCTCAACCCAAACCACCAGAGACATCCACCATGGCAAATCTCAGCCTCCAGAGTGAGATTCAGCTGGGTTGTAAGACATGGGGAACAGACTCTTAAAACCACCCCTGTAGAAAGCATTGTCAAAAACTCCTTTTTCTTGTTTTCTACCAATAGCTGTAGCAGAAAGCAAATACAAGAGCTGAAAGCAACAACCTATTGATCTGTACCTATCTGCAATGCTAAGGACCCTATTTCTGCCACATTCATTTCTCTGTCTTTTCAGTAAGCCAGAGAACTACTACCATGAACCTTTCCTCTTTCAACCTCTGCATGCACCCACCAGCACATTAATCCGTAGAAATCACTTCTTGCGGTTGCTTGATGGATGAATTCAGCAGAGGCCTGTCCTGCTAATACATCAATGGTGCACAGTTAGGCCAGGCTCAAGGGTCTGCTTTCTAATGATAGACACGAGGGCAGCCACAGCGTGCAACCTACATGTAAGATGGATGTCCTGTGAGAAGAGGTGTAGAGAGGGGAGGGGATGTGCTGCTCATGTAAATTTTCTACATTAGATTAGCTGCCAGCATCAATGCACAGAAGCAGGTTGCTCCCAATTGCTAGGATTCCAAAGGAAAAGGACACAAAGGAGCAGTGCTGGATGGTCCTATGATCCCTTCACCTTGTTTAATCCCTCCCTGGAGAAGAGTAACTGATGAGTCCTGAAACCAAACAGCTCCTGTCTGAAAGGAGCATGTACCTGCCTCACTCAGAGCAGGAGATGTCAACCAACAGAGGATTTCATCCCTAAGGAAACAGCTCCACCTGTGTGACTGAAACAAGACATGAGACACTTAGAAAGATTTCTAAAGCTTGCATGACCACAACCACTGCTTGTACTCATTGCTTTTCCAATTTATTTATTTGCATTTCTATGGATGTGAACAGGTCAGATTCAGCTCGTTCACTGGTTTTGATAAGTTTCATTTTTTTCTGGCTCCCTCTCTTTGAGACAGTGCACCCTGGAGTTAGGCACCCACATACACATCAATAAACTTGCTGGATGGGTAGGGGATGATGGACACATTCGGTGGGATCTGTTGTGCACCACTTCTGAAAATCAGACAGCGCCAGTAACACAGCACTAGAAATCTCACTTGAAATTACTCTTTCTGAAAATCTGGCCAGGATCAGGTCTTGTGTTTTGCAAAACTCTCCTCTGCCTCCAGACTGATTATGTTACTCTGGTGTATTTATTACAACCTGGGTGCAATCAGTTCTCATGATGAATATCCCTTTAGCTGTCCTATATCAATTACTCATGTGCTACCTGCTCAGTGGAAACGAACCAGTGAATCTCATTTCTTCACTTGCCAAAGATTTCCCTGCCTCCTTTTCCATCGTTACATTTCTGGAAGCTCTTTTCCTCTTTTTTTATTTTAGTCCTGGATGTCCCCTGAGCTCAGTGATTGCATTTAAAACAGACACAACGACATTATGAAGCATTAAACTAATGGCATTTGAGACCATTTTTCTCCCGTAAACCATTATGACGTCCCTGGAACGGCTGGCAGAGGGCTGAACCCCAGCGCCGCCATCCAGGGCTGCATCCCTCTCTGCCACTCAGTACCCACTCTGGGATTTGAGGTGCCATCTCTTGTGCTGCTCTCGCTGTAACAGCCCCCAAGAAAGCTGTTTTGATCTTCAGATGAGTTGTTTGGCACGACCATAATGACAAATATGTGAATGGGGGGTTAACCATGAATTGCAAAGTACCTATCAAATCCCCAAGGTGGAGAGGAATATATCTTCCTTCACACCCTTTTGATGTATAGTTAATTACACGAATCTGGAACTGTTACCATGTGCAAACAGAGTGAAAATTGACTTTCTAAGCCATCCCTGGCCCCTCTGCATATGTCACTCGCTCTAGCCCAATATCATGCTCTGTCTGTACACACACAAATATATAATCAGCATGGGTTTAGACTCTTTTTTTTGATAATCCAACATTGTAAAATGTTAGAGGGAAAGAACGGAATGTAGCATCCTTCAGGCCTGATGCAGCTTTTTTAAAAAGAAGAAAAAAATACTTATTTTATATTGGTTGTTCTTTCTCTTGCCTGAATAAAAGCTTTAGCACAGCTTGAAAGGGTTGCATGTGCTGAAATGTAGCCCAAGGATATGTGTTATTATCCATCCCCTCTTGACCAGCAGGGTCTCAGCTCTCTCTCCCTTTCAGCCTTTTGTTTGAACAGATGGGATTGGGGAACGAAGGGAAAGAAAGGCAGTCTGTTCTCATTAACGCTCCCAGTACACAAACACAAACCTGAGCACAGGGGACCTACAGAACAGGACTGCTTCCACTCCACACATATCCACTGAGACCATATGTACCCGCACACAAAGGCAGACAGAAGACCCACGTCAAGCCAGCAACTAGGCATTTACCAAAGATGACTCCTCACCAACTATTTAAAAATTGGGTTTTTTTATAAAAGTCCTCATAGTTAATTCCTTTTTTTTTCAGCTGCCCAATTTAAAAAATAACTTTCCTTCACCGATGTGATGTTGAGGTTGTTTTAAAAGAAAGATTGTCATTAAATCAGCCTAACACCTGAGCTGGGAGCATTTGTTTTGTCTTGGTCTGATGTGAGCTATGTGAAGGGGTTTCAGGCTGAACCTGCCAGACTAAGGAAAAGGTTCATGCAGCTCAATCTCCTGGAATGGGATGAGGCTGCCTCATCTGGAAAAGGTGCTCAAAAACCTGCTGTCATCCATGATGGACTACCCATCCATTGAGAATATTGCATGAACTCTGTGTCCAGGGTAGGCTGTAACACTTCAAAGCTGGATTCTTCAGTTTCCCTCATGGCTCTTGCATGTTTTTGCATATTTACCAATAGAAGTAAACTCAGAAGGCCTGCTTAAACAAATATATTTATGCTTTTTTTGAATTGAGCATAGTCATTGGCCTCAGTGATCTCCTGTCACAGTGAATGCCTTCATGGGCAGTATGTGGGGAAACATCTCCTTCCAGCAAAGCTTGACTCCTCACTTTGGAAAAGGGCAAGCAGCTCCAAGCTCTGCAGACTGGTGGCTCACCACCCCATGGCAGCTGAGCAGACATCAATGCCCACAGCCTGTGACAAACTCAAAGCCACTTGAAATAGTGAAGATGGGGAGGTGAGGTGGCTTTCTCAGCACCCCCACTGCACACCACACATCCATCACACACAGATGGCTACCACGGTGTGGCTGACATGTGGCAACTCATTAATTTGCTGTACTACAGCCACACACTGGGCTAAAACCATGCTTGGAGCGGCAGCAGAATGGGTCTCTGTCTGAGCACAGCAAGCTCCTCCAGATACAGAGTTTCCCCTGCTCCCCTTTCTGGGTGGTGACCATCACTGCAGTGCAGAAAATGTTTCTGGGCAACTCAGGTCTCCCTGCCTCTTCCTTCCTCTCCAGGTCAGCTCTGGCTCAGCTTGTCTTCACCAGTCCTCCCAAGCATTAAATGTGTCAGGCCTGAAAGGAAGATGTGCCAGACGTCTGCAGCTGCTTAAGAAGGACCTCCCAGATCAGATGCACGACAGACACCGAGATGGCTCTGAAACAAGCACTGGTGAAATGAGTAGTCAGGTGCCAATTCCCCAAATAGGGTCTTTGGTTAAAGCCCCCAACTGATCTTTGTAGTTGATCATATTTCCCAAGGAGCCTCGCTATACCCTAAAGAACACCATACTTTAGGTGTCTGGTAGCAAAGTGAGTTAAGATAGAGAATGGCTCTCCTCCAGCTGCAGTAGGCTACAGTGAGCTGGAGACATGGCAGGCTCTTTCCTCAAGTGTAGAAGGAAACACCCGTGTATTATGTCCAGCATCAGGTAGATCTATATTTCATTACAGCCCCGGGCATCTGACATGTAGTCTCAAGAAAAGAGAGCTGTCATTTTTTCCCCAGGTATTGTGAGCATAGGGAATGCAGAGCAGAAAATAAAGTGGTTCTCCCCGCAGGGCTGTTTGCAGAAGATCACAGGGGAGCCAAGGCAGAGGAGCATTAGTACCTCTGTTCGTAGGCTCTCACACGCTCTCTGGGCATGCAGAGGCAGGTTTCCATAGCCGCACACCTCCTTTGAACACCACTGCACACACACGTGCTCTGCAGGTTACTGCCAGCAGATGAGCGGTTGGCAAGGCACCCTCTGCCAGCTTTTTTCCATGCACAGTTGCCCAGTTTCCATAAATAAGAGCAGCCAGGGGCAGAGCCCAAATGCAGCCCCCTGTTACCCAACCACGGACTGGCACAGAGCAAGCTAAAGGCTTGCAGGCAGTGGGTCCAGGTTGCACGTGAGCTGCAGCATGAAGGTGGAGGCCCCACGCTGAGCCCCATGGCGCAGCAACTCAGGCACAACTGCTCTCAGGAGCTGAAGCACAGCTCGTGTCCTGCAGCAGCACCACTTTAGCACAGTGCAGAGCACAGCTAATGAACCTGGAGGGGCCCACACCAGCAGCAAGCAGGTGTAGCACAGCCCTCCTCAGTGATGGCAGCACAAATAGCATGGCAAAAGGAGCCAGGACCAGGACAGGATATTGTAAGAACAATACTGTTATCTGGGGGCTGACACTTTGCCCATTAGCATGCCTACATGGCATCATTTATAGCCAATAGATTCTATTCCTAAAATCCCAGTTAGCCAACCAAGGAACACAGGCCCCCAAGCTCTTCAAAGCAAAACACTTGAAGTTTGGCCTTGGCAAACATGACACAGCTCAGCAGCTTGCGCTCTTCTTAGCAAGGAATGGCAATGCTTTCACCCAGACCATTACAACAACAAACCCACCCCTCCAAACTTAACAGAAGGGTCAACTAAGTCTAGGAGTATTGAGATTCCATAGTTTTCCTCTGTTTTTTCAGCAGAGGCAATTTAAAAAATTCAACTCCTGTTTTCAACCCATACCAGAAAACCAGCCTGGAATTTGAAATTACACATCTAAAAAAAACTCTTTGCAAAGAAATGAGTTTCCAAGTTTCCGATCAATGAAAATATTTTGCTTCACCTTAAAAATATAACATAAGCAAGAAGCTGCTTGAAAATGAACTATTAATACAGAGCATTTCAGTAACTTGGAGATGTTCCACCCTTAAATCACCTATGAGAGCACAAGTGCCTGTGTACAATGAAAAGGGGCTCAGACTGCCACTGCAAAATCAGCAAACATCTTGGGCTGTGAGTTATCCTGCTTCAGTTATGCTGTGTCATGGAAAGATTGATCAAACTCCTCTCTGTGGATTCCAAAATGTCCCAAAGCTACAAAGGTAGGCCTGACAGTGATCCCCCTCCTGGTACCTTCTCCCTATGCAGCTGCTGCTAGCCATGCTTGGAAACACGATGCTGGCAGACAGCTCTTTGGTCCGATAGAGTTGTCACAGCATTGCCTATGATGTTTTGCTCCACCACGTACCAGTGAGTCTCTTTCAGACCATCTGTGCCTCAGAGCACAGGACAGCACTGTGCTACCTGAGCCTGCTGTGCCACAGGAGAGATCAGCACCCCTGGTACCACCAGACAACCCACTGCTTGAGCTCCATCCTCTGGCACTTGCTTGCATGAGTTCTCAGCAGCTCGATGCACCCTGATGTTCCCCAAGCTCTCATATTGTTTCAGATTCATGGAAAAGAACACAGAAAAATGGCCAGGGTGCCACCACCAATGGGACTCAGGGGGTCAAATCCCAAATGCCACCTAGAAGTGGGGAAGCCCACCAATGCCACCAGGAGCACTCCTTGGGCCTATATGATCTCTCAGTGTAGATATACCTGTTTATACCCAGCTGAAAAGGACCAAGGGAGGTTTACAAGTGGAGGCCAAAGAGAGTGCTGTCATTGCAAATAATGCCGTCCATGTTCTAGACTACATCAGCAGGAAGGTGGCCAGCAGATTGAGAGAAATTATCCTAATCTGCTCCTAAGTGCTGGTGAGACTGTGCCTAGATATTCTGTTCAGACCTCCCAGGTTCCAAGTGGATGTTAAAAAACCTGGAAGAATTGATTGAGATAGTGAGGGGCCTGGAGCACTTAACCTGTGAGAAAAGGTTTTAGGAGCTGGGCTTGTACTCTGATAAAGAGAGGCTACTAGGCAATATAAGAGCAGCCTACACTTATTTCAAAGGGAGCCCCAAAGATGATGTTGCCAAACTCTTATACAGTCCTAGTCACCCACAAGGTGTGGAGACAGTGCAGAGAGGCTGAAGGGAGAGCTGAATGTGACAGTTCCTAAAAACAGGAGGAGTCATTCAGGAGCTAAAGCTGCTGCAGGCAGAATGCAACTGCCCTCTCTCTAAAGTTTCCGTGGGATCAATAACCAGAGGTCTCAGTTCAAGTCAAGGGTCAAGTGTTTTCATTGAGCTTCAGAAGTTGTGGTAACTCCTCTGTGCAACACACACTGCTCCAGCTGGGCAGAGGTGCTTTTCAACTGGTCCTGGCTCTAGTTTTGCATTATGTCCCTCCGTCTCCCCACATAATTCCCCTCCAAGTGAATGTGGGAACATGACCATCCTAATTAATCTGTGGTGTTTAGACTTGGAACACAGTTAATACAAAGGGGCTGGAGACAGCAAGTAAAACACCATCTGTTCATTAGCTTTGAAAATTGCTTAAGTCCAAAGCCAAAACTTCACTTCCTCTGAACTCTGCAGAACTGTAGATATGGATGGAGATCTGAATCTTGTGTCTGGCTGATCCAAGTGCTCCTAAGTGGTAATTGGTGGGGGAGGATGGGCTGGCTGCTGGACTGCAACTGCTGGCTGCTGTCGGTTCCCAGTACTTCAGCTCTGCCTGGCCTGACACTCGCTCTGTCCTCAGTAAAATAGCTGGAGCTGGGATGCTCAGCTGGAGCAGACCTTCAGCTCTGCTGCTTGGACTGGTTTCTACCTGACAGCTCACTCTTGCTCCCAGTTACACACATATCCAAGGCACCCACTGACACATACTGAGGTGCCAAACCGTGAAAGAAAAGGGAAACTGGGGTGGGTAAGGAGGCTCACTTTGCTCCTTGCTACAGGACCCAGATCCATGTCATCAGCAATCACAAGAGCTCAGCTCCCCAGCAGTTGGCTCTACGTGTTTGTATTCAAGCCCTGTGCATGGATGTGACTTACAGCCCTCAAGAAAAACTAGGTCCTTTGGTCCCTGACAGTGGGTGCACAGGGAGGACAGCAGAGAGAACAAGCCACCCTTCCTGCAATCCAGAATAAAATCAGAGGGATTGGCAGTGGCAATACTGGCAGGAGGAGCAGTGGCCCCTCTGTGCTGTCTGGACTATTTCCCAGAAGGGACAGCAAGGCCTGTGTAATCAGGCTCAGCTGGTAATCAGACAAAGTCCAAACTAGCATAAAGACTAAATTATCCCTTAGTCCTTCCAGCTCAGGGGAAAGGATATTGATAGGGGAGGCGAGGACGGCTGCTGGACTGCAGCTGCCAGCAGCAGCCCATGCAGACAGAGAAATATCTCTCCACCTAACCTGCCCCTCGCCCCATTGTCATTTAAATAGCCGGCGCCTGGCGTGCAAAGGGCACATGCAAATCCCAGCGCCCTGCTCAGCCGCACACCAGCATCGCTGCGGGCACCCTGCGGCCCTCGGGGGGAAATAACACCATCTGTGCCCGCCAGCGCTCGCCGAGCGCTGCCTGGAGACCCCGCCGCTCCTCGCTATGCTGTGTGCCCCGACGTGCCCCTCTCCCATAGTACAAAGAGGGGGACTGATGCCAGGCTGTCTGAATTGGTGTGAAAAGGGGCCCCAGCAGACAAGGCTAAACCTGAGTCCAACTGGCCATGCAGCCTTGTTTCCATCAGTGCTGGAAGAACGTACTAAAAGCATCCCACCGTGGGCAAGGTGGGGGTGTGCCTTGCTACTGGATTCAGCCTTGGGAGAAGGGCTTATCACACCTCTAAAACGCAGCAGACCCATCTTTACCTGTTCAAAAATGGCAGCTATCAAAGTTACATTACCATTTTAAAATAGTAAGATTTAATTTACATACATAGACTTTTATGTATTTGTTTGGGAAGGGGTGAGCTTTTTTACATTTTGGTTTGTGACCCTTTAAAACCCTGCCATAGATCATAGCTCCAAGCTGCCCTCTGCAACTTGAAGTGGTGGGAGGAGCCTTAGAACTTAAAAATGGAAAGCCAAGACCTGAATTTCACCCTAGCAATTACCTCCAAAGTCCTGTGACTCCCTGCCACTCCTTCCCACGTCGCAGACACTCAGTCAGCTGCACAAACACTGTCCACGGGGACCACTCTGGAGCCCAGAACTCTGTACAGGTCCTGGTTAAAACAGAGAATTTCATAATACGCAAGGCTGGAAGGGACCTCTGGAGATCATCTGGTGCAAACTGCCCACTCAGGCAGGGTGGGGAGCACACTGGATAGGATTATGTCCAGACAGTTCTTGAATATTTCCATGGAAGGAGATTCCACATCCTCTCTGGGCAATCTGTCCCAGTGCTCAGTCACCTGCACAGTAAAGAAGTTCTTCCTCATGTTCAGGTGGAGCTTCCTGTGTTACAGTTTCTGCCTGTTGCCCGTTGTCCTGCTGCTGGGCAGTACTGAGAAGTTTGCCTCCATCCTCTTGGAATCCTCCCTTCTGATATTTGAATACATTGATAAGGTTCTCTCTGTCTTCTCTTCTTGAGTCTGAACAGGTGCAGCTCCCTCAGCCATTCTTTACAAGGAAGATGCTCCCAGTCCCTCAGTCAACTTTGTCACTTTCCACTGGACCTGCTCCAGGAGCTCCACATCTCTCTTGTCCTGACGAGCCCGGAACTGGACACAGCACTGCAGATGCAGCCTCACCAGGGCTGAGCAGAGGCATAGGATCCCCTCCCTCGACCTGCTGGCATTGCTCTCCCTAAAGCACCCCACGATGCTACTGGCCTTCTTGGCCACAAGCGCACAGTGCTGGCACCATCAGCAAAACACGGCCAAGATCCTTCTAGAACCGGACCCGCTCTCTGAACGGGGCTGCGCAGGGGTCAGGAAGCACTGAGCGGGCGAGGCAGGCCTCGGCACGGCACATGCGGCCTCAGGCGCGGGTTTCCCGGCCGTCCCACGGCGGGGTGTCCCGGTCACTCGGGCTCTCCCTGCCCCCGCCGGGCCGTCCCCGTGTTCTCCCACGGGACGCCCCTCACGCCGCGCGCGCGGCTGCCGGGACAAGGCGGGCGCGGCGCGCGGCGCCACACGCGGGGTGGCAGCGCCACCTGGCGGCCGGCGGCGGTTCCCGTGAGGCGGCGGCCGCGGGCCGGGGACGCGCGGCGGGCGCGGGAGCGGCCGCAAAGCCGGAGGGCGAAAACCCGTGCTGGCTGGACACGTGTGAAAAGCTGAGGGTCTCACAAACACTGGAGCAGCTTGCCCAGAGAAGTTCTAGATGCGCCAGCCCTGGAAGTGCTCAAAGCCAGGCTGGATAGGGCTCTGAGAAACCTGGTCTAGTGGAAGGTGTCCCTGCCCATGGCACTGGGTTTGGAACGAGATGATCTCTAAGGTCCTTTCCAACCCAAACTATTCTATGACTCTGTGATTCTTTAACATGCTTCTTCCCACCATCAGCTTCAGCAGCAGTTTTCAGCCATCCCTAAGGAGGGAGGTGAGGTCTCCAACTTTTTGCTAAACTCCCGCTGTATCATCATACAGTTTGTGATTTTCAGATCCTTCAGTGGCTCTTCATTACAGGTTTCATGCTATTACCCAAACATTTCCACTTCATTTTCAAACAGAGAGGCTTTAATAGAGATACTTTTCTCTCTTCTGTGACTGCAGGTAAAAGCTTGAGCACAGGCACCCTGAAGTTGCCATGCTGGAGAAATATCACAGACCAGACACTTCTCAGATCTCTAGATCTAGATGACCTTTAAGGTCCCTTCCAACCCAAAACATTCTCTGATTCTATGGTTCTAGGTCATGGTTGCCTCCTTTGCCTCTGTCAGAGGAGATGGAAAGGTCAGTCTCTGTCTCCTGCCATGCCAGGCACACCACCATGCATGTGATGCCCACCACCAAGGAGACTCAAAAGATGCCAGCTCAGTCTGGAGACCTGATCATTCTGCAGTAGCTGCTCTCAGTGTTCTGACAGCTCCTAGCTAAAGCAAAGACACTTTTGAGCTTCAGAGTTTGGCTCTTAAGTTAGACCTCTGCATGTGGATCCTGGGTCTGCAAGGAGGGACAGCCTTGATCAGCTACAAAAAGGCTGATCTCCCAGAGACTTTGATAATTAAAAATTATGAATGTGTTTATAGCTGAGAGTTTGTGAGAAACTGTCGATGGCTGGCTGTATACTTCTGAGCAGCCTAGCCTCCCCATCACAAATCAGCCACTAGCTGAAAAGAGAGCAGAATCCCATTATATTAATTGCATTGTATCATTTAAGAAGCTCTATCTAGCTAAATCTTGAAGGACCTTCAGGAACTGGGGCTTTGATCCAGGAAAACAGTGACCCACATACTTAACTTCTAGCAGAAGGGCAGACCTAATGGGATACAAAATTAGGCGCAGGCCTAAGTGTTTTTGCTGGGTTCAGGGCCGTACAGACTAACGCTTCAGAGAAGGTCAACATCTCACAGCCTGTCAGTGTCAGTGGGGAGATGGATGGAGTGCTGCTTCTCAATTTTACTTATGCTAATAAATTTGCCACCTGTGTACAGTAATTTACAGGCCAAAAGAAAAGCCAAGCTACTGTCACTGGATAGCTATAAGACAGCAGCTGGTTCACTAGTTTGATAAGTGAAATTTCTCAGGACTGGACGACTCTGTGCAAGTTTGGCTGCTCCTGCAACTTCTCCCTGAGTACCAGGCTCCCCAGGTTTCCTTATGTGTGTGTGTGTGTGTGCGTGTGTGTGTGTGTGTGTGTGTGAATGTTAGGGCCTGGTCCTCAAGCACTGGTCTCCCAGCCCTCATCTGAGACACAGTTTAGGTACGGGAAGGGAATTTTGGATAAAAATTAAAATATTGCATTTCAAAACATCAAAAGAAATACTTTCACTCCAAACAGTTGTGTCAAATTAAAACACACTTTTAAAGTCCTTTATATTGCAGGATCTGTGCTTTCTGCCACTGGAGAGTTTTAGCTGGGTTTTTTCAATTAACCCTTCAATTAATGTCATTGAAAGCCCACCTGAGATGCTTGCTGGGTAATCTTCCCCTTTTCTGCATGTGCAGTTATTTGGGTTGACACCATCAGGATACACGATGCTGTTCAGCCACATAGTTCTGTATTTGATCACAACACATGGAAGTCAAAAGGACTAATTTAAGTCTTAAATACTCAGGGTCTTCATCAGAGTTGAAAAATTTTAAGTGCATCAATGAATCAGGCCCTGTTCTGATTCATTTAGCTGCCTAAATCTCTCATCTGTGGGTCTGATCTGGACAAACAGCAATCAGAACAAACTCTAGGAGCAGAAAAGAACATCCGAGTTTCACATCTTCACAAGACTAGCCTTAAGTATCTAATTGGCTGTTTAAACCCCAAAAATCTGCTACTTGCAAATGAAATAATGATCCTGAAATGACTGCAGCTTGAAATTGGTCTTTAAAAGGGCATTGTGTTCATAAATCTGCAGGCAAGTAGTCCAGAAAAAAACATGGAAGGAAGGAAGGAATTCAGAAGGAAGGAATTCGGAAGGAAGGAAGGAAGGAATTCAGAAGGAAGGAATTCGGAAGGAATTCGGAAGGAATTCGGAAGGAAGGAATTTGGAAGGAAGGAATTCGGAAGGAAGGAAGGAAGGAATTCGGAAGGAATTCGGAAGGAAGGAATTCGGAAGGAAGGAAGGAAGGAAGGAAGGAAGGAAGGAAGGAAGGAAGGAAGGAAGGAATTCGGAAGGAAGGAATTCGGAAGGAAGGAAGGAAGGAATTCGGAAGGAAGGAAGGAAGGAAGGAATTTGGAAGGAAGGAATTCGGAAGGAAGGAAGGAAGGAAGGAATTCGGAAGGAAGGAAGGAAGGAAGGAAGGAAGGAAGGAAGGAAGGAAGGAAGGAAGGAAGGAAGGAAGGAAGGAAACACATAGGAAAAAAAAGGGAAAAAAACCCAAGAAAAATACATTGACCGAGGATGAACAGGTATCAGTTTTATTTACTAAAATAAAGCTGTCTTGGTTTCCTGCTACTGGCCAGTAAGAACTGAGTACAAACTGCTGTGCTAGATCATTTTAGATCCTCTTTTTACATGTGACATTTGCCTGACTGCACTAACTACTCCAGCTCAAATTACTGCATCCCTGCCCTGTATATCCACACCTGCTAATCCAGGGAGCTTTGTAGGAGCTTAGTTGCAGCCGTCAGCGTGCAGGTGCTACACACAGCTGTGACGTGTGGCTCCTGAGAGGCAGAAGAGCCTTGCTGGCAGTGCTGGTTCCTCACACCACGCACGTGCTCTGAGACACAAGAGGACGAAGAATATCCTCAGCATACAGCCTGATTTCTAACCTACAACCTGTCACATCCTCCAAGCTGGCTTTTGTCTCCTGCCCATCCAAATACCTCTCAGTCAGGGATCTTCAGCATTCATTAGGACCACGGCACCCAGTAAGGGACCTGTTGAGAGCAATGTCATGGCTTGCTGCCAAGCCATGAGGAATGTCTGAATGTTGGCCACAGGCTGGCATCTGGTGGTCTGATCTTTTCTTTGGTACAACGCCATTTGGAGTGTACCATGTGGTACAGTTGGCAGCTCTACAAGTCAGTCTGAAGTCATCTTTGATGAACTCAGAGGAGAAGGGTCCAAGCTGGAGCCATGCGTTAGTTTTTTGTGATCCTCCTTACCCACAGTACCAACTAAAACACACCTGAAGAAGAAAACTCTTCACCTGCCTGCAGAGAGCCTGTCTCCCACAGGGATATAATGGTTCCCACTTTCCCTGGAGCACTGGAGAATGCCACACACATACCTCCTAGAGTTTACACTAGAAACCAGGCACTGTATCTCTTGTGTTCCCTCTTTCCTCATGCCCTTTACCCCTCAGATCGTTCTGCCATGCCCCTCACCCAGCCATCCCCAGGCCCCTTGGCAGGCAGGGATGGAAACAAGAACACAGCCTGTGGAAGGACTCCCTGCTCCCAGGAGAGAGCTGACCTCTGCAAGGTGACACACCGTGCCAGGGGCAAGAGTTATAAATATGAGTGAACCCAGCAGCCCTTTATGGAAACCATGACCCAGGCTGTGGCTTACGGATGCTGCCAGGTGATACTTAACTAGAAACCTCAGGTTAGAAAGAAAGGCAAACCATGCTCTGGCATAACACCCTGCTGGCCCCAGACTTGGACAGACACAGCTATTGCTTTTTTCTCCAGGAAAGCATTGACTACATGGTTTTGGGTGTGTTGGGGTTTGTTTTTTTCTATCTCAGGACAGAGCTGGTGCGGGAGGCTGCTGCTGAGGTATCTTCCTTCTAGCAGGGCTCCTCTAAGCATCCAGCCTACCAAGGTGGAGCTTCAGCCTCTGCTTCCCAGCCTCTCACAGCAGATGCAGCCACTGGGCCAGTGCTCTGTCCCAGGATGAAGAGACTCTTCATCAAGGCAAGCCAATGTTTCTTCAAGAGTGGGTGGCCATTTCTAAGGAGGGGGCAAAAAGATTCAGAAGAAGCTGCAAAATGTTGCTGCTGCCCAAATGGTTCTGCTAACCACATGACTTGTTGGTAGTGACTGATTTTCAGTATGGCAGAGATTTTTTCAATAAGGCAGAGGTTTTTTACAAGGGCATGTAGTGATAGGACAAGGGAGAATGGCTTTAAACCGAGAGTAGGTTTAAATTACATATTAGAAAGAAATTCTTTACTCTGGGGGTGGTGAGGCACTGGCACAGGCTGCCCAGAGAAGTTCTAGATGCCCCAGCCCTGGAAGTGTTCAAGACTAGGCTGGATGGGGCTCTGAGAAACCTGGTCTAATGGAAGGTGTCCCTGTCCATAGCAGAGGGATTAACGAGATGATCTTTAAGGTCGTTTCCAACCCAAACTACTCTATGACTGTGATTCTGTAACATGCCTCTTCCCACCATCAGCTTCAGCAGCAGTTTTCAGCCATCCCTAAGGATAGGTCTCTCTTTTTTGCTGACTTCCACCATATCATCATACAGTTTGTGATTTTCAGATCCTTCAGTGGCTCTTCATTACAGGTTTCATGCTATTACCCAAACATTTCCACTTCATTTTCAAACAGAGAGGCTTTAATAGAGATACTTTTCTCTCTTCTGTGACTGCAGGTAAAAGCTTGAGCACAGGCACCCTGAAGTTGCCAGAGAAAGATGTCACAAGCAAGGCACTTTTCAGGTCTCCATATTTCTAGGCTGACTTAATAATCCAAGGGTAGGGGATACTTGAGTGATTACTTCTGAATTCTTGGGAATACTTGTTGGGGTTTTAGTTTAGTCTTAGGTTTTCCTGTTAAAGGAATTTTCTCCCATATGCATGTTGCTAGGGGACAAATAGCTGTACTTAAGAAAGACAAAAAGGGGAGTGGGGCGGGCCTGGCTACTCTTTTGTCTACACCTGGGTGTGGGGACAGTTCGCTCTGAGCGTCCGGAGAGAGAAGCTGCAGAGAAAGGAGCTGCTGCTGCTTTCTTTTTGGCCGTTCTTTCTTCCTGCTGGAAGCAACGCCGGGACCCTAAAAGCCGCTTTTCCCTGCCCTGCTGGAGACCGAGCTGTGGCTGTCCTGCCCCGCTGCTGCTTCGAGCTTTCGCTACGCTGTAGCCCTGCTCGCCCTGCCTGCCTGGGCCTCCGTGGTTTTTCCCATCTGGATACATCTCGTCTGCCACCCGGGATTTGCGTTCGTCCCTGCCATTCCAGCCTGCTGTTCCTGAGAGCCCGGGATCGGCTGCCCAGCGGTTTGTGAAGCCTTTGTCCCATCCCTTCCCGGGATCCCAGGGCACCAGAGCCGCGGGTTTCCCGAGCTCGCTCCGGAGCGCCCCCTGCAGCCGCGGGGGAACCATCGCACCTGCCCTGCTCACCGGGAGCCGCCAGCGCCCCTGCCGGCTGCGAGCGGAACTGCACCCGAGGGGAAAGGGCCCGACAGCCGAGAAGGCTGGCACTGGGTTTGTGATTGCTGTTACTGCCAGAGTTGTTGTTGTTTTGTTTGACTGGTTATATACATATATATATAGAGTAAAGAACTGTTATTCCTATTTCCCACATCTTTGCCTAAAGGCCCTTGATTTCAAAATATAATAACTTGGAGGGAAAAGGGGTTATATCTGCCACTTCAAGGGGGGCCTCTGCCTTCCTTAGCAGACACCTGTCTTTCAAAACCGAGACAATACTGTGTAACTGTACCCCAGCTACATACCAATATCCATGCTGGGTTTGCTGCCAGTAGAGCTTTTTCACATAGAAGAATTCAAAAATTTTGCAAAATTTGCCTGGCACCAAAACAAAAAAGCGTGCCCCAAGCATGCATAATGGACTGCCTGGAAGATATCTGGACTGCCTGGAAACCTATTCCCCCCAGAAATGCAAGTGCCTGATGAACGAACTTTTTAGAGACTTAGGGCTGTCCCAGACAGTATAAAACCCAGTTAGAGGAGAAGAAGAAGGTAGAAATGGAGCAGAAATTCAAGAGCAGCAAATCCTCTCTGTCTCCTTACAAAATTAAGGAGTGCGCTAAGTTTGTCTGGCTCATCATTCAAAAGGAATGAGGTTCCTGGTGGCACAGTTAGCTCACCCCAGCGCTTCCTGGCCTGTCAGCTGTGCCCCAACAGGCGTCACTGTCCAGGCAGAGGAGGGGGAAGGTTTTGAAGGGCAGCACAAGAGGCCGGGAGCAAAGAAGAACCAAGCAGCCACTCCATTGAAACAGGTGTAAATCTGCTGGGAACAGCTCTGTCAGCAGCAGCAGGCGCCACGCCACTAAATTAAACACCCCTCCAATCATCAAGATGTTATTAAATATGCTGATGCTCTCATGGCTAGGAGAAACCTGAGGTGCAAGTGTCACCCCAGACCTGTCCACCCCAACTGGGTGTTCTCTGTGTGGGATCCTTCTTTTAGAGCCTGGTCCCACAGATCTGGGTGGAAGCAGTGCCAGTGGTTAATGTGTGCATGGGTGCGTGCAGACAGACACATGGACACATGCTCGGACATACCAATCATGACCAAGGCTGGGCAAGAGTCCAGTGATCCCATCTCCTCCAAGAAAAAGGCAGGAGACTGATGGAAATGGCCAGGCTGTATGTGCCCTAAGGTTTTCCAGAGGGGTATAAACTGTGTCAGATCCTTTGTTTTATTTCTTTTACTTTATTAATAATATTATTATGATATTATTTGTAATTGCTGAGGTCCCTGGGCCAGAGGTCAGTCTGCACCATTCACACCCCAGTTCTTGGGGCACCATCTTTGGGCCAAACTTTGACACTGGCTCACATATTGGCTGTGAGACGTGGGCTTGGCTGTGGGATTTCAGCACCTCTCACAGGAACATGCCTGGCCTGGTTTCTGAGCCAGCTCTCCTGAAAACATGGTCAGCAGCAGTTGCATCTCCTTCTCCAGCTCTCCATGATGCCAAAACCTTCAGGAGCCCAGACCTAGCCCAGGTTTCCTGCCTGCCTAAAGCACTAATCCCTATGAATCTGATGTCTAAGCACCTTGCAGCGCTATATCATCCCTGGACCCTGCTGGCACAGTTCACATGGAGAACTGAAGCATGGAAAGGTTTCTCCAGAGCCCTGTGGGAAGCCTGTGACTGTGGAAAATTTGAACATCCATCTCCTACCCACAGCCACTTCCTGTCCCTCATGAAGCACCTGCCCACACCTTTCCCCTCGAGGGGAGATTATGCCACTGTCTTGGGGACAACTGCTTTGACTCATCAGTTGTGATATCTCAGCAGAAGAAAGTGGCATAAAATAGGGCAGGGAGGCAGTGAAATGTGGTGGTTTTTCTGAAGTAGGGTGTGTTAGAGGTATCTGGGGAAAAAAAAAAGGCATCTCATCAGACAGGTTAAAATTGCTGTGCAGGGTGCCAGACCCCATTTTGCTCCCAGGTCCTGCAGAAGAGAAGGTGGGCAGGCAGCACTGTAGCCAGGGCTCTGTGTGGGTTGCTTTGTGCTGCGTGACTGGAATAGTTCTGAGTCACATCTGGAGGGCCCCAACTCATTGTGATTACCAGCAAAGCAGGGATTTTACTAACCAGCCTATGGCTGTAACATGCACAAAATTCTCCCATCCCAGTGCTACCTGCAGGAAGCCCCCCAGGGAGCCTCTCCACCCTTTCCAGAGTGGGTTGCATGTGGACAAGTACTATCCTGCTCCCACAGGCTGGCAGAGCTCCCAGCCCAGCTGGGAGGGGTAGGCAGGTCACTGCCTCTGTGCCCTGTTGCAAAGTATCTGCCACCTTTTCCAGTCCACCTGATGGGTCTCCCAACCACCACAACAGGTTGCCCTCATCAGATCTCTGCATGAGGCAGCAGACTTGTCGCCTTCCATAATTTCTCTTAATGCTTTTCATTTTCAATTAATTTCTTTCTCTCTCATTTCCATACATGCCAATGGGCCCATTTCCATTTGGCCACAGTGATGTCTTAGTTAAATTCCTTCTGTCTGTAAGGTATTATAAGGTAACTGTCACAATCCTCTGGGACAGTCCCAGTTTTGACCTTCTAAAGTACTTTTTGACACGTACAAGTCAAAGGTGCCAGACCAGGTCCCAAAGGCAGAGAAGTGCAATGATCCCCCTAAGGTGGCACAGAGCAACTTTGCTCCGGGTGACACAATGCCTAAAAAACACAAGAGTTTTTTTAAATGTCTATGTGACTGAGAATGAGTTAGGACACCGGGATTATCTTCTTGACTTTCCCTTTACAATTTCTATATAATCTCATAGAAGTGCTTTTGTCTGTCCTGTATTTGTTTTTCCTCATCAAAACCAGTGTCAGAAAACAGAAGGGTTTAGAGCATCTTCTTATCACTCAGCAGGTCTCAAGACACCTCAGTCAAAGTACTGTCAGGTACTCCAAAGATCTCTGGCAGTTTGTAACTGGCAAAAAAGGGAGGGAGCGCCAATGATAGAGCTTCTCTGCCTTGTACTTGCCTGCCATCACTGGCATGACTGCATTGGAATACAGGCAATATAAAGCACCATGAAGGACTTATCACCTGTCAGGACTGAAGGGAAGGAGAGAGAACTGGGATCTTTTACACTGCAGAGCTTTTCTCAGGATAATAGTGTTCCCCTTGGTCTCTTTAGGAAGGTTCAGTGTGTCTCTGAGGCTCCCACCCCGGTCATAGCACTACGCTGCAAGCTATTCCCCGCAGTGACCTTGCTCGGCTAGCTGGTGGCAAAAGGCATATTTTCTGAATACTACTATCTTGCAAAACATACAAGGTCTTAGAAGCTTGAAAAGAGATTAGCTAAAGCAGAACCCTAAATCCTGGAAAAAAGGCTCACTGAAACATTTGGATCAGCAGTGGCTGGGGACCTCTTTTACTGTGTGAGATAGAAAGGACAGTGAAGGTGAGAACAGCAGCATGGAGTGCAGCTGCAGGGGCCAGGAGGGAGGAACAGCAAGTGTATATCCCTAATTTATAATACAAGTAGGAAAAAAAATCAACAAGAAGGAGATTTTTATTTATCCTATGTCCCTCCCCCCCAGCATTTCTGCAAGCCTGATTTGAAGGGATGAGGCTGTACTGTTTTGTGCACTGTTACTGACTATCTATCCTCACAAAATTGGAAGAAACAAAGAAAAATCCTACTTCAATAAATGTCAGGGGTGGTTTTGCAACCTAAATCCCTGGAGCTAGGATTTTGCTTGATGGGTGAACCCAGAAAGCCTAGAGTAGTGAATAAACTACCAGCAAGTGTTTCCTCTTAATTATCTCTTTCTTTACCCTAAGTTTTGGGCCAATTCTGAAGGTTATTTGGAACAACATGGGCACCTGTCAGGGTAGACAGGCAGTGAGCCCTACCAGCTCATTTCTCAGAAAGCTTTCAGGGAAACATCTCTGGGATAGTTAGCTGGGGAAAAGCATTGTACTGCTTTCTTTACACAGGACTAAGAGATGCAGCAACAGAATGGATGAAGGAGTCAATGGTTAAGTAATCAGAGCTGGGAGGCTGAACCTTGCAGTCAGTTTATATCAGAGACTAACAGATGCCAGCTTTGCCAGGAAATGAGATATCTGAGCTGAAAGGCAAGTCTCAGGATTTAGTTCAGACCATATCCTTCCCTCGTGTGACACTGCCCACAGAAACACATGTGTTGAAACCACAGGAAGTTATATGGGATCAGGAAGACACTGGACTATGCAGGAAGATAGCACAAAGTATTTGCAGTTAACAGATGAGTGCAAAATCCGAAGTTTCACAGAGAAGTCTGTGAAATTTCTTTGCTCCCCTCATGCTTCACTCCCATGGGGAACTGCTGTTGGTCCTACCCCATGAAAGAGGATCTGACACACAGAGAAAACTTATGTCAGTGTCCTGCAGAAATGCACCTTCAGCAAAACTCAGGTTCCCCAAATGCATGGGGTCTACACATTGTACTTTTTTTGACAGTGAGCCTGGCCCAAAATTCCAAATTTAAAACATTATCTGAGAGTGGATGGACAAGCTTTGCAATTCCAAGGAGTTTTGCCTCTGAGCTTGAGATGGGCACATTTCAGTGTGCTGCTATTAGCACCAAGAGAGATGATGAAGAGAAAGGCACAGTACTTATGGCCTTTGTCGGGTTGTGGGAGCATCTGCTTCAGTCCCAGCTCTGCTATTCCCCGGGGGAAAAAACAAAGCTCTGCTCAGATTCAAGTATTTAACTGCTGTTCAGAACGTCCCAAAACACATGCATCCAGGACTTCAGATCTGTATTGGCAGGGCTGCAAGGAGAACATCTGCTTTGACTAAAGTTTGTTGGAATTAAGAATTTCAGGTGATTGAGGCAGTTGTTCCTACTTTGAGGAATTCACCCTTACTTCTGCCTTGGTGAATAGTGTCTTGAAGTTCATATAGATGCAGCTATAGCTAGAAGACCACAGAAAATGTCCACTAGATTTAGCCCTAGCAGCCCCACGAGGTTCTGAGTGGAGACACAAAGAGATGGACTCTCTAGTGACCATGACATCCAGTGTCAGTCTGCTGGAGGAATTCCCTTTGATGCAGAGGTGAAGCCTAACAATCACAAATATTTGCTACTCATGCCACAAGCAGATAAACAAGATTCATGTGGGGATAAAGAAGCAACAATTTTTGTGAATAAGAAGCATTTTTGTTCCTTTTTGGATAAAGAGGAGAAAATGAAAATTGGATTATATCTATTTTTAGGCAGATTAAAAAGTTATTCAGACTAGAGAAAAAGCACATCAAAAATAGCTTGAGCAATATCAAAGTGGAGCAATTGCTGAAGATCTACAAGAATAAAGGAGGTCAGGAGCCTCATAAGCCAATTTTTGAAGTAGCTGTGAACGTTTCATTTTCACACCCTGTCTAATGTGCGCCTGCTTTAAAACACATTGTGATGCCAGTGGAAGCCTGCTCCTGCACCCCACATCCATGGAGGTCCTTCAAAGGCAACCTACCCACCTAATGTATGCCTAGTCAACCCACAAGCTTGATTCTGTGTTTTACATCCTAAACGCTCAGCATAAACCTAACCAGCCCTTGCCACCCGCTGTGACACAAGTCTTCTGTCTCCCACTAAAAGCAATCAGACTTATTCAGACTTACCTCTCCCTCTAAAAATTACTGCCCTTGAAGGCTGCCTCTAAGAAGTGTATTTTGGAGGCTGTCTTGCTTTGGCTTTTACCCAGATTCCTCAGGCTTTGTCATTAGGACTTTAATTTGCCAGCAAATGTTGAACTTCTGAAAAGGCTTTGGGAATAAAACAGATTTGGAAACTATTGCCCAGAGGGTTTCAGTCAGTATGTTGTGGGCTGTTCAGGTTAGAAATGAAATCTGGCATAGAAGTGAAAGGATGTGTGCTCCTAAATCATCCAGGAGATGTGTTTAATCTGCCCAGGAAAGTGTTCTAGTCACCATTCCTGGGGGTATTTAAAAGATATGTAGATGTGATGCTTAGGGACATGGTTTAGTGGTGGACTTTGCTGTGTTTGGTTAATGACTGGACTCAAAGATCTTAGAGTCTTTTACAATCTAAATGATTCTATGACTCTGTAATTGCTAAGTAATGCTCACCTTTTGCCCCAAATATTGAAATAATCCCAGACATACAATTAAATGGGAACAACTGCATTAAGAAGGGACATTATCTCTTCCCCAGTGTGGGTGGAGCAAAGCTGTGATGGAGCAGCATGCAAGGAAAAGACCTGATAAGGCCACTTGTCTGCACATCATTTTGGCACAGGGAAGGGAGCCGTGCCCCCTGTCAAGCTCTTCTCTGCCAGCCCCTCAGCAGGCCTTTTCCAGTGGATCCATGCCAGCCCCGGGGCTGGCTTGTGGCCAGCTGGCCTGCCTCCACCTGCCTGTTGCTGCCAGTCATGGGTCAGAGGTGACTCCGTGGTCAGAGTAGGGGAAGAGCTGAGGGACTGTGCCTCTGAACTGCTCTCCCCCAGCAGTGCTGTGCAGGTGATACTGAGCTCCCCCAGAAGGAGGAACTGGGCACCATTCCTGGGACATGAAGGAGGAAGAATATGCAGGACAGCTTGCTGGGAAATGCAAGAGGGTTGTGTGGAAAACCTGCTCCAGTTCAACAGGCAGGTCCCAGAAAGGGAGGCTGGTGGTGATGGTGCCATCTGACCATCCTCCTGAGGAGAGCCCTGCCTCCTGCCCCAAGAGACTGGCTTGGGCACGTGCCTCCCACCCTTCAGCCCCTTTAGCATGATAAGGTTTAACCACTTGCTGGCAATGTATGGGGCTTGGGAACTGCTGTGAAAATGGGAGGCTGCAGCATAAGCTTCCCTCTGCTTTTGGATTACAGGTCCAAGGGCCAGCAATTCTCCTGCTGCCCCACAAGCAGAGAATGTGCTTCAGAAAGCACCTTGAATGTGAGCCACAAGCTCCAAATGGTGCTCCAGGCAGGAGAAGGAAGTCCCAGGAGTGTTCACCTCCTTTGCTGCGGAGGAAACAGGACTTTTTCCTCTAGTGGTGCAGATGAGGCTCTGAAACTGTTTAACCTGAGATCTGTTATCAAAAGCCTAATCACTGTGATGCCCAAAGGGATGTAAAGAGAGGTACCCTTATTATAAATTGCAGTAAATACCTTCTATTTTTGTCAATTCCTAGTAGGACAGTCTGTGCCTTGGTTCCCTGTACAAGTGAAGTCTGTCCCTTCACAAATTCTGCCTGTATATTCCCAGGACTGACATCTTCCACTCCCTCCCTCTTGCTCATTCCCTGTCTCTCAGATGATGCAGAGTGCCAGCAAGTCCCTCAATGGTGTCATATCTGTCCTTTTTATTCATTGCAGGGTTTATTTTTAGCCTGAAACAACTGCTTCCTAAAAATGGAGTTCCTAATGACACGGGAGCTGGACACAGCTATGTAAGGTATCCAGGGCTTGGCCTGACAGCTTCTCCTGTCTGTCTCTCTTTGTTGTGAGTACAGGACAGCAAAGTTTGCTGCTCCCCACCAGCCTTGCAGTGTTTGGGCTGAACAGTAGGAAAGTAGCAGAGAGAAACTTAGGGAAACTAAGAGAAACTTAGTTCAAACTTCACCTGGAGTCTTTAGTCTCCCTCTCTTCTCAAATCAAGAAAGAGGGGGACATTTACCCTCCCTTTGCTGCACTCCAACGGTGCCCCTATGAAGGCAATTTGCTGGATCCTGGCAGGTTTTTACCTGCTTTTCTGCTGCAAGGCAGAAGAGGGACTGAACTTCCCCACTTACGATGGGAAAGACCGAGTGATCGACCTGAACGAGAAGAATTACAAGCAGGCACTGAAGAAGTATGACATGCTCTGCCTGCTCTTCCATGAGCCTGTGAGCTCTGACAAGGCCTCCCAGAAGCAGTTCCAGATGACAGAGATGGTCCTAGAGGTAAGTGCCGCTGCATGTCCCAGTCGCAGTCAGTACCACAGCACTGCTCAGAGTCATGGACAGGAGCCACAAGACAGGAGAGTCAAATGGTCTCATGCAGGGGAGGTTAGGCATCCAAAAGTTTGTTTAATTGGATTTCAGTTAGCCCCTGCCTGAATTCTGCAAAGCCCGGGAAAAAGCCTCTTTTGTGCTCTTCTCAGTTTGCTGGGAATTAGTTTTTCTGGATTGTCTGTCAGAAACCCAGGCAATAGTGAGTAACCTTGCGAACCTCAGAAACATGAACTCAGCTCAGCTGAGCTTTCCGAAATCTCAGCACCTGAGTCCATAGCTTGAAATTTTTTGATCCTTTCTCATTCTGTGCAAGCCAGTATCCCACTTGTATTCTGGATTCAGTCCCATTTTTTATCCCACTAGGAGCAGTCAGCCAAGAAACCTTACCAAGCTGTGCAGCAAATGGGTGTCCTAGCTCCCCATCTCAAAAGCTCCCTGTTGGTGCAGCATTAAATCCCTTTTTGTTTTTCTGACACTTGGTTGCCTGTTTGGAATCAGTCTATAGCCGCTTGTTAATGCAACCATTCACTTCTGTGCTGGAAAAAGAGTGTTGTTAATTCTTTGATGAACAATTGATTCATTAATCCTCAGTAAAATAAATCATGGTAAAAGTGACAATGTAGATTCATACCACTCTTTCTTATAGTGTAGCTGTAATCTAGGGAATCATACAGCTGCAAGCTTGGATTGTTAAGTGCATGTTTCCTACTAGGGGCTTGCAAATATTCCCTCTTAACTAAAAGACATATTTGGAAAGAAAGTGAATTGAGAATTTCAGAAGAAACACTTCAGCTTTATTTATCAGATCCAGAGACAAAATGCATTGCACCCCTCAGAGTGTAGGAAATGTGAATAAGAAAATACGCTTGCTGAGGGCAAGGACCCAAAAAAGTCCAGTGTCAAGTTCAAGGTCTGCTGACCTCCTCAGTAAGCCTGAGGACTGCCAGAAAGAAAGATTCAAAAACTAACCAGATTTATTCACCTGTCAGGCAATGGTTACTTTCTGCAGGTGAGTGATCAAATAACATTTGACAAAGAAAAGAAAAAAGTAATGCTTGAACTCCAGCTGAAATGAGTATTGTTGGTAGTATAATCACATTGTTATTTAATAGGATAGCTATTTTGTGCTTGATAGGTGTCAAACAGTTACTAGACACATATTTATAGAAACCTGACAGAAGCATGTCCTATCCCTGGAAATGTTCAAGGCCACATTGAATGGAGTACTGGGCAAGCTAGAATAGTGGAAGGTGTACCTGTCCACAGCAGGGCTTGGAACTAGATTATCTTTAAGATCCTTTCCAACCCAGGCCATTCTATGTTTCCATGATTCTATGGTCTGATGTCTACCATGAGTTTGAGCCCCCATGACACCTTTACCCATGCTAACAGTGACCCATATCAAGGTTGCGACAGCTGCAATACAACCTGGCTTTAAGCTTTTATTTTCAGGATTGGGTTCAGCCGTGAATACATTAGCTTAGGGTTCTGGTGATTTATTTGGTTTCCAATTGCTCTCTGCTATGGACTTCTTATGTGACCTTGGGCAAGAGGATTAGACCTACAGCAGACTTTACATAATTGTAGTGCTCCAGTCCCCTAGTGCTCAGCTACCAGCTAACTGTGCCACACATCAACTGGCACTTGTGGCTTTGACCTCAAAATTTCCAAAGAACTTGCAGTGCTGATTCAGTGCATGTCTCACAGTTTCAGACCAGTCCCTACCCTGTACTGGGAACTGCAGCGCAGCAATCTGACAGCCCAAGCACAAGAGAAATCTGCAGACTGAGCCCTTCTTTGCTTCTGTCATCTGGAGGGAATCAGAAGGGGAGAGGGTCTCAGAAGTCGAGAGAAGATATATTCTGCATAGGACACAGCCTGGCATGGTGCTAGTGTTCCCAATTTCTGTGCTAACTCAGCCATGGGAGCACTCATGAAAGGAGTGGTCAAGCCAGGTTGTCCTTCTTGTGAGAGCATTCAACTCCCTCACCTCAAGCCATAATGTGTTGTGCCATAGGGGGTCACTCTTAATTCTCCCTGTCAGAGCTCATTCAGCTGCTGGACTTCACTGCATGTTCACCAGCACAGGGGCAAGGAAAGAAATGTCTGCAGTGGCTCCTTGGCTGAGATGTGGAGCTGTTCCCCTGTGGAATGAACTGCCTGGGATCAGTATTCCTGGAAGCAGTCAGCAGCTGAAACCAGCTCTCCTGTAATTTGAGCAAGTTTTAGAGTAGTGAGCTGCTCTGTAGGCACAGGAGCAGTGGCAGGGCTCTCCTTCCAGCCAAACCTGAGAAAAGTTCACTCAGGAAGGTTTTACATATCTAATTTCAGTAGAGGAATTAGGACTTTGAGTGCTGAAGGTCCTTTACACCTGAAATGAGGTATCTAAGAGGTAAATACTCCAGCCCTCACTATTCCCTGCCAGCTGTCTCGGGAGGCTCCCAGCATAGGGTGCTGCCTGTGATAAGATTGTCCTTTCTAGAGCGCCTCATGTTTTTCCATCTTACTGTACTGACAATTTTCCTGCTGTTTCACATTGAGACATGCTGTTTTCACAGCCTGGCAATACGTTGTGTCTTTAGCCCCCTTCCATATAATGTCATCAGTCTTCATCCTTAGGAATGATAGTGAGCCGCCATCCAACACACAGGCAGGTGTGAAGCAAAGAAAAGGTCTGAGCTGGTGGTTAAGGGTTGTTACATCAGATTGTCTCAGGGACATGTGTGGGTGGACACATGGGCTTAGTGAATCTAAAGTCCAGAAAACCCCCAAATAGTCCACCCTTTCTGCTTCTCTCACATGTACCTTATAAGAAATGTACAATTCCAAAGATCAAATACATGAAGAACTACCTTAGACACTAATAAAAAAGAGCAAGAGAGATGCACCATGGTTTCCTTGAAATATATAGCTCACCAGTAACAGGCTCTGACTGGGGCATCTCCCAGGAGTGAAGAGCATATAAGGCTCTCTCTTAACTGGGTCCTTTGGCATTCCATGGGGGTTGAGCTCATGTGGCAACATTTCCTTCTTTCAGGGCACTTCAGCCTTTTCCCTTCCAAGTCTCTGCTCTTCACAAAACTTGCAATAGCTTTATTATGTTTGAGACCATTGACTCTGGAAAATTTGATTGAAAAGGGCCAATAGCTAGAAAACTTAATAGGGAAGACAACTGGTAGACAGGGGAGAGAGAAGAGAATCACAAGGCTCTCATATACTTAGGAAACCAAACTGACAACCTGACAGCACATAAGTAAAGTTAAGCACTTATTTAAGGACTTTACCAAACTATAGCTAAGAACACAAGACTGAGAAGTGATGTGATATGATAGGAAAAATTTCCTTCTCAAGAAAAAAGACTATCATATAGGACTGACTGACACTGTTGAAAGCCGTGGGTGCACACCCACTATCACCAGAAAAGGGATGATGTCATCAAGCTGATATTGCATTTGGCATAGCACATGGGGTTTTCAGCTCCCTGTATCCAGGTGTACTGGATCAACAGATTCCCACGCGGCCCAGGGTCACTTTCCAGTTTAGAAGTGGAATGAAGGTGTTGATCATTATGAAGCAGTCCTATCAGCTCTTGCCACCCACACTGCAGGGTGCCACCTGGTGACAACAGAGTCCAGGGACAACTGAACCCCTCTGGGAGCAAAAGCAGCTTCTTTGGACCATCATTTGTTCATGACAACAGCTCCAAAGGCAGCAGTGCCAGCCCCTCAGGTTCAGATTGGAGAGTTGAGGGCTGTTGGGTTGGTCTGTCAGGAGAAATAGCTGAAGGAATGATTGGACATGCCTACTGCTTTCTGGCTAGGATGGAAAAGACTTGGGGAAGTTCTAAGTTCTTGTTGTTCTAAGACAACCCCGGGCAGAGGTATCATGAGCACAGGCTGTTTCGCAGCTCAGGTTAAAGGGTTCCTTTTCTTTGGGTACCTTTCTCCTATGACTCCACTCTGCACTGCTGGCCACTGGAAAGAACCTGCATCTTTTGTAGGGAAAAGCCTCCATACAGGGCAATGCAGAGTTTGATCCAGGCAGTCCCAGAGATAACAGTAGCCATTCCTACCCTTCGGTGATGTTGTCTTGGGGTGACTTTTTTCTCTGCCTCCACACACCAGGTTTTTGCTAAACCAGCACAGATGTTTACAAGAAATCTGCACACTCCATGAGGTGAGCACAGTGAAGAAGACGAAACAGCCAAGCAATCACAACAATTATTTAACAGCCAAGTCAAAGGAAAAGCTTCTTGTCCTAAATGGTCTCAGCTTTAATGAAGAAGGGTTAAGAGGTGAAAAGATCAAAGCAGTGAAGCTGAGAAATACCTGTTCTGCTTTTCTTCTCCTCTCTATCTCCCCTACCATATTTCACCCTGTCTCATACCATCACTTCTCAGACCTTCTCCCTTCTCATCTCTGAATCTCCTAAATAGGGAGTTTGGCCTTTCAGTGGGCCAGCCCCTGTCTCTACGAATCATGTAGCAAGAATAACTGAGCACTGGTGTTAGGGGCTTTCCTTTCACACTTGAGAAGTTCTCTCCAGCAGCTGAGGTGTTCTCACTATCATAGTAGGGTTCCTGCACTGTACTCTGGTATCCTCTTTCTGCTGAAACTCCCGGCTCCCCTGCTGTTCTTCCCTTGCCATCTGTGTGTACATGCAATATCCTTAGAAAAGAGAGGCTCATCAAGCCCAGATATTTTAGTCCCTTCAATGCAACAGTGCCCCTGGAGTGAAAAGTTCATGGAGAGCTGCCCTAGCACAAACCAGTCTGATAAGAGGTAAGAGAAGAGGGATGTGGTACTCTGCTCTCCAGATGAGGTCTAGGATCAGTCCAGCCTCTAGCAATAAATGGCAGAACAAAGTGAAACTCCTTGTTTGGCCAATTCTGTAACACATGGAAACACAGCCAGTATCGCCCTATAGTGTGAAAGGGAAAGATGGATTTTGAGTCCAGTAAAAGGCAAGGATTAAACTGTGTCTAAGCTCTACCTTCCAATTAATGTATTTCCAAGTGCTGAAACTACTGCAGCTTCCAGCTCAGGATGGAAAAAATAGTACAAGATCAGCTGGTTTGGTGGTCATTTCACCCATTTGGTCCTGAACTCTGTTGAGAGCAGATATTCCCATAAGAGTTCAGAGCCATGAAATACATAGCAAAAAGTTTCTCTCTGTGTCTAAAACAACACAGAATAAAGTTTTACCAGTTTACGTCTGTATAGTTTATCCCAAAAATGCATAGGAACCGGGAGACGAGACTCCATCCCCATCTCTAGGTATATAAATAGAAAATACTTTAAAACTATAAAAAATCAGTAAAAATAGAAATATAAACCCAAGCCCTTTCTTTAAGCACCCTTTTCTGTTTGTTTCACAAACTCAGATTTCAGACTTTTTTTTTGAAAATGGCCATGTTTATGGGACAGTGCCTCAACACAATTTAGCGTCGAGGTATGAGTATAAATACGGATATACAAGATATGTTCAGTAAGTGTCACAGGAACTCTCAGTTCCCTGGGTCCCTACAGAACAAGTGCTCAAGGTGAGAGATGAGGGACACCTGTCAGGATGTGCGGAAGCTTACAGTGCAAGAGCCTTGTACATACCTGTAGTAAAAGAGGTGTTTTGGCTTCTATGGCTACTAAAGTAGTAGTTTCCACTGCAGATAAGTTAATGTAAAAAATAAGAAAGGGAGGAAGGAAAAGAAAAGTAAAAAGTGTGCACTGATTACTTTCCTTTGAGGCCATGTAAGTAGATCTCAACTCATCAACAGCCAGCAGAGTACTGATTTTTAGCAGTAGCACCCAGGGGGATTTCACTCACTGATATGCCAGTCACAAAAACAAGTTACAGAAAGCTCCCTGTTTCACAGATGGGCACATTGACATCTAGGGACAATTATGTGACTTGATCTTTCTGTATAAGAGGGGCAAAAATAATTTCCAAGGCTGAATTACCTGTTATTGCCATGTTTCTTTGAAGTCCCTCTGTCAGTTCCTGGTGGTGACTTTGGACTGGCTGCATGAGCAGCATCTGTCATAAGACCCCACTTCCACTGCCATAACTGTGCTTTGAAAGGCACGTTTCTCATCTGCTAAATTATGATTGGGGAGAGGATTGTACTGACATGAGTTCTTTGAGCAGAAACCAGCTGTAATCCCAGGATCTAAAGAATATAAATGTCACCTGGAGACACGGCAGACCCCTGTGAGCTTGGCCTTGCTTTGCTGATGGAGTACAAGGCCAAGTCTGCTCAGGTCTTGTGGCCTTTCTTCACCCTGAAGTGTGGAGCTCTTATCACAGTCCATTTGTAGGTGGCTACAACTTCTGTAGGTGCCATAGAATCAAAGAATCATTTAGACTGGAAAACACCTCTAACCTCATTGAGTCCAACCATTAACCCAGCACAGCCCACCACTAAACCATATCTTGCCACATCTACATGTCTTTTAAATACTTCACTGGGATGGTGACTCCACCACTTCCCAGAGCAGCCATCCCAGGGCTTGAGCACCCTTTCAAGGAAGGAATTTTCCCTAATAGCCAATCTAAACTTCCCCTTGTGCAATTTGACGCCATTTCTATGCAAGACCTTGAGCTGCATGGAGACTCTGAGTCGCTCCTCCCTTCAGAAATGCAATTGAAGAAAAATGTTGAAAAGTCCATCCTCTTTGGTTTGGCCATTCTGCTATGCTAGTCAGGTTCCCCTAAAAGTGCCAGCAAGGGTTCCCAGTGCCTTCGTGCTGGGCTGTTTCTCAGGAGGCAGGGTCTCGCTCTTGTATAATGACGTGCCTTTCATAGAAAAGCAGAACAGTTTAGATTTGAAGGGACCTTAGAGATCACCTAGTTCCAGCCCTCCTGCCATGGGCAGGGACACTTTCCACTAGACCAGGTGTGACTTCCCCTTAAGGGTGGGCCATCACACCAGGCTGCTCAAAGGCCCCTTTCCCAGGGGCATCCACATTTCCTCCGGGCAACCTGTTACAGTGTCTCACCAGTCTCACAATGGAGAATTTTTTCTTGCCCTTATCCTGAGTGGAGGGCCCAAGAAGGGCTATGTTGAGCTCACACCCACCTACTCAGTGGACACGTGCAGTGTTTGTAATTACCATTTTATGTTCTCTGCCTCGGACCCTGACATTTCTCAGGAGCTGACCACAGGCTGGGGCAGCTGTTGCTCTGTGAGGCAGACTGGATATGGGTGTCCATGCCATGCTCGCCCACCCTGACCTTACTCCAGAGCCTGGTCTGCCACTGCCTTTCATCTAAAACCAAACTAATCAAAACCCATGACTGCCCTTCCTTCGTGCCTGAGCTTCATTTGTGGGAAGATTGGAAAGGGGATATGGTAATTCTTTTTAAACACCCGGGAGGGAGAAGAGCTATTTAAGCGCAAAGCCTGAGGACAAATGGGCTATGAATAAAACAAGTCTGGAACTACAAAGTCCCTAATCACCAGAGGAGGAAGAGGAGAACAGTCCAATGAGTTTTAAATGGACACTGACCGCTTTGTGACAGAGATTGAATGACACGATTCTGAGTCTGATGACCAAAGATGTACTTTTGCAGCCTCTGTCCCTAAATAACAGGCAACCAGGCATGAAATCCAAGGCCTAGAAAAGAAGTGACTTAGCAAGGTCCAAGTTCTCCTTTCTTTTTTTTCTCCTTTGTGCATTGGGATTTACCTACATACCAAGGAAATAGAGCGAGCAGTGACCAAGAACTCAATTCCCAGGCAGTTGCTCCTCCCCTCCCCAGCACCCTGGAGGGTCAGCGCTCCCTCCTGAGCAGTGCTGATGGTGCTCATTCCTGCGTGCTCTCTGACACAGCTCCGGTGAAGGCCAGCTGCTGTACATGATATGTTCTTTTTCTGGGAACCCTGCCCTGGCAGCAGACACTGCCGTCAGCTAGCAGACCTCTGACACCTCGAACCCTGTGCGAGGAGGGCTGTGTATATTTAAAAGTTTCCTCAGTTCTTGTTTCTCTCTGCTCACTCCTTGGGGAAAAGGTCTTTCTTGTCTCAAGGACCACTCTGTTCCCCCAGGGCCCTGTCTCACTGATCCTTCTTGTGGATGTAAGATGGGAGCTCCCAGCTCTCGCCTGCAGCATCCTGGATTCTCTGGGATTTCAGAGGTGCTGGCTTACACCCACTTGGTCAGAAACTGGAGAAATCTGGCTTGTTCCTGAGAGCCAGAGGCACTGGATTGAATGGGCATGTTTAGGTGGATGGGATTAATACCAAGCATGCCTCCCTCCTCCAGCACCCACTGTAGGCACACAGCTTTCTGCCCTGCGTGGGCTTCACAGCAACATCCAGCCTTCAGTTTCAAAACAGCCTTTCTGAGGCCAGAAGGACAACCAGGCAACAACACCCTCACCTTTGTCAAGGACAGCCCCCAAACTACACCATCAGTCTCTGTTTTGGAAAGGGCAGCTTAGTGGGGTGGCCCCTTGCCCAGTCCCAGACCCCTGGGGCAGAACACACACACCCACACACCCACACAAAAGTTCCTGTCTGCCCTTGACGTGCAAGCTGCACAGCTGAGTTGTCAAAACATCTGTGACGTAGTGCCAGTGGGGACCGGCTGGGAGCAGTGGCAGGTGGCCCCTGCACCCATGGGTGCTTGGTGGCATGGGCACCAGCCTTGGTTAGCTCATGGCTGGGGAGGCTGTGCTTTGGCTTGCAGCTCACTAAAGTTAGGGATGCCAGGAGCAGATAAAAATACAGCCCTAACTATGTGAAACCTTTAGGGAGGCAGCCAAAGAGCACGCTGCCGTATGTCTGACCCCTCTGAGCGGCTGCGCAACAATTAAAGCTCCAGGGCAGCATTTTTGTAGCATTACCTGTGAAAGCCAGCTCTGAGGGAGTGACCTTTGGGTGTTCCATATTTGGGGACTTGCCTTTAGTCCAAGGAGCAGTGATCCCTAGGAGGGGAGGTTCAGCCTCTCCAAGCAGCTCAGGGGGTGGAAAAGTGTGGTAAGGTGGGACCAGCATATTCTCCTTCAGTCCCCCCTGCCAGCAGAGTGACTTTTCTAGTGGCAGCTGCTCAGCAGGCTTCTGGCCCTGCTCTTTGATCACCACAGTGCTTCAGGACAGCCTGAATTATGGAAGAACCTAAGACATTACTAGTGCAAGGGGTGCTAGTGGGGACAGCACAGCATTAGGAAAGAGAAATAACACTCTCTGTTCTCCAAGAAACTGCCCAATGTCTCAAACAGAGAAGCCAGCTATAGCGTGTAGATGGGAGTCCTGCATAAGGATTCACAACTTCTGGGGGAATACACTAAACACTTGCCATCTCCTCCTGCTGTTCCTGAAAATAAAAACTTAACATTTTGGGATATAAAACCATCATCATTTCATCAACCAGGTTCTGACCATCAGCATCAACTGCAGCATTAAAGAGAGTAGGAGCCAAGCAGCAGAGAAATGTCGATTCCTTGAGGGATGTTTCCTCATCACCTCCTGTTGCTCTTCCCCCTGCATTGCTGGAGTTTTGTTCTCCCTCCACTGCTAATTAGCAAAACAGAAGGCTCACCATGGTTAAGAGAAGTTTACTCATGATGGCTTTCAGGGACACCCAACTTCCCCCAGCCCCCTTCCTCCCAGCCTGAGCAGCTGGGGAAGATGAGCCTTACTGTCTCTGTGGGAGCTCTGGGCAGGTGCTAAGAGAAGTGGGAAGAAAATCCAGGCCAGAATGCCACAATGTCACTTTGCAATGAAAACTGACCATGCTGAGACAGCCACCCCTCCCTGCCCCATTTTTAACCCCCTCCAGGGATTTTGTCTGCCATTTAGCAGCAAAACTGACACCAAATGCAAGGTTTGGCGCAATCAGTCCTGTCTGCATCTGGAATAGGAGCACAGTCAGGCAGACAGTGACATTTCTGCAGCTGTATAACCTAGGATTTCAGAATGACCCTATGGTACTCCTTCAGTCTCCCAAAACTTCCCTGCATCACACCTAGGCTCAGATAGGCATAGTTGGTGTGAATCTGAGATATTGGGCAGGGAGTTGTGCCTTTCCAAGTCCATTATTCTGAGTGCCCGTAACTGCTGATGCCATCCAGGAGGAGAGGGTTCTTGCATACTTGGTGGTACTCAAGCTTCACTTTGGGCTGGACCTCTCACACATCCCAGAGGGCCATTCACCCCCTCACACTTACCCAAATTCAAGTATGGTTATTACCTGAGGGATATGGGAGAAAGTAGGAGTGCTGCTGAACTCACACCTCCTTTTCCCAGTGCTGAACAGGACACAGCTTGGGATCTTATGGGTAGAAAGTATGCATTGCAAAGACTTCGTGCACATGAGAATAAGGTTGCAAAATGTGCATGGGACGTGAACTTACAAGCTACTGGGCTCTTTGCTCATGCTCTCAGCCAACTCTGCCTGCCCAAAGCTCCTGCTCTACCTCAGGGACTACATGATCTGTTAGGTCCAGTTCTTCCAGGGCAGTTTCTACCCTCCATGTCCCCGTGCAGCTGTTGAAGCTAAATTATATGCTGTTGAGATAGAGGCTGACACAAAGGCAAGGCTAGCCAAGACTTGGAGCAATATGAATTTAAAGGCAGGAGGAGGAGGAGGGGCTGTGCTCTTAGATTACAGATGCCTCTGTCCCAAGGTCCTGAGCCAAGAGGATTGTCAAGATTAGAAACATTATCTGCATTCAAATCCCACTAGCATTATGGAATCAGAAAATACTGTAAGGGGATATATAAATGCTTGATGCTGTAATGAGTAGGGGGCAATTAGCCAGACTGCTGTCCCTCTGGCATACTCCATATTTTGCTGCCTTTTGGGGTTCATATACAGGTATGGGAATATATCATCACCTATGCACAGGTTAGACTCACCTGCTGCAGTGGAAGGCAGGGAAAGCAAGGCCAGGAGCAACGCCCAGCCCCCACATAGCTTGCACTTGCAAAAGCCACCATAAACACCCTGCAAAGTCTCCTGCCTCCAGGCTCTGCACAGTGGGAAGGGCTCCCAAAAGTCTCATATTGCACAAAGAGTTCCCTGTTGTGAGACCCTGCTCTGGGGATGAACACAGGCTGTACTCCTCATTGTCTCATTGGCATGAAGGTCCCAGCAGAGGAGGCAGGCTGCCCACTGAGCTCTCAGCTCTGTCCCCTCAGGCATGCTCACACACCATCCACAAGTACTCTCCTATATGCCCAAACTGTTGCACATCTCTGGGGATGAGCCTCTTCAGAGGAACACCTCCAAACATTCATACCTACCACACATGCACCTCCAGGAGACAGTCTTGCTAGACACAGTCACATAAGCCCTGCCACACAAACAGGCACACCTCCGGCATTACTGAGACCATTGTTTGACTACTGAGCACTCCCAGTCTCACATGAAGAGGCTTTCATCACATCACCCACGTTTTCTTGACACATTTACTCTTTCCCAGCAAGCTTCCATGCTCACAGCTACACAGCTGCACCGACACCCCTCCAAAGAGTTACCTTGTGTGTGCTGCATGCTGACATACATGACTCCTGATCAATGCCTCCTCTCTTGCCAATCCCTGCTCACATCCAACCACTTGTCTGTAGCAGGTGTTGCAGCTTTTCTGCATTTTTCTGGCCTTCAAACACAAACAAGAAACCCTAACCATCTCCCGAGTGCAAGAGTCAAGAACTAGTGGGCTTAAGCTGTCCTGACTTTGGCACATGGCTGACATAACTGTAAGTAACTAAATCACGTATGGACTGGACTGGACATGACTGAACAAGTCTTCTTCCCTTGGGCTTTCTGTGTCTTCCTCTGGTCACAGAGCAGCCAGAGTCTCAAGCAATGACTCTGAGGAACCTCTTGCTGGTGTACCCAACCACCAACAAGCAGGGATGTGCTGACAACGTCCCAGAAAGCTGATGATCCTACAGGCTCCATCCTTTTGTCCAGTCAGGGCATATCCCCATAATGTGAAAGAGAAAATCACTTCTCTTACCACCAGTCACTTGCAGATGTCTAGAGAGTTCGCAAGAGGTGTCCATCTCTTATTGCAATATGGAGTACCAGCTGCTCTCAGGCACTCTAAGGTGGCCTGAGCCAGCAGATGGGATGCCAAACCAAACCAGTGCCTTATTGGCCTTACTAATGGATGTGCAAACACAAACCAGTGCTCTGCCCCTTTCAGGCAGTGTCCATTGTAAGCTCAAGCCCTGAACAGGCAGCCTTACCTTCACTTCAAAGCACTGGCAAAGAGCAAGGAAAGAGCACTGAGACACCTGTTTCCTGTGTAACACAAGCACCCCTTTTGCCTCCCGCGGTGGCAGTTACCCCTAAAGAAAACAGGGCAGGGGGCTGCAGGGGGGTCAAGGCTGCAGCAGTGCTCTGGTGGTCGGCGGAGTCTTTTTCCTCCTGGAGGGCTTTGGAACAGGCCTGAGGATGTGCAATTGGTGGAAGGGAGAAACCAGCTTCATTCTCCATCTCTCCTCCTTGCGCAAGCAAGGTCCCTGAGCCCTGATCGCCAGGGTGCCTGCCACCATCCCCCAGAATTTTGGGGACAGGCTGTGGGCTGACAGCACAGGAAGCTGGCTGGCCCCATGACGCCCCGCTGCACAGGCAAGGTGGCTGCCCCACCACTTTTGCTCCCCAGTGCTATAATCACTGCTCACTCTCACAGAGGCCTGGCACAGGCGGAAGCTATTTATAGCAGGGGAGCCAAGGGGCCACGTGGCCACAGTGGCAGTGCTGTTGGGTGACATTCAAACTGGCTTTGAGTCTGGGGGAGGGAGCCAAAATGAGCTGGGGCTGGGGGGGAGGGGGTGGGTGGAGAGCTTCCTCATAAATCAGCCCACCATCTCTCTGGCCGTGGCTTTTCTTCTGCTCCCCTCCAGCCTCTCCCTGCCAAGCACTGACAGCTGTGCCCTAATAGGGACATTCCTGCTCCAGAAGCTCCTGACCCCTCATCTCCATCATCCCCCACCATCCGGCAGGGCTGGGAGGAGGAACAGCAAGAAGACCATCAGCATCAGAGGCATTTGTGGAGCAGGAAGGGAGAAGGAGCAGGAGGCTCTTACAGCTGCTTGGTGGTTCTCAGAGCATCATTACTGCCTTGTAGGGTCTCTAGCATGCTTGTGATGGGGCTGTCAGTCATCCAGTGCATAAGTGGATCCATTTACCAGGGTCACTGCATCTCTAGGAGCCAATTTGGAAATCACAGGGTCTCACCCGGGGTCGCTCCCACCACGGGGCCCATGCAGAGCGTCTCTCCTTTCCTCACATATCTATTTTCACAAAACAGGCAGGAACTCGATATCTTCAAGAGGCCCTTTCATCAAAGATGGTGGGAACAGGGTGCAGTGGTTTTGCAAAGCTGTGAGAAGGTGAACATGAGCATGGCTGGGCTTAGATGCATTTCTTTAGTAAAAACAGGGGACCAGGGTCTGGGGGCTTAATGAAGCCTGGACAGGAGGCATGACTTCAAGCATTTCATAGGAAAAGGAGACATGGTGCTGCAGTGTCCTGCACCCACTGCTGCCTGGCACCATGCATTTCCAGAGTTAAAATGTCCATGGTGCCCACATGTCACACTGCGTTGCAGGAAGCCACTGAGACTCCACAGAGGAAACACGTTTTGCTCTGTGTTGGTGGCACAGGACTTTCTTCCAGAAATACCCGCTGCTTTGGTGTCCCCAGTTCCATCAGGAGTCCTCTCCCAAAGCCAGTGTCAAGCAGCAGTGAACAGCAGATGGTAGTGCCAGCAGGTTCCCTGCTGCAACACAATGGGAACAAACCCAACCCTTGTGACCTCTGGGTTATCTCAGCAGAGAGGCAGCATGTGACACATCCCACCCTTTGCTGTTGTTCAAAAGCAGAATATGGGTCACTTGTGTCTGTCATGCCACGTTAGCAGGGCATGATGCCCTTTAGCTACCCTGCGGTGTTAACGCCACTAATGTTGGGCTCTCTGCTTCTTCCCACAGCTGGCAGCTCAGGTCCTGGAGCCCAGGAGCATTGGCTTTGGGATGGTGGACTCCAAGAAGGATGCCAAGCTTGCCAAAAAGTTAGGTGAGTCCCAGGCCTGATATCTCTGGAACAGCTTGAAGAGACTGTGGGAGTGATGTCCAACAGGCAGGCCCATAGAGGACAGCCAAATCCTTGTTACGAAGATGGGGAGGATGATGGTGGCACTTGCACACTGACCCACCTGCCCCCCCCAACACAGGCAGCATCAAGTGGAGGGGTGGGGGTGAGAATGAGAGAGATGAGCCACGACCATTCCAGAAAAAAGGTCGGTCTGCCAAAACAAAACAAAACAAATAAAGTAAAAAAGAAAGGCAATTTGTGCTGTAATGATGGCAGGGTGTAAGTTCACAGCTTTCTGTGCCGAAACAGTAAATAGGTGTCATTGAGTAACTTCATGCTCTTCCTACACAGAGACAGGACCAACACAGCAGTGCAGAACCAGAACACACAGGGAAATCACACAGTCCCCCAAATGTCACCAGCCCCTGTCAACAAATGGGGCAGACACAGCCTTGCAATGGTTTGGCAGTTCGGTGCCAGTCATTCTGGTTTTTTCCCCAGAGCAAAAGAGGGAATCTGCTCTAAAGGTGGGATGCTGCTGCATTGTCACCCCTGGACACAGCTGCCTTCCAGGGGCTGGCAGTGCCTTCAATTTTAGCCCACAAATTAATACAGAAATACTGTGTCACATCATTAACGCAACAGTACACAAATATACCACTAAACCTAAGGTTTGAGCATAGTGGACTGTAATTTTCTTCCCTAAATTAGAGGCTGTGAGTGGTAATGGGAGCTAAACTAAAGACAAGAGCTTCTCTCCAAGAAGAATCAAACTACCAATCTCCTTGGCCTGCGGTACCCTGCCATCCTGCATTGCAGGAGGCCAGTGCTGTTGATTTTGGAGCCTCCAACGAGGTTCTGTGGCACTCAGCCCTCAGTCCAGTGATATAGCATTGAAATCTGTCACCCTGTGGTCTGTGGCATCTCTATCATTACTTCCTAACCCTTTTGCCAAGGCCAGCTAAGCCTCAGACAGTTTGAAGCTCACTTTCAGGTCACTGGTGATGTTCACATAGTTCAGCCTTCTCTGGACAGTGAGCACAACCTGAATCAAAATCCATTTTCCATATAGTGATAGGTTGTTAAAATCTGAGCTGTCAGTTAGAGCCCAGTATTTACTGCAAGATAGACAGCCAAGCTAGAACAAGTTCCTGGTGCAGAATTTTTCCAGCTGAGACCAGACTGTGACCTGAATGAAAAGTTCAGCATTTGGGAAGAAGCGAGCACCAGTTCTGGCTGAAGTCTGTCTCCTGTGTCATGAAACATCAGTCAGGGGATTGTCCAGCTTGTTTCTAATTAGACCAACACAGCAAACTGGCAATTGCATTTTCCCAGGAGGAATTGCTGGGATAACAAGCAAGACACTCTGCACTAAACATTCTTTTTACAACATGTTAACCACGTATTGTTTCCTCTCTTCTTCTTTCAGGCTTGTTTGAAGAGGGAAGTCTCTATGTCTTTAAGGACGAGCGGTTGATTGAATTTGATGGGGAACTGTCCGCAGATGTTTTGGTGGAATTCCTCTTGGATGTAAGCATGGATAAGCTTGGAGCTAGATAAAACCTCTCAGAGAAGACCTTGCAAATAGTTAGTTTTTAAAAAAAACAAGTGTATCTTTGTTTGAAATTTCATCTCTGTTTGCTATTCACTGGTAGAGATGGCATTTGACATCTTCCCCAATACTTGCCTGACCATGAGTTCCCAGGAAAGGTGGTACCCTTATATGCCACTAGCCATTTTATATCTTAGAGACAACCTGCCCTCTTTCCTATTTATGGAGTATTTGAATGGAAATCAGCAACAATCCAGATAACTGACTGCTGTTCACGCACCTCAGTTAGCAAGCCCATGTGCAAACACTTTGCCATTTTCAAATTATTTCACACTTTTTCTTTCTTTTTTTTCAAAGGAGCTATTTTCAAAAAAAGAATATCCAAGAAGTAGGATTGTCATAGAGCAACTAAAAAGAGCTCAGTGCATTGAAAAAGGTTTATGTTGCAAACTATTTGCCCATTTCTAGACACAAGGAACACAAGATCTCTTCAGCAAACTTCCCAAATTGCACTGCCATGAGTGAGAGGAGATAAAGGCCCTAAACCTAAATGGTCTTGGGTCATTTCATGCATGGGCACAATGATGTACTCCCCTTTGTGCCTAAATGCAAAAGAGATGCTGAATCCCACATCTACATGTTGCACTTCTCTTTATTTATATTTTATTCCTAGGAGAGGCAACAGACCTAAACCATGGTCTTTTCTTTATAATGAAAATATTTTGCAGTGGCTTGGCTTTCCTTTGAAGTGAGGATCTCTTTGTAAGAGGCTGTGCAGTAATGCAGATAAGGGAGGTAAGGTGAGCAGTGGAGCAGGCAGGGTTTGTTTCCCAGGGTGGCAGGTTGCCTACACGGTCACCTGTGGTGCAGGACTGCTGGTAAGGAGAGACATGGCCAGGGAAGAAAAACTGATCCCCAGAACCTCAGATCTCCTATGACAATGTCTGTGGCTGAGTGCATTGGGTATTGTGACCAAAACACATGCAAGTGGCTTCAGGGACAGAAATGGGCATCTGCGCCACAGACAGGGCAGAGCTTTGTCATGACCCTGCAGCAGTGGGATCCCAGGTTTCCATGGCCCAGGCCACTATGGCAGCAGGAAACTGCACATGCTGCTGCGGGCACAGCGGGGACACAGCAGAGGCACAGCCTCACACCAGAGCTGTAAGGGACTTCATGAGGTTTTGCTTGCTATGCCATGTAGTGTGGCACTGAAAAAGCATGTTCTGTAAAAAAAAGAAAGACAGCAAGGGTTTCTGGGTTTATGTTTTCCACTCAGGAAGGAAAATACCTGGAAAAGCAAGGAAATAAAACCAGAAACATCTGTGAGGTCGGCAGCCTGATCTGAAAAGTAAAAGAAACACAGAAGTTCTCTACTCCTCTGTAGGCAGTGGCTTGCCTGCTTTTTTTTCTTCTAGTGAAAACACACTTGATTTATACCACAATTGCAGGGCAAAATAATCAGACTGAACCTTTTCACCAGCAGTGACTAGTTAGGAAAAGAGAAATAAGGTTTGGATCAGTGACAGTTTAAAGTGCCAGATAGGTCTTCCATCTTCCTCATTAACACTGTGATGTGTATATGACCAAAGAATAGGTTTAAACTATTTTGTATAGGAGGAGGATCAGCCAGGAAAATTCGCATCCAGACTTTCTACTGTTCCAAACCTCTGTTTGGCCACCCTCTAGCATGCTGGTTTTAATGTTTTTCAAAAGCAAGATCTTTGCAATGACCTCTTCCAGCAAATGACACTTGAAAAAAAGTATATATATATATATACACACACACACACACATCTATCATTCACAGGAGTTCACAATGCTCATACCACCTCCTTTCAACTGTTCTTCTTACTTCTTGGCCTCCTTGAAGCCAGCTGCAATTGGTACCCCTTATCCCTCATCACAGTAGGTCCTTCAGCATCCATTTGGGTTACCCAGTCCTCTATCACCTCCCTCTCGATGCTTCCACCTCTGCAATGAACCTACTAATGTCTCCCTTTGAAGGTGACCTGCTTCTCTCGGCTCCTCACATTAAGGCAGAGAGCAATAAGTAGGGTTTCCAACAGCAGAGAAATTGGGTGACCTCTTTCTCCCTGCTTAGGCTGCTTGTGACACACCCTGCCAGGCATAGGTTGGTGCTGCAAATCACTGCGTTACCACATGCATTTGTCATGGCAGTTGCTAGAAGACCCCGTGGAGGTCATAAACAGCAAGCTGGAGCTTCAGGCCTTTGACCAGATCGACGACGAAATTAAACTCATTGGCTACTTCAAGGGAGAAGACTCAGAACGTAAGATAAATGTGTTCCTCATGGGGCTTGGAGCCTGCCTGGGAGCTCTGGGGGCCAGGCATTGGTTGTTCTGCATGAACATGAAGGGTGTTGTGGTATATGGCAGCCTGTGACAGAGTGAGAATTGCTGGAGGATGAGTGGGTTTGCAGGCAAGTTTCTGCTGGTGTAATGCATGAGCATTCCTACACTGACAGCGGTGACCCTTCTGCAAGGTGTCTGCTGGTAAGAGAAGAGGGCCATAATCCAGGGGCTCCTGTAGTAAAGGGAGTTTACCTCACCCAAAAATCAGCCGAGGTTACAGTTACACTGAGAGAGCAACTAACAGGAGCAAAGCACCCCTTCTTGTGAGCAATGAGCCCAAAGGATCAAAGTAGGAGGGAGGAAAGGGGGGAGGGGAAGGGAAAGGGGGACACGCTATTAAATACTAACTTGGCAAACTATACAGCAGCAGTAAGCAGGACCCTTTGGGGCACCCTGGCAGAGGCACTGACCTGCTCTTGCTCACCCCCAAGACCAGAAAGAGGCTGGTCCCATGCCCTGAGGGATGTGCAGCTCAGGGACCATTCTGGGCAAACCCAACTTTCACAAGCCTAGAGAAATCCTCACCTGAGAATTTCCCTGTCAAGCCCTGCAGTCTCCTCTGCCAGCCCCAAGTGCTCTCCCTGCTGTCGGGGCAATGCTGGCAGTGTGCACCCCACCCTGGCATGTCCTGCCTTTAGCAGAAAGACAGGTATTCCTACCTGAACAAGCAACATATCACCAGGTCTGCTGCAATGCAACAGCCCACCCACCTCTCTCTTCAGCTTTCTCAAACTGGGCTGCAGGGCAGCTTGGGCAGGGCTGTGACCCTAAGACTGTTCAGTAATAACTACTAGGAAGAAAGGTGGGAAATGTCTGTTGTAAAATCTCCTGCCAGGCTGAAAGCATCCTTCCTGAACCCAGCATGAGGACCTGATAGTAGTTACAGTAAAAACCTACCTGGTTCCTGCCCCATCCTCCTGCAGCAGGAGAAGCATGCCTAATCACACTTGGTGACTGTTTAGGGAATGGCAGCAATCCTTAATGCTGGAGCAACTCCATGTATTTCCCAGGCTGAACTACCCCTGGACCTGCTTCACAGGGCTGCTGATTTCAGCCCCAGTTAAGTGTGTCATGCTGGGCTCTGCAGCTTTCCTGAACACTGTGGGACTGCACAGCATGTTGGTCCACATGGAATCATCCTTCTTTGTAAACCCTGGAAGGGAAGAAACACTGGGCCGTCATTTGATAGAGTTTGCAGTAATTTATATTTGTTCTTCTCCAATACCTTCTGGGCTGATCAGAGTGTGGCCAGCTATCTGTGAAATATCTTCTTCATTCTCCTTTTCTCCTTCCAGATTTCAAAGCATTTGAAGAAGCTGCTGAACACTTCCAGCCGTACGTCAAATTCTTTGCCACCTTTGACAAAGGGGTAAGCATCCACAGACCTTCATGGTAGCTCACATATGCCACCACCTGTTTTCTGAGAGCTCAGGATGTCCCCAGATTTATTGTCTGGTTTCAGCTTCTCATTTTCAGTGTTCCAGGGGTGTTGGTGTCTGCATTGATATTTTGGCCCTGTCGCAAGATAAAAGGCCATTTCTGCCAGATGGAGGCAGGTCCTTATGTGGGTTTGGAACCCAGCTCCTCTAGGTCTGCAGGCCCTTGACTCTGGCTTTGCTTTGCCCCAGTGTTTGATACCAGTAGCGTAGGGGGAATCAGTGGGTTTTTAAACAAGGAAAGATCCATTATGTTTTGTGGGTCACCCCTAGGAGCACATGCTCTGAGAGAGAGCAAGGACCTTGATCTCAGCTCTGCCACCAGAGGAGACTCTGGGTAGGCAAAGAGGCACATCAGGCCCCCTCACCTGTGACTGTCTGCACTGCAACAGGTTGCCAAGAAGCTAGGCCTAAAGATGAACGAGGTGGACTTCTATGAACCCTTTATGGATGAGCCTGTTCACATCCCTGATAAGCCTTACTCAGAAGAGGAGCTGGTTGATTTTGTGAGAGAGCACAGAAGGTATGTAGCATATAGGGTGCTCCTGGACAAGGGAAGTGGGTAAAGGTGTCTGTCATTGTGACCTTGTCTCTCTTGCACATCACTCTCAAAAAAAATTAGGATGATGACCACCTTTTGATGAGTTTCTGACCCAGGTTTGAAATTGTGGCTGTTTTTTTCCTACTTCCTGAGGTGCAAGTACCTGCACAGAAGTCAGATTTCACCACAATAGAGCTGGGATAACACAGCTTCTCTCCTCCTACTGTTCCTCCTCCCCGGTTAGTCCTCACTCAAAAAGCAGTGAGGCTGGAAGGCAGTGGAGAGTGGAATCCTTACCCTAATTGCCCATGCTTTTAATTTAGGTCTGTACAGAAGATGACCCTCTCCAAGGCCTCTCAAGCCAAATCCCAATCCTGTCCAGTCCCCTCCTTCCCCAAAACAGCTTTACTAATGGGTGTATCTCTCTCCTGATGTCAGATATGTCTAGAGCTCAGACCAAGCTCAGAGGAACCATAATGGACTAAGAGGCTCCTGCTGACTGTAGGCACAGAGAAGAAGCCACAGCTGTTATGGCTATGTTGAGCCTCATGTGGGAATAGTGCTGAGCACCTACAAGTGTTTGATCAACTCAGCAGGAGCTGTGGATGCTCATGCTTTTTGCAATCAGGTTTATTGCACAGTTGTTTAGGGACTCAGCTACCAAAAATAGTCTGGAAGTCACTAGAGAGGCTGATCCGGTGTAAAAGCACAGGGTTAAGTATAAGGGCGTAGCTACCCAGGAGGTGCTGTATTTTTATACCCTTAGAAACACCTCTCAGGAGAGTGTCACAGGCTACCTGTTGCTCCTAAAACTGCATTTCCCAGCAGATAATCAAGAGACCAGACAAGTTTGAGGAAAGAAGGGCCATCTATAGAGAAGGGGGATCTCAAATCAGGCTCAGCTGGAGGTCTGTGTTCACACAGACAGGAGATTATCTCCAGAATGTGAGACTCACCAGAAACAGTTCTCTGCTTTTTCTGAAATATGAAGGGCTCCTCTATCTTCCATGTACCCACAATTCACTTTGCTGACCTCCTAGGCTTCTTGACCTTAGTCCTTCCCATGGCTTTTTCCCCCAAGCTCTTTCTGCCAGGCAGCAGCACCAGAAGGCTGATTAAACACAGTCATCTAAATGCTAGCCTAATAAAGCAAACTCCTCACCAGCACAAAATTGCAGTGGAATGCCCCCAAGTCTTACATATTTAAAGTTGTTCTGCGGTGCTTCGTAGAAGCAAGGGGGTAGGCCATGTATTTTGCAAGTGCCAAAGCTCAGAAAAGAACTAAAAGGAGCCCATAAAATCATATGTCTGAAATCCCAAACCTGCCAAGGTGCTGCCATGGCAGGGGAAGAAGCCCGGAGTGACAGCAATATGTTCCCAGTAGTTAGTGCTGAGCTTCTCAGAGCAGAAGTGCTTCATCCTGCCTTACCACCAGTAAAGGACCTAAAGGCACAGGCTGGAATTAGTCAGACATGGAGATGATCTGTAGACTAAAATGAAGCAACCTCAGCAGCTGGCATGTGCTGGTTCCCTGTAGACAGGGCCCAGCAGGATATTCCCTGCAGGAAGGTATAGAGGACCAGTGGCCCCCTCCCCCTCACACAGCAGACTTTCTCTCTTCATAGTCATGGACTATCCCTCCTCAGACATGCAAAGCTCCACTGGCATCTCTCCATCCCACTGAAGGAGCCCCATCACATCACTGGGAAAAGCTACCACTAGTCAGCTGTATCCAGACTCTTTGGCATGCCTTAAACAGCGCTTCCTAAAACAACTTTCCCACTACTATGCCCAGACAGGATTCACTACCGCTTCCTCTAACCCTGCATAGAAACTGGTATTTGCTGAGCTCGAGATAGGAGCTGAAGCAGGTGCCCAGGAGGAGCTCATGCACAGCCTCCCAGGTGAGACTTTCCTGGGCAGCTGCAGGCTGTGGTGAGATAGTTCATCCTCCCCATGGAAGGTCAGGAAGCTGGTGCTCAGCACCATGGGGTGACTCGTCCAAGGCTGCACAGATGGGTGTCCATCTGGGCATGGTGGTCACTGCCGCTCCAAGATCTTAGCCCAGATTTCACTCTCAGTTGCACAAATACAAATTACATGGTACAGTCCTCTGAGCTGATGCCTCTTTCACATGCAAAATGCTGGGCTTGGACCCCCACTTCTCTGCAATTGTGATGTAGCAACACGGGGGCTGAATTCTGCTCTTTCTTACTTACCTAAACCCCCCTTGCCTCACTCCCTCCAACACAGGGAAGTATTCAGAGTCACAACACAGCGATTAGTACACGTGGGTATGGCCAGGTCCTTCCCACTGAGTTTCCTTTCTCTAAAAGTTTCCCCAGAAAACAGCTAGGGAAAGTGTCTTATATGCCAAGTACAAGTATGCCTAAATACATAATATGCATTCACCTGATATAATCTCTAGTTTTGGACCATCAACAATGAAAGGACTTGCTGGGTGAAAAATTGTATCCCTGATCTTGTGTTTAGCGGCTATTTCTTCCATTTCTGTAGTTGTTTTTACTTTATTTCTATTTTGATGCTGAATGTACCAAATTGTAATGAGTTCAGCAGCTGAATTATGAATTACAGCAAAAACCCATTCTTATTTGTTTAGTTTGTACCTGCTACCTAATAATTTCTCTGGACACCTACTAACTCTTGTCTTAAGAGGAACAATGGTTAATACTTAAGGTAATCTATAGGGAGAGAATCACAGAATATTCTGAGTTGGAAGGGACCCACAAGGATCATCAAGTCCAGCTCTTACGTGAATGGCCTGTGCAGGGATCAAACCCACAATGTTACCTTGACGTTATTAGAACCTTGGCCGTGTTCTAAGCTATTCACATTTTCTTTACCATTCCTGATTTTTCAGAATACCTGCCAAATCCCTCTTCAGTCACCTCTTTCACAAGATAAAGAATTCTCCCCTATTGAATCTTCATCAAATAGAGGTCATTCCATACCTTCACTCACCACTGCCATGCTTCCATGTGCCTTTTTCAGTTGTCCATATCATTTCTGTGATGGGATGACCAGAACTACACATAAATTCACTGTGGAAGTTCACAGTGTAGCTGTCCACTGCCATAATGCAAGATTGCAAACAGTTGGCCATTTCCCAACTGTTTGCAATCTTCTTTTGGCCTTTTTCCTTTGGAGCTGATGCTTTCTCAATTTGTGACACCTGGGCCTGCTTCCTGAGAGGCAGTAATTAATTACAGCTAATTTAGAACCCATTGCTGCACCTGTACAATCAGGGCTGGTTTTCTGCAAGTGTGTTACTTGCTATATGTCTGTCTATCATGCAGATACTCAAGTCTCAGGAGATCCTCTGCATCAACTCATAGTCAGGCCTTTGCTGGTTGCCAAAGAATTGGATATGATAAGCAAATGCTGCCATATTCCTACTTCCCATCTTTTTCAGATTATGTGAAAATACATTATGCATATGATCATGCCAAAGAATATACTATAAATCTTAATTGGTTAATTCCTTCTGTCATGAAAACTGACTATTCATTTCCACCTTTCAATGTTATTAATCCACAGGAGATTCCCCTCCTCTGATCTAACTGCAGCTCGGTTCCGTGGCTCCTCAGGTCCTTTAGGAACCTCTAAAAATGTTCCCTTGTTTCCATTGCTCTGGTTGCGAGGCAAACTGAAGTGACTCACTTATTCCACCTGGTTCTGGCAACATGCTGCCACTCCTTCCACCAATCTGTTCCAAAACCTCATAAACTGGCACTTCACTTTGCAGCAGGTTCTGGGGCAGGTCAGCCAGGGAGACCCGCTCTGCTGGGGGATCCTCCCTGAACAGCTGATACCACAGCAAGCAGATGTGCAAAGGATGATTTGTGCTTGTCTGTTATGGCCTTGTGTTTCTTGAGTGCCCCTCTAACACCCCAGTCAACTCTCAGCCTGCCAGGCTCTCTGATAGGCTTCCTGCTGCAAATCTATCAGAAAATATTTGCTCTTTATCTTTTATCCTTTATGGACTACTTCTCAAAAAAAATTGCTTTGACCAGTCTTAAGGGTTATATTTCCGTGTCAATGGTGATTAGGATCTAAATTTTCTTCCCAGAGTTTATTCTGTCTTCTTTGCTTCAGCAGAGGTGGGAAGGATTTCTGTGCTGAAATTATGCTGGGGTGAAACCAGGAGAAAGGGGGACAGAGCCTAATAGGAATGTCTCAGGGACTGCAAGACAAAAATGAATGGGTCACCCATGCTCTCAGCACTGACAGAACTGTCTGCCATGTGTGGAGGCTAATTCATCAGCACATCCCAGTACTGAGAAGTATGTCATTTCCCCAAGCAGAAATAGTGGCTGCAGTGACTCCAGTGGGGCTAGGGGCAGGCTTTTATCACCATAAATAAAGGCATAAGTTGACCCACAGTGCTCCCATCCTTGCATTCAAAATGTGGTGGCTGACTCCAGTCACCAGCCAAACGTGCCATGGTGTCACATGTGGCAGTGCTGGATATGTCCTCAAAGAGCGTTTCTGTCTTCCTTTCAGGGCCACCTTGAGGAAGCTGCGCCCAGAGGACATGTATGAGACGTGGGTAAGCATGTGTGGTAGGAACCATTGTGCCCCCTGCCACCTCCCAACAAGAAACTGCCCTCAAGAGCTCTGGCCTCTGGCTGGGCAAAACATTACCTTTCCTTCCTTGCAAAGCTGCTGTCTCTCTTCCAGGAAAAAGGAAAAGCCTTGGCTGTGATGCCTAGTGCCTGAGTTCAAACAGTGTGCTCAAATGCTTTGTGCAGCAGAGCAGGCCAGCTCCTGTTGCTCCACAGAGGGAAGAGGGAAAGCTAAGCAGTGTGCCAGGCAGGTGTTGGGCCTGGGTAGTGATCCTGCCCAAGGATGCTCCATCTCAGTTAAAGGTCCTCAGTGCTGGTGGTGGGGTGATTTCTGTGGCCTGCTTGCTGGGTGAGCTACGGAGATCGTGCAGATGTCCCATGGAAACTCACAGATTCATAGACTGGTTTGGGTTCAAAGGGAGCTTAAAGATCATGTAGTTCCAACCCCTCTGCTGTGGCAGGGACACCTTCCACTAGACCAGGTTCCTCAAAGCCCCATCTGACCTGACCCTGAACATTTCCAGGGATGGGGCATCCACAACTTCTCTGGGAATCTTGTTCAAGAGTCTCACCAACCTCACAGTAAAGAATTGCTTCCTAACATCCTGTCTAAATCTACCCTCATTCAGTTTAAAGCCATTCTCCCTCATCCTGTCACTACATGTCCTTGTAAAAGTACCAGGGCCACTGTACAATTCAAAATGCAAGTGAAGGCAGGTAGTACAGTTGATTATATAAATTTCAAAGCAGATAGTGCATTGGTTGCACTTCTTGGGATGCAAGCAAGATGCAAATCAGCAACTGTGAGGAACTAACCAGCATTGTGTCCCCTATCACACACAGAGGACTCTTGTGGTCTGCAAGGGTGGGGAAGAAGGGAAGGGTGAAAATGAAAGGAAAAGTGTGTATAACAAGTTATCCCTTCACTGTGAATGAATATGATGTTAAAAGCTAGTCAGGGGCCCTCAAGGGCCAGATGAACGCTGAAAAACAAAGCTGAACAGGTGCTTTACAGACATTAAGGAAGATGCAGTCATTCTTCCAAAAGGCTCAACACATTTATAACAGCATTCAGATGTCCCCTTCTTGGCTGTGTAACATGAAACATTGCGGGACTCCAAAGTGGCAAAAACCTTGGGAGCCTTTAATACAGCAAGGCAAGAGGTAATAAAACTGAACCAGGAGTTATGAGTCACTTAGGCACGATAGCTTTTCATTTTGTTTTGAAATACAGATTCTGTATAGAACACAGCTTCTAAGATCCATCGAAGCCCCTCCAAGGTTTTTAATGGAGCTTCAGTGAGATCCAAATTTCACATGCACTGGTTTCACTTTCATACTGAACATATTCTAAAAAGTGTGGACTCTCAGTGGTGGGATGCTTGTTTAATCAGCAGCCTGGGAATACAGAGCTTGCCTTTGCGATGAGCAGTGGGCTCATAACTACAGAAGACAGGGGGCTGGATTCTGATCTCACTGCAAGTTCACAACATCCTCAGTGCCTTCACTGGAGTTACTCCAGTTTTGTTTGCTGCTTTGTAGGCCAGAATAGAGCTGCATTATAGAGGTATATACATGTAATTATATATGGCATATAGATATAAACTTTTTATTTTGCTGTCTGACAAAATAAATAAAATAGCAATTATGCTAGCAAATACGTAGAAAAAGCAACAGTGTGAATTTTGCCAGCTGCAAGTGGTCTGAATCCCAAGTAAATCTGCCTAGAATGTCCTGGTGAAAACATATTCCCTGAAGACATCCACAAAGGTTCAGCATCCGCTATTGTTTTTAAAGATAATGTTTTCCACTTAATCTTTCAGGGGGTTTTTTCCCTTTCAGTTTTTGTTGGTGGCTTTGTCACCTCTGGGCTCAGAAGGGAAAAGAAATTAGCATTTAGATGGGAATTTTTTCTTGCATTAATACCAATTGAAATGGAAGCCGAGACTGACGGTGGGTGAGGAAGGCGAAACCGGTCCATGGGATAATTCAGAGATGACATTCATAGCAGGCGGATGATGAACCGGCCAGCAGATCCATTGGCCTTTGCCAATATCATTACTCACATGTTTCATGGAGAAAAGTAATCCATCAGGCTGTAATTTCTGTCTTCCACTCACTGGACCCCCGAAATGAGCCCCCCACTCAATTTCCCTCACTGTTCACAGAGACCCTCACCTAAAGCAGAGACCCTTCACCTCCAAAAAGGGGCCCAAATGAGCCACCTTGCCTCTCATATTGTGAGAAAACCTCCTTTGCTGGCCACAAAGGAGCTTGTTTTGGGGCTGAGTGTGGTGGCAGATACTTGTTTCCTGCAAACCTTTCCCCGGGAGCTGAAAATTTATGAGGGTAGGTGGCCTCAGACATGAAGGGGGAGCCTCTATTCTCATGCTAGAGGGACCTTGACCTTTTCTGCAGAGAAGCTTTTGCCTCACACCATCAAAAGCTCCCTTGCCATTGCCATCATGGTGCTCACCTCATTTTAATCTGAACAGTTTCAACAACACCACCCAAACTACCCCCTTCAGCACCTAATTACTTCATGACTCAGCCTCACCTCAGCTCCCATTTCTGGTGTCTCAGTGGGGCTCTAGTCAAGCCTCCCTTTGTAACTGTCCCTTTTGAAGGCATCCCACTGCTCCTCATCTCCAGCAACCACACAGACTCCATCCTCCCTCCCTGGCCCATCAGTAATAGTTGTGTTTTTTCCAGGAGGATGACATGGAGGGTATCCACATCGTAGCCTTTGCTGAAGAAGACGACCCAGGTAGGAGGCCATTTTCTTCCTTGTGTGACTCTCCATCCTTCAAGAAAGTGTATTTTCACGTGCTTTGTTTGCACTGTAAACACCCACTGGGTGTTTGTGCTGGTGGGACTCAAAAATTGGATATAAACAGATGATTTCCTGGGGAAAAAAAGTCATTCCCTCCACCCCCATACCAGGATTTGCTCCCTAACTCTTCATCCATCTTTCTGTGTGGCTCTGTGAAAGTGCTGAGGGCTGGGTGTGGGATAGGCATGTGGGAAACCTGAGGCCACCAACTCCTGAAAAACTGTGGCATCAGTGCTTCTGAGAGCCATCAGCAAATCGGAAAGCTTTGGCCTCTTGGGAACTCAGTTCCTCCCTCACTACAAGAAAATAGTGACATTGTTCCACTCCACGGAAGGATTATGAGGCTTAATTCATGTGTAACTAATTTCAATACCCGAGGAGGATGCTTGAAATTAAAAGCCTTATTATCAAAAGAAAGCGCTGGGAGACAGCATTTTAATGAGAACTATAAACAACGCCTGTGTGCATAGGGGAGCCAGGGAAAAAACCCACAAGCAAAACGTGCCTGTGCGTTTGCAAGAGAGTTGCAGTGGTTCGTATATCATTTCAGACGGTTTTGAGTTCCTGGAAATCCTGAAGCAGGTTGCCAGGGACAACACCGATAATCCCGACCTGAGCATTGTCTGGATTGACCCTGATGACTTTCCTCTGGTGAGTGGCAGAGGCTCTTTCCCATTCTTGGTTTAATTTGTGGATGGGGTGGGCATGAGGGGGTGTGTGGGGGTGTGCGTGTGCTCACACGAGTGCAGGAATTGCCCCAGGGAATCTGGGACAGGGAAGGATGGGAAACTGGACCACAGGCCATCCCCTTGAAGGCTGCTTGTTTGGGTCTGCCTCCCAAGGCAGATTTGGGAACACCCCCAGAGTCAGCACTTTGCTTTGCCATGTGTGGCAGCCCAAGCTTGCGTGCAGCATCTCCTCTCTCCTGTGCACACATCGATGCACATTCCTTGCTCCACAGCCCAGCTGACTGAACTAATGCGACAAGGCCTTGCAAACACCCCTGTCTGAGCTTTGTGTCTCTCTCCTGCAGCTCATCACTTACTGGGAGAAGACCTTCAAGATTGACCTGTTCAGACCACAGATCGGGGTGGTGAACGTCACAGATGTGAGTAGCATGTGCCCAGAAAATCCAGGGATCCCAAAATTAGGGTGCTAGAAAGGGTGGGTTCTGAGGTACACTGGAATCAGTGGGATTTCCACTGTTAAGTGCAAGTAGAACAGGCTTTTTCCCTGGGGAAAAAAACATGAAGACCTCACCGCTCCCACATGCCAGAGGGTTTGTAACACTTCGGATGTTGGACTTGAGGGCTTTAGTCTGAGTGTGTTTCTGCTCCCAAATCACACACAAACCACACCTGCTGAGGACAGGACCAGCCTCTGTGGCCTGGGATTCAGGGCTTTGCCCAGTTTTGGTTTCAAGTTCTTGCATTTCTGTCCCGACCCACAACACACACCTTTGTCCATTACCTGCTCTGACAGGCTGGGGGGGCTTTGTGGAGAAAAAGTGTGTGTAGGGGGGAAAGAAAGCCATGCTTAGCGGAAGAGAAGAGGAGAAAAAGGAGGTTGTTTTTTTCTACAGAAGCAAAAGGGCACAGCTTGAGTGTAGGAGGGAAAGACTTTCCCTGACAGATGACAGGGAGAAACTGCACAGCTTGAAAAAAACTAAATAAATACGCAGCTTTAACAGAAGTACAGCATAAACTGGTAAAGAAGGGATCCTGCTGTGGTAAGGAGCATGCACGGGGGTTCATCCAGGCCCTCCTCCCCTTCAGCCACTGCTGTGCAGGTAGTGCTGGAGAGATTTAGGTGGGAAGAGGAGAGCTGCCAGCCCCACACCCCAGGTGGCAATGAAGGTTTCCACACCATCCCACAGGCAGCAGCTGCAGAGGGAGACCTGCAGAGACAGGTGCTCCTTTGGCACAGCTGAGGGAGCAACAGTACCCACAGCACCCACAGCTGTGCTATTGGGACAACTTTCTAGCAGCTACTGTTTTCACTATGGTTGCCTTCAAACCAGCAAGCTATGGAACTGATCTGGTGCTGCCCACACGCTGTGGGCTTTAAAGGCAGGTGGGAGAGGGACCCATCTGACCCTCACCAGTAGAGATCTCATGAGGGCTGCTGAGTGCAATGTAACGTGCTTCACAGCCCTGACACAGAGAGAAACCATTCTTTCCTCTTTCTGACAATAACACTCCAGATGATCAGAGAGCTTGTAACGCAGCATGCTCCTGCCTGGCTTACCTATTACCTTAGTTTATTTTTAATGTTTAAGTGCTGGGTGTTTGTTTTAAACTCTTTAAAATGAACCTGTGTGGGTATGTAAGTGTCTCTGGCAGCAGCAATCTCTCCACCGCAGAAGTGTTTGTAAATTGGTGCTTGAGTTCATGTTTGAAATTTGAGTCATAAGTGAACTTGATGTTTCGTTAGAAGAGAGCAGTGAGGGAATTAAAGCTGGGACAAGTGTGTGGGGCTGGGTGCTGATTTGACTCAACACTGACCTGGCTTCCAGCCTCCACATCCTCTCTCCTGTATCGCCCCAGAAGAAGAGGAACAGCAAGGGTGTACTGGATGGTTGTGCCTCCTGTTGTAACAGATGCTGCAAGACCTTAACATGGGAGACGTGATGGGTGGGGAAGACAAAGCAACGGTGTTGTGAAGAAAGCAGAGCCCTTGGATTTTGCTCATCCCATTGAGGGGGTTGAGAGGCTGACTTGGGAGTCATGGAGTAGTTTCAGCCCTGGCTGGATGTGAGCTTTTTGCCTGTAAAAGAGCAGTACTCCACCAGACCATGGGGCAGACACCTAGGGAGTAAAGACCCAGGGAGTTAAGGCTTGTTCGCAGAATTTTTAAGGGAGAGACAAAAGGGAAAAGGGCTAAAATGTCATGTGTCACCTAAGATCATGGGAGAAGTGAATGGACAAGCCAGAAGAGAGCTCAAGTCTTCCAGTCTTTTGCCCTTAGTACTAGCCCTTAGTACAGTATCTCCCTTCATTATGTTTACTGTGACTGGTCATTTTTAAGTCATGTCAAAGCTACATTAAACAGCAATCAGTGGAAATTCATGGAAGTCGGATTCTCAGTGGCATGAGAGTCATATAGAATGCAGAATTAGGTAAGAACATGCCTTATTATTCAGCAGTCACTCAGAGACCCATAAAAACTCATGCATTATCTGGCTTTGATATAGTAAATGTTTCAGGTTGTTGATTATAGTATTTGCAGGTTTTATTTCATTCCTCTTAAGTCCTTTTTTGATTTCTCGAGAGAGATTTAAGAAAGTTCTAGGTTGGCAGGTGATATCTAAAACAAACATTGAGCTCATTTTGTTATTTCAGTGTTACATCACTGCATTCAACCAAGTTACATAGGTACAAAGTGGGACTTAAACAACAGAGTGAAAATAAACACTGCTGTTGGCTTCAGTGGACATAACCCTTGTGACCCCATCACTTCTGTAAAAACCTGCCAATGCAAACACCAGAGCTCCCAGCAGCCCCAGGTGGCTCATCACATTGTGGTGACTGGCTCAGGACTAGGGCTATGATGCCCTGCAAATTATCGCTGCTTTATTTGCACAGCACCTTCTCAAGGTTAAATGGAGCCACTCCTCTTCCCATTATTTAAAAGTGTCACTTTTTGCCACACAAACAGTCCTGAGGTTAGGGACATGAACATTCGCGTGAAGCAAGAGCTGCATGTCTCTCCATGGCTCTTTTTTATTGCAGTTTTGATGATTTAGGACGGATATATTGTATGGGAGACACAGCTTTCCTTGAGCAGAAATTGGTCTGGCTTTTTAGTAAGCCATAAATCAAAGAGAACTAGGTACCACAGACAGGGAAAGAAGTTGGATTCATTTGCAAAAGCTGGTAGTTTTCTTCTGATATGTGAAGACCACTTGCTTCTGCAACATCAAATGCTGAATGAGATAACCTCATAGCGCCTCTGCAAAATAGGAGGCTGATCCTGTTTTATGGAGGGGAGACAGTGAAGGGAAAGGGGCTTATCCGGGCATTTAAGCAAGGAACCTATGGCAAAGCAGAGAGGAAAACTTTCATTTCCAGGCCTCAGAGACCATCCAAGCTTGCTGTCCCTGGGTAACAGCCACAATTTTGTCATTATCTTCTTACTGAATTCCCCCATCCCCTTTGGTTGATGGAAGTGATGCAGACAGCTGGAGGGAAAGAGCAGTGGTACCTGCAGTCCAGGGCATTGGTGTTTCTCACCATTCTTCAGCTGAGATGCATGATGTGCTACCTCAGCCATGCATGGGAGCATGGCTGAGATGATCTGAGGAAAGGGTCTTCCAAGAGCAAGAACCATTATCACAGATGGAGAGTCTAGAGCAGGGTCTTGAGACAAAGGTGAGGTTGGGGAGAAGGGGTGCTGGAAGAGGGTTGTAAAGGCTCCAAGGAAGAGGTCCCAGAAGGGCTCTGGACGGAAGGAGGGAAACACTGATGTCCTGTGAACTGGGGTAAGGCAGGGGCTGCTGGCAGAGGTCTCTCTGAGGTCTCTGCGTAGGCTTGGAGTCTACAGAACTGTCCAGGTAGAGTGAGGAAAGCATCAGGTGGGCAACGCTCCTGCTCACAGGTATAGGCAGTGGGCACACATCTCGTCAGGGCACACAGCACCACCACACACTCCTGCAAACCTGCTGACCAGTCCCACTGCCCCTGGTCAGACGCAGCAGCACTCCAGGGGGAAGTGGTGATCCCAATGCATGGGCAGAGAGATGCTCTGGCTGAGCCTGTGCAGAGGCTGTGTCAGAGAGGGAGCTAACACCGCCACCATCCCTGCATCCCACCTGTGGTCCGACCTTCACCCCAACAAAAGCTGTGTACCCCATCTCTTCCCCGTGTTCCCAAGGGCAGCTAATCCCTCATCACCTGTCCCCGCAGGCTGACAGCGTCTGGATGGACATCAGAGATGATGATGACCTGCCCACAGCCGAGGAGCTGGAGGACTGGATAGAGGACGTGCTTTCTGGGAAGATAAATACCGAAGATGATGACGACGATGAAGATGATGATGATGACGATGATGACGACGATGATGACGATGATGATGATGATGATGACGACGACGATGATGATGATGATGACTAACTGTGACTCTGTGCAGTTTGACTTGTGGGGCCCGAGAGCCCTCGCCCTGCGGCAGGTCCCTCCATTGGAAGACCTATGTTTGAGCATCAGCAAGCACCGCTGCTCCTCTTTCCCCCCTGCCCTGCTCCCCCTGCCCTCGCCCTTGCTGGCACCCCCTCGCCTGATTCCCAGCGATGCCGAGCCACCGGGACTGCCCCTGTGGAGGGCAGCACCTGCAGGCACCCAGCACCGCTGCAAATCATGCCTCCTTAGTAAGGACAGTAGGAATCTGCAGGGAATCTGCCCCGAGTGTCCCAGGGCAGGAGAAAAGTGCCTGCCTGCTTGCTGCCAGAGGGACGCAGGGAGCCAGTTTGTATCTTCTGTGTTCATCAGCCCAGCACTTAACATCCAAAGACCAAATCTCACTTCAAGACATAGGGAAAACCCTAACTGTAAAGTTTAGCCCTTTTATTAAACACAATGCCCTTTGCAGCTACTCTGCCAAGACCACTCAATCCTGCAAGTTCTGCTGCGGGAGTCTGTCACTACTCCCTAACATGCTAAGAGCAGCAAAATGCTTTGGGAGGGGAGGGAGGTTTTAGGGATGCTATTAAAGTTTTCAGTGATTCCACATAACAACAGGATATTCTTGTCTGGCAGTGCAATGCAAAACCAAACACCGGCCCCCTGTCTGAACCTCTTCTTGAAAGCTTGGGCCACAGCTGGAGTTGGTGCAGGGGGCCTGATATGAAACATCAAAGCTTGTGAGTTCCTGAACTGCTGGACAGGCTGATCCAGCTCTGAGCCCAGTCTGAGGCCAAACCACTGAGTTTGAAGATCATGGCACTGAGCCAAGGCAATGGAAACATCCATAGGAGCCCACCCTGAAGCACTCCTATTCCCCATGACCTTCCAGCTGTTGCTGACTCTTCACCCAAACCTTGTGTAGCATCTTTTCCCATGATCAAGATGTTGGGAGGGAACACAGCCATCCAAACATATTAGATAGTGGATGAGGTGTGTTGGGGCATGAGCAGTGGACAGATTCAAGCTGCTTGGCTTTTGAGTATTTAGTTGGACAGTTACTCCCTGCTTAGAGACTCAGGTGTCCCATGTGAGAAGCCTCTTTTGGCTGCAGGCTGAGTAGGAGCTCAGAGCACCAGTTTGCAGTCAAGGGGTCACTGACAAAGCCAAGGGTCTGTAACACAGTCCTGGTGAGTGCAGCACCATCCATGTGCAGGTCACTGTGGCAGCATTAGGTGTCCTTGCTTTCCCATGCCAGCAGATTTCAATTATCTTGGCTTCTTAGGTTTGGCAATAGTGCAATGAATGGAGAGTTTGGAGATGGTTTTATCTTTATAAATACATTTATAAAGATGCTCTCCAGTTGTCCAGAGTTGTTGGCATAGGTAGTGTACACATCTCCTCTCTTGCTACAAACAAAAAACATTGTTCTGACCATCCTTATACTGGTAGAGGACAGAGGTACGTGATGTCAGGGGAAATAACAGTGCAAGGGACAGAAGAATCAGAGCTCGTTACACAAATGTGAATCAGCCTGATGAGAAACAATGTTTACACACTATATATTTCCTTTATCAGATGAACTGCAAAGCAAGATTTTATAGATTTTTTTTTTTCCTGCCTGTTGATCAGTTTTTTTGACTCTCTCTCTCTACATGAGCTGAAATACAAATTTGAAACTACCGGTATAAAAAAGCTGAAGTATTGATATGTTCCCATGTGTGCCATATCACGTTGGTGGAAAGTGCCACTATGAATGACACATGGCTGGATATCCCTCTGTCTCAATGCACATGAATGAATACTGTGCTAACATGGCAAATGACTGTAGGCCAAGTTAGCTCCTTGTTGAGCATCAAACACTCATGTGCTTTACAGATACAGCCTCTTAGAGGAATAGACAAGGCAGCAAAGCCTCCAGTTCAACCATTTGCCCTTTCTTGCTTCCCTTATGACGCATAAGAATTGCCTGGAAGATGAACCAAGTTTGTTCAGTGAGAACGTTCACCTGGTTGCTCTGGGGTGATGAACAACTTTCCAAAGCCTTGAAATTCAGGGTGCTCTCAGCATGGAAGTCTCCTCCTCTCTTTCATTCACACCCCACTCTCTGCTGGCGAACAGGATGCCCAGCACTCTCCTGCTCTTTCCTCAAGAATTTTGCTGGAGGAAGCCCAGGTCTGAGAGGGAGTGAGCAGGATTCAAGATCTCATTCATGCGCACTGGTAAGGAGCAAGAAGAGGCAGAACTAGCCCTCTGGTAATCTTCTGGCCTGTGATTAAGGGACAACTACTGATCTGAGAAAATAATTAGCTTATCTTTACCTTTGGGCTATTCCCAGGAGGAAAACATTCACAGAGTCACCCTGCATAAGGCAACAGCCTGCACTGGCCCTGTGCCTCCACATCAGTCACTCCAAACATGAAGAAGAAATTAAGAGTTGGTCTATTGCCGTTCCTAACCAGCATAATCTCCAGCCACGCTGATTGCCTGGGTGCTTTCTGCATGCTCCTCTCCCACTGTGGACGCCCCTCTGTTCTGAAGTGCCCCACTCTAGATGCTCTGGGAGGCACAGGTTACCCAGGCAGAGCAGGCAGACCCTGCAAACAGCACCAGGGACATGTTCAAGTGCACAGGTGTTTCACAGGCACTTAAACACTTCAAAGCAACAGACCTCTAGGGAGAGAAGAAATAAATAATGTAGAAGTGCAGAGGCTGAACTCATACTGGGGAGTGGTGCCAGTGGTTTATAGAAAGTTTCCCTTGAAACTTTTGCAAGAAAGAGTTATTCCTACAGCTGCCACTCCTTCGTGCCAGGCATGGGGCTGCCCTTTCTCTCTTCCTTCAGTCTGCCATTACAGTTCTTGTCATTGTCTTTGCCCACAAACAGGGACTATTTATCGTCAGCTTTTGGGATAAACACATTAAAAGTTAGGAAAGCATTGCCACAGAGGAAGGATTGCAGCAATGAGGGTGGGTGGGCAGCAAAGCCTTTCCCATTTACTCATAACACCTCCTCTGCCTTGAGATCCTAATAACCAAACAGCTGAATGACTCAATGCCCCTTGTGAAGGAGGTGGCAGCTTGAATTTGAGTGTTTTCCTTGCAGGGACAGTGGTATGAGGATGACATACAGGACCACAAGCCCAGGTGCTCCCGGGGTCCTCAGTCAGAAGTAGGAACAACTGGCATTTGAAAGGCACTGGTGGCCCTGAGGAGCAGTCAGGCTAACCCTGCCCACTATACCCTGAGAAGCAAAAAGTCAGCACATTTGGATGAGGAACCTGCAAAAAAACCCCTTTATTAAAAAAATATGAATTTGTGTATGTGGGCAGCACTGAGTGCTTAACAAGCATGTCTCTCTTCACAAATAGTTCTTTTTCTCCAGCATGTTAACTAGACTTATTAAATGGGTCTTTATACAGATAAAGACAGGAATTGTATTTTGCCCTCATCCAACTGTGAGTGCTTCAAGCTGATCAGTTTCTTCACAGAATCATTCAGCCATTTTGATTGGAAAAGAACCCTAAGATCATTGAGTCTGACCATTAACCCACCAATGTCAAGTTAATTCCCAAAGTACTCCAAAGCCTGGTGAGGACCCCCCTAACACGCAGTATGTGGCAAGAACACCAAGTTATGCAGCACCTCCTCCCAGTCCCCAGACTCAGGGCTGGAGGGCACCACCCAGGAGTTTGTTTGGGGTTCAGTACCACAGCCCACCCTGTGCTGCTCATGGATAACAATCAAGGGAGAGGGAAACCCATCAGGAGCAACACACTGCAGCTCTCATACTGCAGCATGGAGGAGAAAGTTTCTGGCTTTGCAGCAGTCGCTGATATAGAGGCTCTGTGAACCCAAAAGTGCTCTGAGTTTATGTCAACCATTTGGGAAACAGCTGCAGGGGGAAAGGACAAGGGAGGCACTCTGGAAATCACAGATTACTCCATGGTTTCAGAGTCAGCTGTGTCATGCAGTTTTTGTGATGTTTGTGATGTTTTGTGATGTTTGTGAGGAGTGATGAGTCTGCTGTCTCTCCCTTGGGAGAGGAATGGCCCCATAGTGAAACCAGAGATCTCAGCTGCTTCCCATCCCAGAATGAAGCTGCTCAGCTAGACACCAACGTGAACACAGAGCCGAGGACACCAGCTGCTTCTCCATGTCTGTCTGCACATCATACCTAAAGAAATGGTTGATTCATTACAGAGACCAAACAAGAAACATCGCCTTTTATTCCCAGGAAAATAATTAATTAGACACGAACATATCACTTCCCAGCTGCCACTGACTTACAGTCTTGTGGCAGGCCAAGATTGCATCTGGATTCCTCTCCACTGCAGCAAAGCTTTGGCTTTCAGGAAGTCCCACACACAGCCAGTTGCACATCGATGCCTGGACTTGGGAGGCTGAAGAGAAGGATGGGCAAACAGGCAGGAAGCAACCCAGCCCTCTGAGGCAAAGCTCATCTGCCTCGCTGCCTCCTGGCTACTTTCACACCCCAGGTGCATCTATGCCATGCAGCACAAGAGCAGCTGCTAGAAACTGGAAACAGCAGAGCTCAGCAGGAAGGATAACTGACCTCGGTAATGAGGCTGTGCCAGCAGGACTGTGTCGTACCTGAGACCCAAGGCTCCGTGTCAACTCACTGCACTGCAGCATCCCCTGCCTTGTCCCCGCTCCCTTGTACCACTGACCCCTAGCAAAGCAGCCCTTGGGTGGTCAGTACCCCTGGGGGACAGCTGTGGGATGACTCTCACACCTCTTTGGCAGAAAATGACATCTAATGACAATGGGGACCATGGGGCAGGGTTCTGGGCAGAGTCTTGGCCCAGCTCCCAGAACACTCTGCCAGGTTTAAAAGGTGCTAAGCTATTTAAAGGAAAAAAAGGCTACCGAGCTTCCTTGCAGCTTGAAGACCCGTTTCAGGAATCAGATTACAAACTGCCTTTGGGATGGAAGCAAAGATCCTTCTGGTGCCTCGCTCCCCCCTTGCGCTTTCTCTTGCCAAGCCCCTTTGATAAAGGGGATCAGCAAAGCACTCAAGGGGCATTGTCCCTAATGCTATGGAAAACAAGAAAACAGCTTTTTCACTTTCTTTTCATGCCTCTTGACTTACTACTCTTCTGACCTTCAGTGGCTCCCCAAATTTATTTTCTCTCTCCATTTCTATGTAGCCAAACTTCCTCTTCTCCTCAACCCACCCCCACAGCATATGGTACTGAGGGTCACTGAAGGACAGAGCCCTTCCCTGCCCCTACTGCTTGTATTCATCCCAGCCCAGGGAGACAGCAGCCTCCCTCACACCACTGCCACAAACTGGCTGTGCTGGATCCCCATAGCTGTGAACATCAGGAGGGACAACATTTCCTTTCTGAGGAGAAAGATGTTCGGACAAGGCCATCACTGGCTTTTATTTTGAGCGGGACAGGTGGGACATGCTCAAGGAAAAGCCATTTCACCAGCCTGGGCAGAAGCACCAGAATTTTTTTGGTGGACTTCTTTTCCCACTGTCCCAAAATCCAGATGAGGAACCACCACCCTGCAACCAAGCCCTGACTGTGGTCACTGCGGGAAGAGACCAGTATCACCCAGTGCCACCAGCAATCACACCACTACACCATCTGAGCAGAAGACAAGTGTCATGGTTTCACATACAAGAAATAAGCCTTGAGGGTTAAATGAGCTGAGTTTGCTGGAAGGGGTATCCCATATTCGACAGCAGCCAGAAAGCCACCTCCCTGCCAGAGACTACCAGTGGCTGGCCTGACTGAGCCTTCTCTTGGTGGTGGGTGGTAAGGGACTTAAATAGCCATGGGCAACCTCACCTGCTTTTGCATTTGGAGAAATCCCAGCTTGAATCAGGTCCCTCCCTCAGTAACACAGGTAAAAAAATAAAGTGTTGTTTGACCAGAAAGCAGCCCTGAAATTTGCCTGGTGCCAGATTGTGATTTTTGCTTTAAAATTCAATGCAACATTCAAAATCCTGCTCCTGCTAGTGACAAAGAGAGGGGTTATTGAACAAAAAAAGTAGCTAAATGTTTGAGGAACATTTTAGTCCTCACAAAATGAAGTTGCTGAAGGAATTTGCTTCCCACAGTCTAGTTACTGAATTACTAAACCAGTTTCTCACAACGACTTACAAAGCAAAATTATAATCAACTGTAGGATCTGGTATTATGAGTACTCAAGAATGAGCTTTTACAAAATAGAAGCTAAAAGGTTTGCAGATCTGTTTCACATCTGTGGCCCAGATATAATCAGCTCCTTCTTGTTCCCTCTTTTAAAGCATGCCCACAGCATCTGACTTGTGCTGAAGAGAGGTCCAAAGAGCCTTAACATTCTGAATGTCTCTTAAAACTTTCAAAGAGGCTGAATCAAATGTGTTTTGTCAAGACCTCCCTTCTCCCCATGCATCCACTTTTCACTTGTGCTACCTTTTTAAATAATAAGAATTAAAAAGGAAAAAAGCAAGACAACCAAGACTATATGTTTAAGCATTTGTAAGCTTGATTTTTGCCTTTGGAAGATACTTAAAATGTTTCAATTTACAGAGTAGCTTCGTGCCTAGAGCAATTTGTGGTGTCTCAGTTTTTTTAAATCTCTGTGCCTTCATGTTCCTAGGGATGCTGGAGGGAAAACCCACGCCCTAAACTCTAAGGTCTCCTGCACTGACTTCACATTGCCTTGTGTTACTGTCTCTCTTGAGGCTTTGCTGCTTGCTCCATATTCTGATACACAAGCAAGGTGGATGCATTGAGCTACCCCAAATGCACATCCACAAGGTAAAAGTTATCTTTCTCCTTCCTCTTTTAAGTTGTATTTAGTGCTGCCCACGCAGAGCCCAAAGACTGATTGTTCCCTCTGTCCTGGCTGTGGTCCCTGCAGCAAACACCTGTTCTCCTTCTCCTGCAGGCAGGACCCACGGGCTTTGGGAGGCCAAAGAGGAGCAGCGCCACTGTGGGAGGGTTCCTGGGATCCCCAGGTTATCCTCACTAACTGAGCTGGAACCAGAGCAAGCCCCAAATCCTGTACAGAAGTCTTCACTCCACTCAGGTCCCCAGATTTTGGAGGAAGGGAAGATCAGCTCAGGGCTTTGGAGTAGGCTGGCAGTTTTGCAGCACACCCCAGCCTGAACACAGACTACGATGTGAGCAGCAGTCAGGAGGGGCAGGGGGCAACCCGAACAACCCACAACCTTTTCCAAGTTCATTATGGAGAGGGACAGGGAGATGGGGACAAACAGGAAAACAGCTTTCTTCCCGTTTGAGGTACTCCCCTTTTTCCTAGCAACATGTCAGCACAAACTAGCACACAAGCTCACAGCAGGGCTGTAAAACTTGTTACAGCTTTTCAAAGCAACTCGGGTAACCCTGTTCACAGCTCACGATTTATGCATAGGCCATCACCCCACTACACCATCCCCACTTCTGCAGACACATTGTGCTCAGTGCTCTTTTCTCTCAGCACCTCCTGACCCAGCAGTCCATGGATGCACACATAAAATGGGAATGGACGCCCTTGCCCCAGTGGATTATCTGTCAGTACCGGAAAGGACTGTAACCTAAACCCATCACCTTCCCAATCCAACATAAACTCGGGAGTGCTGTTGAAAGACAAATCAAAGCACTCTGCTTGGCCAATTCCCAACATACCTTCCCTTCCTGCATGCTGTTGTGAGACACCATGTCCTGCTGAGAGATCCCCTTCCCCTTGCACCTACCCCACCTGTCCCTAGCTCCAGGACCCCTTGGAAGCCCTTGAGTTCAACCCCTCCTGTACTTGCCAGGAGTCTAGACCTGGGGCTGACACAGCAGAGCCAGTTCACTGCACCAGGAAATGTTTTGGGATTTGAAGCCTTGCCGACATCCACAGCCAGATGTCTCACTGAACTATTAATTTAGCTAACAATATCACATGGTGAGGCACTGCTAGTGCTTCAAGCAAGGCTCTGGAACCGGTTGCTGAAGGTGATAAATCCCTTTCTTGCCCTGTTTGTTATGCCCTGACTGCATGTGGCCCTTTTGCCCCACAGATTCCCACTTCATTCCCCACAGCTGATGTTTTCTCACTGCCCATGGCTGTGAGGCCTGGTCCCATCACCTACCAGGGCCAATCAATCTTCACATGAATTAAGCCCCAGCTCAGCCACCAAATACCCATAGCAGTGGTTGCTGCTGTGCTGTCTCAGGGCAGCCAGTGCCTTATGCCCATATGGTCAAGAGGGGCACTGCAGGAGAGGCATCTCCTCCTAAAGTCCAGTATGTCCCTCAGGCAGAACATGCTTACCTCTGGTTCAGCATGCCAGGTCCTTCCAAGTGGTGGGATTTTTCCAGTAAAAGACTCCATCCCCTTTCTGTCAGAGGTTTGGGTCCATAACACTTAACCCAGCATTGCACCTGAGGCTCCATCACACCTCAAAGGTCCATGCAATTTCAGTGAAAAGACTTGGCCAAACCAGATCAGCTCCCTCAGCTCTAATTTCTGCTGAGCTACATACCACAGCTCTTTATGATTCAGATATCTGAGCTCTGGGTGAAAGCCAAGGGAACTAGTCCCTCTAGCAAAGCCTGTTCCTTCCATCAGCTTCCACAGCCCACAGCAGGACAGAAAGCGCCACGAACGGCAGCAGTCAGGTGTCGATTTGGTATCAGCACTATCCCAGAAATTAAACAGAGCGTGCTGAACTCACATGTAAAGACACAGCTCTCAAGGCTAAGAGCCTGGAACGAGGCTGACAAGCCCAGTATCTTGTTTATGCCAAATTCCTGCTGCTTACACCTTCCCATGACACACCTGTGGCCGACTCCCACAGAGCCTTTACCTACAAAGCTCCAGTCTGACAACTCAGGTCTTCCTCTGAGGGGCAGGAGGGGACCAGCAATGGCTGCACCCCCATTTCAGGCTCTGCAGGGCAGCAGCAGTGCTCTTTCCTTTCCCTGGCCATCTCTGGGAGCTGACCCGCAAGCAGTGCGGGACTGGGCAAAGCACCAGCAGGATGAAGGGCACAGATCAAAAGCAGAGATCAAGGGAGGGCAGGAGGTAGAACAGAGCACACCCCTGTCCCACCCTTCCTGCTTCCTCCCAGGCCTTAGGTCAGCTCTCTCTAGCCCAAATACATCTGTCTCCCCACAAGCAGAGATTTACCCATGTGGCTGTTTCTCTTCACAGGCATTTTTGTCTGTGCTGCTTATCTCCACAACTGCTGCACTCTTTTTCACTGAAGAGCAGCATCCTGTGGATTTTTCCAGAAGCTGAAGCCACCAAGGAGATCTGCTGGGCTAGGCTTCCCTGAGGAGTGGGCACCAAAGAACATCTAGACAAAAAAGCTGCTCCCACATTGCCTTGGGCACAGCTGCTTGATCTTTCTGAGCTCTTGGCGTGCTGGAGATGGAAACTGATGGTGGGGAGAGCCACACCCAGAGATGCTGTTGAGGTGAGATCCCTGCACCTTTTCTTAGCAGAGCACAGGCTTGCATCCGCACAAACAAGGAGCACTGGCTTTTCTGCCGCTCACCACTCCTCCTCCCCACCAGAGCCAAATAAGGAACTCGGCAGTGAATCCTGCACTTCATAATTTGTGTGCAAACTATGAGAACACAGGAGGCAGAAAAACCTGTTCCCACTCCAGTTATGTGGCCCCCCACCTCCTTCCCCCTTCCCCAGCTGCATTTGCTCCCCATCATTTGAGATTTCAGGTGTTCAAAGCAGTCACCTACCAGTCTTCCTTCAGGAGTGATAAATGAGTTTGCATTTTACTGTGGTGTGGCAGGGCAGACCAGAACAGCACAGAATGAGCGTGACAAAAAGACAACCTCAAAAAAGATAAACTACATGTTTGCAGGGCCCCTCCTGCCCACAGCTCAGGAATGCTTAAAGACCAAAAGAGCTTTTTATGTCTGAAAAGATAAGAGAAAGGACTGGGACAATCAAATCTGGTTTCAGTTTATTTCCAGAATTTTACTGTACAAAATATGCAAAGTGTAAAACGGTTTTATGTTCCAGTTTAAAAAACAACAAAACCCCATCCAGCTATAACTTAAGAGAACCCAGCTTGGAACAGAACAATTTACAAGGCTAAACCCACAGTGCATTAATGTCACAGACACCAGGAATTTGCTTACTTAAGTTCACGATTAGAAAAGAACAGAAAGACCATGTACCACTGCAGTTAAAGTCACATGTGCAAAGAAGAGAAAAAAGAAAGAAATGCTGGTTAGTGTCTATTAATTAGAAAACCTTGGCAAAACCCTTCTTACTATACACAGAGTGTGTAGAAAAAGTATTACACAGTGATAAAGGAGGGTGGGGGAAGGGCATTTTACTCCCAGCCCCGTCCCCAAGACACAATAATGCTGAATCAAAGAAACAGGCACAGAAGAGTGTAAGATTCCTTCACAGTTATGCCTGCTCAGGTAGTGGCCACAGCATCTCCCCACGGTGCACACAGGAGACACCCCCAAGCATCGTCAGCGCTGGTGAGAGGTGCCCGGGAAGCAGCCAGAGGGGGGGAAGGATCCCCTCCTCCCCGGGCAGAGCACACCCAGGGCAGGGCTGGCTGCCTGCTGCCCACAGGGTTCCGTGTGCCACAGGGATAAAAAATGCAGTCTCTTGGAGGGATGCAGATGGGTGGGTAATGCCAGCTGTACCGCTGGCACGGCGGGGACCCAGCTCATCGCTATCCCAAAGCGACCCGCACCGCCCACAGTTGTCAGAAACGGCAACTTTTGGTCATCATCGATGGGAGGCAGCAGCCTGAACGCAGGAGGACGCACACCCCTGTAGGAGACATCATGGCTCAAAGCCATCTCTTTTAGAACAGAAATTTGGGGGTTTTACTTCATCTTTTTTTGTTTGTTTTCTAAGACCAAGAAATTCCAAGAGCACTTCCTTCTTTACAACAGCTGAAACACTGAACCACCAAGTCTGGCTTGAGGCTTTAAGCATGTATAATGTGCACACCTAGAGGGGGAAAAGCACACAGACACACACAAGCTGAATGAGAAAACACCTGCACACACACCTCGGGAGCAGCTCTCACTCAGCTGGGCAGCACTGAGACCAAGTGAGGAGCCAGCTTGGGACCAGACTACTGCATTGCTGCAGAAGACTGCAAGACTTTTGTTTTACCTTTGAAAAGGGCAGAATTACATGTTTTGGTGAGCAAGATGAAATTGGCTTGAATAGGTTTCCATGTTTAGCCAAGTTATGGATCTTTCCAGTTTCTTCAGCGGCAAGTGTTGGAAGTGAGCACATCTCAAATGAGATGCTTCACAGCTACTTATGTGGGGCAGGACCAGCTCCAGAAACTCCTTCCCTACAGCTTTTGGCATACTCAGCAACAGCAGATTCCCTGGGCATTGCCCAGAGAGCCCCATCCCAAAGGAAAAGGTTTGGAGGTTTCGTAAGGGTTGGGATTTGTTCAGATCTCCTCCAAACTCGAGCCTTACTGTGCACTGCCTCCAAGCTTTCAACTGCAGCCTCAGCACCTCCCAGCCCTGCAGATATGCTATGGAGCAGAGTGCTACAATGCTTAACACTTCCAAGACGGCTGCCTGCTTGGCGTCCAGGTGTGGGAAAGGACACTGAGACCCAGGGCAGCCTCACAGAGTCTGCACCCACAGCTGAAGCCACACGGCAATGAGAGGCTAACAGATGTGACAACATCTGCCCATGCCCAGTTACAGGACTGGCAAAGTGTTTAGAGTAGTATCTGCCCCTACACTCCTGGAAGCCGCAAGAAATCCAAATCTTTCACTTTATAGCCATGAAAGAGAAAGCCAGCCTTCATGGAAACCCACAGTCATTTCCATCTGCTCTAGAACACTTGAAAGTCTCAGCTGCATCTGGATTTGCAAGAAGACCTCAGCATGGCTTTGGATTTAGGCTGCAACAAATCTGAGAGCAAAAAACCAAAGTCTTTAAAGTATCTGAGCAGCAAACTTGAGTTACAGGAAACGTGCCAACACAGAAGAGAGGAGTGGGCCACCACCACTCCCCAGGTGGGCAGCACAGCATCCTATCAAATGGTCCAGTGAAGGACATCCAGTGCAAGGATCATCTCCAAGGGGGACACTGACCACTTAATCACAAACAGGGTTGTCTTAAAAGACCACTTGAATTCTAATAAAACCCCCACAATTCCCAACCAGGTACAAACATCCAGAGTGGGAGAGAGGAAAGAAAATATGTGCAAGGAGACAGTGCAGGATAGGAGAGGCATTCGGAGGAACAGCCTGCACTTGGTTGGCAAACCCTACAAGTTGTATTTATGCTCAGCTCTTGGCAAGCTCGGCAGAAGTAAGGGTTGCAGGAATTGGATCAGCTTTGTTCCCTATGACTCCATTCTTACTCATTAGCTGGCTACAAACAGAGTTAAACAAACCAGTCTGCACTCACCGCTCAGTATTTTTTATAGTTTGAATTCCTACAGATGCCACAGATCCAACTGTGGATCTCAAAGCACTTGAAAGCAAGTTGAGTTTAGCCTCACAACACCCCAGTGAGGTAGGTATGACGGTGGTCCCCTGACTTTGCATGGCGAAGGGAAGCAAGAGAGACCCTGAAAAATGTCACTAAAAATACCAGAACAGGGAATATTCAGGAATTATGATTCCCCTTTCAGTCTGTCCTTGCCTCTAAGCAGGTTGCATCTCTAAAGAGACCATTTGAGAGAGTCCTCTCCTTCAGATTTCATCAGGCAAAGCATTCACACTGCTGACATAGGGAAGAGCATTAAATGCAGGAGTTGGCCCCTGTTGAGAGTGTCCTTTTTGGCAGCAGGCAGAAAAGGCAGTGTTGAACCACAGCACAGAGATGAAGAAGCAGACCCAGATTGAGCACACGCTGCTTCCATCTGGTTCTCCATGTGTTAAAGGATTTAACAAAATTAAGACATGAGTTTCCTGAGCAGATACTGTCAGACAACCCCTCCTCATGGGGCAGGGAAAAGGAAAGGGGAAGGAAATCCTGGGAAAGTAAAGAAGTTTTGCAGATGTGCCTGTGACAAGGTGCTCTCACATAAACAGCACACCCAAGCCCCCGGCAAGGTGGTTCTTGTTCTGGCTTCACAGATATGAGCCAATTCAGCCACAGGCAGTAGCCTCCACACAGGTATTAAGTACTCCACAGTCTCCCAAGCTACTCCCAGTCTCTCCCACCCTGCTGGTTATGCACATCATAAAAGCCAGGTGCAGGCATCTTCAGGAGAGCCAAGTGTAAAATACTGTATGTTCTCCTTCCTTTTTTTTTTTCTTATAAAGGAATAAACCAACATATTTTTTCAAAGCAAAACACTGCAAAGGCCACAGTCAATAAAGGAGTCCCCATACAGACTACCAGAAAGCCTGATCTGCAAAAAAAACCAAAACAAAACCCAAACACTGAGTTTAGAGAAGGGAAAACACTACCCACTTCCCATCCTTTAAGGGCAAAGGGCATAATCCTGTCATGTGCTGTGCCATCCAGTTTCTTTACAACCACGTCTGGCACATTACATGGACTAAAAAGGATCCAGGAGACTACCATGTGCTTGTAAGAAAGGTGCAGGAAACTGCAGGTGTCACTTGGATGGCATTTCATCACTTTGGACCCTCACTCACCAGGGTGCTCCCTTGATACCAAGAGGACTATGCACAGGTGCTGTCAGATAGGCATCTCCACTGCTGCTGAAGTTGGAAGAGGATGGACCCTGCTGCCCTGTCCCCAGCATCCCTGTTTAAGGTGGCTGCTCCCTCCCACCAGCTTGTGGTGGGCACCAGCCAGCCCATGCCTGCCATGGGAAGGTCTGGGGAAGGGCAAAAGGGACAGGAGGGGCTGTCGCAGCCCTCCTCAGAAGACTGTGCAGGCTGGCAGTGAAAGGCACTGACTTACACTCTGCTGGAACCAGGGCCTTCTTGGTTAAGACATCCATATGGAGGGCAGGCCAGATCCTGCCTGATAAGGGATATTTGCATGGCAAAAGACTGAGCAGAATGAATTGATCATTTACATTCACACGGATCTTGAGGGACCTTCAGGTCGATTCGAGCCTTGCAGCTGGCTCCAGTCACTCCATGCTCTGTGCTGGCAATCAGACTTCAGACACTGACTTAGGCTCACCGTTAAAAACAAACCTTCCAAACTCAGGCGACTAAACTCACACGTGAAAGCTGCACCAGTGGGCAAAGGCAGCCTCACAAACATAACTGCATCTCTCTAAAGCAGATCCCAGCACTGAGCAGAAACTCCCACAGCACAACAAGGCCAAGAAAGGCAGGCAGATTTTCAACATTCAGGCATTGTTTGGTATTTCTTAGCTACAGCAGAAGGCGTACGGTGGGGAAGGACTCATTGCAGTGTTTCCAGAGCACAAGAGTTCTCCAAAGCAACTGAATGGGGCAGAGGTCAGCCTTTCCCTGGCTCCTCTCCTGAAGGAGGGAAGTGTTTTTGCCCATCTTTTCTCCAGACACACCTGAAGCTGGCTAGAGAGGGAGGGGCACATTCCTGCCCACACCTCCTTCCCCTCAAAGAAGCTGTCAGACATAGGGTGGGTCTGTGATTTATCTGAGGAGGAGCCAGCTACTTACTGACCCTGTCCCAGTGCAAATACACAGCCCTTGCAGGTGCAGAAGGAAGTGCCAGTGCCTGGAGAAACACATTCAGAAACCCAGACAGAAGGGGACAGTAACAGGAAGCCTCGGGAGTGCCTGAGAAAGACGCAGACAAGCAGAACAGAGGGAAGCAGGTGAGACATAACAGGGAGCTGTGACATGAAGAACAACTTCACTAACAAGCACTGATTAAGAAACAAAAAATAAAAATTGAAGAGCTGCAAATGGGCTGATCCAGTTCAAGACAAGCAACAGAGAGTGAAACCATCCCATTATGCCCATACAAGTCCGGCACTGACAGAAGAGGCACATGGAGAGGAGGAGAAGAATAAAGAATAGAAGTCCCCTCACACTCCCACCCTTTGATATCCCCTCCTCCCTGAGTGAGCAGGGACTGCAGCACCCAGTGCCAGGAGGTTTCTGTGAGGGAGAGGCGAGCAATGAGCCCTCAGGAGCAGCCACAGGTGGCAAAAGCAGAGACACAAGGGCGCAGGCGTGCGCGGTGTAAGGCAGCGCTCCAACAACAGCTCTGACACTGCAGCCGTGCAGAGAAAGAGCGTGAGATTTACAGGATGCTTGGAAAGAGGGGGAAAGAAAAAAATCTGTTCTGTCTCCAAGGCTGAGCTAACTGAGCCAAGTCACCCTGTTGCCTCTTAAGATACTTCTTTATAGATAAGATAGCCCAACTCCCCCCCCTCCCCTTTCCAAATAAAGTGCAGATGGTCAAATATTACTGGTCCATCATCTGCCAGTTTCAGTCAGCATTGGGGAAATTAAACCCAAAAGCACGATATTGAAAAAAAAAAAAAAATAAAAATCTCCCAACAACCCACCCTCAAAATCCCTTAGACTGAAGTCTCAGACTGTAAGCGGAGGACAAATTTATGAGATTTAGGGTCTATGAACTCTTCTGAGAGTTTGATGAAGGGGATTTTTTTCACATTAACAACAAGGCTGAAGTCCAAGCACTTGAGGACAAACACGACGCCATCTTGTAACCCGCTTGTGACCGCTTCCTCACTGACCAGCGTCCACTGCTTGGAGAACCAGCGATCCCTGTCATACTGGAGGGTTGGGCCTGGGTTGAGGTAACGCTCCAGGAATGCCTGCCAAGAGTGGGACACACATTAGCATCAGCCCCACAACTCGCCCTGCTCTCTCCCCATTCCCAAATACAGCTCTGCAAGCATGGGCTTGCCATGCTGCAAATTGTTTCAGCTTTCACACTTCAGAAGACATCTTCTCCCCGGTCCCTCCCAGCTTTTCAGACCCAGGAGTAGACACAAACATCAGGAGATCCTCTTTCAGTCCATCCCAGCAAGTTTGCAAAGTTATAGCCCTGACTTCTGCCATCAGCACAGCCATCTGGCAGCAGTTCAGTAGAGCAGAGGTCATTTCTCCACTTCCAGCCCCATAATCCATCCCAAAACTACAGTCCCAGCCAGCCAGATAGGATAGCTGGCTCTCTCCTTCAGGCCAAGCTAAGCTGGTAAACAGATGTTTCCATGTTTTCAGCCTGAGGGTGCAAAACTGAAAACAGAATGCAAAATGCCATTTGACCTTGCCGTGTTTTGAAGTCCCTCTGCACCTTAATGGCAGCAGAACTCCCCCTGCATACCTGGCCAAGGTCCCAGGCGTCTCACAGCGAGAGGCTGCTAAGCCCCATCTCTTGACAGCATTTCTGCTCTTACTGCAGTTAAGTCCTGGGTGAACGTCCAGGAATAACCCTTCCCTAGCACTGTGGGGTGTTCTTAGAGGGGAAGGTAGAGAGTGGGAGGGGAATTGTGTGACCTGTTTCCCTTATCATTCAGTCCCTCCCCGTGTCTGCAAGTCAACAGTCACAGTCTGGGCTTGAAGCAGCAAACTATGTTTGATCAAGCAGCTCATGAATTAGAAGCACTGTCAGAGAGACACAGATTTAGGCAATAATTAGCAGTCCAAAATGCAGCATAGCAGAGGGGGCAGAAAACTGATCCTTTGCAGGTTGCCACCTGCATCATACTGCTACCACAAGCCAGCTGGAAAAACTCCTGTGACTCAATGCCACCCTTTCAAACATTTATTTAGTATTCTCTTTGATGAACTGGATACAAGAATGAGTACCTCACAGGCACTTTCAGATACAGAGACAGAAGATGCTGCAGAGGAAATACTCCTTCCCTTTGAGACCCGCTGCAACCTACACTGCACTGGTCGATTCACCGGGAGCAACTATGAAAGCCTTCACTCACCTCCCGTGACAACTTTCTGTTCTGCTTGCACACACTGATGTGCCATCCCCTTCTCCCTCCCTCCTGCAGCAGCGTTAGAGAAAGCTTTACCTTTGGTGTCATGTTGTTGGTGATGCAGAAGGACAAGTGTTGCAAGATGCTCTCCATGCTGTGGTACTGCTGCTGGCGGGTGGTGCGAAGGTACTTCTGCAGAGCTCTTGCCATGGAGGGGAAGATTGCCTGGGCTGCTTCTCGGGGGTCCATCATCTCTCCTGGAGCTTTCTGCTGTTCCTCTGCCTGCAGGCGTTTGATGTGAGTGAAAGCCTCTTCTACCGCAACCACAAGCCTGCAGAAGGAAAATCAGGACAGTAAGAGTCATAACAAGAAGTAGGATGGGTCTGTGGTTAAGGCAGAGCCTGAGAGTCAGGATTTACAAAACCTCCTTTCCCCATCAGCCATTGAGTCACTGCCTGCCCCCAATTTACGCAAAATCTTCTCTACTGGAAGTCTGAGGGGCAGACAGTAGCTTTTCCTTCCTTGCCCAAGCCATCCAGCAACTGAGGGCCATAAACCAGGATTAAGCTTGTAAAGCCCTGAGCACTGCACTTGGTTCTGCCAGCACAGCATAAACATCAGCTACATGACTCAAACGAGACACAGCTGCCCTTGCGTTGAACGCGTGTCTGAGTACAGGGTCCCAGCACACAGGACTGCAGCACGAAGCACAGGACAGGCAAGCACTCAGGGGGAGGCTGACTGCACTCCAGGACACAGCCTGCTCCGAGACACTCTGTGCTCACAAGCTGCAGGCTGCTCCCATTTCCACCAGCTGGGTGCAGAGCTGCCCAATGACCGCCCTGCACCCCTCCACTGAACAGCAAAGGTGAAGACACCCCTCCAGCTTCACTCCTAACACTGCAGCTAGAGGCATCTTCTGCAAACCATTCCAGTGCTGGCACAGGTGAGCAAACACCAAGACCACACCATGAAAGGGGAACAGATGTCTTACAATGCTCGCTACTTAGTACTGGGCTAACTTGCAAGTGAGGAAAAAACAATAATGAAAGAGCCACTCAACAGAACTCTTCGGCCTCTTCAGACAGGACTCGTTTCATACTTAATTTCCTCTCAAGTCACCAACAACTGTCCACAATGATCTCAATATCCAGTGCATCTTAAAGCCAGGGGCAGCTGCCTCACCACAAGCAGAGGTATAGCACACTGCATTCATACTGTACATGAGGAACAGCATGAGAAGTCCTGACCCTTGCCCCTTTTGTTTAATTTGACACGGGGGAGGTGGGGGGTGGAAATCAGTTTCTAAACTCCTGGCCTGAAACACCTGGCCTTATCTGGTGACTGATGGTTTCCCTCTGACTAAGCAGTTGTTCTAACCAAACTCAGCAAGCACAGGAGATGTGGCCAAGTTAGGATGCTACACTTCACAGAAGAGAAAGTTTTAAGTTCCTATTGCTCCGAGGCTGGAAGAGAGCCTAAAAGACAGAGGCTATAGAGCAGAGGTCAGACTGAAGCAGGCAAGGAGGGGATGTTGTGCCAGCACTTTCCCAGTGAAACAAACTGCCAAAAGAAAACTCAAAATGAGCCACCTCCTTCCAGTTATGACACATTCCTTCCAAACACAGCTCAGTTCAGGGGTGCCTGCCCATAAGCAACTTGCCTCAAACTGTTAGGTATGCTAACTACAGACTGCAATTAGGCTCCTGAGCAAACAGAGGCACTCTCTTGGGTCACCTCAAGACAGCATCAACTTCGCAGCCTAAGTGTGACTGGCAGAAGACATATATGTGTTCCAAAATAAAATGTAACTGTTTGTGGTGAAGTCTTTCCTCCTCAATTCATCGAAAGGCAGTCAAACTGTCCCTTTGACTAGTCTGCAAACACAAATATTCTCCTCACCCATGAATGGGCAACACCAAGAACTCCACTGATCCTGTTCCTGGATTCCTTCAGCTGACAAGCCTGGGCGTGGGCAAAAATAATGGGATTTCCTACAGCAAATAACTACAGACTTGTCAAGCACTGGACTGTTCCGTAATCCATGACATTGCATTAGCTTATCTGCCTCGTATACACGAGCTCAGCTGCATGCACGCTCTTCGGATAATTCCAGTTGCAAGCTGGAATTACTCGAATTCCACTCCCCCTCCCTTACGCATCTGGGTTTCATAAGCTTCTTCCCCGTGACAGATTTGCAGCCAGCTCCTCATGGTGGGCCGGGGGCACCCGCCAGGCTGGGCAAGCCCCCACGGCCGAGCCTCACAGCAGCACGTGCGACAGGCTGGCTTTACCTCGCCCGGCGTTTCTTCACGCGGCGCTCGTGGTCGGCCTCCTCGTAGTAGAGCTCGTTGTGACTGGAGTCCCTGCGCCGGGCGGCGGCCGCGATCATGGCCCGGGACTGCCCCGACGCGTTGTTACCTGGGCCTGCGGAGCAAGGATGGCACAAAGGAGACAAAGGCGGTGTCAGTGCCACAGGGCCAGGGCTGGGACAGTCCGGCACCCCACGGCATCTGTCACACGTGCTCTGGGGCTCCAGCCTTCCCAGCCAACGCTATAAACCCTTCCCCGGTCCTCAGGAGCTCCGGTAGAAACCCTGCAAGGCAGCACAGGCTTAGAGAGGGCATTCTGGCACGTGGACAAGGGCAGTTAGTTGGGATGGAGGGTCTCACGCAACATACACAAAGGCAGAGTGAGGTGAACATGCCAAGGATGCAACTTACCCCCCATTATATATGCTTTCAGTTTGAAGGCAAGGGCAGCTGGAACATACCACATTTCAGCATCAAGACAGTGTGACAGCACAAGAAGTGAGAAGTTGGAAAGAGGAGAGAGACAAACACAAGAACATAATGAGACATGGAGATGAATAAATGAAAGCCAAACTCCAGACAGTTATCCGCAGGAAGGGAAAACAGGATGCAGGGGCAGCAGGGTCACCTTCAGACACAGCACAGGGTTTTCCACAAGGGCAGGTGCTGTCAGAGCAGCAGTCCCTCAGTTGGGTAGGCTGGGGTCTTTATGTGTAGTAGCTTCTCATGGCACCCTGAGCAGAACCTGCCATCAGAGCTTCTGCTGCTGTTAACAGATCCTACACAGCCACAGGAACAGGGAAGCTGCAATCTGCTCTGTAACACCCAGTCAGTCGACAGAGCTGTCTACTACAAGACCTTAACTAGTGACCTTAAAATACAGTACTAGGTTCTGCAACTCTCTCCTGAAGCCCTCAGCTCTGGCTTTTCAGTTAGGGAGAGGAAAAAGGCTGCCCCAGAAGAGTTTACAACCCCTTGTATTCAGATAGAGGGCAGAGGTGGGTCTACCCAGAGAGAACTGGCAGTCTAGGACTGCCTCCAAACCACCAAGAGCAGCTTTTGTGCCAACTGCTCTGAAAGCCCACACTCTCAGCTGGCAGTGGTTAAGGCCAATCAATTGCACAGACACGCTCAAAACTGTTCTGCTCAAGCAAGGGCAACTCTTCAATTTTTTTCCTAAAAAGCCCAAACCGAATTCCAAGACAGAAGCCTGAAACTCAGCAGTGGGAAGAACAAGCACTCACACAAATAGCTTCTTAAGAGTCTAAACATTTCAGATGTTGTTTGACAGCCTTGAAATGGAGGCTATGACTCAAGGGAGACACTAGCTCCCAAATTTGGGTTACATCTTTAATTTGCCTTGTTGACTATGCCTGGCAATGAAAGTCCTGGTTTTGAAGGTGAACCTCCCCACTCTGCAAAAGAGAGATTACAGCAATATGTTTTTCTTTCCTGGCTGCTGCAGTATCAAATACAAAAGCTGTCAACAAATTAGGCTGCCTTAATAGCATTACTGTCTTTTTACAAGAAAGGTATAAGAGACTGTCAGGCTGCCAGGGTAAGCTGCAGCCAGAGCTACACTCTGCTTTGTAAGATGGATGGAATCTTCTTAAGGCCATGCCTCTAAGCCTGAGATTTCCATGTCCACAAAGGCAGCAGCATTGCACACAGAACAGCCCAGGCAACCGGTCCTGCCCTAGAAGGGAAAGCAGGAGTTCCAGGCCCTGGCAGGCTCACAAGCTTGACACTTGGAAAAGCCTGCCAGCCACACCTGCAGCTTGCTCCTGGTTCCTTCTCTTCTAACGAAGCCTCATGAGCTAGCAGCTTCTGAGCACTCACACTACCAGACTGACCATCTTTCCTCTGAGTTTGGGAGTCCCACTGTCCCAGGAGGTGCTGCAGGAAAAGAGAGCACACCAGCTCCTGAAGGGACACTGCAGTGCAGGAGAAGACAAGCCAGTAATCAGAATGGCACACCCTGCAGCCAGCCTGGCAGGCTGTGGGGTCTGAACAGTGTGCAGACACCTGTGGGATCAGGAAGCCCTCACCTTCCATACACCAGGCCTCACTGAGAGTGAGCAGCTGGAAGGAATGATTTCACCTCTAGAGGAACACAGAGCATTTCTGTTTACATGTCGGTTTGCTTCCCCTCTCCAACACAACTCAACCAAGAGCATCACTCCAGGCAGCAATGGACACATGATGGGCAACCTGTCCTTCCCCTTCCCTCATTTCCCCCTTCCTCTATCAGGATCAGAATATCTCACTGTAAGGATCTAAACCTCCAATTAATTTTATGGACTCAGGAGTGCTGCATGAGGTTAGAGAAGCCTTTAGGATAACATCTTTGAAACTCACCAAAAATGAAACAAATCCAAACAAACAAACAAACCAAAAAGGAAAATGAAAACAAAACGTTCCACGCCCATAAGGCACTGAAACTTTGTTGAAAGCAAAACAATCATGTCTCATGTTTTTTCATATGACAGATATCCTTGATATTTCAGTCTCCACGCCATGCACACAGAGCCAACTTGCCCAGTTAAGTCTCTTCAGTCTCTTCTTTCCAGCCTCAAAGCCTTTCAGTACTAAAAAATTCATGGGCAGCACGTGCCTTTACCACATTTTGTCACACAACTTCAGCCATCCTTCACCATAAAAGCTTTGCTACTCAACTTCAACTCTTCCAAAGGAATGTGCACCCCTATAAAGGCTGCTGGGCACATCTTGCTTATCAAACGTGGCTTTCACTGATAGGGTTTAAGAGTGTCAAATGATTAAGCCCAGTTTTCACTTTTGAGTATTCACATATCCATCCACCCATCCTCCCAAAGGCTTTTTTAAAGCCCCAAAGCCTGAAAACGGTTATGAACCGCAAAAGCTCAATGAGGATCGTTATCTGTGTCTGAGTTTCCATGGCCATGGGTGAGCCAGGCATAGCTCATTTAGTGCTGAGGCTGCAGGCTGATGAGCAACACTTTCATCAGCAACTGCTGCTTATACCACAGCTCCTTGACTTTCCTGAAGGCTGTATGTAAAAGCAGCACAAACGACTGGGGAACTCATTAGGTTAAAAGTTGTGTTTATTGTAGTATCACAACGGAGGAGATGACCCAAGGGTGACAAAAGCAGAGGCTGCTTAAAAACAAGCAGTGGTGCTGAAAAGTGTCAAGCCACATGACAATTAAGCCTGACCCAAAACGTGGCTATTTCACCTGGCAAAGACAAAAGCCTTATTGTGGGCTAAACACATCTGTAAAGTCATCTGGAACTGGCAAACTCAGGGCTGCTAGGAAGATTTCCAGCAAGAGACAAGGATTGGCAAAACAAAAAGGTGAGAATGTGTGCATAACAAAGCATAAAGCCAACCCAGTCCTTCCCCATCCCACCCAGTCTCAGAGACTACATTTCACCTCACCTACCATCAACATTGTAGACTTTCAGGCCAGCCATGTGCTTGGCTGCTCGGGTTTTGGAGGCTGTTAACAAGGCTGGGTTGTAGACTGTGAAATCTCGGTAGTAATTTTCCAGAACCACCAGTGCAGCTCGTTGGATGCTAGGGAAAGAAAAAACAAAACAAGACAAACCCCCTCAGACTGAAACAAGCTCTCTTGTCTTCATAAAATATTTAAAAAAAAGAAAGGAAGAACAGTGATATTATTTGGAACAGAGTTGTCACGCCTACAGGACTGTGCAATACACAGAATATTAATTACTCTCTCTAGGACCTGAAATTTCATTTGAGATGCAAGATAAGTATCTCTGCCCTCAGCTCTATAGGAGGATGACAGGAAATCCCCAAACAAGGGCAGCACAAAGTGAAGCACTAGGCTGCCTGCAGCACGGGAAATTACAGAACAAGAGCTCAGCCCACCTCAGTACAATCACTCTGCTGCAGAGAGCTTGCTCAGGCTGAAGACCAGAATACCACATGGGTTTTGCTGTAGCTGGCCAGCCTGGACAGAGGGACCAGCCCAGGATGGATGCTTTTCCCTCCGAGTCATTTCCAGCCGCACCTCGCAGCTCCTCAGACCTCCTCCATCCCAGCACTGACAGGAGTGTGATCTCTTCAGCTTTCACAGCAAGATAAGATCGCTGCCTGAGGAGTACGGCTGCCGGAGACGGGATTACCTCAGTATTCCTTGTTAAATCCCCGGCTAGGGACAGAATGAGGAGCAGTGACACTCCCTCCATCCCTTTGAAGGGACGCCTTTACACGAAATGATGACACATGGGAGCACAACAAACACACGCGCCAGCCGCAGGAAAGGCTCAACCCAGAGGTATCTTCCTCTGCAATCATTTCGACAACGGAGAGGGAGAGATGTCTGTAGGCACTGTTACCAGCAAATAGGACAGCATTTCAAAACAAGCCCGAGCTCTGGTGTTTAAAAATGCGGGAACAGGACACAGCTCTCTCCATGCTGCTCTGGCTCTGTGCCTCAGGGTGGCATCGGACTGGCAGCACCACTCTCAGCAAATCACCAAGATCACCCATTCACCCAACTGGAGCTTGCCAAGGATCCACACTTAAAATAATTTTTGTTGGTTCAAAATGAAAATGTAACTGCCAACACATTTGTTGCCAGTTAATCGCAAAGGTCACACTTACCAAGGAGGCCCCTCCTAAGGAAAGCAACAAAGTATTCTCGCACATGTTACAACATAGGAAGAAAACATTACAAGGAAGGTAACGTGGGAAAATAAGACATTAACAAATTAAGCCCTAAATTCAGTTCTCTGCACTACCACAGATTCCACGTGTGTTCCCGGAGGAGCAATTTAAATTTTCCTGTGCTTTGCGCTAATATTAAACTTCTGCATCACACCCAAGTAATTTAAACACACACACACAACCACCCTCATTCTACAGCTGCCATGCTCCCACTGATCAGTGAATTAAGCACAGATGCCAGCCCATTCAAGAGATTCTGAGAAGGAAGAACAAACCCCGACTTGCTCACTGTGTAGCTTCATCTGTCAGTATTACGGTACGTCGCCATTTATTTCATTAGCTGCGTACCTTTAAGATTATGAATTTAGCTTTAGAAGCAAATTCCATCTTTAGGATTGTCTAGTGGGGTCTTTTGGATCCAGCTGGAGCGTCTTAAAGAAGCTTTACCTTTCAGGCGCCACTCCTTCGTATTTCCTCACCTTAGGTTTGGTAAAAGCAACTCCACTTACGCACTCAGCTACTGATTTGTGGTAAAGAGCCACCAGTTAACAAAGGAAACAATTTTCCTTTGATGAAGGAGTGCAGACTGACCCACTGCCAGACACACATAGATGCTGACAGGTGAAAGCAGTTTTATTTCTCCCTGCCACGCTTCTGATTTCTACTGTGAATTTGCTGCAGCCTATAAATAAAATTTCATAGAAGTAATCATGTGGCAGCAGCACATATTCCCCCTTCTGACTGCATTCAAACATGATCAAGTTTTTCCATGTCTGCTTCCCAGGAAGATAAAACTCCATAGAGTTTCATCACAAAACACAATATTTGGAAAACTAGGACCAACTCAAAACAGGAAGATAAAAACGAACAGTTACTCTCTGTTAATACACTGTACTCGTTTCAAACAGCACTGGAACTTTCATCCCAGCAGCGGGAAATGTTTGGGAGCTCCACTGACCAATTAGCTCTATTAGGACAAAACACAATGCACTGCAGCAGAGAATAATTTATTTTTATACATACACATTTTCCCTGGACCCCACTGACAGCATTATCATCAGGATGGCAGCTTTCCCCACCTAACACCCCTTCCATCCCCTCATTAAATAATCTTCCCCACCAATTCATTGGCACGTGCACCCAAAATCTAAACACAACAAAGCTTTTACATTGGCAGCATGCAACTATCATTGCCCTGAAAATTTAAAGCCCAGGTATTTGTTCCTGATGCAAATCCAGTACAGGCTCAATCCTGCACATGAGATACCCCAGCCACATAGAGTGTCTGCTCTCTGGGAAGAGAAAGGTAATAAACATCAGTTTCCTGAATTGCTACCAGCCCATTTCTGTCTCCCATGTAGTCCACCCTAAGCGTGGCAGGTTAGGAAGACAGCTCCAAGTACAACCCTTCAAACTCTCTGTTCCAGGAAAAAAAGAAATCAGAGAGAAGCTGCAGACAAGTAAATTAGAAGGGTCACAGTAATTCGCGAGAGAGAGGAAAAGGCTGAATCAGAGCCTCCTGAGCTGTGTTGCTCAACCTCTTCACCCACATCAAGGGGAAGCCTCACCCTGCCCAGCACAGCACGGCCAGCCCTGCCCCACACGGAGCTGTGAAGCACCAAGAAGGCCGGCCCCGACCAGGCACAGCGCCCCAAGCACGGCAGAAGGGCACCCCACGCTCCTGCGCAACACCTCGCTCCAGGAGGAGGGCAACCGCAGGCATGGGAGCATCCAGAGCAGCCCGCAGCAGTCAGCAGGAGCACAGCAAAACACCAAGGAAGTCTGCTGTCTCCCAACAGAAATCCAGGCTTTTTGGGCTTCCCACCGCAGGCAGACCCTCTGCTGCCCTGCGAGCAAGGTGAAGCGGCTGCGGGAAGCCGCCTCTCCACCCACACGGCAGCTCCAGCGGGAATGGAAACTGGCAGCCTTCCTGCAGGCCACGTCTGGAGAGGCAGCTTCCCTGCAGCACTGTCTCGGGAGGAGTTCAGCACCACGTCGGTCACTGCATTCATTCACCCCGCACTTCGCAAGCTGGGCTGAGGCTCTCCTTTTGTTCAGCACGTTGAAAGAATGGGGAGGGGCAGGAAGAAAACGAACAGAAAGTTTCGATACTCAGTCGCCTGTAGGAAAGACTCCGAGTGAGGATCGTTCTCATGTGCCACCAAGAGGGTCTGGCAGCCCGGTATATTTCAGGCATTGTAGCAAACTACCAGAGCTATGCAGAAAAAGCACATCAGGGAAACATGGAAATCGTCATAGAAAGGCTTGGACCTTAAAGATCATCTAGTTCTAACCCCACCCCCCTCCACCCCCGCCATGGGCAGAGTACAAAAAGCAGGACACAAAAAGCATTTCCATGCAACAGTTCAGATTCAAAACTTATGGCATGAGAGGAAAACCTCTTGCACAATCCAGGGGCCTACTGGAAACACAGATTTCCTTGCAGGCAGTGTCAGTGAGGCTCCATGCTTTGTTGCTTTGGATTTCGTGTAGTTGGAGGGTTGCTTTTTTCTGATTATTATTTTTACTCCCCTGAAGAAGGCCATGTCACAGCATGCTGCCAAGAGGGAAAGCAAACAAGCAGACCCAGCAGAAGTACAGTGGCATTTGGCAGCAGAGAAATGCAGAGCCCTTTACTAACAGTAATGAATTAACTTTTATAGGGCATCCAAGGAAGTGGAGGAGGGGGACTCTGTGACACGAAGGTAGCAACTATTTTTTTCTCTCAAAAAGGTAAGTCAGGACCAGTTTTGTCTGAGTGCTTGCTGCTACAAAAGATTTGAATATTGCAGTCTTGCAATACACTGCACCTCAGAGGCCATTTTGACTTTGTATTTGCCTTCTGTGACACCAATACTGAAATTGGCTTTTCTTAGTGGATTTCTAGGAAAACAAGCCAGTTTTGGCTTGAAACTTGAAACAAGAAAAGCACAAGGAAAGAAACCTGTTTATATCATCAAAATACTGGCTTTGGACACCGGTGGTTTCTAGGAAAAGGGTTTTGAGTTTTATGAAGTGGTACGAAACGGGTTGGTGAAAATTAAAAATAAGGACAGAAAAAAAGATTAAAAATTGAAGCCACACCTCTATGCACCTGTCACTCACATGGTTTTAGCAGTTTTGTGCTTTCCTGCTAAGCTAGAAATGTAGCCTGTCACGGTACTATACCAAACATCAGTAGACACTGAGAATTATCGAGGGCAGAGGAGTGCCCCATACTTTTGCAACAGATCTATGTACACATCCAGAAAGGGCTGAGCTGTTTGCTACCAGGGCAATCTTGCTATAGATGCAGATCTTGCAGCATCAGGGTTTAGAGTGAGCCACACACACCTAAAATACACAGGGATAGGCAGAGGTTTGATGACTGCTGTGTTAATTGATGGCCGAGGAAGCCTGGGGTTATTTAATCAAATGGTTCCCAGCACAGACTCCTCTCCTCCAAACAACATTTTTTTAAACATTCTTCAAAACAGACACAGCATCAAAACAAGACAAGGTCTCTGGGCACATAAAACACTTGCCACAGCCAATTGGGAAGTTTGGCACTTCAAAGAAAAGCTAAGAAAAGATTCCACAAAGCAACCTTCCAAGGAGAGCCAGCTTTGCTTTACCAGATGTCTGCAGCCTACAATTGCATCAAGCTTGGCTACTGCAAGAAATACTGAGGTCTCCTGGGGCACTGAGCTGCTCATCCAGAGCACTTCTTACTCTAGCAGTGCTGTCAGCTCACGTCCAACAGGTTCAGAGGCCTTCTCTGCCTTCCTTTGCCCTGCAATCACATCTTTCTCCCAGAAAACTCCCTTTTCCCCCCCCTTTCTCATACTCTTTTGCCAAGGCACAGAGCTAGGGCTCAAGCTCCTGATTCTTCACCATGTTGGACTGTTTTCCCAGAGCAAAGTCACCACAACTTATAAAACTGGAAATAGACAGCTGAAGTGCAAATGCTTCCCACACCAACATCCCTGATAAAAATGATTACAGAAGGGATTTCCACCATCCTCCACGCAGACTTGCCTCCCTGCTCTGCCTGTCACAGCTACAGGTGAGGCCAGCACAGGCTGCCCACAGAGATGACCCTGAGGAGCACTGCCAGGGGCCAGGAGCTGGCAGAACCCAAGGGATTCAGTACTCACTGTCCTTCCCAAGCAACACCTTGGAGCAAGGCTCCCAAGAGGACAAAGGTTGTGCAGAAGCACTTTGCAGTGCTGGCAGAAGCACAAATGCCTTGGCTACAGTTTGGCCCTTGCCAATAAACAGAGCCCGAGTCAGATCTCGGCAGAGATACCAAGACAAGGAACTTCTTCAGCAGCTGTGGCCAAACAAGCAGAGCCGAAAAATGCCTTTTGATCATCATAACTACAAGAGCATTTCAGTTTGGTACAGTCAAGAGAACAGGACCGCAGCCTCTAGGAAAAGGAAAACCACATTTTCTTGTCAGACAACCACAACTGAGATCTCTACTTGGCTAAGGCAGGCAAGCGCAATCCTCGCCCTCCCTGGAACAGGCACCAGGCAACTGGGACACAGCGAGTTTGTTTTAGATACCCAACTCCTGGCATTCGGTGAGGCAGGGAAAAGAATTTGCAAGGTCAAACCTTTATCAGGGAAGGGAAGAAAACCTCATTGTAGTAGCAGGTTACCACTGTGATGGCAGCACAGCTGCTGCCTCCAAGGCAGCCAACATCCCTCCGTTAATGGTGCAATTAATACGGAACCCAAACACACAAAAGGTCTGCCCCCATTTTGCAGTGACCAGTCTCTGTCTTTCTCTCCCCTCACAGCCTTTTTTAACAACATGAAAATGATGGAATTTAAAGCGTGTCCCCATCTATACCCAACACTGCACATCTGAGCAACACAACTGTTGTAAATTTAAGGAGAGCACCAGCCCAGCTTTTAACTGCAGATCTCCCCTTCTCTGCCCTGTGCAGTCCAAGAAACACGGCTCCCCAACAGACACTCCTTTACAAGTCTCATCTTCTGCAAGACAAAAATCAGAATCAACACACCAGCTGAGCAATACAATAGTTCACTGCTGATGTAGAAGGGATTTCAACACAGAAATTCTCTGAATGAGAGAGAGAGGAGCGGAATTCATTTTCAGGTTGGGTTTTTCAGTTTGTTCTCCTCAAACCTCAGAAGCAGCCTAGTCAAAACCTAGTCAAAAACTATCGAGTACAGGTGAAAAAGACCCCTGCAAGTCCACTACTAACATTGCTGTTACATTTGAATGTTTTCATTTTGAAGAGAAGCTGTGAGTATTTTTAAAAACCAGGACTTTACAGGAGGGTATGACCAAACTTGGGGGCTGTGGGGGAATCAACTCCTTTACATCACACAACCTAAACAAGCTACTTACTTAAGCCTTCCTGAGGAATCCTATAAAAGTACTCCCAGGCCAGCACTAAAAAGATGCTGCTACAGAAGTACAGAGCATTAAGTTTTAGCCAGCAGCTATAAAACCGCAGTAAACCCAATGGCATGCTCCTACTGCAGTTCTCCTGAGAAACTTCCAAGCCTGACACCTCAGGAAATTAACTGGTCTACAGGGTACCAGCACACAGCCTGAATGTTTTCCCCAGTCACCTTTACTGGTAGAACCTCAAAATTTGATGAATGCTTTCCCAACAGCTGCACTGCCCTTCCTTCCACTTCCAACAGCTGAAGGTGGCAGCTAGCATAACAGACTAGTAAAAAACTGCAAGACATTACTGGTATATATAGTGAGGAGGAAGAGAAGGAGAGCACAATCCTCTCATTTAAAGGGTGGTCTGAAAGGTCCAATAACATGATTTGCCAGGAAAGGACAATCACTGTGTTGAGGTCAGATGCTGTGACAGCACCACACTTCTCTTTCTCAGTAACACAGTGAACATTTTTTTCACAGTATGTTGTGCTGAGGGAGACAAAGATCAAAAGGACACTTGTTATCTCCAACATCATATTCAACAGACAGAAAATTGAGTAAGCTGTAGAAGTCTAACATGAGTTTTAGAAACAATGGAGGTTCTGGAGCACCAGAAGAGCTTCCTATGGAAGGCAGAGGACTCTAAAAAAGAAGGAAGATTTAATCCCTTGCTGAGACTAAGCTTCTTGCCAGGTTCTCTATATACAAGTCTAGGAAGCTTTATTGCAGCAGGTCAGCCTAGGTAACTGGAAGGCTGCCTTCCAGCCCCTCACAGAGTACCAAAAGGGAGTTTAACATGCGGTAAAGCCACATGGCCCCAGTTGCCTCAGCCCATCCATGGGGATGGGTGAGTGTACAACAAGAGCAGCTTCAGGAGCTGCATCTGAAAGAGCAGCTTGTGAAAGCTTGAACATGTGGTGCCACAAACTTCTCCCTCAGAAGGCTGAGGAAGCCAGCTGCCAGGAGAGCAGGCTCCAAAGCAAACTGCCCGCATCCTCTAACGCCAAGACCACCTCTCCAAGGGGAACAGCGTGTGTAGGGAGGTGCTGTCAAGCACTTCCTCACCACTCAGATACCTAGCAAAACCACTAAATCCAAATGGTATAGCTCACAGATTAGCCAGGGCACAACAGCAGCTCTCAGGCACTCACAGCTTGGGCTGCATTTCAGCCAGTTCCTCAGACATCAATCATCCCATGCAGATGCCCCAACAGCTCTCAAACTAGACACCCACTTCCCTTTGATCCCATACAACACATTCAAGCAGGCAAAGGTGCTCCCTTCTCATCAGACAAAGAGAATATTTGCTACCAGCATCTCTTGCTCCAGGGTCTGCGACAACACAGACAAGAAACATGAGAGGCAAAGGACCTGTCCATGCCCTGCCATGTACCTGCCATGTCCCAGACACCTGTAGTGAACCAAAACAACACCTGGCCAGACATCCACACCTCAAGCTCAACCCAGCACCCTCAGGAGCCACTAGTAGTTTAACAGGACATGGAGAGCAGCAGCTACTGGATCCAGCAGCTAGAGCTCAGAAAGGGGTTTTCCAAGTGCACTGCTAGCACACCAAGCATTTGCCTCCATGTTACGGTTTTGCCAAGTCGTGGGCTATCCTCAAGGGAGCTAATGAGAATACTATCTTCCTTATTCATGAGAAAAAACCCCACAAACAACCAGCTACCCTCTACTCACACTGAAGTAAAGCCAAAGCTGCGAAAGATTTTCTTCATCTATGGAGCAAATGGGCAGTTTGGGAAGGAAAGCAGTGAGAGAAGAACACAAAGGGGACAACCTAAGTGAAAAGGTGATGGGAAGAAGCTGCTGCTGAGCTTTCCCCACAAACCTGCACAGCATGGTAGACCACAGGCACACCAGAAAGACACGGGTGTCGACAAAGCAGGGACAAGTTGGCTTCCCCAGGCACTGTGGGTGTTGCATCCAGCTGCCAGCAGTCCAAGAGGATCCACTTGTCCACACCCAATTCTACACAGACCCGTGACCAATTTGAGAGAGTCAGGGACTGCTGAAGTAGATCTTACAGTTACCATTTGCACAGCTGAGCCAATTATTGAGGCCAACGAGCCTCCTGTGGAAGGAGACCTGCATGGCTCAAGATAATAATTTACAAAGTCCAGTCTCACAGCTGGAGATACGACTCTAAACCAAGTCCACAGCAGTAAGCTGCCATCCATTTGTGCACCATGTCCAGCTCTGAATCTTCAAGGACATGATCTGAGGTACTCAAGACCAATGCCTTATGCTTGGGCCAAGGCTGGTCCCTCATAGGTCAGCTGGACTGGGGAGGAGAAGCAACGACTGGAGGCTCTCCCTTCCCCAAGCTCAGCAGAGGAGCAGACTTTTGCAGACAGAGAGCCCTGCCCCACCAAGGAGGGCTCCTGCAGACTGCAGGAATCTACGGGGCTTGATGGGATTCACGCAACAGTCCCTAAAGAGCTAGCTGATGTCATCACAAAGCCTCTCTTGATGATTTTTGAACAGTCATTGTCCTGATTTTCAAGAAAGGCAAGAAGGAGGATCCCAGAAACTACAGGCCTGTCAGTGTCACTTCAGTGCCTGATAAATTGATGGAGAAGATTATTCTGGGAGGTATTGAAAAACATCTGAAAGACAATACAGTCATCACTCACAGCCAGCACAGCTTCATGAGAGGAAACCCCTGCTTATCAAACCTCATTTCCTTTTACGACAAGATAACCCACCTAACTGATCAAGGGAAGCCAGCTGGTACAATCTTTTTGGATTTCAGTAAAGCTTTTGATACTGTCTCTCACAGGATCCTATTGAACAAGGTGTCCAGCACACAACTGGATAAACACATCATGGGATGGGTGAGCAACTGGGTCAGGTGCAAAGGGTTACAGTGAATGAGGTGACATCAGACTGGAGACCTGTCACTAGTGGGGTTCCACAGGGCTCCATCCTTAGTCCTGTGCTCTTCAATATCTCATAAATGACTTGGACACAGGGCTGGAAGGGACACTAAGCAAGTTCAGAGATGATACAAAACTGGGAGGAGCTGCTGATGCCTTGAGGGCAGGGAGGCCCTGCAGAGAAACCTGGACAAATTACAGGGCTGCACAATTACCAGCCATGTGAAGTTCAACAAGGGAAAGTGACAGATTCTGCACCTGGAATGTGGCAATCCTGGATGTAAGGACAGACTGGGGAATGAGTAAGCTGAGCAAAATAATCCAGGTAGAAAAATACATACACAAACTGCAAAGCTGCATAGGTAATAGAGATATAAATTACCAGTTCCACAATTCTGCCACTGCATCACTGTGCAACTAGACAACATTTCTTTGGGAGGGGTGAAGAAGGATCAGGCTGCTGACAGGATTTTTTTTGCAGCAGCATTATCTGAAGAAGTGATGTGGAACTATGATCAAACATTTATGTAATTGAGGGGTGTACCGAGTATTTCTGAGGGAGGCGTAACCTCTTTCAAAGGTTTCTACACACTTGAGGTTGTATTTAGGATTTAGGGAGTTTCAAACAAGTCAGGGGTGCAGAACAACACACAAGCAAAAGGTGTGCTTTACCTTCTGAACACAGCAGTTAGGAGCAAGATCACGAGCTTACCCTGCATGCAAGGGTGAGACAGACACTTAGTGCAGAAACAAGGGATGAAATGGCAGACACCCCCAAGCCCTGAGCTACAGGGCAACCCTCAGCCTCCAACTCAAGCTTGTGTCCTGCTCAAGCAGCTAGGAACCCTGCAGAAATCGGCAACATGTGGGACCCTGGATTAGCATTTCCAGTTCCTGGGAGCAGCATAATCCATGACAGCAATGCATTTCCTCCTCCCAACATACACCCAATGCTACGCCTCTGATTAGCCTGAGCCTCAAATGAAAAAAAGTAGATGCAGGAACTGGCAGGTATGGCAAGAAGTTTACACGACTCTGCATTTTCACAAGATAATTTAAAGCCTGTTCATGCTTCAAGTAAGGCCAGTCTTTAGCCACGGAATTCTTCAAGCTACATTAATCATTATGAAGTAACTAAGGGTGGGGCTTTTTGTTAGTAGTTTTTTTGAGGGTGGGAGAAAGGGTTAGTTGCTGATTTAGGGTGTTTTTTAAAGTCAAAGCTAAGAAATACAGCTTTAATTCCAAGGAAACAACAGAAACAAAATGTTCAAAGCCTCTACTGGCAGCAAAACTCCAGTGCTGTAATAGGACTTTACATTTAGATGCTGCAGCCATAAAACATCAGCATTCAGCTCTCGATCCCACTGCTGCCTGGTAGGATGCTCTCTCAGGAAAGAGGACCACCTCCTACTTGACCCCCCCCAGGAGGAGATGGGATTAATGTGGCAAGACTTTGAACGAGGTTGTCTTTAAAATCAATAGAGCAGCTTTAACTTGTTCTAGGATTCCTCTCAAAACACCTGGGAATGTTATTCTCCTGCAAGCCTATGCAGACAGGCCTGAAGAGGCAGCATCCATGTTAGCCACTAGCAGACCTTCGCACACAGGGGTATCAGCTCTCAAACTACAGCCCAGTCCTCCCTGCACAGCATCCTTGCACCACAGGGCATCGCTCACAAAGCTCCAACCCAGCAAGCTTTGCACAAGCAAGAGCCACCTGATTTTATAACCAGCACTCAGCAACCCTATGGGGCCACAAGGACATGACCTGCAGTTACGAGCTCAGAGGAAAAACCCAGTCCCAGCAAGGATGCAGATAACCTTCTACCAGGACTAGAGGAGTGCAAGCCAGAGTCAGCAGCCTGAAGCTCCCAAACCACAGCCAAAGTCCTTACTGCTGTGCCAGGAATCTGTTTTCCTGTCAGCCAGGGATAGCTCTCCCACACTGTCAGCTGATATCCCCACTTGACCTAAACTGCACAAAAGGAATTTAAACACTGAAGTTCATTTAAGCAGGTACTGGAGGGGGAATCGAGTTATAAGTGAAAATATTGCCCTCAGTTTTATAGCCATTAATAAATAAATAATTTTTTAAAATTCTATTACTACCACACAACTCCCTATTAACTTTTCCTTATTTCTTCAGGGCAGAGTCAGGAATTAGCTTCCATATTTCTTGGACATTATTTGTTGTGCTATATGAGAACTGTAAATTCACAATTCCTTGTCCTCTTAACAAAAAGCGAGCCTCTTCTTTTCCCCCAAAGGGCACACAGCTCACTTCTTTGCAGAATATTTGTATTTCATCACTCACCACAAGAAACAGATGTCAAAGGTTGAGAGGGTGGATTTCTTTTTTTGCAGCATTCAAAGATAAAAGCACCTTCATGGCCACAAAATTTGTTTGGCAGCTTAGGGAGGCCATCTGTCTCCGTGGGTGGTACACACAGGCACTTTGGAGGGCAGGGACAGCAGGGCAACAGAAATTCCATGACAAACCCCCTAAGTACAGGGTAGGCTGGAGTGCATACCGTTCTTGTACTTCTGGGCAGTATTGGTTTTGAAAGACAAGCCAACAAGAAAGGAAATCCCTGCAGATGAACCCAATGGCATTTCCTCCACACCACCTCTTTCAGAAAGACGAAGCCGAGCAGCTCCTCACCAGGGAGCAAGTAATACTGTACTGGCCAGGTGGGTTAATAATTGACAGCGGGCACTTCACCTACAAGTAGGCTTGTAAACTTTTAAAGTATTAAGTATTCCAAAAATGCAAGACGGCTCCAGGGTATAACAATCAGCCTGCACCACTTGCCCTTGCTGCCTGGTGCATCTGCAGGAGCACAAATAAGACTGGTACATGGCCTGGGGTCTGGTACCTTCAGCTCGTGCTCCTCCTGGTGAAGAGGAGAGGAGAAGTGGTGTGTGCATGAGGGGTGCTGGGGGTGATCAGGGATCAAGATCGAGGAAAGGAGAAGGGCAGAAAGATGTGGGCACTTCAGTTCCCCAAGCTCTCTCCTCTTTATCAAAACAAGGAGCAGCTCCATATGAAAAGCCATATGTAAAATCTGGAAAGCATATGCAGAAAGGTAAGAGGCTAGGAAAACATGCTCCTTTCAGAAAAGCACAGCCCTCCCAGGCTTGGAGACAGACTTTACCGCATCAGAAACTCCCAGACAAGTTGTGCATGTGGTCAGATACTTATGGTCTATCCTAGACTTTCCACTCACCTCTAATGAGGAGTACCTGGCATTCTTGGAGCTTGCTGATCACTTCTGCCACAAACAAGCAGCCTCTTAACAAGCTGTTGCTCTGACCCATGTCGTAAGTCCTAGCTGAACTTTGCTGGCAACACAGCCCTCGCACCACCAAACAGACCCTTGTAAAACAGAACAAGGCACCATTCCCATAACTCATCTGGAACATCAAAGGAGACTGCTCCCTACTCAGCAGGGAACAGTACTTTTTTTTTTTAGAGGCTACTGGAAAATTCCCGTCTGCAATTCCACAGATACCCTCCTGGCTAGAGCAATCATATCTCTGCAACACCATCCTCCAGAGGTGAGGCAGCAGACACAGGCAGGAGGGAATAGTATGGCCTGTGACTAAAAATGGTTAAGAATGTGGCTGAAAGTCTCTTCCCATATAAGTCATTATTAGTTCATCCACAAGTCAGAGCTTTCTTTCCTACTCCATGACTGCTCCATGGCATGGGTGTTTCAAAGGTGCTAACACTCAACTGCCCACTGTGAACAGAGTTCAGCAAGCTCAGGAATGGGAGCATGGAAAAGCTGCCCAGATGAGTTGCAGGAAGTTGCAAAAAAGGGGTTGTAAACACCCAGTTTTGTGAAGTGTTGCTGGAAAGACACTGGGTAGGGGGTCACAAGTCTGACACCCCTCAGAAGCTGCTCTGGAGGGGACCCCTCAGTTTCCCCAGGAGCTTCACACTTGCAGATGCAATTAACACCCATTTAGCCGGCTATCCCAGAACTTCTTGGGAGGGGAGACTGATCAGTGCTGGTGCTCGTCATGTTTGGTGATGGGCGGGAGAAACTCGCACAAATGGGCATCAGGACACCTTGTACGGATTTCAGGACAGGGAAAATGTATTCAAGAACAAGGCTAATCTCACACAGGCTGGAGGCTCTGGCAACAGAGCTGGTCAGCAAAGTCTGTGTAACATGCTGTTCTAGCAAGTTCCTGCAATCAAAGCAGCAGGACAGTTAATAATATGTTTTGCTACAGAACAAGGTAAAAACTCATCAGCTCAATCTGTTTCATCAGTGTGCATCACTACAGAAGATGATGAGGTTGAAGAAACCCCAAAGAGAAAGGAGGGCCAGTGTAATTCCTCAAGGCCCTGGGAACACAGACCAAACAAACTGCACACAGGGGAGAAGGAGAAGCCTGGAGTGTCTCCAGCAGGATTTAGCTCGGCAGGTACAGCACTGCACTATAGTGCACCAATGCTTGTTCTGCAGTCCCACTTCTGACTGCCGCACTGGAAACAGAAATATCACAGAAGTGTATGTGTGAGATCAGTCACACTATGAAGGAACAATGCAATTAGACACACATTGTCAAGTTCCTTCACCAGAAACCAGCAAGATTTTAGCAGCTCTTGCTCAGGGAAGAGATCCAGCTGCCTAAACCCACAGTTACAACCATGCTAGAAACAGAAACCAAGAGGTTCCATGGAAGCTTTCCTTTTGAGGAGTAGAAAGATTTTAGAACAGCGTAAGTGTTGACACAAGTCCAGGCAAGAGCACTCTGTACAGCTCAAATGCTGACCTTGTGCTCATCATTAGAAAAAAAATCACCCTTGATATGTGGAGGCATATTTGAGCAATAAGATCAGATGTCAACGCTTACAAATGCAGGTTGGAATATGGAGAAGCCTGTTCCCACTCATTAGCCCTCCACACACTCCCCCCGTAGTGAACAAAGTACCAGTGGCACCAAGGGATGCCTGACAAGAGAGCACTCAGAGTAATCAGTAAATACTGACAACCTAGAGATCAGCTTTATAAGCAACAGGTCCAACAAACACCCAAAGCAGCTGGAAGACAGGCTGAATGCATCCCCCTTCCACAGAACACATCTGCATCTACTTTCTTTTGTGAGTGTGTGCAAGCCACTGGGTGTCTCAGTAAGGCATTGATAATTCCTGCAGGGAAGGTACAGCATTTTCAGAGACACATACTTGTTTTGAGGAAGCAGCTGTTCCCTTCCTGAATTTTCAAACCACAGTTCAGCAAACATCCATATACCCAAACGGAGATGGGTAACAGGGATACAAGGAATGTTCAAGCACACTTTTACCGTACAGAACTGCTATTTCTGAGTACTAAGCTTCTCTTGATTAGATTGACAAGAGAACACTGACCAGCTCACAGCCATCTGCAAAACCTGTACCCTGATTCCAAAGGTGTACACAGGCTTCCCCACCATCTTCCCAGTTCCTAAAGGCAAGCCCACGCCACAAAGGACAGTGACCTGGTTTTCTCTGGGATTGCTTTACTTTTCTTCTTAGTACACTGATGTTTGGGTTGTTGCTAAGTACTGCTTACTCTAAGTCAAGGACTTTTCAGTTTCCCATGCCCTGCCATTCAGTGAAGAGTTGCACAAGAAGCTGGGAGGGAGCACAGCCAGGACAGCTGACCCAAACTGGCCAAAGGGATATTCCATACCACAGAATATCATGCTCAGTGTATCATCTGAGGACAGCTGGCCAGGAGCCACCAACCACTGCTTGGGAACGGGCTGGGCATCAGTCAGTGGGTGGAGAGCAACTGTACTGAGCATCACTTGCCTTCCTTGGGTTTTATTTCCCCTCTCTCCCCTCTTCATTACAACTACTATTATCACTGTTATTATAATTAATATTATATTTTACATTAATTAAAATATTAAACTGTTCTTAACCCACAGATTTTACCTTTTTTTTCTGATTCTCGTCCCCATACTACAGAGTGAGGTGGGGAAGAGTGAGTGAGGGGCTGTGTGGTACTTACTTGCCAGCTAGGGTTAAACCAGGACAGACACAAAAGACGACTGAAACTCCTACTACTTAAAACAGCCCGACACAAGATGAACTATCACAGTCCTGCTCCTCATATACTTGCTGCAAGGATGAGCAAAAAGGAGGAGAAGGACCCACTCTCAAACATTTCTAACCTCAGAAAACCACGACTAACTATACTGCAGCCCAACATTCGGACTATGTGGGAGATCAGTAATTACCACATGTATTAGAAGCCATTCATTTTGTTGAGCTGTCCAGACTAGCAAAGCTCTAGGGTGGGAAAGAGCACTCACTGGATAGGAAGGCAATATGTTTTGCACCCTAACTTCAGAAAAGGCAGGGTTTCTCCAGCAAGAGCTTTCCTACACAGTTTCTGAGCCATAAAAGACAGTACTGAACTGCGGATGACAAGTCTCATCAGCATCCCTATTTACAGGGAAAAACCGAAGCCTCTGCTGCAAATCCAAGCCTCCACTCACAAAAGTATCGGCCTTTCAACTGAAAAGTTATCTACTCTTGTGCTCCCCCACCTTCATTTCCCTTTGCTGTTGCTTTCAAAGTTTTGCCACCATTCCCACCCAACCTCCTGCATTTTCCCAGGCTTGACGTTTCCTGCATCTCTGCTGCTCCCTGCTCTTCACCCACATATACGACCAGAAAGCATTTGCCCTGCCTGGTGACCCTTCCTACCAGGAGCAGCAGAGCAGTCAGTGAGCTGAGACTTGGCACCACACTCATTGAGACTCCTATTTAATTTTCACCTCCCCCCTCCAAGCTCCTGAATCAATGCCAAAGGGAACATTCATTTTGGCAGTCAAGTCTCCCAGAAGAAAATAGCCAAAGTGCTGGGGGTGGGACCAAGCCAGCCTATTAATAGGCTGATTAGAATATGAATTTGGGGAACTACTCCCAAATATGCTTACCCTCCTGGACCTAGGGCTCTCAAGGGTGGAGTGGAATACCTAACTCAGCACTTTCAACTTCTTTACGGCATTTGGAGCCAAGGAGAGTGGAAAATCCTGTCTGTACCCTGCCTCACAAAAACATTGTTTGCCAGAAGGGCAGCTGAGCTATTGTTTTCTTCCTTTCTCCCCCAGAAAACATGTTGTTCTCATACTTACGTAGCAGATCCCTCTGCCTCACCAGAAAAGACCTAGAATTGGAAAGCTTCCATCTTGGATTAAAAAGGGCGATATCAACAATTTTGATGTGAAAAACAATAAAAAGAGCTACTCCAAGAAGCAACACTGAAAAACATAAGATGTCTCAAGTCCCTTCTCACCACCAGCTTCTCCAGAGCACACTAGACTGCTGAGGAAGACAGACTCCATGGATTGTTAGTGATCAAAACTTTTAAGATATTTGAGAGTGTAAAGAGACAAATGGTTTTGACTTCAGGAGACAATCAGATTGCTATAGCTGTTAAAGCATGCTTCTTCCTTCCAGGTGGCAGCTCAGAACCTCTCCAAGACCCCTTAAAAGTGCTGGGATGAGGCAAGCATGCATGGTGGCAAACAGAGTCCAAAGGCAGCAGAAAGTGGTACGTGCCTACTCCATCATAGTTAGAACCCCCTCTCCAGCACACCCACAAGGCTGCTTCTCCAGTCTTCCTGAAATCCAGACTGTCCTTTCATGTCTTCACATTTTCCCATCAACAGACCTCCCATTCCAGCCTGATGCCTCAGCCAGAGAGTCAAGCAGAGACAGAAGGCAACACTTTGTGACCTCGACCTACATTTCTCCAACAAGCATGACAAGACCTTCATGAAAACTCTGCAAAATTATGCCGTGAAGATGATCAAGTTCTCTTTTTTGTTCATGTTTCACAAACATCTCACAATCCTAAGCCCTTAGAAGCTGAAGGAGATATCAACTACATTCACTTTTTACACAGTTTGTCACATTGGAGCCACACTCTTTATCAAGATCAGAAGTTCTCCTTACCACCTACACACAAGTAACACTCAGAGAGGACAAACTCTTCCTTAGCTGGGAGACACGTGGCCCCTAGTCAAACCTACAGTTTTACCTTTGCAGCAGTAAATATGCAAAGACACACAGGTTTCAAAACACATGTCAATACACATTGAACTCATCTGTCAAACTAAGGAAAAAGCAACACTAGTTTAGCATTATCAGACACACTTGACGAGACTCTTCTGTAGTACAAGACGCTGCAGCACCTGTGCGCGGCATGGCACACTCCATGTACCAAATGAAACTGAAATCAGCTTGCCAACAAGCGAGGAGTTACAAGTTTTCACACATCTCAGATTTTACCCTAGCTTTTACAACTCTTTGCTGCCTTAGCATCACCCAAGACATTTCAAAACCTTGCTGCAAAGAAAGAATTGCAGAAAACACTGTTTTTAACACGCCCTATTAAATATTTAGGCCCTGATTCTCAAGCAAATTCTTTGCCTCTGATGGCAAGTTAGGCATGCAGACTTTGGCAGATGTAGGATCTCAATTCCTCTGAACACAAACCCACAATCTACCACCAAGCAAACTCTCTCAAACCAAATCTGCATGCTGTGTGTGTATATACAGGTAAATACAGACACATGCCAAACCTTCTCTGCAGAATTTACTTATGATTGAACTGCCTCATCACACCTCAAGGCACAATATTGTGGCACAGGGAAACTTTGGTAATCATCTTTCCATCGCTCTCATCTTATAGGTTATGCTGGATCACTGACCACAGAGCAATTAAGTTAAAAAAAAAAATTGATTTCACAAGAAACCCAACTGATATTAGTTAATTTTTTGAATTCCTGAAAGAGGCATTTAGTTAAGTGAATGGGTGCACTTCCACCATAAAAGAGGGGCTCTCCCCTTCACATTTCATAGAGAAGGAAAACAAAGCAGAGTCCAGACCCACTTCACCCAACAGGCCTCGAGTTCTTCTATTAAGCCAGAAACATCCAGGAGAAAACTCCCAGACTTGAGCTTGAACCACTAAATCTGCTTCAAAGCAATTCCATTGGTAAGCTAACGGGTGCAGGAGACTGTTCCTACATCCACTTAAAGCAGCAGATGCTAATCTCTTCATCTGCCACAGATACACAGACCATTGGGGTCTGGACAGGATAAGCTGAACAGATGTTTAAGTGCACATTCAGCCTGGAGAATCATCTCCAGGGCTCAGCTGCTAGCGGCACAGGACACAGGAACTAAGGGATTTCTGGAAAGCTTTGCAGGACACAGGAACTAAGGCAGTTCAGACACCTGTCCTTTTTTGTACCGTTGCTGAGAGAAGCACTAATGCCAGCAGGAATGTGGAAGCAGCATGCCTATGTCGTACCTACAGCTCCCAAACGCTCACAGATACATCCAGCCCAGCAAACTGATCCATACCTAATGGCAAAAAGAGCATCGTGCTAAACCTTCAGCCCCTGCCACGTGGCCTGGCCTGCTGACAGGAGTCTCTGAGCAGATATGCTCTGCCTGAAGGGCTGCTCCCAAAGCAGTGCCTGGCCTGTACAATCTAAATGCACAAGCCAGCCCCAGCTATGCAAGGAGAGCTCTCTATTTTCCTCCAGTAAGGAGAAAGGGCAAGAAGCCCAGAGAAGGATCTTAAAGATCTCATCAGGCATTGGCCAGTGACCATCCCAAAGTTGTGACATCAGCTCTTTTCATTTCCTGAAATGCACAGGACTCCTCTGAGGCAGGTACAGCCTCTCCCACACTCAGAGAGGGGGCAGAGAGGTTCAGTTTGGTAACTTCGGAGGGACTCTAGGAATTCTTCTGGGGGAAGATTCAGGAACCAGCAATAACACATACTCAAGAGCGGCTGATGCTTCATGCCACAGCAGAGCCACACTTACATCCGCCACTGGATTCCAAGGGCCTGTACCTACCTCAGGTGTCCCAGGCTGTAGTACCGCGCCTCTCCGTCCGTGGAGCGAACCACCTTGACGGTGAATGTGGGCTGCAGCTGCCGCAGCTCCAGCAGCACGATGGCCAGGTAGTGGATGAAGAGCAGGGCGTCCACCAGGGACACGGCGTACTGCACTATCCCCTGGTAGTTGGTGTCCTTCGAGTCCAAGATGCGAACGCCGTAAAAGAGCCAGTAGGAAAACACAAAGAAGAATATGAGGACCAGCAGAAGGGCCCGAAACACAAACACCCTCGGTAGATCTGCCTTGGGTTGGCGGAAAAAAAGAGCCCAGGTCCCAATCAGGAGAATGAGGAGTTTAAACGCCACAGAGATGAACAGTCCCTCACAGACAGTACCACACGGCTCCAGATCATCTCGCCACAGGATCTGGGGTAACAGAATGAAGGCAATGGGGGTAAGGAAGACTAGGAGTCCGAGAACAGCTGCCACTGTTAAGCCCAGGTAACGTTTGCAGTCCAACCCAACACTGTCTTCCAGATCCTTACTGATCCGGGCAATGTCCTCCTGGGAAATACTGTGCTCAGAGGTGCCTGTGATTGCTGTCGTGGTCTCACCCCAGTTGTCATCCTGAAGGAGGAAGAGATAAACAGAAATAACATTGAAAAAATCAGGCTATTCCTTCCAGATGTTCTATTTTTCTTACGTGGAAAGACTGCTATGACAGCCTTAAGTTCCAGAAAAAAAAATACATAGCAAAAGCAACACCTTCAACACAGTGAATAATTAACCCTGACAATTAGTAAACGTTTGCAAACAGCAGCAACCTGTCCAAACCAGTGACTATAAACATTAGATGCTAAAAGCCCGTAACTGCAGAGCAGGTAGCTCAGCTTGCTGTGCCACTCACTGTACCCCCAGAGGTGGTTCTTCCAGCACATTTAACGAGTAACATGACATAAGTCTTGGAAACTGTAGTAATCACCAGTTCCCATGTCCAGGGCAAGGACTAGTATTCTTCCAGCCCACAAATTCTGCAGTGCAACTGCACCACAAAAGCACCTGGAAGGGAAATTTTCATTTCAGTGTTTCAAGCCAGTTGTTGTTGTTACACAATCAAAAACATGTTCACACATTATTTTTCCATCCGTAACAGAAGCAACCACACCTCCAGCAAGTTCCTCCACTTTTATTGTCCTCTACAGTAGCACTGCTCTCAGTAGCTGACAATCTAACAAAAGTTTACTTAAATCAACACATTACAGGTGATCATAGAGGATATTTTCAGGTATGGGGCTTTTAAGTTCAGAGGATCCTAGACTGCCAAGTAGCTCTGGTATTACATCCCAGGCCATTGTCAGATGCCACTTATTCACAGAGAGGCTTACCTGAAATACAGTCACCATATAGGCCAAGGTTCAGATTACATTACGTGTTCTGAAAGTCTCATTTCTTCCCTAGCTACCATCAGACAATCTCTGCTTTGGTTCTCCCATGTTACAATGCCTCCAGTTGCTCCTTCCAGGTGCTAGCAGAGCCAAAGAGTTACACTGACATGTATAGATTTGACTCACAGCTGCTGCTGGAGTGACTCATGCACATAAAGGCTCCTGATGCTTCCCACAAATGCATGCCAAAGAGTGGCAATGCATGTGCTCTGCTGCTTGGCACCTGGCACCTTTGTAGCTGCAATGCTCACTCAGAACCACACTTTTCTTTTCTTCCTGAGAATATCTTCCTGCAGCCTGTGTCATTAATAGCATTTACAACTTCCCTCAGACTTCTCCAACTGCCCATGCTGACCGAAACAATCTATTTTAAAGAGACAGGCACGATTTTAAACCTTTATTCACTTCTTTTTAAGGGCTAGAGGAAAGAGTCTTTGGGAAAGGAGTAGACTGAGGCAGCACAACTACTTTGAACAACTCCCAGCTCCAGGGATTTAACTTGTAATGCACTCCAAGACACGAATACCTCCCATGCCTAGAGCAGTAGGGTTTTGAGACAGACCAACCACAAACAGTCAGCATCTTGAATTAATATGAGGGGTTTTTTGAGTCACTTCTCACCAAAGCAGAGGCCCCAGAAGAGATATCTGCATTGTAGTATGTCCTGAAAGGCAGCATATTCCTACCACATTTCCCTCTTTAACAGCATCTCCAATAAAGCAATTTAAGCATTTCAACTATTTTATGTTTATGCATTAAATAGTTCTGCATAGTTTCCTCCATTTGATGAGCTGCAAAATCGTGAGGAAAAGAGAAGGGACAGGAACACCAGAGCAGCTCAAGGCTACATCCCAGAAGACAACAGGCAACCCTAGTAACAGTCTACCCCTTACAACTCTTTCTACTTGAAAAAGTGAACCACAGCCTAATGCAAAAAAACGTGCAATTGTATAGAAACCACAGACTCAGAGAATGCTTTAGGTTGAAAGAGACTTTAAAGATCATCCAGTTCCAACCCTCCTGCCATGGCCAGGGACACCTTCCACCAGACCAGGCTCTTTGAAGCCCCATCCAACCTGGCCTTGAACATTTCCAGGGATGGGGAATTCATAACCTCTCTGAGCAACCTGTTCCAGTGCCTCACCACCCTCACAGCAAATAACTTCTTCCTAATATCCAATCTATACCCACCCCCCCCTTTCAGTTTAAAGCCATTCCCCCTTGTTCTATCACTTCATGCCCTTGTAAAAAGTCCCTCTTTGGCTCTCTTGCAGGCTCCTTTCAGATACTGAAAGGCCACAAAAAAAGGTCACCTCAGAGCCTTCTCTTCTCCAGGCTGAACAACCCCACCTCTCTCAGCCTTTCCTCACAGGAGAGGAAATATGAGGCTGAATCTCTAGTGGTACATGGCTGTTGGACCTAACTGAGAAAAGTCTGGTTCACACATCAACTTATTTAGCTTTGGCTTTAATTGAGAAGGTCTGCATGAAAACAAGGACTTAAGAATTTGCCTTTAGAACTATTTGAAATAAAGCTGGGACTCATGAAAACAAGCATCTGATTACAAAATACCCAATTACAGGACATGAAATGAGCACACCAGTAACTACACGAATACTGTCACAACTACCACCAAACACAGTTTGGCTGGAAACTGGACACTGATTTTATTTTTTTTTTTTTTTTAAAGGTAGAACTGGAGCACCACAGCCAAGGATTAACCCCAAATCCAGCCCAGAAGGTACTGATGCTGCGTTCCAGGTCTTGCAGCATCAGCCATTTTTTGAAAATAAATATGCATCTTCACATCACCTGCTAGAGCAGAGAGAGCACTGGGTCCATCCTACGTGCAATCCAAATGCAGCATTATTCTAGTTTTTACTTAACCCATTGTTAATGTACCAGCTTTTTCTGAGTTCACCCTTCTTCACAGCTATTTCACACTAGTTTTACATTTCTTTACTCCTTTCCCTATTGGAATCCTGATTCTAATGTACTTTGCATGATTACCTGGAGCAAATCCGGCTTAAAAACTGAAATATACCTACAAGTGAAAGGGTTGGCCTGAATAATGCACAGTGAGATGACGGAAACAGATGTTTCTATAGAGCCTGGCAGATGACACTCAGGAGACAGAGCAAATTAGTGCCCAAGGAGTTGTCACATCAGCACTGGTGCTGTCAAAAGTAACGCCCTCAGAAGAAGACAGAAGTGACTGAGACCTTGGCTGTAGGCACAAATACAGGGCACCCATAAGTCATGATTCTTTACTCAATGGCATGCAAGCAATTCTTTCTTCCTACCCACGACCAGTAAGTCACACACACAGCACACACTCCATGTTTATTTTCACACCCTCCTTACCTGGCCCTCCTCTGCCCGAGAGGCGTCGTTCCCCAGCAGCGGCTCTGCAGGAGGTGTCTGGATAGTGACGGACTTCTCAGACCGACTGCCATCTTTGCTTCGGGGAGATTTGTGTCTGTCCCGGCTCCTTGTGCAAACAGAGGAGGAGAATAATGTTACCAGTTACTTTCCAGGGCCTGAAATGTGCTGCACCTCTACCTGCAAAAGGTGCCCCAAGCATTAGATCAGTCAAGCTTGTCCATCTCTTGATAAACATAAACTCAGGCTGTGACAAAATGAGCTTTGGAGGAGGTAGAAAGGGATCTTGCCCAGAGAAGGTGACAGCCTGGAGGCTGGGACAGACCACTCCCTCAGTGATAGGAGAGGAGAGGACAGAGATGCACGCCCACCACCTCATGTTCTCTTGAAACAGCTTCCTGTTCAGTGCTGTGCTTGAAAGGGAAGCCTGCATTCTCCAAACAACTGACAATTCCATTTGGGATTTACTGGTCTACACAGTTCTCTACCTACAATAAAGTGTCTCACAGGGACATGCCCAGTTAACATAAGGAGTGAATCAATACAGCTTTAGTTCCTGCAAAGCAGAGTCTTGTCATCTCTGACCTTAACACTGTAGGACAATCGGTAACGTTTATTTCCACTGGTTAATAACCTCAAGTTAACCTCTCACAAAGAGAGCGAGAACATCAAGGGTACAAGGCCAGTCTTTATTTCCAGAGTACACTTGCAGACCTCACAGCTTCTCATCTGAGAAAGTCTCAAGATGAATTAAGCCCTACCAGTCTGCTCACCAATGTGTTCCTCTCCCTTTCCACATGGACAGGAAAGCAGCCTTTGCACTGGAAACCCTCACTGTGCTCAGGGACTGGCTTAAACCTCATTAATATCCCAGCTCTGCCTCTCTCTTAGAATTACCAAAGCCCAAAGGTTTCATGGGATGACACTTTTTCCAATTTAAGGGCTCTAGGATTTTTATGTTGTTTTTGGAACTCTGAAGGCTTCTTTCCACACAGCATTCTAAGTTTAAAAGGGCAATCTGTATTGGGGGTTGGATGCTAAAGAAGGAAAAAAAGGCAAACAAGAGCTGTTTTACTCAATAACTGGACTGTGAGCAAAGAGACTTCATGGAAGAATTCTTTTTCCAACCACAAAGGATAATTGCTTCCGAATTGCAAAATTATTTTGGACCAGCTCAGTAATAAGATGCAAACACTAAGTGACACAGATTTTACATGTAAAACTAAGGAAGACATAGGAAAAAAAAGAAAAACCGAAAATGTTTCCAAATAATCAGAAGTTTCTGAGCAGATGGGTTTTCAGGCTGTTGAACTACCACAACAGAGAGGACTTGCTATTCAAGTCCAGAAAAGCCTGACTTCTAATCCAATCAATGCTGATAAAGGACTTGTTGCCTACTCAAGTACCACTCAAATTCTATTTAAAAAAACCCCAACACACCATTAACAGAGTCGCCTGGAGGAGGGTGGGGAGAGGCAGGAAAACTTCTTATTATAGAATAAAGAAATGGCATCAGAAGACAACCAGCAATTACCAGTTTAGGAAGTCTAAGAAGTCTTCTCCCCAGATATTGCACTCATCCCTCACCCTTGACGAGGGGAGTTAGGTGATCTTTTCTTTCTGCTGGCACTATCCCAATCTTTTTGGCCACACATAACCCCAGCATACATCCAACAGGTTGAATATCACTGAATTAGCAGCTCAAGTCTCCCTGTGTTCCCCATGAGGACTCTCCCCGTGTTATCTCCTCCAGAGATGTGCGCCCACTGATTTTATCCTGGCTTACAATTTTTTTCCCCATAGGACATGTCCTAACTTAGAGCAGTAAGTAATTAAAAATAAACATTTCCTTACCCTTGTCTGTGAGCTTTTTTGGAGTGACCTGAGTAGTGGGAGTATCCCGAATATGTTGATTCTGTATCCATTGCAGCAGACATCGGGTCTGCACGGAAGGGGCACAGATTTTATTTAGAAGATGAGTTCCTGGTGCTCCTGAGGTGGAGTCCGTGGTAAAAGTGCTTTCCTGGGTACTCTTTGCTTCCCAGTCATCGGTGAGATCTGGTCCCCAGAGACTGAGCGAGCTTCACTTAAAAGGAATCTGATCAGAGGGGAGGGGAGGGAGGGCGCTTGGCTTCTCACGATCGGCCTAAAAAACGAGAAACAGGCATGGAAGTGCACTCTAAGCAAAGCAAAACATCATTCCTACTGCAGGAATTCCCTCACTTTGGCCACTTATCACACTCATCAAGCCTGTCCTGGTCAATACCTCTTTCTGATCTAGCGAAACACACGCATTTGAAGAGCTTTAAATGAACTCAATGCATCTGTTTTGCAGGGTCTAGCCCATTGCTCTAAAACTCTGGAAGAGACAGACTAGGCCACCTGGTAGAGACAGAGACTTGGAGAAGGCGCAGCAGCCTCAGATACCAAAATTCACCCACAGAAAAACGACCAGGCTCGGCTTCAACACCAGATCTCTTCTCCTGTGTGACACACAGCCCAAATAACCCCAGATTCAGAATGGCAGCATTATAGACTATTTACAGGGGGAAGGGGTGGGCGTGAGGGCAACTTTCCTAGGAGAAATGCTGCAGAGAATCAGCCCACCGTGCCCGAACCTGCTTTGTTTTCACAACTTCGAGGTGTGCCCATTATACAGGCATTAGTTACTATACAATCAATGGCACTATGAACACCTCCCTCTCTTTGTAACCTTTGCCTCCAGAAGCTAATTTGGGCCTCGAATAATTCAATTTTATTAAAAATCATCTCTATATATACACACATACTAATAACACTGGGGAGAGGTGATTAGAGATCACATCTAGCTTATATGGGCCAACACTTCTTAGAGTGTACTTCCATTTGGAACAGCAGCTTAAGTCACATCTGTAAAGGGCAGAAGAGGGTCATGTTTTTTTGGAACAGGAGCAGGGGAACATTAGAACAATTCCCAACAGTTACATGTCAAAACCCCTGAACCCTGTGGGAAGGAAGGGTAGACATCAACCTGCTTTCCAAATCCACATCCTGCATTAGGTGATAAGAGAAATGGACAGGAGGGGAGTTAAGGAGTTAATCACCGGTTTGGGGAAACACATGCAAATAGGGAAGAGGGAAGGGTGGCAGCTACAGGACAGAGGTACCTTGGCACAGCTCAGCACTCCTGTGGCACACAGGAGCACTCTCACACGACTTTTGCCCAGGCAACTCCTGCCCCCAGCCAACACAGGACTAAAGCCATGAAAGTACTTTCAGAGTGGGCAAAAGACGACTTTAAAATTAAATTAGATCCCTCCATAGTTTTCTGCTCACAGCAGTTTTCAAAGCTGTTAGCAATAAAACAGGCAACCACCGCTTTCAGCCCTTTCCTTCCCCAAAGACAGAGGGACAATAACAGAAATCCTGCTTTGGCCAACTATTCTTGCCAGCCATAAGATTCCTCCACTAACACCTCCAGAAAAGCTTGTAACAGAGAAGAGAGCTCTACCACATGCAAGCTGTGCCAAAGAATGAAGCCTCTTCCCCACTGGGCTCCTTGGCTGGCAGTGCAATCTGCAACGAAGTAAAGAAGCACCCCCACTGCATCCAGAGATGCAGGTATTAGCACAAAACTTGGATTTCCAGGGCTCTTGGAAAGCAGAAAGGTGTGGGGACCTTTTGTGTACAGGATTCCCAAGCTCTTAAGGGCACATTGTGCCTTGAGAAAACTTAAAGGCATCAGAGAATACGGAAAGGACAAATAAGGATGGGATCATAAGGCCCAGTTTCAGGAGGAAAGGAATGAGGATGGATTTAAACACAGTAACACATAAAGCCTAGGCACAGCACAGTTTGGAAGATGGCATCATTACAGTAACAAGAATAAAAATCCCCCAGCCTAGGACGTGATGTTAACACTCATTAACTCCCGAGATTTGCACACAGCCTGTAGCTTACGGCTCCAGCAATAGGCTGTGACTCATTAAAGCTGATTTTTACCTCTACTGTCCTGCTAGGCAACCACAGAAAAATCCTTCCTCTGTGTTTGTCTTCCTCTGATAAATGGGGGTGAGGCCACGACCCCCCTACGTTCAAAAAGCACTATGAGGAGATGGCTACACAGGACTTTGCAGTCCTTAGGCACCACAGACCAGAAACACCCTCAGATGAGCAAAAGGTGACACACATTGTAGTCTTAAACCACTGTTTGTCATGTTACTGGAGTCTCTTTGAGAACAACCCCTACCTTCACAGATACATTCCACTGCATTACAGGGAAAGGAAAAGCAAGGAGAGCTGCTGGCATACATCAGGAAGGGTTATGTATTTTTCCTAGCCCTCTAGGAAAGTATAAACTCTCACCCTTTTCCTCTAACCACATGAAAGCATTTTCCCCCAGATACCTGGTAAAAGAATCAGAGCTGAGACAGGGACTGGGAGTAGAGCTCCTTTTTTGACCCCTCTCACCCCATCAGCACAGGATCATACTTCTCTGGAGGCATCTGGGAACATTTCTGCAGGTAGAGGCTGCTGTGGAAATGCACAGGCTGCCTGGGCAAGTACCATAAACAAGCAGTGCCCATTTGATGGTGAGTGAAGCAAGGCAGTGCTGGGCACCAGGCAGGAAAGACCAACACAGGAACATCAGGGCAGGCTGGATCACGCCAACTTTCCTTTTCTGTGTAAGCAAGAGCAACGGTTTTGACACAGCTCTGTGAAAAGTCAACAAGGCAGCCCCCAAAAAACATCAGGTCTCTTGGATCATCATCAAAAGCAGTAATCTTAGAGGTATTTTCCAACCTAAATGATTCTATGATGAACTCAGGGACTCTGCACCATCTCCTTGCCCTGACTTCAGGGCACGCCAGTGGATAAATAGATCTTCCTGTCAAGGCACTCACAGGACAGTCAGGAACAAAATTTATCTGCCCAACCTCAGCTGGAAAAAGCAGAAGACCGCTGGCTTTGCCTGGTGCCCAGCCCAGGCTGATTGTCAAGAAGGCTTCCTAGAGGAAGCCTTCCAACAGAGGGTAGCCTGGATTGCTAGACACCACTCCCAGGCAAGGAGGGAGGAGCACAGCCCAAACACACTCCTCACAGCCATGCCAAACAGGTTACCCACCTTCCCATCTATTTTATAGCAGGAAGGCAAGGCAGCCTTACCTCAGAAAAGCTTCTGAAACTACCGTGGAAGAGGTAAGGAAGGGACCAAAAGACAACTAACAAGCTAAACTACATCTTGGGAGCTCTTCCAATGGCACAGACAGAAGTCAACCCTGGATTAGCCAGCACCCCAAGAGTGCCCGCCACCAGAGCCTGAGGAGACCTAGAGAAGGCAAGCTCTACATGAGTCCTTCATAATGCAACCATACCCAAACCAAGCACAGTCTTTACACACCTCTACCACTAAATCACTGTTAATGATGATTCCTACCCTAACCCTCTGGGCAAGAACAACTGTTCTGGTTAAAGCAGCAGCCCCTTCATTTGGGGCCTCATCCCTTCACAAAAAAAAGTGAATTCAGAGTCTAATGTAGCCAACTGATATGGCTTCACAAAAGATCATTACATGTCACAGGACTCTGCTGAAGGCATGGTCTGTTTGCAGAGCTTCTGGCCCTGCATGAAACAAAGCTCTTCTGGCCTGAGGGTACAGTTGCACTGTATTTCAGCGTTGACAAGAAAGCTGGTGTAAGTAGCTCCCACCTCCGCACCACGGTTCACCACTCTTGGTTGTGTCAACACAATTCTCAGCAAGCAAACAGCACTGCTGGAAAACAAAACAAAAAATCCCTTTTCTCCCCCCCTGCCACGCTTTTGTCTTGGATCCTTTCCGTGACCTAGTTCACAGCACAGCTCAAAACATCAAAACCAACATCAGGGTGAATAGCAGCACAAGCGAACAGCTAGAGGGGAGATGGGAATGCCTCCTCTGCCTCCACCACGACAATTGTATAACCTGTACACCCAGAACTTTGCTCCCAGTAGGGCCAGCACTCTCACTTTGCCTTTCCCTTACTCACTGACAACAGAAAGAAGCCAAGTACTAGATGGAAAACAATGGTAAGGGCACCCCAAAGTAAATTTTGGGACCCTGTCCTGGCAAAGGAGGACTGCCACACCCTGCATGACAGTGAAGAAACTTAGTTACCCCTGAATACTGCAGAGATCACTGTAATTACAGTTTCTACGCAGCTACACAACTCATTGTAACTCCCTCTTTTCATATGCTCATAAATCTCAAAAAGAGTTCTTTTGAATTGCTATTTTCCATGCTGGAAGCCCAATCCCATTTCCAATGAAGTTTGCTTTGTGATTGTCTTCAAGGGAGCACAGTTTGGCTCCCAGCCCAAGAGAAATTTAAAAGAGCAAGTTACATCTTTAAATCAAAGAGGGCAAACGCAAACAGCTCTCTTTTACATCCCATGCTTCCCCGATGGATTTTCCCCTGTGAAGTGAGGCAAATAACTCCAGAGCAGCTCATCTTTGAAATCTTTGTACAGTTTCAGTCTTACTCTGTTTAAAACTTGCAAGCAATTAGAGTTGATTTACCAGTTAGTTCATGAAGTTATATGTATTTGGAAGTGCCATCTGGAGCACAAGCAGCCAAAAGTGTCCGTGAGGATGTGCGCACAATTCAGCTCCAAACGCCGTCAGCCTCACTTGTTAAACAGCACCAGCTGTCTACAGGGTAATGGATGCCCACAAGCTATTGCACTGAGAAATCTTTTTTCCTTCCTTTAGTGAAACGAAGAGCTTTGCAAATCAAACACACCGAACCTCAAGCGCTGAGGGTTCAAAAGTAAAAACAATTAAAAGACGGCTAAGCAGTGAGGAAGCTTTTCCAGCTCTGGCATCGGCTTGGCTGCACAGTACTGCTGCAGTGCATTCCCATTATTCACTTCAGGAAAACGAGAGCTTGCGTAACTTGCTGTGTTCAACTGCAGACATAGTAAGACCTATGAGCAATGCCACAGGAACCTCTTGCTTTTGAATTTCCTGAGCAGGCCCCAATCCAGCAACTTGATCTGTAAGCACAGAAGTTCATCCATGCTAATCTACCCACAGAGCCAAGACTTTCAGTTTTAACAGCCAACGAGCTCTGGGAAACAAAGTTTTTCCAAAAGATTTTCATTTATTTTTGCATGCCATTAAATAAGGTCAATTTTGGCCATATATATATATATATATAACTAAACCAGGGCTTTTACTCTATGGTGGTGGCTCTTGATTTGCAAGCCCTTCATTTAAAAAAAAAAAATGTTTAGTAGTCAGCAAATTCAATCCCTCTAGCAACAGGTTCTCTTTTCTTTTGCTTCTCAGAGGCTCCTTAGAAAGATTTCATAGATCCCCTGGAAATTCCAGCCCCAAAGCTGGAAACCATTAGCCCATGACACGGATATTTCAGCAAGAAAAGCCACTTGGTTTATTGAAGCAATCCACTGTTCAGTCAGAACGTGCAACAACACGGCTCTGAAAACACAGCAATGCTGCTTCAACTGACAAGAGAAACAGCCAGGCAAAACCACCACCCAAGTGAGTGGTGTTTCCAAGCAGTAACCCCCAGCCTCCTACCCCCCTGTTACACAGCTGGAAGCTCTCTACATGGGGCCTGTCTGTGAAGCACTTCCCTGGAGGATGTCCTCTGCCCACTCCGAGAGCCACATCTGCGCTGTCCAAGTTTCTCAAGCTCAATGAGCATTCAAGACTATCATGCAAATTATGTCTCAGTGCCATCCTGTCAGACTGGTGAAAGCTTGTGCTACCTCACTCGTACGTCTCTCCTGCGCTGCCAGACCTTCCAGCACACCTCTTCAACCCAGAGCCATGAAACATGGTACAAGGTATTGTGGCCTCACCCTCATGACACCAGAGCACCTGTGTGCCCAGGAATAAAATTTTCCATATTGACATTTAAAGCCTTACTGAAACAAACAGGGAAAAGAGTCTCACAGGACACTGCTGACTCTACCTATCCCAGCAGGCAGTACCTGTACCTCATTGTCAATATTTACTTTTAGCCATAGCACTTAGATACTGAGCTAGCATTAAAAGGTATGAACTGCAAAAGGTTTCTCTACTGAAAGAGCACCCCTTCCTTTAAGACACTGCATATCTGCCAGCATTTTCTATTTAAATTTAGAACAAAAAAGAAGTTGACAGACCCAGAAGAAATCCCCAGTATGCAGCACAGTGGGACTACACAGTATGGAGTCTCTCTCTATCTCCCTCCTGCTCAAATCTGTACAAGTCCAGTGCTATTCTGTCCTTGCAAGGAGAGAGGGCAAAGGTGTTTACCCCTGAGGAAAAAAACCACTGATCTTTAATTTGACTCAAGTCAGAAAATTCTGACATACAGGCTAATGAGAAACTAAAAGAAGTACTAAGATAGTTTTTACATGGGTTCATTTTCTTCTTCCGAATGACAGTACCAGACATGGAGAAGCATAAACTCACTGTTTCCCACCAGCAGAACTAGACATCACAGTTCTCCACTTGGGTCTGCCCATCAGGTCCCCACACATCACAACAAGCCCTATAGCATCAAAGCCACATTTCTGACACCATCCTTCGCCTTGGTTGCCAAAGGTGGGGGCATAAGGAAGGCAGGCTACAACAACACAACGTGCAGTTCTGCTAGGACAACTGCAGTCATTTGGTAGTGTTTCCCTAATGCTGTATCCCAGTCTCTCAACAACAGTAAGCCCTCTCCAGGTGCACATATCCATAAGACAAGAGCCACTAGGAGCAACCGCCACTGCTAACCAAAATCAAAAGGCCAGAAGCAATCACTGGGAGCTGCTGGTCAGTCACTGTGAGCAGTTAAATGTTTGCCTGGCTGGTTCCAGTACAGCCTGGGATAGTTCCAAAATTTCAGCTATAGGGAACATTTTTAAAGGAGGCTTGCTACAAGACTCCATTCACATTTATTTTTCAAAATTAACAACTGAAGTGATCACAGAGCCAACACTGGTCTTGTAGCTGCGGCCAGCTAAACAGCCAAACCCCAGTGGGGGAAAAGAGCCAAGCATGGTCAAAACGAAGCTTTTCAAAGGTGGCAAAGCACTGCTGAAGCTCCCTTCCCCACAGCTCTCCTCCTCGAAGTCAGGCTGAGCTCACAGGCAATGATATCACAGAACATACTTCATAACATCCTAATTTGCACTTCCAGCCAGCGTAACTGGATTTCTCAACTCTTTATAGCTGCACAAATCTTGTGGGCAGTTCATTACGGACAAACCCGGGGCCAAAGAAATCCCACTGCTCCAAACAGTCATAGAACCGCCCACCTGCCTCCCCACATCGAAAACCCTGCCATCAAGCCACTTTCACAGACTCCGCAATTCAAAGACTTCAGCCCTTGGCATAAGAGAGTTAGTTCACCACCGTGACAATTTTCTGAATAAAAAACCAAACCCCGTGCTGCCCAGCGGGATGAGCCCAGACACAGAGCAGTTTGTTTCACACGGCGTGGGCAGGCAAGACACCATCAGCCATTCACACCAGCGTGGAGCCTCACGCACGAACAGCACACGGGCTCCTTCCAAGGCGAGGTTCGGCAGCCAGAGCGCTGCCCGCCGTGCGGGGCTGCGCCCGCGGCCCCCGCCGGCACCGAGGGGTTTACCCCGGGATGCCGAGATCGCGGACCCGCCGCCCCAGCAGCCTCACGGCGGGCAGGCAGAGCTCCGGCCGGCAGGAGGGAGGCCCCCGGCCGCCTCCCACCTCCGCCCAGGCACGGGAACCAGCGCGCAGCCCGGAAAGCGCCGGGCAGGGGAGCGGGACGCGGCGGGCTGGCCCCGCAGCGGGCACCGCTGGGGCTCTCAGCAGCACCGCCCGGCCGGGCGCCGGCCCTGCGGCCAGGGGTGGGAGCCGGAGGCTGCCACACCGCTGCTCCCGCCGCCCCAGCACCGGGGTCCCGGCGGCGGGAGGGCGTGGTGGGGGCAGCGGTATTGCCCCCCCGCACCGCGGCCGGCCCCGCACAGACGGACGGGCAGACGGACGGACTCACCTCCCTCCCGCGGCCGTCCCATGCCGCTGCCGGCACCGACCCAACCCGACCCTCCGCCGCCGCGCCGCTCCCCGCCACCTTCCCCGGCGGCAGCCGCCGTCGCTGCTGCCGCTGCCGCCGCTGCTTTCCGCTTCCTGTGCCCGGCACCGCCCCGCACCCCGTCCCTCCCCCGCCGGAGCCACCGCCCCCCGGGCGAGGCTTCCCTGCCCGGGCAGCGGTCGTCCTCACGCTCCCCGGGACTCCGGCTCCGCGATACCCCGGAGCCGGGCCCTGCTGCAGCCTGAGCTGGTGCGGGTGTGCGGTGGGACCCGCTGCTCAGCCCCCGAGGCCTGATGTGACTCTTGAATCTCTCCCCGTAGCTCAGCCTCCTCAGCACCTCGGGTGCTCCTTCACATCTCCTGCCGCTGCTTTCCCCATCGCCCCCTCCTTGCTCCCGGTGCCCACCCCCCGAGGCCCGCAGCTCTTCCAAGGCTCTGCAGCTCTCCTCCACCCAGCCATGCTCCTCGCCTGTCCTATGCCGCCACCCTGTCCTCTAGGAGAAAGATCAGTCCCTTGGAGCTATCCCATCCCAGACTACGGTGTGCTTGGGTTTCCTCGAAGTCTAAGTGTATTGCCAGGCACTCTAATGCCTCGCTTTCGGGACGGCTTGGTCTGTGCCTCCACCCAAAGCCTGCAGCTGCAGCGCCCTTTGCCCCTGGTCACAAGAGGTCTGCCGTGAGGAAGGACCTCCTGCTGCCCAGGGAGAAGGGCCTGGCTGCCTTGGGCACCAAATTACTGGCAGCACTTGCTCTGGGCAGGTGAGAAGGAAACAGGAGAGTTCTACGTCAGTGCAAGTCACTTTTTCTACATGAAAATGTTGCTCTGATTTCATCTCACTTTTGGGTTGTCTTACCCTTTAAAAATATTTAAGTTTTCAAGACACACAATGAGCTAGCAACTGGGAATGTATGAAGAAAATCTAGACCTCCTAGATTCCAGTCCTGCACTTTGAACTGCTCAGGAATGACCCAGTCCACAAATGGAACAAATTCAGAAGAAACTGAAGTTATTCCTATTAGATAGTGTATGTTTTGCATTATTGTGGCTTCTGTATATGACATCTTTTATTTTTCCCTTCCACTTTGTGTTCACTCCGCTTTTTCCAAATTAATGCCACAGTTTTATTTGTGGTGCTTGCCCCCTACTCAACACCCATAGCCCATAGAATGATTTCCCAATGGAACAGTCAACCAGGAATGACAAGAAACATTTCCATATCACTGATTTGGTAGTTACATTACCTCCAATTTTGCATGGCATACATGCTTACCCAACCCTGTGACTGACTGGAAGAGTCTGATATCAACTGATAGGCTCCATCTTGTATTATGCATCAACATGTGTCTAAACTTGCCCAAGGCCTGAGTACTCTGCTGCATTCCAGGGACTGTCTCTGCCCTGAAAAGTGTCTGACACCCTGCTGAAAGCCTGCCCCAGTCTCACTGCCTGCTAAGGGCTCTCCATGGCTCACCGGCTTGCTTCCTCCCTGCTCAGAGGTGGGCATAATGTGACAAAAGACAACAGGCTTACACAACTTACACAGGACATGCATCTGGGGCAGGGGAGAGACTCAGTACAAGGAGCAAGGCTTTACCTGTGCTTTGTGGGGGAGATACTGCCCTGCCTGAAAGGCTGTGGAAACTCAGGGGAAAACATCAACAAGGGAAAGAGGCCTTTTACCAAAGGTCTTTAACTGGACTTCTTTGAAAGCAACAAAGAAACTGTGCTAACTCTATTTCTTTTCCTACTTTGTTGCCCTGGCAGCGGCTCAAGAAGATTTAGAGGATTTCTCAACACTCGTTTCATGGTTTAGAGCAGCAGGACTTGTTGCAGTACCCCACAGAAAGGAGACTGCTAAGAGATCTCAGCTGGGGATGTATACAAACCTCAGTGGGCACCAGCATCCATGCCCTGCCCAGACCTGGTGCAGAGACCTGTTAGACCCAATAGTGAAGCCCCCTCACACCCAGCTAGGTCACACTGAAGACTGGCAAATGAGAAATACACTGAAGATGGGCTCAGGGGCAGATTCTGAGATACTGTTACATGCTTATCTCTCATCATTGGTTTAAACCTCTGAGACATGAGGAAATGTTTCTTATGAGTCAAGCTACCTGTGTAGTAGGGTCATAGTTGAGAAATTTGTGAAGTGCTCTGCGCCTGTACACTACTGTGTAGGTAAAATTAGAGTTGATTAGGGGTTTTTTAAGGTACCTGAATGGATCTCATGGATTCACAAGGAGAATTGTTTCAGTTAGAATGGACTTCTGGAGGTCTAGTCTCCCCATTCAGAACAGGGTCAACTAAAGCAGGTTGCTTGGGGCTGTGCCAGGGAGGGTTTTGAACATCTCAAAAGACAGAGAGTCCACAACCTCCCCGGGCAACCAGTTCCAGTGTTTAACACATGCATAGTAAAAAATTTTTTTTCTCACATTTAAATGTAATTTCATGTATCTCAGTTTGCACCCATTCCCTCTTTTCCTTCCACCAGGTCCCACTGGGAAGAGTCTGGCTCCACTTTTTCACTCCCTTCCAAATGGTATTTATACATGCTGATAGACATTTACACACATGAATTCCACTCTGAAACCTCAAAGCTAAAAAATTCCAGTTTGTGCTGTGTCAGATGCTCCAATCCCTGAATCATGTTAGTGGACTCACTCCAGCATGTCCATGTCAAACAAAGTTGGTCTCTGGTCCAGAGTGTGCTTGTAATACAAGACACTTTCACTGTTCAGTTCGCTTCTGTTTTGATCTTTTCCTGTTCCTGCTCGAATAGTGGCCAGGAGATGTTTCAGGAAGGATTTGTAAGCGCTCAAGTATATGGCCTGGCACTGCTTTATGGCATGATCTTAAGATGCATACATAGATAGTTGAGGAGGCAGAGCACTCACATGAAGCCAAGCCCTAACTGTTTCATGAAGTGGCACACAAAAAAGGGATATGATTTCAGATTCTTCATCCCCTTCCGCAGATGACTTAAGAACATTTTATGAGATTTATGAGATCATAAATACCTTTCATTTGCTTCTAATTTGTCTCTCTTTTGGGGAAAAAAATGAATCCTTATCATGTGAATGCCAATGCTGCAACCTCAAGTTCACTGGAGGCAGCAGAGAAAGGCTAGTAGATGCCCTGCACTTATTTCAGCAAGTAAGTTAATAAAATAATTCTTTTCTGCTTAAGCCAGCAAAACCCGAGCCTTTTTCATATTTTACAAAAAGCAACTTCTGTCTTCCCTTAACTCTCCTTTGGTTTGTTTTTTTTTAACAGCAACATGATTAACATTCTCATTTCATACAGCTCCTTCAGGAGGTTGTTTCTATCCTTAGCTTTGAAGAAACACACAGGAAAATGTTACAAGTGCAAGCAGGGACATTCTCTTCCTGCCTGAAACATGAGGATCCAGACAGTTCTTGTCCTCATCACATTTTCTGAAGGGTCTATGTGCCTTTCCACCAATGCAGTACCATCTGAGCAGGGCCAAGATGAGTGGATGGTGCAGCCCAACATGAAATACACACACTTGCAGGAAATTCAAAATGGTAACAGAGATCTGCGTTCTGGAGAAAATACTCATACATAATTCCACGAATCCATCTACTGCATTCCTCAGGCTTGTATTTTTCACTCTGAAAAGCATGAATTGGACAGAAAACCAGGGAGAGATGAGGCACTTTCTGACATGTGGACATTATCTTTTCTTATGGCAAATCCATTAGGGTTTTGAATCAGTCTTACACTTTGATTTGCTGATCACAGTGCATGAGAAACCTGCTATTCACTGCAATCATCTGAATAAAGGTCTACATTCTGTCTTCCACGATCATATATTGTAAAGTGGTGAGATTTTTCACACAACTTGACACATATGTTACATTTTAAGTCATCTCTCAGCTCAAAAGTTTGCTTTCCTTTTTCCTTCAGGACCTTAGCTTCACTTACTTTTAAATGAATCAATCTCCTTATCCTTATATTTTTCTATTGATCATGTTTGTGGGTCGGATTCTGCTGTTTGGAGATACACACATACAATATTTTTGTTAAGACACTGAGGTTGAATTTGCTGTAGATTTCCTCCATCACCTTGGAAACCAGTCTTCTTCTTTCCTCAAAATCCAGGCTCCACCTTCCCCAACACACAGATAATTTTTATCTCTGACAAAATTTTGTCTCTGACAAAATTCAGTGATAAAATCACATATCTACATATGTCCATAAAACCTGATTGATTTCTGAGCTTGGTATTGTTTTTACTATTTCCAGAGTAGAAGGAAAAGATCATTCTCAAGTTACAAGCCACTAAAGACAAAATTCGTGTGCATAATGCCCTGAGAATGAGGCAGTGCTTTGTCAAGAAACACAAGCATGACCTGAGCCAGCACAAGTATAAATGTCACTCTGAATTACAGCCTGCTTTTATATAGCATCAGCTGGAGCCTCCAGCATGGGGTGCAAAGTTTTTTCCTGAGACTGGATGTCAATTCATAGGTCCTATCTGATGAAACTGCTTGTGCAGCCCATCTGAGCCATGCATGATCATGCTCTTGGCCACTGACCTCAATCCAGCAGCTTACATCAAATGTTTAAGTAAACATGCAGTGACAGAAATGCACAAGGTGCCACTTTTCAGATCTTAGGCTGCAAAAAATCTTGTTTGAAGGAAGAGAGAGAGGCCAGAGGGACATGACTACAAAAGCACCTTCCTTCCCTTTTGGGGTGGTTGCTATTTAGAAAGGGAAAATGCGTAGTACTGCACAGCTGAAGAAACAGCATGACATTTATTTTGTATAGCAACTTGTATAAAAGCTGCTGAGCCCTTTATGGAATTAATTATCTGAAATACACAATTTCTGCCCAAATAAAGAGAAATGGTGGTGGGTAGCAAACACTAGAAAAACTTCACTTGGCTGAGATTCTGCAAAACCCAGTTCAGGATTCAGTTGAAATCTCACTTCCGTTTCAAAGCAGACAGAGGTAGAGCTTTTCTTTGGGTTCAGGTGATTTAAAGAATACTGAAGAATATTGTTTAAAAAAAAAAAGAAAGCAAAAAACCCACAACAAAATCCCCCCACTCCAGAAGCATTTCCTAAGTATACTTAAGGGAAAAAAATAAGGTAGATTCCATCCGTACAGTTGAAAAGGACGAGAGAGGAAAGGAACCTAATTTATTTACTTGTCCCTGAGTTAGAGGACTAAAATCTGCATTCCATGCCCTCTCCTCTGTGTTACAGGTACCTCGCAGCTCCCTGCAGACCTTATCTTAAGGGGTAAGAGACACTAACAGGCAGCCCTCCTCTCCCTTGTAGTTCTAGTCAGTCACAGCAGGATGGGGGCACGGAGGATGAAACAAAGGACAGCATGAGGCCTCAAAAAGGAAGAGCTGGCCATAGTGGGGGCAGACACTTCAGTCTGTTCTGGTGGACCCAGCCACAGGAGAAATCCTGTTCATGTGCAACTGCCCAGTGGCCAGAGAACCCCTAGGTGTGCGTGAAGCTGAGGAACAAGACTGCACACACTGGAACACTTGGGAATGAAAGCTTTTAACGAAGGGCAATAAACATGCAGGAAAAAGAAGAGCTGGAGGAACAGAGCCTTGAGCCTGCAGACTGAAATTATGTGTTCAGTCAAGCTGCCAAAGAAAAAAGCGTAATTGGTGTTTTTAATTCTGGGAAAGAGGGAGACTTTTTCCAGGCTGGAGAAGCACCGTGAGCTGCTGCAGCTGATTAACAGTGCCACCAGCCGGCCTGCTGGAAGAGGGCCAGTTTGAGAGACTGGGGAAAACAAGGTACATCCACTCACCACCTCTTGCCCTTCCAAGTCCTCACAGTCGGACTCTGATCCTGCAGGCACTTTGCCAAATGCAGAGGGGGCTGTTCCTGGCAACAGCTGCAAGAAAGGTCTTACCCACAGAGGTGCTGCACAGCACTGACTGCCCTCAGCTCCAGCAGGGTCAAAGAAGGTAACAAATCCCGTGGGGTTGTCTGCTACAGCAAGAGTGAACGATAGAGCATACAGCTCAGGAGGGCTTCTCCTCGTGTGGAGCACACCAGTCAGCATGATGAGCCATGGCAGGCCTGGAACTATTAAATAACCAGATGGTGCCACAGAGGCAGTGCAAATGCAGCCAGTGAGATGTATGTTGGCAATGAGATAGTTAGGGACATACTTTAGGGGTGATTTCCTATTGGAAGATGAACTTTAAATTGAATTAAGTTTGGCACCTCACAGTCTCCCTGGTCACGGCACTTATTAGGGGAGCTACTATTGCCTGGTTGTACAAAAACACCCTAAAGTATGTTGGCTAAAGCCAACAGTGTCAACAATTTGAAAAACAGGAAAGTTCTCTTGCAGTAGAGCAAAGCCAACATCAAAAACTCTGCACTAAAAAGTGAATCAAAGGGTCATAGAACCTTTCACACAGTTTTTTAGACAGCAGTAAGGAACCGGTTTTGCCCAACAGCTGCAACAAAAAACTGTGTAATGAAATAAGAGTTGTGGGAGAAGGAAAGGTATCATTTATAGTCAGTCTCAAATTTTGGCAGCCTTACACACCTTTGCCGAGGATACTGGTCAGCAATTTGCTTGATTTTAACCACATGATTAGGTAGCTAAATTTTATATTTGAACAAATGCAAGTCAAATGGATTTCTGAGAAGAGTATAAGCAGTTTATCCTGTGTGGTTGTCATACAGCTGACAGGTTCCTTTCTGCTGACTTATATGTGGACATGTAGACTGAATGCCAGATAACCACTAAAAAGCTGATTGAAAAGAGGTACAGTGAGATAAGGTATGAAATTTGAGAGGGAGGGAGGAGACAGGGAAATACAGCCAAACAATACTGTGTTCCAAGCGCTAAGAGTAACTTAATGTAAGGGATAACAATGGACCATCAGTTAAAAGTTTAATTTTCCATCTCCAAACCAGATCTGGGATTGAGCCAACATCCTTCCTCTCTGGACTCTGAAGCTAGAGGGAGTCTCATTCCACTCCAGAGCCACTGACAACATGCAAATATTGGGGGGCCAGTCATGGCAGAGAGGTACAGGTGTGAATAATGGCTGTGCAAGCCATGTTTCTGACGTGAATGCACATGGACTGCCTGAGTGATGGTCACTTTTTGCACATGTTCTTGGTGAAATTAACTGCATCTTCATGGTTTTGAGACTGTTGTTGAAGATGAATATGGCTGTGAAGCAGAGGAGGAACCTTTATTCCTAGAGAAGTAGTATCTAATAAAGTGTCAAGGAAATGCTGTGAAGTGTCAACAAATACCAGACAACATGTCCACTAACAGACTCACCAAGGAAGAGAGTGAAAATGCTCTGAATACTTTTGTCTTTGTTTCAGGTTTTCAGTTTCACAGAATCGCTGACAGCGTCAGTACAGCAAATGCACGTCTTCCAAGAGAAGTGACAAAACAGAGCCTCCTTGTAAACCTGCTTCCTTTCCTGGAAGGTGAAAGCCTTCCTAAGCCTGTCCTAACACACCAACTTTCATCATGCTCAGCCAAGGAAGCAGGCTATCACTTGTTTGGAACACTGTAATGTTTTTTTATATTCTCACTTTTGCTGCTTTCTGAGTCACTTCCGTTAATCTGAAATTCCAGTCATGTCCCCCACAGATGTGGCATATACAGGTAAGTCCATGCTGTCAACAGAAGACTAGCACCTGGCTCTAACAAATTCTGACAGGCATGCTGAATCACACTCATCTGTCATTAAAATGCTAAGTCTTTGGTGTGGAATGAGTACCTGGATGCTGTCAGGAATGCTGGATGCTGACAGCAAAGTCAAAGAAACCAGGTTTTTAGCTGCACTTTGGCAACTGTGCCTTGCCTTGCCTCCTTGCTTTGCATTCACCAAGCTATTTAGAGGATCATTTCAGTACTAGATGGTGAACAGAATGAGACACACCCTAAAAGGATACATAAGAGTGGGCACACCCCGTGCTGCCAGGTGCTTTCGGATGAGCCGCTCGGTGCCGTACCAGTTGAAGCCTTTTGTTGCATACCCGATCCGTGGAAGATGCACTGTTGCTGAGAAGGAGGGAACAGAGCGCACACTCTTCAGGAGAAGATACACAAACAGAAAGCAATCTAGAAAAAGACTTCAAGCTACCCAACAAGAACAGAAGAAATAGTTTTGAGCGACATATCTGCTATGGAGATCTCACTTCACTTCAGAAAAAACAGCAGAGGTGGAAATTGGTCATCATCTTTACGTGCAACCACACATGTATGGATTCGCTGTTCTACTGCACAGACACTTACCATTCCTTTTCTTGGCTGCTGAATAAATCTTCTTCAGGCCCTTTTCCAAAGCTGACAGCTTAATGCCAGACAAGTTGTTGGACCGATCCCGGTGCTGAGCTACAATTAAGGCCAGCTAAGGAAAAAACATCAAAAATTGAAATGGAATCTATATACAGTACTAAGAGACATAGTAACAGTGTTGGAAAGCTGCATTACTAACTTTTAGCTTTAATAAATGAGGAAAAGAACTCATTATCTCTAATATTTAACTGCAACTTAGCCATGTTCAGTAATTAGTGCCATTATTATTATGAAAAAGACATAAGGTTCATTTCACCCAGCTTCAAAAACATATGGAGAGAGCAAAACAGAAAAAGAACTCATTCTCACCAAATCTTGTCCTTTTTTCCGGGACTTTTTATCATCAATAGGGAATAGCAGGGTTCCTCCTAACTCCAGGTCTGTCCAGGAAAAAGAACATTACAACAATAAAAAATCAGTCCCCACGAGTAAACAGGCAGTCAATGCAGCAATGATTCCACGGTCACATTCTGTATTATTCTCTGAGACTGTATCTCCTCATGATGGTTTTAGCAGTCAGATCCTTTGCCCAGGGAAGCACAGCAAATGTTTTCCCCGCAAGCCACACAGTGGCATACACACTTCCTAGTTAAAGACAACAAATGGAAAGAGAGACACTGAAATGAGAAGAAAGCATCTCCCAGAAGATGAGAAAGACCAACAGGTCCACCTTATAGCTAGATGTTCATCCCTAACCAGCTGCAGGTATCTCAAAACTGTTAATACATGCTCAGGAAAAGATTAGTGCTCAGAGGGAAGCAAAGGCTCAGCTGAGTATTGCCTCAGGTGCCCTTCACCCTTCTTAAAAGCACTTTGACAGAAGATGCAGTGCTCTGTCTTACACAGTGAAAACCATTCTGTGAGTAATGTACAAGTCTGGGTTTTTTCCCTTTTTTTATGACTTGCAGGATGGATTGGAATGATCAACCCCTACACAGAGTTCTCACACTCCAAACAAGTCAAGTCAAAGCACCCGCTGAAGTACTACTTTCGGAGCTGGGATGCACACATCTAGAGAAAAACACATGAGTATCGAGGTATCCAGGCACCTCACTCCTCCAGTGTCAGTGGGGTTTAAGCTCTTTAAGTACCTTGGCCTCAGGTCATATTTTAATCTCTTACCTTTCATCTTTCCTGCCATCTCATATATATTCCTTGGCTGATCAGAACGAGCCTCTAGAGCAGTGAATAAACCACCCCTTCCCCAGCGGCCGGAGTCATCTAGAATGAAATGACAAGTTAGGCTCCTTTTAGAAGTGAGGTTGGAGACCACCTCTCCAGGAGAGGCAGCTGCTCTGTACACAGGCAACTAGTGATTATCAAAACCAGATATGGGAACTACACACAGACTTAAGCCAGCCACTATCAGGGGACTATCCTAAAGGATAAACCTCAGCCCTTGAGAAAAACAAACTTGTCACAGTTCCCTGAAAAGCTCTGCAGAAAAATTCCTTACTGTCCACCGAGAATGCAGAAACAAGCACTAACCATAGCACTGAGCATATAAACCTGACGCTATCCTCACATATATACATATAGGTACACAAAGCATGCATGCAGTATATCCCCAGATTGGTGCCTTGGGCTTCTCACACTAGGTGCTTGCAGTCTTTCACTTTACTTGGCATTTTCACTTCAAACATGAGGTTTTGTGCACAGTGTAACCCAAGCCAAAGCAGATGATGATGTTCTGCTATAGCCCTGGCCAGACAGCAGCTCCAACACAGCTTCAGGAGAAATTCCATAATGTGACTTTATCTCCCTCAGCTTTAGTGTCTTAAAACAGGGTCTTAAATTAGGAGACTAGCCTAGAGCCTCTGTACTGTCAGTGTTGAGAGACAAGGACCAAGGAAGTCTGACCTCAGCCTCTGGAAGTGTTTGTCTCTCTCTGCTGACCGGAAAAAGATGATGAATTTCAGTATTTCAGTTTGATCCCTACAGCTCCTACAGGATAAACAAAAGGCCCTGCTCTCAGGAAATGTCATCATTTAGGCACAGATATAAAATTTCAAGCCTTACAGGCACCTTTGAAGAGGTTTACCCATAAATCCAGAATGGGGTAAAAAGACCCTTGCACACCTTGCTAGTACTTGTGTGGGTTGTACATGCTGGACTAGAGGCTGTATTGCCTCTGCACCACTTGAGATTAAGTCAGACTCAAATCCAAAGTATTTCAGAATTAGAAATTATTGAGCCAGAAGGGACAATTCAGCTCCCTTGCTCACCCCACCCAACAATACTTCTGTTGTTCACAAGTCCCACCTAGGCAATGGACAATGATGGCATCTTCCTCTTCTGCTTGAGGGTGGGTTACATCTCCCATGACGTACTTGATATAGTTCTGGTCTGCATCTTTGTAATCTAAATCCACATTCTGCCCCAACTCATCCTCCTCAAACTCTTCCTCAGAGCCACTTTCCTCTGAAGGAAGGCAGGTAGATGTGTAATGACTGGCCTCCCACCAGGCCATCCTGAAACCAAACAAGAGAAGAGGATGTTCAATGAAAATCAAAGGTGGGGGCACACAGCTTGGTTTAAATCATTGCAGTGAAACACAGGAGACCTAGACCTGCATTCCCTCTGCTCCCTCCCCTACTTTAGGCCAGAACAAGTTACCACAGTTCTTATCTATGATATTAAGAGCCACATGCCAATGTGATAAGCCAATTGCAGGCATGGAAAAAGTGAGCATATAACAAAGGGCAAGGAGCTACTTGGAGTGGTGAAAAGGAAGAACACCTGGGAAACAAGAAGGAGGAAGTTAAGACATGTGCCAGAGAGTCACAGATGTCAGACCAATTTGTAGGGGCCAACTGTGATATTTCAGAAAGCTTCTCCCAAGTGCTCGTTGATTGTACAGTCAGACATGGGGTTCTTATTCAGGCCTCTCTCTATGAATTAGAGTAGATGTGAAGTCAGGCAGCGTATTCAGGAGGAAAGAGCCCTTGCTAGGGACTCGAGCCATTTTTCCACCTTCACATCCCCATGTTGTGCACTTTGAGCATATTATTTTTGTCAGTCGGACACACATTTCTAGAGTATAGTGCAACAGACATCAGTTCACAAGCAGTAGATGCAGCACAAACCATACTTTTTCTTGTGTTCTGCCTCTGCTTTTGCTGCCTTCTTTTCCTCCATGAGCCTTGCTCTCTTTGCTGCTGCTTCTTGGCGCTTCTTCCTCCGAGCCTCCAGCTCCTCTTCACTCAGCAGGTGCTTCCTCCTGGCTGACTGTTCCCGTAGGCCTGTGAGAAGGGCCTGGAGAAAGAAAGACATATCACAGAAACAAACTGCTCTTCTTAAAATCATGCCTGATGCCCTCCTTAACCTACGTTCTTTTCCCATTTGTTTACTTGTCCCCAAGTCTTAATCATCAGATCTCAATTGTCACATAATATGTGGGTTTGTGACCTGAGTTTGTATGAGTGCCCTGTACAGCATATCTCAGATCTGTCAGCAGAACTGCTGAATTGTCAAGCCCCGATTCCAGAGCCAACTTTAGTACATTTACATCCAAATCTTTTAACATGCCTTCTGCAAGCTGTAGGTAAGAAGAGAAAACTGCCAAGTTTCATCTTCCACAAGCAAATGAAAGAGCATCGTGTGCCTTGTCACATCTGCCTTACGTTTGCTTTGTTCCGAAGAGCTCTCCCTTCCTTACTGGTCTCTTCAATCAATGTTTTCTGAAGATCCAAAAGCTGATCAAATGCTTTTTTGTCTTCTCTGCTGGGTTCTTTTGAATAATCTTTGCCTTCATACACGTACATGTGATCTTTAAAAAATAATTTAAAAGTGTGAAAGGGAACTGAAACCTACTAACACCTAAAATGTACAGTGAGATCAAAAAAAAATTTGGCTCTTCTGTGACATTGTTCTACCCTCAGCAGAAAAAGTTCTTCACTCTCATAATTTTCTGGTATGACCAGAGTCAGCATCATGTAGAAACAAGAGAATCAAGATTTGCTTCCTTAGACAAAAGCTTTTCATTTTAGATGTTTAGACTGGCAAGGAACCTTTTGTCTTATTTCAGTCAATTAATTATTTTAAATTGTGGTTCCATTGCTGTTCTCTTTGGTCATTCCATCTCTGCCAGTGGAGAGTTCATTTAGCTCTGCTGTGTAGTTACAGGCAGCTCTTGTAAAGGGACAGCAAATCTTTGCTTTTGAGTTCCCCAATGAAATGAAAGCACGGAACTCTGGCAGCCCAGGGTTGCTGCTCACCACGTGAGTTATTTTCCCAACGCCTATTACACAGTGTGGTACCACTGCTCCTCTTTTAAGTCACCACCAGAAAATACCACTCTTTGCTAACTCTCAGGAAATAATTACTCGTTGCCAGCAACTGCTCTGGATGGACAATAACTATCCTGCAGGGCCACATTTTAACTTCAGTCACAAATCTATATTTAAGTGCTACTGTGTACCCAGACAAAAATTCAGTCTTTCTCTGGGAAAGAAAGCACTCGTAGAGGGAAGCATCCTTAGAATTTATTTTCATCTAGTATGGGGCTATGAAAAATTAACCAAAATTGGGTGACATTTGGGCTGGAGAGCAGGGGTTTGAAGACAGAGCAGGTTTGTTTTAGTTGTATAGAATCCATGACTCTGCATTTCTTATCTCACCTTTTGGATTTTCATAGCCAATAATCTTTTATTTGGAGATACAAAATGAAACACCTGCTATATAGCCTTTCTTTAAGTTACTATTACATCTCCAAAACTGTAGATCTATCTTAATGGTTCTCTGCGGGAAAAGCAGTAGGTACAATATGAGTATTTACCCATTTCTCAGGAATTTCCATCTGAGGTACTAAAATATGAAAAGGAATTCAACTCCCAGCCACCAAAACTGGGCAAATATTGTTAACATTACCTTACAAACAGGCAAATAAGGACACCAAAAGGAACAAAAATACACATAGAGACTCAGAAATAAAGTTTGTGGATAGGCCACAAACAAAATCCAAGTAACTTAATTACAATTCTGCTTTTCTTCTTCTTGCCTGAAAAATGCAACCCCTACCTGGGAAGCCTTCTCTATCAGCACTCAAATGACACAGCTGTTGAGATTCTTAACTTACTCTCTGTATCCTCTTCTTCATTCTCTTCCTTTTGTGGCAGCACAATGTCCATTATCCACTGCCCTCCTTTTGTCTCTCCAAGGATGTTTTCTAGCTCCACATCCTGTATAGTACTTCCCTCAGAGGAGAGCAATTTATCCAGGCCAAATTTCAAGATTTCACTCAGCTTTAACAAAGAGAAGGGGAAGTTTAGTATTATTATCCTCTAATTCCATGTCAATCCCAGTGTCTTGAACTTCTCAGGCTTCAATGCAAAGGATGTACGAGTGGAGGAACATAAGCTTTAAGGCTGCCTATCAAAATACTTATGCTTTAACATGCCCCATTCTCCCAACACCTGATGGGACAAGCCCCAGCAACATACCTCCTTCAATCTTAACTCATCCAGACTTGAACAGTCGTTTTTCTTCAGGGCTAAATGACAAAACAGCACTGTACTGACTGCATTCAAGCAGCTTTCTTCATAGCCAGAAAGGCCAGGTTTGTTTTTGCCCCCAAACCCTTTAAAACAAAAGCCTAAATACCATAAAAATCCAGGGGGAGAAAAATATCAGCATGGAATTTCCTATGGGCTCAGTTCCACTTCTCCCACAGAAACTGTAATTGCTGAGATACATACTAATGGGGCGGGGAGGGGAGGCAGAGGGGGAAGGATACACTAAATCCAAACCTCTTCTAGGTTTAGCTGCACACAGGGGTTATATTCCCTTAAATGTCACTTTGCTTGAGATTTTCAAGCCAGATTCTCAGCACAAACCTCAGCTTTCAGGTCAGAATTATAAATCATGCCCCGACTCCTGAGACACTGTATTTGCCAAGAGGTCAAAAGAAGGTTGACCGAGTTTCAGACTAGCAATCAAAAGCTGACTAGGTTATCAGCTGACTTCTGATCAGCTCTGTTTGTGAGAGAAAAGCACCAGAGACAGATCAGTTCTAGAAACAATGAGTCAGCTTCCACTTTTTATAATTTCCACTAATTATAATTAAAAAAACAAGACAAAGAAAGGTTCTGTCTTCCCCTCTTCTCCAAACCAACACACCCTTTTCCCACAATGAATGCACTTCAAAATTGCAAAAACTGTCTTCAAACATCAGATGTTGTCTGCACCTGGGATGTCATTTTGATTCCTACGTACAAAAGCTGTCACGTCAACGCACAACTGTTTGGAGAGGTTCAAATCCAATGTAAACACAGAAACATTCTGGGACATTTCTAAGGTGGTCACTGGAGTCAGATTGGGGATACAACTCTGGTTTACCTGTAACTCTGCTGCTCCCTGAGGCTTGGGCGCTCCCAGAGCAAACTGCCCCCCTTCTACAACGGCGTTGGTCAGGCGGAGCTTAGAGGCAGCTCTGCGGTAGATTATTTCTTCAACTGTATCTCGCCCGATCAAACGGATAATTTTTACAGGCCTTGAAAAGTTTAAGGAAATTCTAATTACTTACTGTGTTTTGAGGTGCACTCAGCTATTTACTATCCCCTCACCCACTCCTTTGGTAGGTAAAGAAGGCAGGAAGAAAATGAACAAAAATAATCAGCAGAAATGTGATGCTGATACAATTCTGCTTGACACAGGAGAAATGCTCACTGCAAAAGTGCAGGCAAACCTCCAGCCTCCATCTCCTACTCCAGCTTTACAAAGTTCCCACCCTGGATACATGACAGGGACACGGCTGTATGAGGCTGCAGCTGGAAAATGAAGACACAAAATCTTCTCTGCTCCCCTTTGATCTTCAATCTACCCTTATACTTTAACCTTCCATTGCCTATGGAAAGGGAAAGTAATACTGAGAGGCCAAGAGAGTCAGCAACCGAACCACAAATTTTGCCATTTCTCACCTGTGCTGCCCAATCCGGTGAGCTCTTGCTATTGCTTGCAAGTCATTTTGTGGGTTAAAATCACTATCAGTAAAAATAACTGTATCTGCTGCTGTCAGATTCATGCCAACTCCACCTACAAACAAAAGAAGAAGGTCATAAAATATGTTACCAACAGAAAATAAAGGAGAAGCTGGAGAATTTATGTTATGCAAAGTTCTGTCAGATCTGATCAACTGTAGCTAATTCAATCCATCTCTCAAACCCAAATCTAAGTCTCATAAGGATCTAAACAGATGGGTAAGCCTTCCATTTCCAGCTTTCTGCAACAGCCCAAAAAAGAAGCTGTACAATGCAATGTAATCAAAAACCATAGAGTCTGAGTGAACCAATGCAAAGGAGACTGATTGTCAAGGACTGATGAACATAGACATTACTCTTCTGCTGGCAGGCAGATTATCCCAGCAAGGACTGGCTTCTCTGAAGCCACAAGAAACTGCCCAAGTCATGACTTGGCTGCAGCACAGAACCAGCTGTAAACACACCACTGAAACAGTAGGAAACGCCAAGCCAAACTACACAATAACCAGAGCCGAGGTGTCTGTATGACTTAAAGGTTTTGAGCTTAGAACTTGGGCTCTCATGAAATAAAAAGATAAAAAACCCAGTTAATTTTGCATTTTTAAATACCTCTACTGTGACCACATACTGTAGTTAAAGAGGGGACGGACTGCTGCCTTACATTTCACCCAGCTCATGACAAGACACCTCCACTGTAATCAGAATATCCCTGCTAGTGGAGACAGTCATGCACCTGAGAATCTCTGTCCATAATAAAAGAGCAATGGCAGTACTGTTAGCACACCTCTTCCCAGCTGAATACAAGATGCTTTGGCCAGACATAGCAGTGTGCAGTAAAAAACAACTCTAAGTCTGGCTGGCATGTGAGGGAGAGTTCAGGCACTGTGGTGAGAGACACACACACTCCTGACATGCACTACTAGGGTCTTCCCTTCACTATTCCTGTGTGCTCCCCTCAGTGCACTGTGGTGTCATTGGAGCCAGGCTCATCAAGAAAAGTCAAACCAGAAGCCCGAAGGAAGACTTGGCTCCAGTTTGATGTTTGAGACCAAGCAGTGTGGATTCCTTCTCTGGAGACAAGCAGAAGCCTGGCTCAATGCTTGTTTGAACAGAGAGACAGGGAGGTTTGAAACGGTGTAGAAGACACAGATCTGCCCAGGGAGCGAAGAGGGGAAGAAGCACAGATGGCAGTCCCATGGAGTTCTCTGCAGCCTCAGGATGGTAGAAGACTCTTGCTTCAGTCTGTCTGCCAGCTAAAGAGCATGTCCATGTTCAGCAAACTTGAGAAGCATTCCACCAACTTACTTAAAGGAAGTCTGTTCCTGCCTAAAGTCTGATGCTTGCAGAAATAAAAAGCTAGTGAGATTCCTTAAGCTCAAACTGGCACAGAGACAGGCATTATGGAACTTGGAATAAAATAAACTCAAGAGGCTGCAATATGAAAAGGATCTTGGCATCAGCTGCCAAAAGGAAAGCAGAGAAACCAGATGTCCTAGATGAGAGACCCAAGTTCAGGATGTGTCCTGTCTCCCCCAAAAATCCCCCACACGAACAGGCTCTGCAGGATTCAGAATTCCCTGAAACCTTGACAGAAAGAATAAAATAAAGAGTGCAGATGCAAGATGGGTTGTTTGTCTCTCCTTACTTACCTGCTCTGGTGCTCAACAGGAAGATAAATATGGGCTGTTGACCAAAGTTCTTGATGGCCAGGTGTCTCTCCTCACCCCTAACAGAGCCGTCCAGCCGCTCATAGCTGTAGCCTTTCCAAACAAACAACATGAATTGTTGTTTCATGTTTCTGAAATTTCGCCTTTGCTTTTACCCTCTTACCTCATTCTCTATTGTCTCATTGCTCTCCTGAATCTTTTTGTGCCAAATCCTTCTAACTTGGTTCTCATTTCATTGCCTCCTTCTTTTTTTCCCAGTTAAACCTCGTATAAACTGAGGTAACAACCCTGACTTCCAGATTGACCGGTAAAGAGTAATTTAGCTGAGTCTGAAGCAAAGACTCATAGCATTTAATTTACTGCTTGGAAACACAACAGGAAAATTCAGAGCCCAAGTAAAAGAACATTAGCACACAGTCCGATTTCAAACTATGCTGTGCTGGCTGTCGGCCCCACAAAGCAGGCCAACAACCATCAGATCCTCCTTATCCAAACTCCCACGGCCTTCAGTGTGTGCTTTCCTGTGAGCAACCAGTATGGGATATGGCACTACATTTGGCTTTATCCTACATTATTAGTCGTCCAAAACCATAAACACCAAACAAAAGCCTCTTTCATGGGAAATCCTAAGTAGGCATGGAGCCATGTGGATTGAAACAAAAGAGAATGTCCCAAGAACACTTTGCTAACCTTGCCAAAAACGGTCTGATCCAACCTGCCCTCACAGACATGTTGGGGCCCCACTGTCAACAACAGTTTTAATCAAAAATTAATTTCCTGGTATAACTGTGGCTCAGTTTGAGTTTTGTGCTGGACAAAGTGAATCTAGAGCAAGCCTATTGCCTTTACTGCAATTGCTTCAGGACACAGATACACAATTGAACATAAGTATATAATGAAACATTGCTACCCTTCCATTTGTTAGCTCCATTTTATCAAGGCACAAAAGATGAAGCTACTTTGAAGAACAACACTTAACTGCCAGGTCATTTCAGGAAGCTGGTAACAGCAAAGAGTTGAACTCAAGACCCTCCACCACACAGAGCCACTGCAGGAATAGGATCCCTATCTACAAAGAACTGATAAATTTTCATCACATTCCTTTCTCCATCCCAGACAGATCAACCAAAATCACAGGAACAATATCTGGCAGAGACCATTAGGATAAGCCCTCTCCTATCAAACTGTGCAGAACATACCTCTGTAGTCCATGTAGTCCTGCAGGATATCGAGCAGTTGAGTCATCTGAGAAAAGAGCAACACACGGTGGCCACTGCAAGAAGAACATGAGACCCTGTGGTCCTCAGCATACTGTGTCAGCATTTCACAGTGTGCTGGGGGGGATCACAACAGCCTAACCAGCCATTATTAGTCACTGTTACACAGCACGGCTCACCACCTCTGTACACAAAGCCTCCCAGAATCACAGCCCATTCCTTCACCACATTTTCAGCTCCACATCTAAATGCAATCAGTTAAGCTTTATCTGCTGTCATCATTTGCCCTGTCCAGCGTGTGGAGTCACAGAGAAGTAGTAAGGCTCAGGCACTGTTCTGCTGCTGGTTGGATACAGGCTGGTGAGGAACCAAAGGAGCCTGTCTAAAAGGACCCTCAGCTTCAGCCTAGCATGATGAGGTCTTTCTCACCATGTGACTGCTCTCAAATCACACACTACAATGCATCTGAAATACTGGGAAAATGTAGTATTAGCATCTCTGTGACAGCAGAACATTTCCTTCTCCAGCAAATGACCCCCCAAAGATCAAACTCTACCTAAAAAGTGTGTAAGAAATCAACTCTCCTCCCTCCCAGCCCTAGACATCAGACACTGCTCCTTTTAAATCAGACTTTGCCATAGAGCAGAACATAGACATTTTCAAGTCCAGAATTTGCACAGGGCTGGTCCTGCAGCAAAGACATTCAGTGGAGAGACAGCCACTCACAAGGTGCTACACAGCAGGACAAAGACAACAAAATCACATCAGAACTTCACAAGGGCTGTTGAAGCTCTGTCCTTCGGTCTTTGGGTTCCAGGTTCTGAACAGAGCACAACACAAGGGGTTCTGAACGTCAATCCCAAGACACCTGAAGTTTCAGCTTATTCTTGGGTTTTTCTTTTTCACATTTGCCATGGATTCTGCCTCCCAGGCTGATGCAGGCATGCTAGCACAAAGCAACTCAACTGAGGCATTCGAAACCACTCTCAGGAAACCCACAGTCAAAGCGGATATGCTGAATACCAAGTCACATTGGTTATCATCCCAGGTTCTCAAATATGGCAAATATGAGAACATGTGAGAGAGTAGAGTGCTTTGAAAAATGCTTAAAGGTAAGCTACAGAAATCCTCAAGGTTTCTCTACCATCTCCAATACAGCTTTATTTACTTCTTTCAGGTAGTGAGTAATATGCAATAAATAGGTCAGTGCTTGTGTTGTGATGAATAACTGCTCAATCTATGGCTAAATAAGGTAGTTTGCTTTCACAGTTTACTTTTTCTCCCTATGTCAACCCCATCCCAACATGACATACCCAGCATACAAGAATGAAAGGAGTTTATCCAACAAACACATCTTGCCACTGGCTTCAACAATATGGTCTCCAATCTCAAAGGGTTCTGGCTCAACACCTGGAACAGAAAGGAGTTTTAAAAGCAGAGCTAATACTACACAAATAACAATTCTGTGGTGTGTGTCTGCACTGCCACTATTGCTGAGCAGAGCCACGTGATGGTTGCTTGAGAAATGATGGTCCTTCTCTATCTCTAAATGACACCCTCAGTAGTTCATAAAGCATTGTGATTTCTTTGTTTAGGTGAGAGAAGACATACAAATAGAAAGCTGCAGTCAGAAACTCAGACTTCACACAGTCTCCTACTTTATTCATCACTATTGATGAACTGTCATGTGTTGGAACTGGTCACAAACTCACAGCTGCTACTGATTCAAGTACAAGAGTGTTTATTACTTGCTTCTTCTAAGCATTACACTAATAATAGAAAACCACTGTGTAAATCAAGAAAGTTCTTTTTTCTGTTTCGAGAGAGAACAGTGCTTTCCTACCATTGAAGAGGTACGGGTGGGCAACACACTTCCGAAGCTGAATTAAGACATTCTGGAGTGTAACCTTCCTTCCCGTTTCATTTTCAAATGCATCTGGAACAAAGAGCACAAAAAAGAACAGAGCAGGGAAGCCCATGCCGCATTAATGGGTGTGACTGGTAATGTCTTGGTACTAAGCACTGCTCTGAAGTGCTTCAGCAGTGGAGTATTTCTCTCTGTGAATCACATCTGAATTTGAATTTCCCATCTCAAGACTAATACATCTGTTTTCATGAATCAAAAAAACTTTCCCTCACACTTTTTGGACAAGCCTTTAGAAATAAAGACACTGATAAACACTACTTTGCCTTGTCAGACTCACTGAACTTTCTGGACTTCCTCAAAAAGGTCACTGTAATTTTTCTAATAGCGAATCATCAAAATTAGTGAAAGAAATTTGGTGCAGTTCATTTGCATTTTCAAAAGAAAAACCCCAAAAACCAGTACACTCAAGATCTCCTGGGCAACCAGAACATTAAGAAGAGTTGCATTTTTGTGAGGAACAAAAGAAAATGCGTGCACATATGCTGGCTACAGGAGAAGATGAAGGCTCAGATTTCCTGGTGATGTTCATGCAAACTGCTAGAAAGGCCGAGAAGAAGAACAAAGGATCTCCAACTCCCCAGTTTTCATTTCCCTACGACAAATAAGCACTCACAAACCACAATGGTGGTGGGTTGCATTGTCTACATAGCCCTGTAGTTTCCAAAAAAACTCATATCTGCATCCAGTAGGTTGAAATTTGCTTAATGGCATCTGTGCTACTACTGGAAAATTTGTTGAGAACCACGGATCCAAAATTTCTTGTACCACGCTTTTGTTTGAACACAAAAACATGCAATAGGAGCAGGCTCACCTTGTGATAAGTGTTTTTAGTTAGAGACTGGCACAAAGAAGATCCTCAAGCTGACCCTTCCTAACTCTGCAATAGCTGAGCAATAGAACAATACATGTCTCTTATTTTGCCACAAGCTAAAACCAAAAAACCAAGCAGCCCAAATTTGGCATATTTATTCTGTACATATTCTGCAGACCAAAGTAACTTCTGCTTCTTTACAACAGAGCATGCAGGTACAACAGGAATTAGTTTTGTTTTTAAAAATAATTGATAGACTTCAAAATGCTCAAGTTACCTAGATCTTTTGTCAAAATGGCCTTGTAATACTTCCTCTGCAGAGCCGACATTCCATGGTACAGAACCACTTCCACCTTCTTTGGCAGCTCTGCAGCCACCTCAGACTTGACTCTCCGAAGGAGAAATGGCTGCAGAAGACTGTGCAATTCTTTGGCTATGCAGAGGCAGGGAGAAATTTAAAAAAAAAGAAAAAAGGAAATAAAAAAAAAAAAGAGGAGAATACTGTGTTAAAAGTACAGAATTTATACAATACCTTCACAACTACACTTTCAAAATAAATGTAAAACAAATCTCACATCTATTAGTGAAATTGTTCAAGCCACATTTTACAAACAGAGAAACCAAAACATAGCTGCATACCTGAAACACTTAGGAGCTATATTAAGACAGCTCTTGCCTTAAAAGTAATCACTAGTTTTTTGTGGCTTTGTTTTAAAGCTTGTCACCATTAAAAGAAAGCAAATTAAGAGGACACAACACAGTTGTTTCCTAGTCAAGATAAAAGCTGGTTCTGATTGAAGTACAACATTGCTAGTTACTGACCTGGCTCACTCTCCTTTTCAATAACTTGGTAATACTCAACAAACTCTTTCACTTGCTCCCTAGGAAAGATGTCAGGCTCAATAAGGCTGAGTAAGGAGTACAGCTCCTGGAGGCTGTTCTGGACTGGAGTGCCTGTGAGTAGCAGGCTGAAGCCTACTGAGAACTGAAAAAACCAGCAATAAAACAAAATTATTAGGAAAAAGTATCTGTAATGAAAGTTTAGTTAATACACAAGTCCACCCACGCCACTCTTAATTTAAAAGATGAGAGGCAGCACAGAAATGCTTGCAGAATACTGCAGAGATTTGCCAAAACCATCCAAACATAAGGTATGGTGGGACAGCCAAACAGCTCCAAACTGACTAGGCTGGCACCAGTGCAAGGAATTCAGTGTAAGCAAAATAAGAACAAAGTGCAAAACTGACTCCATTAAAATGCTCAGATCAATGCAGTCTACGGTCTAATACTGCATACTAGGTGTTAGATAAGGAGGGATAACTGGAAAATGCAGTTGGAATAGGACAGTGAAATGAAACTGTGTCAGACTAAGTTCCATTTCTGTTTGTTGGGTAACTGACAAACACAGCAACATTATCTGGTCCATGTTGCCTACAGTAATCCCCATAAAGAGACTTGGGAAATATGTTTACCTTCGGAAAGATAGAAATTTCTCTCATGTTTGGTAATAGAAAACATGTTAGGAGGAGAGTTAAGGTGAATTGCATCTATTTTTTTGTGATTATAACCAAAGCTCCCAAATTACAGACATCATGGACAAAATGTCCAGACTATATAAGACTTTCAGGAATTCAATAAAAACTCCTATTTTCCAAGGTGCATTGTAGTACATTGTTGCTGATGCCAGCACACACCAAATGCCAATGTTTCACTGCCATAACAAGAAGTGCAGCCTTCACTCAGGCATTTGTGCTGCTCTGGCAGGGCGCTTTGGAAGCTGGAGCAATTCTCCTGATTTCTGTAAACAAGGGTGGCTCCATTAAATGGGACAGTGGAAGTCAGTAGTTCAAGACTTGAGGTCTCATGAGCTAGGCAAGGGTTCCTTCACCCTGCCAGAGCTGGAGATGATCTCTTTTGCTTAGGTCAGCCACACTTCTACTACTGCAGTAGCACAGCTGTAGTTCAGCACCATCTGGCTGTTTTACCTTTTCAAGTATTTCAAATTGTTCCAAGCCCAAACATGAAGCAGAATGAGAGGGAAGCTCCAAATACTGCCCACCTCCATGCAAAGCCAACAAGGCCTTTATCTCTCTGCCACTAAATATGGGAATCAGTTCACCAGCTCTGATGGAAAAGAGTTATGGTTCAGAGCTTAATGCTCTGGGAGCAAACAGAGAATCTAAAAAGGGAAAAGTCTTAAGATACTAGAGGATGGATGAGTTACTTTACCTCAGAAAGTGTCTTGTAAAGCAGAGAATTTTGATTTTTCAGTCTGTGAGCTTCATCTACAACCAAGGCAGCCCAGTTAAAGCTGAACAAACAAAAACCAGCATCTTCAGTTAGGGGCTGACAATTCATTCTTGTAAGCACAAAAAGACTGAAGTAAGTGGTGGCTCTGCTTGGCTCAACTTGAGGTGGGGTCCCACGCCATGAACAACAAGCAAATACCAAAAGTGGGGTAGAATTCACAGGTACTGGTTTTGAAGAACCAACACAACTTTTTAACTATTGCCTGGGTGAGTTTTTTCTGAAATCAAGACTAACAAAATTCACTTGAATTTCTTGCTTCTCTCTCCATCCCCATGACTATCAGGAAAATGACATCAACACAAGTTCATTGAACATTAAAGGAGGCCTCTGATTTGGAAAAAGAGACATGAGATTAGGGCCTAGAACCTGTGCAAAACCCAGCAACTATCATGAGGGCAGTGATGGAAGAGTGATCATGAGGCTTTTGCAAACCACCCAAGACAGGAGCTTCAACTTATTCTGGGTTCATACAGCTCTATGCAGGGTCTCCTCAAGCAGACTGCAGAATCACTGGTGATCCAGGAGATCCACTGGGCTTAACTGAAATTCCACATCTTCTCAACCCTCAGTGTTGGTGCCTCCTTATCACTAGGGTTTCAACTCCTACATCAGAGTCATTTCCAGAGGAGGGAAAGCATGAACCTCCATCTTTTCTTACCAACACGCTTCTCTTCCCAGTGGAATACAACATCTGAAATCCCAGTGACCTACATTCTTCTCACAGCCTTTCTGTTTGCCTCAATTTCCCTCTTTGCTATCAATCTCCCTCTCTGCTATATGGGAATGGTTCTCCATTGCCACAACAGTCAAACGTCATTGCTCTTATTCTACGAGCTCGGGAGCTGAATTGCAGAAGGACTCGGCACAGTGAAGCGTTACAGAAGCTCATGTGCAGAGCAGAGTCTGATCCCTCACCTATTCCCTTAGAGCACAGCTCTTGCTCAACTCATTTGTGCTGTTACACTGCTTGTAAGGAGTAGTGCTGGTGAGTCATCTGATAACTCTGACCCACCTCTACAAAGTGCTCCAAATGCTCCTATACAGGACAAGGTACAAATGATTAGCAACCACATTTTTTCAGAAGGAAGACTAAAGGGCAAACCCCTAAATTGGAGTGACGTGTTTTTTATGTTATTTGTTAGCTTTAGAAGTAGGAAATTACTCTGGAACTGACATTTCTGTGATGCTAGGGCTGACTACTTGCTCTCTCTGGGTGCTACCTACCTGGGCTACGCTTTAAGATAAACAGAATAATATGCAGCAATGCAGAACATGATATGAAACTGTAAGGACAATACAGTCATGGCTACCTTTCATTAGACCTGGTTTCTACCATGATGTGCAGCACAACCTGCTACTTCCAGCAGTGGCCAAGGACAGATGCTTTGTTGAAAGACAGGAGGGTGCCCACTGTGGGCCTGACTAGTCCTGACAGACAGAAAATGGTGCCACTGGGAGTCACTGGATTTCTGCTTCTACAAAGATACTGAGCCATTCATTATGTATAGCTGCCCCCAGCATTTGTCACAACACCACTGCAAGGCACTGGCACTACTGCTAACAAAAAGGAAAATTTCTCCCCATTTCAAGTGCAGATCCAGTACAATTCTGCGTGACCATGACAGTACCTCCTACAGGCTGAATTTCAGCTGAATAGTCAGTCTGTCTAAAAGGCATAATGCTTCGTAAGCCCTCTACAGTTCTGACTGGAGGCAATAAACTCCAGAATATGGTATTAGCACATTATCAGTGTTACATAATACAGGTCAGTTTCAGTGAATTTTGCAACTAACACCTTTATAACCTGAAGCTCTTGAGGATCTTCTCTGCTGGACTGATACTTAAGGTACTGCTGTAAGTCACTATGTGTCATATTGCTTTGAGTTAACTGGCTTGAAAACTGTCCTTGGGGGAAGTTCAAATATATCTTAGCTGACATTAAAGACTCCTCAGTGAAAGTTGGAAAAGGCAAAGTTCTAATCACAAGCCAAGATCATCCCTGTCTCTTGTGAAACAACACAGAATCTCACACATACAAACATTCACTTAAGAAATTGTTGACAGATGTGCAGACTTAAATTTGAAGAAATTAAAACCAGACTCACGACTTTAGAAATGTTGCATCTTTCAGGCAAATCTGCAATGAAAGAAAATGACCTGTGATTTATGATTTAAGTAAATATATCAGGTAAGAAACAGAGCATTTTTTTTGTCTGCTTGCAGACTATGATGAAATGGAGCAGAGTGGAATGAAGGCACTTACTACTTGAGGAAAAAAACATGACAGCTACATGACACCTTCAGCATGTCATGGTTTAACACCACACACCCCCCAACATCGCTCACACTCTGCCCAAGAGGAGGGGGAAAGAGAATTGGAAGGATAAAAGTGAGAAAACTTGTGGGCTGACAACTCATGAACTGGGTGGTACAGAGGAATCAAAAAGGCAAGGAAAACTTGAGCCTCCCTTTTAAGTGACAAAGATATCACATACCTCATATGTTGTCAGGACTGCATAGAAGTGAGAGTCCTTTTTTAGGTTCTCCTGCACTTTGGGTCGCTCTTCCTTGCTGCCTATGTATGTTATGAAAGAAAGACCCGGAGCAAACCTGTTGTTAAGAGAAAGAGCAAAAATAGAGAGCCAAGCTAAGTCTTTCTATGTGTTTATGACCCTGGACCCCCTTATCAAACACAGCCACTATACAGATAATGAGAATTCCTATCCAAACACCCTACACTCCTGTGAGATGTGTCTGGATCTCAGCTTTTGAATCTCACTCCTTCATGATTTTCACCTCAGGTTGGCACTTCAGCTGCTGGCTCTCATTTGGACAAGTCCTAAATAAACTTGCATTCTTCTTCTAAAAAAATATATATTCTTATTCTTCTGTAAGAGTCCAAGGCAGATGACTGTAAACCAGTCTCATGGCCCAAGTGCTGTTCTGAACTGAAAAAAGTTCATGAGAAGCAGGTGAATGAATACAATTTGCCCAGCTGAGGCCAAAGAATTGGCCTAAATCATACTAAAATAAAGACAAAAGATGTCTGCAGCAAACAGGTCCAAGTCAGGGCCTCAAAAATATATTCTCTCAGTCAAAAAGCAGACAAAACCAGTTCCAGTTGTTGGGACCTCATTTAATGTTCCTCATTTAATCCCACCACTGTTATTTACTTAATATTCCTTCTGGAGAGCCACACCGCTGATCTACGAAGGAATGCACTTTCTCCCAACTATTCCAACCCAAAGTCTATCCACATCAGGCCAGCTCACTTCAGAATGTAACCTGGATAACTTCAGATGCTGAGAGACAGCATCGCCCGACAGCCACACAGACAGATTCCTGTTCTAACCTTTAACTTCTTGCCCTCCCTCTTAAAAGGAATCTGTGGGCTCCAGACCACAAATGTACTTATTCTGGGCACAGCAGATGGGCACAGTCACCGCAGTGAGGAAGGGCTGCATGCACAAGTGCGATGTATTTTGCGTGCATACGTGAGCAGGCCCCCCAGTTTGGGTCTTACCTTTCATTATAAAGATTCCTGGCTGTCTTCAGCAGATTTTGCCTAAGAGAGGCTGAGCATGGAGGGTTACAAATCAATAAAAAGCAAGGAGCTAGTGGAGGCATTTGGACTGAAAGTCAGCCAATACTATAGGATGGATGGATTAATGTATACCACAGCATTGTAAAGACTATGCACTAACTGCATAGTCTGCATTGATTTGTTGGTTTAGTAGCAGCTTCCCTTTTTACTTTTTATCCCTTTGAAAGGATAAAAAGAAAGTGTTAGAGTGAGCACATTTGAAAACAATCTTTGCAACTGGCTGAGCAATAATATAGTAAGCCAGACAATTGTTGAAACTTACCTCTCCAGTTCTTCCTTCCAGTTGCTGAGAACTGACAGAGGACAAAGTATCAGAAATCTCTCTTTGTTGGATAATTTTTTTGTCAAATAAAGAAGTAGAGAAATGGTCTAAAAGGCAAGGAAAATATTTTTTTTTACAACAAGGGAAGGGTTCAACCCAATAGCCTGATCTTACGTAAGCTGTCTCCTTGTTGAGCTTTGCAGCTAGTTTCCATAGGTTCACTAGCACAAACCAGAGTTAACAGAATATTAAGTGGGATCCAGACAAAAAGGCTTAGATCCTAAAACACTACCTCAATATATGGAGCCCCTTTCCAAAGGCCTTTCTTGCACAATCACAAACCAGGTCTACCACACATCACTTCCTAAAACTACTTGTAATTTAAGACCTATTGAATGAAATCAGCTGAACCAAAGCACAAACAGTCATTTTCCAACAAAACTTAAACCCAGTGAAAAACGTAAAAAAAAAATCCAACAAGCCTCTGAAAAAATTAGACCTATAAATTTTAATCCATGTATTGACAAACATAAAAATCCCCTTGGTGCAGGTGCATCAAAAGGACATTATTTTCCCTGTACTGGCTGTGTACTGTGCCTTCAGCTCTGCACACTATGAATTATGCATTAAGGTGTTTGTATAAAATGACCACACATCTTTTTACAAAACCCTGAAACCTTTTTAGAGTTACTCAGGACTTAACTCAGGACTTGTTTTAAGTGGTTAAGGAGTGAAAGAGACAATGAGCTCTCACTTGAGTATGGAATTCTGAAGGTGGGGGGGAATCATTAGGGTGCTTTTTCTTTTTCATTCTGCAAAAACACTGGGCTAAAACCCCAAAAATTTAAGCAAAGATCATTTTCCAGGAGAAGAAGAAGAAGGAGAAGAAGAAGACACACCTGACAAGTCTTCCCAAGGCCCATCTCATCACCCAGGATACAGCCATGTTGGACTTCATAGCATTGCACCAGCCAGTTTACACCTTCTAATTGATAGGGACGAAGCTTAATGCCTGGGAATAAAAGTGATTTGTTACATTTACACAGTCACCCACAATACACTCTATACACACACCAGAAACAGGTCCTGCCCAGAACAGGCCTTCCCAAACATCTGCCTTACAGGAAAAGCACAGCACCCTTCAGCAGAGGCTGGTTCACCCTCCTGGAGAGCAAAGACCCCAATGTTATAGCAATTCCATTTAAATTAAAGCATATTCAGGAACTTACACACACAGAAATGCCCCAAGCCATTGCAACAGACTGTACAAGGAACCTGATCTAATAATTAGGCTGGTATTTTGCTTTCCTACAAGACAGCTTGATTTTCAGTTGCAGTCACTTTTCAAAATATGTAAGTACTAGATCCAGGGACATGCTTTAGGCTACCAGAAATGTTTGTCACAATCTATTATTGTATAATAATAATTTCTCAACAAGCTGTTTCCCAGCTTTACTGTACTTAAAGCTAGGGTAGACCTCAACTATAGGCCCCTGTGACTACTACCACCACTGCAATCTTTATTATGGTGCACAATATGTCAAAACCAACACAAAACATGTTACATAGGAGTTGGCAAGACCTGTCCTTGTACTTGGACTCAAGTGCTGTGTGTTGTGCCATTGCTGTCCTCTCCTTCCTGGGAAAAAGCGCACACTGAGTGCATGAAGCAACTCACCAGCCTGCAGGATACACAAACCCAAACCAGCCCGGGGATTGAGATAAGGACTTCCAGCAGCTAAGGAAAATGTGCGGGCAGGATGGATTGCCCAGGCGTTCCCTTTTAATATCTTACCTTCCAGGCAGCAGAAAGCACTTTAATTCACACTCACCATCAGCCCATTTCAGGACCGCTGAACAGGCCAACCCTTGTTCATGTTGTCCCGAAGCACAGAGCTGTCTGAGGCTGTGCTGAGGCACTAGGGGGGTTAAAGCCGGGCTCAGCCCTGGCCCAAACACCCACCTAACCACAAAGTCAAGGACAGGGACTGCAGCAGCCAGGGAAGGCAAGCATGGAGCAGTGAGCATGGCAGCAATGCCACCTCTGCAGCACTGCAGCTCACTTTGACAGGCCCGGGAGCTGCTTTACTTGCACCTTTATTTATTTTTGGCCTGGGGGCTGTTAAAACAGACCCCAGACAAATACAGCTGAGAGAACTGGGGCTGTTCAAGCCAGAAAAGAGAAGGCTTCGGGGTGACCTAACTGCGGCCTTTCAGTACCTGAAGGGAACGTACAGGAAAGATGGGGCAAGACAATTTACAAGAGCCTGCGGTGACAGGACACGGGGGAATGGGTTCAAATTGAAAGAGAGTATGTTTAGATCAGATATTAGGAAAACTTCTTTACTGTGAGGGTGGTGAGGCACTGGAACAGGTGGCCCAGGGAAGTTGTGGATGTCCCATCCGTGGAGGGGTTCCAGGCCAAGTCGGATGGGGCTTTGGGCAACCTGGTCTAGAGGGAGGCGTCCCTGCCCATGGCAGGGGAATTACAACTGGATAATCTTCAAGGTCCCCCTTCCAACCCAAGCCATTCTATGAGCTGGGCAGCACCAGGCAGCGCGGGGCCCTTCCGCCGCCTCCCGCCATCTCTGACAGCACCCACCCCCCTAAGGCTCCCCGCTGACCTGTCAGCCCCCACCGGAGCACGTCCGCCTCCTGCACGCCCGGACCCCGGGTCCGGACGCTGCCGGCGCGGCGGAGCGCCTGGAAGAAGCGGGACATGGCGGGATGTCAGTCACCCCCACGGCCGCGCCGTTCCCGCCGCCTCCCGCCGGCTGCGGGCGGGGCCAGCCCCAGCACCGCCCCGGCAGCGGGCGGGCTCGCTGGGAGGGAGCACCGCGATGGCGCCGCTGCTGCTGCTGCTGCTCCTGGCGCTGCTGCCCGCGGCCGCCGCCGCCTACCTGTGCTGCGGGCGGCGGCACACGGGCAGCGCGGCGGCCGTGCTGCACCGCCGCGGGCCGCGCCAGGCCGGGCCGCCGGGCCCGCCCCGGGACACCGTGAGAGCCGGGTCAGGCGGGGGGCGGCGGGCGCGGGGCGGCGGGGCCGGCGCTCACCTCTCTTCTCGCCTTCTCTCCGCAGTGGGCTCCGCGGCTGTGCGGCGCCGGGCTGCGCCTCTTCGTCCATGTGGCCAACACGGTGAGTGCGGGCCGGCGGAGGACAGGGCAGTGAAACCCGGGGTTGCTCGGGGAAAACCGGGTGAGGGGTTCGGAGCGAGCGGGGCTCGGCGGGGAGGTTGTGGCTCTCTTCGTGCTCTCGGGTTCACCCGGTCCCACAGGTGTGATGCCGCGGGCGCTGAGAGCGCCGGCCTCTAGCTGAGGGTATCCTGTGCGTCTTTGGGTGTGGGGAGCAAAGATGATACCAAACTCGAAATACAGCTGCCACCAGCTCTCCTTGGACGTCAGGAGGCTTGGGTCCCTCAGCGCTCTGAGGGGGGTTCCAGCAGGGTGCTGAAGGCAGCTGTGCCCCCTGTGCTCCCCTCGGGTGGGCTCTGGCGTGTTCGGGAGCCTGAGGGCTGATCCCGCTGTGGCAGTGGGACCGCTCGGTGTCAGGGTGCAGGGGGGAGGAAAGTGTGTATGCCCTGGGTACTGCTCACCCCGCACCAGCTTCTGCTGAAAGCAGCTGGGTTTGGTTGCTGCTGCTGCTTGGCCTTCCTTTTGAGCAAGGTAGGCACGAAAGTTTCTTTTCAGCCGTGTCACCTGTTTACAAAGCTTGGTGTTCGCCTGGGCCTGGAATGAAAGCTTGATGGGCTGTGTTTATTTGTGAGAATACCTTGGGAGCGGCTTTCTGTCAAGATGTAACAACCAGAATACCTTGTTATCCTTCGCTTTGTGGCTGCTTCTGGTGCATGGCAAAGGGCTTGTTTCCTTTTCTGACATCCCCCTTGGAAGGGGGATGTGAGATTCTCAATCTCCTACAGGACTGTGTTGTGTTAGATTAGATGTAGATTAGGAGCCGTGTGTTTTCAAAGAGGTGCTGTAATTCTTATGCAATGTGTGAGATAACATACCGCTTTGTGGGACTAGCAGTGTGAGCCTTGCCTCAGACTTGTACTGTATTCGTACATACCACAACATGTTTCTGAGTCCATCGTTGAGATATTAAGACAGGCTAGAACAAGGCTGGTCTCTTTGGAATTGCTGGTGCTGCTACACTGGGAGTCAAGGTATTGAAAGAGTATTTTCAGCTGTCTGCTACCACAGAGTCTCTAAACTTCTCACGCTTTTCCAAGTTGACTCATTTTACTGCAGGAGCTGGTTGAGAGACAGGAAAGGTCCTAATAGTGCGATAAATAAAATAATAAGCTCCTACCTTATCCAATGTTTGCATAATCCGTGGAACACAAAGAAAATAATGGATGGGAGCTATATAGATGCTTCTTAACAGTGTTGCAGCTGCAGATGCAGGCTTTCTGTGTGAGTCAGGGAAAGACAAAGGCAGAAGAATCAGAATAATACTCTTTTTGTAATTACATAAATATGAGAGGTGGGGGAAAAGCATTTCAGGCCATTTTTGTGGCACAAAATACAAGTGTTTGTGCTGTTTCTTTACAGCATAGCGTTGCATGCTCTCTAGGGTGCTCTGAGCCTGCAGCAATCATGAGCATATTCAGCATTCCTTGTCTAGTGAAGAAGTCAGGTCAAAGTTGCTGAAAACCAACATTTTTGCTTGCTTTTTTCCTAGGCTTTTGGACAGATCTGCTTACTGCCATTCTTAATGAGGTAAGAGTGGGGAGTTTTCTCCCACTGCGAGTTTCTATTATATCTTTTTTTTATGTTTAAGGTACTTGCATTGCACACTGCTTATAGGTTATCTGAAATTATATTTTAAGAGGAAAGCTGCTTAATTTGATTGGAGAGTGAGTAACATTATTTCATAGATGTTTTCTGGACTATTTTTTTAACTACTGTCATTTGAGTGGGTCTCTATGAGAAGAAATTAACCTTTTTTCACACTCATGCAGGTGCATAGAAACTGTGTTTGCCAGCTTTTCTTTTTGCCTTTTGTTTATGTTTCTTTGCCTTTGCTCTTTTGTTAAAGGACAAACTTTTTTTCAAAGCTGATGGATGTGCAAATATGCTGTGCTTATCACTAATAGGGTTAAAAGAATAGTAGTAGTGGGGAAGTGAGGCCAAACATAAAGTTCAGAGGTTTTGATAAGTTCTTTTTAGTGATGTTCACTATTTTAGGTCAGCGTTTCCTCTTTCTCTCACATGTGTTTTTGTTCAGAAACTGATTTCAGGTATATATTGCACTAAGAGACACTTGGGTAAGAGACTCAGGAACCCCAGGATCATGCTTTTTTCACATAGTTTGCCCATCATTCGAAGGGTCATCTGCACAGATCCCAGGACACTGAGAACTGTGTCACTCCTGAGTTTTCCTGGGGGGGTGGGCTTTTTGAGCAAGTCAAACCCAGGCAAGTGCCACTGCTGTTACACTGCAGATCATTCCTGGATATCTGTGACAAGGTTTTGATTTCCATGCTTTATGTGGTCCAGGCTATGGATTTATGCTGCAATCCCTGTTGTATTTGATTGCAAACAAATACAGGTCACGGAAAAGTCTAAAGAGGTGCTTGTTTTAACAGGATTAGTGGTTGAATGTGTATGGCTTATACTACATTCTCCTTTTATTTTCCTCCATGTTCCTGTCTTGTTTGGTCTGTGTATGAGAGGTCTAATTAAAGTGAATCAAAAACTTTCACCATTTTTTTTCCCAGCTAGGGTTTACAGAGGCTGGCCTTATGTCAAGAGGTAGGAGGCTTTGTTAAGCAAGCAGAATATGTGGGGGAGATTAGTTGCTTGTAACTGTTGCAACTCCCTGCTGTGAAAGCAGGCTGCTAAGACAAAATGTTCTTGGGTAAGGTTCCTTCTGAACAGTCTGAAAAATTAGTCATGGTCGAGGTTGAAAACTCCAGCAGTGACTCTCTCTCATTCAGGATGAACAACTTCTCGCTTATGCGTTCCCTTGACATTCATGAAGATCCCACATTCATCCCGGAGGTTGCTGCGGGGGTTACAGAAGACAAGTCTGAGGCTAAAAGCACTTCAGATGTTATCAAACAGCTGACAGATGCAAGGTCAGTATGTGATGTGTAAGAGAGAAGTGGAAGAACACACGTGCTGGCGCTGTTACATTCGTGGGGAACTGTCATTGTCAGCAATTTAGATTGAATTCTTGTTTCCATGCCCAGCCACTTCACAAAAGGAATAGTGCTGTCAGTCATCCTGCCTTTTGTAACTCATAAATCACCAGTAATTATGAGCAACATGAAAAGGAAAAGCTTAAGGGAGTCTGCCTATTGGGGAGAGACCAAATTCTGCCCTTTCCAGGGCTCTAGTTGCACTATTAAAGCAGATACTTTTAGTGTTTGGCTGGTCAGTGCATAGATCCCTCTAAGTAAGTTTGCAGGAGTGCTGTTTCTTGTCTGCAGGGAATCTCAGAGAGAACACCAGGTTTACTTGGAGGAGAGGAGGAGCACAGGTTTTAAAGAAAATGATGTGCAAGAAATTGGCTTTGTTAGTGATGAGAAATGGTCCATTGCTTATGTGCTAGAGCCATTGACTTGGTGTTGAAGGAGTTTGCTGATGTGATCCTTGTGTGTGCTGCACGGTGCCTTTTCCCATTCCTGCACCACACACCAGATGTGCTGCTGGCTGTCTCTGGATCGAAGTTTTGACAGAGGTCCTGGGAGTAGGTTCTCAAGTATATTCCAGCTAGGCTATAATGTTGTAGTGGTGAGTAGTGAATGTAAATCTGGAATACGTTTTGAACAGCTTAATGACTGCTGTATTTCAGTAGGAATATGAAGAAACTAGAACATACTGGCAAAACTGATCCCTTATTTCTGTGGCATCCGTAGTGTACCTGTTGCCTGGCTTGTGTGGAAGGAGTCTGACAGAGTGTGAGATGCAACGCAGGGGCTGGCAATCCCCATGGTTTCCTGTGAGTGAGTGATGCCCAAACCTGCATTGGACAGTGATGCTGAAATCTACAGGTCTAAACAAAGCCGCCTTTGGTCGCTCACAGTTGCCCCCTTTAATCCTTTTTTTTTTTTTTTCCAGGTCTAATTCTGCTAGCAATGGATTTAGCTTCAAAGGGATCAAAGACTATCTGGAATGCTACCAGTAGGTGAAACTATGGTCTGGAAACAACCTCTGTCCCGCATGTTCCCCTGCTGTGGGCTGCTTCTGTTCACAGGCTCTCAGGCATTTCTTTGTTAGCATTGTCCTTGAGGTGCCACTGTTTATCATCACTTCCTACTGTTCTTTCCCTTTAGTAGAATAACAAAGGAAAGTCAGCTGGGAGAGCTGGCACAACTTTAAAAGTCCTGAAAGAATATTTAAATGCCATTTTCTTTGGCTTATTGTCAGTCTTCTCTGAGAAAGATTTCTACATATCTTGTTTGCTCAAACACATGAGCGAGAAATAGATGAAGGTTGATCTGGGTTATGCAAGTTGTGCATACTGTGGGTCTCTGACAAATCCCTTAGTTCCCCAGCTCCTTGTGCTTCTCTGAGCATGACACCTGCTTTCACCCAGTAAATGTGTCCAGCTTGGAAAGAGCTGAAAACACATCCCTGACTCTGGGGTTCCATGAGTTGTTGGCTGCCAGGTAATCCTAGTTGCCTCTGGGACCTGTGCCAGGTGTGGAGCCCTCGGATAAATATTCTTGCACTCCTGGAACTTGTTCCTCAAGGGCCACCTCTGCCTGCAGGCTGTGGCCTTGGAGCCAAGGGCTGACACTGCAGTCTGGTGTTACAGGCACATCGTGGCCTCAAGGCTTTTGTGTCAGCCAGAGATGGTGTGTTTGTGGTGTAACACAGCCTTTGCCAGGAGGGAGGGAAGGTTTATTAAAGGTGAGTTATGACAGTACTGCTGGGAGCCCCTTCTCTGTAATGGGAGGCCTGCATAAAGTGGTCTGGCCTCTTGGTCTTAGCTCATGATACTGTGAGTTTCATAGCTTCCAAGCTTTCAGGAGCTTGGAAAGCTCAGTAAAGCTGTCAGCTGTTTGTCCCTGTTTATCTGTCTGGTGGTTCAGGAATACCTGGGTAACTCTCCTAGCTTTTGCCCCTACTCTAAGGACCATTCTGTGTAGGCAAATTTTCCCCTTAAGGAAAAGAATTTCCTGTTTTGATGGTGTCAGCTGTGTTCCGATCATCACCACACAGAGATTCTTACCTAATTCTTGCTTAAAGCTGTGGCAGCTGCCATCTTGCTGCATGGGAGACAAACCTTGTGTGTGGATGTGGTGAGGGAAGGTCTTGTAACAAATGCCCAACTTTTCCTGTCCTGTAGGAGTGGGAAGCTGACGCCATCCCAAGTAGCCAAGAACATCATTGCCATGTTGGAGGACTGCGACAAATCCACACCCCCACTCAGAGCCGTAGTGCAATGGGACTGGGAGCAAATAATGCTGGTAATGTCTGCCTCTGGTAGGAAAGGGGCCTCTGCCACCCCAAGGGCAGTAGCATCCATTAGAAGGGGCAATATGCACAGAAAAATAAGTAAATTTTTCCTTCCTCTGTGTTTAGAGGTCTACAAACAAGTTTGCTTTCCTTCCTGCAAAGAGAGGTAGCGTTAAAGCAATCTGTTTCCTGCTGGATGACTGTTTATAATGGGACTTCTGTGCTTACGTGGCATCCATTAGCATAGATGGTTCCAAGTTGTAGTTTCTCACCAGCATATGGTGGAAGAAGAAGGAAACTTTGATAGACTGGCCAAGAAAGCCATTTTTGATATCCATTCCAATACTGGTGATGACCTTCAGCTCAGCTAAATATATATAACATATGCTTTATGCTTTTTTTTTCCCTCTGTGCAGATGGCTGAGGCCTCCACTACTCGTTACAGGAATAAATGTACCCTGTCTTGTCTGGATGGCATCCCAGTGTGTCTGAAAGAAGAATTCAAAGTGGTGAGTTTCCTTGTCTAGCTGCCAGTTCCTGCTGCAGGTGGTTAACCTGGGCAGCTCACTGTGACAAGGTTTTCAGACCAACTCCTCCGCAAAAGCCTGGGAATATGTAATAAGGGGTTGTACGTGGGTTTGCAGTGAGTAGGATTAACAAGTTTTGCAAGGTGAAGACAGAGCTTGCACACAGCAGACGTGTTCCATATCTTGTACTGATCTCTTTAATCCACGAGGAGTAGAGGGTGGGTGTGGGAAACAGTCTCGTATGAGATGAAATGAGAATGTATAACAAGATCTGTATAGTGGGTGTAACTGTGTGTATTTCTCAGGCACTGACTCTGCTCCACTGGCAAAGCATCCCTGTCTCCTTACCTTGAAGTACATGTATCAGAAATACGCAAGTTACTTTGAAAATCCCTACTGACAAAAGATTTTTACCTGTGGCCTAACAACAGCTAGCAGTAAATACTCCTGGCAGTGCCATCAGGCTGTTGTAGGCTCTGCAGAGATCTACCCCTGTGGTGGGAGTCCTGTTTATGTACAGATTCTTCTATTGCCGCCTCGAACTAAAGAGTACTTAGCATACCCTAAAATAAGTCCATCTGGTATTTTGGCATTCGACTTATCTTGGTGCCCGGCTTCAAAGCATGCAGATCTGAAATGTTGTAGCTCTGTCCACAGAAAGATGGAACACAGAGCTGTGTGCTGTGGGGCCAAGGTGATGTTCTGCACCCTCTGGGCACGGCAGTTGCATTGCTGCAGGGAGGCAGGCTTTGACCATCTACATGTTTCTGCTCTTCTGTATGATGGTGTGAAAAGGACTTCTCTGCATGGGAGAAGGACCAAATATTGAAAGGTTAAGTATCCCTCCTAACAGAGACCAACACAGAACAAATTGAAGAGTGATGTTCCCTAGCCCTTACTTCCATGGGTCCTAATGTCTGGGATCTGTTGTGATGTTGAAGTGTGCATGTGCACCTTGCCAGGGTTTTAGAATGAATAATTAGGTGTCTTCTTGCCAAGGTACCTTACCATCACCGAGTAGGAACAGTGTATCTTGGGACACAGCCAGAAACAGAAGATGCTACTGTGGCCAAGCAGCTACGAGAGGCTGGGGCTATCATTATTGGGGTCTCAAACATGCATGAACTAGGGACTGGAACAACTGGATGCAACCCGAATAGGTAAAAACCACTTTCCTCTCTCTTACCCCCATCTAGAAATACTGTCCAGAACTCACAGGAAAGGGTACAAAAATAAGGGCAAGCATGTGAGAAGAATGGAAGCATGACAGAGCCCTGGGGGTATGGAAACCCAGCACTGTAGATTTGAGGGTTAGAGTAGCTGTGGAAGCCTGAAGGCTCCTGAAACCAAAGGGAGGAGAGGCTCTGAGTGTTGTCTGCTGAGTAAGGAACTTGGTTTGTCAGGCCTTACAGGCCTGGAGGTGTGAATGTTTATAGGATGAGTGGTAGACAAAAGCTGTGACAGAAATCAAATAAATAACCATGTAATGTTCAACCTCAATGATGGTTGAAGGCCTAGAACAGTGAGAAAAAGTACAACCATCTCAGGAGAACATCGTGGTTTTACTTCCTAGCTAAAACAGGTTCACTGCCCAGTTCCAGAGCAGTGGTGCTCACGGCCTTGATGAGCCTTGTGTAGAGAGAACCACGCTTGGTGCATGTGCAGCTGGGTGGAACTAGGGCTCCCCCTCGGTGCAACAGCGTGCCAGCATTTCCTCACCGTGGGAGGTGGGATGGACACCCAGCGGTTTGGCAGGGCTCTGCTGGCTGGCGTTGTGGTCAGCCTGGAGGCGGGGGATAAAGGGCAGAGCTGACTTGCTTGTCTGTAAGGATTGCTGGCCACCAACTGCTCCACCTTTCGGAATTGCATAATGCACTGTGGCAGGCATGGTGCCATTGCAAACAGAATAGCTGAAGTGGCATCTTTTCCCTTGCTTTGGGCCTGTCTCTTTTGGATAGGCTGCTTACACTCACAGGAGATTGGACTCTGAGGCAGAAGTCTTATTTGCATCCTGTTTTCTAGGGACATGGCACTTCTGATGTTAAATGGCATCTCCTTACCAAGAGATCAGAATCCCTGAGCTGTGTTTCTGGATCTTTTCCTGGCCTGTAGTGCACAGAGTCCTTCCTAAGAAAAGATTCAACAATCTTTGTTTGCTTCAGGTACCACAAGATCCCCAGGAATCCCTACAATCCTAACCACTTCACAGGTGGGAGCTCCAGTGGGTCAGCAGCAGCTGTAGCAGCAGGTAGGTGGTCCTAAATGGAGTTGGTGGGAGGAAGGTCCTGAGCCAGAGTACCTCAGGCATTTAGGTTTTTTGGGGGAGGGGTTGGGTTTAGAAGCTGGAGGGAACTTCTAGCAAAACAGAGAGCTCTGTGTGCTGCCTTGGATGCAGCTGCTGGTAGAATGGACAGGGCAACATGATGTGTCTCTGATCACAGGCCAACGTGTGGGTTTTTTTAGGTCTCTGCCCCGTGGCTATTGGCACAGATGGAGGAGGCTCTGTGAGGATTCCTGCTTCGTTCTGTGGTGTGGTGGGGCTGAAAGGTAGAGCCCTTTAATCTTGGAGGAGTGTGTGTTCATCTTGTTTGCTGTTTCAGATAGAATGCCACAAACAAGTCAGGCACTTGTTTATTAATTCCTGTGAAGTAAAATTTGACCAGAGAAACTCTGAAATATAATACCCTGAGAGTCATGTGGGTTAGACTGGCAGCATGGAAGTATTCTCTACTGTCTGTTGAACAGATGTTCAAAAAACCTAACTTAACTTACATTAAATGCTAAACAAAATATGCGTGCTGCTTTTCCTTTCTACCCTTTTCCTTCTACCTTTCATCTGAGACCAGATACTCAGCCATTACTCTCTTTCCATCCTTCACATGTGGTCAACTTGACAAATCTTGTTTCATCTGAGGAAGATAGTGATGATGACAAAATGTAACTGGCCAGAAAGGTGATATGAGTACTTGCAGAAGACAGCTGGTGTTAGGCATGAAGTCTCACTGGTGAAGTGGGTGAGACCTCCCATGGGGTGCTGTCTCCTGCAGTTGATACTCTGCTCCTGCCTCTCCATCCTCCACACCATAAATGCTGCTTTTGCATATTTAAATACAAATGTTCCAAAATGTCCCTGCACATATTTCCCTTCAACTAAATAATTTCTTAGGGGTGAAATTGCACTATTCATTGAATGCATGTGTTTCACTGATGAGACAGACAGTGGTCAGCAGAACAGAGTACTGAAGGATGAGAGACTGGGCTCTGAAACAGCAGACATCAAAGTGACTGGCAGGGGTTTGTTGTTTACCGTGGGTGCACCAGAGCATGTAGATGGCTCTTCCCAGCAGCTGCTGATACCCAGCTAAGTCCCAGTTCTTGTTCTCCAGGTACATTTGGGCGCATCAGTTGTCATGGCAGCTTGCCACTCTCCTACTCCACAGTCAGCGTAGGTAAGAGGACTTGTGCTCCACTTCAGGGACCTCTCACAGGGGAGGCAACCTGTGCCTAGAAAAGATGTGGGGGGGAAGGTACTATTTACCTCTTACCACTTTTTATAACTGGTCTCTTTTACAGGCCCTATCTGTACGTCAGTGGCAGATGCAGCCATTGTTTACAGTATCCTTGCTGAGCCAGATCTGCTCTATCCATATGGTAGGTGAGCCCTCTCCCTCCCTGAGCCCAGATGCTCTGCCTTCCTAGGGGCATCCTAGAATAAAAGCAGGAACTCTTCTTTGTTCCCTGCAGGACTCAAACAGCCCAAAGCAACCCTATCTGATATGTGTGCTCCTGACCTGAAAGGCTTAAAACTGGGAGTGGACTGGACATTTTTTAAGGTACCTGGTTTATCTCTATTTTTCTGCTGCTTTGCAAAATAAGATTTTAAAGGAGCCCAGTGCATTCATTGTTGTCTTGCCTGTCATCATTAGAGCTTCTTATATTTAGTCTTATAGTTGGAAGATAATACAGCCTGTGTGAAAACATCAACAAGGAGGTATATTTTTTAAGGCAGCCTTTTGAGTAAGAGTCTGTTGAAGGCATTAGGAAAGGTAATGACTACTGCTGATACTATTGGAAACAATGCTTCTGAACTGATTACAAAAGGCAGTTAGTTTAAAATCAAATGAGGAAAAGGAATGTATCCACTTGGTGACAGTGCTGTAGCTGCCGAGTGTTATTTCATTATTCCAGTGTAGAAGTGGGGCTTGCAAGCTAGTACTGCTTGAGAATTGTAATGCAGCCCCACAAATGTGCTCAGGATTTCTTCCTGGAGCTAAAAAAAAGACTCTTATTGGCTCTGCCACAGTGCAGAGGAGGAATATTCTCTCCTCTGGAGAAGGTGACCTTTCCTTTTCATTAGGGGTGTGACCTGCAAGCTGTTTTCTTGCAGCATGTGACCTAAGGCAGTCCTGCAGGACTGTTTCACTGCTGTTAGGGACAGGAACAAGGAGAGCACCATGAGGACTGAAGTCCTGGTGAGTGTGCTCACCAAGAGGAGGAGAGCAGTTACTAAAGTCTGCTTGGTTCTTTCTTCTTATTCTTTAGGCATGTGATGCTGAAGTTCTGTCTGCCTGTGAGAAAGGTAAAGACAAAAAGTCTGTAAGTCTTTTATTGTGCCTGATGTTATGGTGTCACTTGGTGCTCCTCTTATGTATGCATTAAATAGGTCCTGCCTGAAGCCCTTACAGGCAGTTGCTTAAAGGGGTCTGGCTGGATAAACAGCAGGAGCTTTGTATGGGGGAAGCCCCCCTGACTGCTGAGGGTTAAAAAGCTCAGCAGTTGCAGGCTTGTCAGATTACAATGGAAGAATGCAGTCCAGTGTGCTCAGCTTCTGTGTGTATAAAGACAGATCTGTGCTTGGTAATACTTACTCTGCAAGCTTTAATGGTAGAAGACTTTTAAGGCAGGGCCTTATTTCACAACATAATGCTCAGTAGTAATACAGTGCTAGGTCTTTGTGATGTATCGAGTTCTCTGGTATTTCCTTGAAATCAGCCGAGTGGTGCCTTTAGGGTGCCTTTGTCAGAGTTTAGACTACGCAGAATTGACCCTGGTGAGTACTTGGGGGTGGGGGAGTATGCCTCTACAATGCCTGGTATAGTAGTTGCATTGGAGCTGGGATAGTTCACAGTATTCAGGCTTTGCCTGGATTTTCTTCACCCTCTTTATACACTTATACATTTACAGCATTTTCTTAGAAGAGGTGGACCATAGGCAAGCTTGGGTATTTACGAAGAAGTTGGGGTCACAGAAAGAAGAGGATTCTTTTCAGACTTCAAAAGAGTCACCTTTCCCAAAGTCTTGGTGTTCAGCCTTGTTAAAGTGCATCAAGATTTAGTGGCCCTGTCTTGTTTACCTGGTCTCTTGGGTATCCCCTGGTTCCTCTATCATTATGGTTCAGAAGAGGCTTTGAATGGGAATATCATGATGCTAAATAATCACTTCATGCTGACAGAACACTGGTGATGTGAAGTGCTCAGGGAAACATTGTCAGTCCTTTTACTCTTTGGCTTAACTGGGAAGCTAGAGAGATGAGGTGAATTTGCCTGAAGTACAGCAGGTAAGTTAGGAACCTGTCTGCAAGCCCCTGCCCTGTTGGAATACTGAGATGTAGTTAGGTTAAAAGCATCTCCCTAGGAAAAGCAGCTGCAGCTGTGCATGCCACGTGGTGCACTGAAGACGCTTGCCCTGCAATGGCCTACAGGGTCTCTCACTCTGCAGGGGTTGGGGATTTGCAGCCCTTCTGTGAAGTCTGGTGAACTCAGGGATGCTGTCTGTGCTTTACCTGTCCTGTACACAGCGGTGAAGCACCTGCAGAGTTTGGGAGCCAGTGTGGTTGAAGTCTCTCTTCCAGAGATGGAGGAGGCGCGAGTGGCACATGTGATCTGCATTCTCAGTGAGATGAGGGACTTCCTGCAACCTGACTTCAATAAACATTTCCATGAAATGGTAAGTAGCAGCAGGAGTAGTGTCAGTAGTTGTCCTGGCTGATACAGAACAAATGTCATGTCAGTGAGAAACCTGAGGTCCTCCTCCTTCTTCTGTGACAAACTACCTGTTGGATGATTACTGATACAGAAGAGTAGACCTGGAAAAGAGCTCCTGGACTGTCACAGTTCAGTTTCCTGCAAGCAGAGCCTTGATCAGTGTTTTTTATTTCAGAATTTGGAAACGCGGGCTAGCCTGGCCTTGGCTTCCCAGTTCACAGCTCTGGATTATATCAAGGTAAGGAACATACTGGGGTGAGGGCTGAAGGGAGGCACCTAGTGGAACTGTAAAGGTGGGATAGGGGCTTCTCTTAGCTTCCCCATACCCATGGGAAGATGTCACCCAGCTCTAGCTGCCCTCTGCCACGAAAGCATGCTGGATGGTGGGGCACCACAGAAGATGTGCCACCTGTCCTGTATCCTGATTCCAGATTGTGGGAATGGTGTCTTTTGCAAAGGCAGAGACGCTGATGGGCAGAGTTTGCCAGCATCAGACATGAATTTTGTGTGCCAAAAGGGCCCATCAGACAGTATTCTCTCTGCTTGCAGGCAAATCGACAGAGAACTCGGAGCATGAGATTTTTGCACGAGATCTTCAGCACTGTGAACTGTATCCTTACACCAGGTACTGGCACTCTTGGCTAAAGAGCGAGTCCTCAGCAGCTGTGTGGTGCCTTTTAGGAACAGTCACTTCATTAGCTTTCCCTCCTCAATTTTAAGTATGACTTGTGTGCAAACGCTTTGCTGTGCCTTGCACCTTTAGAAGATAATGCAGCCTGTTTAGAAAGACTGCTGTGTATTTCTAGATTTATTGGTTGTATCCATGGCACTGCATCAGGTTGACCAAAGAGCCTGTGGAATCTTCATCCCTGGCAATATTCAAAAGCTATTTGGACATGGTCATGGGCACCCTGCACTAGCTGACCATTCCTGAGCCAGAAGGTTAGACGACTTCTGAGGTCCCTTTCAAGTTCAGTCATTTTGTGATTCCTCCACAGCTGTTCCTTGCACTGCCCCAAGAATTTATGAATCTGACCTCTTGACTGGGAGCAGCGATATGTCCTTCACAGTCCGGTCCATGAGGTAAGGAAAGTGCTACTTGCACTACAGAAACAAAAGTTTGGGAACAGCTGGAGAAGAAGAACCTCAGACTGTAAGGTGGGAGAGATTAATCATAGTTGCCTTTACCAAAAAGGGATGAATTTGCTGCTGGCACCAGGAATACTGATGACACCTTTTTCCCCCTAGGTTCATGCAGCTTGGTAACTTCACTGGGATTCCAGGCCTTGTGGTCCCCATTGGATATTCTATTGCTGGGCTTCCGATTAGCCTCCAGGTGAGTCTTTGTGAATGCTAGGGCACAAAATCCCTGGCTGGCTTTGTCCTGAAGCACCACAACCAGGTCCTTGCTCTTCCACACAGCTCACTTGAGGAGCTGGCAGGTTCTGGAAATAAAAGCTTTAATTTGGGGGTGATTTGCCTCACTCCTGAATGGAAGAGGATCTCTTTGGGTATTTTTGAGAAAGATTTTTCTGTCTCCCTGTCTACTTGCATCAATACCCACTATTGGTCACTACTCTTTCCTCTCTTATTTCTCATTTCTGTAACTTCTTTAAATCCTTTACTCTTGAAACAGGTCTCATTTAAAGGAAAGATCTATGTCTTGCAACTGAAAGTCACACAGCTGCCTTTATCCCAAATAGTGATGCTATACTTACTGGGGTAAAAGGGGAAGACATGTCTGTTGGGGGGGGGTAAGGGAGGGAATTGTTTCCAAGGCTTAAAGAGCATCTATATGTGTGATGCTGCTAGTTTTTTTTATTCATTCTTCTCCTTCTGCCTCTCATCTTCTCCCAGGTCATGGCAAAATGGTGGGATGAAGCTGTTCTTCTGAGGGTCGGCCTAAAGCTAGAGCAGTTCCGTGAGCAGACCAAAAAGCCATCCATTTATTATGACATCCTCGCATGATGGAGCAACCAAGATGGGGAATAAGTCTGTTTTTTCCTAGTCTGACCTGACCAAGTATTAGAGTGAACTTGTTTTCAGTGTTCATCTGAATAAGGCTTAGTAGCAGGCCCATTTGAGGAATGGGGACAAACCACAGATCTAATCAGGCACTGAGGCTGAGCAGACATAATTTCTTCTCCCAGCTTGGTAGATGGTCCAGTTTGTACTAGGGAGACTAACTGCACTAGCTAGTTGGGTTTTTGCCAACAGGGGGAACTGCAACTATCTTCTACAATTTCTTCCCATGTAGGGGGTCCTGTGTATGGGTGGAAGACAGTTGCATCTACAGGACTGCATGCAGGCAGTTCACAGAACTGTATATGGCAAGGTACAACCTCTAGACCTTTAACCTTCTCATGGAACTCCTCCTCCTCCGGGTACTGTTTCAGAAGGTGAAAGGCAGCAAATAATGCCTAGCTCCCTCAGGAGGAGGAGGAGGATCTTAACACACCTGCAGTTAGGCAGCGTTTGTTTTGGCCCTGTACTCAGTCACTGGGTGCAAACCAAGAAGCCTGTAGCTATGGAAATGTTGCTGTGCCTCTCTCCTTCGTGCAGCCAACAGTGCAAGGTCAGCCCAAGGGCTGCACAGCATCTGGGTGTGCTCACTGCCCCAGAGTTCTGCCTACCTTCAGCCTGGCATGCAAGGGGAGGAAGAGCCAGACCATGAACCCTCCTTGACTCTGACCCAAAGCCCTGGTACCGTGTTCTGGCTTTCTTCTGCACATCTCCATTTCCCAAGCTAAGCCTTGGAGAGCCTCTTTTCTCCTGCTGGTTGCTTATATATAAGCCTACTATCATCAAGGTGTCCAAATGGAAGAAACTACTGGATAATGCTATGAAATAATGTTCAAGGGGTGCAGAGCCAGCTATTAGAAACAGGTGAAATTTGTAGGAAATGCTTCTGAGCTACTGCAAAAATTGAATCTGGATGCAAGAAAGGTGTTGCACAAAGCCATATGCAGCAATGAGCCTGCCTCTAGATAAGAAGCCAATCTTCTCTTATCTTTAAAGTACTTCCTAAAGTAATCAAGATAGATATGGATTACTACATAAAGCATGACATGGCTGTTAAGCCATGGTGTTGTTTTATTGAAAGGCTCCAGACTGTAAATTCCCTAGTACCTTTGTCCTGCCAGCAACATTAGGGCCACATGAAAGAAAAGTTTTAGGATTAACTAAACCTAAGCATTTGTGTTCATTTGGGGGTTAATGCTCAGAGGCATCTCCTGTTGCCTCCCTCATCAGGCATCCTGGACTTGTGATCAGGCTGCTGGAGCAGCTGTCCTACAGACAGCAGGGATCACTGTATTCTTACATAGCTTGGAAGGAAAGAAGAAACGGAAAGTTGCAGTTTCTCCCAAACTCAGTACAGTTTTGGGGCTTTTTTTCCCACACCTAGATACTCCTTAACCAGAGCTAGCACTTTAGTTGTCAGATGGCATCTGAATGCAAGAACATTGCATTGCTGTCCCTGCTTAATTACCTGAGTTACAACATCAACTCCTACCATCAACTGTCACCCACCAGCATGGCACAGTTAATTATATGGTTGATACTGCTTTTTATGTTTAATTCCTCTGTGGGATACCACCACAACTGTTTTTTCACTAGTCTAGTATAGTTCAGCTTTAGGAAGAACAGTCTCAAAGCAAAGTATTTCCTCTATTATTAATGATAAGTTATTAACACTACCAACATACATTAGAATGAAATGGCTGAAATGCACTGCTTAGCAATCAGGGAGTTGGTAAGTGTTTCACAAGAATAAATTTTAGCTAGGAACATTACTGCTTGAAGGAAATAGCTGAATATTTCCTAATTCAATGGTATTACTCAAAGAATTAGAGATGAGTGTCTAAAATATTCAATTACCATCCTGTGAGATAAAGCTGTTTATTTCAAATCCCTTCCTAAATGCTACACTACCCTAAAATTATAATTTCAATATTTAGTTCATTCTCTGGGCATGGTGAGGGAGCTCAGGTTGCTAGGAGGAGAGAGGCTAAAGTAAATAGTTATTTTTTAAAAATACCTGCATCCTCCTAACAGTGGGAAGAAGAAAGAACTGAGTTTTTACTGACTGACAGTAACTCAGCCTCTCTTTTCACACACTGCTTCCTCCCTTTGCCCAAACATATCTCATCAATGCACATTTCCAGTGCAAGACTTTCCTGGTACTGAGGTCATTAAAATAAACTTTACTCATCCTGGTGAAAGGCCCCTGTGTTTCCTTTTTTGCCCCCTGGCTGTTAGTTTATCCAAATTCTACAGCAGCCCAGTTCCTAATTAACAGCAGTTCTGTGAGCAAAGCAGACACAGTGACCACACACACAATCCTGTTGCTTCACATAGATATATGTATGGGTATAGATATATGGTATATACACATGGATGGGGTTTTTTTATATATATATATAAAATAACACCTTGTTTATAAAGCGACATTTAATTGCCACTGGTCCCCTTCCCGCCCCACAAAAACAATAGTATACAAAATATAAAATATTTTAAATATTTATAAACGTCGCAAGAAAAAAATAGAACTGTACGAAAATATTTTTTTTCTGAGGTTCCCTCCCTGCCCTGGGGGAAGAGGAGGAGAAGGGGTACACATCTGGCCGGCCTAGTGTGCCTTGAGTCCGTAGTTGTTAAGTGGGTAGGAGTATGCCCTGCCTAATACTATCCGGTCCCGGAGGAGCTTAAATAAGACATAATAGTTGCAGAAAAGGATGAGGGCCATGGAGAGGGTGTGGTTCCACTTCTCTGAGCGCAGCAGGGAGTAGAGCTGGTAGCAGACCACACTGCCTTCGATAAGAATCAGCAGGTTGAGCAGCCGTAATGGACGGTGAAAAAGGAACTGCAGGGAAACAGTTGAGAGATTTGTGTCATTTGGTACCGGCTTGAAGTGAGGAGGAATATGGACATAATGCTGTCAGGGACCACTGCAGGGCAGAAGCAGTGCTTGTGCTCCACCACCACCACTAGCTGCTACTTAGGGGAAACAGTAAGAAAGAAGGCATGTAGAAGTGGCATTTTGCTTGAGAAGGGGCAGTGGGTGAAATAAACCTATTGGCCTGCTGACCCACTCTCCCATTTCCCTGAAAGATGTTAACTAGAACCCTCTTAGGAGAATGTCACTGCCTGCTGGGAGAGCTGTGTCACCTCAGTGAGAAAGCACTGACAAGGCAGCTTTGGTTCCCATCTTGCCCAGAGGTCCCTAATACTGAATAGGAAAGCCCCACTGCTGCCAACATGTATTTTGCTCAGCAGCAACAGCCTCTTATGTAGCACTGAACTCTGTCCTGCACGGTCTACTCTGCTGCAGCTGGGTTTGAGCCTCTGTTCCCTCCCACAGTTGTAAAGCACCAAGCAAGAGAAGAGATACTTGCATAAAAGCGGGCATGGGACACGTCTGAAGGCACTGCTACGTTGTAAGGCCCAACTGCTTTATACAGGCACCGGCTGCGTCGCACCAGAACTCCCTGTGGCCATATTGTGTTTTCTGACCAGCTGCGGGGAAACAATGTCAGAGCGTTACCATCTGTGCTCCCAACCCCCTGAACAAGGGTTCATGGGAATGGGCTGCATCTTGAAAAACACCAGAGCCTCTGCTCCCTAGCTCCCACTGGAAAAGCACCGACCATTCAATGGACTCTGAGTAATATGAACAAATGGCTCCCAGTGCAAGAACCCCGTCCACTGCAGTGGAGGGGGCCACCCCCTGCCTCTGCTCCAGATACTCTCCAGTGGCCAAGAATCTCAGCATTTCTTTCTGGGAAGGAACCAGCAGTGACTGGAGGAGCTCAGACAGGTCTCTAGAGCAGACGTTTCTGTTTTCAATGAACAAGGCCAGCAGAGTTGCCTGGGAAGTGGAGACACATCCTGAGTAGATAAGCACTGCTGGTATTTGCTTGTATCTGCTAGAACATCTCAGCCCCTTGCTAGGCACGCCAAGCCCTGCCCATCCCCACACTCACATGTGCTGTGGAGCATTGCTGTAGGAGCCATGTTCTAGTTTCTGCCACTTGCCGAGGTGGGCGGCAGACCTGTGGAGCAGGTCACAGTACTTGGGAGGCAGCAGCTGTGTGGTGAGCATGACAAAGGCATTGATCCACACCATGATGAGGTGCTCGCAGGACCAGCGCATGTCGTAGTACTGGGTGCTCTGTGAAGAGACCAGACAAGAACTTGGCACCACTGTCACGAAACAGAAGGAGGAATGACAAGGGACATACTGCATGTGCATCCAGCAGACCCACACCACACGTTACAGGCATGCGCTTTTGGACCGGTGATTTCGGAGGGTTACAGCTTAGGAGACACTCAAGACTCCCTCCTTGAGCTGAAGGAGAAAGGGCAGGGGATGATACTGCAGCTGGTGCATCTCCTCCTCCAGCAGCAGGTAACAAGGCACTGTGCTTGCCACAGAACTGCCCCAGGAGCACCAATTACACCAAGACTGCTACATGGATTGTGGAGCCCTGCCCATTTCTCTGCACCAACTGGAGCTTGTTCAAGTTAGATAAATGACAGATGAAAAAATACAACCCCCACACTGACAAGAGGTTCCTGGATTTAGTTTGCCAAGCATCCTAGTTGGCTCTATCAGGCTGGCCACCAAAGCCTCTGATCCAAGCATTCAAAAGCCACAATGTTGGATTTGAGACGGGTAACAACAGGTTCTCTTTTCTAGGAAGAACACAGCTATCCATCTGCCTAGGACGGGGGGTGGGAGAAGGGGAGTTAGTAAGTGGGGTGATGGGACTAGAGGTGCATCACATTTATGGAAATACCTATCTGCCAACCAGGAGCAGTACTAGTGCACTCCGGATGCAGCCATGCTCCGCTATCCGGGCTGCCAAAGGGGAGACAGAGAAAAGGGGAATTAACCAGGAATCTGGCCTGGCAGCAGTTCACACAACAGTCAGAAGGAGACGGCGGGCAGGGGCACAGAGAGAGCCAGACAACAGCTACCTTCACAAAGCACAGTGGCAGGAATGCCACGTAGTAGGCACTGAAGAGAGAGTTGAAGAGAACTTCCTTGATCCTGCGGTTGAAGTCTGCTTTTAGGCACTCCACCTCATTGCGGATGAGATCTGGGGAAAGGGGGCAGCTGTGGGTGGGGATAGATGTAGGATTATTGAACTGTTCTCTCAGGGATTCCCACAGAAGCGAGAAGAAGTCTTTGACCAGGCTGCTGACAGCTGAAGCCCCATCATCCGCCACCTGGTCCTGTACCAAGTAACCACAGTCTGCAGGTAGAGGCTGTGCTCTGCTGTCCTGGTGGAAGCAGCACAGAGGGACGTAGACACCAAACCTGCCATGGAAGAAAGAAAACAATGGCTGAAATAGCCATCCCAACAGGGAGCAGGGGGCACCTCCTCAACAGATACTGGCCCTGACAAGAGTGACAGCACATAGGAACCCTCACTCCAGAAGCAAACAGCCAACTCTTCTCCCCACTAAAAGCCCAGGGGCTGCAGCTTCAACACCTGTGCAGAGAAGCTTATTTAAACCCCATTTGTAGAACCAACAATCCCAATGGCTCAGTCTTCAAGTGGCAGTAAAGGCCCCTCACACAAACAGCAACTGAGGCAATTCACTTCATCAGCTCAGTGCTACCTCCCCTAGCCACTCCTGCTTCCTTTTTAATCCTAAATTGAGGAGATATTACAGCCAACAGCTCTGCTTCCCACAGTGGCTTGGATGGCTCATGGCACCCCCAAGCAACTGTGCTCCCCCTGCCCAGAAGGTACAAGGTGGTGTCACTCACGGGTAGCCCAGGAAGAGAAGGTTGAGAACAGAATGGCTGCGGAAGAGGTTGACCAGAGTCCAGCAGAGCACCCATCCACAGAGGGTGAGCAGCACCAGGCGCACCATGTAGTGAATCGCCGATGTTGCACCCACCTGAGAGGCCTGCAAATGGAGAGGAAACACTCAGCAGTCCTATAACAACTAATGCTAGAAGATGAGCACAAGGGATGCCTGTGGAGGAGGAGCAGCGAGAGGGGTGCCAGGAGGTACTAGAAGAGGGGTAGCTGCCCTCTTCCTCTCAGAAGCAGGAAATTGATTCTCTTACGAAGGTACATGCCTTTGGTTTTATTAGTAATTGACAGGATCCAAAAGACTCAAATAATCACGAGTTGTGAGGCATGACTGAAATATGGTGTTTGAGGAAAAATTCAGGGATGCAAAGTAGAAAAATATTTTTGCTAAAGTCCCTTATTGCTCTGATGATAGCCCAGGATAGCCTGAAACCCATTTCCTCTCTCTTTTCTTTAGAAGGATCAGGTCTCAGCATTCTGAAAGGTCACAGTTCTCAGCTGAGGGAAGAGAAGCTGTACACCTTGGCAATCCCCAACACAGATTTCCATAATTTATCTCTTTTGGATGTGCAGGCTGCAGTCTAGTGAGGAGGCACCACAGCAAGAAAGCCTGATCCAATCTCCAGAGGAGAGAAGGAAACTGAACTATGAAAAGATTGTTAAGGGTTAGAGCCAACACATGGGATACACAAGAACTTGCATGGAAGATTTCAATGCAGGAATTTCAGTCTATGGGAAATTTTACAGAGGCTGTGAACACAAATGAAAATGGAAGGAATCGGATGAAAAGAGAACTTCAGAGTTCCCACCATCTCCATTCATCTATTCAACAGGACATAACTGTTCCTTTATTTTATTTACTTAGTTTTAAACACTGCTTAGTTGCTTAGCCTAGAGTTGTATTAACCATTTCAGTGGACAAAACTTCTATCTTCCTGAAAATGACCTTTTACAGAGACCTATTTGGCCTGGTTCTGCTCCCACAAACACAGAGAAGGAAGGTCTCAAAATCTGTGGTAGAATGACCAGAGTCTGAGTTGCTGAGTAACCAGGACTGGAAAAGCAGTTCGACCAGTATTCCTGATTCACTTTGGTGTAGTCAGACATCCTCCTCCTGACCTTTCCCCCTGATCTCCTGTTCATTCTTGGCCAACCTCCCTATTTGCTTTCTGGTACCCACAAGATAGTGGGGTACAGTGCTGTACCTGCAGAGTAAATAAGCAAGTGGGACCATTTCATCTCCTCTTAAGATGTAGAGGCAACAGAGCTACCCAATACTGCAGGACATGACTGGTCTCAAGGAGAAAACTCCAAGGCAGAAGGGCATCCCCAGAAACTTAGTCCTTCACACCCAGACTTTTCTGAGGGCAGAAACCCTCCAACGTGCAGAATTTTCTTAGGCCATGGATGACCATCTGCAGCAGTTCTACAGGCGGGAGAGGGAACAGTGGGAATGTTACCTCAGAGATAAGGGCCCACACCAGCCTCCGTGCCAGCATCACTGTGATGAACGCCGCCAGGTGGTAGTCAATGAGGTGAAAATTCTGAAGGAGGAAAGAAAAAAGGTCTTCACCAGGAAAAGGGACTCTGAAACCACCCAGATGTGGTGAGACTAGAAAGCTGGCTGCTGGAGAGTACATTAGGACTGTTAGGACCTCATGTAAACATTCCCCAAATCTCTCTATTAGGGATGAGGGAAAAGGGATTACATTAGTAACACGGCTATGTCTCCAGAAGCAAGATCTCCTCCATAGGGAGATTCCTTCCCATGGAGAGGTTTCCACAGAAAACAAAACAAACCCACCATTCAGGCAGGTATTTTTGGGGTCAAAGGGACATCTAAAACCAGAATCCTACTATGGAGAACAGGTTGCAGGTTTTCCACAGAAAAGCCCCTGAGCAACCAGAGGAAGGGCAGCCAAATGGAGCCCAGAGTGAGCACACCAGCTCACTTTCCCTTTTGGTCTCAAAAATGGTCTGTAGCAACCAGTGCTTCCTGATGAAACCAAGCTGATCCGAGAAACCTCATCTTCATTGGCCATGAAGTTCTCTGGCTGCATCAAGTTAGATACAGTTCTTACACTTTTTCAGTTATCAAATATAGTCTGGCCAGGAGAGTTAGCAGACTTCAAATACTGCTGTTCAGTACTTCAAGGACATTTTGGGTAAAAAAGAATGCTTGAGTTGTGATGGGAATAAACAAATGACTGTTAAATCCTGCCGGGTAGGGAGCCTCAAACAGAATGATTTTACTTCTAAGCCAGCTGTGTCCAGCACAGCAGAGCTGAGCAGGAGGCTGGTGACTGGAACACCAGCACCACCTGTCGGTACAGGTAACTGAGGGACCACCTCATGCTTCCAAAGTAGCCGTAAGGACACGGTTCCAGCTGCGCAGGCTGGCTTTGCTCATGTGAGGCTTGCTGGCTTACAGGCAGCTTATTGGGACAGCAAGAACACTGAAACCGAGGAGGGTGAGAGCTTTACGTGAGCTGAGGATCTTACCCCCTGCCCAACTCTGCTGCTGCTCTGCTGTGGGATCCTAACAAAAATCTGCACATCTTCCTTCTCTCAGGGTCCGTTGTTTCGACTGGGAAGGGGCACTCACAGACAGCTCCTGGAGTCTCAACTCTGTGTCAAAACCTAGGGGCTAGCTAGGCCATGCAAATATCTGCAAATTTCCCCTGAAGGAGTCCTGCTGACTCCCCTCTCTCACCTGCCATGTATTTTCTCCCCTGTAAAATGGGGGATGACATGGCCCTGCCTGATGGGGGTGCACGTGAACTCTCATTCACTCCCTTAATGTCAAATGCTTGGTGATTCCTGGACTGAAGAAGCATGAAAAGAAGCTGTGTCATGAAAAAGCCCAAGTGATGGCACTTGCTGGGGAACTCACCAGTGAGGTGCAGGAAGCAGGGTGGTTGTATGGGTACCACCAGACAGTCTTGTAGATGTTGATGTACTGAATGAAGAGGGCTACCAGAAGGTAGATGAAGAACAAGAATTCAAAGAGAAGACTCCCATCCAATGGCAGTTCAGGGATCCGGCAGTGACGCACAGGCTCCGGAGTAATCAGTGCTGTGATCGGAGGCGCTGAGAGGCTGATGGCACTACCATTCCTGAAGTAGATAGATCTCACTTACTTGGTGAACATTCTACAACAGCTCTGACATTTTCCAGGACAGAGAGTGCCTGAGGTTGTAAATTTGAGACTGGGCATTGCTAGGGCAGAGGTGACAGCAGTCTTGCATTCATATTTCTGACATGAGGCTGGTGGTGAGCATCATCTTAGCTCAAACAAAACCCTTATCCAGAATTTTCTCTGAGCAACAGCTTGATCTGTCAGAACTGCTGTGACATGCCCAGCAGTATTTCAGTAAACTTGCACACTGAGGAGCAGAGGTACAGAGCAAAAATCATTAAGGACTCTGTGCTACACCAAACACATAATATTGGCTCCTTCCACCCATCACCACTACAGTAGCACCCAGCCTCCTTCTCTAGCATGGCGAAGTGCCCATTGTCTTTCTGTTCATGTCCTGTTCTGTTTTCTTTTTAAAAGAAGAGTAACTAAAAATGGAATGGAGTAGTTCAGCTACTTCCTAGAGGCAAACCTCTCAAGTGTTCTCACACTTCCTTCTTTCCTAGCTTTTCAGAGGAGGCTAGGACCTCCAACTAAAAGCTCTGGCATACTGAACTGACGGAGGAAGTTCAGACATAACTATGCTGTGTCTGACTGAAACCAGATAAGCAACGCTCTCCCAGGACCCTGGGGCCCTGACTCCACAGTCTCAACAGTCACTTGCTCCTCAAGAATGTCAAACTGTGTTATCTGTCTCTCTGCCCCAGAGAAGTCTGTAAAGGCCAAAGCAAAATGGCTTGGATTGCTCTACTCTGCAAGAATGAACCTATTCTAGGGCCCCAGCATGCACCAAATAACTTCTCTAGTCTGCCAACTTTTCTATGGAAGGAAGTAATGCTGGGCCCTTTCAGTTTTCATACCAAATGTGGTGATCTCAATGTCACTGTGTGTTCCTGTTTCAGCCCCCAACTTCCCCAGAAAATGGAGGTCATCTTTCCAACTATGAGAATTAGTTTCATCTGCAACCAGCAGGTCTAAAACAGAATATGGGCATCCTCCTGCCCTGCCTATTATGCAGGAGGAGGAGTCACAGCTGTGCTCTGACGTGTCACACTAATTCCCCAGGGCAGTGAGGGCAAGTGAGCGAGACAAGGACTCATCATTTGCTAGGACTCACTGCTCTGGGAACTGCTGCAGGAAAGACAAATGGAGCACTGTGTGATTTCCACCCCTGGCTGTCGTGACCACAGTGAGTGGTGAAGGGGGGCTGAGGCCACTTCCACAGTTCCCTCCATGGGGCTGGTTTTAATGCATAAGTCAAAAGAGGGGCTGCAGAGAGAAGCATGTACCACAGCAGAGCTGAGAAGAGAAGCTGGAAGAGGTTTGTCACACAGGACTTGTTCCCTCTTGGGTGAGCCATCTCCTAATACCACAGCGGAAGGCTCAAGGTTCCCATTTCCCAATCCCTCACTTTCACCACCAAGCCACACTCCTGCCAGGGTTCAGGGTGGATCAAGGCTCCTTGCTTTCAGCGCTGTCCCAGGCATAGGTGCCTCAACAACCCTCCCTTTGTCCTCACCTGTTCCTCAAACCAGTACCGTTTCCACAGCTCCCACCGACCAGAGTCTGGAGAGAAGGCAAAGCTGAACGGCTTAGCTGCTGCCGGCTGGGTCCCCTCCTTCCACCGGGCATGACCAGGAACCAGTCCACTGCCAGTGCCTCCAGCAGGCTGTGCCCCAACACCCAGACAACGATCCAAAAGCCTTCCCAAGTCTGCAAAGGAGGCAGAAACATCACTTAAGCTTTAAACTGCTGGTCACCCAGTTCACACTCCAGCCAAGCAAATTCATGCAGAGGGAAGTCACTCTCATACACTCAGAGCCCTGTGGGACACTCATCACCACTCTAAAACACTGTGCCACTTCAATGGCAGCAGGTCTGCTTGCACACTCAGGATGAACACCACTGACACTGCGTCTCTAAAAAGGGGCTGCTTATAACAGCCATCAGTGACTGATAGCACTTACTGCTGGCTGGAAAGCACCACTGAGCATCTCCAGAGCTGGAGACGACACAAACGGGCTTTATTTCAAAAGCAAGCCTGGGAAGAGCCCTCTCCATGTTGTGGTGGAGCTACTAGAGCTCCACAAGTCTTTTTAGCCACCCAGCACATTACTTGCCCGGCTCTTGATGCTGGTAGGTAATTTGGACACCCTCTGGCAGAGCACTGAACTGACAGACAGGTGTCCACGAAGGGAACTGCATGGTTCAGCTCCTTCTGTGCTAAGAATGCCCAACTGACACCAAGGTAATACATCCATTTAAAAGTGGGTTTAGTTAGCAGAGAAGTGCAGCAGGACATACATGTATGCATGTACTTCAAATGCTCATATAGGCAATCACATAACCCAGCCCTCAAAAGAAAAATAATTCAGAAGTAAGCTTGTACATGTTTATTTAATCTATTTATTTTTAATGACACATTTAAATCTATCAATTCCTTAAACTGAACTAGTATGAGAGAGGCTGGGCAACTCTGAATAGCAGAAACAATGGTGGAGTTTCTGGCACAGACTTTATCACTTCCCATACAATTTTTCTTCTATTTCACTGGTCTCCCACACGACACTGCAAGGATTTTGGCAGTCAGGAAAGTTTCCAATGGAAACACACAGCAGACATAAGGCAGTGAAGGACTGAACTGGAGTGCATGTGTGCTGTACAGGAAAAGACACTGAGTGAGCATCTCAGTACAAGGACTTTGGTGTGTCTGTGTGCCTGGAGTCTAAATCAGCTGCCCTTTTGGAAAAATATCATAGCCAGAACCAGCCCGGGGCCAAAAAAGCACACCCACCTTCTGGGAAACTCTAGATGTAGCTTTGAAATATACAGATGGAACCTAAGGTCTATTTATAATTCAGTCATCACCTCCTTTAAAATCCTGAGAAATCACAGCTGGCAGAAATGCCAGAAGTTTTTTCAGTGAGTCACAGTACTGTCACCATAAACACAGTGTGCAGGAGTACTTCTCTAAAAAACTCCCTCAAAGAATTGCCCTTTGTATTAAAATTTCCCATCCTTCATCTCTACTCCAATAAACAATTGTCATGGTTGAAACCAGGATACCAATTCTCAAACTTTCAACAAAAATCAATGTTTCAAAAGATGAATGCTTTCCACATACCCACATGAAAGTCACTTGGAAAAACCAAACCAAACCCAAAGAAAACCACACCAAAAAACAGAGATCCTGAAGAGAGAGAGAAAAAAATGAAAAACGAGATGTGAAAATGCATGAAAGGCGAGCAGACATTGGAGAATTTTGGTTTTGAGGTAAATAATGTGTTTTGGCAGACTTTAAAACTCTCATATCTCCAATAACAACACAACAGAGATTGAAGCCTTCCTTACCTTTCTAGTCAAGACTTAAAGCTTTCAGACAATTTTCCCTAGGTTGTTCTAGAGTTTTATTTGGGAATATTTGTATTTCAGGAATTAAATATAAACAAGAAAATTCTCCTGCATGTGCAAGACGAGCAGGGGCAGCAATAAACAATGCAGAATGCACTTAGGGCATTCAGACACTTTTGATAAGCAGCTGAAGTGAAGGAAAAAAAAGAGAAAAACCTCTAAAAAAGAACAGACTTGAAAGCCATTTTAAGCCAAATTTAGCTACCACATGGCCTGTGGTAGCTGAAACAATTGGTCTGATTCGACCTACAGGATATTTATGATAATGGATGCAATATGTTGGTGGTCTAATTAGTGCTATTAACAGTGGAAGGTATTTTATACCACATTCAATAATTCATGTAAATAATTTAACAGGTCTCATTAGTATCACCCCATTAGTATGCCTCACACGCTCGCCAATACAGACACTTGGACACGAAGTAATGGCAATTCCAGCCCCTGGCTTTGCAAACCAGTAAAATGCAGGTTTCTACCAGTAAAAACAACTGCGCATGGAAAGAAGCCATCCTTAACATCAGTGCACATATTTTAAATGCACTTGAATAAGCCCTTTCACAGTGATTCATGAACATATAGACTGGGCAGTTCCTCAAGCCAAGCTTTAAATAACTTTACTTTACTGGAGTTAGATCAAATTAGGTAGGTGTTTGTTGGAGCAAAATCTGCCTAAGAACCATTCCTTTTTTGTTTGCTTTTATTTTGTAAAACTAGCCACACAAAACTGAAGCTCCACAGATAAAGCTAAACAAAGCAGTGAGATTACAGATCAGATTGACTCTAAGTCTGCTTTTTTTGGCCTTGAACCAACCAACAGGTCTCCTTTTTGAGGAGAAAGACATGGGGAAAAGCCTTTTTATAGCTTCCAATTAATAAACAAAGGCATGATTCTACTTTGAAAAATATGTGAATAAGAAAAAAAGGTGTCCATAACCCCTTACTCCAACAGATAATATGCCAGTCATATAAAGTATTAATGAAGAGTCCACCCTGCTCCCTTCTCTGTTTGCATTCCCCACCCCATCAATGATCTTATTTTATAGAGTCATGCAGAAAAAGTGACTAATGAAAGATAAAAGCTTTTCCTGACAAGACTCTTTAGTCCATTAATGTGACTCCACACTGTTCTTTCCAGTTCACCTACAATTTCCCTCAAACACGAGTCACATCCTTGTAGTCCCTTCATCCTCAAATCCTCAGAACGGATACTACCTAGCCTCCAAGATCTCCTCTCTGAGGCAGGTGTGGGCATCATAAAAACACACAGGCAGGATCTGGAGCCCAGCTACAGAACAGCAGTGGTCCTGCCCAGGCACAGGGAATGGATGTGGGTATGGACAGCTCTTGGGTCCTAGGACAGACCATGCTTCAGGACAGAGACAAAACCTTCATTTGTGACACAGTTAGAAGAAAATCCAGAAACAGAAGGCATCAGACGTTTTGATTTCCAGTTCCTGTTTTTAGGACGACAGAAAGCACTTTGTAGGGTTTTTTTCTGTGCAACAATATCCCTCCTGCCCATCAGCTTCCCAGCTATCCTGATGAGGCGGGATCAAGGCAGGCAAGAACCACAGCTGTGTGCAAGACTTTACTGATAACAAGCTAGGCAGATGAATTATTCACCAGTTCAGAGGTGAAGCAGTGTGCAGCCCTGTCCTGCTCCCCAAGGACCATCACTCAGAATCCTACATCAGCAGCTGCCCAAACAGCTCTTGCAAGGGGCAGATCAGGAGAGAGTCAGTGACTCATCAGAATGGAAAGTGTGCCTGGTTCCCCATCTCTTTGCTGGAAATGCTACAAAGCACAGTCAGTTATTTTGATGGCATTAATGTTTTGTAATTGGAGAAAACTCCAAGCCTCTTCAGTCCTCCCAGGAAGTTTGCTGCACTGAGGCAGGAGAACTCTCAGAGGCTGGAAAAATTCAAGTGGCTCTCCTTGGCTCCACAAGTCCTACAACCCGTTCCTTGCAAGAGCAGAAAGGGAAATGTGACCATCCTCACTTGCAGCAATGTGGTTCCAGAAGACCACAGGTCTCTCACTGCAACTCTCCATCTCGATTAAAGCAGCCCTCTTCCTGCTGAGGAAGCATGTGACAGCTGGGGGTGAAGCAACACGTGGCCTCTGTGGTGAGGGACTCTGCCTGCTTCTTCAGCAACACAAGACACTCCCAGCAAGGCTTTCCATTCAGGGTGTCTGTGCGTTATGGAAACACACCTGCCACGTGTGCAGTGCTCCCTCGCAGGGAAGCGCAGGCAGCCACCCCCACGACAGGGCTGCAGAGCACTGACACAAAACACGACTCATTTCTGAAACTGAAAATGCTCTCTTGGTTGCTAAAATCCTCAATTCAACTCACTGCAGCTGGTCAGCCTAACCCTAAACTTGCAGTTGTCCAGCAATTCTAATAAAATCTTTGTAAATTATCAGACAAGTTTTCTTTTGAACTTTGAACTTTGAGAGTCCTAGTTACTCTAGGTTGTTTTTTACTTCCTTTTAGTGTGAATCTTTTATTTATTTATTTAAATTTAAATTAAAAAACAACCAAAGCAAAACCCCATTTTGACAGCTGGAAAAACACAAAGCCTAGTAATCATCCAAAAAAACACCAAAAAGAAAAAAAATCACCAGAGAACAGAGGAACAGCGATGGCTGCACCCAAGCTTTGGTCACAAGGCCACCGTGTCAGCACCTTCACATCTGCCACACCAAAAGCCAAAAAGATGCAAAACTTCTGTGAAAGCCCCATCTTGGTCTGGGAATAAAATAAGCATTTGGTCTTTGAGAGGGAGGAAACAACCGACAGGTTATCAGATGGAAAGCTAAATATTTGGCTTGCACAGAGCTGCCCCAGTGCTAAGTCAACACAACCTTTCAACTCCGACTGGATCCAAAGGCACACACCCGCCACCTGGCCCAGAGCTGGGAGGCAAAACCGGTTAGGAGGGAGGTCTCCAAGTCAGCACATTTTCCAAGTCCTCATGCCAAACAGAGCGATGGATTAAGAGGGTGATTCGGCACAGAGAGAGACAGAAACACCCCCTGAAGTGCAGCCCAGACTCCATCAAACAGGACAGCTGGGTGAGGAATCACCAATGTTAGGTGGTGCACCAGTAAGACCAATTTTTGCTGAGTGACTAAGAACCAAGAACATCCTCTGTTCTAAAACCATCTCCAGGTCAGCGTAGGCTTTTCTGATACAGCACAACTCTGGCTGAAGAGGCTCCATCTATCAGTCCTCTACACAGATGCCAAAACCAAAGGGTCAAAGTAGCAAGATGAAGGCAAGAATTAACAAATGGCATATATACTGTATAACTTCGTTCAAGTGTTTTCAGCAAGAAAGACTAGATCTAAGCAGAAAAGTAAGTGGGAAAAATAAGAGTTTTAGCTAAAAACAAGGCGAAGGCAGTGCCTGCCATTTGTAGCTGCCACAGTACTTCAAATACCCACAATACAAAGATGGGAACAGGAAAGAAAGGTTTTTCAGGAAAAGCCTCTCAAAGTGCAGTAAGCTCAGTCAGCTCATTTTGCGGACATGCTTAAGGATAGGACATAGATTTAAGTTCTGAATACTCTAGACAAACAAAATTATTCAAGATACTGAAAAAGCCTTTTTTAAAAAACAGGTAAATCCTACACATTCCCTAAAAATCCCCTCAAAGACCTTACTTTAGGGGGTACAAAGAAGAAATTTCCAGAGGTATGCAGGCAATAGTGTCCTCTTCAGAACACAGGCGAGTTCAAATTTTTGTGAATTGGAGGAAAGTTGAGACACACACTAAGTGCTCTAAACAAACCTCTGGCAAGTACAGGAACAAAGCCATAACTCCTGGTGTAATAAAATAGTATTACCTTATATTACCATATAATTACCTTGTGCAACTAACTGCTGCAGGAGGTCAAGGCAAACATCTTAGGAAGACTTTAATGAATGACTGCAATAATTTTATGAATGAAGACAAGCGAATTTATACTCCAAAAGAAAGGGGAAAAAAACCGAAACAAACCCACAACACAAGACCCTCAAGGCTCAGCAGCTCCAAGTGGCCAATAACACTCCTCACCAAGCCAACAAGTATTACACAGCTAGCAAGACATTAACATTTTCTTTGGCTTCTTCTGATGTATACAGCAACGCTCACAGCCAAATACTGGATCTGGAAATAAAGAAAGCATTGGCTCATTCTCATGTGAGAACAAGACAGAATTGCAAAGTTGAGCTTTTCCAGCAGCAGAGGGAAATGCAGGCCTGACCAGTTGGGTCACAGTCTATTTTGGTCCTACAGTTCCCATGCTTCTGAATTGTGTGGGGAAAGGGACAGCAAGCCCAGCCTCATCCAGAGTGAGAGGCCCAAACTAAAGAGCTGGAAGGAATTACTGAGCCAGACAGACAGTTCTCCGAGTATTTAACAACACTAAAGTTTTAAACTCCAACCCCACATTACTGATAAAAACTGAAGTTCTGTTTAGAAGGGGACTGGTTGGGAAGTATTGCTACCTCACAAGGGCAGTGCTTCAGCAGACACAACACAGGCAAAGCTATCAAAGCTGGCCGTTAATACAATTTGTCAATGCATCCTCACTCCTAAGTACATCTTGCCCCAAAGCTCTTCAGTAAACATTATGCACAGCCACAGCTCTGCTAAAACTCAGCTACAGATCACTCTCCCTTATACCATGCTATGTGCAGTAAGTGGGAAAGGCGGGGCATTTTAGGTATGGCCACTGAAATGATTTTTTTCTAAGATATCAAACCAAATGCACAACAAAACATCACTACTGAGGAAGAAAAAGAAGAAAAAAAAATAGAAGATGCTCATGCTTTAAGAGCCCATCTTAAAATTTTCCATCAAGCAAGCCACCAAAATATGCATTCTCCTCCCAACCTTGAACACAAACCCACAGTCTAATGGTCTGAGCACAGGCCAGGATGTCTTTTGCTTTTTAATCTTTCCTCTTCAACTGACTTCCAGGGAACTTGTTTTACCAATACAGACCTCCGTTTCCTTATCCAAAACAAGATAAACTGTTCAGAGAGTATTTCTCCTCCCAAGGGTCTCTGTATGTAGTAGTGAATATTTTTTACATTATTATTTTAGCGCTTTAGACAAGCTTTTTTTAAAACAAACAGAAGCAGCTTTCCTGCTGGTTTTGTTCCTCTGCCAATCCCTATGTTTAATTTAATGGAGATCAGCCATGATGACAAATCGTGGGGAGTCACTAGGATTTTTCTATTTTGTCCTCAAATAGCTAAAAATAAGGCAGGCATCTGCCATCTGTAGCAATGAGCTTGAAGGCATGAAGTAGAATACAAGTGAAAAACCACTTCACTTCCTTGAGCCTTGCACAAAGTCATCACACTGGGATTCACAGCGGAAAGCATCAGTGAGACAACACTTTGCACATCCCTGCCACTGCGGAAAAGCAACAATATTGCAGGGAATTCTAAACAAATCGTAATTTGCATAAATCATAAATTTGATTTAAAATATAAACCATGTATGAAAATGCATGGACTCTCCTCTATTTGCCACTTAAACAACAGGTTCAGGGGATATAAAAATTCCCCACAAAACAGTAAGTCTTCAATTCAAACTCCATGACTTTGGTAGGCAGCACTCAACTTCATACGACTGTTTACAGAGCAATTAATCCAGCAGACTGGGAAAATGCATGAGGATACATTAATCTCTTGTATAATTAATTATACTGAGACTAATCCAGCTCTCTGAATCTGCATCCACGCTCCCTTATATGTATTTCTGAGCCGCAGATGTCTACTGATAATTTTGCTTTAAACCAACAATTCCAAACCCCCCAGTACATAGGGATTCCACTGCACCCTGTCTCCCTGATGAGGTTGCATAATACCCACTTCTCATCAGAAGTCTCATTTTCACTTGCAATACCCAAAAAAAGTCAAGAAAAGGTTGGAAATAACTCACCAATGACAACAGTCCCCAAAGAATGGCACGAAATCTTCCAGGGAAGTTTGTGAAAGCTAATGAGCTATTTTCCCAAGTCACACAGCTACTAGAGATTTACCTCTGATTTTAAAAATCCACATAGCTAACAGCTATGCCACTTACCCAGCTCTGGTAGGGTTAGAAATAAATGGACTAAAGCTCCAATTTTAACTGCCAGAAAAAAAACTTCTTCCAGGATTTCGTGATTCTGAGACAGAGGGAAAGCACTAAGACTGAGGAGCAGGATGGTCTCAGAATCACTACTGTCTTGTTGCTTTCCACCACATCCATCTTTAGGAACTGTAACTCTGCTGAGGAGCACTGAGTGGCCCAACTGGTTTCTGAACTGAATGCTCATGGAAACTGGAGGCCACCTTAACAAACATGTCTAGTACATATGCTCTTGGCTGTATTCTCACACGTCCAGATGTGGTGTCTACAGACAGAAAGAAAGTGTTAAGTTTTATGACAACCAGGCTTGAGTCAATCTGCATTACATACCTTTTCAGAGAAAGATTTGTGTTCAGTGCTACTCAGTTTCAAAATCAGCAGAAAGGTATGGGGCTTCCCCTATAAAATACTACATGCATAATTTAATTTAATTTTTAATTTTTAAATCTAAAATTTCAGGACAAAAAGTAGTGTCTGAAGAATGCACAGATTAAAAACGTGATTAGACCTATCTGCTTTTGAGTACTACATAACAGTCCACCTATATTGGCAATGTTGCATCAGCACAATTATTGCTATTACAGGCAGGCTCGTAAGATGAGAATAGCTTTATTTCCTTAGCTACCACAGAATTTACTGTGGTAAATGCCATTAGTGTCTCTGAAAGACAAATAATTCAGCAAGATGCTAATCTGTATATTGCAGGAAGTTTTTATAAGAATTTATCTTCTTACAAGCAGAATAGAAACATGCTCTGCAAAGTAGGAAGCAAAATGTTTTATCCCCATTTTACAATCAGAAAGACTAAATATAAAAGTAAGAAAAAAAAGGACTGAATTTCCTAAATTATTAAAGATTTTGAATGCTCAGATTGAGGCAGTATGGACACCTCTATCAGTAAGAATGTGGACACCCAGAGCTTCTGGAAGTCAGGTCTCAAATGCCTGCAAGTCACAACGTCTGGAAAGAGACAGCCAGGAATGAGCTGTACAGGAGGCACGCAGGTGTTCTGTGGTCTTGAGATCAGGAGTACACGCTGAGCACAGGTCACTGTGTCAGTGATATCACCTGAGCTTCTCTGTTGTTCCAAATAAATCAGACCTGGAAAACATTCCCAGCTGATGTGCTGGTTTGTACAGCAAAACCTGAGGCAAAGATGCTCAAGAACAGAAACAAGGAGTTAGGTGCATCTATACTTGAAGAACTTCTTCCAGTCAGGTAAGGGACAACAAGGAGCAGGTGAAGTTTCAGCCCAACCCCCAGAAGGGTCAGCATTGCCTGGCTACCACTTAAGCACCAGTGAGTCCAGATTTTACTAGCAGACTATCATCCAAGCACCTTGACTGAAGGAGCCTGCACTCCAAGAGGTGCAGCTGGAAGGAGAAATGAGTGTCAGAACAGCCCAACAGCAGGAGTGCCTGGAGGTGAGCCATGGAGCAGACTGGGAGTTAAAAAGGGCTGATGTTCTCTGCCTTCAGCATCCTGTGAAACTGAAGCTGAGCCATTCCAATCCCATGCCTCTACTGCTGCATCCTTCTCCCAGAAAATCTCTTCTGGTCACAGTGAGTTAACAGACAGAAGGGATGGTTACAGAAGGGATGCCTTGTCTCCAAAAATTTCGTAACTCACCCCTTTGTAACACAGACATCTCATTTCTTCACTAACAGTTGTAACAAACGACAGGGACACGAGGGGCCCCTTACTCACAATGGAAAGCATGCATGAGAGCAATCAGAGATCGCAAACAAAGCTGCCTCTGTTTCTGCTGTACGTTCACTTGTTAAAATGATGCTGGAGTAGCGAAGGAGTTGCCTCATGTAATAGGAAAAATCATGGGCCCAACTGCTACCCTATATAAGGGAGCATGATTGATACACTGTTTTCTCTGTGGTACAAAAAAGAACAGCGTGCACCCGCATCCATTCTGGAAACGCTACCTTATGGCGGGTTGGATTTGCCTGGCCTTACAGAAGATTGCCTCAGCTCTTCATCTTCCACGGGACAGTGCCCTTGCAGGACTGGTTACGTAGGGACAGCGCTTTAAAAGCCTCCAGCACACCTTCCCGTGACCCCAGCCCAACTTCCCCGCGTTTAATCCTCAACCCTTCTACCACAGAGCACCCGGCTCCCAGCACCGTGCGTGGACCTCCTCCTTTAACCCGGACACAGGACGAAATGTCTGAAAGGAGAAGCCCGGGACCAAGTGCCGTAACTTACCAGAAGGACGGAACAAACCCGGCACAAGCGTCCCCACCACTCACTCCCACCCACACACACACACACGAAGCTCCGGAGGGCGGCTGAGGCGGTCCCTGCCCGCCGCCCCCCTGAGCCGCCGTGGCTTTCCCGGCGCGGCGCTGCCCGCGGGAGCGGCGGGGCCGGTACTCACACATCCAAGCGCGGGCGGAGGCGCGGCTCGGACATCAGCCGGCAGCGGGGTCCCCTCCGGCGGCAGCGGCCCGGCGGCGAGCCCCGGCCCCGCAACCCCCGGACCGCCCGGGGGCAACGAGGCTGCGGCGGCGGCGGTGGGAGCCCCGTGGAGTGTCCCTCCTCCCGCCGGGCAGACCCACCTCGCCGCTGCCCCGCGGCGGGGCAGGAGCAGCGGGAGGGAAAGGAGGGGAAGAGGACGCAGGCGGGCGGGTCCGGCCTCGGCGCCCCGGCGCGGCCCTGCACAGTGCCGGCTGCCCGGGAGACGTGGCAGTGAGGGCTGATGCTCTCATCACACGGCGACAGCGGCGGCCCCCGGCGGCCGCGGCCGGCCCAGGGAGGGCAGGAGCCGCGGGGCGGGGCGGCGGCCGCGCCACGCCGCCATCTTGGTGGTGGCAGCCAGAGGTCTGGCGCTGCCGTCGGCCTGGCCTCGCTGCTGGGGCTCCTCAGGCAGGCGCTCCGTCTCGTGTGCTCCGGAATCACAGGTTAAAATAGACAGCGAGAGCTCCACACCGAATTACGCAATCAGGTTGGCAAAGACCTCTGAGATCATGGAGTCCAACCTATGTGCGATCACCGCCTTGTCAAATAAACCATGGCACTGAGTGCCACGTCCAGTCCTTCCTTAAACACCTTCAGGGACTGTGACTCCACCACCTCCCTGGACAGCCCATTCCAATGTCTAATCATCCTTTTAGTCGGAGAAATTCCTCCTAATGTCCAATCCAAACCTCCTCTGGCACAGTTTAAGACTGTGTCCTCTTGTCCTGTCGCTTGTTGCCTGGGAGAAGAGACCAATCCCCACCTTGCTACAGCCTCCTTTCAGATGGTTGAGAGAGTATTAAGGTGCTCCCTGAGCTTTCTCTTCTCCAAGCTAAACCCCAGCTCCCTTAGCTGCTCCGCATCAGACCTGTGCTCCAGACCCCTCACCAGCTCCATTGCTTTTTTCTGGACTTGCTCCAGCATCTCAATGTTTTTCTTGCTTTCTTGTAGTGAGGGGTCCAGAACTGGACACGGGACTTGACGTGTGGCCATGTCTTGCATCATGAGATTCCATTAAAAACAAAATCATAAAATCATAATGAACTGGTTCATTATAGCCAGCACATCTATTTATCCCATGGCTGGACATCAGCAGCTGGAAAGCCTTGTTGCCATTGCCACCCTCAGTCGACGTGGAGAAGGCTCGTGTTCCCCTTTGAAACCAGCACAGACTCCACCTCTTATTTTATATAGTTTACATCATGCCAGCTCCCACACTTTCAAATGTCCCATCATCCTTCCTGTCTTCTGCTGTATACACACAGCTGTCATTCCATAAGTCCATCTCCATGAAATCTCAGCTGAGTTTGTTTTGTCCATGACCTTGAGTTGCATTTGCCATAACAGTGTTTTGGGGCAGAGAAGATGGTGTGTGTTGTTGGACTGTTGCATGGTGAAGCCAGTTCTGATTACATCACCACTGCACTTGTCCAGATTCATCAAAGTTCATTCTTTATTAATGTGGTAATCAAAAGGGAGTTGGGTTCAGATCCCCAAATCCGGAGTTGGTGGAGACGGGTGCTGCAAAGTACTCAGTGCACTGATGAGCATATCACCACCATATAAGTGATAACACACAGTCTTATATAGCAATTACATCAAACAGTTTAATTAATTGTAATTCCCACCCAAAATCAAATCCTCTTGAGGCACACACCAGACTTCCCCATCCTTCCGTGTTACCCATCAAGTGCACCCAAGTCCTTGAGCAAAAGCAATCCCATGGATTGGTTTTGCTTTTGCCTGAGGCAGGAATAACCTAGACTTTTTTTCCCCAGCATATTTTTTATGTGCACTACTGGGAATATGCCTAGTTCTCCAGTATGTAAAAGTTTTGATTGAGCAGTGCCAGCCTGACTGACAGATTCGCTGGCGCTGACTAACCAAGTGGCTTTTGCTAAATGTTTGAAGATTCCACCCATTGCTCTCAGTGCAGTCTTTAACTGTTCATTGCACTGCTGGATTTTCCCCTGGAGGCTGGTGTGCCATAGGGGCTGTTATATCCACTCAATACTATGTTTTTCGCCCAGTTGTCTACAAGGTTGTTTTGGAAATGAGTCCCATTGTGTGACTCAGTTGCTTCTGGCCTACCAGGTCCCCACAAGACTTGCTTTTCAAGGCCCAGGATAGTTTTCTGGGTGGTGCTATGGGGCCCAGAATATGTTTCCAGTCCCCCAGTGAGCCCATGGTGGATTTGTGGGAGTGTGATATATTCAATCTGCCAGGCCTTCTTATATTTCAGCCAGCGTCCTTCTTACTAGAGAGCCTTTAACCACTTGACTTGCTTAATTTCAGCATGCTTCCCTTTCATGGATAACCTATGTGACAGTGTCCATGGTCAAATCTACCCCTCAATCATGAGCCCATCTATAGTTGCATTGCTTTCTTGATGGCCTGAGGTGTTATGGGCCCACGGGGCTATAAATAATTCACCTTTATGTTGCCAATCCAGATCCACCTGAGCCACCTACTGGTTGTTTGGATGTTCTGCAGTGGCCCGACTCGGGCACACGAGCATTTTACGTGATGCACCTTCACAACCAGGTTCTCCACCCAGGCAGAAATATCCTGTCACAATGCAGCAGCCCAGGTGGGTTAACCTCTGCACTGCCAGCTACTCTGCTTCCATCACTGCAACCACCTCCACAGGGCATTTGCCATCATCCCTGACTCAGTAGAAATGTAAAGTATTGGCCATTTTTCCTCATTCAAAAATGTCTAAAGCCAGCTGGGTGGCTTTCACCTCTGCAAACTGACTGGACTCTCCTTCTCCTTCAGCAGTTTCTGCATCTTGTCGTAGGGGACCCGATACAGCTGCCTTCCACCTCCAATGCTTTCCTACAACACATCAGGACCCATCAATAAACAGGCCATATTGCTTCTCACTTTCTCATAATTTGTCACATAGTGCAGCCTCTTCAGCACATCTCACCCCCTCCTCTGATCATATTCTGAAATCTTTACCTTCTGGCCAGTTCATGATCACTTTCAAGATTTCTGGATGCCTGGGGTTTCCTATTCGAGCTCATTGTGTGATCAGCGGTATCCCACTTATTCCACATAGCATCAGTTGTCTGATATGCAGAGGAGACCCTTCCTTTGAACATCCAGTCCAGCAGAGATAACTGGGGTGCCAGAAGGAGCTCTGCTCCAGTACCAATCACTACCAAAGCAGCTCAAACCTCTTCATAAGCCACAGTTATCTCTTTTTCAGCTGGAACGTAGCAGGCCTTAGATCCTCTGGCTCCAAAAGCCATGGGGTTGACCTCAAGTCTCCCATGGTGCTTTCTGCCAGAGGTTCCACATAGGGTCAATCTCCCTGGCTGCAGCACAGCTCACATTTCTAACATCTTGCTCTGCCCAGACTGGCCCAAGGGCTATTGCATGAATTATCTCCTGTTTAGTTTGTTCAAAGGCTTGTTGATGCTCCAGGTCCCATTTGGTACCACTCTTCTGCTGGGTCACTTGATAGAGAGGACTGTAATTTGGAATGGGCATTCTCCAAAAACCCACAGCAACTTAGAAAGCTTGCGTTTCCTTCTTGCTAGATGGTGGAGGTGTAGCTGTTGTTTTGTTGATCACACCCACTGGGATCTAATGATGTCCATCTTGCCTGGGTGACATACAGCATCTTTCTTGAAGGGATACTTTTCCTTCATGCCTGACAGAGTGATTTCCAGAGGCTGAGGACTTGTATCCCTTTTCCAATAAGCTTGTCAATTCCCCTTTCCCTAGAGAATGACCCCAGATGCTTGGCTTCCCTACCCTCTAATTCCAGGCTACTAGTCCCACTATCCCAGCATTGAAGCAGCCAGGCGATAATGTGCTCACCTGGACAATGGATGAAATCTTTTCCCATAATCCATAATTCACTCAGTGATAGGGATCGACTGGTGGTTACCTTCTGTTCTGCTTCTTCCTCCTTTTCTTGTGATGGCCCCACTTTGTCCTCATTTACTAAATGAGTCGACTTTCATGTCCATTTCTTCTTGTCTGTAGGGGCGACTGACACTGGCATGGGTTGGGTCTCTGGTTCAGCTGCACTGCCTGTCACTGGAGCTGGATTAGCTGCAGTGCCTAACGCTTTGCCATCAGATCCAGAGACCATCTCATCCCCTTGAGGTACTGAATAATGTTGAACAGGGATCAGTAGGCATGGGCCAGGCCCCAGCACATCTCAGTGATTTGTGCCTGTCTGGAATTGACAGGATAACAGCATACTTCTCCCAAATATTTATTCTGCACTTGTTCCAGGAGGAAGGTCCAAAACACTGCAGGTTCCCACTGTTCTAGGTACTTGCCACATTCTATCCTACACATCCTGCTACTTGTAACTATCCAAACTCAGGGAATTCTCTTGGTAGTATTCTTAAATAGTCGTTTAACCACAAGCAAGACCTGGAACATATTCAGCATTCCTGGAAAGAGGACCATGATAGTTTCAACATCCCAAGGACATTCAAAATTTTCAAAATCCTCAAACACTACTGTAATTAGTCTGACAGGAAAGGGGAAAGTGTGGAAGGATGTCTCCTCCATAGGTTGTCTCTCGGAGGAGGAAAGACAAAGGGTGTGATTATTGGTAGTTCCCAACAGATGGCTCTCGAAGAACAGAGGTGAGCAATGCTGAGTACACACACCAGATTAGTCTTACAACCAGTAATTCTATCATATCACAAGCCAGCATTATGAAGTACAATGAAATGATAACCTTAGCCCAGACCTCAAAGGCAATAAAGCCAAGACAGGGAACACATGCTGCAAGTAAAGTGCTCCATAATACAGCCCTGAGAACAAGTGCAATGACTCTGAGGGCAAATAAATCGATGTTGTGACCAGTGAATGTTAAACCAGTGCAGCAAATGCTTATAATGAATTTGTTTTAACATGCTCTGGTCAGATCTGTCTTTACCTCAACCCTCAGGGCTCCATGTTGAGCGCCAAGAAGGATGTTGACACAGTGTAACACCAGCTGGCAACCAAGTACCACCCAGACTCACTGCCCCACCCACCCCGCAGTGGGATGGGGAGGAGAACCGGAAAAAGGGCAAATCAGTGGGTTGAGATAAGAACAATTAAACAATTGGCATAAAGTAAAACATTAATGCAACTAGTAATAATTGTAATGAAAACAGAGATTACACAAAGAGAGAGAAATAAAACTCAAGATAAGAAAAATCAACAAACCAACGGTCATGCCCAATACAGTTGCTCACCACCCACTGACTGATGCCCAGCCTATCCCCTAGAAGCCACCAGCAACTCCTGGCCAGCTTCTTCCAGTTTATATACACTCATGTCACACTCATGTGACATTCTATGGTATGGAATACCCCTTTGCCCAGCCTGGGTCAGCTGTCCTGGCCATGCTCCCTCCCAGTTTCTTGTGCACCTGCTCCCTGGCAGAGCACGACAAGCTGAAAAATTATTCACTTAGGGTAAGCAGTACTTAGCAACAACCACAATATCATTGTATAATCAACATTATTCTCATACCGAATTCAAAACACAGCACTGCACTAGCTACTAGGAAGAAAATTAACTCTATGCCAGCCAAAACCAGGACAGCTCTTCTGTTTTACTTTTAAAACAAATGTCTGGAAGGGACTCTGGTAAAGTCTTATTGGCTTATCAGTGTGATTTGGCTTGTTTCTGGTAGAGAATTCTCCCTCTTCATTCCCTGCCAGCAGATCAGGGTCTGTGCCTCATGCATTCACTTTCCTACCTTCTCCCACAGCAGCATTCTCACTTAATTTCCATGTCTACAAACTGGATCACAGCTGCTGCTCAGTGAACAGACTGATTGTGTCTGCATCACTTCACACCTCAGCTTTGCTCATCCTTCCCCTTTAGCCACAGAAATGACCAGTGACAGCCCAGCTGTACCAGCAGACTGTGGCTGTAGTTCTGTGTCTGAACCTCTGTAATACACACCTCGTACAAGGAAATCTGCCAAAGCATTCTATTGCTCCAGATCAGCTGGAAAAAGTACCCAAACAAAAGAGTGAAATATTCAAGGAAATAAATTGTTCTTATCCTCAGTCCAGGTGTCTTTAAGGCCTGAGATGCATGCTCCAAGAGAAACCTGCTCTTTGTGTGAAATATGCCCAGGAGAACTTAGCTGATGGAACTATGCAACAAACCACAGTAAGGTAGGAGACAGAGATCTGTGCTAATTCAACAGGGGTGAAATTCCTTCTCAGTCACAAATCTGAACAACAGTTCAAGTCTGGATATATGTAGATGAACCTTATAGCTGCTGTGCATTTTGAATCAAAGAAGTAACTTTGTGCTATATATTAAAGTTAGGCTAATGACTTGAGCACAATTTTGGGGGGATGTTTTAAAGATTTACACACTCTCCTCCCTAGCATATTATGTACTAATTGTTATGCCTACAGAATTCAATAAAACGGTATGGAGACTTAGGTGTCTCTTCTTTTCCTTTCTCATTCTTACATGGAAATGTTAATGTGGCCAGGACAATAATGGAGTGACAATTTGTACCCACCTGCCCTTCATAATGATATTTCAGAAATAACCTGCATTTGTCTGCCAGGGTCCTCATGTGCAATCCATGGCATATTGCATTTTTATCAATGAATTCATCAGAGAGCTGCACGAATGTTTGGACCCTTGCTTTCCTTATATTTGCAAGGAAACTGTAATCCAGACTGAGCCAAGGAAACTAGTACTGAGAAACAAGGAACAGGTCAGGCAGAATGGCAAAAATGAGACCATCCTGGCTAGGTTTTGTGAAATCTGCCTTGTTCAGCAGTCTTCTAACTTATCCTTGCTTGAGACTTTATCATAAAATACTGGATTACATATGTGGGAAGCTCAGCAAAGCACAGAGGTCCAGGTTCAAAAAGAGCCTTCTTTGATTAAATGTGTAACTGCTGCAGGGATTTAGAACACTCCTACTGGATCATGCAACACCAGTTTGCCCCCAGCAGACACTAACAGTATACAACTTCCTATGCTCTCATCACATTTGATTTTCCTATCTGTTCCTTCCAACTCTGATTTCTTTTCTGTTATTTAGGTTAATGTGATTTTCACCCACTTCTCACTTCTGCTATGCTTCGTGTTTTCTGCTGTCCCTGAGAAAACCTAGACCCCTTTTGCTACTCATTCTCCCTCCTGTTTCAAATCCTTTTCCTGTCTTACCAACTCCTCAGTTTTTCATTTTATCAAACACCTCCTCTATCATTTCACTCCAGGGAACAGGAACAGTCCTTTAAATTTACCCTGGGATACGGCTGTTGCTTATCTCAAAGTCTTCCCTTGATAAAGCAAAGATGTAACTTCAGTCTTGTGTACACATGTCCAGGTGAGGTTGGGTACCACTAACTGTGCAATTGTAGTGACGTGAAATTCAGCATGAACTAATTGCTGTAATGTCCAGCAACTGCTGGGATGACTTTTGAAGATCTCTCTGTACCATAACCACATGCAAGAAAGAGTCGCCATTGTTACTCACATTTCGAGGCCATATGGCACCAGCTTTCATCCAAACAATTTATGAGGTAAAAATCCCTGTGTTTAAACTGTGAGACTGAAGAACAGAGATGAAAAGAAAAGCTGCTTTCAAATGCTGCAGGGAAGAACACCCAACACAGACTTTGTATCTGCATCCAAGAAAACAGGGCTTCTATGCCTCTTCTAAAAGTATGTGTTATAACAAATTTATTTCAAGTCACTGATGTCTATGTGAGTAAGAAATGAACCTGCAGGGCTTCAAAATCTACTGCAGCTCAACAAATAGCAGCATTAACACAATCAGACCCAAATGACCCGCGATCCGATTCTGTTTGTGCAGAAATTCTGCCATTTCTATGGCGCAGTATTGAGATAAACTACATCCGGGATTGCTTCCTCAGTAATTTTTTAGCAGCACTAACAACCTGCAGGGAAGGATTTGATTTCTTAGGGAAACCTTTTATGTTGTGCTGGGCAAGTTGATGAGGTATCAGGTTTGCTGTCTGGTATCATTGCTGTTTCCGGACAGGAAAAAATACTGGTCTCTCCATGACCTCAATGTAATAATGTTGCTCACTCAGCATGCCATGTACTGTGTGTCGTTCTCCAAACTGGAGATGTAGCATTCCACTGAAATACCTCCTGCTAAGTTTACAGGTAATTATTTATTGGATGGCATTATTTCCACAACTAATGATCTTTGCTCCTTTTCAAAAATTAAAAAAGTATCATTTTACACTTTGCTAACCTTGAGTCACTGGGGCATCTGGGAAAATCCCAGCTTGTACTACATTTGCATGTGGTGTGGAGCTCAACAATGATTGATATTCTGGGTAGTTTAAATTCAGTCCTTGTCATATTCTACAAGTGAGATTAAAACCAGCAGCTAAAGAGCGCACCTAGGACAACGTGAATATTTGAAGTAGGGGAAAATGTAACATTTGCTTCACAAGAGAATAAAGATAGAACACTGAAGGAGACCCCAGACTCAGGGCCCTTCTCAAGACTGTTCCCATGAGATCCACAAGGTTTTATTTTTTGGAACAAGCATAACATTTAGTTTGGAGAAAAGAAACCTGGTTAAACAAAGTTAGACAAATGTTACATTTGCAAGATAAGAATATTTGTGGAGGAAAACACACACAGAGACTTTTATAGAAAGTGCTTACATCAGTTAAACACAGTGTTCCGTGAACCATAAACAGAGTTAATTGCTGTTCTCACAATGTTTCCCACATCCCCTGCGATCACATAGCCCAAGTTTCCCATACATCCTTTAGATGCATACATCCTGCATCACAGTATTCCTGATGACTGCAAGTCCATACAACGCTTTCAGGTGCCCTGCATAACGCGGTTCGTTTTGAGCATCTTCACACATACCTTTGGCCATCTCACCTCTCCCTTCCCTATTCTGTGAGAGCACCACCACAGTAATTTCAGGTCTCATTGTTCGTTTCCTTCTCTTTGTTGGTCTGTAGGACGAGTGATTTGCTGTGTGCACTGGGATTTAAGATACACGCTGGTTAAATCTGTGGTATGAGGGTGGACTGACAAGCCGGATAATGCCAATGCACTCTCAGTGGGTCAAATAATGACTAACACTCTGGGTCACTCTCTCAGCAGAGAGTGAGTGTCTTCTGTATCTACAGTTCTGATCCACACAGCACTAACAGAAATGTACTATATTTGAGACCCGTGCACTTTGGCAGATTTTTTTACAATCTGGAAGTAGCATCTGGATCTGACAATTACATAACATCATAAAACCTGACTAAAACTATCAATAGATATGACTGATGCCACTAGAAAAGGGATCACTCACACAGCTATTACTGGACAACTCCTCACATCTCTTTTAATTTTGGATTATCAACATTTGTTACTATTTACAAACAGAAGGAATTTAATACTATCCTTCATTCTTCCTCAGATCTAATTTCTGACAATTACATTGTTTTGCTTTATTTAATTTCCTACCCTGTTAAACAGAAGCTTTCTCCTCTCTGGTTCTTTCAACAGAAGTAATTTCTCTCCACAAAAGAAGATGAATTTTTCCCTTTTCTTGAAGGACTTTTGTGGTGCTTGACAGCAGATTCCTCGTGGGTGCATCTGTATGAGGTCTGGGTGGTGTATTCCAGCTCCTGACAGGCACATATGCAGGCTCACTCTAGAGCAGGGTAGCAGCAGCATCATCCCTACTGCTCCCCTTTTGCTCTCCTTGCTATTGTCGGTGAAACTGCTTTGTTATTTGATCAAATAATTTAAAATAATTGGACTTTTTGGTAGAGAGGGACTGTTAGGTTGAAAAGGTTTGTATGGAGAAACAACCCATGCTAAGTTACAGCAATATGAAATTTGGTTAATCCATACGGTGATCTAATGTGTCCTGCAGGTGAAAACACCTTTGATTTTGAGGCTTTTTTCAAATATTAACTTACTAGTAACAGATAAACACTTTCAGCCATCTGCATGTGGGCAAACACACTTGAAGAGGTTTTTTGCACTCTTTAAGAGTTCGACACCAAAAGCCCTGTTGTGATTTCACTTAAGGAAGGGGAACACCATTCTCGTTCCCGAGCATTAGGTTTTGGAAGCAGGCATCTTAAGTTCTTATCTCTAAGAACTCCTGCGGAGCCTCACCTAATTTTCACTGTAAAGAAGAGCTAAATATCACAGAGCCGCAGAATCACAGAATGGTTCAGGTCGGAAGGGACCTTAAGGATCCCCTGGCTCCACCCCCTGCCACGGGCAGGGACATCTTCCAATAGAGACGTTTGGAGAGGAAGTGAGACTTGGCTTCTGACGAGCACCACCAGCCATACAAATACTGTGATGCCCAAGCCCTCGGAGCTCCCCCGCAGCTCCAAAAAAAACCCCCAAAAACCAAAACCCCAGGCGGTTCAGCATTCTCGTAAATGGCAAAGCTGGCAGAGTTCTGTCACCGCCACCAGCAGCCCGGGCGTGCCGAGCCGCTGGGACCGTCCGAGCCGCGCTGCCAGAGCCGTGCGTGCCGCGTTTGCTCGGGAAGCCCAAAGCAAACAAGCGGCTGAGGCCCGCTGGCTCGCTATTCCCGGGATGGGCCAGCAGCGGCCATGGCGGGAGGGGCGCTGAGGGGAGCGCGGGGAGGGCGGCGCGGCGCCAGGGCGCCTGCGCAAGCGGGTGGGCGGCGGGCCGGGGGCGCGCCGGGAGTGTGGCCGCGTCCCTGTGGCCCTGGGAGCGTGTCCCTGTCCGTGCGGCAGCGGGAACCACGCCGGGAGCGGGGCCGAGCCCCTGCAGCGCCGGGAACGGTGGGAGGCGCGGGCCCCGTAAGTACGAGCTCCGTGTGCAGAGCGGGGGAGCGCGGCGAGGAGCTGCCCGTCCTGAGGGCGAGCGGGTAGGGCTGCGGCGGGAGGGTGTGGGAATGAGCGCTGAGGGTAACGAGAGCCCGGCCGGTGTTTCGGTTTGGAATCGTTAGCGGCGGGGCCAGGGGGGCTGGTTTAATTCCACCTCCTCGGACTTGGAGCATCTGGTACGTGGCCGAAACTGGGTCGTCTTGTGCAGCTCAGGAGTTCCAGGGAGTCCCTGTGCGTGCGGGGAACCCCTCATGGACATCGCAGGCAGGACTTGAGGCTGTGATCGTGCGAGTAATGGTATGGGACATAATGTCATCACAGCATAGCTTTACTGAAATAATTTGCAATAGTTACATATTTAAAAATTACGTACCAGGTGGAAGTACGTATTGTACCGGGCTCGGGGATTGGAAGTCAGGAGGACGCCTGCAATGCACTGGTTTTTGCACTTTAACTACAGCTTTGAATGGGTTTATGTTAATACAGTACCGGGTGTTTTTTTTCACCATTTCACACATGGAAACCGGAGCACAGGCAAGTTATGCTGTTCACTAAAATTTTCTTACTGACAGGACATAAATTTTTTCAGTCACTACTCCAGGTGTTATTTTGGAGGAGCCAGAATAGTGATCAGAGGGCTTGTAAGGAGACTTGCACAGGTTCATGGAAACTGCCATTTGACAGAAACACCCCAGAGGATGATGGAAATGTGTGTGCAGGTGTTGAGGGGAAGCAGAAGTGGGGCTACTAGCAAGAATATTCAAGGTTTTACTTCTGAATCATAATATAAATGCTTTTAAAGTAGAGCTCTGATAAGATTTGAATCCTTCCAGACTTAAGATTTTCATAACACTCGAGGAGTAATAGTCAAAAAGAATATGTATATTCAGTTTCCTACTAATGCTTGCTTGTCTCAAAGAGTTAACAATGAATATCTCATGTGGATTTGACAATTTTTCTACCCCTTCATTTAACAGCTGTGGAAGTTCCCAAGGGACAGCTGAGGCAGTTTACAAGACAGTTTTCAACAGAGAGGTTTAGAGAAACAGAAGGTGAAAGTTTGATGTCTTTGAGATAGCTACCATTAAAAAAACCCAAAGAAATAAACTTTGGGATCAGTTCACATTCTTCAACTTAAATATTTACACTTTTTGTCAATAAAGTTGGTAGCTGTGTGAGATGCTCTTTCTCTAAATATCTTTTTTCTTTGCCAGCTCAGTGATGATTCTGTAGGTCTTCTGTTGTTAATTACAAATACTCTGATTAAATTTAGAATACTTAAAAGTGCAAGTTCAGGGTATTGTATTGTTCTCTCTCACTGTTCAACTTGGATAATGTTTCATGAACCTTTCTTTAACAGTGTGAAGTATCACCTTTCATCCAGGATGCTGCTACTGTGAATGAGTTTTTGTGATAAACACTTCCCTTAGGTATGATTGATCTTGTTTTTGATTTATGTGGGTATTTCCTTGTCATTTTTGTAAAAGCTGTGTTTCATTTTCACAAATACTTTTCAGTTAGAAGTAAGACATTTGCTACTTCAACTTTGGAAAACTTGGCTTTTTGTTTTTCTCCTTGGTTTGAGTTGGCATGTCCTTCTCTTTTAAATAATATGTAGTAAAAAATAGGAGTTGACGGGTGTTTGCTGGCTTTCTATAATATGATCTTAAGTCTAAGTTACCTGTATGAGTTTGGTGAACTTGGGTTTTGTTAGTTTGAAGGAGGTCTGTCTGGAGATTCTGTAGCCTGGTCTACTGATGCAAGAATTTGGTTAAAAGCTGTTGGTTTTGGGTTTTTTTTTGTGCAAATAAGTAGTTCAAAAGTCACCCAGCAGGTCTGCAACTGGGATAGCTGGTTTTTTTTTTGCTTCAGAGACTGGAGGTTTTGCCCTGCATATAAATAGGACCTTGAAAATATGGTAAAACAATGGGAGAGAGCTTCCATCACGTTTTTCTTTATGGTTTTCAACATCTTTAGCTTTATAAGTATTTTGTCTTCTGTTTGAAGTGCTTTGGCATGCCTACAAGTAACATGCCTTAGAGCTGCAATTGGGTCATCTTGGTGTCCTGAGAGCAACAGCTGGGTAATATTTATTTGTCAGGCAGTGAACTGTGGGATAAAGTTATCATGCATTCTAATTCAGATAATCCTTTTAAACAGATATAATGATGATTGTAAATGTATGCAGTTAAAAGTAAGAGCAATGTTTTTGGATCTGGTGTTAGTGGGACATCATCAGCACTAATCTTGTGTTTCCCCTCAGTCTTCAGTTCTGTAGTTGGCTTCTGAACTCTTGCAGCTAATTTTATTCAGTGAGATGGGAAGGGGTAAGGCCTGCACAGTAATGGGAAGTGAAAGGTTGGAAAGGAGCCACTTATCCCTGCTCTGCTTCTGAGTTAAGTGTCATCCCTCTTGACCTTCTCTCTTCTTCCTGGAAAGAGAGAGAGGTCTTGGTGCTTGTGTGCGGAGGGTTGTAGAGACAGGAGCTCTTTAGCCCTGAGAGGGTCGGAGAGGAGGAGCCCACATCGCCATCTCCTTTAATTCTCCAGACTCTCAAGCAGGATCTGGTTAGGTGGGGGAAAGAAATTAGTAACTGAATGTAAGAGTGATATGCTATCTCCCTCTGCCTGAAATTTTGCTGAGCTACTTGTCCAAAAGGTTTAATAATATCCTGAGTCTCGGGAGTATATTTTTCAAATTGCTTCTGCAAGCATTTGATTAAAATTTCGTGTTGCAATGTTGTACTAGTTTTGAATTCCAAAATGTTGTTCTAGGCCATATCACTTCCAAAGGGTTTGAGTTAGAGCTCTTAAATTGTATGTTTGAAAGTTTTCTGCTGCATAAAAATCCATTTGCCAATTGGTTGAAAACTGGCATATGTATAAAACACATAAATTGTGTTTTAATGTGGAAAAAGTCCTGTACATTTAGTAGCTTAACAAAGTCATGCCATCTGCGCAGCTTTTTGATGTCTTTGCAGTAGGCCCTGACAATTTGTAATCCTTACGGGAATAAGACTGCAAAAATAATAAAAAAGTAAATCTGTTCATGCCTAAGGAAGCTTTAGCTGGAATGTCTTTGGTGCAGTTCTCATGCTGAAGTACCTTTATGAGAAACAAATAATGGGATTCTGTTCTCAGTTAAGCTTTCATAATACATGTTCAACTCTATTAGTTTTCATTTTTTTTACAACTTTGTTCATAGGTACTTGTAAACTGAAAATTATAAATGTATTAAATCTATACTACTTCTGTATTGCTTTATTTATCTGTGGTTGACACTTTGATTTAAAAAACTGTATTGTGAAGCTGAAATAAGAATACACTATATTGTAATATAGTGGTTTTCTCAGATGTTATTTTATTGTGCAGGAGAGAATTGAGTGAGGAATTCGACCAGGAATGTGTTGACATGTTTTTATAAAGTATCAAGGCCTGTGACATCTGTCATCTATACTGACTGATGCCACTCCAGCAAGGCAGCAGCTGCCAGAAAAAGATAGGGTATTGCTGAGTTGAGTCGTGACCTGAGCATTCCATTACACACGAGGTTCCTGTGTTCTCAGAAATCTCTTTTATCATGTGGTTTTTCAGGGTATTCCACTCATCTTGGATGGGAAGATGTTTTTGAAAAGTGCTGTATTTCCTTAAAAAATGTTTCTGTGGTAAGCATTAGGGAGTGATGGGCTGTGCCAGAACTGTTTGCTGTATCCCTCACTCCGTCACTTCGGCTGGGCTCAGGCTGACAGTGCTGCGTCTTACAGTGAAGTCAGTGGCTCAGCTGTAGCTGTGTAACAAGAGGGGCCATTCATAAATGTGTTTCTTGGCCTAGAGATGTTAGATGGCATTTCCTAGAGTAGCATCAGAATTCACTGTGCCTCAGGAAAGTGGAAACTGTACTGCAGTGTTGTAGTAACACCCGCTCATTTGCTATGGCTGGACGTACAGGCTGCAGAGAACTCTCTCAGCTGAGTGTACAGTAGTTGGCCCTATGTTGTAACAGGAGGAGATGCCTTGAGGGAAGCTGCAGCCTGTGGCATCCTGGCCTGGATCAGCAATAGTGTGCCCAGCAGGATTAGGGCAGTGATTGTGCCCCTGTGTTCGGCACTGGTGAGGCCACACCTTGAATCCTGTGTTGGTTTCTGAGCCCCTCACTAGAAGAAAGACATTGAGGTGAGTGCTAGTTTGGCCAAATTTAGACATATATCGTCTGAGAGAAGGCAGGTTACAAACCACCCCTCCCCCACCAGGTTTGGGAAAAAAGAAACTTTTTCCTCGAAGGGAAGTGAAAGAAATAAAAACTATTTATTTAACAAACACACAGGAAAAGGATAATACTGCTAAATAATAAAATCTCTCGCTGTGAGGAAAAGCCTGGGAAAATGTTGGAGTCTTCCCTTTGGTCTCCCTCTTCCTCGGAGCTGGGACTTGGCCCAGGGCCAGGCCCTCTGTGCTTGGTGGAAAGTCCTCCCAATGTGTTCTGATATTGAAGCAGTCCAGCAGAAAAAGGAAAAAAATCCAAAATTCCTGGAAAAACAAAGTTCAACTCTCTGGAGAAAAAAAATCCCGAAAAATGGCTGAACAAGCAAGCAGGGTGCTTTTCCTGCTCTCACACTCCCAGCAGCAGAAGGAAGAAAAAATGCGGAGAGCGAGAGTGTGTTGTCTGTCTGTGTCCTTGAAAAGCACTGCTTTGAGAAGTTTGCTCGGTTTTCGCTCTCTCCGCTCAGTTTAAAAGCATAGAAAGGCATAAAACTAACTTCTGGGCATAGAGCAGCCATAGGGAATACTACATCAAGTCACCCCAAGACAAAGTGCTTAAGCAAGTCCAGACAAGGGCAGCAGAGCTGGTGAAAGGTCTGGAGCACAAGTCCTATGGGGAGCAGCTGAGGGAGCTGGGGCTGTTTAGCCTGGAGAAAAGGAGACTCAGGAGAGATCTTACCTCTCTTTACAACTACCTGAAAGGGTCGGTCTCTTCTCCCAAGTAATGAGCAACAGGACACGAGGAAACAACCTCAAAGTTGCACCAGGGGAGGTTTAGATTGGATACTGGGAAACATTTCTTTATAGAAAGGGTTGTCAAGTCTTGGAGCAAGCTGCCCTGGAAAGTGATTGAGTCACTGTTCCTGGAAGTATTTAAAAGACTTGTAGATGAGGTGCTTAGGAGCATGGTTTAGTGGTGGGCTTAGCAGTGCTGGGTTAATGGTTGGACTCAACGATCATAGAGGTCTTTTCTAACCTAAATGATTCTACAATTCTATGACCTGCATTCCTTGTCCCCCTGCACTGTTGTGGATTGGAAAGTAGAGGAGGTGGGAATGAATAAATGAAGTTGAGCCTGGGAAGAAGGGAGTAGAGGTGAATTGTACTTTTTGTCTCTCACCATCCCACTCAGTTTTCAATTGACAATAAATTACTTTTCCCCAAGTTGTCTCTGCCTTGTCAGTTGATAAGTGACCTCTGAATATTTACCTCCCCCTCTTCTGTTCAGGAGCGGTAAAGTGAGAGAGTGGCTGGATGAGTGCCTAGCAGCTGGAAAATCAGGAACATATGTTCAAAGGACAATGGACTTCACACATACCAGTGCTTAGGGACTGCTGCATTTGTCTAGTGCATTCCCTGTGGAGAGAGTTGTTCAGCTTATTGATCATAAACCAGAGCAGGCTGGAACATGGGAATAGCACTCCTTGTTTGGGGTAATATTGAGTGGAATAACAATGGTGTCCCTGTTAGGGATAGGTGAGATAATGAGACACACCTATTTTCTTCTCTGTCCTGCACGTCCGAGTTAAAAATGTATGGAAAGTGCTCTTTCAGTGCTTTTCTGCTGTGATATTCTCTTTGTATGAAATGGATTTATTGTATTTACCTACCAAGCCTTTCCTCATTTACGTTGTTGCAATCGCTGCTTCTGTGATGCCCACGCTCCTGGAGACAGTAAGCTGTGTAAGCTAAAATATCCAGGCTATTGCCCTGGTTTCAGCTGGGATAGGGTTAATTTCCTTCCTAGTAGCTAGTAGAGTGGTGTGGTTTTCATTTAGTATGAAAATAACATTGATAACACACTTAGTAGTGCTTACCCCAAGTCATGGACTTCCCAGTTTCCCAGTGAAAAGGCTGAAGTGGCACAAGAGGTTGTGAGGGGGAACGGCCAGAACATCTGACCCAAAATGGCCAAAGGAATATTCCATACCAGAGGGCATCATGCTCAGTGGGAAGGCTGGCCAGGGGCAGCTGCTCAGGGTCTGGCTGGGCACTGGTGAGCAATTGCGTCATGTCTGTTCTATATTCTAATTATCATTATTGTCACAGTTATTCTAATTATTGTTTTCTTCCTTTTCTGTCCTATTAAGCTGTTTTTATCTCAGCCTGGGAGTTTTATCATTATTACTTTTCTGATTCTCTCCCCCATCCCACTGTTGGTGGGGAGTTGAGGGAGTGGCTGTGTGGTGTTGAGTTGCCAGCTGGGGTTAAACCATGTCAGTTGTTTCCTGGTGTGTTACGTATTCTTTTATCTTTTTTTTTAGTTTGTAATTCAGGGAGTTGGAGCTGCCAGTACTTTTGTTCCTTTATATTGAGTATCAAGCAGTTATCAAGTAATAAATAGTAAGAAAAAGAGTGTGGAGCCAGCACATCTGTGTATCTCTTTGTATTCTTGACATACTGGAATATTTTAGCTGGTAGTGGCTGTTACTGTAATCAGGCCCCACAAATGCACCTTGGTCTGTTTGTTTTTAACTCATACATTTCCTCTTTAAAATTGCCTGGTTCCAGGCAGTTTGTAGAATGTTACCAGTCGTTGCCTGGAAATATCTGTTATCATTCTCCTAAAATAACCATTCCCAGTCAACTGAAAGCTGAACTACTGTTTTTCTGCTGGTTGTCATATCAGGTTTTCTGACATTTTTCAGTGGGAAGTGTAGACAAAGGATTACAGAAGATTGCTAGAAGTACTGCTTGTTTCCTAATTCAGCCAGCTCCATGTTTTCATGAGAGCTTGTGCTGGTGTAGAGAAATGATAGTTTGGGGACTGGACCAGAGAGAAAGATGAGATGGTGACTAGTTGAGACCCAGACTGGTCTGGCTTTGTGACTGACCAGTTGAAACATGTGGTAGTACTAAAGGCTCTTTCCGCACTACTGAGTATCTGAAAGGAGTCTTGATAATAGATAAGACCTTTCTGGCACAGAGGAGGTGGCACTCACTGGGGAAGCCTTGAAATACCTACCTGCTGGGGAATGCATGTGTTGCACAAAGAGTTCAAACAGGTTTGAGTTACAAGAGATTATCACTCCTCCTGAGGCTGTACCTATACTTTCTCTCCCATCCCTTACAACAATTCACCATACCCATATACCCTGTCTGCTCAGTTCTTATCTTTTCTGTATCTTTAGGTAATATCTGTATACCATCTGGAAGCACAAGAAAATCCCACACCTTAGCAGACAGGTGTGCTCATAAATTCCTCTGATGTAGATGCAGTTCTACTGAAGGAAGTGTGTTTGTCAGCACACACACACACACACACACACACACACACACATATATATACACACACATACACAGAGCAGCTCAGGAGGAGGGTTAGGGAAGTTGGCAGGAAAACTGTACCGGAGCTGAGCTAGCACTGACATTGCAGTACTGCATCCCTGGTAGCCTGAGGGAGCCCCAGATGGGTGAGATGACAAAGTGACACCTCTGTTTCCATCCAGCTGATCCTCTGAGGTTGCTAGAGGAGTTTTACAGGTCAGAGTGGTAGGAAAAGCACCAGTGAGGGACAACCTTGTAGTAGAAAGTTGTCTTTCATGAAAAAGGTCAGTGAGCCAGGCTGTTTGCATGAAGTAGATGCTTTGGTCCATGGTGGGACTGTCATCAATGGGTGTGTCCAGGTGATAACAGACAGGAGTGTGGTGGGAGCATCGGGACTTCTCCACAGATGTGGACAAGAGGGTGGTGGGCAGCTTGATGAATGACATCTCTAATGTTTAAAATCTCCAAATGGAGCAGGTGCCAAAAGGGCACTGATAGAAATTGTGGTTTGCTTTTAGGAGCAAAGGCTTGAGCCTTTGTTTCTAATGGAAGGGTTTGTTGTGGAAATTATTTCTGAGCAGTATTGCTTCTGTCCTGGCATGCCTGAGTGCCTCTGTGCTGGTTCTGCTGTGCTAGGAGGAAAGGAGGGAGGCTGGCTGCCATCTGGGGCTGGTTCATGAGCTGAGGGAGGGGCATGTGGGACAGCACCAGAGCGCCTCTTTGGCCTGAGGAAAAGTGGGATGTGTTGGCTCTTTTTTTTTCTTTCTCCTTTAAAATTTTTTTTTCTCCCATCCTGTGATTTGAGCTGATTCTTTCCTGCAGCCTGTGACAGGTAACAGAGGTCTCTTTATGGTGTGGGGTTTCCTGGATGAAAAGTGTCTGCTGCTTGTGAAGTGCTCTCCGTAGTTCTTGGAGCGAGTGTTCGACAAGAAGGAGAGTGATGGCAGCAGCAGTGAATGGTTTAATGTGCTTTCTTCATTTGGCTTGAAATTCTGAGAAGTGGAAAGGGAGTTTGTTTGAGGATTGGATTTATTTTGTTTGTTGTTTTTCTTTTGAAATAGCACAATTTCTCGGTGCAGTTGGTGGGTTTTAAATAGGAAGAGGTAACAGGATTGTTAAAGCGTTGCATAAAAGAGGTGTTAAAAGCTACTGGCCTAGCGCCCTACTAAGAAACAAATCTGTTGAAAAGAAGGAAGTGTCTGTGAAAGGAGCAGGTACAGACTCTTGTAAAACTTGAAGACTTGGACTGTCCTGCATAGAAAAGCTGATGCTGTACAGTGATCTTTCTATCTTGACAGATGTGAACAATTTTAGTTCCTTCTTGGTGGATTTCATGAAGAAGGCTGTTACACTTCTGATACACATGGAGCTAACCCATTGCTGCTTTTGATTTTGGCCTAGATAAATTAATAAATTGTCTGCATAGTACAGAGCTGATTAAATGCAGTCCCAAGGAACTTTTTCATGCTTTATTTCCTGCTTGAACTTATTACAGTTTTTAGAATTAGGTTGAAGTGAATGCTCATTGCTGCTGAACCTGTTCTGCTACCTTTGGAATATGTGCATGAGCTTTAGGAGCTTGCAAGGGTTTCTGGAAAATCCTGCGTGGGAAATCTGTCCTTACTCGACTGTGTGAAACAGGCAGAGTCAGAAAGTTGGTTTGTGTAAATTAAAACTTAATTTTCCTTTCATCAGATGAATTATTGCCCTTCTGCATGAGTGTTGTGATGAGCTGAAGGTGACTAATGGTTGTGATCGTGCGTGCATATTTATGCTGCTCGGTTGAAGTGCTCAAGTGTATTTTAAGAGAGAGCAGCATTCTGTTGCTGCCACAGAACCCAGTGGAGATGTGAGTTTAGTTATTATGGGAAATTATTCACACTGACAGTAGTATAGTGTGAATATTTGTCAGAGACAAGTAACGTGAACTTTTAGTAGCAACTACTTATAGAATCTTGCAAAGCTGACAAAGGAAATTCACATGTGTGAGATTTGGAACAGGAGTGGAGGAGAGTAGAAATAGGGTTGGTGCAGTAAGCTCATAGTTTATGTCCATAATTTTAGCATCCTAGTACCTTAGCAATTTTACACCTGCATGCTCTTCCTGATATTTTAACAAAAACAACAAAATATTTCAGAAGCTGCTTCTGACTAATACTGCTGACTGCCTCCTGATGTTTCTTTATGTCTTTTCCAATGGATAGTTAATTTAAAATTTTATTTATGGAAAAAATAATTTCTTTTGAGGGACGGACCATTTGCACTAATGTGAGTACCAGTGGTAAGCAACTGTTTTAACTCCTTTTAAAGATTGTAGTCCACTTCTGGGAAAGTGGGAAGCTGTGAATATAATAAACACCTTTTGATAGTCATTCGTTGCATGTTAAATTCAGTATCTTAACTTTTATGTTGTCCTTTTCAGCCCAGGTTTATCTGGGGCACACTTGGATTGGGTGATGGAGAAGGAAATTCCCTCCTTGTGCATGCACTTGGTGCACTGGGACTTTTGTGGTTTTTTGGAGAAAATTACACCCCTTGGGGGAAGTGCTTCGCCTCATGAATGCTGCATAGTAGCTTAGAGGCCATGAAAGGCAGCAATTGAGATTATTCCATAGAAACTTGCAGGTAGAGTTTAGATAAGCAGATTCTAAGGTCTTTGATTTAATAATTACAGGCTAATATTACCCATGGGGTCCACACTGCTTTCAGATGATTCATAGAGCTCATCACTGATTTCCTGTATGCAACTATTGCAGGGTATAAACCAATGGGGGAGGATGGACATTTTCTCTTTTATTTGAGTCCCTCTACTTCCTTAGAGCAACACTGTGTGTTGCATGTGAATGGGGAGAGCAAGTTGGTTATTCCTTGAACTGTCTGCTAGCAGGGACAGCAGCTGGTCATTCCCAGTGAACCCTGAGAAGCTTGGGAGTTCATCTTGTTAGTCCTGGGTCAGGCTCCCACATCCCACAAATTCTCCAAAAGACACCTGGCCTAAACTAGTGGAAATGTGGACTTACTCTATTCCTTGTGCCTGTGATACCTCTCCAGGGTCTCATGTACTTTGGAGGCTGGTATAAAATAACCTTTTCCATGTTTTTGTGTTTCTTCTCTTTGATCTAGCCTGTTTTATGTGCATTGTCTTTAATCACTGCCTTTGCTTCACTTAGCCTCAGTCCTTGTTCTTCTCAGAGGCAGCAGTTTTCTTGTGTGTTTTCTATATCAAAGTTCTCTTTTATTGAAGTTTCATTCTTTCTCTGCTATGAGATGATAATAACAGCGAAAAGAACTAGAGTGGTAACTATATGATGATGGCAGTAAAAGCCTGTATGAAAATGGAGCTCTTGAAAGAGGGCAGGAAGTGGAACAAAGGATTGGCTCCTCACAGACCTAACACTTTTGAAAAACTGAACCTTTCCCTTAAAAAGCAGGAAGATTTTCCTCCTTCAACTGCGTGTGAGAGGGGAATACTGGACAAAGACCCATAAGGTGGTGCTGACAGGTAGCAGATAAAGAATAATGATTTCTGATACCGGTCAGGTTTCACGCTGCATTGTGCAGCGCAACATAGCATCGGTAATACTGTCTTTCAGAAGAAAACAGTTTATTTCTGCAAAGATTCAGGTGGTTTTCATTTTGGTGGGGCTTTACTCATAGCCAGCAGAATCTCTTGCTTTGCAGCTGTTGTTAATTTTGGTAGGAATGGAAGTAGTAAAACCTGTGTATTGCCAAGTACTGTACACAGACATAACACTGGGTAGTGGTTGCACTTTCTGATCTGAAAAAAAAAAAAAAAAAAAGGTTGAGAGAAAAGAACAAAACAGGAAAGTGGTTTACATAAAATCATGCAGCTGGTTTGTGGCTGAGCTAGGACCAAAGCTCAGTGTCTTGGTTTCTGACCAATTGTTCGTATTTGCTGTTCCTTTTGTGTATTGTCATAACCTGTTTTCATGAAGTCTGTGAAGGTGTAGTAGTGGAGGTGGCAGAAACTAATTCTCTCCTTCCTTTTTTCTTTTTTTGTGGTCCAGGTTAAAGTCATGTTTTGTGACATTTGAAGAGCAAACAATACTATGGCTCCATGAATTTCAAAACTGCAGGAAGTGTGGCAGCCCTCCCTACCTCCAACTTTCCTTCCCTACTGTGACGTTCTTATTGGGAACTGTGGTTTCATCCCCACTGGATATGCAGTGACCTGCCTTGGCATCAGAGCAGAGGAAGCAGTTTGTGAATCAGGGAAAGCCATGGCCTTGGGCTTGAATGTTTATCACCTCTTCTATAAGTTCAAAGTGTTGGTGCTTGTCACTTCGCTTTTGATGGTGCTATGGACCACATTCAGTTACTTAGTGGACACCAGACAGGAAATTCCTAAAGCTAAGAGCATGGTGGAATTTTTCAGGAAGGTAACTAGCCTGGAGCACAGTCAAAAGGAAGAGAAGATCAAATCCACTGCAGACATTCCCATGGTGAAGTCATTTCAGGGTCCCTGCCCAGCTGTGTCCCCATACCTGCGTAAGTGATGGTGTTTTCCTCTCCTCTCTGACAAGTTAATCTGCTGTAGTGCTGCTGACTTGGATTTCTTCCTAGCCGTTTACCAGCTGGACACCTTTCCTGTGAGACCAGTACAACCAGTTGCAGGAAGCACTCCAGGGTGGGAAGTGTCGTGTGGCACGGAGTGCCTGTGCTGGGTCTGGCTGGGAGAGCAGCTGGTGCTGCGCTCTGCATTTGTGGGTAAAACAGCTTTGGTGACACACCGGTAACTCGGCTACTCTGAACGGCATTTGCACTCTCCTGAGGCTTTGTCTCTGTCTGTTTTGGCCCCCTAAAATCCAGTGGGGTGGGCAGGAGGCTGGGAGTGGGCACAGCCCAGACTGCTGACCCCAGCTGACTGCAGGGGTATTCCATACCCTGTGACTGTGCCATTTATCATGCTCAGCAGTAAAAGCTCGAGGAAAGGAGGAAGGAGGGATGTTCATGGTGGCAGCATTTGTCTTCCCAACAACTGCTGAATGTGCTGAAGCCCTGCTTCCCTCGATGTGGCCAGACACCTGCCTGCCAGTGGGGCTTAATGAAAGAATTTTTCTTTTTCCCTTGCTTATGTGTGCATCTTCTGCTTTTTTTTTTTTTAATTAAACTATTTTTGTCTCAACCACAAGTGTTTTCACCTTTCCTCAGGTTTTTGCCTTTTCATTATTAAATATACTTTTCTGTCTCTGTGTTGACAATTGAAGGACTTCACAACTCTGTTGGAGTTAGCATTAATTATGATGAAGGTTCAAATGGGTGACTGTTTTCTTGGTTTGGGCATTTTTATTATTCTTTTTTCTTGGCTTGGTACTGCTAGCAGCACCAGGCTCCTGCTTTGCAGTATCATGTCATTATCTTCTTTCTCTTCCTTATTGTGAACCTGATTAGGGATTTGTTTGGGAAGGTGGATTCTTCCTTTTTCCCTGATGTAAACCAAAAAGCTTCTGTCTCCCTGCACACCCTCACTCCAACCCCAAGGTGTATTTGCTTAATTAAATGCAGCATGGCTGTATTGTACTTTTTCATGGGCCTGCTGAGTCCACAGGAGCTGGCATGATAGCTCAGTGGGAGATAAGAGATGAAAATTTCATTTGGCTACAGAAAACCTTGCTATGTTTTATCTTACAAATTGATAACCTTAAGCCTGTCATGCTTTTTTTGTGCTTTAGGTAGTGATGACTTCTTACAGCCACAGTCCTATGTCTCTTTCCACTTTCTTCTCCTGCGCTTTGCCTGGCAGTCATTTTTGCCCAGTCCTTCTGCAGTAGCTTAGAACTTCTCTTGAGTTTTTTTAAAATATTTTTTATTGCCACTACTTCATAATCAATTTAAGTGACTACATGCTTGACACCCTCTCTTTCCAGTGCCTGTGTAATATCCTTGTAGTACTACTTTTCTCTTGGAAGGGTAAGGAAACCAATTGGGGCTTGAACTTGGGTTTCTTACACTGGTTACAGAGTGCCTCATTAAGTGACTGGACCAGCCACAATCTGAAATGACTCAGGAAAGCTTCTTGTGCTTCTCCTACAGGAGGTGCCAGCAAACTCTCCTTCAAACCATCTGTTACACTGGAAGAAGTGCAAAAGGAGAACCCTCAGGTAGCCAAGGGCCGGTACCACCCTGTGGAGTGCTCAGCCCTGCAGCATGTGGCCATCCTTATCCCTCACCGCAACCGAGAGAAGCATCTGCTGTACCTCCTGCAGCATCTCCACCCCTTCCTGCAAAGGCAGCAGCTGGATTATGGCATCTACGTCATTCACCAGGTGAGGCAGCTGTGCAGAGCTGTTTGGGTGAGGGTGATGGCTGTGCCCTGCAGCCTGAGGAGAGGCTTCTGCTGCCTCTGCTGTCTGACATCCATCCTCCAAACCTGCTTTGAGCAGTTCTGCTTGCTGAGGGGTGCAGCAGTGCCTGCAGCCACTGCTGGTGGCACTACTGGATCTCAGGGCTGGGGAGTGTTGGCAGTGTCTTTAACTGGTGTTCATTTCCCAGTCTAAGTAACTTAGTGTTCCTGAGTTAGCATTCAAGGTAAGCATCTTTTGCACTGCTAATGCAACTCACTTCTCTTGCAGTATCCACACATGTAACTAGGCTGGCCTGTTCTGTCGTCACATTTGGAGTCATTTGGATAGAAGGCCTCAGTTTGTCTCTAGTCCCTCTCTCCCATCAGGCTCTTGTGCTTAGTAAGTTGTGTGTATAATGTGGTTTTATGTTTGCTTTCTCAAACTAAACAGCTGCTGCTTGTAGTTGTTTTATTTGCTCATCAAGTGTGGTGGGAAGTAGTCGTCATGGAAGAGCACTTGGTTCCTGAAAGTTTTATTAATTTCTTTATTTGTATTTTTCCTACCAATGGTGTTTCAGTGGCTAAAACTTAAGCAGACCTGTGCCACATTGTCTTTCATCAAGGTGCTTATGTTCTACTTGCATGTGCGAATAGCATTATATATTGCTCTTTCGTAATATGTTGTCTTTTTCTTGATCTTCTGTTATGTTTGTTTTCTTTCACTGTCATTTACTTACGTGTTCTGCTTTGGCTCCAAACAGACATTTCAGACAGCAGAAGAAAAAGGTGATAAATTAATACAGTTTCTCTTCCCTCCTGATTAAAGAGCCTAGAGTCAATTAATCAGTATGAGGCAGCGCTTTCTAGGTGAAAGCTTACACTCTTACACTTTTGCTCAGCTGAATGTCTCAGCAGAACTGCAATAAAAGTCATGGCATCATATATTTACTTGGAATGAACTGCTCTTCCATTGTTTAGAGTCATCATGTGGCCTGTAGAGTGGTAAAACTGAGGGCTTTCTTTTTTCTGCATTACTACGTATTATAATCATTCATCTACTGGCTCATTCTAGCAGGAAGTGGTGGTTAGGAATAAATTATTGGGAGAATGGGCATATCTTTTTAATTTCTTGAAATATGTGCAGTGGAGAACTGCTGTTTTCATGTTAGCAAAAAGTAATACAGAAGTATGGAAGTTTTGTCTGATGAGAGCAGTGTAGGAGCCTGGGTGGGTGGCTCCGTCGGGACGGATGGAGACGGGAGATCTCTATAGGCAGATCTTGGAACATGCGGTTTATTGCAAAGGGCGTGGGTACAGGGGCACTGCTTAGAGCTGCCAGACTCAGCTCGGAGCAGGCCCAGGAGAGCAAGAGAGTAAGCGGGTAAGTAAAGAGAGAGAGAGAGAGAGAGGAATGAGAGTGAAGAAGTAGTGAGAGAGAGTGTAGTAAGAGTAAGAGTGGAATAAGAGTGTCTGAAGTCCTGGTTACAATACAATAAATCATCTTCTGTGCTGAATATTCTAATTGTCACTAACCAATCTAATACAAGATACAAATCCTATAGCATTTACATACAGCTGTCACTAACCAATCTAATACAAGATACAAATCCTATAGCATTTACATACAGCCTATAAGAGTTCTTATATTACCATAGAGTGTTACATCTTAACTTCTAAAAACTACCTTTGGACCCCTTCTGCTGAGCTAGTAGGGTCTGCTCTGACCCTTGGACCTGCCTGCAAGCAGAGGGTATTGTTCAATCAAGAGGGGATTACTTCAGTCGGCCATACCATTGTTTTCCAGTTGTTCAGTAACTAAGACCTGGTATTTCAAAAGTGGCTTTCATTTCGATGTTGCCTGTAGTTTTCATATTCCCAAAATCTTTTGTCAGGCAATCATATTTATAAGGCTTTCCTGTTTCATCTTCCCCAACAGAGCAGCAATGTCAAACCTGAACTTATTCTGTCAGAGATTGTGCTTGGAAGATTGGAAGCTTTCACATAGCTTTTCCATGCAGATAGGCATGCCCAAAGCCTGGAAAGTGGGTCTAACAAAACTCTTCTGGGGCAAATCCATTTTTACTCTCAATTTGTGATGTCATTAGTTGTTTTAAGTCTCTTCTGAGGAAAGACAAACAGGAACTTAACTGTTGAAATAGAGTCTGTTTTGGAGGTAGATTAAATGGGCCTTTTGTATTTTTTTCTGTGAGCCTCTGAAGGCCTTACTCCAGATTTCTTCTTTTTGGGCTACTTTTAACATCTCTAAAGTCATGCTTCTTTAAATGTATGCATACATGAATGCTGTACTTGGAACAGTGTGAGTTTGTAATCCCTAAAGGGCGAGTAATTTCTTGCCCAAGTAAATTTTGTCTTGTGGTTAGTGTTCTTCTTCCATAGAAACAAAGGGAGACAATTCTGTCCTTGATAAAAGACGAGTAAGTTCTGCTATTTGTTCAGTGTGTGGTCTGACATGGAAAACTGCCCTTCCTGGAAAGCACTGTCAGCTGGCATTTGGGTGCTGTGGTGGCTTTCGTGATAGGAAAACAGAATTTCAGCAGATGGAAGATGCTGCTCCTGAACTAAGCTGGGTTTGATACTCAATAGAAGTGATGGTCTCCAAATGTGTCTGACACCTGATTTGTTCTGTTCACTCAATAACCTATGTTTTCATCCTCAGGAGGAGATATCTCATGGGTATTTTTATATACAGGACATTTTAAGAAGAACAAACAAACAAAAATCCAAAACACATGAAAGCCCCCCCATTCAGAAATTTGACACCCTGATTTTGGGTGAATTGTATCTAAATTTTCTAATGGAAAATTAATCTCCAGAGAATGAATGCAATTGATTATCCATCTCTTAACTTCTCAGAATGGGCACTGTATTGTATTTTTCAGACTGCAGGTATGGAGTTATAAATCCCATCAATCATCTTTGTGCAGGAGCAGATGGTTGTTTTAGTGATGGTGAACAAATTCTGCTTTAGAGGAAAGTGTTACTTTTTAGCACAATAAAACATGTTTTGTATACAACAGCTTTTCCCTGCAGCTCACTTTCTCTTAGCCTGGGGAGGCCAGCTTCTTTCTCATTTTCCATGGAGCCACTTTCTGTCCAGGCACCTTCTAGAAAATATCCTAGAATTCCAAGCAGTTTCTCTTGAAATTTTTTTATTATTATTCTTTCAAGTATATCAGGTTCCTTGTTCTGGAAAATGACTGTCCTGTCCATTTCTGGGAGGGCAAGGTTTGGTCCTCTGGTTCCAGGTGGGAACTGGAGGCAGATCCTCACTTTGTCCTCAAGAGCAGAAAGATAAGCACATGTATGGCTCCAAAGTGACATGATAAGCTTATGAAACTGCCAGGCATGTGTGGATATACCTATACCTCAGCAGTGAAAAATTAGATTTTTGAAAAGCAGCTACTAACTAACTTATAGCAAAAGCAAACGATGAAGACTAGTAAAAAGAAGGTGAAGCTCTGTGCTAGGAGCAGGCCCCATGCAACAGCATAATCAGGTTATAGGTAGGAGGTAAAAATGAGGAGACCTGCTTTTCGCTTCCCACTCTGCCATCTGTGTGTGAGCTGAGGAAATACAGGGAACTCTTTCAGCATCGCTGTCCTTGAGGCTGAGGGAACAAGCATAAATCGTTTGTGGCAAGGGCTCTGACAACTAGAGATTAATTAGCATGGGATTAACATGGGGATTTGGTTTTGCTTTTTTAAAAAGAACTTCCATAAGCCTTACTGACACAGTTGTATGGAACACATTTTTAGGCTATACTGGTACCTCTCTGTTGTGGAGCCTGATGGTAACTCCAGGACTGGGGGCAGAAGGGCAGTTAAGTCACATGATGGAGCACTCACAGGTGGGGTACCCAGCTATCCACAGGCTTTCCTGGCCCTGGCTGTGTGTGTTCATGATGAATAGAGGCTGGAGAAACACTTTGCACCTTTGGTCACTTCGATGCTGTGCCCAGTGTTACAGGGCACTCTTTGTGCAGTCACTGCTGCCGAGGTGCTGGAAAAGCCACACGGATGTGGTTGCAAACCAAGCGATCGGAACAAATGCCCAGGAGCAGCTCTGGTTCAAAAGCTGTGGCACCTTCTTCAGAGTTGTTTTTTTCCATTCTCTTCCACAGGCTGGCAACACCAAATTTAATCGAGCTAAACTGCTGAATGTAGGATACCTAGAGGCCCTAAAAGAAGCAAGCTGGGACTGTTTCATTTTCCATGATGTGGATCTGGTGCCAGAAAATGACTTTAACATTTACATGTGTGACACACAACCAAAGCACCTTGTAGTTGGCAGGAACAATACTGGATACAGGTAGGAAACCAGCAATATGGAAAGAATACCAGCGGGGAAATGCCATGTTACTGATAATGTTCCTCTTCTGTTGGAGCTGTATGCTGTTATCTACCCTTCCTTCTGACACCAGGTTTCTGGTGGTAACACTTCACCTCTCTGGAGTACAGGACTGGACAGACACCTCTGAAGTCACCCCTGTGGTTTCCTGTACAAATGATCATTGTTATTATTCTGGTTTCTGGGGTTGAATTAAGGGGTGTTTCAAGAGGAAAGCAATGTGCCAGAGGTTGTGCAGAGACCTTCTGTCAAAGCTAGATACACATTTACAGTTTCCTGATCCTGTGGTTTGAGGGTGGGACTTTACTGTAACAGAACTTGCCACTTACTTCTGCTGTTGAAGAGGTAATGCCTGATATTGAGAGCTCAGGTGTGGGAATTTGCCAAGGGATAGGTCTGTCCTTTAATTATTTGATTGAACAGTGTATAACACAAGATAATTCTGATTTTTAAATGAGTCCCCTAAGTGCTCATGTGATCTAAATAGTTTGAAGTGAAAAGTCAGGTTCAGTCTACCTCAGAGAGGAAAGGCTCTTGAACTTGGTGAATTTAATGACTAGAAGTGTTTACACTTGTTTCTTTCAAGATTCACTTCATGTCATGTCACTCTAAATATTGATTAGAAGTGGGCTTTGCAAAAGCTAATCTCAAAGTACTTTGAAGTAAAGCTCTGCTTTGCTTCTGCATTTCCTTTGTTAAGTATATGAGAAAGAGGTGGGATGTGCCAATACTTACACAGAATAATACTCACTTTCCAGTCATTTAGTGAAAACTGGAACAAGTACATACATACAAGGCTTTTGGAGCACTTGCAGAGCCTTGCAGAGTATTCCACTGGAATACTGGTGGCTTGAATTTGAGTAGTACTTTTTCTGTGTCACTGCCTGTGTTTACGCATCCATGAAGTGGGGATAATAATGCTCTGCTTCCAAGGCATGTCTGAAGGAATTCAGATTCTGAGCTCAAGAATGATACTTGAACTGAGCTGATACCACAGGTTGAAATCTCGGTTGGCTGACTTCAGTGTTTTGCTGCAGCTGGGGTGAGCATACTGAGACATGTTGCTCAGATGAGGTAGAGAAAACGGAACTGTTCTGTATTAACACAAAATGTCCTGCACAGGAATGTGGGTTGGTTTGTGTTTTGTGGGAATTTTTTTGTTTTAGTTTTAGGGTGTTTCTGGGGGAAGTGGGTTTTTTTTTGTTTGTCTGTTTTTTGGTTTTGGGTTTTTCTTTAGTTTCCTGGTGTTGCATGGGGGGAATTATTTTTCTTCCAGGGGGCTATATTCTATTGTGATGCAGTGTGCAGTAATCTTAGCACCCGTATTTCTTTGGAGATCCAGTGCCTTATCTTTAGCTACATAACTACAGCTCAGTTTTAGATTCTTTTAGACAAGATTTATATATTAAAGCTTTGAAGATAAGATTGGGAAAACTCTTTTATTTTAATAAAGGTTTTTCCTTGAGACCAGCACAACATCTTTTCCTCCTGACCGTTCCTATTGTACGTATTCTTCAGTCAGTTTTAAAAATTCCAAAGGAGCTGATGTTCCCTTGTCCTCAGGGAAGGGTGGTTACAAAGGTTGTTACAGTGATGCATGTTTGCAGGTGATGTCAGCTGGGAGCAAGTTATGCTTGGGCCCTGCCAGTTCTGCGCTGCCTGAGAAGGGTTGAAAGCACTGTCCTGGTTACAGGATCACAGAATGGATGGGGTTGGAAGGGACCTCTGGGGATCATCCAGTCTGCCACCCCTGCCAAGGCAGGGTCTCCTAGAGCAGGTGACACAGGAACTTGTCCAGGTGGATTTTGAATATCTCCAGAGAGGGAGAGTCCACGACCTCCCTAGGCAGCCTGTGCCACTGCTCTGCCACCCTCCATGGAAAAAAGTTCTTTCTCATGTTGAAGTGGAACTTTTTGTGTTTTAGTTTATGGCCATTGCTCTTCATCCTGTCACTGGAAACCACTCAAGTGTCTGGCACCATCCTCTTGGCACCACCTTTGAGATATTTATTTGCATTGATGAAATCCCCTCTCAGTCTTCTCCAGACTAAACAGGACCAGCTCCCGCGGGCTCTTCTCGTAAGAGATGCTCCAGACGCCTCATGATCTTTGTGGCCTCTGCTGGACCCTCTCCTGCGGGTCCTTGTCTTTCTTGACCTGTGGAGACCAGAACTGAACACAGCACTCCAGATGTGGCCTCTCTAGGGTTGAGTAGAGGGGGAGAATCCCCCCTTGACCTGCTGGCCCCACTCTTCCCAATGCACCTCAGCTGTGGTTCCTTTGGTGTCTGCCTCTCCAGTGGTGTAGGAGAATTATGGGGTGAATAAGCAAGCAGTGGGGTGTGTGTATGGATGTGTGCATGGGCAGTCAGTTCCCAAACTGTCAGGCTGCTGGAATGGGATGTGATCCTGTTGGTGAGTGACCTGAAAGCACAGCTGGGTAGGGCTCTGCCCTGCTGTTCCTGTTTATGGAACCTTCTTGCTGTCCGTTCCATCTGTTTACTGCGTTCCTCTGGAGTATCTGTAGCAGAAGTCTCAAGGCAGTAATGTGTAATTAAAACTTGATGGAACCTCCTCTACCTTGTGGCTTGTCTCTTCCAGGAGAGGAGATAAAGGGGAGAGAAAAATCTGTTCACAAGTCAGGCCTGACCAACCTGATTAGCCTTCTCTGATTTGACTAGTGTGGATGAGGGTGTAGTAGTGGATAATGTTTATCTTAGGAAGGCTTTCAACACTGTCTCCCATAATGGTCCCACTGACAAAGTGATGAAATATGGACTAATAAGAGGACACTGAGATGGGCTAAAACTGTCAGAACTGCTGGGCTCAAAGGGTTCTGAATAGCAGAGCAAAGTCCAGCTGGAGGCCAGTCACTAGTGGTTTACACCGGGGTTTGATACTGGGGCTGGTACTAGTTAGTATCTTCATCAGTAGCCTGGAAGGTTGCAGATTGCATCCTCAGCAGGTTTTCAGAGGACAGAAATCTCACAGGGTTGGTTTATGTAGCATGGCCTTTGTCAGGCTGGAGAATGTGGGCAGCAGGAATCCGAACAAAGAAGTTCATCAAAGGGAAATGCAGGGTCCTGGGCCTGGAGAGAAGTAACTCTGTGCACCAGTAGCTGCTGGAGGCTAACTTTCTGGAAAGCAGCTTTACAGGAAAGGATCTGGGCCAGCAAGGTGCCCTTGTGACAAAGGCCACTGGCACCTTTGGGCTGCATTAGTGGGGGAGTTATCAGCAGGTTGAGGGAGGTGATTATTCCTTTCTACTCAGCACCATGGAAATGATACCTGGAGTGCTGTGTCCACTTCTGGCACACACAGGAGCAAGTCCAAAGGAGAGCCTGAGATGATGATGAAGGGATTGCAGCATCTGACATGTGAGGGAGGCTGACAGTGCTGGGACTGTTTAGCAGAGAGAAGGCAGAGGGGGATCTTGGAAATGTGTATACATACCTGATGGACGGGAGTAGAGACTGTGGAGCCAGACCCTTCTCAGTGAAAGGCAAGAGGTAATGGGCACAAGCTGAAATACAGGAAATTCCATTTAAACATATGAAAAAGCTTTCTTACTGTGAAGGTGGTCAAATACTGGAACAGGTTGCCCAGAGAGGTTGTGGAGTCTCCGTCCTTGGAGATGCTCAGAATCTGACTGAACATGTTCCTCAGCAAGTTGCTCTAGCAGACCCTGCTCTGAGCAGAGAGGTTGGATTGCATGATTTCCAGGGGCCCCTTTGACCTTCACAATTCCTCTGTGATGCTGTGACTGGAACAAAAATCAGCCAGGAAAGAGTCTTGAGGGAGTTTGTGTTGGGGGTCTTGTGTTGTTTTTTTTTTCCTCCTCTGGTGTTTTTAAAATATATTCATGGTAAACCAGAAATAATAATAAGCATTGTCTGGCATGTCAAATGCCATAATGAGTACTTTCTAGCCCTGGAAATTTGTTCATCTGTTTAGATTCATATACGTGTACAAATCAAAATGCAATCTGCAGCCATGTGCCCATCACCTCTGAATGGGCAGGGGCAAGGTAGTAGAGGCTGTGTTGTAATGTTACCTTAAGGGCCAAGACAGAGGAGGGCATCATAAAAAACAATTAGCAGAATGGCCTAAGATAAATAAAGATGGTATGCAAACACCTTTTTAAAGTAGATAAATTTTTCAGGATGAGGAAGGTAAAAGTTAGAAATTAATCTCTAGAGCTGAGCTCCATTACATTGGGTTACTAAGTAACTTGCACTGTACCTTACCTTGGAATTGTTACTGCAATATCCAGTAGCACATGTCCCCTTGCTGTGAGCTGATTTCATTCCAAGTTCTTCAGATTCAGCTCTAAGATAATCAATGGCTTGCTGTTGTTATTGCAAAGCTTCTACCACATTAGTGCATAGCTTTGTTGCTTTTCTATACATCAGAGTCCCTGAAGGGAAATACCTCTTTGGCTGGCAAGGGGAATTGTGTAAAGAGAGAGAAGCTTCTCTCAGTTGGATAAGTAACTTTTTCTGGCCTAAAGCAAATCATCATCTCTTTGTGAAAGGAGGAAGAGAACAGGACCAGCTTTTAAGGATTTGTGCACCCTTAATTCTGTCAAAGACATGTCTAGATCTGGAGTGATATTTTCATTGTTGATGGAATTTGACTTAATTCTTCGTTCTCTCTTCTTGTACCTCTAGGTTACGGTACCGGGGCTATTTTGGAGGTGTAACTGCTCTTACAAGAGATCAGTTTTCCAAAGTGAATGGATTCTCTAACAGCTACTGGGGTTGGGGTGGAGAAGATGATGACCTTCGAATCAGGTAAACAATGAGGAATTAGTTAAAAAAAATTTTAAAAATTGGCGCAACTTCACACCAAGCCTCCAAGAGCACAACACTACAGGGGCCTTCATTCAAACCAGTATTGAACAGTATTGCAGTAGAGATGTGAAGTGCAAGATGCACTTCTGTGAGCAGTTCCCTCTTTGCAAGGGTTAGCTGTGTCTGATGCCTAGTCCTCTTCCTCACAGTTGGTTGGTTGTGGGTTATTTGGTTGGTTTGGTTCGATTTTGTCTCAGACACACAGCATTTGTATTCTTGCTTGGAAATTGCTTATAATTGAAGTCTGGAGTGTGGTTTGCCAGAGACACACAAATGTATTGAGTTCCAGTACTTTGCAAGAGTGTGGGAGTGTTTTGGTGGGACTGGGTGTTCTGCATTCATTGACTACTGGATTTACTCCAAGTAGGGCTTAGTTTGTATTTGTGTGGTGTTGATTATAGTGAAGATAGCAAATAACTTGAATTTTAGAAAAGCTACATATATATGCATATGCCCTTTGCTCTTGTGAAAACTTATTTTGCAGCTGTGCCTGTCAAAGTAGGAGAAACCTGTTGGCTGGAGAGGTTTAGTGGGACAAAGAAGTCAGCAAAACTTTTTTGTTGATCTTTTGCCATTTGCCTAGGAAGGAACCTCTAATCCTGCATTGCTATTAGTAAATGGAGAAAAAAACCACAAGCAAACAACAGATAAGAACCCACAACTCTGCAAGCTCTGCTGGCAGAGCCTATCAGTTTGGCTTATCATTTTTAGTTGCTATCCTTTCCAGTTGCTTTAATATGCAAACAAACATTTTGGGGACAAAAAATTTATATCCCTGGTGATGTTATGTAAATATACAGGGGATCAAGTGTGTTGAAAGTTAGGAACTTGCAAATGAAAGTGTTTCTCGGTGTCAGTCCAGCGGATTGCTCAGCTGTATCTCAAGAAATCTAAAAGGTCTGCTGGAGGCATGGATTTCTGTCCCTTCTTAACCACAACTATTTCTTCCTTCTTAATTCTGCTTAGACACACCAAATTCTCTGTGACCTCCTGGGAGTTGGCTTTTATAGTGTAGGGAGTGGCTTGGTGCCTTCTTATTCCCTGGCTTCCCAGGGTGATAGTTCTTTCAGATGTTCTGATGGGCAGCAGAGAAGCAGCAGGGACAGCAGGATTTACTGAGAGTCTCTATGATGTTTTCAGGGGGTTGGAAACAAAAGTGATGCTTGTGTATGGCACTTTGTAACTTTGCAGCTGTTGAGGTCTTGGTCGGGAAACCAAGTCATGAGCCAGTGTGTGCTCTGTAACTGGACCTGGCTTGTGCCCTTCCTCTCGGCTGGGCCTTGGGCTGGGCTGGGCTGGTGACCGAGTTTGCAGGGGTAGGTAAGGGCAAGCTTGTTGTCTGGTGGGTTGTTGTGTGGAGAGATCCTTGGAGCCTTCCCGAGGGAAGTCAGCAGATGGCAGCATCCCTTCGGTGCCCTCAAAATTCGGGGCTGGGGACTCTCAGATTCTACTGTTCTGCTTCTGGAACAAACGTGATGGTCTCTTCTGGGCCCCCTCCTAAGGCGTGTATCACAAAGAGATACTTCAGATCATTTGTTGTAGATGTTTGATAATCTACTGCTACAAAGTCATGGAAATCTGTAAGGGCTCAGTTTTTTCAAATCTTGGTTTCCTGTTTTTCTTTCAGCTGATGAGTGACTAGCAAAGAGGTGAACTATTCCTTAATTCCCTTGTCATACAGTTTCTTTCTTTCTGCTGTCAGAGCAAAGCTGTGCTCCACAGATAGGTGTAAGGTCAAAAGCTCCAACTGCCTGATGTCAGACGCTTAAATCCGTGCATAGGGCTCTCCACTTCTGGCATTGTTCTCAGAGAAATTTTCTTCATGTGAACAAATAAAAGTTTTTCAACTGTCTGCCAGCTATTAAAAAAGAAAACAAGCTTTAAAAAAATTTTTTCTCTTTTTTTAAAGTGGAGAACTATCAAGTATAGGGGTTTTATTGCAGGGGTTGAGATGAACTTGTCGCAGAACATATGGAGACTTGCTGCAGGGCAGTATAGAGTAGTCCAGTCCATACTGATACAAATGTACTCTGTTGTATAATGTGTGCTTTAAGCTCTACATCTTTGCTATAGTAGCTGCCTGCTTCTGTTCAAAAGAAAGGTGTATCTGCCACCCGCCCCCAGACCTCCAGAAATGCAATTCTGAGCATCATTTCTCTGGTAAAATGGGTTGTGGAATAGATGCAGATGAGCTTTTACAACTCTCTATATTTGCTTCCACAGCATCTACAAGAGATGAAGTCTCCAGTTGTTGGGTTTTTATCATTAAGAGCTGGTTTATAGGTGTTGTCTTCCTCACAACACTTCTGACTGCTTCTTGCAGGGTTGAGATGCAGAAGATGAAAGTGGTGAGGCCGCCTGCTGATGTGGCCAGGTACACGATGATCTTCCACAACCGTGACCACGGTAACGAGGAGAATCGAGAGAGGTGGGTCAAGAACAGGTTTCTGCCTTGTCTTGGTCTGTGGCTGAGCCAGGCACCTGGGAACCAAGTTCTTTGCTCTAGGCCAAACAGGCTTTTTGTGTGGTACCCAGAGGCTCTGGGGGACACCCCTGTGACAACACTGTTCACAGCTGGTAGCTGCTTTCTGTACATGAGATCTTCCTAGAACTGACTGGTGGTGTTCCCTAGAAACTTCCAAAATTACAGTTACATAGGTATGGTTTGAGCATATCATTTCAGAGATTGCTCCAAAGGATTTTTCTCCCCATATGTGCTTGTGCTGAAGACAGGGGAAACAGGACTTTGCATTCCCAGTAGATAGAAAATTGCAGTAGCTTTGCTTCCAAATTTATTTCTATTGGGAAAGAGCTCAAAACTCCACTCCTGTGCATATCAGTGAAGATTTTTCTCCTCTTTGTCCTCAGGATGAAGCTGCTCCGTCAGGTCTCTAGAACATGGAAGACAGACGGGCTGAATTCCTGTTCCTACAAACTGCTCTCAGTGGAACACAACCCGCTGTACATCAACATCACGGTGGATTTCAGGGTGCAGCCCAAGGTCTCATAGGGGCCAGCACCTCCCAGGTTACAGGAAATGGCAACAGATCTCCTTTGTGGCTGCTGTTAGAGCAGATGACTTCCAGCACCTGCTTGGAAGAGTCCTTCAGTAGCACAGGAAAAAGTAAAGTGTTCCTTCACAGCATCTCATTGAGTGGTTGAGAGTTTCCTTTTGTGAGGACTGGAGTTAGAGACTGACCCAAGGGACAGGTCCTTGTGTTCTTCTATGCACTTTTTGCTGGGACATTGGAAAAAGTGTCCTTGTTTGGGCTGGTCCAGTGGAAGCACTTGAACCAAGTCCCTGAAAAAAAAATTTGGTTTGCAACTATTTCTAAACTTATTTGTGGTTTCATTAAAAGCACAGTAATTCTTCAAGAATTACAAACTTGATGAGAAAAGTTAATTTTTTCTAGCCTAAGGAAAAACTGCTTATGTGTGAGGGAAGGGCAGTAATGGTAATGGGTAAGGGGGTGTTACAAATCTCTCAATAAAATGCAGTTCACTGAACTCCAGAGTGTCTTGTCCTTCACACCACAGTGTCCCCTGCTGCAGGACTGCTGATGTAACCCATGGCAGTGATCAATCTCATTCTGCAGCAGGTTATGCCTGTTACTCTCCAGGGATTGGGAAGGAACAGCAGTGGCCAGCTGTGTTGAATAGGGAGAAATTCCTCTCCACATATTTTAATGCTTTGAGCCACACTTAGCAGAGTGTGTTATCTGTCTACATACCCAGGCCATTATCTGTGAGTCTTGCTCAAGGAACAGGTGAATGTCTGTGGATAACCAGCTGTTCCACTGTGCTGCAGCATTTCTGCAGAAATCTTGATTAGAGCACTTGACTTACTGCATTGTATTTAACTGTCTTTACATGTTGATGTGAAGCCAGGCTTGGGAGAGTTTCTTTTAGGACATTATTCCAACTGTAAAGACTGAAACTTTAAATGTTTGTAGGTATAGTGGCATAGATGCAGCTTTTCAGTGATGAAGGAATTTTTGTATCTTTAAGTAACAAGCCAAAATATCCTGTGTCACACTCTCAAAATAACTGGACCTGGCAGGCAGTGCCACAGACTGAGTTGGCAGAGAAAGAAATTTTACAGCAAGGGTAAGGGTTTGGGCAGACTGTGTCAATCTCACAGTCAGGTAAGTACAAATGCATTCCTGCCAGGGTCACAGCTCCACTGTTGACATGTTTGACTTCGTTTTTGCTCTAGTATTTAATTTCTCAGAAGTATTTTGTATTGAAGACAGCTCAGCTTTGAATGATACTTAATGTTGGAGCCACAGCTGTAGTAGTAGATTAATTTTGCTGCTCTGAGCAGAAGGTTAGACTGCATTACTTGCAGCTACAATAAAATAATTTAAACAGTCGTGGTTCAGGTCAGAAAAAAAAAAACCAATCAGGGATTTAAACTCTGGTTACAGGGCAACTTTCTCTTTTATTACACTCTTATTTAATATTTTATAAAACTCTTAAGCCAAACACATAACTCAATTTATTTTACTCAAATTCACAGGAGATATTTATAGAACTGTAACTGGCTTCAACACTTTCTCAAAATACAACACGTCAGAGGCCACTCTGACAGAATGGCTTGCATCCCAATTAACACTTAGTACAAAGCAGGACAGAGCTATCCAGCTACCGAACAAAGGTTCCAGAAAGCTTGGATCAGCTTCCTGTCACAGAGAAGAGGCTCAGGAGTCAGTTTTACAGTGACTTGGACAGTTTTTACAGTAAGCCACAGGCTGTTTAGTAGCTGTCATACCCTATTCCTGGAGCCTCTTCTAAATCTGGAACAGTTTGAAGAAAAGTGAAAGGCAAAAGGGTTAATCTCAGGTGGGGCAGACACCACAGGAAAATGGGAGGTATTGGCTGAATGCCCATGTGGCACCCAACCTCTGCTTTGTTTTCAGTATCAAGAAAATGGGGGAACATATCCAATATCCACAGTGATCTTAGTATAAAGAGGATGCTTAGTCCTTGAAAGGAGCCTGAACTGTAATGTATTCATTCCATCAGCTTTCCATGTCTTTCTGGTGTTGTGTCGGGAAGGAGGCCTGAGGGAGGAAGAATACCTGTGGTTAGATGGAAGAAAGAAGGTAACGTTTGCAGCTGAAGCTGCAGAAGAAAGAGTCTTCCTGAAGGCAGAAAAGCCCTGAGACAATTCTTCCCATGATAAAGACTGAACAGATTAGAGTAAGTTCACACCGTGTTCCAAACAAGGAGGACAATTCAGACTGGACCCTGATGAGAGAGGGAGACCAGTGAGGTGGCAGCTACAGTCTCCAAAAGCCAAGGAGCTGTCAGCAGCTCAGAGAGATCTGGGAGTGCAACGCAGAAGTTTGCAGCCACGGTGTACAGAGGCTGCTGTAGGTAGGTTTTTGACAGGGTTGTTATGGAAACCTGGGTTTTGAGATGATAAAGAGAAATCTGCACTGTCGGTATAAGAAGCCTCCGCCACACTTGACCCAACACCCTCCTCCAGCTCTTCTATATAAAACAGTCTTTGATAAAGTCTCTCATAGCACCTTTCTTGTGTCTTCAAACTAGAATATTGCTTTCCACTATTTTAATGGCACATTAACTCCACAGACTGAAGAGCAAGCTTTTATTATTGGGAACTTGTAACACAGTGCCTCTTTAAACTGCAATCTCCCTATTTACAAGACAGGCAGTATTTTTTTTTCTTTAAGTTTTACTTCCTGAATAATTTCGTATTTAAATCTGATGTTTTAGCTTCCTAGCTGGCATGTGTCCTTCACAATAGGAAGAAAAGGTAGGAAAGAGGAGAAACCCTTCAAACATGAAGACAGGAGCTGAATGGTTCAGTTGAAACTGACTGGGGGCTGCTTTTAAATAGCCTCCCTAAAGCAGAAAAAGCAGCAGTGACATGAGCCATACTTAGCCTGTTCTGGGGAAGACAACACGAACAGCCACCCTGCCACAAGGCACAGAGCAGCCCCCAGCCCCACCAGGTACCTCCTCCAAGGCTCTTGTCTCTCTGTCTCTTCATTGTAGTCCATCACTCGGTAGCGTCCAAGGTGGGGTGAAGTCCGGACTATCTTCATTCCTGCTAAGTGAATCCTTTAAAACAACATACAAATGTGTTTGCTTAGGCATCAAGATGCCACTTCCAGGCTCAGAGTCAGAGATGATTTTCAGTGTTAATGCAATAAAAACAAAGTGCAGAAGCAGCATAGGGCCACATGATCTTCTCTAGCGGGCTCTAGGCCAGGCTTGGGCTAGAAAGCTCCCAGCTGCAGTGCACTTTGACAGGGCACAAGGGGATTAGAGCAAGCAGGGAATGAACTTCAACATACAGAGCATTCAAGAGCAATTCCCCTGAATCTGACAAATGAGCATTATTCCACTTCCTCCTAAGAGCAGAGCTTTTGCTGCCTAAAGGTCCATCACCTAAACATAAAAACCCCCCCCCCAAAACTAAAAAAATCTCCAACTTGCAGTTTCTGAAAGGAAGTCAGTCCTGAGTTTCCAAACCCAGATTAAGCCTCTCTGTTCTTTGAGAAGTGCCATTCATTCAGATGGCCTGATTAGACTGGTTCATAAAAGATTAGGGATAAATACAGGCACCAGACAAACATATGTAAGCTCAGCTGCAGGATCATTAGATAAGAAAAGAGGAACTGAAGGCTCAGAATTCCAGAACAGAGCTTCTAAAACCAGCATTTTGGGTGACTTTCAAGCAAACCCCAACCCATTGCTGATAGCATCTATGTTACTTTGCCAATAAAAAGTGCCTTTAATAGTGCTAGGGCTACCAAACCTCTGTTATCACAGGACAGCCCTTAGGCAGAGAAAATTCCTGTGAATGTAAGAATGAATGTTTGCTCAACTGAGATTATCTAACTGGCATGTTGGCAGCATTTGACTGTGTTCCATCGGGATCTGATACAGCAGGAATGTTATGAAGCTGAAAGGCTACGGAACTGAAAATATTTGTCAGGCTAGAGCCATCAGATGATTGTAACACTTCACTGACAGTGTTACAGTACTATTATTTCAGATGGAGTTTTAGCCAAAGTTTCTTGTTTTCTGAACATAAGCTTATGGCACATTCAATCATGAAGAGACAAAAAAGCAAGAACACTAAACTAGCTTTGCTGTTACAGGTTTTTGCATTGCAAAATAAGACTAAAACTGTAGCCTGGAACAGTTAATACATTCATTTACTGTTAAGAAGAGGCCAACAGTCTTTCCTGTAGGTGAAAATGTTAACACATGAGTGGCTCCAATTAGAGTAGTGTTTTCTTCTAATAGAAGGTAGAACCTGGTTATTTGCTATGACTTGTATTATAGAGTGCTGCAGTCTGCCAACTATAAGTAGCAGCTGGCAGGTTTTTTTATTAACTCTGCTTTTAATAGGGAGGATCCTAGAAAAAAAATCATCTTTGCACAGAACTTTTTGAAACTGGACATTGAAATGTCAAAAAAAGAGATTAATTAATTTTTTTGCTACATGGTAAGAAGTGCTTGAGCACCTCCTAAAACCCAGATCCCAGCTGGTCATTGAAGAAAACAGCCAGTTCATTCCTAACTTCTGCAGGTTGAGACTTCAGAATGTGAATAAATCATTAACAGGCACTGCCCATGGCCTCCATGTATCTCTGGGCCAAAACATTGCTAATCATTAGTGTAAGTTTTCTCTGAAAATATCTGCTCTAATTCCCTTCCAGAAAAGGCTATTTTGGGAGCTATATAAGTCACTTGCCTTCCAGGATTCTCTTCAAAGAAGCGCACTCCTATGCACAACTGGCATGAGTCTATACCCCTGGTACCAAAAACCAAATTAGATGCCTAAGCTACATGAAGAACAGCTGAATAGACCCAGTATTGTAGTGCTTGATGTAAAGATCTATTTTCCTGGCATTCTCTTCCTTTCATAAATGCTGACTCTCTAAACAACCACACAACCTTTTAGTTGGCTTTCTCTGAAAGGCAAAGGAGGAATTCTATGTTAGAAGATCTGGCTTTCAATTCCCAGATGAATACTGCTTTGAAAAAAAACTCGTGTAACTTGTCACATTATGCAAGACAAAAATAACAAAGGCTTCCATGGTCAGTTTAGTTTTATAAACTCCCCATGAGCCTGCCTCAGTGCTGGATCATAAAGGTGCACAGTGCAATTCCAAAGATGATTAGAGAAACTGCAGCCACGATTCTGTACTTGAAGAATTCGCATTAGGCAGAGCACCTGGAACTAAACTCGTCTATAGAATGCTGCTGCCATGGCAACCAAAGTACAAGAAAAACCATCAACTCTTGCTGTCACTGACTCACACTGGTACACAGGCTTCTCCATCACCCAGCACTGCAGACAAAAGATAGAATTCCTTGTGTTCCTTAATGCCAAGTATCAGTGATTAGGTAACACTTGGAGCAACCTAAATGCACTTAGCTTAAATTCCCAACTGTCTGAGAATTAGTTAAGTACCTTCTTATTCCTCATGCTTGCAGATGCCTTCCCTCCCTTGGGGAGGCACTTATCAACTACAAGTGGTTATAACCCCTTGCACTGAAGGCACAAGGATGTGAAGTAACATTCCGCTCTCCAGAAATGAGAAAGCATTGTTTTCCCAGCACACAGTGGTTGGATTCATAGGTTCTGAGCATCTCCTGACATTAAGCATTCCCAGTACCAACAGCATTGGGGATTATAATGATAGTGCAAGCACACGAAGGAACAGTGTCTTGGTTCCTTTCCGAGGGTGCTGCTATGCTTCACTTGCCAGCTTAAATCCATTTCAAGCCTGTCTTGTGCATTGGTACCTTGTAGCAATGTCATCATTTTCACCACTGTCGCCCCAGTATGTGTTGGGAAACCCATTCATCTTCATGTAATGTTCTGGAGTCAGAGCAGACACACCCCCAAAAAAGGACTTGTATGGCAGACTAAAAGAGAAAACAAACAAGTAAACAAACACCACCCCCCCAAAAAACCCCAATCAACAAAACCCAAAGCATCACTATTGAAGGCTAATACCTGTCCTCCACAACTAACAGTGTGATCCAAGTCACACATACATTAATTGCATATTTGCAGACACTGTCATGACAATGCCAAACCCAGAACAGTAACCCCAGTGTAAGTCCCATGATGTTCCAAGTCCCCTCATTGATTCCCACCACCTTCCCCCAAAGTAAGCTGGTTTCAAAATTCATTTCTTGGATCAGTTTGAAGTACCTGTATCCTACAACATCATGTTCCATGTGACCCAATACTCCAACCTGATACTTTTTTTCCTGAAGGAAAGTCAAAGAGAAACCTGCCAGTCATTTGCCAAGCTGAGCTAACTGTGGAACAGGGAACTACAAGCAAGGAAACATTCAAGATTGCATGCTTGGGTCAAGAATATCCTTTTCTAGGGAAGTCACTACTGCACAACTAATACACAGAAAACCTCATAAAGGTTGTGTCTTTCACTGTTCCCACCCATACTTCCTAACAGAAAGTGAATCAATTGGAATATATCCACAGGAAGCAAATGGAGGCACTTACGTGTACTGAAATTTATCCATGGCACTGGCCATGTGCTTGGGATAGTATTCATCACAAATGTAGAGGTTATAATCATTCTCAGGGACCAGGTCAACATCATGCAGGACAAGGCAGTCCCACTCTTCATCCTTCATGGCTTCCCGGACACCAACATTAAGCAGCTTTGCTCGGTTAAATGAACCAGTCCCTACCTGGAAAAGAAAACCTACATTTCTTCATCAAAACAACAAAGATAATAACTCAGTTAAAATCTATTTTAGTCAAAAAGCCTTATTCAATTGAATGATTTATTACTGGCTGCAAATTCCATGCTCCCAGCTTTGAAAATGTCACACATCCTCTTCACCACACACTCAAAATTGTCAGCTTTGCTGTGTCAGGGGCTGTGCACTGTTGGCACTTGAAGAAGGCTGACTTTCAAGACACCCATAAGCCAATCCTCAGGTGTAATCTGCACAGCAACACTTTTGCCCTGACTGCTGTTTATTAAGGCTTACAAATGAGAAAAACAGATCTTGGTCAAACAAAAAAGCGTCTTTGGCCTCCCAATCAACTGTTGGTTTTAACTGATGAATCCAAAACTTGCTCCCTTGCCACTGATCTTTTGCAACACCACCCCACTTCAGGTACAAAAGGCTGTTTCACCTGCACGGACTGCGCCACAGCAGGGTCAAGCCACATGTTTGTACTTGATACAGACTAAAAATATCCAACTTCACTTCAGCATTTAGTCTCCACGCTGACAAGCTACAGACAAACCACACGAATCTCTCAAAAAGAGGAAAATAAAAGTTACCACTGTCTTGGGTTACAAAAGGAAAGTGTTAATGTGGGGTGTAACCAAACTCTGTATTCTACTTTCCTCTACATCATTTTCTCACAAACTGTTAACGATGGGTCGTTCGCAGTAGCTGCCCAGTGCACACGCCACCCCTCAGGCTACGAGCTGGGTGTTAAATGAGATAGGAAAAAAGAGGCAACCCTGCGAGGCACGAGAGCGTTTCTTTTTCTTCAGCTGCGGTAACTCCCTCCGGTGAAGCAGCAGTCCCATTCATCCTGAAGGGGTTGTCTCTGCTAAGTGGCCATCATGAACTCAATGGCACCAGCAGACAGACAGCAGCATCGACCATCAAGACTGAAAAATATTCTATCACTCATAGGACTGCACCACTTCACTGTGAAACTCCCCGCCCTGGGGGAGGTACCACCAGAACCTGACCGCATATAATCTCGATTTGGGGACTTGGGACACCACCACCACCACTTGAGGGACCCAGATGAGGACCAGACCTTCCACAGGATCACTGTTTTCGACACTGCACCCATCACTTAATCAGACTGTGACCACCACCGTGACCAACGGGGGACAGGCTGTACTCTGTCAGCTTAAGCCAGTGTTTCTGTTTTTTGGCATTTATTGTAATCTTTCTATTAAATTGTCATTCTGACCTGAAATCTTTCTCAAGGTGGTTGTGTGGGGGTTAATTTCTCCTGTTGGTTTACTTTCAAACCAGCACAAACACTTAGTGACAAGTTCATACCCCCAGGAAAAAAAAAACACAACAGAACCAATTAATAGCAGAACGATGATCTTGACAAGTGGTATGGTATTTCAATCATTAACAGCCATGGAGATGGGACAGCACATATCTGACCTCCTCTCAGCCCATGCATAAAACAGTATTTCCACATCAGAAGAGTCACATTTTTTGTTCAGAGCCTAACCCTTAAGTGGTGTAGCTGAGCTTCCCAGCAGGCACATGTGACTTAGATTGATTTACCTGCTGAATCAGGTAGATAGTGTAGCTGAGCTGCTGGCGCTGCAGGAAAGGATGGATATAGTAGAGAAGATGGCGCAGGTACTTCTCCTGGTTCCTGTAGGCCACAAGGATGGCGGATTTGTAGCGTGGAAAGCAGTGAGGTGGCCTGTAGTGGCCACCAGGCTGAACAAAAGGATTTCTCTTCATGATCACCCTTTCACTAGGAAGCACCCTGAAGGTGATGGTTAATGGACCAACTGTAAGGAGACACAGAAAACGGAACATCAGTGATGTTCCTCCACCTTTATTCAGACCTCCCAGATTAGCTACCCACGTTCAGTCCTTCAAACAGCAGCCCCGCCAGAGAACAGCTAACAGTGCCCACACAGATGTGCCTCAGTGACAAATTTCACTGCTGCCTGCTGGCCACCTCCCCCGGCTCCGCACCGAGTGGTGCCAGGCTCAGCACCAGCAGGACATGCTACCTGCCAGGCATCCCGAGTCCTGGCACAGCCAGCAAGTCTCACTGGGCTGCTGCACAGCTGCTTTTCCCTGGGATTGGCTGCCTACTATAGTCTTGTGTTGCTTAGATGAGATCCTTGAATAAATGTATTCACTGAAAGAAATAGCGTTGAAAATTATTCAAGATGAACAGACACATCTGCTTTTGCTACCCATTTGGAAAATTTCTCTTAGCCTCTTTCAGAAGAGATTCAAGGACAAAGATGTACAAGTGGATACTCAGCAGGTCAGGGGAGAAACAGTTTAAAGCCTGGATGAATACAAATGCTTTAGGAAATGTCAGCTTTACCTTTAAAAGCATTTCAAGTTCAATTTGATGTTATAATCACATGCCACAATGGCTGTATTTGCTATATTATTTCATTTTATACACTGCGACAAGCAGGCAGTACTTCAAAATGCTGGGAGAAGCAGATGACAGAACTGAGAAAGAAGAAAGATGCATTTTCAGGAACAGGCACAGGGTAGCAAAATAAATGATATATGGTTGTTCATCTACTCAGCACTTCATTTTTAAATACAAAATATACTGGATATGTTCAAGAATTTTTACCTAATTAAAATAAATCTGCATTTTCACATGAATTCTTCCATTCTTCAGATGGAAAAATACTGACAAGTCACGAGTGAAAAAGAGTCAGTATCAACTGTCAGTTACCATTTTAACACAAATTTCATTGCTACAATATGAATAAACAAATTCTACAATTATTTAAATGCCTGTCCTCCTGAGTAGTGAGAAAAGCTTCCAGAAGTAGCAGAAGACTTGTATTTATATACAAATCAGTGTGTCTTAATGGTTTCCTACAACTCGGAACTTTTAAGAAAATAAAGCACAGATGCAGAACAAGATTAACATCCACTGCTTAAATGAACTAGGGAAAAACTTTCACCTAAATCATAATTAGAAGCTGACAATTTCAAATGACAGTTCTATTCAAAAATTCTTTGCAGGCCATGCTGCCAAAGGCAGAATGTTCTTTTGCATCAGAAGTCTTTAGGGCAAGTTTGTTGTTGTTGTTTTATATAGCTATAAACAAGACTTTCCTTTCTTTCCAAGCTGATAATTAATGCTATGGCTGTCCTAAATCAGGTTTTCAGTATCTTGTAAGTCAGACTCCCTCTTAAACCACTGAAATAAATTATTCTCTCAAAATCTTCTGACAATGAAGCCTGAGAGAGAGCAAATATTTAGGCCTGGTGTTTAGAAGCTTTTATTTGAGCAGGAAAAGGTACAGCTGTGTTCTAAGACTAAATGAGCAGGTGAGTCCAGAATATGCTTCTTCCAGCCCATCCTATATTCAAGCCTCTGCTACAGTTCTAACAAAAACAAACAAAAAAATTGAGCCTGCCCGCACCCATATCCTGTTTAACTGACACAGAAGGAAGCAACATCTCTCCCCTGGTTTTAGAGGTTTGGTTTTTTTGGGGGGTTTGGTTGGTTGGCTTTGGGTTGGTTGGGGGATTTTTAGAGCAGTAACAGGGCTTAAGGACTAAATTTGCCATAAAATTCAAAGTGTCCATTCAGAACTGGGGAACATTTTTCTACCATGAGGAAGTTGTTACACCTCACATTTCTAATGGGCAAACCTATACTTCGTAAGTGTCTCCTTCTCTTCCCCAAGGAACACACAAATGGCATTTCCTGAAGGTCAGTCTGAAGAGCCACTGATACCATTTCTCATGCTGTCAAAAATGTCTGGTCTGAATCCCACTGCATGGGTTTTGTTGGTTTCTGTTTGTTCGTTTTTAAAAAGAAAGCCTGACTTTTGCTTGTCAGCAAGATTTTGCAAGAGCTGACTCTTAAATTCACGTTTCAGTCCTTCTCCAACTATTTAAAATACAGAAGAATTTGATTTTCACTGCATTACCTGCAGCAGGAAAGCAGAGTACATTGCCATGTATTTGTACCTGAAACAGAAGGGTAGTTCTTCAGAGAATCATTCTGTGGGCTATGAATCTAGGTCACACTTACAGTGAAGATTTCATGGTGTTATTTCCTACTTCCATGCACACAGTTTCTTTTCCCACCTTTTAGACCCCCACGTTTCAGTTGCTGTTTAGATTTAGGGACTCATTGATTATCAGATCTTTCAACTAAAGCACTATTAACCACTGATTTGATGACAACTGGAGCTTGCTAAAGAAGTATTATATTCAGAGATTTCAACTATAGATCATTGCTCTAAGGAAAAAATAAGAAAGGGAATTAATCCCTTTTATTCTCCCACAAAGGCAGGGTTTTGTTTTCTATAAAACACGTGGGACTCTGTATTGCAGAGCAGGATTCTGCAGCAATAATCCTTAAATTCCAGAAAAAATAAGATTTTCCTTTGAACGTAAGAATATGAGTAAGATAATGTGAATAGCTTCACTCCTGTTCTCTCCTTCCATAACCAAGCATACCATTCAGGAGTATATGCAAATAACATTTGCATTTTCCAGGTTTTTCAAGATATCATGTTCTCCCATGCTGCTTGGCTCCATACCTCAAACAAATCAGCTCAGAAACTCAATCTAGAATATGCCAAGGGAAGAAAAAAAACCCCAAATCAGTGTGACTTATATCCCCAAAACCTCTGGCTGCCCTATACTCCTTGGCTACAAGCTACGTTCTGCCTCTCATGTCTCCCTGCTGTCCAGCTAACAAAAGGCTAATGCAATCTAATCCAATTAAATCCCAAATGTGAACAGAGCAGTTGAAAGCTGGAGACCAAAGAGGGATAAATAAAACTGCCAAAGTGCAGCTTTGGGAAAGGAAGAAAAACCCATCTTAGCCATACCAGGAAGCACAGGATCCCTGTTGAGGCAGGGTACAGGATCAACATCCTGAAGTGTCCAAGCAATTTTTCCATGGCCTGGTTCCTAAGATGTTTCTGTGCTGTACCATCACACGGAGGGTGTTTAATGAATATGAAACTTCAGTGTGTAGAGTTAGGCCTCACAATTCCCTGTCTGTGTTGTCAGCTGGTGCCAGTGACAGCACACTCCCTGTTTGCTTTACTTTCCAGGCAGCATACTTGCCTGTCAGGTGATCTATTGACTTTGACCATATCTATCCCACCTTATGAAAGTAACTCCAGGACTTCTGAACTCCTTTCTATACATTTAGAGTTTGCAGCTATAATTACAGAGTCCAATCAGAATAATCAGAACCTACACAAGATGAGCAAACAGGAACAGTAGCATGGGTGAATGCTGCACTCAGATAGTGCAGCACCACACACTACATTAACAGAGTCATAGTTGTATAATTCTATCACTGCTTGGGAAAAAAAAATTAAAAATCAGACCAACAGCTTTCACTTAAGTGTCAGTTTCTAATGATAGAATACAAGGCTGCTGCAATGGCACCTGAAAATAAATCTCAGCATTAGCACTGTCACCTTTTTATTTCTCCTTAAATCCAAGAGAAGAAACACTGGCAGCATTAAAAAATGTAGCAGGAGCTACTTAATACAACAGATGGTCCTGCTCATGAACAGGTTATGACAGATGGGAGTGAAAGGCAGTAACTGCTATAAGAAGGGCTTGGAAAAAAATCCTTCCATAGCACGAGTGAATTATAAACAGCAGAGTTACAGACAGAACTTTCAACTATTAAAGTCCTCGAGGGCCAAACCAATTTGTTCAGCACATACCATGCAGGAAGGAAGGTACTCCTTTAAACCAAAACAGAAATAATAAAAAAAAGCCAAGTCTTCTAGCATCGAAAAGAGCATTCCTTGTGAGAGGAAAAGATGAACTGAAACAAGACATCCTGCATGCAATGTGAGAAAATCAGATTTCTAATTTAAAAGCTACTTTGTTCTGTTTAAAGAAGTACAACCCTGGCATATAAACACTTTGCTTTTCCTAAAAAGAAAGGAGGAAGAAACCAGTTACTTGTGTAGAAACTTTAACCTTTGAGGGAACTCAAGTAATTTATTCACAGTATTAGTGAAGACACTGAACACCTGCAATGCTTTTCAAGTTGGTCACAAAACGTTCACTGGACACCACTAGGAGTTAAAAAAGTACCACTAGTCAGCAGGAGTCTAGTTCCTCTAAGGCAGAGATTTAGCAATTACACTTTAATTCTTACTCCACAGCCCTGGAAGAATCAAGTTGCTGCAGATTCAGGAGACAGGAAATAGACAGATGAGCTGCAAGCTGATTTACATTCAAACAGTTATCAAAATGATCTACTACATATATAAATGGAAAAAGTGCTGCACTTCATAAAAGCCCTGATGCAGAAACCATTTAAGCCATTTGGCCTCCTTCCAGTTACTTTAACACGCTTTAGAGTGGGCACAGTGACTTATTATCAGCTCTGAACTGGAGGCTGAGTCCTCAAGAATTGATTTCAAATCTCATTTAATAGAGTTGATGAAATTAATATTAAAAGGCATTGCTCTCTCCAGTATAATGCTTCCAAGAAACAGCCGTCTCATGAGAGACGATGGCAACAACTATTCAAGACATTTATAAAGTATTTATATCTCAATTCATGTGTGCCCATCACATACAAAACAAAGGACAACTCCCTCACAAAATAGCACATTTCTCAGTTAAAAAAAAAAGCAAAACATCCAGAAGAGGTTGGCATGCAGTGATACAAGACGTAGTAATTTACTTCCTACACTGAAAGGGAAATATCACAGTGTAAAAGCTAAGTTGTAGCAGTGTCATGGGTTCTTTTAAGTTTTGTGCCTACTTTGCTTTCTCCTAATTCTTATCTCACAGAAGGTAAACAAGTAAGTAATGAGTATTTTGAACCAAACCACTACAAGCAGACACCTAATTTTCCTTAAGCTGAATCTGTATCAGTGCTCCAAATTAACTTGTGCTTCACCTCAACAAGGGTTCATATGCTCAACTCAGTATTTTCATACAGCAAAGCTTCCACAAATACTTTGCCTCATGGTTGGATTTTTTTTCTCCCAGCCAACTTACTGTTTGTTTCTGTCTATGACTAACATTCCATTTTAGCTCCGAAGTACCGCCTGCAGGACAATCCCCTGTTCTCAGCACTCCCGGTGACAGGGAGAAGAAGAGTGCTTAAAAATATTTCACAGCTCTAAGAGCACAGATTAGTGTAATTTTACTCTGCATCTGCCTCCTCCATATACGTCACTACTTTTGCTTATCTGATGGTTTGCAGGCAAGCTGCAGCATTGTTTGGTTCTTTTTTTTGACATTAAAGCTGTCTCATTTGACTCTTTAGGACAGAGGATTTTCATCAGTAGTGGAGACAAATAAGGTGCAGTCACGTTTCTGCTGTGCTTTTTCAAATAAAACAACTCAGCCTGAAACAAGGAATTGTAGCTTCCCAGAACTGATGGGCTACAGTGCACTGAGGCCGTGACACCTTGCACCTGTGCAAAAAGGCTCTGTGCTATCAGGACTTCAGGATTTAGTAGAGCCATTTCTGAGGGAAATGCTGAAACATACACCCAGAGTTATCCTACAGTTTCATCACACATACTGCGTGTATGTAATTCAATTGCAAGCAACAGGGGAAGAAGGAAACACCTCAAAAGAACAAGCATCGTTACAAAGACTGCAGTCTAAGCAGGCTCATCCACAGGGTCCCAGCAGAGTTCTCCAACCTAAGTAAGCAACTTGACACAAGAGCACTGGCTTCCCACAGAACTTCCACGTGAACCAAGGTCAACCACTTGCTCTGAACGGGCTCCATGTGTTCCCAGAACAGCAGAGCCACTGCTGAACAGCGGTCCAAGGCTAGGCGTATACAACACTTAGACATGCAGAAACCTATGCAGTATGGAAAAACCTGACAAGAGCAACTTGCTACAGAGCATTCTAAGAAGGTGATGGCCCCAAACCAGCTGAAAGTGCATGCTGACGGCACTTAATCCATTCATGGCTGGCTGAGTCGAAGGGATTCACTATTGCCTGAGCTTCACCAGCAACACACTTGCTTTATAGGTTTGACTTTGTACTGACTTAAAATTTCTCAACTGTTTTAGTAGTGCAACAGCTGGATGAATGCTGCTTCTAAGATGAGCTCTGGTTTGGTCCTACTGTAAATATAAATTAACCTGTGACCAGATTTTCAGTCAAATGGAGTAGTTTCTAAGTCTAAAGGATGTGTAACAATCATAGGCCAAAGGATTACAATGAAGAGCAAGGTGCCAAGATACATCCTCATATAAATGATAATTCAAGTCAACTTAATCAATTTATATTGAACTACAGGCTTGATATAAGGCTCAGAGGTCATTGTTATGCAGTTACTGAATTGTTGGGACATTTTACACAGGACTGCCAAGAAAAAAAAGTATTACTAACTTGATATTATCACCATGCACTGTTTTCACTCTTGCTCTACAATCTTGACATCTATGTAACCAAACTCTTAATACTGGAAATTTTTAGGGCAGCAAAATATTTTTCCTCACATAACCAATAAAAACAAGTTAGTTAACACGAGAAAATTTTATCAGTGCAAGTACATCAGCACACCTGTTTCAAAGTGGAAAAGTTTGAAGAAGATACAACTTACATTTATGACACGTTCAGGGTTATGACACACCAAAGAGGTTCTTTCACACCACGTTTCCATAGTGTTTGAATGGTTCATACCTACCCAGGACTGGGGACTGCGCTGAGCAGTACGGCATCGTGTCCTCACTGGGAGCCCGCGTAAACAAGCTGAGATTTGTGTACACATCATGGGGCTTCGAGTAATCCGCCCCCTGAGGCGACTCTAAAAACCCGCGAAACACATTCGAAGGTCCACCTCGGTAGAGGATCAGGATAAATATTGCTTGGAAGACAAACACAAACAGCAGAAAACAATGATTTTCCACACGGGAGAGGATCATAGTGTTTAGCCCATGCTCCGGGATCAGGGCGGTGAGGAGCTGAACTGCCTTCCACGGGCTGCCGTTCCACGTTCTGGGCTACATCGCTGTGCAGACCTTCTCCTTCTCTCCTTCTCCTCCAACTTTCTGAGGCGGCAGCGTGCTCCCCTCGCTGGGCTTCATCAGGACGCCGAGAGCCAGACCTCCCCTTCCCGGTGCGAGCTGTGCCGAGCGGGCTGGAGGAGGAAACGAGATGTGCGAGGCCACCCCGCTCAGCGCCCCGGGGCAGCGGCACGGGCTCGCTGTGGCACAGGCGCAGCACCCGCCCACCCCCGCCCGCGTTCCGGCGAGACTACAGCTCCCAGAATGCAGAGCGGGGCAGGGCGGGCCCCGGCCGGGCTGTGCTGCCGCGCAGCATGCTGGGAGGTGTAGTCCTCGCCCCCTCTTTCGGCGGCAACCGCTGTGGGCGAGGAGGTGGAGGGATAGGGGCGGCTGCTGGGCTGCCCCCCGTGTCGTATCCTCGGTCAACACCCGACTGCTGTCCCCACTTTAAACTGGTTATTAAACTGGTCAGAGAGAGATGAACGGAAATTTAGACATTGGAATGTGCTGCTCAGGGAGGTGGTGGAGTCTCCATCCCTGGAGGTGTGTGAGGAAGGACTGGACGTGGCACTCAGTGCCATGGTCTAGTTGCCATTGTGGTGTTCGGTCATAAGTTGGACTCGATAATCTCAGAGGTCTCTTCCAACCTGATTGATTCTGTGATTCTTTGGAATGGATGCACCTCAGCCAGTGCCTAAAGGGACCACAGGAGCATGGCCACTGTGAGAGCCCTCCTGCCATGGCCATGCTGCCCCTAAAGATTTCAGCTTTTATGCCCCTCTCTTCTCTGGCTGATTTTGTAAAGAGATGGGGCTTAGATTGTGCTGTCAGTCGTCTGCCTGTTCTCATGTGCCTGCTTTTGCTTAAATGCAGCAGAGGAAAAGACATTTTACGGATATTAAATTGCTACATGACCTCAAAGCATGAGTTGTCGTCGGCTGCGTTTGCATTGGGGAGTTAAAAGGAAATCTGTACCTGTGAGAGGGAACAGGTTCCCTGAGCCCAGCATCCCGCTCGCTCCAAGGCATAGCTGCTGGCTGGGCGGGCAGCCCGTGTGTGCTGGCCCAGACCAGGCACAGCACTGAGCACCAGGACAGGCTGCCCAGACAGACTGCGAGTCTCTTTCCCTGGAGATACTCAGAAGGTGTCTGAACACAGTCCTGAGCAATGTGCTCTAGGGGACCCTGCTTGAGCGGGAGGGTTGGACCAGATGATCACCAGTGGCCCCTTCTAGTCTTACCTGTTCTGTGATTCGTGAGGCTTGTGCTGCTGTTTGCCTTCCAAATGGTGTGGCATGGGAAGAAGATGGGGGGACAGAGTGATATCACTTCTGTGAGAAGTTGGGAATACTCTTGCTTCAGAGTTGGACTGAGATGTATGGGACACATCTATGGGAAACTTGATCTCAGTCATTCTCCTGCACAGAACAACCCATTATTCAATTTAAGTGGATTGGTTAAGGCCTGGATGCAAATTGTCATCATTTCACATTTGATTTTAACTTAATTGGGTTTTTAAATAAAAAATGTAGAGAACATTTCTTTTCCCTGGGCAAGGTCTTGCTTTACTGAAACCCACCCAATGCTGCTGCTGCAAAGGTTGTTTTTTTTATACACCACAATGAGTCTCTACTGTTGACATTCTCCTTGTGCCATTCCCTCTACAATCATGGCAAACCCACCCTGCCTGTCTTCCCCTCCATAAAACAAAGCAACACTCAGTGTTCTGCTGATAGCTCCAGCAAGTACAATGCCAAGGACAGGAAAGAATTAATCTCTGCATCAGCTATGAAACAAAGAAGGGAACCAAGATTTTCATGGTATGATCTGGGGTTGCAGACAGCAATTGTTTTAGGGCCAGTAGTGCTTTATGTTTTGCTTGCAATCCTTCCTTGGATCACAGTAGGAAATCTCAATGTAGGAACAATTTGGACAAAGCATGTCTGCCTCCATCTGTCTTGGAGAAGTTTGAAGCTGGACCCACTAGAGCTGTCCCTCATCAGTGGCTCTGCTAACTTCCTTGCAGTCAGGGCTTAGTTGTAAAAATTGCTACCCTGTGCCAGTTCTTGGGCAGAAGAAGCAGGTCAGATGGAAAGGCAATAGCCTACCCCAATGTGTATTTTCACCTGTGTGTATATTTGTTCTCCTGACTGGAAAACTAAATACGGCTAGGCAGATCAGCTGTCTGCAGAGGAGCCAGCCAGCACGTGTTTCTGTGCAGGCTCAGAGAGCTGAATCTCCAGAAATGTCTCCCTCAGGAGCCTTCCAAACCAACTGCAGTTCCTCTCCTTCCCCTTCAACCATCAGCACTGAAATGAGTGGATTATAAACCCACCTTGAGCCTTCTCCTCAACACAAAGCAAGCAAGTTGGGACCAGAGAGCAAAGTAGGGGTCAGAACTTCATGGTGCCAGCAGGTCTGAGCCTTTTCAAGGTCACAGTGCTCCTGTTTTAAACAGAGCTGTGGAAACTAGGGTGTGTTTTGAATTAAAAATGAATTGGATTGCTTAAATGCAAAAAAAATAATGTAACTGTCTCCACTGAAGCGTGGAAGGGAGGTGGCAGGCATTTTAGCAACCTCTGTGCAGAGATTTATTGAGGGCAGTGATGGAGGAAAACAATGTGAGACTGGATCTGTAAGAAATAGACACGGGGCTGGCTTCACAGTCAAAGGTCTGCCTTTCTCATTTTCACACAACTCCCTGGGAAATTAAATTGAATGCATACAGAAAAAAACTAAACCAAACCAAACACCATCTTCAACAGAGCTTGAAATTAAGTTTGTGCGAGAGCCTCTGGATTGTCCCAAAGGAGGGGGCTTTCCCTCCCTCCCTCCCTCCAAGTGCGGTTTCACCTCCAGTCGGGCCTGAACATAATGAGAGACTGAGAGAAGTGCCTTACCCTGCTTAATAAGATTCATTCTTGCTTGCTCTTTTTCTCTCCCTTTCTCCTCCATGCCCTGTCTCCTGGGGGCTGCACTAGATCCCTGCTGAAAGTACAGCAAAGTGACTTTGGGAAGCTTTGCCTTGAAAATGCAGGGCCCAAGGAGGGGAGGAGCAGCTGGTGGAACACAGTGATACCAGGCTGGGTGCTCATACAGTGCTGGTCAATGTGCCTTTTCCACTGCCCTCCTAGTCCCCAGGGTTTCCATTAAGGGAAGAGGAAGGTAGCATTAGTCCTTCTGCAGGTGGAATCTGTCAGCCAAGCAGAGCTGTTCCTCATTTTTGGGGGGTGAGGTGGTTTTAAACCATGACACTGTGTTTTCTGGTGAGGTGGATGTTTCAGGTACTTTGGCCACAGCAGTTCTTTCTCAGCCTTTTGCAGGATCTTGGCTTGTAAACTGCACATTGTTCTTCTAGCAACACCTTTGTGAATGTGATTTTTTTATTACACAGGTATCAATTTGGCTTGTGTTCTAGTATGCTAAATTTTTAGCAGGGCTTCCTCAGAAGAGTCTTAAAACTGCTTCCATGTTTTTGGGAGGTGAGTCCCCTGTTGTTAAAAAACCCAGATAGCTGATGTCGTGTACCTTGGACCAGTGACAGAGTAAATTAGTGAAAGCATTAGAAACAAGAACTGGATATCCAAGCTTCTCCCAGGCTTGTGGAATAGCCAGAAGTGGGCTCCTGTCAAATAGACATTTCACTAAGACAGCTTGTGGCACCCTTCCCTTTGGGATGGAGAAATGACTGCCAAAAAAATATGTTTTGACCATCACTCACTCACTTCTGAGGCATGGTCAGCACCTCTGCAGAGCAATCTCAGTAGGGATGGGCACCGTGCCCAAAATGGCTGCTAGAGATGCCATGAGACTATGGAGTTTAGGATACAGTCTTCTGTCTCCTATTTCCTTTATCTCCATAATGCAGGCACTGGTCTCAGGGACCTGAAGTGTTTTTGCTTGACTTTCTCTTGTAACATTTAGGTCAGATGAAGAGTGAAATGAATAGCCTTGAAATGAGAATGACTAAAATAGATACTTTTCCCATTATAGGTTCTGCTGTGTTTTCCTGGAAAAGAAGTAAGCACTTAGGCTGCAGACAAGACAATGCAATATCATACTATTCACATCATATTTAATAATGCTCTAGTACCATTCAATATAAATAAATAACCATTAAAAAGTACTTTCTCGACATTCTCTTTTGTTCATCAATAGTATTTTCTGCAACAGGAAAGGTTAGTAATATTCATTGGTTGGTGAGTTGGATGAATCTCAGAGAACATGAGTATCAGTACTGATATGCTAGTAAAAACCAGGCGCTAGGATGCCTCTTCTTGTGTTTAAATACTTCAGGCTTGTTCTGTGGCTTCCCTCCTTACTGCACTCACTTCCCCTGAAGCCTGTAACCCTGACGCTGCTGCTGTCCTGGGCTCTCCCACCCAGCTCTGCTGGTGAACAACCATCTTGTGGTGCCTGTTACTCGCCATCCTTAGCTGATATGCCTTGGCCAGCAGCAGTCCTTGCTGTCCTCAGGCTGCCCTACAGGGAAAAGAGTATTTGTGCTGAACAGGCCCACATGTCTGCTAGCCTGGAATATCAGCTGCATACATTCATGCTGTCCATACAAGGTCTTGGTTCTGCACAATGTAGAGACTGACAGAACTTCTTGGTTCACAAAAGGTCTGCTCCACAGGGCCAGGCTGGGGCAAGAATGGAGATGGTGCAATAGGGCTGGTCTTGAGAGCTGACTCTGACCAAGACTGATCTGACAGCATAGTACATACAGAAGGAGTAATTTTGCTTTCTTATAAGGAGGTAGAGAGAACAACTCTCTAAAAACGTGTGTGGCGGCATCTGTCGCAATGGGAATAGATCCTTGCTACAAACACTCACTGTCAGTGCCTAGACCCTAGGTAGGACCTGTGTGAGATTAAAGGCCAGAGAATTAATCACCACATCTCCTCCTGTTCATACGGGCAGAAACTTTGCCCATCTCAGAGGAGAAAATGGAGGATCATAAATCAACTCCTTTATTCCCTCACTCTTGCTCATTCATTGAAACATCAAAAAAGGGGACTTAGTCTTGGGTTAATGCTGGGTAGAAGCACTGAGCCCACCTGTGTGGTGGCAGGATGGGTTGGCAAAGCCCACTGGAGTGCAAGCCGTGCTACCTTCTGCAGAAGGCAGGACAGAAAGCCATGACAAATGCAGAGTGAAAAGCATTCTGTGGATTCTGGGCTTCCTTCATGTTATCCAGTGCCAGTATGCCATACCCTTGCTCTGTAAGACCTTTCTAGGGTCCAGAGAAGACACTGTTCTCAGCCCATTCAGTATTTTCTTCATGTTGAGACAGCTGGCAGGGTGGGCCTGTACTGCTGGTGTGTTCATCCAGACAGACCCTGGCCTTAGTCTCACTAAATGCAGTCTCCATTTCTCTAATTGATGCCTATTCTTTGATTTCTTCTCTCTCTCTCTCTCTGAAAGGAGGCATCTCATGCCCTTTGCCCCTCCCATACTTTGGCCCCCTCCTATAGCAGGATGTGTGGCTGCTCCTTTTCCATTGAAGGAATATGGATCAACTCCCTCTCTCAGATACCCTTCAAAGAGCCCCCTTCATGGAGGCTTCCTGAGATCCCATGGGGACTGTCTGCTCAGTGAGGCAGTCCTTTGCTCATGTTTTTACCTCACTGTGATTGCTTGGGAGCCAGAAACTTAGTGCCACCCATGTCTGTTGCATAAAGGAACTGTAATTTCCTTCGCTGTACTGCCCCCCTTGCTGTGTTTCTGATTATTTTGCCAGTTTAAGATACCATTGTAAAGAAACCCCAGGGAGCCCAGAACACACGACATTCATTGGCGATCACCAAGCTCTACTGTTCTGAGGCAAGGGGGAAAATATTCTTTCTTCATGAATATGTCACGACCTAAGCTAAAAACCAAAATTAAACAAGGAATAGGCAGAGAAGAATTCTAGTATAAATAAATCAACAAATAAATAAGATTCCTGCTAGCCCAGAATTTCTTGGGCAAGGGATGACTCAGTTGCTTACAACTTCCTCCCAGCTGTGACATCCTTGATGTGTTTTGAATGCCTAAACCCTTGTTTCTCATGGCCTGAGTGAAGAATGTTTTAAAGACATGCTCAGACAGGTTTCTGGGTCATTCAAGGAATCTTCCTGGAAAAGTCACAGCGACACCACTCCCCACGCACACATATGGTACCAACACTTGTGCTTTTAATCCAGTGCATCCTTCCTTCGGTCCTCATTTGCACCTCCTGTTTTGTAGGCTGCCTCCCACCTGGCCGTCTTCCTGTTTTACTGAGGGAAAGGGAAACCCTTCCACATGACACTGACTCCTCTCTCTTCACAGCACCACATACTCCTCTCAAAGTTCAGCTGGAAAACCTTGCCACGCTTGTTATTTCAGTTGTCTTGTATGTGCTCAAGATAGGTTTCCCGGTGATGTCTCCACATTCCTTGATGTTCTCACAGCAGATGAGTGCAGGCTGAGGGTTCCTCTTCTCCGAGCACTTTTCACCCACCTCCCTCTCAGAGAGTTGTCTTCCTCTCTGGAGGTCTAGGAAGCAAGTCCATGCACATGATTTGAGGCTACTGAAGCACCTGATAGTGCTGCAGCAGGCTTCCAGGCTTTGAACACATTCAAGTCCACCCATCTTTGCCCCTGCTTTCTGGTCTCTGCAGCAAGACATGGAGGCATGGCCTTTGAGGTACAGTACCTGCCGTGTCTCCCTGAGCAGGAGAGGAACTTCATCCAGAGGGCTCTGTGCCTGGGGATCTGAGATGGCGTTTTCCAAAACAACTTTAAGCAGGGACAGTTCAAGATCTGAGCTGAGGGATAGGTACCAGATCCTCCCTGAACTCCCAAACCCCAAATGAGGTTCTTCAGCACAGCTTCCTCTCCAGCACTGAAGGCTGATCTGTGTACATATTGGAGTGCATCCCTCAGAGGGAGGGACTCTCGTGCTAGCTTTACTTTAAAGCTGTTTTGAGAGCACACCAGCCTCAGGCCAACAAGTCCATGTTTGTGCTTTAGTGGCAACTCCTGTCCTTGAACTACTGCAGCTCACAGCTGCTGTACTGAAGCTCAGGTTTCACGAAATGCCAGGAGAGACCTTTGGTGGCACCTGCATCCATCCTGGATTTCAGCCTCTGTGCTGGCACAGCTGAGAATGAAGATCACATCTAATAAGTTATAATGAATGGTTAAAAGTACAGGGCCCGGTGGGGAAGGGAAGCACTCCTCTCCCAGGTGGGAAGGATCTCAGGGCACCACATCAGCTCTGTCCCTCCTTATTACCACCTCTTTGGGCAGTGGAGCTGTTTGGAGTGATGACATTTGGGGGGTGTTTATCATCCTCCAGCTGTGGAGCAGAGCACTGGGCAGGACAGGCAGGGTGCACAGCTGCTACGGTTGCTGATGGACTTCAGGAACAATCACAGCCCTCTGCCTCTGTCAAAACAAACACAAGGTGAGGTAAGAAGGTTTAAATACAACATCCAGTGTAACAGGGCTATCCCCTGGCTCAGACAAACACCTTGCAGGCATCAGTAAACAGGTTCCTCAACCACACTGTGCACGGCTTTGGGCTGGGGTATGGCTGAAGAGCTGCTTGTTCTATCTGCACTAGAGTCTTAGCTGGGAGATTTTTATTTACGAATTAGATAAAGTTTCTGACAGATTTTTTTTTGTCTGCACTTTAAGTCATTATTTTAACATCTTTGATAATTTTTTTAAAGAAAGAGTAGGAGGATGAGATCTGAGAATCTCTATTCAGTCTGTCTGGAAGCTCTGAAATGCAGATGAACCTTCTCTGTTTCCAAATTTCACAAGGCAGCAGGAGTCCTATGCTAACCTAAGCACATTCTTCTCTTTCAGATGCCTGTAAATAAAAGTTAGCAATAAGAACAGGTAGTTTTTATAACACCAGTCTTCTGTGATAGTTTTCAGGACTTTAACAAAGAAAAATACGAGGTGAAATTGATTTCCATCTCCTGTTCTCAGAAGCCAAAGACTGTGTTTCGAGGGTGTTTCAATACAGTCAGCAGGGATGTATGCTGTGACAGCTTTTGGCTGCTCTGTCTCAAGCAGCCATGCACATGGTCCAGCTAGAGATCAGGAGAGTACCAAATCCCACACCAAGCAATGTCTGCCTCACTCACATCTGCAGGATTTAAAGGGAAGGAGGGCTCTGGGAGGTCTTGGACTTAACTGGCTTGATCTGATCCTCAAGGAGGACTAATTGGCAGGAGGGAAAGATGGAAACATTCTTCCTATTGTGTCTAAGAACTGAAGATCCTCAGGGGAGCAATTTTGCCTCTTTTTTTCTCAGCACTGGCTTATCTAGATCATGCCTATCAAGGCTCTGAAGCTCAGCAGCCTTGATAGTAAGGACCTGCAAAACACTGTAGCCTTCAGCAGAGATCTCAGTGTAAAATTTTAAGAGAGGCAATCTAACGATTTTGCTTGATTGCCCTTGATTGTCAAGCAATTTACCTTGCATGGAGTAGATGCCACCTGCCAACTTGGTGAGTCAGAGCAGCTGCCCCCACATGACAGACAGTGGTGCAAAAGGGATCGTGGTCAAATTCACTGCTAATGCAAGTGCAGAGATCCTTCAAAATCTGCAGGGCTGACCCGGCCAACAATCTGCTTGGAACCGCTGGAGAGGATGGCTTGGATAAAGGTGCAAGTCCTGCTGGTGAATCAGTGGCAGTGTCTTAATCTTTTAGAATCGTTGCTTTCCTTTCCTTTCCCACAACAAGTGACTCATGGGGAGCCATGCTCATGAGAATCCATAGCTGGTACATTGCATTTCTTGTGGAGGCTGGCTGAGCGTTTGGCCAGGGAGGGAGGTGAGGACTAAAGTGCCCATCCATAAATGGCACATTTGTGAAAACATCACATCTGCACTTTGCATCTCCAGTGGAGCAGTCAGCCCTTCCTCTGGCAAGCAGGCAAGGAGGGTCTAATCTATCTGAGATTTATAGCCCTGCTCATCCTTTACAAAGTAGGTGATTCCTCCAGACCAGTTAACTGGACTCTGAGTCCTTATGAGCTGAGTTTGGGCAATCATAGCTTTAGACTACTGCAGACCCAGCAGGGATGAGAGTGCAAAATGAGCCTGCTGCTGCTAGTGGATCTCACAGAAGTGCTGGTGAAAAGAGGAGCTGCCACCTAAGCACAGGTATTTTGCATCATTTATGGGTTTCCAGGATATCTGAACTATTAATAAAAAGCTGTCAGAAATGGTACAGGGTTTGTGTGCTGTAGGAGGTTCAGGTAGGCTACCCCAGGGTCCCTATGGTGGCACCAGGTGTCTGTGCTCAGGTGCCTGAGTCCTATCCCTTCCATCTGCTGCTGGGTGTGCAGGCACTAGGCTTGCTTTGCACTATTTGTGTGGCTGTCACTCAGAGATGATGAGGTGCTGTGGAAATGTTGAGTGCAGCTACTAGTGATGCACACAGGAGATCAGTGCAGGAGTTGAAATACTCATGACTGCCTGTATGAAACCTGTCAGTTTTATTTTCACTGGTACAGCTGAGCTGAGGTGTATATTGGGGTCAAAACTGAAAGCAGTCCTGGAATATCTTCTAAAGAAGGACAAAATCATTCAGCATCCTGTGTCCTGACACAGATACAAGTCATTTCAGAAAGAGCTGGGTACTCTGAAATTGGGATACTTTTATTCTTTTGGGACTTTTGGGATAGGAGTCTGCCATTGAGATCAGAGGGCATGGCATCTGGCAGAGGAGGTCATAGCTCCTCTGAAGCCTGTTCATCATCAATCTCTTTCTAAGAACATATCAATGATCTCTGATACATTCCTGCCGTCACCTGTGGTGGTTGCCATAATCCCCCATTCTGCTGCTGAACCTGGCTCTGTGAACTGCAAAGGCACTTCCTAGTGCCTTCACCACTTCTCCTCAGCTCCTAGCTCTGGTAGCATTGGTAGCACCTCAGACTGAGAGAGTCTGTGTAGGCTGTGCTTTGCCAGTTCCTGTTCTGAGGTGCTCTAAGTAAGCATTCCATCAGCCTTTCCCTGCTGCACCCACACCACAGCTGTTCATGCAGGATAAAAGGTGGATGCCTGAAGCACTATAGAGGTGGCAGGGCTGCTGGGACGAAAGGCTGCCTGCAGGAGTGGGATCTCGTTCCACGCTGTAGGACAACTCCCACACCAAAGGGAGTTTGGAGCTGGATTAAAGAGTCCAGGGGCAAGGAATCTGGCTTGTCATTAATACTGAGTGAAACTGGAGGATTCTGCTGTCACTTTTCTCTCTGTCAGGCAAAACTCCCACATGGTCTGCAAGGAGGCTTGAATGAGTAAGAAATACAGACCATACATGGATAAAGATGAGAATCTACTTCTTGTCCAAAGGGTGGCATGGTGAATTACTGGAGCAGTTGCATATGCAGTTTTTGAGGAAATAATAGTAGAAATAAGGAAACAGGTACAGATTATTTGCCTTGCTAAAAACAATAAAGACAAAGATACTCACACCCTGGAGCTGGCTCTCTGCTTACACCTCTACTCTGGGGTCTGTAAACCCACGCTTGCCTTCATTAACCAGAGTGGGCCTCTCAGTTCTTGTGTGCCAGACCAACACCTAGAGGGAATCACAAAGAGTTCAGGCATTCTGACTGCCATGGAAACAACAACAGTACTGCACCCATTGATCGGATGGCATCCTCAGAAACCTGAGGCTCACAGCTGTTTGAAGCATGTGATTCAAAGGGCTTGATCCTGGGAAACACTTCATGGGCACATGAAACAGTGACAAGGAGGAAGGATCATTCTTGACCAAAATTCCAGGCTCAACCCTCTGCCAATCCTGGATTTTGGAGAAGCAATCTGGGCACAAATTGTACATCTGAGACTCTTTAATAACAGAGAATGCACAGCACTGCTCCTCAGCTTTCTCTGAGCTTCACATCTGTGAAGAATTTAGCAGGCTTTGTCCATCTGTCTGTCCCAGCATCATTTGGCACTGACATGTGCCAGCACAGGGCAGGCACACTGGAAGGTGGAGGGGTGTGGCAGGAGGCTGTAAAAACAGCCAGGACCCAGCAAGGAGACTGTATCTTCCAGATTTCTTGTCCTACTCACCTTTGTGCAGTTGGCTGCTTTGGGCTCCAGCCCGTCCATAGTCACTAGATCCTTCAGCAGACTGGTTTCCTGGTAGCCTCCTTTAACTCCCTCCAGCTTGAAACTGGCATGAGGCTTCTCCAAAATCAACTTGATGCTGATAGCAAATCCGGCCATGTCAATAGCAAAGGGCCGGTTAGGGTCAAAGACGGTTTTCCAGCCCACCACCTTCCCTGCTGGGCTCACTTTTGGGGATTCATATCGCAGCCCCCCGACAAAAGCCACTGGCCAGACTGAGACCCTCCTTGTGTAGCGCATCTGTGTGCCAGAAAGAGACAGTGCTGTGAGAATTCGACCCCACCACGTTTGTCCCAACCCCTTAGTGCACCATCCTCTGCTTTCATTGGCACCTGTCCTCCCCCATTGACTTCCTAGGCAACCACACTGCTCGAGGCAGCACAAGCTCTACTTCACCTGTGCTGCTGCTTGAAGAGCTACAGCTTCCACGGCCACGAGGCAAGTTTTTAGCACATTATTCTCTGAACACCAAACTCACTGCTTTTCTGTGCCCACATTCAGTCCCTCAGAAGAATGAAAACCTCTGGTTTTCTCATCCCATTTGCACTTTCACCTTTTTGTTATGGTAGAATTTTATCATTTTTGTAAATGCCAAATACTACTTCTACCAGGCCTCTAGCTCTGTATTATCAGCTCCACTCACTCCACCTTCACACTCATGCAAGTAATCTCCCTCCCTGACTGATTAATCTTCATCCTCACCTATTGCAATTTCTCCCCCTACCTCCTGCCTTGTTTTTCCAACCATGGCTACTGCTTTAAATTGTGGAGGTTTATTGAAATTGTCAGAAAGGACCTGGAAAGAAGTAAGAAAGGATGACCTTAACAGACACCTAACAACTCTGAAAACTGGAAATATGTTCTGATGCATAATTCTGCTCTTCAAGTGGCTTAGTACAGTTTGGCTTAAATGGGTGACAAGGGAGTTTACTGGATTTTTGCAAGTTTACAAGGGCTTGGCAACTCACAAACGCCAGGTTTCCAGCAGAAGTCTGGGCAAGCTTCTGTGATCCCAGAGGCACAGCCCTGTTGTGGCTGGAACTTGAAGAACTGAAGGGCAGTCAAGGAGAAAGTCAGACAACTTTTCTATCATCCCTTTCTATCATCTCTTCCCAACAACAGTGCAGATTTATGCCTTACCAGAAGTTTGTCTTTGGTGCTTATTTAAACTTGGTCAGCTCTCCCTGAGGAGATGCATAAATTCTGAGGTATGTATCCTGTGTTCCCTGGCAGGGAGAACCCTAGCTGGTGCAATGGTGTGTGAGTGGCTGTTCACATCTGCAGCCTATAGCATGGCAAATGTGTTTTTTGCCCTTTCAGCCCTTTAGAGCACTGGCTACTGGGTTTACATAACTACAGGCTTGCATCTGTCCTATACCCAGCTGCCACTGCATGCAGAGTGGGTGAGGTCTTTGCAAGTACAACTGGGCTTAAGAGGCTCTGCAGCTCTATCCTGCTTTTCTGTCCCATGTAATTTTATGTCTCTTACCTCCTCAAAGAGCTCCAGGCTGTAGGTGTTATCATCATCGGCAAAATAGACTACCCCTTCTGGTGGTGCGGTGTTGCTGAAGCTGTCCCTCAGCCAGTGCAGCCCCAGGTTCCTCTGTAGTGTCCCTCTTGGGGTGTGGGATGGGATCCAGGACAGACCCAGCTTCAGGCTCTTGGGTGTCTCTACGTTGAGGTGGGTGAAGTTGAGCCCAGCCTTCTCCAGCAGGTTGGATACAAGGTTGGTCCTCCGTGGAGAGTCCTCCACCACCACCCAGTGCAGGTTCTGTACGTGGAGGAAGGTGTTGGCCAGACGGGTCAGCTCAGCTTTTTGCACTGGCCGGGTGTAGGTAGGGGTGATAACAAAGATAGTTGGCAGGGTGTCTGACCATGGGGGAGGCCTGGAGTACACATAATTCTGGATGATTTTAGGCGTTGCCCCTACGCTTTGCTGCTGCCGAGTGCATGATGAGAAGCCTTCTTCTCTCAGTGCAGACGTACCATTAAGGAGAACTTTAGAGGTCACGTTCTCGTCTGTCTCTTCTGGGGCAAAAGGAAGGAAGAAAGAGGAAGAAAAAGAAGATGTCAGAGGACTAATAACTGTTGGGCCGCCTCCTGTCCAGGGAGGCACACATCTGTCTGGAGTTAGTGCTTAGCACAACAACATCCTCTTCCTAAAGCCAGCCTAAGGTGCATGTTTAATGTGCTCTCAAGAACACTTTATGTTCCTGCTGTTGGCAGACCCCGAGGGGGCTTTCAGGCAAGTTTGTTTAACCCATCCCATGAGAGAGCATCTCCTGCTCAGGGTTCACACCAGAAATCACCACAGCCACCAGCACACCAACAGCAGACCTTTTGCACTTACTTCTCAGCAGGCTGAGGTAGTGGGTGGTTGGATACTGGTGCCACAAGGTTAGGAGAAGAGCCCATGGCAAGGCAATCAGGAGCGTGGTAAGAAGGTTACGTCTCCTCAGCATGCTGCAGGGAGCTTCCAATGCCCAGGCATCTCTCTACCTTTCAGAAAAGAAAAAAGAATAAGGCCTCCGAAATATCAGACACCGAAAATGCAGGGAGGCACGACAAATGTTTGGCCCTGATCCAGCAAAGCGTTGTCTAAGTTTACAAGGAGCTCCATTAACGTTGCAGGTCCAAACCATTATCCAGCTTTGGTGCTATTGAATAGAAACTTTTAGCTATTTCTATTGCTATAAAGAACCTCCCACTATTCCGTGATGAAACCACTGTCCTTGACTTAGGGTTGTTCATGTTGCTGATTCTGAAGTCAGAGATGACTGCTACTTGCCTCATCTTCAGGACTTATGCTCATCCCTGAGCTCTGTGGTGACCATTTCATTTGCTTCTTTTGTACAATTTTTTAGAACTGTTTGCAAGATTTGTGTGCTTGAACATGGAACTGGACAAAACAGTAGATGTCAGGCATTCTCTAGATAGCCAGCATCTCTTTACACTTCTGCAGTGTTAATTTGTCCTCCTCATGCAGGTGCATTGAGGAAATCAGGCATGCACGCTATCACCTACTAAGTGTTCCATGAAATCCCTGCCGTGGCGATTCCACAGTGCTGGTGTTGCCTGCTGAATGTTCAATTATCCCACATCCCTTTCTACTTCTGGTTTGCAGTGTTTGGTCATTGCAGCATTTAGTTTAAATCACAGACTTTGGAGTACCCACCAGGCCCTACCAGGTCCTCTTGCACTCCTAGGCTGAAGGCATTTTGAGGGAAGAGAGTGATGGCATCATGCTGATACAAAAGATTGAAAGGAGGTTCAAATTGGTTGGCTCTAAATTCCTCCTCTGCCAGGGATTTTTAAGTGTACTGAACTCTGCCAGTCAGCTAAAACCAAGGTCCTCAAAGGCATGCAGGCACATATTGTTCAAAGGCAACTCCTTGCCCAGGATTTGGGTCCAGCAGCTCATCTGTCCAGAGGGGAAGGATTGCCTTGCTTCAGAGTTAGAGAATTGTGTGAGAAGAAACATGACAATTGGTCTAAAAGGGCTCTGCACTGACAGCAGCCACAGAGTACTCCTGGAAGATATTAGGACATGCTATTCTAAATTCATCCTCTGGGACCTTCTTAGAATCTGTCTTTAATTGTTTCTCTGACATTTGACCTTGGTGTCCTGAAAAAACAAGGGTTATGCAATTGCAGGGCTCGTCAGTGCCCTACCACCAATAGCTGTCAATCCTATTTCAGCCAAATCTGACAGAAGACTAGCGTGTCTCAGCAAGTCCTCTGGCTGGCAAGTGGATGTTCATAAGCCCACCTAAGGAAATTACTGCAACACCAGCTCATTCCTTGTTAGACACCAATGGTACCGTGCTGGAGCAGTCCCTTAGGGTAATGTATTCCCACTGACTGCTCCCCAAGCCAACCATTAATGGTGATAATATCTAACGTTTCTTACCTCCTCCTTGGGAAGCACCATGGTGAGCATTTCACTACTTTCAAGCTATAAAAAACTGATGAAGAAGTGAACCAAGGAGCCTGCGTGGCCAGGGGCACACAGGAGTGTTTTGGTGATGTGAGCAGGAGCTTTGTGCAGCAAACGTGCTGGCTCTGCTTAACTACACTGCTTTTTGGTGACTGGGTCTGGGCCAGGTACAAGAGTGTCCTTGAAGCTTTAGTGCCAAAGGCATGGGTCTTTGGTAAGCTACAGATCCAGGCTGGGCGCACGGCAGGACGATGTTACCCACACCAAGGACTGCTTTCCCTACAGGAAATCCTTTCTCTTACCAGCAGTGTAGAGTAAAGCTTCCCATCACTCATGGCTGTGACAACAGACAGAGCCACAAAAGAAGTCCAAGGATTGCTATTAACAACTGCAGATACCTAGGTCCACCCAGGCCCTGGCTCAGGGTCATCACAGCTCCTGGATTCCTCCAGTATGCTTGCAATTACAAATGTCCCTGCACCAGAATCAGGCAGCCAGTGCTTCTTCCCTTTAATAAAAGGCCTTAATTAGACACAGTTTCTATGCAGCAGACCTGCTACTGCTGCAAACTCAGGTTACTTCTGGAGGGAAGGAGAGGCAACCGTGTTACCAAGAGAGCACAGAGGAGAGTGGATCAGGGTTAGAAGAATTTTTCACGAATTCCCTTTCTAGTTCTTTCTCCTCCTCCCTCTTCCAGCCAGCCCTGTTGATGGTTCCCAGACACTGCAAACAAGTGGAGATGCTGTGTGTGCAACTCCCCTGGTGCTCCATGCTCATTTATTTCTACATGCACCTTCTCTCTATTGCTTTTCCGAAGCAAACAAGGCTGAAGAAGTTAAACCCTGCATAAAGCCCCAGGTAACTTGTGAACCTCAGAGAGGAGCTGACTTTAACCCCATTTCAAAAAAATCTCTCTTGGAATACTTTATTTTCTCTTTAAAATGCTGCCTTGTCTCCCCCACTGTCTCCCCCTGCATCCATCATGCGTGCTCTTCTCTGTTGCTTTGTATCTTTCACCTGCCTTTTCTCAGTCCTTCAGAGTCTCTTTTCTTCCCTGTTTCCAGGACTACAGGAATCCCCTGGCTTATTAATAATTTTAGCCTTTGTCTTCTGTCCTTACCCACACAAAGGCCCTTTGCATTCTCTTAATGTCCACCCCGAATGGAATATTTCCCACAAAGTGGTCCATTAAAGCATCAGTCCATCCTTTTGAAAACACAGCATCAAAATCCAGTCACATATCGATGCCTCTGGGTAGCCTGCTGATGGCCCCACTGGGGCTTACAGAGGTTTACTGCACATATTTTTACCTACGTTTTATAATTAAAACCAAAGTCTCCTAAGTGGCTCGGATTAATTGCATGCTTGCTGGCAAACATTACTGTGTGTATTCTTGGCACAACCATCTACCTTCCTCCTGCCTTTAACCCCTCCCAGAGTAGATTCTATTAAATGAGATTCAAGATCAGAAGAAAATTTTGTGATCATCTAAACCCATCTCCTGCGATCATCTGGTAATTCCTTGGTTTAAGCTGTAGAGGGCAGGGACTATCTCTTAATGTGCTCGTACAGTCCGGCACTGATCCCAATGGGAGCCTTTGGATGTGATTGCAATACAAATATTATTGATTGTACTCTCTTGCTGGCTCTTCTCCTCCCTAGCTATTTCCCCTGTCCTGCCTATTCCCCGTTCTCTTTCCTTTTCTTTTTTTCCCTAGTGTCTCCTGCAGCCCTTGTTTGTGTTACACACCCTTAACAACATTAGCTGAATGTTTGATGGATGCCTTCAATATGCTGCCTGTAGCCTTCTTGAGCTGTTTTCCAATTACACATCCCTCTTCTTAATTTCATCCATCAATCTTCTGTTCTCCATTAAAAAATAAACAAACACACACACAGAGCACAAAGCTGAGTATGATAGGGACAAAATGTTTCTCGTTCTACTCTTGCTTCACGCTGCTTTGTCAGACTTCTCGGCTCCTGGGATGCAACACCATTCACTCTCCATTTAAGCTCCATGTGCTGATGCAGGGGGCATTATTCTGAAAGGATTCAGGAGAAGACAATAAGAGAAGCACACGAGGGGAAGAGCTGGATTCCCCAGAACGATGCTGAAGAGAAGTAAGATCTGGCTGAGACTCAGACCATCACAAGTGACCAATTCCTTCATCTGTTGTTGACTAATTACCAACAGGGAACAATTTGTTACGGGCAGGACAACCCAGATTTTGAGAGAGGGATAAGGATTCCAGGCTGGAAAATGACCCAGGCAGTGACTCTCTCCCTGAGTTGCAGAGTGTTTGAAAGGACATGCTGGGTGAATGGGAGAGAGGTGAAAGGGAGAGATGCAGCTGACTGGGGATTATAAGGCTAACACGTTCCAGTGCCTCTGATTTTCCTACAGCCCTGTTGAGGAGGTGCTCAGTTTACATCCTCTTTGATAACTCAGAAATGGTTAGGATCACATAGGCTTTGGTAGTTCTCTTCTGAGGTTTTGGTTCTGCCCTCTGCCTGCCTGATCCAGAATGAGAACCACACCTTTCTAAAAGTTTGCTCTGCAAGAAAGGTGATTTTCCAGCCTCTGGTTCAGGGCAGCTGGCCTGTCTGAGCCAGGCTTACAAAACTCTGAATGCTGGACCAAGCCCAGCCCCAGGACTGTCTGGCTCCAGTCAGAGACACAGGCTCTAAAGATCATTACCTTCCCAGAGGGACAAATTTCACAGTTCAAACTGTCCCTTGGGAACATCCCACCATCCAGTGTAATGATTTTCTAGGCAAGCACCCAAAGCAAATTGTTCTCAGGTAATGGAGCCAAAAGTTTCAAGAAAGACTCCCTAATCTTGTTTTGAGCCATGTTTGCAAGCCTATCATTCTGTGTGTACCCTGGGAGGAGACAGGTGTGGAAAGGGGAGGAGAGAGGAATGTGAGGGGCAGGGCTGAAGCAGACCGGCAGGTAGCTGCAGATGACTCTTAATTTCACGCACCAAAGCTGTCAGCAGGGTTTTTGGTTTGTTTTGCCTGCATTTTGCTGCCTCTCTCCACGAACCTCTGGCCACCTTGAGGAAGTCCATGCAGATTTCATGAGTTCCCAACTCCCGGTGTGGGAGATGTGATGCTGAAGGCAGAGCAGCGAGCTTTCAATTATTGATGAGAGCGACCTCTCTTTAAACAAGGAATGCATAATTCATGGCAGTGCCGGTATTTGTGGTGAGCAGCACCGGCTCAGTCTCTGCCTTGCTGAGATGCACAGGAAGCCGCTGTCCCCTCTCCCCCCATTCCCTTGGGCCCATCAGAGCCTTCAGCCAAAACTACAATAGTGCTAAAAATTGAGGCAGGCCGAGATGCTGCAGTGCTTCCCCTCACTGGGCAGCTGCCTGCTCGTTTGAGATGTGCACGATAAAGTGGGAGGATGGATTCAAGGAACCACAGGAGTGGGTGGAATGGGTTATTGCTCTGGGATAAGCAGGGGTAATTACTGTGCAAACACAGCCAAAACAGGGCATTTCTCAGTAGCGAGACTCCTCCGGCCCCCAGACAGGTCTTTAGGAATGGCATCGTTGTAGGACAGAAAGGATAGGCTAGATCTAAGGGACAGTGCCTGAGGGCTCACATCCAGCTGTATTTCTTGTGGGGGTGGGAAAGAGAAGGGGAAAAGGGAGATTTGGATTTCTGTTCTGTAAGTAGCAATTTCTCCCCTAAACTCTGCTGTAACTGGGTGACTGAAAAGCAAAGGGGAAAAAAAAAGAAGCAGTTTTTCCAGGAAGGGAAATGTTAATCATAGAATCATGGGCTGGTTTGGATTGGAAGGGACTTTAAAGATCAAGTTCCAATCCCTCTGCTGCGGGCAGGGACACCTTCCACTAGACCAGGTTTCTCAAAGCCCCATCCAACCTTGCCTCAAACACTTCCAGGAATGGGCTATCCCCAACATCTCTGGGCAACCTGGGCCAGTGTCTCTCCACCCTCAAAGGGAAGAACATCTTCCCAATATTTAACCTAAACCTACCCTCTTTCAGTTTGAACCCATTCTCCCTTATCCTTTCACTACATGTTTTTGTAAAAAGTCCCTCTCCAGCTCTTTTGTAGCCGCTTTTTGGTATTTGAAGGGGCTCTAAGGTCTCTCCAGAGCCTTCTCTTCTCCAGGCTGAACAGCCCCAAGTCCTTCAGCCTGTCTTCATAGGAGAGGTGGATGAAACAGGAAGAGAAAGACTCTGTCCTAAACCCACAACTGAGATCTTGACCTCCCAGTAGCCCAGGCAATAGCAGGAGACTGTGGTTCTGTCCCAGGGTGTAAGAATGCTCTTCTGCTGTGGGTTTTAATCATCCCTCTGCTGCAGACTGGTGAATGGCTGCAGGCAAGTGACACCTGCAATCTGAGTGAGGTGAGCACTCTCCTACTGCTCATGGGGATGGAGGGCAAAGGAAAATTAACCGAGTCCCCTGGAGAGACAAAACCCAGGGAAGTACAAATAATAAAACAATACGGGGAAGGATGGCCAGGTCCTTCCCCAGGGCAGGAAGAGCAGAACTACCAGCAGCTGTGTAGTTTCAAGGCTCAGCCCCATCAATACTCTGTGCCTTGGTGTGCAGGCTCCTGTGGGGACAACTTCCCTAGGAAGTGAGTCACTCCCAATGAAACAGCCGCCCTTCCCAAGCCCCCCGCGCCTTTTCCTCAGATGCAAAGAAAGGCTTCATCCTCTCCTGCCAGCTCCTCCACTATATGGGAGCACAGTTCCTTCAGCCCAGAAACCAGGCTTGTCCCTCGGGAGTACACCGTGCACAACCCCCATCCCTCCACTGCCCACATGAAGCCAAGTTGAGCATTCCTCAAAGCTTGGTCCGTAAACAGCTTGACACAGCACCTTCCTGAAGACATGTCCTTGTCCTAGACATGTGGCTTGTGTGTGTGAGCATGGACTGGAGGAAGGTGATGCTTTATACAGGGCTTTCTTCCAAGTCAAAAAAAAAAAGGAAAAAAAAACCCAACGGAAAACAAAAAAGAAACTTTGATGGAGCTAATTAAATCTGCTGGCTAGGTCCCACGGGAGCCAATACTTTAGAGACAGCACGTGGCTCAGCCTGCTATCCCCAGGTACATCAAGGGTATCCAGGCACTATCTGGGCTATCAGCAGGAATGGAGATAACCCAGTTTGAATACAGACTAGACCTTGAACTTGGCTGCAAAGCCCGTCCTTGCAGGGAGCCTTCCGGAGCCTGAAAAAGGAGGTCTAAGTCAGGCTATTTTTAATCAGCCTAGACCCAAATGTCCTTCACGATTGATCCATACAACCTGTCACCACATTTCTGCCCCCTGAACACTGGTGAGGGTGGGCTGTGACTCAGAGGGACACAGCCCTCTGCCCTGTCACAATTTCCCTGTACTGCAGAGCCATAATCCAGGGATGCCAGAAATACCCAGAGAAAGATTAGCAGCTCAGGCCTGAAGAGAGGCAGGGGGTACCAGATGTCTCCTGAGAAAGCTAGCTCTCTCCTGAGAGACCTCTAAGCTTGGAGTTATCCTTTCTTGAAAGGGAAGTCAGGGGCTTATTCAAACGTCAGCTTCTCTTCCCTGCTGCTGAGCTCTGGCAGAACTGAGGTCCTTTTTAGATGCTGATGACTATTACAGAATAATAATTCCAAACGTATCAGCATGAATCAGCCCAATATCTTCACTAGCCAAAAAAAAAAATAGCTGCTTTTTTTTTTTCCCAAGGAGGCAAAATAATTCTAAGGAAGCAAAAACAATAGCGGGTTGTTCCAAAGTTTCTATATATTTCATTCAGAGCTTTCCCTACTGAGTTAACAGCTGATGCCTGTTCAGCAGGAGTGGGAGCTGTCATTTTACAGCTTTCTTGCAAAAGCAGAAAGGAAAAGCCCATAGTATTTCCTTCCAGAACATTTTCAAAGATGGAGAGGAATTACTTTTTCAGAGAAAAAGGCATTAGGCATTATTTGATGGATAATTACATTTCACAGGTGCTTGTTATGGGGCAAAAAAAAAAAAATCACATTGATCATGAGCTCCTTGTTAAGATATGGGGCCCAAAGGTCAATGCTGTTCCTCTGGTAGCAGCCAGGATGCAGAGACAGGCTTTGATCTTAGCTATGTGTCAATATGACATCAAATGCAGACCTCCAGAGGAACATGCTATCACTAATGCACACTCTTGATTGATTTACACAGCTTGTTTTCCTCCTGCTTTCAAAGGCAATGTTGAAATGCTCTTCCGTGCTGGACTTCCCTGTTACTCCTAGGGAGAGCAAAAGAAAGCAAAGGAGAAACTGCTCTGGCTGAAATCCCACTGCAAATGAGTGGGGCAGCAGTTCAGTTATGCCATTTAAAACACCGATGTAGCTGAATACGTCTGTCTTCCCAAAACCTGTGGAAATACTGGCATTTTAATGGTTACATGTGTGTGCTGGCCCCCTGAGGAATCAGAACCCTGATCTGCTATTGCGTGGAAAGAACTGTGGGCAGAGAATGAGTGCAGTGTAAAGGCAAGAATCCCCCCAAGTTTTTATTTGGGAATGCTGGCTGAATTATATGATCAATAAAAGCATCATGCAAACAGCAACTTTGTGTGGAATGTTCTTGTGGGTGGCTGCTCCATAGAGATTAAGACGGAGAGGACACTGGACAGCACTGATGCCACATCATGCAGGTGTTAGTTGTGTGAGATTAGAGAGAGGAGAAACACCACTTTGGTCTCCTTGATGGACATTTTTGCTGTTGCAGCTCTCTGAGCTGTGTGAAATACGCTCGCTTTGTAACTAGATGAGGTGGTCCAAAATGCTAATTCTGATTTCTTCCTCCAAATAAATCATCAGCACTCTTTATATTTGCCACTTGCTGTGCAGCATCCAAGTGTCATGCGGATACTTCTAGAAACAAACGTAGAATGGATAAATTGGCACCTAGAGAATCGTCTTTTGCAATAGATATACGTTATGGTCCGCTGCTTGATTTGTACCTTAAATGCCACAGCTGATCTGTATAGCTTGGGCTTGATGAAAAGAAACACTAGAATGAAAATTAGAGTCAGCAGACAGTGTTTATTTTCCTGCCTTCTGTGTGTGAAATAAAAAGGGAAGAAGAGAGCAAAAGAAAGAAGGGGCAGGAAGGTGATGGTCAGTGTCCTGCTAGGACTGTCCTGCTGCCCTTCCCTGTCCTAACAGGGAAGCTGTTGACTCTGGACAGGCATTCAGACATTCAAATTATGTGCCTAAGTGTTTGAGATCAAGAGACCCATATGCAATTCCCACCTTCTGGGAATGCCAGGGGAGCAATATCTAACTTGGGCACTGGCAGCAGCTGCCAGAATATATCCCTGCATCATGATCAGAGTGAGTTTTATTTTGTAGTGAAAGTAAGCAGTGCATTTGGGTGAACAGATGGAGCTAAGGAGTAGCAAAAGTCAAATGCCCCTTTCTAACAACAATCCAAACCTACCAGAAGAAAAAAGATGTGGGTTTTGGTTTCTGTTTTCCCATGTCTTGCACAGTTAAAATGGAAGAGTCTGTTGGGAAGGCAGGGAAGGCTGTGAGGGAATTGAGGGCAGACGAGCTCACAGCACGAGAAACAAACTGCTCTCTCTGAGTGCATGGGGCTTGCCATAGGGCTTGCTTGTATAGGAATTGCTCTCTGCCATGCTCCTTAATTGCCCATGAAAGCAGCCTGGTCTGAAAGTCATCTTTGCACGTAGTGTTTATAAACCTTCCCTTGGGAGGGAGGTCAGCCTGTGCTGTATTGTACTCGTGGGCTTATCTGTGAAGTTGTGTGCTTCAGGCTGCCCTAGGCCTGGATGCAAAAGGGGGTTGATACTATCCCCAGGCTGGTGAGTTGCCTGCTCTATCTGTTTCTTGTGACTGGAATATCATCTCTGCACAAATACAACCATGATAACCCTGAGAGATGCGTCTCCCCAGCTCTTACACCTCTGCACTTGGGGTGCTGGGCAGTGCTGTCCTTCCTACCTTAATTCCACATTCATGGGCTGCCAGTTGGCCTTGGACAGAATGACTGATGAATAGATACTTCTGGCTGGATAGGAAAGATGAACTAGACTTTTTTTTTAACCCTTCTCTGCAGTTTGAGAGCCCTTGGAGTTTCAAAGGCAGACCAAGTTGGCCTGGAAGATGAGGGCAGACAAAGAGTGGTTTCTTGTTAAAACCAGAAATGGGCTGCTGCTATAAATCTGAGAGGTGGATATGAATTTCTCCTGATTCTGGGGATGAATCTGGCTCCCTGCTTGTGCTTGGGGAAGGAAAATTCTCTCTGGTTATAAGGACATTTGCGGAGGTCAACAAGCCAGGTCAGGTATTCCTAGCTTCACACGTGGACACATGAACTATATCCATCCACTACCAGCTCTGCAGAAAATACCCCTAAAGGGTCAGCAAGAATTCCTAGGTGGAGGAAACATCCAAAAGCTGCTTGGGAAGGAAGAAACTGGGTTTTCGCTGCTGCTGCTGCTGTAAATAATTTCTAGGCCATTTGTGCTTGTTCTGGTGCTCAGATTAGGACCTGTGTTTGGGTTAGGAAAGAAATACTTGGTATCAGATTTTATCAGTCTGGTAAGTGCAATGCAGAAGGAAGTATACAAGAGCAGAAGTCTTGCCTAGTGACTATTTTGCACCAGTGTTTAACAGTTCCAGGACTTGGTTTTACTTCAAGAGAGCTACAATCCAAGTGTGGCTTGGCATGTCTTGATGGACTATGAATAAAACTTGCTGAGATGGCAGCTTATCTACCACTGAACAGGAGCTGGTGCTGACAGAAGAGCCTCAAGCATCCTCTGCAGCACGCCCAGAAGAGACTGCTAGGTGGGATAAAGTGTGCAGAGTTTGTCCAGCAGGCTAACATGACTAGGAGCACAAGTGGGGAGACTGGTCATGATACAGGAACACGTTACACAGGAACAGTCTTGGATATATTCTCAAAAGGGGGACAAGAGAAGACAACTCCATGCATAAAGGCTCTTTGAATGGTAATGATGCCTTTGCAGTAAACCATATTCACCCCAAAAGTCTTAGCACAGAGGTCAGCAGTGATGATCATAGCAAAATGCTTATCAGTGTCCTGTGACTTCCCTTGTAATGGAGCTGCTGATGCATATCGAGTAATAAAGAGATTTGTTGTGTTTTCCTAAATGCTCCAAGAGTCCTATTCTAACATGGAAGTTAGGGACATCATTTTGGCTGTAAAAAACCTCTTGTTATAATTGGATACCATGCTGCTGAGCACTGTAGGTTTGAGGGAAACAGGAAGCAGGAAACAGTACAAGAGTTGCTAACTAGAATGGCTACTGGGATTACTGGAGGAGCTATGGAGAAGCCTGTGGGCTGCTACAGTTCAAGAGGTGCTGGTATCCCATGCTGGAGGGCAGACATATGAGTTAAGGCAGAGCAGGGGGCTGGATTGAAGAGGATACCTGAAATATCTAATTGTGCATAAAACAGAGGCTGTAAGACGTTGGTGGGACTAGGATGGAGGAGGTGGTTCCAAGGCCAAAAAGAAAACAAAAACAGGCTGGGGGAGCAATGTTGGCCAGGCTGAGATCTGCCACTTAATAACACTTGACAAAATGCAAATAATTTCTCCTTCCTAAAGACCTGCCAGGGGATGCCTCAGCTATCTGGGGTCAGTGATTAACACTCCTTCCTCCTTTCCTATTGCTCCACAGAGATGAGGAGCTGGCACGCATGTCTGAGGGAGGAAAGAAACTTACTGTGGACCATGGAGCAGCAGGATTTGCCAGCTTGCCTCTGACTGCCCAGCCCAGCCCTGAGATACAGCTCAGCCAGGCTCGCATTTGACTTCAGCAGACACTGCTTGTGGGCTTTGTGAGGTGCACAGGGATAATCAGGATTTGGTTTCTGTTTGCTTGCTAATTTCAGCCCCTGCTGTGAGATTTGGATGTTTCTGAGGATTCTGTATTAGCTTTAATGATTAAAAAATTATTTCAATGCTTACTGAAGAAGATGCATGATCTATCATTGAAGCCGCTTAGCAACAGGACTCATTAAGACACGTATTAGTACAGAAAGATACCCTTGCCCCAGCGCCTTCTTGGAATGACTATCCACTCATCTAAACAAGATAAAGGTCTTTGCTGGCCTCCTCTGAGGCCAGAGGATAAAGCAGTCAACTGTGAAACAAGATTTCTTGGTTCTTTTTCTGGCTTCAACTATGCGTCAGTATGTGGATCTGGGCAAATCATTTCACCTGCTTCAGTGCCTCAGTTCCCCCACAGGTAAGATAAGCACAACAATGTATAAGCAGTCTGGGGAAATGACTTTCGACTGCCTAGGCTCATTAGAGAAAAAACAACCAGTGAGGTGAATAAAACTGTCTCAGCCCCTTGCTGGTAGTTTGTACTAACCGCACGGTTCACTTTGCCCTCCTGAAGCCCCACATACAGTTAGCTAATTACAGGGGAGAAAAAAGATCTTCTCCTAACTCCTTACCACCTGGTGGTAGCCAAGCACAGATGTTAAAACTTGTCATTTGGCTCAAAAGAATTAATTTTAGGCAAAGCATTTCTGGTTATCCTTCAAGGAAGGAAAGGGTCTGCCAGTTCCGGGGCAGGATCTAATTTTGCTCGCAGGAACACTGTTAAATACCACGTCTGAGAGGAGAACAGTAATACTTTGTGTTTTATTCCCAGAGTCATTCACTGAATCTCTCAGGCAGCAACATTCTTAGGAGGAAAAACTGAAGTGGGGTGGAAGAAGCAGGTGAAGGAGCAGACATTTTGGTCCATGGTGAAAAAGCTGAGGCACTCCTGATTCTTTGGCTTACATGCAGGACATTGAACTTCATACCTGGATGCACAAGCCTTGGTCACATCTTAGCATGGGGTAAGGGTAAGGGAAGCATAAATGGAAGGAAGACAAGGGAAGAAAAACGGGTGTAGGTGAGAAGCTAAGGTGTGACTGAAAGTGATTCCTGAGGAAAGGAGAGGGAAAAGAAGAAATGAGGTTAATGGGAATGTGAAAGTGGGAGAAAGGAGGAGGAGGAATGAACAAGGGTGAGGGAGCAGGAGACCAAGTGGGACAGTGAGCAGGAGGCACAGTCAAATCATCTGAGCTCTCTCTGAAGAGATTGCCTATTTTGTTTCTGCCTTTTTTTGGTGTGTGATCTTGCCTTAAAATTGCAGGAATGTGGCGGCACAGCACTGGCGCTCTGATTTATTAATTCCATCCCGTCCCACAAGCCCATAAAACAAAAGCATCTGTGTTTGCTCAAGAGAAAACCATGAAGGGCCTCATTCACGTCAGAGGTGGAGAGAGAAGCTGGCAGATACAGGAAAGCCATCGTCTCCTCCTTCCTTTTCACCTTTGTGTGGATCTGGGCTGGGGGAAGGGCCTCGGGAGTGAAGGATCCAGGGGATGAGGTATCAGCAGGGAGAAAGTTAAGATCACCCTGGCAGTTTGTGCTGGAGAAAGTGGAGGGGAGACACAGTGAACGCAATAGGCTGGACCAGTGAGGAAGGCACCCCAGCACAGCAGAGGACAAGTTCCCTTGCTGCTACCCAGGCTCTCCCAGCACTGGTCTCTGAAGTGGCACTTCGTGCAGTATTACCCCAATGAACGACAGTCCTATTGCTGTGGTCACAGTCAGGGCTTTCATGAAGCCCAGCACTGTTGCCTGACCCATAGCTATGCACATAACCATAATAATAAATTAAATCTGCCAGTCACAGGAGAAATACCCCTTTACAGCTGTTTTTAGCTTTCAGAATGAGGGAGGGTCAGGGCAAGATGAATGTCAACGATCCTACTTTAACAACTGAGGCATGAAGGGGAAGAGGAGCCAGCAACCTCTGCTCCTGCCAGGCAAGGATCAACTGTGCTGTTTCTATCAAGAGGCACTGGGAGATTTTTGTTGGGAGCAGAGGACCTTGCTAAAACCCTGCCCTTAAAGACAGTGTCTTTAGAAGCCAGGCTGCCCTTCAACGCTCCAGGGAGGGCAGGGTCTGCAAGTTACTGCTGCCTGCCTGGCCCTTGGCTTTTCCTCCAAGTTCTCCCACACAAGGATTGCTGAGGAGCAATCCTACTTTGCTTAGCAAATCACAGTTCCCATGTGCCCTGTACTCCCCCACACAGACCCACCGTGAACTTACAGAATGAGATAACACTGCGGCTCTAAAATCTTTCATCCAGAGCTGAGATTGCCCGACTGCTAACCCTGTTCAAGTAATCCCAGCACTTTGCTTGGCTACAGGTTGGCTGTACTGGGAATAAATGCCCTCACTCTTACTGACGAGGGGTAACATCCAAAGAAAACCATCTCCTTTTGTAATGCAGCATTATTCATAGACCAGCACCACACAAAGTTGCCAGGATGCTGGCAGTCTGCTAAAATCCACAACGCAGGCAGGGGAAGTGGCAGCGTAAGCACCACTGGACCAGCTCAAATCTCTGCAGAAGTTAACCTGAACCCACTCCAGCTGACAAAACCCTGAGAGAGCTAAGTGTCAGCACACAGGCTGGAAAACACGTATTTTTGCTTCTGCTGGGAAATTAAAATATGCCCCAGTGATCTTCACTTGAACAGGTCTGTATCTTTTTGTCCTTTGTCTCTTACATTGATCAGTGTTGTGGGTTTTGGAAGGTGTAAGAAATCCTATGCTAGAGGATGTGAGAGGTTCAACCCTGAAGATTTAGATCTATTTCAAGTGGACTGCCCTGTCCAGTGATGAACAACCTACTATCCATCAGAATCTCTCCTCTTCCTGAATCCTACACTCAGCACCAGCAGCATCTTGTAGCACAGAGTTCCTTATGTCACAATGCACAGCATGGGAAAATACTTATTTCTATCATCAAATTGCTACCTTTCATGTTTTCCTGAATGCAGTCCAGTTCCTCTACTGAGAAAAGCCCTGTAGAGAAGCATTCATTCTCCCTCTTCTGTGTTGCTGATTGCTTTGTTCTGCACCCCAGCATCCCTCCTCATGTGTCTTCCTGAGCTAACTAACCCCATCTTAAGGAATCTCTCTATGTGCACTGGACATTAGAGGGATTACCTCATTGGAGTAGGGATGAACAGCAAACAAAATCTGAAGATCCCTGTGCTGCAGCTGTGGATCCCAGTTCTGTGTCTCAGACCTGGGAAGCTGTGTCTCATGAGGAAACTTAGTTCCCATTTTATAAATCTCAGGAATTTGCAGAGTGCAATGTTTTCATCTCAGGCAGAGAGATGTCAGACAGCCCCCCACACTGCGTGGTGGAGGAAGCCAACAAGACAGTTGATTGAACACTTGGGAACATTGGCAAAGTAGATAAATTTGAGCTTTTAAGGAAAGGCCTTCGGGAGCACTAATGTCACATGAGAGCAAGCTAGAAGAGACTTCAAGCTCTTAATTATGAGCCTGCACAGCTAAAACAGCATGAAAGATTTCTAAGTGTGCTGACCATAGGTTGAGGTGCGGTTTGGAGACACACCCCGACCTGGAGGAATCAGCGGGGTCTGACCAGTGTCCCTTTTGAAGAACTGGACTTAGGCAGCCATGCCTGCCCCCGAGACGAGGGTGCTGACAGCCACAGGTCTTGTCCATGTCCTGTATTTGTTAGTCTTTTGTGGTACTGGTAGGTTTTAAATCACAGTCCTGTTAGGCTGAGCTGCTTCCCAGCAAGTGCTTCCCAGAGACGCAGGGGCCTCTCGCCTGTGAGACAGATGATCTGGGGCTGTCTCAGCTCTGACGCGATGAGCTGCAGTGTCTCCCCTGTAAAGAGGGGTAGTCATCCTGACAAACAGCTCTGTACGTGGGCAGGGAGTGCTCTTAATCACATATGTGGAGTACTTGGAGATCTCAGGATCAGAAGCGGTGCAGAAAAGCATAATGCTTATTATTAGGCAGAAAGGCCGGGAGCAAAAAGGACAGAGTGATTTTAGACTTCTCCAGGGCCCTGGAGGTGTGTGGGACCTGGATTCCAGTCTGGCTTATTACCTCCTTTTTAGTCTTCTTCTTTTATTAGGAAGAATTAGATACAAGGAGGAAGGGGATAGATACCATCTTTCCTGTGTACATCCTGCAGAATAATTGCAGCGCTTTCCCAGAGCAATTTTGCATGCTCAGTAAAGGGCATCTTTGAAGCCTATCAAATACCTCATCCCTCGTAGGCATACATATGAAGGCTTCCAGCACATGTCTTTATTGCTTCCAAATATTGTGAACAGGAAAGACCACCGAAAATGCTCAAGGAGAAGAGGCCTTGGAAGTAGTTCCAGGAGGTGGATGGAGTTGTGGGGTGGCTTCTTATGGTTGGGACAGGAATATTGTCTCCTGAGGCATTAGAGGTAAGCAGGAGGTAACTGTGCCTGCAGCACCAACACGCTGGGAGAGAGAGGCAGCCGAGACTGGAGTTATGAAGGCACTGAGAAACACAGGAATGTGTAGAGCACTGCCACTGGAAGGTGATTACCGTGGTGAAGAGGGGAGGAAAGCCATCCAGGGGTAGAGCTGGCATGAATCCAATCCAGGCTCCTGCCTGCTAGGTACGACTTTGGCCTCGGACACCAAGGACATCTCCTGGCCTGCTGCTGAAGCAGAGGAAAGTTCCCTGCCAAAAAGCACCTTTACCAGTGCTTCATAGGCAAGAAGAAAGGATGCTGAGTACACAGGAGACACAGCCTTGAGCTGTCCAGTACAACCTCAGACACTCTGCAGGGAAGATGTCATTAGAGAACACAGCCACTAGGCACAAAAACGTTCCCAAGCCATGGAAAGAATATGAATTTAAGGGCTGTACATTGTGGAAGTGTTTTCTCTCTTGCGTACATTTAGCTGCTGTATAGCTCTGTACAGCTCCCTAGGCAACAGTCTTCCCAAATGACACTCTAACAAAGCCCAAAGGTACGGGAGCTTTCCTCATTAAAACCCTTGTCGTGGGAGCAAGTGTCCTCAGCGCAACTGCTTTGCTTTCTATCCCGTGGCTGTTAAAGTGTCTTGCAAGCCAGGCTGAGGCCCTTTGTTGTAAAGGTGGCTGCATCTCAGCTGTGCTCTGTGTCAGCTGGTTGAATTGCTTTGTGATTGCAAGGTTGCCTAGATGATTTCTCTATTATTATTATTATTATTACTACAATTACTACAAATTTTTACTACTATTATTTTTACTTCGACACTGAAAGCGTCAAAGAAGAGCTTTAACTTGATCTCATCAGATTCCTGAAACACCCGATACGACGTGTTAGCTGCACATCTACCTCTGTACATTAACTGCTCTGCGGAGCCTTGATTCAATGCAGACTGGAGTACCCTGAAAGCAACACCAAAGTCACTCCTGGGAGGGGGCAGGGAGGAAGGGAGGGCAGCAATCACAGCCACGGAGCTCCTGACCTCACACCGGGCAGACACAGCGTGCGCTCAGCCACTGGCACTCCTGCTCTGTCTGTATCCCAGGTGAGCCTGCCAACAGACAGCTTCCAGGAAACCATGGAGCAGGCACCAACCAAAAGTGATCGAGGCCCCCACATCCTGCTTCAGGGCACAGAGAAAAGGGACTTGGCAGCATGCATGGCTGCAAACAGATGTGACACAGGCTGTGACACACAGCTCTGCCAGTGGCCTCCTCCTGCCCTGTAACCCTCTCTGCTGCCTGACACTAAGGTCCCCATAATCTCCTACCAAGGAATCTCTTTTTGGAGTAATGATGGCTTCCCTCCTGTGAGGTTCCTATCCTGCTGTCTCTGTGCACCTGTCTCCCAGTTTGTGGAAGTGCTACATGGCCCCTGTTTCTAGTCCTGTCTGAGGCTCGTGAGGTCAATGCCTTGCACTTCTGCTGGCTGTCCAGGGCTGCAAGGCATGAACCTCCCCACCCATTTTTCCCTTTCTGCACCTGATGAGATTTAAGCCCAAGCAGAAGTGGGTGATCAGACCCATGTGTGAAGCTGCTGTATCCTGTTACACTCTCTGCATATGTGCTTTGCACAAGGAAGCTTCCTGTGGGTCCAGAAAACGAGCTGAAAGCACCTGCAGAAGCTGCATTGCTCACTCTCCCCCACTCACTTGCTGAGCTGTGTGGACTTCAAGTTGTTGGACAGGTATTTATAGATTGTCATGACTGCTCTGCTACGTTGATGCTTGGTGCTGCCCTGCTGATTCCAACGCCCCTTCTCTCCAGCTGCACAGAAACTGCCCCTTGGCAGGTTTCCCTAAGGATTGGCTGAGGAACTGGCTGCTTCTTTCCAGATTTGCAGCACCTTGAGGGGTTTCTCTCTGTCACGCACTGGCTGCTGACCCTCCCCCTCCTCTCCCCCGGCCCGAGGCTGGATGGGCGAGTGGCTGGAGCGGGAGGCAGAAAAAAAAGTACTTTCCAACTCAACCAGCAACATCCACGCCAAACTGCTCCAGAAAACCAGCAAGTGCATCCCTCGGCAGACACCCGTGCGCCAGTCAGGGGTAGAAACGGGCAGAACCCTTCCCCAGACGTCCTGCTCTTGCCTCCCAATACACCTCTCCAGAGCCCCTCACAGGGACGCCCACTTGGGGTCGGTTCCCAGCGAGGCTACCTGTGCCTGCACACAAACCCCGTCGCCCTTCTGTAGTTTGGCTTTTCCGGTATTTGCCACCAAGAGGCTCAAAAAAACCTCTCCGGGAGCAGCGGCATGCCCGGGACCCGCGTTTGGGTACCCTTGCTCGGAGATCCCGGCGGCGAGATTCCCGGGTGGACACACACCAGGAATCGGGGCATCTCCCCACAGCTGGAAAATTCCAGTCTAGGAATGGGATGTCGCTCCTCTGGAAGGTGTCCGGACCAAGCTGTGCGGGGATGCAAGGACAGGGGCTCCCCGTGAAGCGCGGAGCCGGTTCGGGAACTGAGCAGGGATGAAGTTCGGGGATACAGCTGCCGGTCGTAGGGCAGGGCACCTCTCCAGCGCCAAGCGCCGGGGGACCGCAAGGTCACCGCTGTATCCCCGGCGCTGCTCCCACCCCCAAAGCCCCGGTGCCCGAGCGCGGGGTCTCCCGCTTACCTGGCGAGATGAGCCGGTCACGGCGGAGACGCCGGGGCGCCGGTCGCGGGGCGGCACCGCACCGGGGGCAACCGGGGGAGCATCGCCCGCCGCCGGGCGGAGGCGCGTCCTCCCTGCGCCCTGGGAACGGCACCGACACCGACACCGACACCGGGACCGGCACCGGGACCGGCCCGTCGGCGCTGCCGGCGGATGGCGGCGCCCGCCTTCAGACGGCGCCGGCGATGCGGCTACGCGCGGCGCGGAGCCGATTTAAGGCCACCCCGTGCCGGGGGTGGGGGGAGCGCCGAGGGCCGCCCGCAGCGGCTCCTGCGCGCCGCGCATCCCGCGGGGCCACCTTAAGCGGGGAAGGGTCGAGCGCGGAGGCAGCGAGGGGGGAAGGAGCGGCGAGGAGGCGATCCGAGCCGGGAAAAGGGGGAAAGGCGAGCGGGGCCGGGCACGGCCGCAGCGCTGCCCCCGCCGCCCGCAGCGGGGCCGGGCACCCTCGAAGGGGGAGGGTTCCTGCCCCGGGCCGGCCGCTGCTCTTCCCGCCGAAGGCGAGGGGCCGGGATTTTTTTTGCCCGTCCCGGAGGTCTCGCTTTGCTCCTGACTGGGTGCTGGAGTGATTTCCCGCTCCGGCTGCTTCAAGAAAGAGCCACCTGCCATGGCTACAGCCCGTGCGGGTTGGCTATCGATAAGGCAACCTCGGGGTCACAGCCCGAAGTCGGCGGCCACAGTGCTTCTGGGATTTGATCCTCCCGCTTGCTGCGCACACCGCCACTGCGTGCCTCAGTTTCCCTGAGGTGGGATGACGGTGATGTTGGTGCAACCATTTCACACTGCAGCAGCCGCTGGGCCATTCCTTGCTCTGGCCACTTGAACAGCCACAGCCAATGCTTTGCCTGGCGGCCCCTGCCTCGGAGCAGGTTAGGAGGGAGCTGAAGACTGGCCTGCTTCAGTTTTCCCCTGCCTGCCTCCCTTAGGAGCTCTCTCTCGGCCATAATAAAGTCACCATGCTGCTTGAAGGGGGATGTGAGAAGCAGCTCTTGCTTCAGCCTCCCAGCTGGGGCTGGATGCACGGAGGGCAGAAGTGAGGTCTGTACACCTCAGCCCTGCTGTAGCAAACTTCTCCTTGCACTGGGCTGCACAGCACACACATCTATTCCTCCCTTACCCTTCTGAGGGTTGTGACTGCCATATTCCAAGAGTTTCTCCTGAAGAGGTTTCGATAAAACAACTCTCAGCAAACCATGAGGCACAGAAGGTAGCACAGTCCCAGGCTCAGGTGGGGAGTTGTTGATCAAGTTTAGCTCCAGGTAACAAAGCTCCTGCCGTGGGATGCAGTAAGCTGTGCAAAATATTTTGAGATCCTTGGCTGGCAAGCGCTCTTGGAGAAGAACAAGAGAAGTCCGTCTTCTCAGGTTAGCTGTCAGGTCTTGACCACATTTTTTTCTGGAGCTGGCATTGCTGAAAACACCTTGGAAAGAAAGACATCAAGTGTCTTTTTACAGCCCAAATGACATTTACAACGTGGAACATAGAGGCAAACCCAACACAGGCAAAGCAGCAGGCCAGTGCCAGTGCCTTTGCTCACCTGCTTCTCCCTTTGCCAAGGGGACGTTCTGAGCAGATGTGTTCAGTGCCCAGCAGGACTGTGGCTGTGCTCAGCACTGCTGTGCTGATGGCTGTGCAGACCCACTGGCTCTGTCCTTCTGCACCTCTCCCCCGGCTAGAGCAGGGCACAAAGTGCTGCTCTTCACCAAGTGTATTGAGGGCTGGCACTATTCTTCCCTGGCATCCCAGGCTGCCCTTAATAGAAGCCATCCATCCATCCATCCATCCATCCATCCACCCAGCCATCCTCAGTGTTGGAGGCATGAAGTCCCCAGGTTGTACGGTCAGGGCAGAAGAGTTCTGTGTGCTCGCGGATGAAAGCCAGAATGTGGGTGTCAGGAAGTGGTGAGATGCTTCCCCACAGATGGCTCAGCAGAAGCCTGAATTCCTCTTGCACTACTGGCAGAAGCATTACCCTGCTCCAAGGATGAGTTAGCTGGGTTGTTCCAGCTCTGCGGAACCTTGATTTTGGGAAAATCCGCACCAAAAAAATTGATTGCCTACGCCTGCAAGGCACTGAGTCTTTCAGCATTCCCTGGGATAAGGCAGAGGCTTTATCCTCCTGTGGCTGGGGAGGAGATGGCTGACTGTATTAACCACAGACATCTCGGGTCGTTAGTGAGCTGCAGGCAATCCTTGGGTGAGCACCCTAACCCTGGGACCTCTCTAGGAGAGGTTGGTTAAGGACTTTGACTTCTGGGGCTCTCTTTGGAGTGGAAAAGCATGAGGAAGAGATCAGATCCAAGGCTGCTGGATACTCTGGGAGCCCAAACCACTCAGGCTTTGCTTACTCATGCTCCATGCTCTCCCTTTTTATGTCCACAACCTTTGACATGTCTGTTTTGCTGCTACACACAGAGCCACAGTTTAGTCAGCCTGTTCTATGGTTGGACTGGGGGTGCTGAGAGTTGGCAGTGCAGGAAGATACTTCCCCTCATCCCCCAGTCAGAGCTGGCTCCTGGCAAAAGCTGCACACTTTGGAAATGAGACTCAGTTCTGGGGCAGCTGGGTCTGTGCAGAGATATTTTTCTTGGTTAGAGCATCCACAGTAGATTTATTGGAGGAGACGGTGGAGTATCCAGTGTGCTACAGTCTTTTTTATCCCTCCTGAAGGCAGTGGCTGGGGCAGTCTGTGTTCCTAGCCACATGGCAGTGGGGTTGCTGCCCTGGTAAGATCTTCCTCCTTCCACTGCCACCACAGCTCTGTCCAGCACAGACATATGCAGCAATCCACACTGCAGTGCTCTGGGTGGCAGCTCTTCCCCGGCATGCTATACCTTCCCAGGCCATCTGTCCCTCTCTGCCCACACTTCCTTCCACTGAAAGTACAACATGATGTGAAACTCCATAAAATCTTCATCCTGAGGTTGCTACTAAGCTAAGCTCCTTCCCAAGTGATAAGTGCTTCAAGATCCTGGGAGAGATGCTGCTGGAGAGAGTGGCTTACAGTTGCAATCTGTGCGCAATTTATTCCTGCAATTTGCTTTTCTTGCTTTTTCACTGCCATGCCCTAAGGGGCCTGATGCTGTGTCAGCCTTGAGGCAGACCCACAGACCACATCCCTGAATCTTGCAGCAGTAGGTCACAGGAGAGGAAACACTGTGGAAAATATTCACTGACTCGTGTTGCAAAGGAAGAAGCTGTGCCGCAGCGTTGTGAGCCTCCTGAGGTCTTACTCCATCTGGGCTGAGTGGCTGCAGCTGCTCCCCACTCTCCTGACTCACCCCTCCTGTTGCAGCTCTTAGAAGCAATGCATGGTACAGTGTGTGTCTGAGGCACTTTATAGAAATGCGGGAGTGAGTTGTTCGCACTTCCCACCCTTCCTTTTGACAAGGGATTTGGCTGCAGGGCACCAGGGACTTTGCCGGTGTCCTCTGCTGTGGGAATGTGTGTGGTGCTGTGCTGTTGGGACCATCTGCTAGCAGCTGTGCTGAGAACTTGACTCTTCAGTGCCCTCAAGGCAGGGGAGAAGCAAAGAGAGCCATTGCTGATTCCCAGCTGGGATGGTGTATTTCACAAACAAAAGATGAGGAAGAGCTGCCAGCAGCCCTGGAGAAGGCACTCAGGGGATGTGGAATTGGGAAGGAAACCTACTGAAAAGGTCAGTCCGGTGTTGTGCCCGCACCTGACGTGGCCTGTGAAGCATTGCTAGATAGTGGCATCGCACAGTCTCTGTAAATACAAATCTCAAAACTCTGCGCACACACACAGTAAAGTGAGCAAAACCTTTCCTGTGAATTGGGAAGGTAAAACTTTTCCCTTTCTGCTGAGAAGGAGGATAAGCCCTGGAAAAGACAAGTTATTCCCCCAAAGTCACCCCTGAAATCCACATCTGAGAGATGCAATGAGACACCAGTGGTCTTGCCTGCCAAGCCCCTCCCTGCTCAGGCTACCTACAGCCCGATGGTATTTTTAGAGAGCTTGCTGAGCTATCTTCTGCCTTCTCCACACCTCTGCCCCAGGACAGCTTCCCAACTTCCTTTCTTCCCAACCTTCTGAATATGGTTAAAGAGTAATGGCAGGGGATGGAGAAGGGTGTCAGGTGCGTCTCTTCCAAGGTCCAAAGCTGCAGCAGAGCCTCTCTCTCCTCATTGTAAATCTGCCTGAGAATATGTACGGCAGAACAAGCAGTCCTTGATCTAAAATATGCCATCCTTTGAAGAACCTGTGCTTCAGCGAAGCAGCCAGCAGTTGCTGCCTGAAGAAGGCTGAAAAGCCACTCTGCAAAGCTCTGCAGTTTCATTTCTCTCCCCCTTGAAGCACCAGAACTGTACACTAATCAAGCTATTTCTGCTATAAGCTTGGGAGGAAAGAAAAGAGATTGTTAGTGTTAATGCTATTTTTAAATACTTTGCAGACTCTTGAATAGGATGATGATGGGGGCCGGGTAAGGACCCAGACAGAGACAGATTGATGTGTGGTAAACACATCTGCTATTCTTCAATTGGGAGGCAGCTCTTTCGGCAGCACCGCTCCAGAGGTGCAGCAAGGAGCCGCTGTGAGGGCTCTGCTCACAGCCTCCCACAGGCCTTTGGCTTGGTGCTTCCAGTGCTCTCTGCTCCCTCCTCGGCCACCTGCAAGGCAGTGTTACTGCCGAGGGGCTTAGAGCTTGCAAGCTCCCCAGGAATCAGCTTCCAGCATGTGTAAGGGCCCTCACACAGCTTCTGTGTGGGGGAAGCAACTGCCTGCTTCTGCATACACCTTGCACCCTAGGGATGGGGTCTGGCTGGAGAGAGCATGAGTGACTGCCTATCCGCAGATCCTCCTGCCCACCAGCTAAAGAAATGCAGAACTAAAGAAAGTCTCAGGCTTTGCTCTCATCCCAGCAGGAGAGAATGTTCCCATGTGATAGGGAGAGAACAGGATGGGAGCAGGGAGGTGAGAAGGAGTGTTGTACTGATGAAGAAGTTTAAAGAAACCCAAGCTCAGGTGACAAATTCAGGTTGAGTTTTCCCTAATGCCAGTAGCAGGTCAGAAATTTGAAGATATATAACGACCACCTGAAGGCAGCCAGCCCTTCTGGTCTTCCTGAACCATTGAGCTGTTTGGTCGGGGGCTCCACGTGTACCCCAAAGATGGCACTTCAGCATCCTGCCCCTCTGGAAAAGTCTTGCAAAGGGAAAATATGATTTACCTTTTGATCGATTTATGGCCCATTCTTTAATGTCAAGCAGAGAGCTATATCCTGAGGGTTAATCTCTACAGAATGGCTTAAAAAAGGAAGATGCTCTCTGTTAAACTGTCAGCTTTAAGAACAATTTCTATGCCATTCTGTCAGTCTCATCTCCATTAAATTCTGTAAGGCTTTTCCATAAAGTTCTATAAGTAACTACTTTTTAAGAAACTAAATCTTATGTGAGCTATCAGTTGAAAGCACGGATGGATCCTCCATCCCATTACAGTGAATTGATGCACAAGTAGTTTTGAAAACACTGTCATAGAGACCCCGACCTCGACGAGGAGATGTTGCCATCAACACACCCTGACCACAACAGATCTCTCTGCCCTGCCATTCCTAACAGCCAATATTAATCTTGCATCCAGAAAGATGCAAACAGCCCTGCTTTCCACAACAACTACTGACAGTGATGTCAAATCCTTTTCCCAAAAGCCGATCGTGACACATCCTTTGTCTGTTCCTTCTGGGAGGCGGAGGGAGGCTGGGGGTGGAGAACAGAGGGCAGTTGTCACCCAGCTCCTCGGCTATATGAGAAAGTGGCTTCTGTTTCCGAGCTTCTCTCTGCTCCACATCTTTCATCGGCATCGAGTTGAACAAGACTTTCTTTTGTACGAGGGGAATGAATGGTCCGTGCAAGGGTCAAATAGCACTGCCTGCCCAGGCTGGGACCTGCCTCACACAGTATGGGCTTGTCCTGGGGACACGCAATTGCCGTCAGTTGTATGTGCCCCCAAGGCTGGCCTTCCCTCCTGGCACTGGACACAGGGGGGCAGAGTCTATGCATCCATCCAGCCGCGGAAGGAGGCAAATGTCAGGGCAGTACTGCCCTCTTCAACATGCAGTGCTGCATCCGTGCAACATCTAGTGGCTGCGGAGGGCTGTTCTGCACTTGGTGCCCCCCCACTTGCTGGGTTAGTGCTTGAATGTTAGTCTGAGCATGCCAGCAGTTCCATGTAGTCACAGCTGTGAAGTGCTGGATGAAAGACCTACATGTAGAGGTCAGGTAGGAAATTTCTCTTGATGTGGTGATGTTCTGATCTGGGTTACAGCTCTAGTTGTGATTTTTGGTCTTTAAATGAGAGGCAGCCACAAATCCCTATGGACTCTCCGAGTCAGCCTCATGCCTCCTCCAACACAAACATTCAAAGTCATCTCATAAATGCGACAGAAGCTTTTGATCATCGTCTGCTAGAACAGAATCTGCCTCCTGCTGTAGGTTATGCATCACAGAAAGATGTATGCTGGTCTTTGCTGGTGAACACTTAGATGTTCGTTCATCCAGCCTTCTAGGATGCGTGGGACCCCTTGGCTACGTCAGCTACTGATGCCAGCCTTCTGAGGCTGGGTAGCCAAGTCTGGGCAGAGCCTTTCCTCTTAGGAGGGCTGAATCTGTTGATGAGAAAGCAGACTTTGTCAAGGCAGAGAAGTACAGGGTGCCCAGTTTTCTTTGCAATGTCTTTTCCTCTGAGCCTTCAAGCTCTTCCTCAACAAGAACAGCTTCCACTACTCCACTGTAATCCTGCTTAGGTTTCTGCTTGGGAGATAGCTTGGACATTACAGGTTCAGTGCTTTTAACATTCTTTGCTTTCTGGAAATCTCCTGACCACTGTTCAGGCCAAGGTGATTACAGCTGTGCTGAGTGGAACAGCAAAAAAACCCCAAGCCTGAGATGAATGCCAGAACAGGCTGTTTCTGTGTCAATCAGCAATGAAGAAGTCTGTGTCCATGGGCAAAACCAGGACATGAACAGGACAAGAGGCTGCAAATGTGTCTGTAGAAGAAGTAAAGACTCTTGGTGATTGCTATATTATGCTACACCAGCAAATAGAAAGGCCACTCTGCTGAGCTCTTTGTTAAAGGCATCTCAACTTCTAAGCTGTCAGTTCTGAGTGCTTGTAGTGCTTGGCCAGTTAATGGTTTTTGCAACATGAAACTCTATTTCAATCCTGAAATAGAGTATTACAAGGTGTGCTAGACCAGTGTGACATGACAATGACCTAAAGGGGCTCAGAAAGCTTTCAGACCTCTGGACAATGGGTTATACTGCTGCTGATGGGCTGTCCTTAAGGACAAGAGGCAGTGCCACCCAACCTGAAACAAGAGGAAAGACTCTGTGTGCAAAGAAATGGGATGAGCTCATGAGCACTGATATGGAAGTCCCTTCCTCTCCATCCTCCTCCATCTGTTGACCTCATCTCAGCGCTGCAGAGGACACTCTGCGTGGGAGATTCAAACGTTAGTGCAGACTTTGGGCTTGCTTGGCTCTCAGCACCTCGCCCACACAAATCCTGCCAATAGTCATTATTGTGATGTCTTCAGAGCTACTTCCAGTGAGAAATATTGGGAGGAGAATGATGGGTGGATGTAATGTAATGTGCTGACACCACATGGACCTTGTACCCCACTCTTTATTTCAGTCTCATTTGTGGTGAAAGGCCTCCTTGCAATTTCTGTGCTTTCCATCTCAGAAGCAGCAAAAGATCAGGTCAGGGATATGAAATGGACATGAATGTGCACAAGCTCCATGTGTGTGCATGCAGGTGTGCTTTTACCTCTGCAGCACAAGGAATAAAGTCAATGATATCTCCTCGAGTAAGTCATGGGCCACCTGTCACCTGTCTGCAAGTCTGATTTTGTCAGACAAGACTGATTTTGTCAATAGGGCATCTATATGCAACATTGTCCTAAGAAGAGCTAATACTCTTAATGAGAAAAAGACAACATATGTACTTTTGTATCCTCTAAGACTTGAATATTCTGGGAAGTTGAGTCGTGTGGCAGCAGAATAGCAGTTACTGCTCTAGCTATGTTATTTTAACTCCCTCATGTGCATAATCTGTTCTGGAATAAGAGTAATTGTTCCAAGGTAAGAAAATGCTTTTATTCTAGAACATCATCTCCCTGAGGGTGAATTATACTGAGAGCAGAGTGTGAACTAGTTTTTCCTGCCTTACCAGACTTCAGGATGCAAAAATTGTTTTTTGATCGGCACCAGAATAAATATCAGATTATTCTAAGATTTTTATCATTGAAAATAAATCAGTGAGATCAGGAAGAGCTCCTTAGCATCCTACTGATCAGTATCTGCTGTGGGTGGATGATCCACAGTTTGAGGCCCCTTGACTCTCTGATTCATGGATGGACGTTTACTTAGAAATCCTGCTTAGCAAGAAATGTCCTGAAAACTGTACCTTCACTGTAATAAGTGTGTGTTCTGACTCCTATTGTCTTCTTTTTTTTTAAATTTGAAGTGTCCTTGTCCTTGAGAAAAGTTTCATCTTTGATAAAATCAGTTGGTATTTTCCAATGAAACACTGGTTTGTTAAAAAATTCATGACCAGCCTTAGTAGTATTAGCATAGATTTAATGGTATAATTATCTAACTATAGTTATGCTGGTCAGTTCCCTGAGGTACTGAAGCTCTCAGCTCATCTTTTCGTGTGCATGCGAGCTCAAATGATAATGCAAGTCAAGTAATCCCCTCCCCTGAACATGGGCATCACATCTCTTCCCTGAAGCTACCCTTGCTAGTGGTGCTCAGTAGCACTTACCTGATCCTGCCGTGCAGCCCCCTGGCCTGCCCTTCCCGGGCTCCCCACACATATGCTAACAGCTGGGATTCTCCTGAGGCTCCCTCAGACCCTCACCTTCCTGACAAGCAGCATTGCCAGCCACTGCATCCCTTACCCCCGTGCTCTGCGTTTGCAGCATTGCCAGCACCCAGGACTGCTCTCGGGCTGGTGACCTTGACGCAGCAAGCTCTGTTACCTCCTCACGAGCCTGCCTGCCCACCAGCTTGCCTTTGCCTTCCGAGCTCGTCCTCCCCCTTCCAAGGGCGCACTTGGAGCTTGTTGTAGCATCTGCTGCCCTCTCATTTGGAGTCTCAGTGAACGCTGCTGCCCTCAGCTAACTGTCAGTATTTATCATGACATCCCATTAGCACAATCCACACTAATGACTCTGAAAGATGCATCCATTTCCATTTTCTAAAGGGCTTCCACTGGCTGGAATCCAGCTGCAGGGTGAGGCTGGGGAGGGCAGCAGGGGGACAGATCTTCGTGTTGACAGAGCAAAGCATACATATCATTACCAAGCGCTCTTCCCTCCAGCGGCTCAGCAGCTGTCAGGGGCGAGTGAGGGATTCCTCTCTTGGCAGCTCAGCGCTCGGTCGGGGCACTGCAAGGTGTGAGCCGGCTGGGGGAGAGGGGGGAATCACCTCCCTTTTGCCATCTGCGTGGACAGAACAGCTTTCCAGTTAAACAGACTGCAATTGTCCAAAGCTGCCATTTCTCTCTGAAGTGTGTGTTGAGAGTTAAATCTGCAGTCTCACACCCGGTGTGGAAGAGCTGGCAGACAGGACACAAAAAGTTAGTGGGCAGCGTGTATGTGGTGGGGAGAGCAGGCAGGATTGGGGAATCATGATGCATTCTCTCCCTACCCCACACAGCACTCAGTTCACCTGGTGTGCAGGTCTCAGCCCCTGGGGTCTATCTCTATAAGGTCTCTGATTTGTCCTCCCCAAATGGCCCCAGTGAGGAAGAATTAACTTCTCCCATACATCCAGCACTCTTACTCACTCCTTTCCAACACCTTCTTAATCCAAATCCTGTTTGTGTCCCTTTTGTCTGACTGAATTGGACTTTACTGCAAAGGAACTGAGCAACTTCGCTATCAATCTTGTGTAGAGAGGGGAAATGGGTCCATGGGAGATGCTTGTAGCTCCTGCTATGTCATTCTAGGTGGAGATAAGTCAGTTCTGTTGCAGTGAGACCAAAAAATAAGGGTTACAAGAAATCAGGTTTGTATTCTGAGCCCAACCCTGATGTCTTGCAGCAGTCCCTGGTGGGTGTTTTGGTTCAGGTGAAGGCAGAAGAGCATATGGCAGGCAGAAACCCAGGGCAATCAAACACAGTAGTGCCATTCCCTTCTTAGGACTTGACACCATTTTCTCCTTGTCCCTCTCACATCCTGACTCCAAAACCTCCCACCCAGAGCTGGCACTGATCACTCTGTGCTACCCAGCACAGAGGCCTCTATACAAGTGAAATGAAGTAGAGGGAGCTTCCATCTCTGCCCGCAGGAAACTTTTCCACAACGCAGTGCAACTTTGGCCATAAAACTTACCTGATACTGAGTTGGAAATATCCTCTTCTGCTCCTGCTTATTGCAGTTTGTCTCCTGCCTCCCTAGCAACCTTGCCCTTTAGCTATTGATGAATAGCTGTGTTTGCTTTTGGTCATCTATTATCCCACAAATATAGATTTAACTTCCGTAATACTTGCTGTAAATTTGACCTTCTAGCCCTCTGACTGGTCTCATCATTTCTGTCTGATCTCCAGTTCCAGAAATGGCCAGAAGTGCTACAAGTAAACAGCTGATGTAAACTCTTGCCAGTCAGATTTCTCCCCATCTTTCTTAGGTGCCCAAAGCAACAAGGACCATTTTCTACACATTTTTATATTAAAACCTTCTGTTTAGTTGATGCTACTTCTCCCTAGGACCTATGCTGTAACCAGAAACATTTCACATACCTTCTATTTGCTGAGTATGTGCTAGCAATATTTTAGCCTTGACTTTTTAAAATGAATCCCATCTGGACGTTTCTTGCTGAGGTTTCCAATCTCTCTTGCTCTGTTCCTTGTTTGCTTTGGTCTTCATTATTTCATCCCCAAGGATCCATGAAAAGTTTCTTTAGTCCTCCTTTGATGTCTGTCCTTGTCTCGCTGCCTGTATACTCTCCTTTCACATTTTAATTCATTGAGAAGTTCCTTGCTTATCCAAATGAGCCCTATGCTGAAATACCAGTCTTCCTGCTGAACAAGACTGTTCCTATGCTCTCAATAATTTTTTAAGAATCAGTCAGCCCCCCTCGGTATCTTAGGCCCTCATGGCAGCTTCTTTCTCATATGATTCTGCCTGGAAGGTCTCTAAAAAAAAATCAAAATTTGCTCTGGGAAAACCCAGAGTATTAACTGCTGTTTACCTTCCCAAACCTTCTCCAGATCTTAAACTCAATGATTATATGGTTACTGTGGTCCAAACTATTTTCATTCACCACTATTACCCCCTGTTTGTGAACACGAAGAGCATTGCTTTATCCCTGCAGTGTTTTGAGGTTCCTAGGACATACCTGGGTTTCCTCTTGTTCTCCCAGCAGATGTCTGGATGGTTGCTATTCCCTGTGAGGATCAGGGCCTGCACTAAGGAGATTTCTGTTGGCTGTTTTTAAGAAGCCTCATTTACTTCCTCCTCTTGGTCAAGGGTTTGTGATGGAACCCCAAAGCAACCTCCTCATGTTTCTTTCTTTGCCCCGCCTGTGCTTCCTAAAGAACATCCTTGGCCTCCAGCTATGAGTAACGTCCTACCATGTCTCTGTGATCCCTCATGAGCCTTCCTTGCTCACTGCAGTCTGGAAGATGGAGAGGAAGCTGGATGCAGGCACACACAGTCCCTTCAGGCGACTTCCCTTTGGGTGAGAAACCTCTTGCACCATTTTGGTTCCCAGCCATGTTCCCTTACCTTGTGGTCTTCGGCACTGTGGCACACTGGTTCCTCCCCTGCTGCAGCCTGGAAAACTCTATTGCTTTGTATTACTGAGGCATGACAGTGAAACAAAGCTAAAACAAACACAGAAAGATAGATACTGAGATGTTCAGATTCAGAATGAGGATAAAAATAATAAATAGGCCTTAACAATAAAACATTTTACTGCTATAACATGTTTTTCACTGCTGCCCTCTAAGAAGATGGGTACTGTACATCATATGCTGTGACAGGGTGGTCTCGCTAAAAGCAAAATGATGTGTGATGTGAGTGAGAGATTCATGGCACATTGGAGACTATCTTGTCTTGCTTGTCTGGCTGAGCTTTGTGTGAAACTGATATGCTCTGATTGTCTCTGATAATATGACCTGATGGCCAGAGGGAGCTCCACTACACAGCACTACGGCAGAAAGAGTTGTGCAAGGCTTGGTTAAACATTTCTGACTAGGCTGAGAAACTGATGGAGTAGAGGACTACTTCCAGTCTTTCCTCCTCCCAAGAAAAGCCATTCAAAGGTCTTTTGATCATCACTGGATGGAAAAATTAGTCAAGAGAATGAATCAGGCCCTAAGAAGAAACGTATGCAGGTGAATGGAGCTCAGGTGATTTTTGTCCTACATTTTGTGTGCCCAGTGGGAGGTTGCACATGATTCAGCAGGACCTTCTCCATTTTATGTATTGAATGGCAGACAGCCTAAAGCCTTCTGGACTTCAGTCCAAAGCTAAACCCCAAACACTTCCATCACAGTTTAGAGATAAGAGAGAGAAGCATAAGGAAAAATCCCAGACAAAAAAAGCAAGGCAGGCTGGCTGATAAAACTAATCAGGCTGGCAACGAGGAAGAGCTTTATTGTTACTACCTGCAACTGAAGATAAACTACAGGCAAAATGGCAAGAGCTGTTTGGGCTGAGCAGGGAAGGAGGAGGTGAAGATTATGGGATGGAACAGTCTGAGGAGAACCTTTGAAGTAGATTTACTATGTCTCTGGCCTGAATGAAATCCCAGGAAGCTCTGAACTGCACTTCAGATGTGGAAAAAAAAGTCCCTTCTTTTTTTATTTTTTTGTAGGTAGAAGCACACAGTTTGGGAGGGAACAGGGGATATACAGCCAAAGGGACAGCTAGCAGGAAGAGCTCACAGCTTTAGCAAGATTGTCAGCACATTTGTACATAGGCAAAGGCAGCAGTGCAGGGCAATGCACGGTATCAAAAAGACGTGCTTCTTCCCACAAACAGTCCTCCAAGCCTTGGGTGAAGCAAGGAAGCAGGAGAGCTCTTGGTGTCTGCAGCAAACAGAATCACTGCCTTTGCTGTCTCTTCATAGCAGTTAGTGCTTCCCTAGGGCTTCTGCTTTGAAGTACCAGCTACCCTCTGCTTCACTGAGCTGGTCTGCTGGATGTGCAGAACAGAAGCAGGTACATGGCCATACTAGACCTTGCCAGCATGTATGGCTGATGGCCCTGGAGTCAGGGTGCAAATACAAAATCTGCTTTGCCACCTCTACAAGATTACACTGATATCTGGACTCTCGGGGCCACAGGTGACCTTCCAGCATCTCATGGATTTATTTCTACAGCTCCAAGTGGAGGATATGGCAGCCTAAAGGACATGATCTCTTACAGAACTGACTGCAGCAATGTTCAACCTCAGTGAAATTAGTCCAAAACTAAATAGTTGAAGTGGGGATAACTATCAGCAGCTTTCTTCTTTACCATGCCTGCTAAACATACACTGACTGGTTCAGAGAGTTGATACTTAAAGTATCTTAAGGACACTGGGAAAATCAAAACCAAGTAGTTTCTAAAGTTGGAGTTGTAGGGGAAGTGCTGAATTACTAGCTTCAAAAAGCAAGACAATTTTAGGGGTAGAAGATTATTATCAGATGTCTATTTTTGAATTTTTGCTTATTACCATGTTCCCTGACCAATTTGCTGAAAAAAAAAAAAAGACGCCAAAAATAAGGGAAGTAAATTAGATGGAAGAATGTCAATGTACCTTTGATGCAATGAAAGAAGCCCTGAGACCAGAGCCAATGTTGATAAGCTCTGACTTTAGGAGACCATTTATAGCACAAATGTATATGACCAAAATAGGACTGGTCGCAGTAGCCAAAAGAAGGACACGGAGAACAGTGTATTTTATATAAGGAAGAATATTTGCCCTTGGGAGCCACGGTACAGTACTGTAGAGAGGCTGCCTGGCACTAACACAGTTCTGCAGAGCTTTCAGGTCCGTGCTTGTTGCAGTGAGGGGCCAGCATCCTCCGGCTTGCTTAAATTCACAGAGAGCCAAGGATACACACAGAGCAAGGTGCCACTCGGTTTCACAGTCAGGAGGTGAAAAAAGCCCTAAAAAGCCATAGAAAAAATGGTTAATCCTGGGGAGGATGTAATCCATGCATATGGGGAGTAACTGTGTGTGCACGGCGCAGAGCAAGGGAGGCAGGACCGTCTGTCCGTAGTGGCAGTGGGCTTTTGCTTCCCCGAAAGTGTAAGGGTTCTGCTGAGGAGCTGATGGGTTAATCGTGCTGGCAGGCAGCCTGATAAAAGAAATCTAATTGCTCACGGACTCCTGTGTAGCCAGCAGCGAGAGAGAGTGAGGAGGAAGTGCTAGCTCTGGAGTGGGAAAATGTTTGTATTGCTTTCATGAGGAAATTGAAAAACTGGAAAGCTATTCTGATTTATTATTGAGATAAAGCTGATCACCATTCCTCAGGAAAAAATAATCCTCTGATTGCATGAAGCCAGATCTAACACCAGAATCTGCCAAACACTACACACAACACACACCTAATTGCTCAACACCAGCAATGATTTCTTGCTCACAGCAGTAAGTTTAGACCCCCTCATCTTGCCCCGGGCTATGTCCCTACTACCATCAGCCCTAAGTCACACAGGAAAACAAGCTCAGCAAAGGGAGTGGTTTGCCTGGGGGTCAGGCAGTGAGTCAGCCTCAGAGTTTAACCAGAGAACGTGTGACTTTCCAGATGCCTGCCCAGACCTCTGGCTGTACTTCCTCCCCAAACCTGCCCCCAGGTCCTGGGTGGGACTTCTCTGCTCAGTGAGGCAATGCACTGTGCATTAGCACAGGGGAGCTGCAGAGGGTCAGTCGTTTTGCTGACAGGACACTGCTTCACCTGAAGGATGCCAGAATTTCCCTTTTCCTGCATTGATCTTCTCCTAAATGACTCGGGGAAGAAACGGCCATGGAGGAAATGTTGACTACTAGGCTGGCAGCCTTGATGCAAATGTCCAAAGTGGCCAGGTCTGCGTGACATTAATCCTTTCAGTGAAAGATTGTGGCAATAAATCTGTGTAAGGGGTGGTGAGGTCTGATGCATGAAGACAGTTTAAAACAACTAGAGATGTGTACTGTAGCTTGTCTAACGATTCACACCTGCCAAGTGACACCCACACATTTTATTGTGCCTGTCAGTCTGCCCAAGCCCAGAAGGGAGGAAAAAAGCTGGTTTTTTTTTCTCCTCACTACTCCTGTTACTGCCCTTCTGGGCGTTTGTGAGGCAGGTAACCTCCCTTCTCCCACTGACCCATTTGCCGAGGTATCTCTCGTGCTAAGACACTGCATCCTGAAAAAAGGAAGCCAGTCAGGCACAGCTCTTTGAAAAGGGCCTCTGTGAAGGGTAGCAGACATGCAGTGAGGAGCCATTGTACCAGGGCTTCCCCGGGGCAGAGTAGATGGAAATGTTATCTTCAAGAAGAGGTACACAAAGATCACAGCTTTTTATATCTCTGACCTCTTCGGAACAAAACTCCAGGCCAGAGAAATCATTTTTTTCCAAGCCTCATGATTTGTGTCTGACTACAGGTCCTGCAGCGTTGATGCCTGTCTGAACACAAGCCACGCCTATGGCATGAAGGACTGATCTTCCCCAATCTCTCCTTCCTCCTGGGGCAGAAGAGGCAGTGAGGGCTTAAAAGAGGTGCATTCTTCCTCTGCCCCTCTTTTCTTACTTCCTTGCATCCCATCATCTTATCTCAAGGAGAAGGTGAGAGACAAATAGAGAATGCATCTACCTTTCCTCCTGTGCCCTCCCTCCAAGGACAGAAGAATGCAATGAGAGCAAATTGTGCCCTGAGTTACCTTTACCAAGCCCTTTCAGGCTTGAGAAGGGAAATAGGCTATTGCTAATGCCACTTTGAGATGCAGAGTTTCAGAAAGGACAGAGAAGAGCTCAGCCAGGAGCTGCAGGAGCGGATCTGGAAGAATGAGGTTGCTCTGGAGATGAGGGTCTCCAAAACATCTGCAGAAAAGACAAGGGTGCATACACATGTTTTGGGGGTAAAATGGAGCAAGGTACAAGCATTAATTGAATGACACCTAAAGGGAAAGCTGGGAAATCTTCATCTTCAACCGGGTCGAAATCACTTTGTTTGTGCATCTTGAGACAATGAGTGTAAGGTCCTTTTTGATTCCCCCTGCCACATATATGTGGATGCAGACAGTGGGGGAATGTCCCTCTGCATATGTGTGTGTGTGTGAGAGAGAGCGAGAGAGAGAGAGAAACAGGGAGTAAAAAAATGCACAGTCATCTTCTTTGCTTGGTCTAAGGTATGTGGGAAGGGATCTGGCTCAGCATTTGGGGTTAGGCACTCCACCAGAGAGAGAAGTAACTCAAGACAAAAGTTGGGAGATGACACAGTTGCAGGGAATCTTAAAGTAAGCTGTATAGGGGTTTCATAAATACTGTTCCTCTGGTTCTCTGACAGACAGCAGGTTGTGCTCCATCTAAAACCAGGGCAGCTCACAGAGGTCTGGCAGGAAGACAAGAGGGGGTGGTCCATCAGCATGGCTTAGCACTATATCATTTAAACAGAACTCTGCCTTCAATTCTTCCTGGGAGATTTCATGCATCTGATTTAACATCCTAAATAAGATATCAAATATTAACACAAAATACTACCTCTACCTCAGGGACTCAAAAACTGTTCTTGCCATAAACTCAAGGCTTTCATTAAACAGGCTGGGGCTGCAGCTGTACTGTTCTTACAGAAACAGATAACTTTTCCTGTGTCAGGGCGCTGCTGTAGTAGAGCTATGAGAGACGGAATATGAGAGAAAACAGTATGGAGCAAAAGAGATGATGGAAGAAGTGATACAGGGAACAGAAATTGGAAAGTAGCAGCTGGGGAAAGAAGGATCAAAGAAGAAATGAAGGGGTATTGATGATGGGCAGGAGAAAATAGGCAAAAGAATGGAAAAAATATGTGGCAATTAAGTGGCAAAGAAAAAAGAAAGAGAAAAGCTTGTTTGTGATTCATAAGGCTAAGGCATGTCCTGAGGGGACCAAGGAACTACTTGGGAAATTCTGGGAAACTACATATGATTAATAATTAGCTGCAAGATGGAGTAGAATTTTTTTCCTTTTGGCATTTTCCATTCTTTTCCCTTTGCTCACACTGCAAGGAGAAGTTCGCCAGATCGACCTTCAGGAGCCAGCTGGCAGCAAAGAAACAATACCCAGGCATTCATACCTCAAACAGGAGGTGAGGTGCAGTGGTGGCCTCTGGCAAGTAGGCACTAGCACATGGTTTATCAGTGGTGGAGGTACCTCACAAATCTAGGCAATTCCTACCCTCCTATGGTCTGGGCTGTGCAGCCAGTCTGACTTGGTGACTAAAACAGCCCCCCCCTGCTTTGGAAGTATTATCAGTGCTGTTTTGTCCTGTGAATTAAAGATCTTTCCTGGCTCTGCGGCTGCCTTCAGTTGGTCCCGCTTTGTACAAATTCTTTCCCTGCTACATTACAGCACAACCCAATACTAGCAAGTAGTGCCAGAGGGTTTTAGCTAAAGACAGGCTTCCAAATGAGAGAAATGAGTTCAACACACTCCACAGTGCTTTGCCACAGGTGATCTTGTGCTTTTGTTCTGCTGATTTTTAGGGATTGCTACCAAAACCTCTAAAGGCAACAGTAAAGACAGATGAAGGAGCAGCACAGTGTTAGGCTTGATTCTTCAAGGTCCCCATCTGCTTCCACAGTGGATGGTCAGTAGAGGGGAATAACACATTCACATGTGGCAGAAAAAGACCCTCTTTTTATTTTTTTTGGAGATTAGATTTTTACAATGTGGCTCATTTGACCAATTGAACGCAAATGCAATTCCTGGGTCTACCACATTTCAGGCTAAAAGGAATCACAGTTTGATCAAGCAGTCTGACCTTCTGTGCACTGTGGGTCTTTCCTATTCTTATTCCATTGCCACTGTAATGGCAGGAAGAGCTTGTGTTCCATGAAAGCATCTTTCTTTTAGATGGGCATTTAGTCTTGATTCAAGGAGAGCAGGGGATGTGGTGTCTACATCTTATGTCAGTGCTGTTTCCTGGCTGACCATCCTCTCTGTTGAAATTCATGTTTTGCCTCCAGCCCAGATTTGTCCAGTTTCCAGTCAGTGACTCCTGCACTATTTCTTTTCTGCTAGGTTACAGAGACCCCTTTAGTAGCTGGCATTTTCTCCCCATGAAGGTGCTTGTAAGTTGCAATCAAATCACTTCTCTGTCCTGGTTTTGATAAACTAAACAAACTCAACACTGAGATTCTCATAGAAAGGCACTTTTTCCAGCTCTCTAAAGATTTTAGTTGCTATTTGTTTTTATCTTTGGTTTTTCAGCACCCTTTAAAGGATGGACACCAGAGCTGAACATAAGTATTCTTGACTTAGTCTGATTAATGAGGGAAGACCTCATTGCAGTATACAGCTTCCTTGTGAGGGAAAGTGGAGGGACAGGCACTGGTATCTTCTCTCTGGCAGCCAGGACCTGAGGCAATGACCTGAAGTTGTGTCAGGGGAGGTTTAATTTGGATACTAGAAAAAGGGTTCTTCACCCAGAGGGTGGTTGGGCACTGGAGCAGGCTCCCAGGGAAGCAGTCACAGCACAAAGCCTGACAGAGTTCAAGAAGCATTTGGACAACGCTCTCAGGCAGAGGGTGTGACTCTTGGGGATGCTCCTGTGCAGGGCCAGGAGTTGGACTCCACGATCCTCGTGGGTGGGTCCCTTCCAACTCAGCATATCCTGTGATTCCATAATACTCTCACACAAACATAAAATAACCTCTCTACAACAGAGAAATAAGAAACAATTTTTTCTTCTGCATCGAAGGCTCTTATTATCTCTCTTTGTCAAACAGTGGTACAAGATGATCATTGCTTGTCTGGCTTTGCCACTAGATCTTCTTCAGAGTTGATGTGTCACAAGGCACTTGTGGTAGGAATAGCTTGTACTCTTTCTTCTTAGTTTTTCATTCAACCATGTCAAAATGCATTTTGTCTGTAAGTATCCACTTGCTATTGAATGCAATTCAGGGTCCATGACTGCTTTTTTTCTTATATTTACTACTCTGCCAAACTTTATTTCTCTATAAACTTTACTGGCTGTGATTTTTTATTTACTTCCTGATCATTAGGCATCAGGCCCATTTCTGATTGTGGAGCTGTACGAGATACCATCCCCATTTGAAGAGTTGTTCTTCCCAGCAACTCTTTTTAAAGGCCTTACAGCTGCTTATCCTTAACCCATTTATGATGTGCTTTATGGATGTTATAAAATCATCACAGGTCTGTTTTTTAATCAGAATATCATGCACTACTAAGTGAAGAGAAATCTGTGTGGTTGTCTTCTTCAGCTAAACTTGTGAGTCCAAGAAAATCATAACAGGTTTGACATGTTGATTGGCATTAATTATATTTCTGCTCATTACTTTGTCAGTAGCTGACATCTGGCCATCTGACCTACCATTACTTGGAACAAGCTGCTTGCATTTTTTTGCTACATTAACACAACATTAGAGTTCTCTCGGTCTTCTGAGATTTTGCCTCCGTGCCAAGATTTGTTTACTGGAGATTACTGGCTCTAATCAATAGGTGACACAGCGAACTCCTTTGGACTCTTGGGTAAAAGTCATTCAGATCTGGAAACATTAAAATAACTAACCTTAGTGGGTGATGTTTAATAGCTTAGGACACTAATGGACTGGAAAGCACTTCTTCATCTCTTACAATGTCGCTGTTTTTTTAATACAGACCAGAAGAAGTACTTAAGTCAGTCTCCTTTTTTCCAATATATAATGAAATACTCTCTCCATTAGTCATGAACCTTGATAGAATTTATTTAGTTCCTTAGACACTTAAACTTCTTATTGTCCTTAGCTCTACCACGTACTTGTTTTCAACTTATGTTTAATTTCCTTTATCAATTTTCTATATTCATGACTTCTAATTTATATTGACTGTCATCTGTTTTCTGATACAGTATAACTCATTTATCATACATGTCTTCCCAATTTCTGATTGCTGCTTTGACTTTGCAGCTGAATAAGGATGATGAGCTCTCAAGGCAAAGCATCCCTTTTGCTGATTGAAAAGATGTACTTTTTTTCCAGCAAACTTTTCTGTAAGACCTGCCAATTTTCATTCATCTTTCATGCCTAATTTTTCCCCATCAACTTCACTTGTATTTTTCTTCTGCTGTTGAGAAATTAGCTCTTTGCAACTGCCCTCTGTTTGCCCACATTTAATGTAATCATCTCACAGTCATTATCATCTGTAATTTTAGAAACCTTTAAACTCTGTCAGCCCCAGCATATATCCTTATAATCAAAGCTCATTAAAACAGTGCTTTCATTTTTTCTCCTTTCTGCATTAGGTATGAAGAAGAGACAGGTGCCCAAAGAATAACTCACCTTATTTTCCGCTTAGATTTAGCACTCTGGAACATCCCTGTACCTGCATGCCTCCTGAGTTTTATTAGGTAACACATTAATCCATATGCATTCAACATCCTTTGGTTCTGGATTATCAATAACTCTAAATCAAGTAATGGCATCTTTAATGCAGACTGCCACCTCCACTTATTTTTTCTGCTCACTTATTCCTAAACTGATTAAGCCTATGGATTTTAACATTCCAGTCGTGTGAATTGTCCCACCAGGTTTCAGCAATGCCAATTATATCAATGAGAATTTCTAATTCTTTTGCTTGTTACAGAGTCTCTTTGCACTGCAGCATGAGCAGCTGAAACATTTCTTTCCCTATATGCTGCCATCTCAGTGCAGTTTGTCTGTGATGAGCTGAGTTCAGTGTCATTTTTGCACTCCTGCACTCGTGGCTTGTCTCACAGGGTGTGGAGTGTGTGATCTGGTGTCACGATGGTATCAACATCCGTGTTTTATAACAGTGCTAGAGGCTAGCTTTTGAGACAGCTTACTCTTTTGCCTACAAGAACCATAAAAATTACTGCATTGGGACTTGGCACCTGTCAAGTCTGTCTGTCTTCAGTAAGCTCATGATAAGATATTTAATGCCAAGACATACTAAATAAAGGAAGGCAAAGATGTCTTTGTTTCTCATATCTACAGCTGCAGAGTTTTGTGGGAGTTAGTGGAAAAGGTACCTCTTGTGCTTTGGTGCAGAGATGATGAGACAGAGTCCAGGACACAGCTGGATCTGTGCAACTGCTCTGGAAGGAGGGAGTCCCTGAGATAGTAGCCATAAGGCAAGACAGAATATTTATCTCTATGCTTTTCAGCTATGTCTTTCTTGTCTGAATTGCTTTCCCTCTAGCTAATTATCACAAGGTTCGTTGAAATAGGGCCAGTGGTGCTGGCCATGTCACATGCTCAGTTGTTTGGCAATAGACTGGGCATCAGTGGCATCTCTCCATCTTCCCAAGGGTTTTCAGAGAGCAGTGTTTTAAGTCATGCAGGCAGGAGCTTCAGAGGTAGATGAGCAACTGTCCATTGTAACAGGATGCCTTGTCTGCAGCCTCCCTGGGCTACAGGGACTGTTCACTGAGCAGGGGACAAGTGGTGAGATAGGAGAAAAATTTTTGCAGCAGAGGACATCAAACATCAATAATAAATGTGAGACCGGAGATCCGGAAATACTGATAGTCATACACATATAGATAGAGTGATAATATAGGTTTAAATTTCATTATAATCCATTGAAAAAGATCTTGTTTTTTTATAAATGGCCAATCGCACAGGTGATTTCCCAGCCCACAGCAGACTTGTTGGGGTCTCTGGGAGCAGGCCAAAGGGAGAGAGCCAGCATTGGTTCTTCCTGGAGCAAGACAGGCATCTACTCAGCCAGCATCCTCACCTCCTCTGTAAGGGAAAGACTCTTCAGTTACACTCCAACAATGGCTAATAGGGAACAAACCCAAGCAAGGAAAAACAACTCTCCCTAGCAAAACACGTTCCTTTATCAGAAATTTGCTTGTAGTCCATGCTTACCATTAAACTCTCAGCCACAATGTTTTATCACTACGTGCAACATCAGACAGAGGTGTTATTTGCTCATATGCCTCAGCTCGCTCTTGTTTAGCATAAACAAACAAACAGTAAACCCAGTAAACATTGCCCCAGGAGGGCAATGAGTGGTTTATCTGGGAAATGCAGTATGTAAATGGCAATTACTCTAAAATCTGCTTCCGGTGTATGTTCACAACACAGCTTCTGTGTAAAAATGTGGGATATTGTCCAGCTTGCTGCAAGCCATAGTTTCCACTGCCACTGGACATGGGTCAGGATGGATACCTTATTCCTTTGCCTCAGATTGCCTGCTTCTGATCCATCTCTTCCCCAGCCACATTCAATACATTGCAAGTGTCAAGTCACCAAGTGCCAGCACTTGTGTCACTCTGGGCTAAGGAAAAGCCCAGGTGCCTACTGCAATGCAAGTCATTCAGGAGATGCTTGGTCACCTCTCTGCTGAGTCAAGCGTTTAAAAGAGAATACATCACAGGAAGGGGAAAATCAGCTGTTTCCTCAGCCTTTCATCTGTGTCTGAATGATAAAATGGAAGAGGAGCTCAGCTCCCTCTGAACAGTATTAATTGTGGCTGGATTGTCAGCGGTGCTACAGGCGAGAAGGTTTAGCAGTAGTGCGGGTGGAGAGAAGCATATTCGTCACAAGAGCTTAGGGCTCCTCAGTGCTGTCAGGAGGTTCTGGATTGAAACCCTGGGATGATGAGGATATGTTGTCAGGTGGCTGTTACCTTTCCTGGCACCCTGACATCCCAGTGAAGACTACAGAGAAAAAACCCCAGCACTGCATTGCAACATGCCTTGGTGGTGCTTAAAGAGTGCTCTTGGAGGGAGCCAGCTGAAGACATGGGCACCACAATTCCTACTGCCTAAGCTCTGAGCAAAGCATGATTTACACCCTTCCTGTGCAAATGTGCTCCATGCCTTCAGGTCTGAAGTGTCAGGATTTATTCTGCCAGACTCTGAGATAACATGGCAAATTTGCATCTTCAACTAGATCTCACAAATTCCACCAATTCCCCCAGCATGTAGCTCTACCTCGTTCCATCACTAGCAGCTCTCTTTCTTTCAGCAGGACAGCTGAGGGAATAAACATATTCATAGTGAATAAAAGAAATAGCAGATAACACTTATGTGTGTGAACTGCTCTGTGGGTCATATATTCAGCCTGCAGTGGGAAGAACCAGGATTATGACCAGAAGTTTAGCTTGCAATGGAGCAAAATCCTGCACATAATGCACACACTACTATCCTGCTGCTAGAATGTGCAGTGATTTAGGAACATATGAATGCAAGAATTCTCCAAGGTGATATAGGCCAGTCCCTGCCTAACAAAAGCAACTGTACCACACTGTTTCTTGTAAACTGATCAAGTCCCCAGTAGCCCCATGTGGCTTGACCCCTCCCAGCCTTGGACCCCATGTAAGACCAAGGGCTGTGAAAGACTTTGAAGCATATAAACAAAGAGATGCAATAATTCCCATGGCAGAGAAAGTTCAACTGCTGAACACTGATACATTCGAGGGAATCATCTCACTGAGCCTTAAATGTTACAGAACCCAAATTAGCTGTCCCTAACAATCAGGCTATTGAAGAACTTGTGCTTCATTCCAGTGTTAGTCCAAACCAAATAGACAGAGGAAAAGGAAGAAGAGTACAGCCTTCCTATATGTGTTGGTAGAAATATTTATTGAAACTTATGTCTGTAAATGTAGAATTTTCATTCTGTGGTGGCTTGTGCAAACCGAGAGTGGTTACAGCTGTTCCACAGGATGGTGAGGCTGAATGCTGAGTGGGTGCTTTGTGTCTTTAAGTTTGTGTATAAAGCTCACAGTTTTAAAAGATGCTGCATTAAACTCTAGTTATTATAATAATATACACATGCAGAAATAATCCAGGCCCAGAATTTTCACTGTGTTTGTCGTAATGGGAAGAATCCCAAGAAATACTAACCCTACTTTTGGTCTTACATTTGCTGTTATGTATTTCACTAACCTTACTCTTCTTATTTGTATCTTCTTTAAACTAAGAGATCACATCCTTCTCAATCTTTCTTTAACAGGAGCCTCCCAAGCAGATAATCATTCATGTCACCCATCTCTGAGCTACTTCCATTTCTGCTGCTGCCACTTGATGGCTGGTGACTAGGAATGAACACAATATTCCACGTGAAAGCACACTATTGATTTATTGAATGGCTTTATATTTTCAGTAATCTCTTTCACGCACTCTTTCTTGCTACTGATGCTAGAGGAGTAAATGGATAAAAAATGTCTCTCAAGTGCACTAAAATGGAAAATCTCAAGTATAATCTCTTCCTCCCCCTGGAAAAGTAACACATCTGACACCCTCTCTGCTGCAGAAAGTGCATATCCATCTTGGCTTTTCAGAGAGGTGAACTTTTGACTTCCAGTGTGACTTACAAGAAAGTTGGTATTTATTGTGCTACTGCCCATTTGCAAAGTACCTGAGAACTGGGATTCAGTTAGCTGAAAATGTGAATATCTTTTCGTGGGCTGAGATATGTTAAAGAAGGGAATGCTAAAGGACTTTTCTTTGCCAGTAACCATTTCTGTAAGTGGATTTTAGCAGTAGGTACCTGTAGCTGTTTTAACAAAGTATTCTTTTTTTCATATAAAATATATGGGTCATCGATTACAGTTGTAAATATGATAGCATAAAAATATATAGCTAAACTGAATTCCTGAAGTCCAGAATATGTACAGATGCTCTCAGACTAGGTAATAAAAACCTCTTTTTCTTTAGGGCCTTTGTTCTGAAATTTCCCCTGTGAATATACCATTCCCTGGAATGCAACACATAGCAAAGTCTGTTATGCCTAAAAAAATAATTTTAAGAGGAGATCCTATTTTACACCATATCCTGTGGAAAATAAAAATCAAGAACTTTCAGGAAGTCAGTAGTCACTGATTCCTTCTGGCCACCTCTGGCATGCTCTTCTCAGCTATCTCATGGATCCCTAATAGGTGCAGTTGGACTTTAAGGGTAGAAGGAGCATTTTCCTTGTGTCCCTAAAGCAGCAGTGTGGACACACTCACAGGCAGCTGTGGACTGAATACTGGCAGCCTTCCTGCTGACTCTGAGGTTTTTCTGCTCCTGTAAGGACTTAAGGATGAAGATTGTAGACATACAGGCACTTCAACCCTATCTATCTTGGCATATGCCAGTGCAGATAAAAGAGTGTATGGCTACGTGCTGAGGCTCTCTGCTAGAGCCAATTGACAAGAAATAAATGAAAAGCATAACAGTTGCCATTATCACCAAGTGTCTTCTAGACACCCTCACTGACCAGGAGCTGTGTCTTGCAGAATGCGTAATGAAACAGGCAGGAAGATGACTTTGCATCCACCTTTCTGTCTATTGTCCTCTCCAGAGTCCAGTACTGAAGTTTCTCAGTGCACAGCCACACTGCATGGTCCACTAAATGGTTCAGGAGTTAGTCCTAATAAAAACAGGCAGCTGTGTGAGTAATGACAAGTAATTTACTCTGGTTTTGGCATTGAAAGTCAGCTGAAGTTATCATTATTGGTGTAGAACTAATCCAGTCCTGGAGAGCAACCTCAGTTCCCATTATAGCCATGACTACAGAAATGAACATGAGAAGTTTGCAGAACTTTATTATTTACTCATGACACCACTTTTGTTAGCAGGTCTCCTCTACATAAAGATCTTTCCTTATAACAGGCACTGAGCCATTAGTATGGACTTGCAAGTACCAAGTATGAATCTTTAACTCTGAGTGTATCTCGGGGATTAAGAACAGTTGTGCCTCTGAATTTTAGCCAACATGTGTTTGACATCGGGCTACCTATCAGCAGGCAGCACAGGTGCTTAACAGACAGGGATGTGAAAAATAATGTCAAAGGAAGTTAGGGCACCATGCAAGTACCTTTGTACTAAGAGTTTGCTAGACATGACACATTTTAAAGTGACATGGAGAGCTTCTCAGTCTGTTATTTGATCGTGCTCATGTTTATCACCAAGGAATCTGAATATTTAACCATGAATGCACACAAATGCTAGAATGAGGCAGCAGGGAAGTGGTAGTCAGCCAGCAGGGGTAGAGACAGCTCCTGTCTAAACAGCTTTTTTAGCATTGCACTCTACTACTATGACCAGAGATACTGCTGTGGTGGGAACATGAGGAGATAAACAGAAGCATAAAATAGATTAAATGGTTCAGGATGATAAGGTTCAGGTCACTAACCATTAGTTTGATGGGTCAAGTGCAGTCCCCATCCTTGTATGTTTCCAAGATCAGAATAGACAAAGCCCTGAGCAACTCAGTCTGATCTCATAGCTGGCCCTGCTTAGAGCAGGGGATTGGACCAGATGATATCCTGAAGTCCTCCCTTTCAATCTGAATTAAATTCTCTGTGATCTTGTTGCCAGGGTCCCAAATCAGTGCTCTGATGCCAGAGCCTTCTTCAGTCTGTCATGCTTTCTTAGCTGACTCCAATCTTGCTATTAGTTTCACTCCTTGCAATGAACACTTTGAAAACATTCTGGATTCAATGAAGCCAAAGGTCTAGAAAAAGAATATCAACAGGGAATCTGTGGCTGTGAAATTCACAGCCAGAGCTCTGACTAAAACTGATGAACAGTAACTATAAAGCCCCATCAACTTTCCCCAAACATATTTATGTTTCACTGGGAATAGCAAAATATGGTGCCTGTTTTCCACTCATGACATCTCCTCACAAATATATAGCTTTCAATTTTTTTTCAAAGTTTTCCCCACCCCCAACTTTGTTTCATTTAGATATGATCACTGAATCATAATTTCTGTTTCATTTCATCTGGACCATCTTTCATCAGTCATATTAAGCAATTTCATCCAATTTAATTTCTAATACAAAAATGTTTGTTTGTTTTAATACCCCTTCCTCAGCCTAAACAAACAAAAAATTGGAGAAGAATCAAGTGCTTTTGTTCTGAAGAATTAAAATCTCTAAGAGAACATGCATTTCTCATGAGCATTTGCTCATTTGAAAACTCAGTTTTTGTTCAGAAAAAAAAAACCAAACCCAAGAAAAGCAAGCCTTTGATGAATGTATTAGCAGTTCATTCTAACCAGGATAATAAATGGAATGCTCTCAAAGCAGAAAGAACCAAATAGCCTCTTAAAACAGATAACTGCCTGTGATAGCTTTTTATGGACTGATGAACTTGGCACAGCATGCTCCTACATTGCTTCCTCAAGACGCTTTCCCACCTCCAGCTTAAGGCTACTGTGCTATAGAAATCCCTACAGCATGGCAGGAATCTCTCTGTGAATGTCTGCAATGCATATAGGGGCTATATATAGTCTGTAATCAGGTTAATTGTTTATAATAGTGCCCTTCACTCTCTTTGTCAAGTTTATCATTCCTGAAAGATGTCACCCTGACAACTGCTGAGACTGAAATGCCCCATCTTCCACAGGAGAGTGGAATATGCTCCAAATGTATGACAGATTCCAGCAACTTTTCATCCCTTCTGATCAGTTTGGGTATAAGGGGGACAACTGTGGTGACAGCTTTAACCTCAACTGTTCCTCAAGAGCAGCAGGACAGGATTGTCCACAAGAGGCAGCCATTGGTAGCCAATGGTAGCCACTTATGGCTACTTTTGAGTGGAAGAGATTTGAGGTAGTCATATTATTTCAAAGTCACAAGCTTCACACATTTTTATGTGTATGAATTTTGATGTATTATGCATCTTTGCCACTCTGTGAACTCCTGGTGCAACACTGTTAATAAACGACAACTCCTTGGAGTATGATGCTCATGGCATAAAGCAACCAGGAGAAATTATTGTCACAGAGGTAATCACAGCCCAGGTGGTGCCCTCATTGACCAGGCACAGTCCCACAGCACCAGGCAGGGTCCTGATTGAGGCAGAGTCCACTGACAGCCCCAAGCAAGGCAAGGTGGTGAGTAAAGTCCAGGTTCCCACCAGGGAACAAGAAGAGACCTTCTACAAGTGGACCCAGTATACCTCCAGAAAAAGAATTAATTAAGCCAGGACAGCGCTGAGCACAGGTACACAGGCAACATAACTCAGGAGATTTATTGAAGCTCAGGTCTGGGCTAATGGCCAGAGGTAAACTAGCCAGGGCAGTTCAGGTCTGTTAGTGCCCTCAAGGCATGGCAGATAAGAAATTGTAAATAAAGGGGAGCACCATTAAAGAGAAAACGTGAGCACTGAACCACAGGGAGCTGGCTCACAGCATCTTGTGAACAACTGCCTTAGGGCTAAGTGTGAACTGACTGTTCCAAGTTTTTTGTGGTGGTTTTTTTTTTTTTTTTGTTTTTGTTTTTATTTTTTTGTATAGGGTAGAAAGAATTTCTTCTTGCATTGGGATACAGGTAGTAATACACAGGCACAAAGGATACACATCACTCAGCAGAACAGCTGTGGATTCAACACAGTACAGCAAGGGATATTAGGGAAAAATCAAGGGCAGGAGAAAGGAATAGTTTAGCCTGTGCAAAAACAACAGAATTTGCTCAACAACCCAGTAGGTGGAAACAACCACCGCTGCCAATTGTCATGTGTCACAGTCTAAGTGGATCACAGTCAGGAAGGCATTTCTTTCCAAAACGTACACGAAAACATGAGGCATGCCACCAGCTATTTTACTACATCTTAGAACACATCTGTCTGATCAGTTTTTAGGAGAGTGTACAATGATAGGTGATGAACAGAGCTGCTCTAGCATGAAAACTTCTGCTATTCCTCTGGCTCCTTCGGATATGCCAAGCTGCACGCCCCCGGGAGATGGGCTGTGGGAGCCTGAAGCACAAGGTGTGAAGATGAGGCAGCAACGGGGATTATAATAATCAGAAGGATCTCTGTTTCTGTCTGGAGGCATGGTTAGGACTTGTTAACTTCTTTGGGCCTATCCCTAGAAAAAAGTGGCATACCACTGTCTCTGAGCTCTCCCTGCACACACTTCATGTGTTATTTGCACATAAGGAGGAGACTTAGACAGCAGATGCTGCAGAAAAGGGAATCAGTGAATATTTATTCAGATTCTGCACAGCTGCTCATCTCCACTCCTCCCCCACTGTCTTTTGTTTCTTATTCATGAGGATGGGTCTGAGAGGGGTTCTGTCTGACATGTACGTTTGGGATACAGCTGTGGCGGGGGGGTTTCTGCATTAGGAAGGAGAAATCTTGTAATTAAAAGCATTCTGACATGTAGTTCAAGAGCTGTAAAGCACAGCACATCAGCGAGGGAGCCACTTAGACGGCCTGAATGGGAGAAAGCAGCAAATTGCAGACACCCCCCACAGAATGAAGTTTATTTGCATGAACCACTCATGAAATAATTACCAAGAGCAACAAAAAGCAAAGTCTGTTTGCTAATGATTCATGAACTGGATAAAGGCTTGAATTAGTTGTATAATTTATTTGTAAAAATAATCTAGCCAGCTGTAATTAGAAGGCTGGATAGAGTGATCTAGAAAGAGAAGGAAATCATTCCCAACAGCACATGACCTTCCAGAGGGTATTGCTGTTTTTGAACAGAAGCATTCCTAAGAACCTGTGACCTTGCCTGGATGCAGCGTGGATCTGGTGGAGGCCTAAGAACCAGGATGCTTTTTTTTTTTTTTTTTTTTAAGTGTAGGGATCCTTTCCTTTCTTGGCTTTGGCCTATTTGAGCAGTTGGTACTATTCCCAGTGGCTTTTGGGTGTAGATCAAAGCATTGCTGAAATCACTTTCAAGTCAAGCAGAGAGCATTTGGAATTAGATCAGCAACTAGCTCCATTTAAAAAGAGAGGTTTTCTGTTGAGAAAAAAAAGTTGGGTTTTTTTTTTCTAAACATAGTAGGGCATTAACTTTCCTACAAGTTTCTCCATATGGCCCAGGTCTTCTCCCCAGTTGCAACTCTTACAGAGGCTCAGATAGGGATGCCCCTTGTTGTAAGCACCATCCTCTGGGGACAGCACCTATAACCCATGATGAATACCCACAGGCCAGTGTGTGATCGATCCCAGCACTGCTCATTTCACTTGCCAAAGCCCTGAGCTCAAATGGTTCCTTGTCTGTCAGCTGGCCTGACCCTGACACCAGTGGCAGAGGCTGACAATTCTGCCTTGTCCTCGGCTTTGCTGCAGGGCTGTTCCCTTCTCCGCTGACTGGGAGCATGGAGGTCAAAGAACTTGGCTGGGCAGTAGGAGGAGGGGAAAGGGGCCACTGGCAGGTAGGAAGCTCTTGGTGTTGTCATGGTACTGTGAGCAGTAACCCACCTACTGCTTTGTGCAGAGCATTGTCCCATCATCCTCACAGAGCCACAAGCCGGCTTTTGCTACAGACCTTCCCCTCAGCACTCGCCTCCAGCCACATATGCATAGTAACAGCATGAAAATGATGAGGCAGCCCCTTTGGAAGTTATCTGCCTCCCCTGGGCCCATGAAGAGCTCATCTCTGAGCTCTGTCTCCGTGCTTCAGCCCAGCAACCTGTGTGACTGGACCCTCCTCTGTTCAAAAGGAAAATCCTCTGGACAGAAAGCAGGCACTGGATGACCCAAACATCAGCTGTTGTGTCAAACTCACCTCCGCTGGTCTGTAGTTTAATCATCCCTGCCTGTTTTTGTTGGCCTGCTCTGAAGCCCTTGGAACAACGCTTAAAGGGGCCTTTCCTTGACATTTCCTTTCAGTGAAATGTCAAAGGGACTGTTGCAGCTCTCCATTGCGTGAGGAAGCAACAGAAGAGAATATGCTAACCATGCCCTAGGTTTTCTAGCAAAGGGCTCTCCTCTAAACTATAAGAGTACTCTCTTCCAGCAGGAGAGGTGACAAAACTCTCTTTCCTGCTCATGGGGTGCTGCAGTTCAAGCCAAGCCCTTCCTGGTCTTCCTATCACTGGAGTGAACTCCATCCTGCCGCCAGGGAGGGCCAAGGCTCTGCTGGTGCCAACCAAAATAGGCTGAAAGCTTCATGTAGGGGTTAAAAAGACCTCATGTGGGGAGAAGCCTAATTTTACTTAGCTTTGCAAATCGGTGTAATAATTTTAAGAATTTGGAGATTGGTCCTCTAAGGTATATCTGGGAGCTATAGCAGAATTTTCATCTTTCCCAGGGGGAAATCAGCAACATTCAAAGAGAAGCGAGTCCCTTAGATACTGAAAAGCAACTGTTTGTTGCTATCTATGTAACAGTCCTGTACAGAGGGGTTTGAGAAAAGGGTGGGTGGGAAGGGTTTCCACCAGATCAAAATAAGACAGTGAATCATCAGTGTCACACTGTTATGAAAATGTGTAAGACCAGACTCAGATGTATTGCTAGACTCCTGTAAAGAGCCTGGGTAATCCTTCAGCACTAGTGATTGGTATGATCTCATTTAAACAACTGGCATCACACTTCAAAATGTTTGTGGATCAACTGGGCAGAGTCTGGGAGGAGGGTGCCAACAAAGGTCAGTGGTCGAGAAAACAAGATGTGTGAGAAAAGACAGAGAGTATTGCCTGAGCTAGAGAAGATGACAGTGGTTGAGGAGGAGGATGTGAGGCACAGTCTTCAACACATAAAAGGCCACTGCAAAATGTATGGGATTTTTTGGTTTTTTTTCATATCTGTGCTGGGGAAAGGAAATGTAATGAACTGCAGCAATAGGAATTTAAGGCTACAGATGCACTGAAGTAGATTGTCTTGGATGGGTGAGTTTCCATCATGGTGACATTGGATAAATATCTGCCAGGAATGGCCCAGATACAGGTAATTCTCTTTGGGGCAGAAGATGGGTAAAATGAATGTTTGAGGTCCCTTTTTAACCCATATTTTTTTACCCATATTTTTTTATTTTTTAACCCATATTTTTTTACTAGTCTACATTCAATATGATAAAGCCTCCCACTAGTCACATGCAGGGGGATAGAGTTCTGGCACTGGAATGCAGGGATAAGGAATGGACATTTGTTCCAAAGGTTGCTGAGCCTTGAGTAGGGGATCAGAGAATTTCCAAGTCAGAATACAGCATCAAAAAGGATTAATTTCATGCATTAGAATGCCAAGCAGCATGCTGTCCACACATCATTAGGAGTCAAGGCTTTTAAGATCTGCTCTCCACTGGCACAGAAAACAAAATTTGCCCCAGTAGCCTGTGTAAAAGCCATAAAAATAAAATTCTCCCTCATGCTCAGTTGCAGTGCACTGTCTACTGAATAAGATTTGTTTGTCACCTTCCAGCCTGGTGATGGTCACCGTCCAGCAGCGCTGCCAGAACGGCAGAAAGGTGCACAGAATACTTCGGGATGAAAGTTTATCCCCACAGAGCCATATGGCCACAAGCAGATAATGCTGTGAGCAGCATTCATTAACAATTTCCAAATCTGCAGCAGCTGGAGCGTGGGATCATTTAAAACATGACTGATTTACTTCCTGCAGCCTTGAAAAGGAGGGATCGGTTGGAACCCAAACGCACAGCACATTCCTCTGAACTTATTAAACGAAGCCACATGCATCTCATTAGCATCACACACACACTCACGGAAGTTACCTCTTGGGGAGGGTACTGGAGAGGCTCACAGGACAGCTGCTCGATGGAGCATTGGCAGGAGACCAGGTATCCCAGTTGCTGGGGTGGCTCCAGAAATTGAGCAGAATAGAGAAAGAGGGAAGAATATTTATAATAATCCCGACGAAAACAAAGTGTTGGGCTACTATTTTATTTGAGCTGCAGCAAGATGAACAATAAAAGCTGTAAGGACCATTCTTTAGGCAAAACTGTTCTGTGAAGGCTTGTAATGAGCTGCACTCACCTAAAAATAGAGTTCAAGTTAACACAGTGTACCTTAATTTGTGGGACAGTGGTCCATCTTTGTGCCCACCAGATGTTACTTCATTAATTATTGACAAACAACATGGCATTTCTATAGCACTTCATAGCGTTAAGAGAGTTTTATAAATAGATGGATAAAAAATTAATCAATCAATTTTGTTAGACAATTAACTAGCATCCACCATTTTAGTCTGAGATGATGCCAAGATATTCCTTTTTTATAAAGCGTGCAAGAAGGGAAAGAATGAGCTTGCCAGAAAAAAGAGAGAAATGCTTTCAGCCTAAAAAATGCAGAATAATTTCTGAATGTTAAGCAATGGGGTTAAATGTTTAGAGCTTCCAAAAATTTTGGGCACTGGGACAGAATGCATCTCCCTCCCTTGATTGAATGCAGACGTCTGCATCTAGGCTCATCATTGTGGACCTCCTTTATAGTCAGCAAAAAGAGATGAAGCATGCCCTTCAAGTGCCTGTTCGTTGTGGCTGATCATAAAGAGAGATATTGTAGATGTTAAGGTCTGACGTAGGCATTGCGCAGCTGGGGGAGAAGAATCCTCCCCTGACATCTCCTTTGAAAATCTGTCAGGAAAAACATTTTGAGCTCCAGCCCTGGAGCTGTTGCAGTTTAGTTCTTTAAAGAGGACGCAGGATGGTACCCCAGGGGAAGGATGGCCAGGCACGTGGTGGGCACAGGTCCCAGCTGGCACAAGAATGGCACTTGCTCTGCAAGTGCATTGTGTAAGGAGGGCACCTGCCAGAGGGCAGGGAAAGCTCTGCTCCTCCAGTACCTCTGCATGGGCTCTGCCTCTGAGCTGCACTGCTGCAAAGAATAAGTGACAGCTGGGTTGTGAAGGAAACTGTTGCCCAGGAATACACAGGCAGGTCTATCCGGGCTCTTTGTTTTGTGTTTAAGTTGTGGCGATGCTGGGGCTCCTGCTGGTTGCTGTAAGCACAGTGGGTAGTGGTCACAGGCTGCTGTGTCCCCTGTCTCCCTGGCTCTGTGCCTTGCATGGCCTCTGTGGGCTCAGAGGGACTGAGGCAGTAACAGGAGGCTTTAAGCTGGAGAGTCATTCCTGATAAATAGGAACAGTACCCAGAGACAGATTGCAGTAGTCCCTGCTCTGTTGTGTCTGCAAAAGGGCATCAGCCAATACACTGAAGCATGTGTCTTCTTTCAGCCATTTCTCCCTAGCAAATGAACTGATGTTTGTTTTAAGGTGCAGGAACGGGAGCACAGAGAGCAAGGTGCTGAGGAACAAGAGAAGAGAGAGCTGACATTGTGCAGGGAATACAGCATGCCCTTAAGGCTCAGAGATTTGTGGTGTAAAACACCAGGACCAGGATCCCCTCTCCGTACAGCAGAAGCCAGCACTCACCTGAGTACTCAGGATTTCACCTTCCCAGATGAAAGGACTGCAGAACTGTTAGAGGAGACAGGATGGGAGGAGAAAAGGGAAGGAAGAACTCCCACAAATAGGGACAAAAATCCTGTTTCTTCATCCTTCTATTTTGAAGATCAAGACCGGAACAGTTCTTACCTAGGGGACAGCAGCATCCATTCCCACCAGTATTTTATAAATTTCACTGAAGACTTTCCCTGTCATTTTGTTTTAACATAATGTACAGTCACAGCAAAATGCAACCGATGTTTAAGGGGACAATACCATACAAAGCAAGAACAGCACTGGTTATCACTATCATTAGGAAGAACAGCACTGGTTATCACTATTATTACCAAGATGATGCCAACAAGATAGGAAGATTTAGTTGTTATTTGTGTTGCGAGACCAAAGACACGGCCATTATCTTTTCAACTTTCTCCTATACAGACTTTTCTGTGTTCATCTGAGTTGCCACTCTCCAAAATACTCATGTGTTATTTAAAAAAAAAATGTATTCATGGAAACTTGTTAAGAGTACTTATAGTGAGTTAACATAGATTCATACACTTTCTAAAGAATGCTTAAAAATTCTAGAGTTTTTCTGTGTTTGTATTCCTGTGCAGTAGTCCTCAACGGGGATTTCACTGGCTGTTCCCAGGCTTGGAGGTGGACATGCAGCTACACAGGCTGATTGCAAAGATGAGATGTGTAGGAGAGGGCTACAAGGTCTTTTATGAAGTAATGGCCTTTCCACCCTGTTTTTCACCCCCTCCCTTCAAAAGAACTCTATATACTTTCATGTTGAGAGTAATGTCTTGATTATGAATAATCTTTCACTGTTCTTGTTCGATAGTCTTCCTTTAAACCTCTATCACATTACACATGCATAAGCATATCAACCACGAAATTTTCTTTCAAGATCAGCACCAACAAGAAAACACTAGAGACGCCACTGGCCAAGCTCCTGTTATTGCTAGATTTTCTCCTCTTTCTGTAGTTGTACCTGTTTCTAGAAGAAACACTATCCTGTTTGTCTCGTGCCACGAATGTTTGTGGCACCCTCCTGACAGATAGAGATAATTCTTGCCCTGAGGAGCACTTGACTGCAGCTACAGGAAGAGAAGAGACAAGAAAAGAAAATTCTTCAGAACTCTTAAAATATTTTCTAATTAACATTTATTCTTTTTGTTTCAGCAGCTGTACACAGCGGGCCAAATTAATCTCTTGTAAATTGTTACTAATCCCTGTATACATATTAATCTAATGTTTCCAGGCAGACTGAGAAACTGCCTGGCCACTTTCTATCTGCACAGGTTGCTTTCAGTGGGAAGAAGCAGATCTTGCAAGTTCAAAGGAGCTGCTCACCCTTGCAGTCCAAGCTAAGAAACTGGCTAAACTTTTGACAGCAGGCAATTTCCCCATCAGATTTTGAGTATAGGTTGGGCTAAAATCATGTTTCTGAAGGGATAGTGATACTTTCCCATTCTGATTGTAGAAAATGTAGAGAAGTAAAAAAATAAAAAACATTTCAATGTTTGGTAACCCTCCAGAAGTGTTACTTTGGGCTGCTGCTCAAATCACCAGAAACATTTTGCTCTTCCCTGCATTTTCTTTTAATAAAGACGGTTCTATCAGTGCATTCATTATTTAGTTCCTAGCAGCAGAGCAGCTTCACAAGACTCTCCTGGTTGCAATCATTAATGGCACCAATCAAACCTGAAGCTGAAATATCCCAAATTTATTTAAACTCCTCCTCCTGCCAGACTTCAGAATTAACTATTTGCACATCCTCTGATGCTTTACTTGTGTTAAGACCCTCCTGCTATTGCACAATGAACCAACTAAGGGATCATAAGCAAAGAGATCAAAACACAAATCTTAAAAGATGTTTCTTTTCTGGATGAAATGTGACCTGGGTCTACCTCTTAGCTGTTTTTCTGCCTTAGTCAAAAGGCAGTGCAGGATATGAAGACACATAACACTGATGTGTGGCTGTACAGGCAGCACACAAACATATACTGGGATGAAGGGGGGATGATGCTCCCTCATCTTGGATGCCGGACTGTGACCCTTGTACTCCCTGTATCAGCTCTGGGATTATACCGCACGTTGCCACTAGATGTCAAACTGTGTCCCCCACAAGTGCCTCCGGTGTCAAGTGATGGAAGGCCCTACATGCTGCTCCTGCTGCAGCAACTGCGTCAGAGCAGACTTCAATTTTATTTCAGAGGAAAATGGTTGACAAATGATTGAATTAAGGGGCTTTAGTTACTGCAGACACAGGGATTTCGAAAGGCGTATTTTGCCGAGAGAGGCAGGATCAGGTGTTACTAACAGCTACTAACTGTGATTTTGTTCAAAAATCAAATCTACCTGCTCGCACCATTAATGAAAGGACAAAATTAATATAGGTCCATAGGGGGAAAAGTTAACTTACCAGAAAGTGAGGCTATATTATTCCTTTGTTCCCTCTTGGCAAGTTTTACTTGCTTTAAAACCAGAATCAGTAAGAAAAACTGAGGAGCCCTTAGCTTAGGATTGTGGCTCTGGCAGCATTCGTACATGAAGCACAAAAATTGTGATCAGCATTTGGATCAAGGATTCCCCTGCATGCAACAAGACCCACAAGAGTAGCTTGTTCCTTCAAGTAGCTTAATTTGGAAGTGACGGAGGTGCTCCCTTGCAGATGAGCTGCACATTGAAGCCCCTAATGAAGTGTGTTAATGACAAGTCCTGTGTTTCCTTCCTCAGGAAAGGCCTGTGTGGCACTGTTACTCTGGACAGGTTTAAACTCCTACCTACCACAAGTTTGATTTCTCAGATGTGTACTTCTTGTTGTTACCTTCAGGTTTAAATGACAGCTCTTTTACCACCCAGACAGGGTTGTTTCTCAGCAGGAGGTGAAGAAATTCCCATCTAACTGAACGCTTTCTCCATGAAATCTGTTACGTAAAGGATGAGATCTTGCCTTTACCATGTGTTGGAAAATACAGTTTGTTAGGTGTAGGCTTCTGAAAGGACATGGCTTGGACTCTTTTTAGCCTCACCAGCATCCTTCCTGTTTCTACCAAAAATAAACACAGCAAAGCTTTTCTTCTTTAGCACTTTTAAACTTTCTTGGCTTTGTCACAAGTTGTGTCACAGGATGTCCCACATCACCACAACATACAGCATCACCACAGCATGACATGGGCTGAGATCAGCCATGTGTGGGGAAGTGTCTGGGCCTCTCCTGCCTCCCGTTCCTCATCATCATCTCCCACTGGATGAAGAGTGATCAAGAATACTGGGTGCAGAGCCTCCCTCCACAGCCTAATCAAGAGGATTTCATCATCTGGTTTTGACCTTCTCATTTAGCAGTGGTGTCTTACACCTCTCAAAGGTGTAAGGAACCCAAGTTCCCTCCCTGAGTACAGCCACAGTTCTTTCCCTGCCCATTCTCCACATACACTCAGTGGGCAAAGTTGAGTCATGGCTCATGTCCCTAATTAGTTCCTCCTCAATTCCCTTCTCCTGTGGTCCTCTTTTGTGGCTGGCAAGCTGGTAAGAGGCCCCGAGGCACAGCTCTGTAAGGACAGAGGGTCTGTCCAACATGGCATGGTGGCTGCCTGCCTCCCACACAGGGAATGGAGGCTCTGCCTGTAGGACAGCCAAAGAGCTGTGTGGGAAGGAAAGGCTGTCTTGGCCTGAAGTCCTCACCTGAAGATCTTGTGTCAAGACCCACAGCAGGTCCTCTTTGGCAGTCCTGCTTAATTACATGGAGCAGCAGGTCTGAGAGGAGGGTCTCCTTAACAAAGCAGGCTGCAGAACAAGCACGGTTAGGAAAGCTGCTGGGTCTGGTTACTCGTCCCCAAAGCTGTCTCTCCAGCCAGAAAATTTCATCTTGACTCATGAGGAGGGCCTCCTCAGTAAGCGTGCTCTATCCAAACCAGTAAAGAAAGGGCCTTGTGCCAACAAAACCAGGCCAAAACTATGCAATCAGACCTCCAGCACGTTTAAAAATATCTCTGGGTCCCTGTACATCCCACTTCTCCTGGCTTCCTTTCCGTTTCTCAATGTGAGGAAGGAATCTCTAGCTAGCCGAGGTTTGGGATGTGGTTGAGACGTTTCTGTGGTAAAAGGGTGGAGCTCCCTTGTTTTCTTCTTTTTCCACAAAGTGCTCTGACTCTTGCACAGTGACTGTTCAAAGAAACCATGCTGCTATTCCTCTCCAAGCCCCTGCCTCTCCTTCCCTTGCTGGGAAGGTAGATGAAGGAGCTCAGGGATGATGGGAGCATGCAGCAAGCCTGCTCTTTGCACCAAAGCCCTCATTAGAGCAAGGTGCAGCCAGCACAGAACAGCAGAGGCCAGCCAAGACCAGTATGTCCCTTCAAAGGGCCCTCCTTCCCACTACACCAACATTGGGACATCCTTTCATGGGATTTCCTCACTACGGCAACCCACACCCACACGGTATTTAAAAGAAGGAGCATTTTGGGTTTATCCCTGTTATCACTACCTGCTCCACTTGCCTAAAGAGTTGCCTCCAGCAACCAAACAACAAATTATCAGGGGACATGGAGACCACCAGGGTGCCCCAGGATAGCAATGAAATGAAACAGCTTTTGGCAGCTTGACAATATAATTTCTCAGTCGTCATTTCTCTCTCTGAATTTTATATCTGAGGCTATATACTGTTCTGAATATAAGGAAAAAGTTATTCCCCTTCGATGGCACGCAGTCTTATACTTAAATTTTTTGCCCTTCAGCATCCTCCTTAAGTGGAAGATACAGGTGTAAAAGTTAACAGCACCTGAAAGTAATAATGATGATCTTTTTGCAATCAAACATTGGCATGTGACTGTGTTCTTGATTTTTCTCAGGCCATGCAGTCTCACTCGTCACAGCTGGCCCAAGGGCCTGAAAACATAGCTAGTCAAAGTTCATGGCCAATCCATGGATGAGAGGAAGAAACTGCAGAAAACCTGCCAGACAGCATAACATAATAAAGAACCTGAGGAAATTTCAATCTTCTCTGGGTTACTCCAAAAGTAGAAAAAGAAGTGAGATTTGCTGAATAAACAATTCATTGCAAAACTATTCACTGAGATTAGGAGCCAAATAAAAGGAGGGAGAAGGATCCAGAATGGTTTTCAGTAATAGAAGGTATGATGGTATTGGCACAGGAGGAAGGTACTCCCTAGGAGAGATGACAAAGAGGATCTGTCTCCTTATTGGCATTTTCAGAAGCACAACAAGAGGTAAGACTCTAGAAGAAAAATAGAAGCCGTTTTTATCCACAACCTATAGATCCTGGGGCCCTAGAGCTGAGCTGTCACATCTTATTTTTATATCCTACTCCCAGTGTGTGAGTGTTTTACCAAGATGTTTTCTTTTCTCTCATTCCATATTTCCAGCAATTGCTATTGTTCTGCAGGCTCCAAACGGGCCCTGGGAACCCAAGGACGGCATGAAAAGCTGAAGTATCGGAAACATTGTACCCGGAAAGGGCAGAGCAGGAGGACTGATAGAGGTGACAGACTCTCCAAGGTCTTCTGGAAATAACTATCCCTGATGCAAGAGCTGTACTCAGGCACAGTGGCACTTCACAGTGAGTTCAAAAAGTGTTTATAACCCTCAGGTACTGAGTGGCTGTGGTTTCACATGCCTGTAATAAGCAGGAGCTAGTGTTAGCCTAGAGTGAACAGAAAAAGGGATGTTTTGTAATTTTTTTTCTTTTTTTGGAGGCTGCTAAGCACACACTGAGTGTTGGGGGTCTCCACTGCTATCTACTTCTTCTCTGGCCATGAAGAATGAGCAAAACCAGCAAACACATGAGAAATTATGTTACTTATTGCAAAGGCTAAACTGAAAAGAGATGATCCAGCTCCAACTCATTTGTGGGGAGCCTAGAGAGTTTAAAAGGGAGACAATTGTAAGTTGGCACAAACTGGGGTATCTTAGAAAAGCATTTGTAGTTTCCACATGGCTGATATATGATTATGTCTGTTTGAGACGGTGTGCTTTAAAAATATCAGATAGCAAAAAAAGGATGATTGGTGTAATCTATTTTAATTACGCTTCATATTTATAGTTATTTCTGAAACTCCATAAAAATTACCAGAAAACAAAACAAAACTGAACTAAAAAGGTTGCTTCCTGTTAGCTGGTAATTAAAACATCCTGATTTGAAACTAAATATAGCCTTTCCTCTAAATTTAGTAACTTTTTGCTAGACTGGGCTCTCTGCACATGTAAATAGAACAATCTAATTGCTCACATTTATTCAAATCCATAATTTGCATTTACTTATGTTAGAAAATAGCAAATGGTTTTGCTTATTTACATGATATATTTTTTAAAATTTTGATTTGTGTCAAGCTATTTTTGGATAAGAATTGGAATTCGATTAAGATGCAGAAAGACAGCATTTTAATTCTACTTTTTATTTGATAGTGGAGCTACCCAGTAGTTGTGCAGGACAGAGAAGCTGATAAAACTGATTTAGCAAGGTAAGGACATAGTATCTGTAGGTGTGAATTGAATTGTTTCTTTTTGGTTCATGTCTCACAAGGTTTTAGAGCTAATAGATCTCAGCCTTTCCAGCCTCACAGTGAGACCAAAGAAAAAAAATCTAGTCTTCCTTGGTTTTCCAACTTGCTATGGACTTTGTAGTGCTGTAAGAGCAGTAGTTATTGAATCAAAAGGATAATAAATAATGAATAAATTTAGGAAAACCTCCCAGAACTTCCAGAAAAGGCCGCAAATTGTAGGGAAAGGAGATCTTGGACTTCTGCAAACTTTTTCTAGTCTTTTCACTGGTGACTTACCTCACTTTGCTGGTGTGAGATTAGGCCTTTACTACACTGTGTCAAAACTTCCCATTGATTTCTCAGCTTCATTTTCCAAAAGGAAGGTCCATTTAACTTAAAAGCTAAAAACACAATTAAAAAAACCCCAAACCAGCTATGATTGCACCCCTAGCAGTCCTCTCATTGCTCCTACTCACTTCACATTTAAACAGAAGTTTCAGCAAGAGGCTCCTCTCAGAACAGGACCCGTTCTGAGATCACCAAATGCAGGTTTTTGTTGTATGTTCCTCAAACAATTAGTACCACCTCAGCAGCCATTTCACTGCCCTCCCTGAGCTTCTCAGGATGTCATTAATCCACCTTCTTCTCCTGATTCTCCCTGCTGGCAACCTTTTCTGTTTTATGTTCAGCTGGAGCTCAGGACTTCTTCCACTGTGCTTCCACAACAGGTCACAAAAGGATCCCAAGGGTAAAATCTCCTTGGCCATTTAAGCAGTTGCCCTGTAGCTTTCTTATAGGTAAGGGGCTGCAGCACTGTCTTGGAGAGTCAGAAAAGGATATGGCTGCAGACCAATCCCTCTCACGTCTCCTAAGCAACCACTGAAATAGATGAACAGCTCTTTTCAAAATGGCATAATGATAAAGGGATTTGGCAAAATGCAAATATAATTTCCTGTTGACTGTTAAGGCTCCATAAATGATCTTTAGTTACTGAGCACAGTGGATATGTGTTCTGCAATAAACAGCAAGTATGAAATAACCTCCTTCTCTACTGCAACGCAAACTGAGATCACAGATTTCTTGTCCAGCCTGTGTGCACTCATCAGGAGCTGCTATAGAGACAGGCCTTTGTTTCTCAGCTTGACATCCAAAATTTTCTAAGTTTTTAGGGTTTCCATCTTTAAAATTTCTCTGTACACTAATGATGGCTGTAGCTTTTTTGGTAGTGGTTTATACTGAAATCTGAGAGTCTTACAAGAAACCCCCTGACACCAGGAGCTGGGATTTTAAGACAGTTGCTATGTGTGACAATAATATTACAACCCAGAAAACCCAACACATATTGGGTTTTCTAATAACTCCCTGATCTCCTATGACAAAGGCCATTCCAAATTGACTCAGTTTTATTAGGGACCTTTGAGTTACTCAAATTGTCTTCTATGATATGCTGAAGTGCAACAATGTAGGGTCTTGCTTGCCATATCCTATAGACTCTGCCTGCTAGGGGTCAGTCTGAAATACAGCCTCTCCTTGCTGCATTAATTTCTCCCTTTCACTGATTTACGTGTGAAATTTGAGTTGTAGCACTTGAGTTGTTCCCTGTACCCTCCATTCATCTACAGTTTCTTCCTGAGACTGCCGTCCTATAAAGCCCATGAATCAGTGTTGTGTGCCCATGGTGTCAAAATATCATTATCTACTTACTTTTGCCCCAGCCGCATTCTTCCTGACAGCATGCATTCTCCTAAGCTGTTTTAAAAAGTTGGTTCCATTTTCAAGTTGGAAATACTTGGTATTGTTACAAAAAGATGCTATATAACTATAACTCAAACCATAGGATTTGTCCCAGCATCTCTTAAATTTGCCAGAGAGCTGTGTATGGGGTGATCAGTGGAGTGTGAGCATGGCACTGGGGTCACATGCACTCCTGCCCTCCTCCTCACAAGACGTTTATACCCCTCTTCTCAGGCAGGACTAGCAGATGTCTGTGTGGTTTGGGCAGATACTTTCCTACGTGATCTTTCTCTTTCCCTAAATTTTTCTGTCATTCTGGTACTCAGCGCCTTTCTTACCCACCCGTAAGAAATGTTGGTGTCTATTTTTTTACATATCTATTTACCCCCCACCCCCCCGCCCCTCCCCCTCAAAAAAACCTCTCTAGTCCTTGTGGGTCTGAAGGAGAACCCAAACCTGATCCAGTGGAAGGATGTTCCTGGAAGCTCCCTCAGGGATACACATGTCCTTTTCTGGCTAGAGATATTTAGGCTCAGAGGGCCAGAAGAAGCAGCAAATTTGGAACTTAAGGTAATAGAACAAATCTATTTTGGATGCAAATCTGTGATTTCCAGGCTCTCATGATTTAGGCTGCTGTGGATCAGGCAGACCTTTCAGTCTTAAAAGAAACCTCTTCTCATTCTCTCTTCTCTATGTATGGCTTTTTTGTTTGCTTGCTTGTTTGTTTGTTTGTTTTCTCCCCCTCTTCGTTTTTTAATTTGGCTCCATTTGTTTAAAACAAGCAAAAGTAATCTTAATGTGGTTCTTGCTCTGCACACCAGTAGGGCTGGGGCTGCTTTTTCTCTCCCCTTACAGTGCTGCCATTGCAGAGAACGGTGGCCAAACACCACAAGAGCACAGAAAAGAGCAATGGGGTGAGGGAGAAGGGCATCTGGCCACACCTGTAACCCTATATGTACATGAACAGCCTCTACTACAATCAGGGTAGAGATAGCAAAAGCTTTCCAGGAACAACCTGCTGGTAAAATGCACTCTGGCAGGAATACAGGATTAGGGGTGAGGGAGAACACAGAGCAGATCTTACATTGCTCCTTGCCATCCTGATTTGTTGCCTCTTGGCATTCCCCCCGTGTCTTCTGACACCTCTTCAAAGACAGTCCCTAGGGCAGGGCCACACCACAGAGCTCTTAGCATGGGGAAAAAGCCCATGGTGGAGGTTGAAGTGAAGAGGCACAATCGCTTCCCATTTCCCAGTACAGTATGTTACAAGGGGCCCTTGCAAAGCTTGGCTGCCTGACAGTTTCATTTGCAAGAGCATTGGCCCCTTTCCAAGCAATTCTTTCAGGTCTCATTGTTTGGGAGGAAACAAACAAGGGGAACAGCACTGGGTGGGCACACCAGAAGAGGGTCTAAATATAGCAGGGCAGCATTAGGGAGCCAGGCTTCTTCGCCAAAGCTTACTCTAAAGATGACAAACCCGCTCTGCTAGTCTACAGCAAAGACACCAGTTCTGCTGTAGGCACCCCAGTTACACAGGAGAGGGCTCTCTAGATGTCCCAGTCCTGTTGGCCAGCTACAACAATGCTACACTAGCCATAAAAGTTGAAAGCAGCCTGTTAAGCTGAGTAAGTAATTGCAAAGCACAGAGAGAATATAACTGGTTCCAGCCTGAAGTCTTTTGAGTACTTTCTGCTATAATTTACACCCAGTATAACTTCAGCATGAGTCAGGAAATAATGTGAACTACAGATTTAGACAATGAGGTGCCAGAATGAAGGCAAGCCAAGCCCTTTCGACCTATGATGGAAAGAAGATAACTTTGTGCCACCTTTGCCTGGAGGTGTTGAGACTCAGTAGGATTCAAACTAAATAATTTTGCTGACAGCACTGCAGAGCTGTTGACATTTCTGAAAGCAGAGGAAAAGAGAAAACAAGTGTGCTAAATAAGCTTAAAAACATCCTCTGTAACTGGGCGTATCCCCATAGAAAACACAGCCCACTAGAACAGCCAGGGCACAGGTAAGGAAATGTTAAAGGAGAAACGTGGCTTTTCCTGAGGGACCATATGGAGAGCTTTAATTTTACACATCCTGAGCAAGGGGACACTCAAATCTCAGGCAGAAGGAATTTCCCCACAGAGCTGATTTTCCTGCTCAGTACCTTCAGCATTTGAGAGTACAGTAGAAAAGCAAGTTGTTTTTCCACTTCACCTAGGGGCATGCCTGACCATGAAGAGAGATGTGGCGTGAGGCAGGAAGAAAAAGCCTAGAAGGAAGAGGGGATATGATCAGCCTTGCAGAGAAGACAATAGGAGATCATTTGTGCAGACCCACCAGTGCATTTCCTACAGGGATTTAGCTCAACAAGCAGAAATAAGAAGCAACAAATGTGCCAGAGCCTGCCACTTGCAGGAACACCTGGCCTTGCCTGACACAGCTGCCAGCACTCTCTACCCCTCACAGCTGCCAGCCCTCTTGTTAGAGGTGTTTACAGAGAGGACATGTGGCTTTTGCAAACTTGTATTTCCTCTCTTCCCCTTTTCCTGCCACCAAATCATCCTTTGACCTGTCAGAGAACGAGAGAAGGTGTGAAGCAGCAGACTGTGCTAGCTGAAGACCACCATCATAGCTGGTGATTCTTCATAGGAACTCATCCTTGTGCTGGATGTTCAGGCACAATGAAAGGAATCTTAGTTGAAAGCTTGTGCTAAAACAAGATAAGTCTCTCATACAAAAGATGATTCATGCAAGTGATCAAGAGAAGACCTCAGAATAAAAGAAGTCAGGTTTTAAGTGACTTTTAAAAATAGCATGTAACAGGCTAGCTTTTATCTCTAAAATAGTAAGCATCCCCTGAGCTATTTGTTGGGGGTTTTATTTCCAACAAAAAAAGATTATTATGAAACAGCCCTTATCTTCTACAGAAAGTGACCAAAATGGATGATTGCTGGCGTGAACCCCTAAACCCACTTCTTTTCTCCCTTCCAGGTTAGTTCTTATAATAGAGATTGATTCTTAGCCCTTAACCTTGAATCACCATTAAAATAATGCAAGGCTGCTGTTTTTATGCAGTTAGGTTAACCTACAACTTCCTTCTCCCATGGCAACATGATTAGCAGAACGGATGATAAGAGAGGCACATTTGGAAGTGGAAATACAGGCAGCGAAGTGGGTGCTGGTGTCAGTGTCCTCTGAGTGGTGGTGAGCTGGGCTAATCAGAAATTATACATGTGGGGTCTTTTACAGAGTGCTACCAATGCTGTTGTTTGGCAGAACTGAGAATATGAGAGACTAAGCAGTTTCTTTTTTTTTTTGTATTACAGGCCTCCGGCTCAACAGATTTTTCATTACTCTTAGACCAGTGTTTTTAGGCTAAAGGGCAGTGGAAACTGCACCAAAACCAGCAGGTTGCAAATGTGGAGGAAGAGATTGATACTTGAAACTCTCCTTCTATCTCTCAGGCTGTGGTAGTAAAGCTGCCACATAGTGACAAAGCAAGGGGTAGATAGATCTTCCCCAACTGAGTTTTCTCAGCTCCTAGAGAACCTGTCTGTGCTTGAGAATTCTGATTATCACTTGTATTCACAGGCTGGTAAGACATGAGAAGAAATGGGCTTATGGTTAAGACATTCCCTGTGTTCATAGGTGTAGTTGATGGGGCTTTTTGCTGCGCTATGCAGTCACAATGTAGTTTTAAGAAAGTTGCTTAATTTCTGTGGGCCTCTTTGGTTAGCTGATCAGGTGGAAAAAAGCAGGCAAAACCATTTCCTGGTTTGGTGGGAATCCTTATTGTTGTTATTTACAGTGAGGCAATGTGTTGAAGAAATCACCTCTGTGACACACTACCTTGCTTGTATTCAGCATAAAGTTGCCAGCTGTCTCTTCGAAGTTATCCAAAAAATTGCTGGCAGGATGCTCTCAAAAAGGCCTGTGTGACTTTGGAATGTCTCCATCGGGGAAGGTTTGTGGTCTTCCTGCCTCACCAAATGGGTCATCCCACTGGTAAGATGCCAGGAGGAGGTTCAGACCATGCCTCTGAGATGAAGGAAGCTTTTGCTAGCTGTGTGGCTTGTCCGATAGATTTTCTTTCTCTGAATGTTTGTTTTACAATACTATCATATATTACCGAGCCATCAATAGAGTTTTACACATAAAGCCTTTCTAAAATGGTCTTTATGTTGTTTAAATAACGAACAGTTGGAGTCTCCAGTCAAGAATTAGAGATCCTCTGTGCTAGATGCTGGACAAACACAGAATTAGGCAGATGTCATGGTTCAAACAAGTTTATGCTCTGAATAAGGGAATGGAGATATGTTCCTCATCCTGTTTCCTGTATGCGAGACATCTCTGAAAGGGCTGTGAACAGTGAGAGAAGGCAATCTGCTTAAAAACAGTTGCATATTTTGTAGTTGTGCTCCGTATGGTCAGTACTGAATATCATGTTATATCAGCCTACTTAGAATAATTTAGGTTGGAAAAGACCTTTGAGATCTTTGAGTCCAACTGTTAACCCAGCACTGCCAAATCCACCACTGAGCCTTGTCCCTAAGTGCCATGTCTTATGTACCTCAGACTTCGCTGCACCTGGGACAATAACCAAGCAGGTGGAATAGGTGGGTCTGCTTGGGACTGGGAGAACAGTCTGCTCCCAAAATGTCAGTGACTACATCTAGTCCTCTGGCCCTATGCCCCAAGCTGCAAAGCAGGAGAAGGGTACTTCTCTGGTAGAAGGGGTGTTCCATTTGCTCTCTTCTGGCTGCCTTCTACAATGTGGCTGCTATCACATCGTCGTGCAGGCTCATAACTGGAAGCTTCTGGGCAAAGGGCTGTTGTATCCGTGGTTACACTGTCATGTCATGGACAGGCAGCCAGCAGCAAGGAGACTTGGTAGCATGTGTGGGGTGCCCCGTTTGTTTGTACCCGAGGTGCTGGCACCTGCAAAGTAGCTGACAAAACAGTTGCACGGGGCAGAGACATACAGGACAAGGTATGGCAGGATGTAGGTCAAGAAGGTCCTATGGAAGGCAAAAAGGGAGGTGAGAGCTGAGGAGGCAGGGCTCATGTGGCTGGGAATGGGTGAAATTAGGAACCAAGAGTGGTAGGTGCCCTGTGACAAGGACCAACCCCATAGTCTGTGGTCCAAAATGTACTCAGAGAAACAAAAGACTCCACACCAGCCTTTGGCTTCACAATACACTCCAGCTTTGGCCACAGAGATGGGAGTAGACAGGAAACTGGGCCGGAGAGGGGCAGGAGAGGAAAGAGAGTATGCTGAGGGGTGGGGAGGGAGGGTGAGCTGGCGTGTCAGAGTCTAACAATGAACCGTCTGTGTCAGGAAAACAGACGTACTCGGCAGGGCTATTTTTAGGGGTTCAGATCTCTCCCTCTCCGAGTCTGCCTCCCCCCCCCTTCTGTGCTGAGTGGCGCCTGGCAGATTGGTGGAGATTTAAAGGCCACAGATAGGAAAGAGCTCAAACACAATGAACGAAATGCAGCAGGGAGGGGAAAGATGGGTGCCCAGAAATAGCCTGTGCGATGCCTCAGCCACGGCCCCCAGCTCTCAGTGGAAGGGGAAGAAATACTTAGACCTAATGGCCAAAGTTTATTCCCCAGCTCTCTGAGTGCTTCTGGTGTCACTGACACCTTTTCTGTGAGAACGGAGAGAACTGTAAAGAACTGTAAAGTCATTACCCGTGCTGTGTTCGTTCACACACAAGGCTGGCTCGCCACATCCGTTCTCAAGCTGAAGGGGGAGTGAGGCATCGCCGATCAGCAGTGAAGTGGGGTGGGAAGGTGCCCCACCTTCCTGTATGAACCTGTGGCCCTTGCTGACAGGGAGGCCTTTGTAACTAACTGAAAATCCTGACCTATATTTACAGGTTCAAAGGGAAGGAATTAAAGTAATTATCATGGGTCATGGCTTCCAGACTTGGGCTGTGGCACTGTGGGGCCACTGGCCATCACACTCTGCATATGGTAGCAGAGACGAGGAAGGAATCTCTGTGGAGAGATGGCTGCTATGAGAACTCTGGTTTGGCTTGGTGTTGCTCTTATTCTGCAGATTCACGTTTTTCTACTTTTTTTTTTTTTTTTTTTTAGGAGGGAGAGAAATTCCCCCTTCTTTTCCAGCTGTTTCAACTTTGAATTCCGTTTTGCTTTCCATACTTCTCGCCTGAGAACTTTTACTCTCCAGGTTTGCCTGATCTTGTCTGTGAAAGCTTTTGCATACGGGACACTGGCTCACTCCTTAGCCCTGCTCAGTTGAACTAGTACGGAGACCTGCCCTGCCTCCTGGGTTGCGCAAATCCAGACTTCGTATTTTTTCCTCTCTGGAGAACATCCCCCCTTTCCCTCAGAAAAATCCCTTGGCTCAGCACTGATTCCAGGCTCCGATATGAAGTGCTTTATTTGTAAAGCCTCCCTTGTTTGGCTCCCACTCACCTTGCCTGACCTTCTCCTCCTCCTCCTCCACCTCCTCCTGGCCACATGCTCCCTGGGCAATCCTGTAGCGACCTCCCCTCTGTCCTTTTGCTGAACCTTATCCTGGCATGGGAAGAGCCACCCCTGTAGCCCAGCCTGCCTGGCAAGACCTCTCCTGGAGCTCCTCATGTCGTCTTTCTCTTGCTGCAGCACACACCTCTTTCACCCTGCTTGCCATGCCATTTCCTTTCTCCAGCTCTCTCTTCCCTCCATGGGAACGAGAAGCTGGGCAGCAGCACAAGGCAGCAGAGCAGCAAACCTTCAGCATCTGAAAGAGCCTCTGTGAATAAAGTGGGACTACTCCCTGGTTTGTTTCTAGCTTCTCTGTACTTGGGCTTCAAATACTGTTTTTTCTGTTCATGGGTGTGGCAGTCTCTCTGCTTTCCCCACTAGGGTACCACGGTGGTGATAGCTGCTGGTGGGTTCTGCAGCCTGGCTCTGGACAGTCAGGGTCCAGGGTCCTGGCTGGGATCAGGGCAGCAGAGCACAGACCCCAGATAACCAAAATGAGATGGAAACACTCAATTTCTGCAGTGTTCATCAGCCAGCAGGAACCACTTCCATGGCTTCAAAGATGGCACCTCCCTCAGCGGCTGCAGGCAGCTCCTAGAAATGGTGCTTCCAGCTGAAAATGCCTAGTGGCCTGTAATAAATGCCACGGGGCAAGGGTGATGACCCAGCAGTGCTGCTGAGTGCCCATGCTCTGGGCCTGTGGGCCTTGGAGCAGGGCTGTGCAAGGGAGGGGAGGGGGTCCATGCTGCACAGGGTTCTCCTCTGCCCCTGGGGCCAGAACTCCCTCACTGGTGACATGAGGAAGCTTTACTCATGCAGGGTGTGATTTTATTTATTGAATTTATTTATTTATTTAAAAATAAAGCCACCCTCTTTTGAAGATGTTCTGTTTGGATAAACTTGCAAGAGAGGAGTGGAGAAACCATATTTAAGATGAGGGAGGGCAATGGACCTGGGCCAGGAGTGTGATGTAGTGGGTCACCAGGAGAAGGTACAGGTGGACACAGGCCCTGTAAGTGGTGTGACCTCTATCTGATGCAGAGCAATAGAGGAGACCAGCACAGTGCGATTAAACATCTTGTTTGGCTCAGGGAAGGAGGGAGAGAGGGGTCTGCAGCAGGGAGTTCAGGACTTCAAAGAAGATGGTGTGGTTACTCGCCGTGGTGAGCTTGTTCTCTCACCTCTGGTCCGGTGTGGGGACTCAGCCATGTGGGAAAGGGCTGGCGAGTGCAGCAGGACATGCCTCCTCCCTGAGGGGGCTAGGACAGGGCTTTATCTTCCTACAGAAGGCAGCCAGCCACCCAGACAGTGGGAGGATAGCCTGGCAAGTCATCCAGGTCTGAGCGCCCTGTTGTCTGTGTGAGCCGTCTGAAGAGTGGCCCTTGGCAGGCAGGCAGGATGCGCTGCGGCACGCAATGGCTTTGGCAGCACGCCGGTGCGGGGAGGGATCCTGTGCGCTGACTCGACATCAAGGTGCTCTGAGAAGCCCAGAATAAATTCAAGGAAGTTCTAAGTGTTTCATGAGGACTGAGGGTTCCTGAGAACAACCACTGGTCTGGTGGTGAGAGCTCAGTTTTCTTCCTTAGCCTGTGAGTGGGAGCAGAAAGTGGGGAGGTGACAGGCCAGACATCTCTATGACACCTTCTGCATATCATTTCCCCTCAACCTGCCAGGCATCAAGCTGTAAAATGGGGATAATGATGATAATTGCAGTGATAAACTGCACAGTCGGAGTTATAATTGTGCAAGGTCCTTCACTAGGGCTCTCGATGTTTTTTCTTATGTGTGAAGAGGTGCCATCCAACACTGCTAAAGAAAAAAAAAGTCACCATACCAACAGACAGGACCTGAATTGATTTTGACAGTGGTCAGATCTCAGACAGAGGTTTGATTTCTCTGAAATATTACTCTCAAGTGAGTGAGGTGGTGAATTTGCAGAGGAGTTCCTCTGTCCCATGAGAGTACAGAGCCAAGGGTTTTGGAGGCAGGTGGGTTAAAGGAGACCTTTGTCTTATTTCCTGGCCAGTTTTCCTCCAAACCAAAACTACTTTCCTTGTCTTTGGTCTGATTTTTGGTGAAAAGCTGCAATTTCCTGATTTTCTTTTGTTTGTTCATTTTTCCACCCAGACCCATATAGCCACATTTGGCACAGAGTGAGAGAGGGGGTCAGTGAAGCCTTGGTAGAGTTAATTTTGCCTCCCTGGGTATGCTGATGGGCATAACCAGCCCTGTAAAGAAGTATGAATTTCTGGGATAAAAAAATGTGAAGTAAGAGCAAGAAACTGCTCTTATGAGCCAACATGTGTGTGTATTGAAAACTGGACTAGGAAAGTGTTTGTGCGGTGAAAGGGGTGATGACACAGACAAGGCTCAGGACCTGAAGGCAGACCTGTCCCATTTCCCTTCTTGCTGTACTGAGTCCTTTCAGCTCCTTATCTAAACCCCTTTTTTGGCCAGGGGGAGACTTTTTTGGGAGCTGACTCAAAAGTATGTGAACTGAGATGCCCGGACAGCATCTGTTTCTGCTTGCCGGGGAGGAGGGAGCTGAAGGTTTCCCTCCTTCCCCCTCTCTTCAGTTTCCCAACTCTGCCCCTTTCCTGCACTTCAGCAGCTCCAGCCTGCACCTCTCTATAGGAAGGCAGATCCCGAAGTGACAGAGTCATGTTTGGGGGCAGGAAGGCGCCTTGCAGCGAAGGACTCGGCGAACAGAGGTTTACTGGAGAGGCTCCCGGTCTCTCTGCTCCTCGCCGGACCCTCCCCGGGCCTTTGCCGAGCCGCGGGCTGGCAGAGCAGGAAGCGCCTGCCCGCGCCACGGGCTGCGCCGCCCCGCAGTGATTTCCTCCCAGGCAGCCCGTTATCTGTCGACTGTCAGGGCAAATTTTCTCTCTTCCTCCCCCGATCCCCATCCCTGTTCCCCAACTCCTCTCCCCGCCTTCCCTCAGCCTCTCGCTCGCACACACACACACACGCATTTTACTGCCAAAAACCGTCCTCCGCCCCCCTCCTCAGCTAACTTCCTTTCAGCATTTTTTTGAGCTGGATAATCCTAGGATTTGTAAAACGGGGGAAAAGAGAGAGGCAGTGAGCGGGAGTCAGGACAGGAAGCTGGTTTCTTATTCCTCCAACTGTCCAAAGGCAGGAGGAGGGGAAGGGGGGGAGCCAAAGAGGAGCCTTGTGCATACTCTTCCCCAGTCCCTTTTCATTAGTCTGTTTGAACTTCCAGTCTCCTCCGAAAGCCAAGAGGAGGACGACCAGACTGGGACGCTTTCTGCTGGAAGTGGCGATAGTGCGACTGACGAAACTCAGAAAGTGGCTGTGGAGGGTCCCGGGACTGCGCTGAGGGAACGACGTCCCCCTCACCATCTCCTGCCCCCAACTTGCCAGCTCTGATGCGGGCACCCATCCACCACCCACTTGCCTCTGATGAGAACCCTTCTGGCCTCAGGCTATGATCGCTGCTGCTGCGGGCTGTGGAGCCTCCTCTCGCCCTGACCTTCTGCCACAGGAGCAGCCCAACATCTGGTGGGGATTAATGTTTACTTCTCTGGCTGGACGCTGTACGGGACCCCCGATGTTGCTCCCTGGGAGCGGGACACGGGCGGTGGTCTGAGGAGAAGAGCAAGATTTTTGTCGCCCAGCGTGAGGCCGGGGGGAGGGGGGCAAGGCAGGAGGGGGGTGAACCTCTTTTGGGACTAACCTCATGAAGAACAAGGGAGCCAAACAGAAACTCAAGAGGAAGGGAGCCGCGAGCGCGTTCGGCTGCGACCTGACGGAGTATCTCGAGAGCTCTGGGCAGGATGGTAAATGCTTCTTTATTCTCACTCTGGTTGCAGAAAAGCCAAGCGCGTGTCCCCGTTCTTACTGGTACAACTGCAAACCAGACCTTTCCAAAAGCTAAGGGTTAGACAACCTGGAGCTGGTTTATCCCTGGGAAGTGGAGTCACTGCCCCATTACTCACAATGAATGAACGATCGGAAGATTGCTTTGGTGATGCATCTGCATGACCCTTGCATGAATAATGCTGTGTGTGTGCAAAGGACTGGGCTGGGGCTCTTGGGCTGCCTAAGTGTGTACAAAGACAGTCTGACATTGGTTGTGATGCCCTCTCCCATCTGCCTGGCTGTGGGAGGGAGTAGCAGGCTTTTTGGGAGTCAGGTTTGGAAATCTGAACTGTGCTCAGTGTTGCCACCTCCATGATTTCAAAATCCACCTTAAGTCCATGAGACTAGAATTTTTCAGGGCTGTAGGGAGAAACTGGACTCCAGTACAGTTCCCATGTTGTCCTTGGACTGCTGGATGGAGACAGGACGGAGACTAGGTTACGGGGTGGAGTACGGTGTGTGGTGCAGGAGGCATCTGAGCTAACATGTTCACCACCCTGCCTGTTGTCTTTCATTCATTCTCCCCTTGACCTTCATGCTCCCAGGTATTGAATGAGAACACAGTAGCTCAGACAAGAGGTAACTCCAACGAAATAAGAGGGTCATGAGTTTGAAATGGTCAGTCCTTGATAAGGGAAGGAGGAGAACGATTTTTCTTAAAGTGGGTTGGATGACAAGAGAAGAGGTTGTGAGTTTGTCCAGCAGAAAGACCTGCAGTTTAGCAAGAGGGAAAAATAAATGCATGCCTGTTATCCCTGATGTTAGCATTATGATCCAGGTTTAGCATTATGTTCCAATTTGAATTAACCAATTTTACTGATGTCAGGTTATTTCAAGCAAAAAAAGAAAGACTTCTAGCAGCAATGTCAGCTTTGTACAGGGAGAACTGTACAATCAGGTCTTTCATTTGCTGATGAGCATGGCTGATGAAGTGCAGTGTGGAACCACAGTGGCAGAGGGATGGACTACATAGCAGGAGTACTTTCCATTGCACAGTGAAGAGGGCAGTAAATGTATCACTGAGATAAAATGTTATATATATGCATTTACTTAGGTATGGGGGAAAACCAGCCATTCCGTTGCATTGTGGGTTGTCTGTAGCAGGTCCTGTATCTTTTAACTTATATAGCTCTTAACAGCAACTGAATTGAAATGGCAAAAAATAATGGACTTAATGAGCTGATGTCCCTTTGCCTGTGTGAGGTGCAGATAGATAAATTCAGTCCAATGCTACCATAGATCTGTGGTGGAGGAACTATTTACAGCTGTTTACAGGAGCACTGGAAAAAAACACAGGGAAGGCAGGCACAGGCAGTATATTCTTTTGAAGCAGCAAGGGGGATTTTAAAGGCAAAACCATAGTTACTGCAGTTGAAATTAGGCCAGAAGAGCAAAATCTATTACCTAAAATCCCAAAGTTTTTTAAAAATAGTTTTTTGAGAACAAGAAGGAAGGACATTTTCTCAAATCTCGTTTGTGGCATGGTTCACAGTTCCAACCTACTTATCTTTCCATGCTGAGGAGCAGTGGGGGAGCATAGGAAGTTCCTTTCCTTTATGCAGTACTACTGTTTGCTCAGTAGCACATCCCATTGCCCAGTGCTGTGGGATCTAGAAACGAAAGACTCAGTTGTTATAGGTTTATTGGTAAGTATGTAAGTTAGATGGGTACAATTTGATTCATCAGGATAGGGGGGGAAGAAATTAAAGCATTAGAGATATTTATTTTGTTGGTAGTAGGACTCTCAGGATGAATAGGAATGACCAAAAATGCTGAAGTGATGTCTTGGGAAAAAATGAAGGTTCAGATGTCACCAGTACATCACAAACTTGCCACCTGTAACTATACCAAATTAGAAGAGCATTTAGGGTGTGAGAGATGGTTGATTTGGGGAGAGTTGAATTGTCCTGCTAAGAATTATTTCTGATGACAAGTCAGTGCTCCTGTAAGCAGCAAATTTTGTAGGGACATAAAGCTGTAGCTTTCTCTCTGCCTTACATAGTACTTGTGTTTAACTGGGATGCATGCTCAGGTTGTTCCCTAGGAAGCAATGAAGTTGTAAGACTGTTCATGGTGGGTATCTGGGAGTGATGAGGAGCAGGAGAGCACTTTGGCTGCTGTCCAGCAAACATTTTGTTGTGGACCTTTCTGAAAGCAGGTTTTAAAATGCGCCCAGAAGGGTTAACTGGAAAAGAAGATGCTGTGGGCCCAGCAGGACATGAGTCATACTGGTTGTGCTTTCCGTGCTCAGGTTTGCTTTACTCCATCCTGCAGTGCCGTTGTGTGTGACTGGTTCTGCACAGGCGAGGAGAGGCAGAGGCCTGCTTTGCTGGTGCTGGCCAAGGGAGCACAGGAGGTGGCCAAGGCTGGTGTAGACAATTCAGTTTGGAATTTTCCCCTCTGGGTTAGTACATGACCTTTACAGTTAGGGGGTGCTGCACTACTTGTGCGATGCTTTGCAGAGGAGAGGCACGACTTGAGTCCCTGCATGCTTGTGGTTGTTGACGAGCAGCTTGTGCTTTCTGTAGGGACCTTAGTCCCTGTGTTGTTGCCAAATTCCAGTGGAGAGAATTATATTCTGCTAAAGGTATCAGCATTTCCTCTCCTCTCATTTAACTCTTTAGTAACTTGCTATGGTTCTCTTCAGAGACAGCTGAAGATCCCATTGTCTCCCTTACCAGACACATGTACCTAAGCCTCTGTTAGAAAGAACTTTATGATAATACAATAAAAGCTGCAGCAGAACTACAAAGTATTTAAAAACGATCAAAGAGGAAGATTTTAGCAGGTACAGTGAAGTAGCTCAGGAGCCAAAAATCTAATACAAAGGCTTTAGCCCTAAGTTGATTCTTCAGATCTGACACAGGTCAGTGGTGATGGACAGATGTGGCTGTCTGGTGGCTAGTTAGAAACTCAGATGTGTTGAATTTACTGTGTTTCAAGTCAGTTCCTGTCAGTACTGCATTTGACCCTACTTGGCCTTTTCCTGCTGGCAGTCTCTACACAGACACTGGTCACACTCCTTACGGGGGCAGACTGCTGTCAGTGCACACAAGCATTTAAAATCATGACTCAGGCCACAAAAACCACGACATAAAATCAGTGCTTTGGGTTCTCTGTTTGCTTTCTGTTTTCTGCAACTTTAGTGTGCATCTCAGTTATGTTTTCAAGTCTCTCTTTGGTAAGAGGGCTAGAAACTTGGTGAAAAGGAAACTTCTCTTCCTCCTCACTAAAATTATCAAATAATGGCTTAAATAGCAGCATGTAAGAGGACAAGGTCACATCAGACATAAATGAATGATGGCTGGCAATACCAATGAGTAAAAGGTGTCTAATTTTACGTAGTCCCTCCTGTGTCTCTGCTAGCACTGAATCCACACTGAAGGCAAGTGATCTTTTGGAATAGAAAAGCTTCACTAGAAAGCAGTGTCCATGCCCAGACTTTGGACATGGATAGGCATCCATGCAGAAGGAAGTGAGTACTAATGCCCTCTACTAAAACATTTCACTGTGCCAAACTTTATTGAAATGTACAAGTGCAGTGGGGCTAACAGATAATAGTCCTGAAGGATTAACATTAGAGTCACGTTTTGGCCTCTTGATAACCAGCTTGGTTTCCAGAGGAGAAAAACGCATGGTGCCTCTGCTGAAGTCAATGGAAGCTGCACATCAGGCTCTCAGCTCCTGTAATAACAACAGTATAATTTTCTGGTGATGGATGGGCCAGCAGAGAAGTCAAGACACGAGTTTGTGCACCATCTTTAGCTGGGGCAGGACACTCTGAACTGCTTAAGAAAACAGTCACAAAGAATAGTCTTGCTTCTGGTTATATCACAGAAGTGTTGTAAGAGCAGGCTGTTGGAAGAGTCAAAGCTGTTTGAGTGAGAGAAGCTAAATCAAAATGGAGTTTAATATTCCCAGTGCTTCTAACTGTGGGAGATTCAAACAGGGATTTCAGGTATACAGCCAGGTACTACTTCCACTTTTTAAAATGGAAATGCACACAGCATCTATTGTGATGGTAAAAGATGGTCCAGTCTTTTGCATAGGAACTGCTACCGATCTGCACCTAACTTTGCTTCACATGCTTAGAGCCAGGTAGGATTTGGAAAAAGGCTGAATTGTTTGCTTTCTTTGTTTGGTATGCTGGTGTCTCGATGTTGGGCTGGGAGGTGCTACCAGGACTGTATAAAGCCAAGTCTCAGACTTGATGCCTTGTTGTTATGATGGAGGTCAGCTCTGTGTGTCTGAGATTCCCCTATTTGCTGGAGAGTTAATTCTGCTGTTGCTGTACCCCTCTGTGGTTTCTTCTACATCTGTTTCCTGCCTGATGTTGTCTGGTTGGGATGCAATGAGCTCAGCTTTTCCCCTCAGCCCCCTCCCACACTCCCCACAGCTCCCTCAAAGGCTGTCATCCTGAGCCTGCAGCACCCAAAACACTTTCTATCTCTTCATCTGATGCTGCTTATTGGCTTTGTTACTTGCTTTAGAAAAAGGGCTGCTTCGTTTGAGAAGTTTTGAAGCCACCAACCCCTTTGTTCTCCCCACTTGAGGCTCCTTCTTGCAAGAGAGAGCAAGGCCAGCCAGCAGCACTCCCTGAGGCTGGGGAGAGAAGAGGAGCTGTTGTCTTCAAACATAGCACAGGGAGACATGTGCAGAAACCCTTACAAGTCCCTTGGTTGTAGTATGGGGAAGGAGCACACGGCTAGCCCATATGACGCTCTTCTATGCTGTGTGGCTGTGCAGTGGCTGCTTCTGCCTTGTCCCAACTGCATTTGAATGAAAGAATAAGGAAAGTTTTCATTTGTCATTAGTGGTCTCAAAAACGTGGTAGCTCTGTCCAGCTCTGGCTCCACAAGCAGGTTCTTAAATGCTTCTGAGAGCTGCAGCAGGCAAAGCCTTTGCTGTAGCATAGGCAAGTATTTCTGAGGGAAAGTAGTAACAATAATTCAACAGTAATTTGCTGTGTACAAAGGAGAGGTGGACTTGGATACTGCTTGGCTGTTTGGTACAGCCCCTTCAGCACACTGTCTTCTGCCTGATTTTGTCATCGTATGTTTCACTGTGAAGCTGCCTTGTCCATACGTGAACAGATAAGGTGGCCTGTCACTCAGGAAAAAAGTATCTTTCTTCAAGAACAGACTCCCTCTGGAGCCAATCATTAAACCTGCTGCACAGATGTGAAGCAGCTTTTCTGGGCCCTGTGGCTTTCCTTTGTCACCCTTGGATGTGTTTTGGGATAAGAGCATGCCAGGATGAGCATGGGGGTGCATGCAAGTCCATAGCACAAGTAAGCGTGTGCCACACAAGTCTGCATTTGAGTTCATTAGGACGTTTTTTAATGCCGCCTTTCTGTAGTGATGTTTCAAAATGAAGGCATGGCCATACTTTTGGGTATGCTTTTGGGTGCTTTTGGTTAGTGATGCACGCAGGAAGTCCTGGGAAAACTGCTGAAGGATCATTAAACGCAAAGTGGAGGAAAAAGACGAGACTTTTTTTTTTTTTTAAAGTCCCCTTGGAAAAATGAAAATGCCACACACTCATTTAATCTGCTGCAAAAGAATGAAGAGCTGTATTCATCCCGCTCTCAAAATTAGAAACTGTGGCACTGGGGATTTCTGTCTCAAGAACTGATCAAGCTGAAAAGAAACCTTTTTATGGAGCCAAATTGCTTTCAATCTAGATCTCTTTCCTGACCTACCTCACTATGTGGCTATGCAAACACTTGTCTCCATTCAAGGAAGGAAGTGGCAGGGGGTGGGAGGAGAACAGGACAAGAACAGTTTCTTGGGCTGGCTCAGAAATGCTTTAGTCTTCTTTTTTTGTGTGTGTGATGTGCTGCTGGGGTCTGATCTACATTTTCACACTGCTCGTGTGCTGGGAAGCCACATGGCCTGCACTCTGTGGGGTCTGTTCCTGGCTCTAATCATGTAGGCTGTGTGGATATTTAAGGCTGCATCCCCTCATCCTTGTGACAGGAGCAAAAGGGACAGTTGAACTCGGGAGTTTTGGGGGAAAAGAAGTGGGATTGTATTATTGTACAGTGAAGGAGAGCTGTGACAGCAGAGCGCTGAGAGCTGAGTACATGTGTTGGCAGGTGGAGGAACTAGGCTGGGCTTTGAGGGGAAGACAGCTCCTTGGCTTTTCAGTGTCTGCCAAAGCATGTCCAGTGGACAAGAGAGGAGAAACTTTGCTGCCAGAATGGATACTGTGGAGGAAATTATTAATAATGTAAATTCTTGCATTTTCTCCACCCTCTCTCACAAGTGGAGCATCACATTTTGAGACCCAGATACCAGCCTCTATGGCAACAAGTGAGAGCAAAAAGACACTGGGAACAACGGGAACAGAAGCCATCTGTTTGCTTCTGTTACTTTGCTGTTCCTTCTTGTTTTGGCTGATGTTTGTGTTACTTCCTCAATCTGTTTCTGGTTCCTGGGACCTGGATCTTTGTGTTTCTGTGGCACAGTGTTACTGTTGTTTAACATTCATGTTGCAAGCTCAGCTCCTTGTTCTGTATTGACTTTCCATTGCTCGCACTGTGTGATTAGCAGAGAACTCTAGCATGTTGCCTCCTGCTTTACATTTCCCTTACTGAGCACTGCAGGAGGCAGACGTGTGGTTTGCATGCACTGAGCCCCACTTTGATCCTGTCTCCTCCCCCACCCCCTGCAAACAGCATGAATCGCATCTTGCCTGCAGATTCTAGATCAGGACACATATTTTGATTTAGCAAATGTTTTTTCTTTGTTGGTAGCAGCTGATTTCATCTGAACTTGGAAACCAAGGAGTAGGGACTTCACTGCTTGTGGTATCACAGCTCTCAAGGGTTCAGGGAAACAGCTGTAGTGGATGAAACACCAGCAGTGCACAGGGTGAATGTACCACACAGGCTGATCTAGACGTGACGAACAAGTCTTGGAGACCCCCAGGGTCTGGGGTGCTTGGGTCCCAAGCTTTGGTGTAGGCCTGGTTCTAGTTTGGAGAGCTCAGACAGCCTGCATCTGTAACTCGGGCTTTGCATATATGACGCAGTTCTACAGCAGCAACATTTGCTGGCAGTCAGGGCTGTGCCAAAAATTTATGTTCCAGTGTTTCTCCTTTAACGGTAATAAGGGAAATGAAAACAGCCTGTCAGCAATGGTATAACCAGCCCTGCTCTGAAGGACCAGGGTTGGGGTGGCTGTCAGGTTGACTGCCCACATCATGGCTTGGACTGGTTCTCTTTCTGGAGGGTGATTAAAGGATGGAGAGCTACCAGCATCTGCCTCCAGTCCTACACCACCAGCAGGGTGCCAGATACACTTGGAGCTCTGACATGGAAACCTACGGATACCTTATTGCCATGCAAAGGCTGCTAAATGGCTGCACTGCTGGTTGTTTCAAGGGCTGCCTACTACTGGCTCCTTTTCATACATTCCCACAGCCTCAAGCCCCAGCTGTCCTTTGTTCGTATGCCAGAGCCTTCAGCTTCTCTGCTGATAACTTCAGTTAATGTGTTTTGCATTGTCAACCAAAAAAAAAAAAAAAAAAAAAAAAGAAATCTGCTGTATGTTTACAATGGACACAGATTGAGAACAGTGTAACATAAATTGAATTTAGTGTTAAATGAAATTACATTGTGCAATTGTGCTGACTGTATTATTAACTTTCATACTTAATTCAATAATGTAGACTCTGTTTTCTACATTTATCTGAAACCACAAGCAGATTTTCTGATCTTCTGCACCAGTGTGATTGCAGATGTGAAAGTACTTAACCATGGGCTTAAGAGCTACCTTTTCATCAGATGCTGGGGCCTTTGCATATAATGAAGTTATAGACACCAGTACTAACCTTCAGCTTCACTCAAGTGCCAGATCACCGCTACTCCTGTGAGTGAGAGCAAGGAGTTCAGTCCCTAAGGCTACGAGTCTTTTGGCACATAAGTGGACAGGGAAGTCCCAGTTCTCTTGCTTCACCCCCTGCCTTGAACACGTCCCTGCAGCTGGATTAGATTCCCCATTTTCACCCCCGTGGAGAGGCCCTTTCAATTTTAACTGCACCAAAAGGGGCAGAACAAAACTCATGCTTTTTGCTGTTGCCTTCAGTTCTTCCACCTCAGTTGCCGCGTTCCCATTTGGGAGCAGCTGCCTGGCCTAGGCTCAGACCAGCCTTCCTCCATGCTGGTGTCAGCAGCTGATGACTTGTGTGACAGACCCAGTTCCAGGCAATGTCAGGTTGGCTGACTTAGGTGAGTTAATGTCCATATAGGAAGAGTTACCTTAACAGCAGCAGAAAATGTTACAGAATCACAGAATTACTGAGATGAGCAGGGACTTCTTGAGATTAACTAGACCAAACCCTCTGCTCAAGCAGGGTCAGCTTGAGCACTGCAGTAGCCCAGGACTGTGTCCAGTTGAATTTTAAATACCTCCACAGATGAAGGCTCCACAACCTCTGTGAGCAAACTGATCCAGCCTCAGATTACCATCAAAGTAAAAAAGTATTGAGTTCAGATGGAGTCTCATGGTTTTTAATTTATGTATCTTGTACTGTCAGTAGGCACAACTGAGAATAGGCTGGCTCCCTTTTCTTCATTCCCTCCCAGCAGGTCTTCATTCACAATGATAGATCCTTTCTGATCCTTCTCTTATATAGGCTGAACAATCCTGGCCTCTCCTCATAGGAGAGATGCTCCAGTCCCTTAATCATCTCTTTGACCCTGAGCTGAACTTGCTCCAGTAAGGCCTTCTTGTACTGTGGAGCCCAGAGCTGGGCACAGGACTCCAGCTGTGGGCTCAGCAGTGCTGAGTAGAGGGGAAGGTTCATCTCCCTCAACCTGCTGGCAGCTCACCTCCTAACTCTTCTGATGTTCTTAGTAATCTATACAGTTACTATCAGAGATTTTCCTTGGTATTCCAGTTTTGGCTGGCAATACAATCAATAACTAATGTGCAATCAGGACATTGTAAAGGATCCTTTCTGCCTTGGATAGTGCTCTTTCTGCCCTTGTTAATGCTCAAAATGAATTGTCTTTTCATAAAGAGCCCCACTTCTTTAATGGTTTCTAAAGTTTTGCTGCCAGTCAGCTCAAATAAATTAATTTATATAATACACTGCTATGCTGTATCTTCTGAAAGCTGTGCAGAGCCTTGGCTTAATAGAAAGTCTACAGAAGATGCTTTGAAGCAGCACACCTTTCTCAGGTGGTGTTTTTAAGAGCTCCTCTCTCCTCCCCCAAAGCCACAGTGCACAGAACCAGGGCATTGTGGCCAAGGTCCTTTCTGCCAAAGCATGTCCAGCAGACTGGAGAGTGAGAAACTTTGCTGCCAAAATGGATACCATGGGGAAATTATTAATAATACAAATCTTGCTTTTTCTCCACCCACTCTCACCAGTGGAGCATCACATTTTGAGTCCCAGATACCAGCCTCTATGGCAACAAGGGAGAGCAGAAACACTGGGAACAAGGGGAGCAGAAGCTGTGTTACATGTACTTCTCCAGCACAGGGATCCAGCAAGGGGAGGGGAAACGTGCATCCCTTTGCAGGATTCTCAGCTGTGTCTGCTGCTCTTAGAAATATGCCCTGAGCAGCTGACTTGGGTTCACAGCAATTTATCTCCAGCTCCTCACTGCCCTCTTCTACACTCAGGGCTCAGCTAACTAAATGCCTTTAGAAATGCTATTATCTCCTGTGCTCTCTGGGGCCAGAAGCAACGTGGAGATTTATCATCTGGAACAGGAGGCTTTGTTTAGTTCTATAAAGCACAGAAAAGTTAAAGGAAGAACACAAAATAAACCCCAAACCAAACACAAAACTCTCTTTAAATCTCATGCCCTTTCTTTGCTCTCTCCAATCTGGGAATGTGCACGTATTTTGTTTTGTAATGTCATTAAATACTGTCACATGAGGAAATTGTTAGAGGAGATATACCTCCGTCTCTAAAATAGAGATTGAACATCCAAATGGCCAGGAGACATTCCTGATGTAACTAAGTTGTGTAACTTATTTTCTGAAGAGCATTAGACTGACCAGGTCTCCAATACAAACTTCATTTAAAGGATACCATTGCTGGATTTCACTAAATACAGCAGCATTGGTACTGCCTTTTTACCTGAAAGATGCTGAACACACTCACAGATTTCTATACACGTAGGATGCAAGGCTGAGAATCCAGGCTGGGTCTGTGCCTGAACTCACCATCTATATTCACTGGCTCATCAAAAAATGCTGATTTAGCAGACAGAACACTGGGAGAAAGGGTGTGTGTGTGTGTGTGTGTGTGTGTGTTTATCTGCAGCTGAATATTTCAGTTGGGATATTTTGGTATCATCGGCGTTCTGCATTTACCATCTCGGCAGTGAACGTGACTGTCAGTCCTGTTGCAGACATGCAGCTTGGCAGCATAACAGGGCCACCAGCATGTGGAAAACCCTTTGCTCCATGTGCAGCTAGTGCTGGTTTTTCTATTCCTCTCTCATTGTGGTGCCGCTGCTAGTGGTGGCAGTCACACCTCGGGAGGTTCAGAGGTGTGATCAGGCAGGGTGAGCCTCCTTCTGGAGCCCTTGCATCTGTGCTGCAATTTGTGTGAAATAAATAAGCTGTCAGTGGGACTGAATTGTTTTCTTTCCTTGTGCAAAATCAGAGAGGGAAACAGCTTCACCAGTTTGCTCTTTCTGTTTTTATCTTCTCAGTGTGCTCCACTTGGTAGTGTATTTTCCTTACCCTTGCTCTGGTCAAGTAATTTCAGATACACGAGAGGCTAAATGAGAAAAAACTCTCTTGTGAGATTTATTGCATCTTCTGCTTCTAATCAAGCCAGAAAAATAGAGCAACAGACTTGCTTCTATAATCCTGTTCTCTCCATTCCAGTCCCAACTGGAAACCAGAAGTACAACAAGGAGGAATGCAGCAAAAAAAAAGTTAAAACAAATATCCTGGAATCTCTAAGAAGAGCGTGGGGTTTGGCCTGAGGTGATGGCTCAGGGGTACAGAGGGGGCGTGGAGAATTCTCCCTTCTCTCAAGTGTTTTCAGTTCGCCCTACTTAGTTTTTTTTTTTTTTTTTTGCCTCCCCCTGTCCTCCTCTCCCCGTCTCCCTCCATTTCGATAACTTTATTGCCAGGTTGGCAGTATGCATATGTTGCCAAAGTCAATACATCAAGCTCTGTGCCTAAGGCAGGCTTAGGAGCAGTAAATGAGAAGAGCTGGTCTTGATCCATTGAGTCCATCATTCTTCCCTCCTGGCTCGATAGTGGTTTACATCCCGCTGCCTAAGGCTCGCTGTGTAAAGCCACAAATGGGGGCCGAGTCAGGAAATTCAGTTCCATATCCCAGTAACTTCAGTTTGGGCTCACCCTCCAGACTTGCCAGAACCTAGATGAGGAGTGGAATCCCCTGCAGCCCTGTCTGTAGACCAGGTGGGCGCAGGTGACCCCGTGCCTGCTGTCCCCTCGGGGTGGCAGGCAGAACATGGTGGTAGAGGCAGCCCTCCATCACTGCTCACAAACATGCTTGAGGCGGAGAGGACCTGATGTGACAAACACAAAGGAGGCCTAGGAGTCCTAATTAGTCCTCATTTCTAGCCTGCTAAAATACCCATCTGTCACTCTGCTGCAATAATGAGATTTGAGAAGATTAGCAGGCTACTGTTTAGGCCCCTCAGCATGGCAGCTCAGTAAGGGTGCTGCCATTCAGCTTTAAGCCACACTTGCAGCAATTACACCCTAAGCAGGTTTATGTCTTGTTAGTGCTTGCATGGGAATGGCCCAAAAAAATCTGCTACAGGAATGGGGTGGGTGATTCAGAAGATGGCAAGTGTAGTATCAGCTCAGTCAAGTTGCTGTCTTGGCATCATTGGGGGAAATACTGCCATTTGGGCACATGGTAAAACAAGGACCCTGATACTTTAAAAAAATCCCTGGTTTATCTTTTTCTTTCCTAGGGGATAGTGTCTCTTTTACTTTTTACAGCACATGCTGTGCTGTGTCTTTTCCTTCGCAGAAGCAATTTCTGCTGGAGCTAGGATTTGTTTTTTTATCCAGTGTCCTAAACTGTCACGCAGTGTTGCTCTGCCTGGCTCAACAGCTGCCACCTCCCAGCCTAGAGGTGGGTGGAGTGAGTCTTGTTTTTGCCATTTGTGAAATATTTCAGGATGTAAGGCGCTCATTAAATTATTGATGTTAGCTCTTGGGCATTAAACAGACGTGAACTGCAGCTCTGGATCCTGAGGGCTTTAGAGGCTTATCCCTGCCCTAATGATGGTTCCCTACTTGGGATTTTTCATGTATCTCTTACTACAGATTTGAACTCACTGCGGGATGGTGGAAGGATTTAGCAGGTGGACAAAGGGTGACAGCAAGGCTTTTCTTTGCAATATTATATACCTATGAAGCAAATCTAATTGAGCTTTGGTAGAAAAAGAGGAAAGACACACGCATGTTTTCTTTAGGAGAATGGGAAAAATTAGAAAAATGTGTTGCTGCCTCTTGACAGAACGTGTTTGCAGGGTATGAAAAGATTTTGAATAGTTGTGATTCAAGGAGCACTGCAGGTGCACCTGACATCAATTCTTGTGCTTAAGGAAAGATATTTTAGCTTGTAATGTGCCTTATTTCTATCCCTTTCCCCAGTCCTGCCTCCTTGAAAAGTGGCTGGCAGCAATAGTGCTGCTGACTTTACCTCATGGTGGTGGCAGGGTGGAGGTTGGGACGTTCAATGCAGCCTTGTCTCTGCTGTACTTTCAGCTCTTTGGCTGGGCTGTGGTGGTGAAAAACAGGACGTTGGCTGATGTGGGACAAGGAAGGGAAGGCAGCAAGCACGGCACCCTGGGCTGTTGAGATCTCTGGGCAGCTTTGTGGGCTGCTTGCTGGTTCCCAGGGAGCTGCAAACAAAATCCCACGTATGACAGGAAAATCTGCTCCTGGGTTTGACATGGCGTCCCATGTTTGTGTTTGAATGGAAGCGTTCAGGAGGCTTCTCCCTTCACCTCCTCTTGCCCAAGCATTCTCCCCTCTCTGCTTCGGGGCGTCGTGGTGGCACAAAACCCTCCTGTTTTTTATGGGGCAGAAGAAGGGGTGAGGACCATCCCTGACCCCCTTCTCCCCTCAGCAGTTTGCATGGTAATTAGCTCGTCCCTACGAGACAAGCCCACAGCCCAACAGAGCCGCGATTCAGAGGCTGAACAATGTCCAATTATGCCAGCCCTGGGAGCAAGAGGCCACTCCCTGACACGTGGGCTCCATGTCCCTGGCCAGATGGCTCCTCAAACTCCCTTGGCTGGGCCAGTAACGCTGCTGGGGGAATTTGACACGTGTCAGCAGTTTTGGCTGCGTGCTTTCGTGAGCTATCAGCAGCACAGTTGCCTGAAATATTGGGAAGAGCTCTGCGTGTGCCCTAGGCAGTGCTGTCCACTCCGTGCCCCATGCTGAGGCAGTGCTGGTGGCTACAAGGGAACGTGAATGTTCATGTGTGGAGTGAGATTTTGCAGCCTCGGCTTGGCTACCTGTATCCCGCCTCTGGTTTGGTGACCTGCTGGGGATGTCAGCAGCTTCAAAGCAAACCTTTTGCTTTTCCCTTTGCATTCTAGTGTTTGTGCACCAGTGAAGGCTGAATTGCTCAGACTGGAGTTTGAATTGCATGAAGGAGGTGGCAGGCTCTGCTCCTGCCACTGCCTGGCTCAGTGAGAGACCTTAGGGCATGCCTTCTTTTTCCACATCCTACCTCCCTCAGTGATTAAATGATGCTGCTATCAACTTCTTGTTGATGCAAAGCTCCCATTATTGTTGTTATTAAATGGGAAGAGTCTTAGGTGTTTTCATCACCCAGGAAAAAATGTGGGCTCTTGCAGCTCTGAGCTCACGCTGGCTGAGAGTGAGGGCAGGAAAGGACCGGGCTCACCCAGCTTGCCTGTCTCAGCAGGTTCCATACCAAGAGCCTCCGAGGGAGGTGTGAGGAGTACCAGAGTGGCATTACGTACCCAGAGTGCTTCGTTCTGACTTGGTGAGGCTTCTGCCCTGATACGTGACAATTTAGCTTTGAAGAGGACATGACAGCCATTTACCACCTAACCTCTGGTGTTAGGAAATGGAAAAAACAATGCAGCATGTATCTGAAATAGCAGAAGAGATTACCCTAGACTGGAACTTGGCCAGGATGCTTCTGCTAATCTTGCAAAAAAAAAAAAAAAAAAAGGAAACCTAGCACAAAAAAAAAAATGCTACAAAGGATTTCTGCAAGACTTCAGTCTTCATTTTATAGTCTCTGATTTAGAAGGGAGAATATGCAATAGCCTAGCTTTCCCTTTGCACGCCATGGGACGTGGTTCATTACTGGCTCGTGGATAGGACTGCCCCTTCCAAGTTGCCTGCAGCAACTTCAGTTGATTCTGGTTTTGGGACCAGGCCCAGCCTTAATTTATGGATAGAAGTTAATGATAATGCATCCAAAGAAACAGCTGGGAGGAAAGAAGTGTGGCAGAGAAATGGAAAAGGACACTGGAGGAAAGGGATGGGAAAGGGAAATACGGGCAAAAGTGGAATGGAGAAAAGCGTGTGAGGAAATTCCAATATGCTTGAAAGGGAGGAGGTGAAGGTTGGAAAAACTAGTCTGAGGGCAAAACTGACTGTATTGGAACAAATGGAGACTGCTAATGAATGGTAGAAGAGAGAGGGCTGTAAGTGGGAACAAAATTCAAAATCCTGGCAGCTTTGTTAGTAGGGGTAGAACAGAGGAAGAGATACTGTTCTGGGTACAGACAGCTGAAGGATAGACAGGACTAAAGGAATATGCTCACAATGTTGACAGCTCTTGTTATCCAAAACTCCTCTTCCAGATTTTTACCCAAAACTGAGACAGGGCAAGAGGTAAAACAATCATTTCAGACTCCTTTCAGCCCTTGAAACAAGCTTGGTTTTATAAAGTGCAAGGAGATGCCATTGAGTTACTACACTGCAAGTGGTGCATTTTTTTTCATCAGCTAACTACATTTTTTCATTCCCCTTTTGGCACCTAAGTGATGTTAAAAGGAGCTTCAGTCTCTGATTAGTTCCAAAGTCTATGGATGTGAACAAGAGAAGCTTTGCCTCGCTTGGATAAGCTTTCAATACCTCACGTTTGAATGTGCTCATTTTCATCACCTGCTGAAGGATGCGGTGCTTCAGCTTCTTTTGCTTTGGAAGCCGGTGCTATGAGTCCAAACTCCTCTGATTTTACAGTCTCCAGCAAGGTCCTGCTTTTAGATCATTCAGTTCATACCCCTTTGAGACACACCTGTGCAAGAACATGAAGTTAGCCTGGAGCCTCTGAAACACATCAGCCATGTACTAAAATCAGGATACAGGTCATGGCCTGAAGCGTGTGGCTCAGCTGTATTGGCTGTGGAGAGCTGCAAAGGCAAAGAGATGACTGACTTGTACAGCAGTACTGTAGCTATCAAAATGTAAGGAAGTTTGATTAAGTATGATCTCAACACCCTTTTCCTGCAACACCCCTTCTTGTGTCTGCAGAGTGTTTGTTAGTGTCTCAAAACCCTTAGTACAGCAAGATCCAGGAGTCAGAAAGACAAAAGAAACACAGTCCAGAAACCCAATTCCTGGACATATGCCTTTGAGAAATGTATTGCATTAAAAGATTTTTTCTTTGGTTGCTTCCTCTTTCTTGCTTCCTCCAGTTTTAGTTATTCCCAGCAACGACTTTATTTACTTATTTGCTTCTCCCCAAACCACTGGACAGACGGGGGCTTCATTAGGGAGCAGTTTAGCTGGAGTGGGCAAAACAATGGGGCTTTAATCAGGGTGCCTCCCGCAGCCGCTGCTGGCCAGAGGTTTCTCTGAATTCCCAACATGGAACAGTTGCCTCTTTCATGAAGTGCCTGTGGGATGAGCACAGGATTGCTACACCCAAAGCATTTTCATGCAGCCACAGCTCTCTGAAAGGAAACGCTGCTGAGGACACCGCCTGCAATGCCCCAAGCTACTGGGGTGACTAGCATGAGAGAGTCTTTCTTCCAGGCCTGGGCTGTGTTTGCCTTCCACATGCAATCTGTGAATAGCTCAAGTCTGGAAAGTGTTTAGGAAAGCATCTAACTTTTCTCTTAAAGGAGAAAAAAAAAAAAAGGAGGGAAAAAGAAAAAGAAAACGTCAGGGATAAAGAAATAGTTTCCAGTGACTTGATGCAGTGTGGCCAAACCATTTGTAATAATTTCCTTTACATTCCTTTTATATAGGAAGAATTAGATATGAAATCATGAATCAGGAAGCAGTCATCCTGCCAGCCAGTGACATGTACAGAGAGATCAGAGCAAAGTGAGAAAGACGCAGAACAGCAGGAGACTTGCAAAAACCTTTTTGAGCTCTCTCTTTTTCTTCCTCTTTTTGTTTAGTGTACACATTCATGTAGAACTAACATTTCTGACCCGAAAGAAGCTGCAGGGATCTCCTGCTGTTCCTTGTCTATCCAATGGCAGCCCTAAACCTTCCTCTCTTGATGTGTCTCATCTGTCTGTGTTTCCTGATGTATGTTGCAGTCCCCAGATGTTTGGATACCTGAGTAATCTCAAAAAAGACTATGAAACATTAGGTATTTTTAAATACCCAGCTTTATAGTTGCTTTGTTTAACTTTGCAACATTCTGAACTCATATAAGGCAATAACAAAAATCACTGCTGTTTTCCTTCAAAGTTTTTTGCCATTGGTGCTTCTAAATTTGTGTGCACACAATGGCTTTTGCCTTTGTGCTAGCAAGGTTGTAACATTCCTGTTTCCTGAATTCGTATTTTTCCAATGTTTTTTTTTCAAACCCTCTGTAAATGTTCCTATCAGGAGTGCCCAGGCTTTTGTGTAAGAGAGGACTGAGGTTACCCACGTGCTACCAAATTGAGGTTAAGAAATTTCCCCAACAAAACCTGAAGTCAGAAGAAATAGACCTTGTGCCTGTTGTCTGCAAAGGTCCATAGGCCCACAAAGTTGACTTGGGTTGCACTTGAGTTTTGCATATCTCAGAAGCCTGCTTGGATTACACTCTGTGCTCTCACACTGGCCTTTGCTGTGTCTTGGCCAAAGCTGGAGATTAAGATGCCTGTCTGATGTCCTGTTCATTTTGAACTTATTCTTAGATTGCTCTGATCAGGGGTGAATTTGAAGTACAGACGCCTGACTTCAATTTCCCTGAAATACAGGATGTTCAGCTGCAGGATTTTTATCTGAGTCTGTCTCTAGCTTGGCTCCAAGGGAAAGGAGAATAAATACTACAGGCCAGGAGACTACAGATGCAAAAAATTATAGGCTTTGAAATGTCACTAGCTGAGCACATAATAGATATTCTTCACATTTTATGATTAGCTGTTGTGTTCTGTTGGCCAGTGCTGCCTTCCTGATGCAATTTATAAAGGAGTCTCAGGTCAGGGTGAGGCAAGCCAGATTCAGAACTGGATTTCCTGACAACACCACTATCTTTTGCAACTTTTCCTTAGTTTTCTCTGCGCAGGACTAGCTTGCCTGTGTACACCTGACTGTGACTCTCACTCACTTTGCCATCTCCCCTTCCATTCCTATCCAAACATCTGCTTGCATACTGCAAAACCAACTGGTCTGTGAACCAGGCTATGCAGCTGAACCATGCCATCATGCCCAGCATTTCAGATCAAGGGAAGTGCATTATGTGTAGGATTCATACAACTGTCTCCCATGTGTGCCCAGAGCCATCTTAGAAACTGGGATGACCTGAATGCTGCATGTGAAACCAGTCTCTACATGGGGCCATCTGTGCCCAGGGGACCAGGGCACTGGGCTTTAGACCTTGGCAGCTGTATCTGCACTTCATGGATTTGTACTGATGTGTCTCCTTGCAACTCCTTTCATCTGCTGCTCGGGTGGGCCAGAAGCTATGGAGTAGAAGGGGATGTGCAGAGCAGTGTGGCAAAGCTGGATGGAGCAGGGCTGTTGGGGACACCAAATATCCAGTTAGGAACATACCCCTTGTCTGTACATTGCGCCACAAGCCTTCCCTATCATGGGCCTCTTGCCACTCCATGTGTCCTTTCAAACACTCCATAACAGAGTCTCGCCATGGGACACAAGCAGTTTAAGGGATTTTCATGCTGTCAGAAAAAAAGTGTCTTCATTTTGTTACTGTGGCACTGAAAGGTTTTTCCAGCACCTTGCAGCCCTCTGACCCCTTGCCTCCATTTCAGCATACTGCCTTTTACCACTGATCTCCTCCTGAAGCACAGCCTGCATGGCATCGGGCCAGCCTCTGACCTCAGTGACAGTAGTATAAATCTGGGTTACTGCAGCCAGCTGGTATGGAAGTACTTCAGCTCTGAATATACAGAAAGTATTCCCAGCCATAAAGGGGCTTATGATTTGGGTTAGTGAAACAGCAGATCAAAAGCAACTTCTGCGTGGTGGGGGTATTTGCAAATCTCTCTTGTGACAAAGTGTTTCTGCAACATCCGCACTTTCCCTGTTACTACCAGAGTGAGCCATGAATTAATTCCAGGGGAGTCCAAGGAATGCACCAGAACTCAACTGCTGCCAAGAATGAAAAAAAGAACCAAATTTTAGGTGGATTTGTCAACAGTAGGTAGACTGTTGTAATCTGCGGTAGTTGACATTGAAGACAGTGGTGCCGTGAGCTCCAAGAGAAGTAGGTTGTGTTGGCCTAGAACACTTCTCAGATTGCTGACAAACTCTTGGTGATGCTGGATATGGATCAGAGGAGTACTCAAGCTGAAAGCTTTGATGACAGTGTCTGGATGGGAGGTTTTGGAGACCTGGAGACAAGGCATTGTCTGTTTTGAGAGCGCTTGACACAGAATGACCTTCCTTAAATGAAACTAAGCTGCAGACAAATATCATCTTTTGTGAGACTTGCAGCAAAATTCCTCTTTGGCCGGGTTCCCTTTTTGCTGTAATTGAAGAAAATTAATTAATATTGGGAAAAAGCATTGTGATAGAAAAAGATTAATTGAACCCGAGAGATGCAGAGCGGAGAGCAGGAAGAGCCTCAGCTCATTCCTACATTGGATCACATCCGTATCATAATGGTTCCCAGGAAAGTGCAATAGAGCAGTGTTGCTCCGGCTTCTCAGGCTGAAACCAAGCACATAATTTCAGAACAACTGAGAGGCCATGACCAAAATTTTGCAGAATATTGGTAGGCAAAGCAGAGAGAGAGAGAGAGCAGGACAAATGCCCTGAAGCCCTTGAATATCCCCCTTGGTACAAACACTTCAGGTGGGCTGAGGAGCAATGCTAGGGCAACCCTTACTGGGCAGTGCAGGCTAGAACTGTTTCCTGTGGTGGGGCAGAAAAATATGGCCCATGGTTGGTATTGACTCAGCTGATTTTCCCCATTCCTCCCAAGAACTCTGCCCTGGGATGTTGTGGCAGCAGGCAGACACATTTTATGGGTAGTTCCCAGAGGTCAGGCAGAGCCTGCTGGGCTTGGCACAGACTCTCCTGCAATCTTACTGGGAACAACATGGGTCAGGAGGGTCCCAGGTCATCTCAGAGCAGTCCTGAGGGCATCTGAGGAGGTCTCTGGGGCAGGATATGCCTGTCCACCCCATCCCTACCCTGACACACATACACTTGGACTTGAGAGAAACCATTTCCACGTGGAAGTCAGCAGAGTTAGAACAGTCAAGAGATCTGAGCTCTGACAGCCCTGCAGTCTGTTGGCTCAGGAGGCAGCAGTAATGCATATATCTGGAGCCTTCCTCCAGACAAAGCAGGGAATGTGTCTGAAGGGGTGGATAACCATCCCAATATCCAAGGAGAGCCCTGAGGCCCCAGCATGGTTTTCCTGTCTGCCTGGCAGCATCGGCAGCTGCTGGTTTGGAATAGCCTGCGTGTCCTTGTGTGAGCCAGGGCAGCTGGAGGTGGATTTGTTTTCTGTTGATTTCATGGCAATGTTGCTGCTTCAGGCCACTGCCTTGGTGTGAGGAACAACAACATCCTAGAGGAGACACCCAGTGAACTGCTGACTGCTCCACGGCTGCCCAATCCACATGCCCAGCGTGGGAAGCGGTCAGACCACCCTGACGGCATCAACAAAGCCATCATGTTTGCTGACATTTCAAGGGAACAGAGAAGGGAACAAAAGCTGGGAACAAACGCTAGGAACAAAAGAATTTGATGCAGTTGAGAGCTGCAGTTAGAAGATATGGGGCTGAATTGTAAATGCCAGATCCAAGTGCCTTTTTGCTGGGGAGGGATTTTAAACCTCCGTCCAGGTCCCAAAGGTGGGGCTTGAGTCTGAATTCCAGGGGAAGAAAATTATGCTGAAAACTGAGTGCGCTGTGAAATCAAAATGAAAGGTTAAAAAAAGAAAACAATGAGTAGCTGAGGAGATGGAGGAAGTAAGTAGACAAGGAATGCAAGAAGTTTGGTATAACTGATATGTAAACAGTCAGGGCATCTTTTTCAGGGAGTTCAGGCCTCTCCTCACCCCCCTGCTCCCAACCTCCCTTCCCTGAAATGATCAGAAATATTGCAGTTTCTCCCCAGATGACCCCTTGGTAGTGTCTTGCTATTATTGTGGTATTCAGTTATGAGACAACATTTCAAGAGGAAAAAAAAAGAAAAGAATCATAGAAGTGACACCAAGCCACAAAGCACAGAACCAGTTCCAAACATTCCCAGGCACAGGGCTACTGAAGTCTGGTCTTTTGGCACAAACTGACTTCTAGGACAAACAACCCAAAAGGTTTATCTGACCATCTGATCAGTGATCTCTGATTCAAATCTCCTGAGATTTTAGCCTGTACGTTCTTGTTTAGGGTAGAAGTTTGGGTAGGGAGACTCTTTCTGGTTTGGTGGAAGCTTGGGGGAAATCGATTCTCTTCCAGAAAAACACATTTGTGTGAGGTTTTCAACTCAACTTTTTGGGTCAGTGATTCGGACAAACCAGTTGCAATCTGTGCATGCTTTACCAACTTCTGAATTTTTGAAGGTAAGTTTCTGTTTGCCAGGAGTTGAGATACAAGAAAACTGGCTCTTAACCTTAGGTCTTCCACTGTCTCTGTGCATGATTCAGGTGGCCAAATCCTTTCTGTTTCTCCTGTTTGCACCTATGGGATGAGAACAATCCTTATCCTCTGTTAATTCATGAGTCCTTGCTGAGGGCTTAGATTTTTGCTGACAGAAGCAAAGCACATTTTGTGAGACTGTGCTGGGGTTTTATCCTCACAATGGGGGACGTGACATACAAGCAAGATTTCAAATGAGGGTTTTTTGTGTCCTGAGGGTTGAAAAGCAAGCCATAGGACATTCACCTCCTTTTTTCTCCTTCATTGACAAGAAACACATGCAGTGTTCTGGGCTTCAGCTTGCAAGGAACAGTGCTGCTGTCCTCAGAAGTGTACAGAGAGGAGCAAACACTAGCCAGGCATCGATGATATCACTCAATGTCCATTAGAGCTGGTTCCTGTTTAGCACTGTACTGTACTCCATCTTCCCCTACCACAAGACTTCCTTTCATCCAGAATTGGACTAAAAAAGGAGAAACTCCCCCTAAATAAAAGTTCTCCAAAAGGTTTTATTACATTAAAAATAATGATAAGGGAGTGAGCATATTTCACCTTCTAAGAGCAGTATATTTGAGTATTTGGTTAAAAAATTGAACAGAATCCCTTCATTCTGGTGAAACATTTTGAATTTGTGAAATGCACGCTTTCCCACTGGAAAATCTTTCAGCTGGATGGTTTTCAAGTGGCCTTTCTTCCCGCATGCTTTAGTATGCAATTTAAACTCCAGCTGCTGGTTGTGGTTGTCTCTTGCTGTAGCGAGTGCTGGCACTTATGCTTTCCTTTAACACAGCTAACTCTTCCAGGGAATCTTTCTGTGGCTTAAAAGGCATCACCTGATAATGACATGGGAAGGCTGTGAGATGGTTTTTTCTTTGTCTCAGTGGCCAGTGCAGAACCATTCCACTCCGAGTAATCTTCTGACGGATTCTAAGTATCCAGGAAGGCTGCCTCCTACCCTCTCCCTGAGAAAGCAATTCTACATGATACTATGTCTCAGTCTTAGGAGCTTTTCCCTTCTCTTTAATATCCTCTCACAGTTTCATTCGCTCATAACTACAACGCCTTGATCGCCAAGAAAAAGCTGTTTCCCTTGGTGGTATTCCCACCCTGTGCAGACCTCTCCTGTGTGCCTTCGTTTCTCTCCTGGTCACTGGGACCAGCTGTGCCTATTTACCACCAGCACTTTGTTCTTCCTTGCTCGTTAATCCCTGTAGGTCATTAGAGTTTCTGCTCCTTTTCTCTTCCTCCTCCCCATATGCCGCATGGTATCCTGTTTTCCTTGTAACTGTAGCCACACTGCAGGGCTGAAAGACTCAAGGATTTTTCCATTAATAATCCCCACGCCCTTTTCCTGGTCAGTACACTGCTTAAGAGGGATTGAGGTAATTCATGAATAGCAGGCTGTACTTAAAGAGGGGGAGAGAGGAACGGGAAGATGTGGTGTCATCAATGGGCAGTTTTGCTCCCGGAGCAGCTCGTTGTGCCCCATCCCACTGTTGTGTGTGAGCCCTGGCACAGCTCCAGCTGCGGGGGGCACACCTTCCATGTCCAGGAATGCTTACTTCAGTGTCAGCACTGCAAGTTTCAGCAGCGCTGGCCAACTCCTGCTGTGAGAGCGTAGGTGGGATTTTTTCCTTTCCGTCTTACACCCTCACCAGCCGTTAAGATTTTGCAATTGCACCTTGAGTAAGAATTTCTTCTTGTGAGGAAAACTAAGTCCCAGTTCACTCTCTTGCAGCTCTGCTGGCTTTGCCAGACTTGGGGCCACATCTGCTGTTGACTACAGTTGCATACAGCTGGAATAATTTTGTTGGCCTCTGTGCCAATCTATGGACAGAAATTGGAAGTGTAGTTCTTTGCTTAGTTACTACAGTGTCACAGGAAGGTGACTAGGCCACAGATAGGAAAAGAAGGAGAAAATTACATTATAACAATATATTTTATTGAAATGTACCTGTGGTTCATCCCAGAGGAGCAGTAGTTCTAGAGAGGTCTGTTAAGGGACAGGCCCTATTCTGGTTACTTCTGTGCACCCATAGTGAACACCCTCCCCACCTCACCTGTTTGGCTATAATGGTATGGATGTGGTATGGAAAATGCTGGGGGACTCTAACTTCCCCATCATGGGAAACCCTTCCTTGCTGGGGTTCATGTCCTAAGGGGACCCAACTCTTTTCTCTGTGCAGGAGGCCATGGGACCCTCGTGGCTGAAATCCTGTGGAGGGCAGGCAGCGCTGTTGCCCTGACTGGCTGTGCTCCTCACCCTCTGCCCTGCTGTGTGTCCCTGTAGCCACAGGCTCCCTGACTGTTTCTTACACTGTGCAGCAAACTGCAGACCTCCTGGTGGGAGATGGGACAAGCCCATCGCCTCCTCTAATGGGACAAATGCAAACTTTGAATACCATGGGCTGGCGGAGGCCTGAAATGATGTCCGGTTAGGTTTCCCCCTCTCTGCTGTGGCAGTGGCACACACAATGGCAATCTGTGAAGCTGAAGTGATTCAGCTTGGTGTGAGCTGTGTTCTGCAATCGTCGCCCATTTTCTCCGCTGTTGGTGAAACAGTGCTGGCAGTGGTAGTGATTCCTCCATTTGAGAGAATAAAAAAGAAGGCAATAGTCTGGTGTAAAGGTCTTGGCATTTCCCACAGCTTATGACAGCCCTGCTGGAACGCAGGGGCTGTGGCTGTAGCTATTCTTTTGTGAGCTTACATTCCTTAGCAGTGGGAAATCAGCAGCTGTAATTAGTCTCTGATGTTCTCTGCTAATAAGTGATTTTCTGGTACTTGCAAATACCAGCATCCCTAAGACATAACTGTATTGTTTTGACCTCTTATCTCTTCTCTCTCCTCCTCATTGAGAGGGACCCCAGATGTTCTCCAAGACTGCTTGGGAAAAAAACCATCCAGCCCTGCTCCTCCCTGTTACATCCCTTTCTCCAGTACCATTTTTTTTTTTTCCCAGCCACTGTGTAGGAAAATGGTTCCTGCTAGTCCTCATGGAAAAGGACACAGATGCCATCAGGAAACCCATTTGCTTTAGGAGGAAGAGGGGCCTGACATCAACAGGAAGAGCTGTGCAGCAGAGCTGCTCCTGCCTCTGAAAGAGGGGGGCCTTGAAAACAATGTCAGCTCGCAGTTTAGGACTGGCCAGCAGGAAACGCATGCACCCTGGTGTTTGCTGTGCAGAGGAAATGATAAGCACTACCTGGCCTGACTTGGAGCAGAGATAGCATGGGGGAAAAAAAGTGGGGGGAAGGGGAGCGGGAAAGTTGTTTTTCTTCATACTGGTTCAGAGCCTGTCCTTTGCAAAATGGAAAACAAAATAAAGAGTGAAATATGGAATATATCAGGAATCCGTTGGGGGGCTTGGAAACCGAGGAGCACAATTGCCCAGTGATTAGATTTACTACTTTAGTAACTGTTTGATATTGGTTTTTTTCCATTGTTAGCACTGAGAATGACCCTCAGTTTGATAACCCCTGGCATGCATATTTATTGAGAGGTGAAGGGAGCAAGAGGCTTGTATCCCCTGTGGAACTGGGAGGATTTTTTGTGGAGGAAAGACATGGGGACAATGCTACCACTGGGAGCAGAGGGGCCTTGGGAGTACAAATAGAAGTATTGTATAGATGGATATCTTTCCTGACTTGTTCTTACTAGGTGAGGGGATAGAAGCCTTCTTGAGAATAAGGAGATACCATAATGCTGAATATTTTATTCAGCTTTGTTTCTTTTCCTCTTTTACTAGGGTCTTTAAGAGCAAAATTGTGCCTCCTTTCATCACTAACCATCTGACAGAGCTAGTTTCTATTTCTGGTGTCCTTACACCTCTGGCAGACAGTTACAGAGGTACAGTCCCTGTAGCTCAGCCTTGGAGAAACGATTCCATGTGCTCTGGGTGCATCTCAGTAGTTGTGTGCTGACATCCTGAGGTGGAGGTGGGCAGACACAAACAGCATGGCAGGAAGTATTCTAAACAATCCCAGCCCAGCATCATCCTCTAGAAGGCTGTGAGGCATTGTGACACCATCTGCAAATGTTGTTCTGCCTCCTCTGCTGTCCTTGATGATTCTCTCAGGCTCTGGAGAGCGAGCAAACTGCCCTCTTGCAACATATGTGAGCACTGATGTGCCACAAGGCTGGCAGATGGAGCAGTGCTGTGCTCCCTGCTGTTTCTGAAAGAAGCCCTGAAGGAGTAGCACCACATCCTGATTTTTGAGCCTGGCTACTCAGCAGCTTCTTTTTGAGCTCTTTGCCCTCCCTGGTGTATGGAAAGGAGAACAAGACCCTTGCGGTCACGGCTGTAAGAGTACACTTTAGAGTACTGCAGCTCCTGAAGATGGAAAGGTGTAGCCAATATGACCCATATCCCATGGGCTGCCCTTCTTCACTAAACTGCTGAGTGAAACCAATCCACTGAGACTGGTTCTGGACTTGCTGGTGTAGATGTCCATGCCTGCTTGAGGAACAGCCTCCCAGACCAACAGCTTTCCTTGGCTGTAAGTGCTTCACCCAGCAGAGCCTTCAGCACAGTAGCAACAAGCAGGGCAATGCTTCAACAAGAAAGAGCACCAGCATGTAATGATGTATCCCCCAGACCTATGACATTGGCCTAGCATGACTTTTGTGTCTTTTGACTTTGCTAGGCTTTGACTGACACCTCATTAAAACCCAGCTGTTTCTCTAAGCAGAATTTCCTGGTAATGCACATGAAACCTCTCACACACGCACACAATCACAAACAAATATAGTTGTACATGTAAAAATACATTCATTGTGTATACGTATGCATACACACTGATATATACATTCATTGATGTGTAGAGTTATGTGTGTCTGACCAGGTGCTGCTTCTGGCAGAATTTTCTCCATGTTTTTTGGACACACAAGTTGAGCCCACAGACTGGGCACTACAAGGGATGGGTAGAACAGCACCTCGTTTCACCAGGAAAACATCAGCAATCCAAGTCACCCACAGCTTAATCCTCTTCAAATAAAGACTGACCTGTTTTCAGCTTCTTCTGAGCAGGGCTGGGAGGAGCATTTCTAAGTGACCTTCCACTGCCAGCAGAAGTCTTAATTCTCCACTTTGTTGAACCTCACACCATCATTTTGTGCTCCTGTAAAGCTGGTGAAAATGCTTCTATCGTTCGTATACACCTCCTTTGCTAGTATATGCATGTCACAGTAAAAGGTAAGAGGGTGTAGAACAAATTGTTTTTATTTTCTTTTGTGAAAAATACTGATGAGTCCAATGGGATTTTTTGTATGTTTCTTTGGGTCAGGCTCAGGCAACCTGGCAATGAAAACAGTCTAAATATATGCTCAGCAACTGAGCAAAGATGGAATGGATTTGATGCTGCTTGGCTACAAATTATAATGACTGATTATTGCTAGTGCCTTTGCATGTTTGTTTTCAATCAGATTGACATCATAAAGCCTTATTTACTCTTTCTCGAAAGTCTGTTTTCATTTGCCTTTCACTTCTCATTTGCAGCCGTTACGGGATTGCATTTAGGCTCCTCATCTGTCTGCCTGTGATATGTAATGATCCTCAGCGATTTTTCCTGCTCTTTGCCCTAAATTGTTGACTGTCTGTAAAACAGCCCATTTGGAATAACCTCTGGAAATTGCTGTACTGCTCTTCACTAGGAGAGCCCTAGAGGCAAGATCAGTGAGAGGCCTGAGTGAAAGAACATTGCTGCATAACCTAGTGTCAGTCTGCATCAGTCCATCAGTGTGACAGAGGGCAAAAGAAAAAGAAGGGAGAAGATGTAAATAAGTGCTGTGAGATTCAGCCATGCCAGTTTTCTTCCACATGAGAGCTTGGTCCAAGACCAGCTTCTCTGTTACTTTGTACCTTGCTACCAAACGATAACCTGGGCTCTCAGTGCAGTGATGGGCCCCTGTTCTCCCTTTCGCACACCTGAGCTTGTTGGCAGTGCCATCCTGAGTTAGCTGGCACAGCTGGATGCGTGCTTTAAAGCTTTGGAGTGGCTGTCATGTATGCTTGTGGATGACTTGCTGTGTGGCAGGCATGGAAGGAGAACCATGAGTGCTGACAGACCTCCATCCCATCTTTGCACGTTTGAAGGGACAACAGAAATTTCCTGGGAAAGAGCAGCAGAGAGAACTGCAGAGCAGCCCACTTTGCTGCAGCACCAGTGTTCAAGAGATAACAACCCAGTTCCTTGCTTCATCCTGTCTCTTCCCCAGCCTTCCAATAGCATTTATTTGAGAATTAGTTGCTTTGTCACCACCATGCCATCACTACGAAAGTGGAGCAAGGATCTGTCAAACAGTGAGATAACATGACAGAGCAGCACAAAAACTGCAGGCAAATTCCATGTCCTCTAGAGAATGCTACAGATTTTGGTGTATGGAGATGGTGTTTGTGAAAGGCACAGTACAAAAGACTTCAAAACTGTTTAATTAGTAGCTGGTATTTTTCAGGTGCACATCAAGATCTAAGCACTCAGAATCTCTTTCTAATAGCCCCAAAAGTCTGCCTTATAAAGAGAAACCTGGAATCCCTATTGCCTGGCACACTAGGGTCCAAGTTGAAAAGGACCAAGGGACAAACTAACGCTGACAGCCAGGTATGGAGCATTGATCCCCTTGAATTGCTGTTCTCCTGATTCTAGGATCCTAAGAATCCCATTTAGGAATCTCAAAGTGTCAAGGAAGATTTTGGTTTCTACACCCTTATAACAGTCAAGAAGCATGTGTTAAAGCTTACAAGTTGCCTCTATAGTAATTTTGGGACTGTAAGAAACTGAGCAGGTGTGCATCAGCTGGCAGGCTCAGGTAAAAGATGGAGACTGTGCTTGTTTTTTAACTTTCTTCTGAAGCTCTTGTAAATGAAAACATGTAGATCAAAATGTGCTGAGAGGAGGAAAAAACTTACGGAGTCCATATATTTTTGTTGCTTTGTTGTCAGCAGTTAAGTGGGTTAGCATGGCTTACATTGGTTTCTAGGCTTAGGAGGAGAGCAGAAGAAGGAAGGAAAGGATGATACAGAAAATGTGACATAAGCTTGTTTATCGATCTGGATGAAAGACAGCAGGCTCTCAAGAGACTTCAGATGAAGCGTACATTACTGGCTTTCCATCCCAGCACCCAACACTTATCTGGACTCTTCCCTGACAGGCTGCTTCTCCCAGCTCCCTTGAGCTGCAGCATTGCATCGCCCCACTCCTGCATTCCATCAGCTGATGCAGCCTTTGGATTTGTTAGTGTTTTTAGTACATGTCACCAGAATTGAGGTTAATGGCAGAATTCCTGTCTCACAGCTTCTGTATAATCACAGTATCTTGGCATTTACCAAGACAGAGGTCAATTCATTATGTGCAGCTTCAAAAATATTCTGATATTTTCTATACTTACACCTGAGTCCATTTCCAGACACAGCATAAATTGTCCAGTTACTCCTATCTCCAGAATTATTTGTCCTAGTTGTTTGTGCTGTGGTAAAAAAAAATGCTGCACAATATCCACCCTAATCTGCCATGGATCAGGGTTGTTAGGATTCAAATGGTTAGCTGAGGACGTGCCCAGCTCATTGACCTGCCATGCTGAACCTGAGCTGCTCTTTTCTGTGGTGGTTGTACCACAGAGTCATAAAAATTAGGAGTGGAGATATCCTGTTCTCTTATCTGGTCTTTTTTTTTGCCGGAAATTCTCAGCAGGATGTTTTCCTAACAAAACTATTCTAGTTTTTAATACAACCTCTTTCAAAAGTGCCTGCGTGACAGAATTTGCCAGCTATGTCAAGGTAAAGTCACATTTCAGAGGGGCACAGTGACCGCCGGGGCTGAGAGTCAGCATTCAGTGTCTGCTTTGGCAGTGCTTTCTCTTAGGCTTTCTTTGATGTGTGTTGTCTATGAGCTGGCCAGGTCTGCCACGGGCTTTTTCATGCCTGCTTCAAACATCACAGTTATCAGATCTGCTCTGGAAAATCAGGTGTTCCTACATGTGTTATGTAGATACGTTAGATGTAAGCTGGGTATAATATCAATGGGAAAAAAAAATCCTTGATGGTGGTGCCATTGACTTCATTCAAACTCACAGCTGAGCCTGCAGGTTGTGTTGAAACGCGTGTGTTTGAAATCAGAATGCCACATCCCAAGCAGCACTCAGTGTTTCCACTTCCCACACAGGCCATGGAGGGTGATGGCTCGCAGCATCTGAGAGATTTGAGATCTGTTTTTCCTACATCTTTGCCCACCAAATCACAACCGTGCACAGGATGGTGCTTTCATCACAGGGAATGGTGCTGTTGTGATAACCTTTGTGACATTGCAGGGGCATTTCCCACAGAAGTAGAGGGGAAAAAATACATGAAATGTGTGACACATACAGGGAATCAGTTGTGCTGTCCATGTGGACAGGATCACCTTGGTACCAACCATTCATCCTTTCAAACTGTGTTTATGGCAGCTAAGGGAGAAAAGACGAGGTGGATTGTAAGAAGTTGGTTTGTTTTTATGCCTGTTGGGTGGTGTTTAGCTGTCTCATGCTGTTTAAATACAGGTGTGTGTGTGTATGGAGGGGTTGTGGCAGCTTAGCCACAGCTAACAGCCAAATTCAACACTGGAATTTGAGAGTGAGACAGGTTTTGGTATTTTTTTTTTTGATTCTGTAAAATGAATTTAGTGAAAAGTATGCACAAACATCCTGGAGACTGAAGCTCTTTGTCCTTTTAGCAGTTATGTCCTGACAGGGCAAACCATCCCCTTTCCCAGCTCTGCCAACTTCATCTCTGAGCAGGAGAGACCCTCTTCAGGGATTTTGGGTGCTGTGGTCCCTTCCATCCCTGACTGCCACTGACAAGGAGGCAGTGGAAGGCAAAGGAAATGTTACATGGTGGGAAGGCAGGATTTATGCTTACCTGCCACTGGTTAGGGCTGTGCACTGGGAGAAAATCTGGTATCATAACTGATGTGCTGCACCAGGCCTCGGGTGAGCTGCAGGGAGGAGAGCACAGTTTGATCTGCTCTGGCATCTGTTTCTCAACCAACCTTATGCCTAGTGCAAATCAGGCAATGTCAGCAAAAAAGAAAAAAAAAAATAGTGAATCAGCTTAAAAACTCGTGATTTACAGTAGAAAGTCAGGAAATGCAGAAAAATATCATATCAGAGATACTGACAATCAAGTATGTTGCCATTTGTACAATGTTGTTCCTTTCCTGTGATTAGAAGACCAGCTTAATATATTAGTTTGTTCTGTTTTGTCATTTTTTTGTACAAAATAACTCTTGCTTAGTACAGACTGAAACACTTCTTCAAAGGAAATATTTCCTATTTTAGTCATTTAAGTTGAAATGAGAGACTTTTGACCTTTATTGTCATGGTATTGACATAGCATGATAGGAAGCATGCGCTACTATTGAGGGTAATTGAAGACAATTAAAAAAAAATACTAATGAGTAACAAAACTAAAATGATGAAATAAAAATGCCTACAACTTTTTTTTTTTTTTTTTTTATGATGCAGGATTCATTGTGGGGAGAAACTAAAAAAAAATCCAAGCTATCTCCTGCAAGTCAAAAATCAAAAAGTTGGTGTTCCAGGTGAAATGAAAGGTCTGCATTTATCCTCCCACTACTTGAACTAAAATTAAACTAAAATTAGAGAGGACATGAAACCTCCACCATGTGGCAGAAACCAGCTACCAAGGAGGCCCTGAGTATCTCTTGTCACCAGTGCTGATCCTTACAAGGAGTTCTCTGAGAAAATAACAGAAGGATAAAGTGAAAAATTAAGCCTGCTGCTATTCAGTGCAGTTCAGTGCAGTGTACCCTAAACACATGACCCAGTCCAGGTTAGCTAATTTACTGTCTAACTGGGCACTCTTCACACTGACTGGTTAGGGTGTCTGACTTAGCAACCTCCTCCCTGGGGTCCTTCTGTAGCCCATGGAGACTCAGAGTTTCTTCTAGAAGGTGGCACTGAAAGTCATAGGATATTGCCTGCATCTCCTGCTGGACCAGCGTCTTCCTTGCTTTTTGCGGCCTTTGGTGGGAGGCCAGGTGGCCATCTTCCCACTGGTCCTTAGGTGGGGTCACTCCCTCTGTTCTTAGTGACTTCTCCTTCTTGGGGATTTAAATAGGGACTTAAAGGCCTCCACAGATTAGATCCAAAATGCTCAGTCCAATGCCAGATGAAGCCTTTGTCAGGCAGGCAAAGAATGAGCACCTTGCTTGCTGGTGGGGAGGTTTGGTGGGTGGCAGCACCATGGCTGGGAAGGGACAGGAGAAGGGAGAGCCAGCAGTGCTGGGAGGAGAGAATTTCAGCACCCATTGCTGCCACTGGAAGCTGGAGGGATCAGAAGGAGGATGATGTGGTGCCTTACCCAGCAAGAGTGGCAGATGTGTAAAGAAGGTGGCATGAGCTGTTGTCTTGGAAAAGTCCCTGGTGAAGGTGAATTTCTGTGTACACTGAACTTGGAGGTGATATCCAGTGAGAGTGGAACAAGTTACTGCGACTGCCCTTCTGGTTTATTTTTGTCTAGGGGAAGAGAAGTATTGTCTTTTGTGTGCAGTATGTTTATAACTCAATTTCCCTTCTGACTGATGCCTTGCTCCACGCTCTCTTGTCCTCCTCCATCTGGTTTCTATTGTAGTTTTAAATGAGGACAGGTTGGCTGTCTGGCAGAACAAGCGGGGTCTGTGTGACACCAGCTGCCCCTTCCAGCTTCTAAGCCTTCTAGGCTTCCAGCACAGTTTTAATTATAGGAATGTCAAGATTGGACTCCCTCCCCCCCTACTCCTTTCTGTGCCTGCACGTACAGCCCCTGCTGCAAATCCCCATCCAAGTCTGATCTTCCTTTGGGAGAGACCCAGCCCTGTGATTTACATGCCCTGTAACTCCGATGGAGACCTGTTGTAAAGCACATGCTAGAGCCTGTACCTTCCTGCACTGAGGGTTGATCCCAGGCTCAGTTCATCAGGAGCCACGTCAGAAATAATCCTACCAGCTCAGAAACTCCTGGCAATGGGAGAGAGCTGCTCACTGCTGCTCTAACCTCACCACCCCCAAGAGCCCAAAAGGCCAAGCTTTGTAGGAGATCAGAGCTGCTCAGGAATGCCAGAGCTACAGGTTCTGCTCAAAGAAAACATTTATTGTGCTCTAGTTCCATACAAGCTCTGAATTTAGGGGCTTGATTTGAAGGAAGTTGATGCAGTCCCTTCACCTCCAGCGATCTGAGGTCTGTAAGTTGCAAGTGAAAAGTGTCCTATGTGGGATTGGTTTTTTTGATATCAGAAAACCACCACAATTTTTGGCATAACTGGCTGCTTCTCTTCCTATGAGCCAAAGACCTGGTGTGGCAGAAAATCTTGTACATGATGAGTGAAGGGCACTGGCAGAGATATGTGACAAGCCCAGGGCTGGAAAAGCAAGGAAGAGTGCAGAGCTGCAGTAATAGGTACTGGCAGAGATCAGTGCATATTGTCTATTTGCAGTCTATAGGTTGTCTCTGCTGTGGAGTTTTTACCCACTTTAAAACATGAATTTTATACATTTGCTACAGATTGCTCCCCTCAGGCCCCTGTTTTTTGCATACCAGTCCTCAACAGACGGGTCTAGCCTTCTCTGGTTTCTGTATAGGGGGTTTGCTTACCTGCCTGAGGCCTCTTGACCTAATTTACTCCAAGGAAATGTAGAACTCAGCCAAAAATATGGTGTGATTTAATAAGTCTTACTTTCAAGAGGTCAAATTAGTCACAACAAACATCAGTATCTGCATTTTTAGTTGGTTTTCTTATTCTTAACACTGAGGTTTTAAAAAGTATCTAATAAAGGATGCTTTGTGCAGGGACCCCATTTTTTTGGCAGGCAGGCACCATCATATGAGGCTTGTCTCCATGAAAGACTGTTAACCTTTAAACAAACCTTGTCATGTGGCTGGTTGTGATCAAATATGTTTTCTGTTCAATTAATTCCTCTTTTTTCAGGTTGTGTGGAGTTCAGTGGTTTCTATTCTCTCACCCAAGTATATCTGAGGTGGACATGGATCTGCCTAACTTTCATTTTTCCTGGTAACATGTCATTTATTCCAAGACCCCTACCAAGAAGGAAATCTTAATATGCCATATATGCATAGCTTCTCCTATAAAGATGTTAAAGTCTGATTTTTCCAGAAATGGAGATGAGGCTTGAAGTAATTTGTCTTTCCCTTTTTTTTATTTTTAGCATTCTCATCATCATACGATCTGAGTTCCCTACTGCAGTTCCAGATAATCAGAACTTACTCAGAGATAGGAAGGTCCTCTTTTTTTGATGTGTCACTTGGACTTTTCTTGGCAGGATATTAAGGAAATTTCATACTTCTCTTTTTTGCTCTTTCTCCTTCCACACCATTTAGTCTGCATAGGAAGAAGGTGTTGCATGCACTGAAAGGAATGCTTCCCCAGTTCTTTCCTTTCTGGAAGGCACTGATGCTCCTTCTCCTCAAAAGTCCTTGAGGAGACAATACAATAACTCTGATACCGTGGTGGACAAAGCTTTGACTCTGTAGACTTCACCTGTTCTCTTGGCAATTTCATGGTTTCACGAACACTGTTGTAGGCTTAAGGCCTCTGCTGTGAGCTCCGCCCAACAACTTGAGGGGCTCGAAAATCAGCACAAGGGCTTTGAGTGTGACACAGCATGACCAATGTACCTGGGTTATGAGTCCCTGCTCAAAGACCCCACAAAGTCAATTTTTCCCTCTTGTTTTGAAGAAGCTCCTTTGACTGAGAAGAGTAAGTCTGTTTGGACTGTTCGGGCTTCCAAGTAATCACTGGGACTTTGTGTACTCCTGCATTTGGGTTGGCCAAAAGACAAGAGAAGGGACACACAAAAGGACTTCTTCTTTACTTCCCTCAGTAAGTCAGGAGGCAGAAGGGCAGCACTTCCCTGACTGACTGGTTCAGCAGTAGCATGTCACCGAGGTGGGTGCCAGCTTGGAGCTGTTCTCACCAGAGCCTGTGCCCTGCACTGCTTGGTAGGGACAAATCCACCCATGAGCTGGCTCTGGCCTCAGTGACTCCCATGAGAAATAAAAGGATGTAGCAACAGTTTTTTGTTCATGCTGTTGGTGGAGTGCTGTCTTTGGATGCCATCTGATGAAGCACGTGTTAATATGTCGTTATAGTCCTGAACTCTGAGCAGAACTCAGGGAAGGTCCAGCCAGAGGCATTGTCTTTAGGGTGTCACAAAGATGCAGTAATTGCTATGCCTGGCTTTCCAGTCAAATCTATGGCTTAGTTGGTTTTCTTCCATACAGCTTTTGAAATGTGCAGTGCAGCAGAGTCAGCATTTCAGCTGGGAACTTCTGACTTGTGCATTTGCTGACTTTTGTGCCTATGGCTGTGTGAAGCATTGCATTAAATACACAGTAGTTTCTAGCACCTAATAAGGAAGGGTTTTCTTACTGTTATTGTTATAGCTTGGGTTGTTATAGTACTGGGGACAGGGAGGCTTGATCTGACCAAGAGAATGGGGAGTTCTTATACCTATATAATGGGGAAAAAATAAACATATACTTTGGGTCCAAGCCTGGATGTAAATGTTGTGCCTCAGGCTCCTCTCAGCTTTAAGACTGGTTAAGTCTTTGTCTAGTTATGCTGATGGAGTTCTTTTGAAGCCGATGTCAGGTTTTGCCAGTGTGCAGATCTAGTCAATATTTGAACTTTATACCCCCTCAGTGGGATTTATGAGCACTAAACTGTGGGTATGTAGGCTTATATGGAAGTGCAAATGCTCCTCTGATTTTTATCCAAGCCAATGAGACCTTTTGGCACAATTCAGCGAGGCTGGAGCTCTATATTGGGGAGGGTGGAGGTTCCCAGGACCTCATGCCTTAAGGCATGCTTTCAATTAGAATGAAAGAGCTTATTTTCTTTTATTTTTGAAGGAAAAGAAAAAGGAAGAGAGGGAAACCCTACCTTTCTTTCCATTATGTTACTGTGACTTCAGGGTCAGTCATTGTCACATGTCAATGAGCATTGCATGGCACAAGCACAGCATATCCTCATGGCCACTTTGCAGGGGTTATTTTTGGTTTGTCCTGTATTTCTCCCATTGCTGTACCCTTCCCTGCATCCACAGAGAGCCTCTGCTGTTTTTTCATGGAACTGTCTCCTGTGTGGTGACTTGTGGAAGCTGTCAGCATGTATTCATTGGACATCTTGCTTTGCTTTCCTCTCGTAGTCCCTTACGTGCTGAAGAGCTGTGCGGAGTTCATTGAGACTCATGGCATTGTGGATGGGATCTACCGCCTCTCGGGAGTGACATCCAACATACAGAAGTTGAGGTAAGGGCCACGTGTGTGAGTGTCAGAGGGATTCAGGGACATCACTCAGTACCTATGTGGCGTTAGTCCCTCAGGTACCGACTGTGGCCAACAGAGCTCCACACTGATGCAGAAGATAAACTGCCTTTGAAGTTGGTAACAGAGGAAGATAACATTTTAGGGATTAGTCCAAATAACCTTAATCTCCAACTGCATCTGTTAATGGGTAAGGCATGGAGGGTCTCAGCACAAATGCTGAGTTGCTCTCTCTCACTTTGAGACAAAGCAATTTCTTTATATCAGTTTGAGGTCCACTCCCTATGTTAGGGGTAATGGAGACTAATTGAAACCTCAGGGCCTGAACTTGGGACACAATCTGGGCCAGTCTGCAGAGACATCTCTGCTTTGCCATTTGTTTTTTCTCTAGCTGTAAACGAGTACTTAGGGTGGAGTACTGGCCTGCTACAGCTCTTATTCACCCATATTGTTATGCTTCCATATTGTTTCAGACAAGAGTTTGTTTCTGACCAATGCCCAGATCTGACAAGGGAAGTTTACCTCCAGGACATCCACTGCGTGGGGTCACTCTGCAAGCTGTACTTCAGGGAACTGCCCAACCCTCTCCTCACTTATGAGCTCTACAAGAAATTCACGGTGAGACCCTTGGCTGTTCTTGTTCCTCTCCAGCAGTGTGGATGTGCTGCAGATTCCTCCATGACAGCTGTTTGGGATTCACTCCAATGTCCTGGCTTCTGGTGCATCTATCCGTACAAACACTTCTCAGTGCTCTTCCCTTCTCATCTCGTGTTGGCTCTCTTTCCCTATCCTTGTTTCTTTTCACCATTTCATGTTTATTTCTCTCAGTTTGTCTGCTGTTTCCTCCCCTTCCTCTTGCTCATTTTTTCACTGCATTGCTTCCCCACTGCCTCTCTTTCTCCCCGCTGTGCATCTCCTCCCAGCACTACTAATTCTCTTTCTTTTCCTCATTACTGTCCATCACTGAGAGTCTTCTGGGTTACCTGGGGCTTGTGATCATAATCACAAGCGTGCAGTTTCCTTGTCCCTGTCCCTCCAGCTGTCCCTGACACCTGCACAAACTGATTGCCCAGCCCATGTGTAAAGCATCAACTTTTCTGCATCTGTCACATTTTTCATGCTGTTTGTAGGACTGCAAATGATGGTACTGGTTATGCCAGATATGGCATATCAGGTCCATCACGATCACGTTATAAATACAAATGGCAGAGGAACGTGGCAGCTGGCCAAGCAGAAATCTCTAACTTTGTTTAAAGAGATTACAATTCAAAGAGTAGTTACTTGATTCTGGAAAACAGCCATAGATTTTACATGGATACAGTTGGAGCTTAGGAGCAGACTGCGGGGGAGCAGAAATATAAGACCACAAAGCCTGAATTTTTAAGAGACTTGGCTAATTTTCATGACAGATAATTTTTATTAAAAGGTGGCACAGCAAGCTATGCTTGTTATTAAAGCTGCATGTTTCTTACCTCTCTAAATCCACTTTCAGTTTTTTATGACACCAACAAATTTAAATCCCATCATTGAGGCTGAAATCTTGCGTGCTGAAGGTATGCACTTGCAGCTAAAAGAATTCACCAGCTTCTTAAGATAACTGGGGTGAGGGATGGGAAAGATTGTTTTCTCAGCGTTAGAAACATCCATCCTTTGTTAAGGATTTCTGTCATCCTACTCTTTCCCATTTGCTGGGAGGAGGAGGCGACAGCCATTGCCAAAAATGTCAGATGTTGCAGAGAAGAAGTTGTGCAAAATCAGGTGTTACTGTCTGAGTTGCCACTATCCTGAATCAAGCACTTCCAAGTGACGCTGCTGTGGCACAGGAGGCACTGAGAGAGATGCACGGGGTCCTCACAAGGAGGTGCTCTCTAAAGACTCCCTGTTGCCTGCTCTGGGAAGAGGCATCAGTGCAAGGGGTGCTTGCTGTGGGGCAAAGCCAGACGGGACCAGCCAAGCAGGAACCTGCTACAAGAAGTCAGGTGGCTGTTAGGGACACAGCTGTGCTGGGGATCATGGGGTGGGGAGTGGCTCACTGCGCTGCCTGACAGACATGCAATAATGTTAGGTGTCTCGCTGTTCCAATGCCAAATTTTAAGTAAGATTGGTCTTTGTTTCAAGGTGATGTATAGTCGAATCTTCAGGGAAAATCCCGAGCAGATTTGAAAAATTGACCTGTATCCTCAGGATATAAGGATTCTGAGGGTATAGGATGGGATTGCTGGAGAGAGTCAGGATGAATAGGATCTTGAAAATACAGGGTATCATTCAACCATTCACTGTAACTGATGAGTCTCATTCTTGTTGAAGCTATTTGGCTGGTGTCTTCCTGGCTATCACTACTGATTTATGAAAGAAAAAATGCTCTAAAGGAAACATGAAGATTTAGAGGGAGACTTTTTTTAGGAAAGAATGCTTGCTGAAAAGTGCAGTTTTGGGATGATGACTTGCAGATTTTCAGTAGATACATTTGGTTAATAGCTTTATTCAAAAACAAAAGGGAAAACATTTCTTTAACTGAGTGTTTCTTTTACAAGTACTTTCTAAGGGAAATGTTTCAACATTACATCAACACATCTATCTTACATAGAATGTCTTTTAGAAAAGGGTTAAATAGTTCCAAATTTCAATTATAATTTCTCAAACTAATGTTTGGGTGTGATGCTTTTGGTCAACCTTGAACAGTTGCTTTCTATAATCTCATGCCAGCTCCCCAAAATGTTAACACTTTGGGTTGACCAAAAAGTTTTTTTTTTTAAATCTCTGGCTTTTCAGTTTGTCCACTTAGCCACAAAATCCATTGTTCATGTAAGCCTGCTCAGTAGTGATTTATAATTCATAACCCAGCTGACAGGAAGCACAGTCAGATACCAGGAGGAAAGAAAGAAAAAAGACCAATTCCCCAAGGAGCAGAAAACCCACGAGGAGCGTGTGTGTGCGTGGGGTGTCTGAACAGGGAACAGTGGCAGCTGTATCTCAGCAGACGAGTGCTGGTAAGAATAAAGAACACATGCTAATCCCAGTCTGACTCAGCCAGAGCTGTCTCTGAGTTGGGATAGGCTGCACTTTGAATCACCAGAGTGATTCAGAAATTTTTGTCTAAGAATTTTGTCAAATTCTTAATGACTAGGGAGGGGTTAGCCTTTTGGTCATCACTGTGTCAACTTCGCAGGTGTAACATCCTGGTCATGACCTCACTGGCTATAAATTTTTGCCAGATGATTGCCATCTTGTATCCTAGTGATGGATGCTTGCTTCTCAGGACAGATAAGTTGACTCGGCTTGGCTTGTTCTAGCCTGGGCATAGGGGGACCAAGAACTCCCTCAGAGCAAATCAGCTCTAGGAGGCCAAGCCTGCCTTCTCTCCCTGGACTTCATTCCACTTGTTAACCAGGGCTTATGAATTGTGCACTCCCAGAATCACTGGTGGAGTAAAAAAAAATCCTAAATGGCATAAATTCATACCATGATGAACAGATATGCCATAAATGCATATCCACAGTTTTGGAGGGCTCCTCAGATTTCAAAGGCACAGTTTGTATGGGTCAGACACGGGGCTCAGAGGACTGAGTGGGCTGACCTCAGAGAAGCTGGTATTTGCTTGCTGTCTAATCATTAGGTCTTTGAGACCTGGAAGACTGAATATGGGAATGAAAATGCACACTGGGGGCGAAAATACTGTGTACAATCTAGTTGAAATCTAATGCTTTAGGTGCACCAGTTAAAGTTTTTATTTCTCTCCATATCCATCTTTGGACAAGGCTCTTCAACTGGAAACATTGTATTAAGATTACAAGAGCTTTTATATGTAGGATTTGTGGGATTTTTTTTTTTTAGAAGAGCTATAGCTATGTGTAAAAAGCACTAGAAGGAGTTAACCTGCCTTTAATTTGGGCAAAACAAATACACGTGCATCTCATATATATCTAACTAGTGAGCTCGCTTGTTTTGATCTGCCGTCACTTCTCTGGCCTTGAAACTGGCAATGTTTGGTTTGCTGGTGGTTGTTGATGAGAAGTGGACTGCAGGGAAAAGGACAGTGACAAAACCAGCGGTGGTAGCATCATCATGGTGGGTGCTGTAGTGACTGCTGCAAGAAGATGCTTCTCTAGTGGTGGCTGGTAATTTCAGCTTGATGATGTTTAAGCAACGGGTGGCTTGGGAAGGGTTGTTTCCTCCCTTCCTTCCCTTCCCTGGCAGTGCTGACATCTGTCTGGAGGCACAGCTTGTGCTGGCAGCGTGGGTCGCAGCACCTTGCTTTGAACTCGCTCCAAACTCCAGTGGCAGTAGGGTGGGTAGGAGGTTCCCAGACAGTCATGGACTGTTTGAACTCGCTGGTGGCTTGTCTTCCCCCAGCACAAATATTGAAAGGGAATAGCTGAACAGATGAATACCAATGCAGTGAACTCCTAGGAATGCTGACAAAAGCTTATCATGGCTCTCTAAACTCTTGGTCTGTAGAGATTTGCTCAAGACTGAGATGTATAACCTTGATTCTGTCTAACCCTGAGTATAAGAACTTATTAATCTGCCGGACAGGGATTCTGCTAAGGCTTCTTCCATCATAAGAGATGCAAACCCATACAAACAATCCCCTCAGCTATGTTCTTATGCCAGTCAAAATATTGCTTATTTTGAAGAATATGGAACATGTATATCATGTTCTCATAACACAGAGCTTTTATTTTTACAGGTTGTTTTTGGGGGGTGTCATTGCTTTTTACTTTTTCCATTATTTTCACTTCTCTCTTTCCCCTCTCTTTCTATCTCACCCATCACTGCCCAAGTTAAAAAAAGGTAAAAGAACCAAAAAAATAGCCCACAAAAAGCAAAGCAAAATCAAAACAAATCAACACAAGCCAACCCCCCCCATTATTCGTAATTGAAGGTCTAAGTCCTTAAATGCCTCTTTCCCGTAAATATTGACCACCATGTCTGAATGCCTGGGGGTGGTGTGCTGAGACATGGAATAACAGTTCAGGAAATCTCTGCTGTGATGGGGACACAAAGAAACTTCTTCTTCCAGAAGCTCTGTAGGGTAACAAGAGAGCATTCCCTCTGAGACAGGGTGTCTCATGTGGCCCTTCTTATCCCTCTTCCTTTTCCCCTGAGTCCATTGCCAGGGTGTACTGTTCCCTTGTATCCCTGCAGGAAGCAGTATCACGCTTCCCCGAGGACGAGCAGCTGGCACGAATTCAAAATGTCATCCAGGAGCTCCCACCATCACATTACAGGTAAGAACATGTCCATAGAGGTGCTGAGGATCAGCGTGGTGACCCTCACCCTCATCAGGAATATTGCCCAAAATAGCTCTGGGATTCATTTCCAGAAATCAATTTCCGAAAGCTGACTCACCATTTCCAAATCTGGCAACAATTTATCTGGCATTTAAATATCATTGAACAAACCCTTGTTAGAGACAGAACAGCATCTCCCTGCTGCAGTCTTATCATCCTCCGTCCCCAGATATGACCCCTGTGGCACCCTTGGCCAGTGTCCTGGGTGTGGTAAGGAGAAGATGATCTGATGGAGGTGCTTGAGCAAGAGCTAAGAGCCTTTGCAGCATCCCACTTCCACCCATTTCCTGTCTCCTTTGCTCCCATCATGCTGAGGACACTTGTTTCGTGCCCCACCCTGGGCCAGCCCAGAGCACAGCTGTTCAGGTGTTCACTGCCACCCCTTGCAAATGCTGGTGCTGTGTATCCTCTGCCCCACGGGGTCTGTTGTGCCATTGCAGACGCTTGGGGAGGGGACAGGGCTGGCTCTGAGCCTTGCTGTCCCAGCAGGCAGGCACTGGTAACGTGACACATTTTTCTTTCTTTGTGTGAAACCACTGCAGAACATTGGAATACCTGATCAAGCACCTGACTCACCTGGCCTCCTTCAGCAACATGACCAACATGCACACCAGAAACCTGGCCTTGGTGTGGGCTCCAAATCTCCTCAGGTACTGTAGAGATTCCTCTGACCCAGAGCACCGTGCTGAGCTCCAAGGGGAGCGCCAGCATCTGAGCCTGAAGACTCATCACTGGAGGGAAATGCAGACAGAGAAAAGCTGAACAACTAAAGGGCAGAGCAGAGCAGAGCAAACAGCTTTTCTTCCAGGTTGAATAATCTAAGGTTTTACTGCCAGCATCCAAGGAAGCTTGTGGGTTTGTGTGTTTCTTATTAAAAAAAAAAGTTGTTGTTTGCAAGTTGAGCATAGATTTAAAAATGAGGAGTTAACTCATCACTTGGGAATGTTAATGACATTTTCGATGGTGCCAGTGTTTCTGCAGCAGGGCAGGGAGAGACAGCAAGGATCAGAAGGGAGAGAAACAGGGCAGTAATACTACAGACCTGTTCCCAGATCTGCTTGTGCAAAAGTGAGATGAGCTTGCTGGGCTTGAAATGGCAGCCAGTGTCAGATCTCAAGAGCACCAGCTAGTTTTTCATGTTTGTTATGCCTGGCACTCTGCTGTGAAGAAGCCTGGATTAGTTGCAGGCAGAGGTTTGGCTGCTATGTTGTACAGCTAAGCAGAACAAGGAAAAATAGCATCTGGGAAAAAAAAAATTGTATCTTGTCAAAATTCCCTTTCCATCCATCCAATACCCCTGTATATAGAGGAATGAACTATGCAGGGAGAGTCCAGGACTGCAGCTGGGCAGGAGAGGGGTGATGGCAGAGCTGGTGGAGAGAGCCCTGGGCTGGCAGAGGACACTGGCTAGAGAGGTACAGGCCTGAAAAGCATTCTCTAAAGAGTTATCTCCACCTTCTAAATCACAAAAATGGCAGAGCAGGTTCTGAAAATGAATCAAATGTTCACTCTATTGAATATTGTAAAGTGGGCCTTCACTACCAAGACATTTTCATTCTAGCATCTGTCCTTGTCAAAAAAAAAGAAGTCTGTTTCCCTTTGCAATCTTTCGTAAGTACAAGTCACAGGGAGGAGAAGAAAGGAGCAAGCAATGCAACTGCAGTCTCCTTACAGGGTTATCCTCTTGGCAATGCCCCAAGCTCTTATCTAACACACCAGTCATTAACTTTACAAAGGATCCATTGCCCAGAGATAATTTCTTCAGCAACACTTCGGCATGTCAAGATAAGGAATGTTTCTTTGCTGAGAGCAAGATTGAGAATGTGGGGGCACAGGGGGGGCAGAGAAGAGACTATTGGGGCACAGGGCAAAGTATTGAAGAAATTGGCATGGGGAAGACCTGAGCAGAGTCTAAAGGATTTCGCTGAGAGATGATTGAAGCATTGAGTAGGGATTTAGAAGCAGCATTTGAAGGCTTGTGTGTTGTCTTTCAGGCCCAGCCTCGAAATAGCTAAAATAGGAAAAAGGAGAGAGAAGAATGGAGCTTGAGAGTCACAGTTTTACCTGCTGAAGAATGTAAAAGCTAAGTAGGGAAAATAACACATTCAGGAGAGGAGTAACAGAGGTGGCAAAGAAAACAGGGAAAATAATTTTTAAAAGAGTGAAAAGACAAAGAAAGGATGAGAGCCTGTGGGGGAAGGAGAGCAAGAGGTACAGCAGGAGTGGGGAAATCATCCCTGTTGCCTTGCTTGCAGGAAGAAATCTGGTCTGTCCTTGCCAGGGGCTTTGTGTGGCAATGCTCACTACTGGTACACCTCTTTCCTCATGCAGGTCAAAGGAGATTGAGGCAGTAGGCTGCAATGGGGATGCAGCTTTCCTGGAGGTGCGAGTGCAGCAACTGGTGATTGAGTTCATCCTGAACCACGTGGATCAGATCTTCAGCAACAACAGGAAAGCCAGCTCTGCAGAGAACATTGGTAGCAACCTCCCAGACCCACTTCCCATGTCACTTGCTATGTAGTTCATCTCTCCCTTCAACTAATGTTCCAAGCACAGTAACCCTTGCTATCAGCACAGACTTCCCCAAAGACACCTTGAGCCCAATAGCTCATTACTCTTGTCTTCTTCATGCCTATCTTCAACATTCTCTTTTTGAATACTAGCCTCCTTCAGTGTTTTCTCTGGTTGCCTTATGTCTCATTTTTTGTGTGATCTCATGTGGCTTAACCCTGTCCCCAAAAGGAAGACCACCTGACTGATTCTCAGTCTTGGTCTAAGCTTTCTCTCTAAGTCCATCAGCCACAGTCTCAGCTCTTTCCTCAGGTTCCCCCAGTCCTCATACCAACAATACCTGCCCTGCAGCCACCATTTCCACCCAAGTCAGAAGTCACACTCCCGGTAAAAAAATTAATCTTGCATTCCAAAAACTTATATCTTGTTCCTGAGAACATTTTATAAAAGAGATTTATTTTTTTCCTGGGACATCAACAGTTTTCAGAGATGCTGATTTTGCTGTTTAGTGATGGTTTTGTTGGCAAAGATTGGGAAGTGAGAAGGCATGGATCCACAGTGACCTCACATAATTTCAGAAATACACACCTTTTGGTTTTACACACTCAGAAGATCTGTGATACCATCAGAACTTAATTCTCCTGGTTCCTGCACAATCCACCTTTCTGCTTTGCAGCCCTGTGTCAGCTCATTCTGCCCTCCTTTACCTTAACATGGCTTTGCCACTGCCCCCATAAACAGATACTTTCAGTTCCCTGGGCTATCAGTGATACTGCTTTCTCTGGCCCTGAAATGAATCAGAAAGTTAGAAGTAATGCTGGTTTTTAGAACAATCTCCTTCCTGGAACAAGACAAGGAGAAAGATGTGGAAGTGAGAGAAAGATCTAGGCACCAAATTGGGATCAGGGACTGAACTGCTTCAAAACTAGGGGAGGGTGGGGGTGGGATGGAGGAAGGGAGTGAGGGAGGAGAAAAGGGAATGTGTCCTGGTGCTTTTCAGAGACACCTCCTTCACACAGAAGTGTCCACAGCAGAGGAAGCAAATCCACACAACACAGCCTTTGGCTGGCAAGCATGGCCCCTGCTGGGAGTGTACTCAGATGGATAAGGTTGCTGGGGAGCTGAAAGGCTTATCTGACAAAAAGCCTTTCTCCCTGCACGTGCCACTTCTTTCTCCCCTCCACAGGAGACGTTCCAGTCAAACAAAGTCATGAAGCTCTTGCTCTCTTCTCTCTTCACCCCAGGCTGGAATGTATTTTCTTGCTTTTCAGAGAGCACATCAGTTGTGAAAAGTTTGACCCTCCCCTCGGTCTCCCTGCCAATGAAACTGGTGAGCCTAGAAGAAGCACAGGCACGGAGTCTGTCTGCATCCCACCCTGCTCGGAAAGAGAGGAGAGAGAACAGCTTGCCTGAAATTGTGCCTGTAATTGGGTCCCTCTTCCACACAGTTGTTGACCTTCCTGACAGCAAGTAAGTGCCAAGAGGAGTGTAAAGTGCAAACAAAAAAGTGCAGGTTCCCCAGTGTGATTGGGAATGATCCTTTTGCTAACGTGATACCCGCACACCTGCACTCACCTGAATCCACAGCCACTATCCAAAGAAAATTCTGTGTCCTTCTCAAAAGAGACAGAGCTGCTCCTGAGAACTCTTGCAGCTGCTGGGTTCATAACTTCTCTAGTTCTCATCTCTCCATCAGGGCAGAACCTCACAGACCTCCTGCAGGATGAATGAATTGTATTTGCATACTTGTGGCAGCTCAGAATTTGGCTAAACACGGGATGAGCATGGAGCAGGTTGGGGCACAGCTCATCTACAAGTTCCACCTGCTGGTGGCTGGTCCAGGGCACGCCTGGTGCCACTGACCTGCTCCAGCATCTTCATTCTCCTGATTCCTGTGCAATTACAGCCAAGCAGAAGGCTGATTTTGACTCCCAGCATGGAGAGATATTTATGTAGTGGCACCTATGCCAGCTATGTCTATGCCAGGAGAAGAGTCCAATTTCAGCTGAGGTTGCTGCAGTTGTTGGCACAGCTGCCCAGAATAAGTATTTATCTATTGGTCTATCTAACTGTTAATATACAGCCACTCTACTGCTTGGGTCTGATAGATTATAGCCTCTGCAGCAGGAGGCTCATTAATCTACTGACCCAGAAAGCACCAGAACAAAGATATTTGCTGGCACTTGATATATTAAAGCAAAAAGGAGTCATCTAACAGAATACTGGCAAGACAATAGCCAGCTTAAGACAAAAGGATGTATTGCCCCTCTAGAGTGCCTTCTCCTTTCTCATTTGAAAAGTCCTATCCCCAGGATATTAATCCCCTCTGTAGGACTGATTTGTACTTTTCTGAGTACTGATCAGAAAGAAAAAGCAAAAATATGGGGATAGAAAGCCCAGTGTGGAGAGCAAGACAGGGAGATAAGAGAATTCTTGCTCTGAAAGAGGGGAGATTGAAGGAGGAGTCAGAATGAGTATGAAGGAAGTGAAATAGAGCTTCATGCAGAAATACATATCCAAGAAAAAGATTGCATTAGAATGAGCAGCTTCTTTCTGCATAAAGCTGGGATTTCCAAAGAGACACAGGGAACTGGTGTCCCACTTCCTCTGACAGTTATGAGAAATTGATTTAGTTCCCTTAAGCCTCCTCCTGTTTGCTTAGTACATTATACTTTCATATGAATATATAACACCTGTGATTAAATTAATGTTGGCCTGAGAAGCTTTAATAGCTAGTTTTCATTAAGGAATAATTTTATTTTTGCCATAAGACATGGTCTTTAAAGCATAACTTTGTGCACTGAGCAATAGTACCAGTTCCATCAGTTCTCTGGAATTTATCATACATTGTGTCATTAAAACCTGTTAAAAAGACACTTTTTATTTGCTGTATTGCAGGATAGCCTGAGCCTTGGAAACGTCTCCTTTCTGGAGACAGGCATGGTTGATTGCTCAATCACTGTTGCTGTAGAATGATGCCAGAGCCAGCTATCTGAAGGCTTAGGTGTCTTTCCATCCATGGAATGGTTAAATCAGCAGTACAGATAAATCACTTAGAGAGTGATTGCTACCTCTATAGCCAACAAGGGTTGGTTGTATAGCTATGCCTTGCATGCTTTAGAATTAAAAGAGGTGTGAGAAGAAAGAAATGGAATGTGTTGAGGGGAGACAGCTCAGAGGCCTTTGGAGGGTATTAAAAAGGTAAAAGTCTCTAAAGTTTGGTGACCACCTGAGCCTTTTTTCCTTCCAGGAGGAAATTATCAACCAAGTCCAAGAAATGGAAGTCAATATTTAATTTGGGCCGCTCTGGCTCAGAATCAAAGTCCAAACTGAGTCGAAATGGGAGTGTCTTTGTAAGGGCACAGAAGCTCTCTGGTAAGAACACACTTTCCAGCTGAGTGTTTCTCTCTGAAGCTCTCTCTTGTGTGTTGGTAGTATGGGGCAACCTGTAGCCACTTGCCACTAATACCATAGACTTGAGATCCTCTAATGGGGTTGTGCTTGTTACCTGTTTTCATGCACATCTCCTTTTCCTGTGATGGCAAGAAACACCCTTTCAGGAGGATTTGACAGACAGCTACAGTAAATATTGCATTTTGGTACCTGATAAATGGGCTCCTGTTGTCCAGCTGTTGAGTTTGGGGACTAGGAAATGTTTATGGGTTAGTCCATTTTCCCAGCCCAGCCAGTCTCTGCCTCCTAAGGCTCATTACATGGCACTGGGTGAATGGCTGTCCTTCTAGGCTGTCCTTCCACTAAAAGGCAGTAAAGAACCAACTGCATTTAGTGTCTTTGTGAAAAACTAGGCACCAGGAGTGCCTACAGCTCTGGCTCTCAGCACTCTGAGGGAAGCCATTGCTTTTGCAGAATTTACAAGAGAGAAGTTGTCTTTTCTCCTGGCTGTAATCCCAAGTTGTAACCTCTCCTGAGCTGCAATCTCTTGAACACTCTGCTTCCTAGAAGATCACATGGCAGTGCCAGTTCCCAGTGTTAAAAAATGATGACTCAAGCTCTAAAAATCATGAACTTGACTTAAAAGTAATCACATTTTTAAAAAGAAAGCATGCCCTTTTAATTTGAATTCATAAAGAAATGTTTTGGGTTTATATGTTCTAGATTTTTTTAGTATCTCCATGCCAAGGAATTTACTTTCTACAGGGAGATGAAGGTGGATGTTTTATTTATATAATCTCATTACTCCAGGAGCTGGTGTTTGCAGGACCACTGCCTAACATTGCAAGACTTAAAATAAAATAAATGTTAGCAACATTAGCTATCACTTCATATAAGAGTGGCTGTATTTGGATCAGAAATCCAAGTGCTGGATCCAGTTCTTTTTGGACCTCTGCCTTCCCCATGTTTTGCATGTACATATGGCTTCACACAGGGTGCTCGTGACAGACTTTAAAATAGCTCTCGATCCTATTTTGATCATGGGATCACCTTCTCACCTTGATAAGGAACACTCTGTCTCAAAATAGTGCTAACCCAAGGAGGCCCAGGAATGACGGCAGCCCCAGTGGTCGTGGAGGCTGAGCCTTGTTCCAAGGACAGAACTGAGTGACAGGGGGCTGGACATTTTCACCAGCAGGAACACACAAATGCACAGCCACCAGCAGAGTTTTCAGCACTGAAACAGTGTTTTCAGAAGCAGACCTTTTGTGCTGCTGTGTTACACTTCTCAGTGCTCTCTGCTTACAGCCTAAAGTGAGGGAACAGACGAAGTTGCTGCTGGAACTCAGCACATGCTTTAGCACAGCTTGAGTCTGTGCACACAAATCTGTGACTCGCATAAATTGTGACTTACACAGCTCCCCAGCTTGAATTCTGTTCCTCCTGGAAAGCAGAAACACTGCTCAAGACATCACGTCCTATGAACGTAAAAAGTAGCCAGGACTCCATATAAATGTAAAAGGTAGCTGGTGTTTCTCCTATGGTTATGCGAGAGTCAGAGCTAGAAGCCTCAATTATGTAAACAAATGAAGTCCAACAAGCCTGCTCACTTTCTGCTTTACCTACTTTGTGCAACTCTGTAAACAGCAAACTTAACTCCCAGACATTTTCCAGATCTCCATGGACTGTTTTTGGGCTGCCAGAGACTAACTTGTCTTCCTTGCCAGCTACGTTTCCCCACCTCCCTTCCTTTTTCAGAGCAGTAACAGGTACAAGCTTCCAAAACCTCTCAGGAACAGACCTGTAGAGTGTATAGTAACAAATGACAGCTTGTTTCTGGACAAGCAAGTCCAGTGAGGATGGCCAGCAAAATAGGTCACTTACTGCCCTCAGAAATTTCCTGGAGTTCTTGCTGGAGGCAGGGTATGCTCACATCAGCAAAAGAGCTGGGAGTGCAACGTAAAAATAACCCAACATTTGCTATCAGCAATGAGAGGTGAGAAGGCATTTATGTCAGTTTAGTTAAAAAGCCCCCCACAACCAATAGCCTGACTAAGTTGGGAAGGGGAGTGGCACATGACAGCTTTGGGGATGCTTAACTGCTTCAGAGTGGAGGTGGTGTTGACTGGCTGGGTTAAGTATAGCTCTCCACATGTCCAGCAGGTGCAAAGCTGTTGTTAGCACTAGCAGATCCCCAGCTGTGTGGACAAGTGTTGTGGGTAATAAGCCATGTGGTGTAGATACATGGGGGAATGCTTGGAAATGGAAAATGTCTGCCTGGCATGCCTGTCTATATGTATGCAGCCTTTGATCTTTATGGGCTGAAGCCTGCAAAGGCACAGGATCTGATACCTGCTTCTAAAACTCTTTTTCCACAGAAAAAGCAACTATTCGGCCTGCAAAAAGCATGGACTCGTTGTGTTCCCTGCCAGTGGAAGGTGAGACACCCCTAGCCTATACTCTAAGGGGGAAGGATTGCAGCTCTGCATTTTCAGCAGCATGGATCACAGAATCACAGAATGGTTTGGGCTGGAAAAGGCTTTAAAGGTCTCCTAGTTCCAACCCCCTGCCATGGGCAGGGACACCTTCCCCAAGACCAGGTTGCTCAATGCCCATCCAACCTGGCCTTGAACACTGCCAGGGATGAGGCATCCACAGCTTCTCTGGACAGCCTGTGCCAGGGCCTCACCAGCCTCAGTGGATGCTGCAGTCTGTGTCTGTCTCACCATGTTGTGTATCTTCATATGCTTATGCCATGGCTGCTGATGTGTGCCCCCACCTCTGTGTGCATGCCTTTTTGACTCTTTTCTGTGTTGTTTATCTCAGTGCACCCACCTGAGAACTACCACGGTGTTTAGCTGCATCTTTATTGGCAGTTGGATTGCTTTGATTTCTTTCTTGGTTATTCTGGGCACAAAAAATCCCATTCGTAGATGAAAAAGGCTTACAATAAGCTAACAAATCCTGGTGTGTGCATTGTGGGCAGTATGTATGTGGGCAGTATGTATGTGGGCAGTATGTAGCCCTAGACTTGGCTGCATCTGATAGAGAAGGGTGTCTAATAAAGCTGATTTCCACTGGAGGGCATTCAATCCAGTGCTGCCTGCCCATTTTGAAGGAGGCCCTAGGGCTAGAGCATAGAAGGTCTTCAGTACATAGTGTCTCCATCTATCTGGGGAGATGTGAGTGTTCACCAGGGCAGGACTCATCCCTGGAGGGATTGAGGAGGGCTCCTCACAGAGGAAGTTTGTTTGCTAGTGCTTTGCTTCGCACTGACTTGCTCCTGTGTTCCCGTCTCTAGGGGAGGATGACAAAAGCAGGTTCAAACGGTCAGTGACTACTGGAGGATTCTTTGTTCCCACGAAGATACGGACAGGAGGCACAGGCAGCTCATATGACCTCAGCAAGGAGAATGAGTGGGAGCGGGAAGGATCTGCCATGGGGGCCAAAGGAAGTTCAGAGCTGGCTGGGGAGAAAGGTCCTCCCTGGACACCACAGGTGAAGTCACCCCCTGAGCAGCTGAAGGTTTTCCGGGTAGCAGAGGATGCTGAAAATGAGCAGACCTCAGCCAAAGGAGTGCTCATGTTCTACACCTCTGAAACAGCCACCAAGTCAGGCTTTCCGAGCAGCCTCTTTCCCTTGGAGGCCTCCCCTCGTCACCAGAGGAAAGCCCTGAACATCTCGGAGCCATTTGCTGTTTCTGTCCCACTGAGGGTATCCGCAGTCATCAGCACCAACAGCACACCCTGCCGCATGCCCACCAAGGAGAAGCATTCCCTTTCCAGTCTAGAGGAGCTGTCTTCTCTGGTGGAGAGCACAAGCCCCTCTGCTCTGGAGGCAGGGACCCACACAAGGACAGAGCAGGCAGCAGAGCGCAAGGAGAAACAGTCGGGGCCAACTCTGCCAGTGGCAGCATCCAGAGGTAAATTGTCTTAAGGAGAGGATATGGATCCTCAGTCGGGCTGCTGGAAGTGCCCTGCAGCTTGCTGGTGTGGAGGTTTCTCCAGCCTGGCTTGTGGCAGGAAAGAGACCAACCTACAGCAGGGTGGGTGTTGACTCTGACAGCAGGCCAGGGTGGTGCTTGTTGCAGCAAGGAGTCTGGGGAGGTGGGTGACCTCCCAGAAATGTCTGGGTGTGCCTGGAGGGGGCTCTTCAGCTTTATTAGTTGGTGCTGGCTCTTAGCAGCACTGCTTTGTCCCAGGGCACAAGTTCTCACTCTCAAATAGTTACATTGTTCGTTTGTGTTTCTGATCCAGGCTCTCCTCCTGAGGAGCTGGTGGCAGCCAGGAAACCTGAATCCTCGGAAACTCCACAGCCAGTGGCAGAAAATCAGGAGATGTGTGGGCAAAGCAGCTGCACAAGTAGCACCAGCAGCCCTCAGCAGTCCTCAGAGCAGAGTCCCACCTTGGAGCAAACACCAGCTTTGGAGTTCTGTAAGGGGCCACTCCCAGCAGACAAAGCAGAGCAGGGACAGCTCAAGGTGAAGGATGTCTCCTCAGAAGGCAGCTGTGACCAGCAGGAGACTGAGATGGCTAAGACAGAAGAAGGATCGCGCCTAAGAGATGTGGTAAGGAGGAAGGCATGAGAAAGGTGGGGGACCATGTCGTGGTAGTGACTGGGAGGTTGTTTAAAGTTTCATTGTGTGTCTGTAGCTGGGAAAACTCAGTCTGTGACTTAGGCAAAGCAGCACCAAGACTTGACCATGGGCTGATTTACTTCACTTCTATGAAGTCACCGTGTGGTGATTTACCTTTATGTAACTACCTACTGTCCCCTTTTGGTCATCTTTTCCAGTAACTGTACAATTTCAGTCTGTACCATCTGTCTGCTCTGAGACTCTCCAGATGTGAGACTGTCCGGATGTCTGAGCATTTTGACCCGTGGTCTCTGAATTCCCCTTCTAATTTTGCTATCTCATTTGTCCTGGGCAGCCTGAACAGTCCTTTTTACTTCCATTCTCTACACACAATTTTATTTTTAAAATTCTTACTATTTTTTGCCTCCTCTGTATCTCTAGCAAAGCCTTTTCACCAAGTTTCTTACAGCGATACTCATCTCTGGACAGCTATTTAAAGATCTGTTGGCATAGCTCCTTGAATAGATTATTCATTTGAGTTTGTGTGCAGTTTGGGAATGCATATTCTCTGGCAAGGCCAAGTGAGCCTGAATGGGAATTGCTGAGAAATGGGCTGGAACATTCCAGCTACTCATTCAGCTCACTATTTCAGTGTATCTGTCCAGGCCTCCTTTTGGCTGCACCTCAGACCTTCTCCTCCATAAACCCACTTGTTTATAGATGTATTTTCTTCCTTGAACTGGTAGCAGTCTGTGTGTCTGTGTTTCTGTACCCGTGAGTGTGCTCATCCAGGAGCCTGGCTGTTCTGGGAGGGCTGCTTGGGGAAAATGGAGGGGTATTTATTGGAAGTTGTGAGCTCCCAGGTGATGGCATTTCTTCTGTTTTTCAGACTGAGGAGGACCTGGCGAATGCCCTTCTAGACCCACTGTGGCCAGAGATACAGCAGGAACTGAAAATTATAGAACCTGAAGAGGAGCTCTTGCTCTTGCCAGCAGCTGTCCCCAAGACAAGCCCAGTTTCTGAATCCTCTTCTCCAGTACAAACAGAAAGTCTTTCCTCTGGCCCAGGGCAGAGTACAACACTCGCTGAGCAGAAATCTGAAAGCAGAGCATCACAGATAACTCAGGTGCCTTTATTTGGTGGCAGTGGCGTGGAGCAACAAGACAGCCTCCCCAGCTGCCAGTCTGATGCAGTTGCACAGCAGAGTGGTGCTTCAGCCCTACCCAAACTGGGCGCTCTTCCAACCAGCACAGCCACTCCAAAGAACCACCACTCAGTGGTGGACAGCAGGAGTGAATGTCTCGCTCCTACCCTCGACTGGAAGCTTCATGGTCAATCAGAATTTAGTGAGATTGCCCCAAGTGATGGATTTTCTTGTTCCAAAGGAGCATGTCCAGAATCAGGGAAAGAAGAAGATAGCACTTGCCAGCTGCAGAGGGAAAAGGATGGTCTTACCAGAGTCCAGACTCAGAGGGAGAAGCATGAGATAATGACTACTGATGAAAGGGACACATTCTCCTCCAAGGCACTGAGTGGAGCTGGAATCCAGGAGGTGAAGGAAGGCAGTACTATTAGCAGAACCCAGGATGCTGGTGACCAGGATGATGAGGATGCCTGGACAGATAATGTGCAGAGCTTAGAACTTGTGGAGCCATGGGAGGATCACCAGTGGGTTACAAGCCCTCTCCATTCCCCCACTTTTAAGGACTTTCAGGAGAAAATGACACAGGAGTTTCACCCACAGAGCCAGAGAGCAGAGACAAGCCTTTCCCTTAGACCACGGTTCAGTCGCAGCCTCTCCCTGGACAGTAAAGACACAGTGCTGAGTCTGTGGACTACCCCCTTCTCTTTCATAGATGCCACTGACCAGCAGCAACCATGCAGTGACATTCTGCATTCAGGGACTTGTGAGCTGTCCAAAACACAACCCATGTCCCCTTCTAGTTTGGGTAAAGCTCTGCAAGGTGGGAATGGCCCAAGTCCTCCAGATGAACCTTCAAAACCTGAGTACCCTCTTATCAGGGAGAAAGCACCAACTGAGAAAGCAGGACCCTCCAGAGTCCTTCTTTCAGAGACAGACGAAAAGAAAGTGCATGTGAGTAAAGAAAACCCTTGGAGCTCAAAGTTGTCCTTGCCACACCAAAATAGCCCAGGCAGTTCCTCACAGACAAAGAACACAAAGGAAGAGTTATCCATCTCTCAGGACACTGCCCTGGGAGGAGAGACTGTCACCAAAGCATTGTGTTCTGCTGCTGAGTCACAACTGAGTAATAAAGGTGAAGAAACACCTCGCAAAGTAAAGACCAGGCCTTCATCCCTCAACCTGGATTCACTCCTCCCAGCCCCAGATTTCTTCACATTTGAGAGCCTGTCCATGCCATCTGCCCCTGGGAACCTCCTGTATGGGCAGAAGGAAGTAAAAAGCAGTGATTCTGTCCCATCCCTGCCGACACACTGCCCTGCTGCCAGTAGAGGTGTTCCCTGGGGGTCTCGTTTCAATGCCCCCGTGGATCTAGACTTGGATTACCTAGCAGTGGCCCATGCCACCACTGGCCGTCGTAACTCTGCCCCGGTCAGCGTGTCAGCAGTCAGGACCTCCTTCATGATTAAGATGTGCCAGGCTAGAGCGGTGCCTGTGATACCGCCCAAGATTCAGTACACCCAGATCCCCCAGCCCCTGCAGGCTCAGAACACTGCTCCAGCTGCTGAGAAGAAGGAAGCAGAAGCCAAGCAGGCCATCAGGCAAGCTCCACGGGTGGCATGGAGCCACCTGGAGGCCCCCAAGAGCCCGCTGACAGAGAAGAAAGCCAAAGCAGAGAAAGAAAACAGTGACCCGGCTCAAAAGGACTCAGCCTGTCCTTGGCATGGCAGCCTTGGCTCTCCACTGGAGCCGTCTCAGTCCAGTCATCACCCTGCTCTGGATGCCCCTGTTCTGCGCCGAAAGCGCACCTCTGGCGGGGAGACAGCTGGAGATAACCCACAGTCTTCAAAGATAGAGAGGCCATCGGGGTTCTCCAAACCTTCCTACAGATCTAGGCCTGGGAGGCCCCAGAGTCTGATTCTCTTCAGTCCCCCTTTCCCCATCATGGACCACCCCAGCTCCTCAGCAGACTCCAGGGTGTTGTTGTCACCCATCAGGAGCCCCACTCAGACCACCTCTCTGAGCCCCATTTGTGGCGATCTGTCCGACCCTGCGCGGACAACGCCTGAAGGGGTGACGCTGCGGAACAAAATGACCATCCCCAAGAATGGCCAGAGACTGGAGACCTCTACCAGCTGCTTCTACCAGCCCCAGAGGCGCTCTGTGATTCTGGATGGACGAAGTGGGAGGCAGATTGAGTAGCAGCTGTTTCTCCTATTCTTTTTCTGTGATGGTTGGAGTGGGAGTGTCCAAGACCAACTCTGTTGCCATTTTGCTGTTGTTATGACTATTCTCTGCAAGATGGACCTGAATCCTTTATGGTTTCCTGCAAAGCTTTTGCTATGGAAGGTCACAGTATCTTTGTCGTGCTTTTTGTTCCCCTTGTCTCCCCTGCCCAGTTCCTCACTGTCTGGTTTTTTTGGTAAGCCGGTCCCAGGGAACTTGCATTTCTCACACCTATTTTCTAACAAGCCCTGTGAAATTCTCATCCTCCCTATGGAAAAAAGGAAAAGTAAATCGCTGTATAATTAGAAAATAGGGCTGAGAGGAAACACTCTTACAAAGCACTGCAGCCCAGGATGCAGGGGCAAAACATCTGCTGAGGAGCTAAGTCCAGATGTTTGGGAACTCCTACCATTGTTTCCCAGACACCAATGAAGGACTTTCTGATTAATCAGTGTAAATAAACAGTGCAGGAGGCTGGGGATAGCTGATGAGGAAGGTGAAGCTGGCATGAGCAAATCACACAGGGAGTGAGACACCCAAGGATGTTCCAGTGATAAACATACAACCTGAAGAGACTGCCTCCAGCTGTCTCCTTGCAACAAAGGAGATGCTCTTTCCAGCATGTGCAAGGGCTGGAATGAAAGCAGCTGGACAGGAAATGCCTAGCTGTTCTTTTAGTCTTCCAAGTCTTGCTCATGAGTTTTGTGTGCTCAGTCACACCTTCCTGGGGCACACGAGATCTGTGTGGCTGAGGAATGAGTGTGCAGCTGGCTTCCCAGTGGTAGAGACCCCTCAGGCTGATAGCAATGAAAGCCAAGGCAAGGTCATAACAAAGGCCAGTATCAACTATTTTCATCATTGCTTAAAGCCAGATGACACCTCTGCAGCTATCTCCAGCTGAGCTCCACACTGCCAACAGCAGACAAAAGCAAGAGGATCTTCTTATTTCCACATCCTTGGGCTACTGCCCTCTTGCACCCTGACTGACATATCTTTGACCCTTGGTCTTTCATTGCCACTGTGTGGCATGTCCCCAGGTGCTTCTTCTCCATTTAAACTTCCTCTCCTATGATTTTACACTGTTTCTTTGAGAGCGTGGCTGGTTGCCACCTCCCTGGACCTCAGTGCTTTCAGATTGATTAAGAGTATGGTAAAGAGGATGATTTGTGGGACTGCAGAACTGATCATGAACAAGTCCTGAGAGGGGGATTTGAAGTGAATTAAACTCTCTCCTGAAGGGAACATTAATGTTACAGGCAAATACATGTTCAGATATGCAACAGCTGCCATGGGAATAGAATTAAAGCTTCCTTTATAAAGCCTCTAACTCTGCATTCACCACAGGCTCATCTATTGCCTGATCTATGGCTGTGGGCGATGGCAAAGTCAGATACAGCCTGTGCTGTCTCTGCAATTTAAGTGTCCCTGGTGACTACGGAGGAGATGGGAACACAGTTGCTGCCAGCACTGAGATTGTCCCTGTAATGTGCTTGCAGGGGCCATCATTCCTGGAAATGTCTGAGTCCGTAGGCCCTCAGATGGGTACGATGGGCTGTAGTTTAAGCAGTAAACTGTTAGGAGGTGCTATAGCCACCACAATGAGTGTCAGCCAGAATTTCCCCAAAGATGTGAGTTTAGGGCTTTGTTTTCTGAAGCACTGGCAATTTCCAATGGTTAGTAAACTCAACCCATGAGCTTCTAGTCTGTACTGACTGTGTCACTTTATTAGTGCCATTGTGGCTGGAGGGCCCTGAGCCCCCCCCCCCATACAGGGCTCTCTCTGAACTCTTTGATTGCTAAAGGAGAGATATACTGGAGTATTTTTGAGAATTCTGGGCCTACAAATGCAACCGATGTATCTTCAGCAGAATTTTCTCCTTCCATATCCGAAGGGAATGTGAAAAAACATGAGGGCTTTTCCTTGTCACCAGCTGCAGTCTTTGACCCTCCCCACTGCACTCTTTATTTGTGTATAGTGCCACATGGGAACAGAGCAGAAAACTAAGTCCCTGCTGTCAGTTTTGTTGAGGGAGATTACTAAACCAGATGAGAGCCTGGAGTTCTTGTTTGGGTCCATGTTCTCTCAGAGGCAGCAGCCTATGCTTTACCTGGGCAAGCTGTGGACAGCAGGCCCAGAATATGCCGCTTCATGACAATTGTATTATTCTACTCCCAGACCATAATATGCCTGTGCAATCTCTTATTAAAACTAGGGAATTTCCAGTTCTTCCTGCTCCTCATAGTTAGCACAGCTCCACACTGCATTTACATGGCACTGCCTCATGAGAAAGCTTTTAATCACTGTGGCTGGCTTAATGACAAAGGGAAGGTGTGATACGAGGTGTTGTGGTAAGGTTTTAGAGGAAGTAAAATTTGTGGAAATGATGTCCAGTTTTTTTTGGCATCAACAAAATAGTTTACTTTGGGCAAGGACTTACAGTCTCTCAGTTCCTAGAAGTTTTGACTGCCAAGGCACCTGGAAGGGAGCTAGAGAAGCTCACGAAGTAATGCATCAAACAGAAAAGAAAATGTGATGAAACCTTGGCATGTTAAAACAATTTTTTTCCCCTCCTTATTCTCGTATAAGCTGATCTATGAACAAAAAATGAGGTCTGGCAATTTGTATATAATACACTGTCTCAACTCTTAACAGCATTCCAGTAAGTAATAGTGCTTTTGGCAAAAGTGGTGAAACTCCTGCAAGAGAAAATTATTAGAAATCTTTACTTGATATTAAAGATCAGCCTCAACTAAAATCTGTATCCAGACTATACTTTTTAAGGATGTTTAAGAATCTGAACTCAGATCTGGGTCCTGGATTTTGATTAAGCAGAGATGCTGTAATAATATCTCTATTTTGTAGCTTGATCCCATTTCTTATCTACAATTTCATCTCCAGCCTTCAGCTGATGTATCAAGAACACTTAAAGTAAAGCCCCAGGTCCTGCAGAGATGAAAGCATGTTCTTGGTTGCAAGGTGCCTTGTTGTGCAGGTGTCATCATTCCTCACTCCAGACTCAGCCTTCTGCAGAGCCTGTAAAGCTTGGTGATGGATCCATGCTGATACTGGCACCTGCAGTCACCTGAAGGACCAGAGCTTGGGAGTTGGACAGGACCAGAAGACAGATGCCATCTCCCATTGAATGGTGCTGCCTGGGTGGCAGGAGCTTCCTGAGATCCAGCTTTACTAAGCTATCCCCAGTGTCAGTTTCGGGGTCAGACCTGATCTCTTTAAGAAAGGATTTTCTTCTTTCTTGTGGTTTTTCTTCTTAGTTTTTGATTTGTTTTCTATTGTTTTTGTTTTTTGGGGGGTTTAGTTTCTGTTTTTCCTTTGTTTATCTGTGAAGCATTATGAAGAGGGATAGATCAGATTTATGGGAGACAAGTCTGGCCCAAGAGAGCCAAGCTAGTTTTTCTTGGTATTACTGAAAGGACCTTCCTAAATAGACTGGCTCATCATCTGCAGCTCCACAAGGATCACTTCAGAGACCCTGCAGTACATTTCAATTCTCCTGAGACTGTGAAAAGTAAAGGCTATTCCCCAGTTTGCAGATGGCCCCAGTATCAGACATGACAAAATATCACCAGCATGTGTTGCTTGTGAACTTTTACCAGTGGAAAGCAAGTGAGTAAATTTCACTTATTCTTCCCATGTAGTCAGAGGGTTGGTGCAGCTTCTCTTAAACATAGTTCAGAGGGAGAGGGCTGAGCTGGCAAAGGTGAGAATCCCTGATGGAAAGGAGGGGCATGGATAATGTTAGCTCATGTGGGAGCTGCCTCACTGGCAGGAGAGGAAACAGAAATGAAGATTGTATTTTACCTTATAAATGCCAGTCCTCTGGGCTGTCCATCTCATGCTATCACTGCAGAAAGACTGAAGTGCTTAATTCTTTTGCCTTTAGAGTTTCAGAGGAACTTAGGTCTGTATTAGAGAGCATCCATCTACAACATTTTCCCCCATCCAGAGTCCAAATGGTGCAATCAATATCTTTTTTTCTTTCTTTATGGATTCTGAAACGCCTGTAATGGTGAATATTTTTTAAATTTATATATATATATATAAAAGATCATTCTATATAAATGTATTAAAAAGGAAGTGTAATTAAAATGAAGGAATTTCCTAAATAGTATTTTACACATCTGTGATACTTGGGCTGATGCATGGGACTGTTTTCTGCTGCTACGTTTGCAGCACTGAGAGTGTGAGATAAATGGCTTTTTGCCCACAGATTAGCTAATTAGTTCTGGTTAATCTGTGGTGGGCAGAAGGCCTGAATCTGCCTTCCTCAGAAGGATCTTGCCCTGGGAAGGAAGTGACAAGATCAGGGGAGACCAGAGTTCAAGGGTTGATTTAGCTTTCCACCACAAGCTTTTCCCCAGTCCTTGAAAATGCAAGCAATCTACTGAAGCATATACCACCTTTCAGGCATGCCCAGGTTTTGCAGTTGTCCCTTTTGCTTCTCTCCATCTCTAGAAAAAAAAGAATAAAAATCTCTAGGGGTGGGGGGAGAAGCTGCAGCTGATCCCGATTTCGTTTAACCTGTGCTTGCCCCTAATTGATGTAAAGGCTTGGTGATAAGTAATGCTGCTCCAAGCAAGGAATGGAAAACTTCCCATTGAGTTCAACTGGAGATGGAGTAGGACTTCAACAGCCCCAGAAAGGAAGGATGGCAGAAGGCAAGAACTTTCTGAGGGTTCCATGCAGCAGTCTAGACCTTGGATCTTGTGCTTGCAGCCACTAGTCCCCTTTGAAATATTATTTGCTGCCAGGTCAAGAGAAGGGCTGGAAGCTGGACACTATGAAGAGGACTGTCTCCATCCCATGGGCCCTGGTTTGTGATTATTTTTCTTGCTAGCTCTGATGAATTGCAGTTTTGTTAAGCTTTTTTCTCTGTGTGGACTTGCCTGCCTCTGTGCCTGATTGTTTAAAAAAAGAAAAGAAAAACAACAGCCACAAAAGAAAGATGTTTTGCCAGGTCTCAGCCATGAGATTAAACTGGAGTTTTTATAAAAACAGATCTGTGCCCTAGTGATGTTTTGTAACATTTTATTATTTTTCTGGATTTGATTTATGAATGCAGTGCAAATGCTTTTGTCATCCTCTGATACGGAGTTTGAGCCCCTCTTTTGTTTTGTGAGTGGCCAGGGCACTGATCTGGGTTTGTGCGGGCTTTGATGGTGGGGATTAAAGGTTAGGGCCTGACCACACACTCTTCTGATTGGAGGTTATGGGAACTGCACTTGCTTTGCAGCTCTGAAGATGAAGTGAGGGCTGGGAGATTTCTGTAGAATTAATGGTATCTGAAATGCTTTAAAATTTTCAAAGGTAAAATTGTCTTTTTTCTTACCATTTCTCGTTCTACCAGGCTGAAGTTTCAGTGGTGTGCTACCATGTCCTCCCATTTAGCATACCTGCAGAATTCTGCCTTGCCTGTGATAATGCAGAGCAACTCAGAGTAGAGTATGGAAAAACTTTGTGATCCCAGTGCTTGTACAGCAGAAGCCAAGCTGGAACAGGAGAAGTTACTATGAAGGCCTCTGGTGCATCATGTATGCACTTCTGTTGATTTGTAAAGGACAAGCAAGAACTTAAACAAATTATGAATTTAGTTCCTTGGCTCTCACTGACCCAGTCTCTGAGCTGTAGCATGGAAGCAAGTATTGTTATTATGTGTCTCTAATTCCATCCTGGGAACACAGAGAGAAAAAAAAAACAGGGGTGTTCTTGTGCTTGTAGCCTCAGTGGACATATCTGCAGCACAGCTTGCTCCGTGTTCTCCCTAAAAGGCAGATGAATCATCAGGTTAAATTAAATATTTTTTTTCCTACTCAGCTGCTGAACTCAGGGCTTGACTCCCTTTCCTACCTCCTTCATGACTTCAGTTTCCCTTTAGGAAAATGCCTGGGTTGTGCTTCCTGCTTACCATGGCAACTGGCACACAAATTGAGAGAGAAAACCATGTTTGTTGGAGTCTGGAATTGTTGTTAGCCAGAGCCAATTATTACTGCTGTATGAGAACCAGTATTTTCCTATTCTTTGTGCCACAGAGTCTAGCAGTGGCTTGGCCATAACGCAAGGGGAGAATCGCAGACTGCCCCACAGCATTCCCATGGTTATGAAAATTAGGCAAAAGGCTCATGCTCCAGTCAGCACTGTACCCTAAATCACGGTGCTTAAACATATGGAAATGCTTGAACACAATTTCAGCCAGTTTCTTTTGCCTGCCTGACTCAGGGCAATGCCCTGTGTAGGTTGTATTGGAAGCCACAGCTACAACATCTTGGATACTTTCAGCTAAGCCAAAACCAGGATTAAGCAAATTCCCACCCTGGCTGTTAACCAGGAGTCAACCTAGCCCAGTGCCAAGGAGCATTTGACACTGGTATCTCATGCATCCTCACTGCAACACAAAAGTCCAGCAGCTCTGGGCACCAGGACATCCCACTGGTATCCCACTGGATGGGGCTAAAGGTCAGCTGGCAGCAAAGGGGAGGCAGGCAGTGTGGGGAAGGGAGACTGGCACAAGGCACCACCACCAACAAAAAGAACAGAATCATAACAGCCAAGATGGAGAAAGGCAGTGAGATTTCTGAGTTCATATTCCATCTGAGTAGGATAAAGTTTTCAAAGAACATGCCTCACCACAAGGGTAAAGGATGAACAGTTTCAGAGATTAGAAATGAATGGGATCTGCAAAGCTCAGAGGTGCCCAAGTCCTGCTGCCCTCAGAAGTTAGACACAGTGTGAGTGTTAAAACTAATGTTTGCCTCACTCCATAATTAAACAGGGTAGGTATTTTCTTATGTTTTATTAGCAGACTGCAGTGTGAGATGAACTACGTTTTGCAAACCTAGACAACTCCTAGGAATTACATTTGCAATTTGGGTCCAGATCCATCTTAAAATGGGACCTGTTTTCTTCCATAGCACATCTGCTGCAGAGGGTACACCTCTCTGTCATTTAAATCCCTTATCTGAAAAGACCAGGAAATATTTGAATTCAGTGAGAGGAAATGACTTCCAAAAAAACTTTGTGGCTGCTTAAGAAAGAACCACAAGGTACAAAAACATGGGAACAACCAGAGCTGGAGAAAGGAGAATAACACACATGATGATTATTAAACAGAGGAAGTTTCCAGATAAGTAAAACTCAAAAAACTCCACACCCAGCTATAAGATTGAGTTGAACCAGTCTGAAGAATATCAGGCAACATTTCATAACAATCAGGAAGAATAAAGCAGCAAAAATGTGTGCTCACAAACCACTTCACTTTTTTTTTGCACTGTGAGGTAATTTACTTTAAACACCAAGGGTCAGACAGTGTACAAGGACTAGGCTGGTTATTTACAGGGATTTTTTGAAGTGACTTGGCTTTACAGTCTCCGGCCTCTGTGCCAGCCACTGGACCCTGGTAAAGGTGAGCGTTGCTTTGGGAAAAATAGAGAAGTCCTGCATTGGCTCACAGTTAGCAACAGCTCCGGGTAGCCAGAGCAGCTCACTGCTCATCACTTGTCTCTCTTGCAGGGTTTATCTTCACTAGTTGATGCCTGAGGTGGCCACCTAAAAACAGAGGCTAGACAAGAATAAGAGAATGAAAGGAGGTATTTATCTGAAGGGCCTTCAAAGGTACACCCTGGGCAGTCAAAAGGCTACACCCAAGATGGACCCTGGGTCACGGGTTCTTCACACTTTTATAAGTTTGGTCCATTTGCATATCAGGGTGAATTCTCCAATTATAACTTCAGTTGATGATGTAATTACCCCAAGTTTGCCCCCCCTTCTCTAGGCTTTAGTTTACACATTTTGGGGCCTGGTGTCCTTGAAGAGCAAACCTGGAGAGGCTTGTTATGTCTAACCAGCATGAGAGAACTGCAGCTAACAGGCCACAAGGAACTTCAGAGTTACACACCAGGCAGCACAGGATTTGAAAAATAGGAAAGTTAAAACCTAAGGCATCATAGTGATCATATGAGAACTGCACATGCCCTTGCCTATGATGTAATTTCACCTCCTGAGGAGGTCAGGAACACCCTCACCTTTTTTCCTGTTGAGGATAACCCCCCAGCAGTCATATTCCACTCCTCCTGAAGCAGGATCTCCTAAAGATAGATGCCTGAGATTACAGGGAGAGCTCTTGCAGGAGGTTCCCAGCATACCACACATTGCAGGGGCTTTCCCCAGTTGCCAAGGAGGGCAGGGCTGCCAAGGGTTGGCTTTGTTTATGAGTTAGTTTTACGTGATTGGTCCCGATAAACATTTGCTTGGCATGACTCCCTGCTGTAAGGAATGTGAAAAACTAGGATACCAGGGCAGTGAGCAGGAAAGGGAATAAATCACCCATGCCAGAGGATACTGACCACCACTGGCAGCCTGGTTCCCAGTTTTCCCAATGAGGTGGGTAACCAAATGCAAGTATGGCACATAATGGCCATTGTATGTTGTAAGGAAACCAGCAAGGTAAAGAAAAGCAGGGACTGAAAGAGTTTGTGCAAAGAAGTCTCCTGCAGAAGTGAGGGGAAGGGAGGAAGGGGTAGGAAAACCTGTTGGAAAAATGGGGTCAAGGCAAAAAATACACAAAGGCAGCCCCACATTGCCGCATTGCCTGAAGGAACAGAGACTTTCAGTACTGTCAGCCACAAACATTCGGCAGTGTGAAAAACACCAGGTTACGTTTCTGTGTGTGTGGGAGGGGAGCAGCTGAGGGTTTGGGATTCTTTCTGGATTGGAGGATATGCCACTCCATCAATTATGAACAGAGGATGCTTCTCAGTGAGACTCTTGATTTCTCAGAGCTGGGAATATTGCAATAAATTAATAATCTAAAAATACATTTGGTAACTCCATGGGAGAATTGAAGAGAGAGAGAGAGAGAACTGTGAATATTCACACCTACAGAGAATAAATACACAGAGCAAATCTGCAAACAAACCATACGACTTCCACCTGGGGCATTTTTTTTTCTTCATCCTGTCTTAGCAGGATGTCTTAGTCCAGCAGTTTTCATGCACACATGCCTACAGCCTGCTCTGAAGACCACATACATCCATGCCTTCAGGAAGCAATCCAAACAGCTGAGACTGACCAGGATTTCTTTACAAGTCTCAGCTGACACATAAACCTGATCACCACCATTCCTGTCAAAGACTCCATCCCCTCCTCACCCTTTCCCTGGCACCCCAGGTAAGGAACTTGCAGAGGCTGGAATCAGCCTTCAGAAGCATGGCTTTTTCTGATTTTTCAGCAGGAATTTTTAAATATCCTGCTCAACATCATTCTGTCATCAGTCCAATCTCCTCCTACCCCCTTAGTTGAGGCAGATAAGACTTGGTTTTTCTGGATGCACTGTGGCATGTTTGACCCTTCTGCACAGATCCACCATTGCCTGGATCACTTGGTCACAGCTTTTATTTTTTTAGTACACAAATAATGAAGTGCACTGGGAGGGAAAGGCTTAAGAAGCAGAAAGCAAATTTGAAGAACCCAAACCCAAATTGACTTGAGCTGCCATTTATGTTATAGGTCAATGGTATCACTTGCAACTGTTTGGGGCAGTTAATACTGCAATAGTCTATTTAAAGTAGTCTCAGTTTCTCTTCTCCTTCAAAATCCTGCAGCATTTTCCTCTGTATTAAATGCAGTGCTGTAATCATACCACATTTAGATGTCGCAGAAAGGATCTAGGTCTGAGGAAGAAGACCAGAGGAGGAAAATAGTATTTGATCGTACCTGCTTCTGTGGTCCTCCAGTTTTCTCCAGGCTGAATGTCCAGTGACATCCATATTCAGAAGGGCTTACTAGCCTCTAGAATATCCCACAGCCACTTGTTTCACCCATTTGCAGAGCTGCTTCAGTTTCAGAAACAACTCAAGCAAGAGGCCCTTATGCAGGAGGGCAGCTATCCACAACAGCTGCCATGACCAAGAGTTGCTGGAGGGTTTGGCTGAGCAAGGACAGGTCTCTGTGCCTGCCATGTCCTTCCTGCCCCATTCCTCTCCTCTCCCTCTCCTCTCCCTCTCCTCTCCCTCTCCTCTCCCCTAAACCAGGTGAGTGGCTGATCTGTGAGGATTGTCAGTTCTGAAGGCACAGTCACACAGAAAACTTTGTCTGTGTTGCAGGGACCCATTTCTTCCTCAAGCTCTTTGCCCTTATATCTGCCTCCTTCTCTCCCCCAGCACTCTGGCACGGAACTATTCGGCTGCTGAGTCTCTGGAGCACGCTGCATCCTGGTGCTTTACCCTCTCTGTTACAGCATGTTAAAGCCTGACATTGTCCTGCCCCACATGTCCCAGACACAGACCTTTATTATTTACCCTTTCTAAAGACACAACCTTGAACAAGAGAAAAAAAATCGCTTCCCTTTCTTTTTAATTAGTATTTTGGTGAATATACAAAAACAAAGAATCAAGGCAGATGGCAAGCATCAGGACCTGAACCAGTACATCTCTGGAAGAGGCTTCACCTCAAAACGCTCTGTGGAGGAGCACATTTCTCACAATACATTTAACTAATGAAGCATTCACTAGGAAAGACACCAGCTCAGTCTGGGCCAAAGTAAACAGCCTTTATTGAACTGAGTGAGAACTGCAAGTACTGATGCAAGGACTGGGTTTGGTTCAGTTAGCTCCTTGCTTGCATTTTTTCACAAGAGTTACTCACTGCCATTATTTGCCGTTTGTCCTACCTGATCCGGGGATGTGGAAGGGGAATGACGCAGGGGATGTGACCATATACACACAGGTAGCTGAAGCAAGAAGCACAGTAAACTAGGAGCATGGGACAGCCACTTTTGTAAAGGCAACTACAGCACAGAACCCCTTGTAGTCTGCACAAATTCTAGCCCGTAGGTGTATGAAATCTTGTGTGAAGTACATAACAGCTTTTTTGAGGAAGTTGCTTGTTAGCAAATGGAGCTTTTCCTGGACTGGCACTTCTGAAGGTAGGAGCACATGCAGTAGTTTCATCAAAGACAGGAGGTAGGCTTGAATATAGGCAGCATATTGCTGAGGAGTGAGCTAGCCTTTTATTGGGCTTGACTAGCAACAGACTTTTTATCTGTGACATGTTTTTATCGCTGACACACATCAATGCTCAGAGAATCTGCCTTATTCTAAGGCAAGGGTGACAGAGACCAGCAAGAGAAGTTGAACAGTAAAATATAATAGAGAGGTCTGCAGTCTTCTCCCTTGCAGCATCCGTCCTTATTGCTCACAGGAGGTTACAGTTTTGCTCACACAGCCCTTGCTGAAGCATTATAATTTAAATTCAAACTAATTTTAGAGAGACATTTTTCTGGAGCAAGTGTTTCTTTTCTGATGTCATCAGAGAACAAATCAGATCACTTTTTTCCTTATGCTCCAGGATTTCTTGCACAGTGAAAAAAGAATTGTACCTCAGCCAGGAGGCATTAAGGCTGCAGAACAAGGGGCAAAGCACGGACACGAAGATTCTTTCCTGCAGTCATCAGTTCTTTGCGTCAAGTTTATGGGGGGGCAAAAGTATATATGGGAGAGGTGGTGGGAAAACTTCAAATCTTCCATGGCCCAAGGAGAGTGGAACAGAAGACAAACACATGCAGATTCACATGGCTCTTCAGGACAGCACTGAGGACGCTGGGCCTTCAGTATTCAATCCCACTCCAGTAGAACATGGTACCAAGGAGGACACAGAACTGAAACAACAATACTGTTAAGTTTCTCTGCTCCCTATTTCCTGCTTTCCACCTCTCCCCCAGCCCCATTTAGTCCAACTGGTTGGAGAGATTAACAGAAATTCTTGAAAAGCAAAGCCTGTTCAGGCAGAGGAAGCTTAAAGTTTTTTATCTGCACAGAAACTACACAGCAAAGAAAGAAGATATGTGCAGCTATAACTATTTGACTGTATCGCTCATCTCACTGGGGATTATCTGTCATGAAGCTGCTGAACCCTGAGTACTTAATACACTCATACAAAATCTTTGAACTACAAACCGAATTATCTATCATGATTACTGCTTAGATGATCCAATACCCTTCACAAAGAAGTATCTGCAAGGTGTGTTTGCTGTGTTGTTTTGCTGAGATGGCAGCAGGTCGCAGCAGGCCATGGCAGGCTGGAAGGCCATCTAGTTCCTCACCTCTGGAAGCCAGAATGGAGGGGAACTTGTAAATGTGGCTGTTAGTGGAGCAGGCTACAGGCAGATTTGTGATGAATGAATGACGATAATCTATGGACATTTTAAATGCGTAAGTCCCGTCATCCACCTCCACCCAGCTGGGTGTGGAACAGCAAGAGAAGAGAAGAGGAAATAAAGGCAAATATTAAGTACTTACAGTCCAGCAGAGGATGGCAAAGCCAAACCAGGCAACACCCCAGGCATGTGTGTTCACTGGCCCAGAAATAGCATCATAACAACCCTGAAAGACAACCAGGAATGACTCAACACCAGTGCTGAGCCTGCACTGTGAGGCGACAAGCTTATTCACCCCTGAGAGAGACTTAGGTGGCATGGTGGCATGCTCCTCTCCTACTGCAATTTGGGTAGCTCAGAGGGTCTCAAAAAACCAAGCCAGAGCTACACTGCTTATTGCAACTTGCAGATAACTGACCTGTTTCTGGCTCCAGATACATAGACCCACCTCAAACACTTCAAGGACAACTTCCTGTGCCATTCACTTGCCAAGTACACTTAGATAACCAAACACAGTTGACAGAGAATTGACCTCCAGAATCAGGAACCTGAAGGCAAATTTGGAAGCTTGAATGCCTTCTAGAAATGCAAGCTAGTACAGAAGCTGATGCTCATGACCCAGCAACCTAGTGAACAGGACACTCTGGTCAACTGAAAAGTTCTTCCTTGAGGAGGGGTACTGATGATTTGCTCACTTGTATTGTATACACTCATCCCTGGGCTAAGTTTTATTTAGCTACTGTCCATCTACATGTTAGAGATGTCACTTCTTACAAGTGGCTTGGGAGATTTCTCTCTCCATCAGGAAAGCCTCTATCCTAAAAAAAATTCCTGTCCTGTGTTCAGCAACATGGTCAGGACTCTACAGGCATTTCTTCTCCTCCAGAAAGCTTTTGAACACCTGTAGCTTACAGTGAAGGAGAAAGGCTATTCACAGTTTCTTTCCCTTCCAGCAAGGCACTTTTGACTGACATGTGTTAACTGGAAAAAGCAGAGATGATCTTACATTGCTGTTATAGTAGCCAGGCACTCCAAGTTTGCAGCCATCAAGGTTGACGGGAAGCCCTTGTGTATCCAGGACGCAGCAATTCCGTGGCCAGGGGTAGTCGGCATCGTTGTGTGTGTCGCGGAAGGCAGACGTGTACTCCTGCCAGTCAGAGGGGCCCAGCACCCCACAGCAATGGTTCTGCAGGGAGAGAGGAGGGAAGGGTCTTTGTGGGCCAAGGTCACAGCCCTGCACATGTCAGGACGCCAGTTAGGCATTAATCACCAATTTATGGGAGAGATTTTTGAAGTGCCTGTCTTTGACAGTCTGTCGTCTGATAAATGAGCTAAAGGGGGAGTGTGTCAGAACTTTCTTTAAGGTTCAAGGCAGATGCCTTGATCCTCTTTGTTATCCAGCAGCCCCAACGAGGATTTGAAATTCCAGGCCTGCAGAGCATTTAGTAATTAGCAACTTTTCAGTGTTGTTATTACCTGAAGCATGAGTTTATCCCATGTCTTTGTGAGCTCTTTGTCACTGTTACTGGCTGGCTCTGTCTTCTGATATCCCTCCAGCATTTGCTTCAGGAATACACCTGGAGTGTGCTACAGAAAAAAAACCCAGCAAAGAAAAACGCAGAAACTATGTAAATAGGCGGTCATATAAAGCAAATACAAGGTTATTTGGGGAGGGTTTGTTTTCTTGTTTCAGTGTCCTGCTGGAGAACAGGAATGTTGCTTCTCCTCCAGTTTACACATGAGAGAATAAAGAGCAGGATTTGAGGGGCAGGAGCAACAAAGATGAAGATCTCAAGCAGGCACTACCAGATGTAGATCCCAAAGGATGTGCAGAAGCTATGGATTGCATCTGGTATGTTGGAACTAAAGCACCACAAACCATTTCCATCCCCACAGTATCTCCAACAATCCATGTAATCTTTCCCTCTCCAGTAACACTGCCTGGGGCAACGCTGAAGATTTGTCTTCTGTGTGTATGATAGATTAATCAGTCTGTAGCTGAAAGACTAAACACTGTATTGATGATTCAGCTAACCCACACTATTATTTCCTTAACTACAAGGCTGTAAACATTTTAAAATGTTAAAAATAACAAAACTATGTCAGAAAGAACAAAGTTATTTCTTTGATTAGAATAATGATGTTGGAGTTTTTTCTTGTGGGGTTGTCTTCTGCTCAGCAGTAGTCCTGTGAGTTTACACTGTATTACCACATTTACTACACTGAACAGGATGACTGTGTGCCCTAGAACTTGTGTTTCCCAGCCCAGTTAAAAGAATACACGAGGGAAGAAATACTCACGGAGTCTTGGTAGGTCGCTGCTGTGATGCAAGAAGCTATTTCAAATGCAAAAGTGATCAGCATCAGAATGATGTACTGGGGGACAAAGAGAGCAGAATTAGTTCTTGGAAAAGCAGTCCAGTATTTTTTTCCAAGATTAAGATGGAAACCCTGCTTGATGCAAAGATGGCCAGGCTATCATATTCCCCTCTGCCCTCTCTGTGCTCCTAAATGTTCAGGTAGCCCTTCCCTGTGCTTGTTTCAATTTGAAATCTACTTTCTTGAAGGTGAATGACTGGAATTGTCCTCCATCTCACAGACAAGATTTCATCAGAACCTCTTGGCATTAAGACTACCCTGCCTCCATGGAAAATACTTTGTCCTTTTCTTTGTTGTGTCTCATTGGCAACCCATGTTTGTGTCATGTGTCCTCCTTCCACTTCCACTTGCCAGCTATAAGCTTTTCAGCAGGCAGCTGTTTAGTCCTAGCAGGAGATTGTACTTTGGGGAAACAGAAGGTGCAACTTAGGGTGTCAGTCAGATCCCCCTGAATTTTCATCATCAGATTTCCTGGACACTCCTACATTGTGACCAAAGATCCTTCATGAAAACAGATTCCAAGGGTCACCTCTCATATTCTCTTTCACACTTTCTTTTCCCTTTCCAACATAATCCCTTTGACATTTTCCATATTCCTTTTGGAGCTCTCATGTCTGTTCCTCCTCCCACATTTTATAATGTTCTTCTCTGATTTAAGGCATGTTTTTCCTACTTACCCCAGCTTCTGTCCCTTCTACCCTCTCATATATCCTAAACCAGAGCCTTGGGTGTCAGCCAAGACACCAAAATTCAGAGTTAAGGGAATTCTATTTCCTCAGCTGTTTGCTGGCATATTCCCTGGCCCAACAATTCAGACCTCCGAGTGCCTCTTGTCTAAAACAGACACCCTACAACCCCACAGTCATCCACGAGAGAGCTCATTCCAGAGTTTTCGTCCCTACCCTTCATTATTGCAAGCACCAATTAAGTTTTGCTACTGTCAAACTAAAGGACTAAGTAAGACATTGTACAGAGATTTGTCCACATCTTAACATTGTCCCTGGCTTATCCAAACCTCTGTCCCCACCCCTATAATTTCTGCCTGACTGCTGATGTCTTGTGTTCCTGATTGCCCCCATATTTGGTATCCTGACACTTACTAATGCCTTGTACAGAAGTCATTACCTATCAGCTCCTAAACTGAATAGTGTATGACAGCTGAAAAGCAGTACGGGGTGGGGAGAAACAAGCTATATGTGATTGCACAAGTGCTCCTGCATTGCTTCAGGGCAAGGTCAGGGTCAAGCCAGTCAAACCTCCACTGTGGCTATCTCCATTAGTTCCCTCAGCCGGGTTCAGGAGCTTCTCGTGCATGTGTCTTCACAGGAGACACCTTCTGGGACACCACAGCCATGAGCAAGAAGAACCTTTGTCTCCTTATCAGTAAAAAAGCTGTCTTTGCTCATTGGTTGATTCCCAAGGTGACCAGGGACACTAAGGCAGCATTTGTTCAGTTGGGCAGCAATAGGAAGGCAAACTTTGCAACACTTACCACCAGCAGCAAGGTCCTGCTGGCCTTAATGACTCCAATAATACCAAGGATAGACAGAGCAAAGAGTGCAAGGCCAACAAAGATGCCAATCCAGGCAGCAGCATAGATTCCATTGTTTGCTGTGGCTTTCAGGAGAGGGTAGGGATCATTGGGGCTAGACACAACGTAGATACACTCTGCTGTCAGGGCAATGCCGCACATCTGGGAAGCACAAGAAATCCATTAGATCAAGCTTCACCAAAGAAATAGCAAAGACAGAAACAGGTGTAGAGTGCTTTCTTTCATTCAACTTCCTGCCAAATGGGAGCTACCCAAGTCCTCCTCTGCCCACCTGTACAATCTCTTGTATTGGGACTTCACAGAAGAATTGCAGGCAAATCTCACCCAGCCTTGATCTGAGAAGTCAGGCCTAGGACTTGAGGATGTTAAGAAAGAATGAACACAACCATTCCATCACTATATGGAGAGAGGTGGCTGGAAAAATGTTGGTCTGCTCCTGCTGACAGTTCTAAGGCTTTTCCCCTAGAACCCATCTTGGTATTGTGGATCAGCCCCTGCTGTCCCTTTCCCACCCAACTGATCATCTAGGACAGCTCTCCTTATCCTCTTCTCTCATGGTTTACTGGACTGTTTATGTGTAGACTTGACATGTGAAGAAAGAGAACTGCTGTTTTGAGAAGTGTCATACTGGAAGGAGGCCTCCACCCATACTTGTTCCACTTCACTTACCCCAATGACCACATTCCCAAAGACTAACAGACCCTGCAAGATGCGTACGCAATCATCACTTTTTGCCATCTTTAATTCTTCATGCAACCTAGAAAAAACCAAATACAGTCTTCAGTTAGACCACTGGTACAGTATGCTTCACTCAGAAACACAAATTATCCATGTGGAAAAGGATAGGCAGAACTTTCCAGCCTGTCTGTACACCTCCCATCCCTTGCTTTATAGTAGTTTCAGAGAAGACACCTCCCTGAATGTTAATCTGGTAACTCAAACTCTCCCTGATACTTGAGCTACAGAAGACTGGGACCACTTTGGGGGCAGCTGGTGTCTTCAGCTCCCCTTTGGGTAGGATTTTCATCATCACAACAGGACTCATGACAACCTCAGCTCATGGTATTTCATTTCTATCTGGCCGAAAACACCCGCTACATTTAGATGGACATGGGACAAGTTCAGCACCCTCACCTCACCCCTATTCCAAAGGAGCCAGCGTTACTCCAGGGCATGCTGTCTTGGGCCATTTTGACCAGCGCTACCATGGGACTTAACTGGTCACCACGATGCTCTGGCTGTATCCCACACACATCCAGCATAGGGCTTTGCTAAGGGTAGCCCCATCTCCCACCCATGCTGGGAACAGGAGCTGAGTCCCCCAAGTCAGGTGTGAGGGAGGAAGGGAAGGAGGGAGGGAGCAGCTCAGGTTGCAGCTGGCTCATGGGAGCCAGGCCAAGTAGAATTCCTACCAAATTCCTGAGAGTGCTATATCCTGTAGTCTGGAGTCAGGTGCCCTGCATCAAATTCATCCCCTTCCAGAGAGAGCAGCATAAAGGCATCAGTCAGAGGTGTGAGACCTCTTGCAGAAAGAAGCTCAGACACCAGGGCCCACCAAGTTTTTCTTTCAAAGGGATGGAGCACACGTGTGCATGGAGAGGGAGAGGGAAAAAACCCCAACCCTGAGACAACTGCATTTGCCAGGTGGTTAAGAAAATATAGGAAATATGTATAGAAAAATACAGGAAAGAAAGGCTGAAGTGAGTCCAGCTTGAGCAGACAACAGGAAAAACTCCTTGAACATCCTTCCTCTGCCAGAGTACCTGCACTTGTGCCTCTTTTGCTGGGGTCACTGACTTCACAATTCTTCAAAGAAGCTGTTGGGAAATATGAGCAGACAAAGGCGTCATCGAAGGGGAGCTTTCTGAGGAACAGGGCATTGTGAGACCTCTCTAACAACACTGCCTCCTGCCTCCTCAGCAGCTGCCCCTTTTGGGGTATGCAGGACTTCCAACAGTGACAGATGAAAACCAGGCACTTCCCACCACTCTTTCTGCAGTGGTTTGAGAGTTAGGCATGCAGACATCTCCAGTGCTCTCACCATCATACCAGCAGAGTGCCTAAGTATTTTTGCATGATAGCACATGTGGGAATCTTTTAATGATACGTGGCCATTATTTTAAAGTTGAGAAGCCATTTTTAGTCCCACCCAGGTGTTTGGAGGCCAGACAAGTATACATGAAACAGTATGGCTCTGTATTTGAAAACGGCAGGCTCATGAGGTCGACCTGAATCTCTGTCCCTGCCAAACTTCCTGACCAGCCAGGGTATCCAGGGGGTCACATAAAACTGTCTCGCAAGTCAAATCTGGGTCTGGGCAATGTTCAGCCATGTGTTCTATGGTACAGCACTGCAGAGTCTGCTAAACCTAAGATGAATCCTGGTCCTCCACTCATCTGAAAGCTGGAGAGACCACTGCCTGGCTCATGGACCTATGTGTTGCGAACTCCAGAGATTTTAAAAAAACAGTTATTGCCATCTAAGAGACATCACAAGCCAGGCAGCAGTCCAAAAAGCAAGGAACTCTTTCCTGTTTGAATGCAGGCACTTGAACTCTGACTGCTACATGGAGAAGCAGGTCTGGTCCAGTTGCTGTGTATAAACCAAGGCTGAGTGTGTTACCCAATGTTCAGTGTAATAACAGCACTCACACCTTGCATGTGGGCTGTCCATCCAGCCCAAGCTCTTGCCTCTCCACAAGCTGGCTTTCTTCTCCTCCTTGGCAGACATAACTTGGCTCATTCCTGCCTCCCCTCAGGCAAGTTTTATTGCAGCCACATTAGCTGGAGAAAGCAAACCCCTTCTCCTGGCGTGAACCCACCTCCTGTGGGCCACTGTGGTTGTGAGGAAAGCTGGACACAGTCGCCACCACAGGTATCAGCTGGAAAATGGCAAATTTCCAGACAAGCTAAGGTTCTCCAGTACCTTAACTAAGTTCAATGGGATTGCAGCACAGGGAGAAGCAGAGAGGTCAGGAAGAAGAAAAGGGAAGGAAAAAAGGATTTACTCTAGACCTAAAAAACTGCACTGTAGCCATATTTCTATGAATTTTCCCTCTGCCTCCCAGTGATTGGTGCTGAAAGTGTTCATTTCTTGGTGTCCACTTTATTAACCTCTGCCACATGTGGCAACCCCTTGTTTGACCCCTTCTCCCTTGCAGATGGTCCAGGATCACCATCAGCAATGAGAGACCAGGCAGGTGCTCCAAGGCCATGACAACAGCTGGGCAGCTGGAGAGCCAGTCCTCCAACATGTCCCAGAGGAGAAACTGTGGGAGATTTGGAGCTTTCCACCTGCTCCTCATGCCTCAGAGGTGAGCTGCGTTTAGCCAGAGTGGGTCGCACAGCACTTGGCACAGGTACACGACTCCAGAGACACGAGGCAAACTTGGCTGGCATGCCCGAGGCAAGCTGTGCACAGATGTGGCTCACAGGCACCCCCAGGTGTGGGCAGCCCTCCTCCCAAGCCCCAGAGACACAGGTGTCAGCAGCCTCTGCCTGCAGACACAAATGCATTTGGAGGTAGAGGGACCTTCTTCTTGGGCTTGTTCAGATTAGTTTTATGACCCAAATGCAGTTTCCTGGGGCTTCAGGGAAACCCCTGAAGAAACTGGAGCTTCAGCTGCAACTGTTATCCAAAAGTTCCACATAAGAAGGCAGCCAGGTCCTGGAATTTCAGCCTTGACCTGGTGTTTCTCTCAAGGTTCCTAGAAACCTTGCAATTTAGGTGTGACCTATCTAGGTCTGAGGTATTCAATGACCACTACCAAAGACTTTGCTCCATGCTCTAAGCAGCTTTGGAAAGGTGCCTGTTGCTCTCGTACAAAAAACCCCTATGTCCCTCCTGAGGCACATACTTCGTATTCTTCCTGACATTCTGGTCACAACCAGTACAACTGGTTGTAACTTCTCCCCTCTCCTCTCCCCTCACATCCCCAAAACACCCCTGACACTCATGGGGGGCCAGCTGAGCCTGCCAGAACCCAGGAGAAGGGTAGCCTTGCCTCCCCCTGGTACCCCACAAGCTGCATGCAATCTATTATTTCCATGCTCTTGAAGCTTTCTTGACCTCCCCTCCCTTCCTTTACTCTCAGTGGCTTTCTGAGACCCTCAGCACAACTGTGGGACATGAAAAGGAAGCTCCTTTCTGCAGAGGTTGGCTTCTGCCCTTGTATTTTAGGTGATAACCTCATGCAGACTTTGAAAGGAAGCTCTTCTGGCAACAATTCCTGGATTCAAGTGGGATTTGGGGTCTGTTGTGCACCCCTCACACACATTGGGCTGGTCTTTTGAAGCCTCCACATCCTATTCTATAGGCTGGGACAGGATTTCAGTGGCCTTACAGATGAATTGCCCTTCTTAGCCTAGCTCTACTCCATCTCTAGCCAAAAAACCCAATGGATAATAGTTCATTTGGCATTGCCCAACACAGAACCAGGTGTCATTTTGATCACCTTGCATTTTGTGCTAGTTGTCAAGCACTGTGACAAAGGGACATCCCAAAACATCTCTGTGAGCATCATTTGCTTCTACACCCTGCTCCTGGAGGTTTCTTAGCATGGTGGTGGGGCTTGCAAGGGCTTCACATCACTACTTGCTACCTCTCCTTCCCTCAGCGTCCCTGTGCAGGGCGTTGCATTCCCATGTCCTGGTGCAAGGAGGCAGAGACAAAGGATGCATTTGTTTTATGACTCACGGGCTCTGCACACCTTGGCTGAAGGGCTCTGCACCACTCGAGCGCAGCTGAGCAAACCCGGCTGCGCAACGGCAGAATCCTGCTCCCTGCCCGTGCAGCCCTGCGGGGAGGAAGCCTGGGCACCACCCCTCCTGTCCAAGCCCAACTGGAGAGCGTGTCCCTACAGGCAGGAGCGAGATGCCTGGGCTAGCCCTGGGGTGCTGATGGAAGGAAGTCATCCAGGTGGAACCGCTGCTGGAGGTGCTGCGCCAAGGCCAGCGCCGGTGCCACAGACCTGCCCACACCCGGACCTCCTGTGGACCCTGATGCATCAAGCAATAAACTTACTTTTGTGTTTTTCTAAATTGGTTGTAATGGAAAATTTAGCACCTATGGGGCTTAAAAAGAAGGTATTTCCCAAGTGCTTGGGACACCTTCAGAATTAAACAGTTTCTAAGAGGATGTAATTTAATATGTTTATGATGAATAGCTTGAACTCCACTGTAAGAAGCCAAATGTTTTACAAATGTCAGTTCAGCAGTTGTTTACTTATTTTAAAGCAAACATCTCCAGTGGACACAAACCCATGCACTCCTCCTGCCCTTCTGGACTTTTCCCAATGCTCTACCTCCCCTGAAATGCAGCCACCTCTCACAGAAAACTGCTTGTGTGCTACGAGTCAACCACACTCAGAAATGGAAGAGGCAGACAGTTATTTTGTGCTACCAGGGGAGAAAAATAAAGCAAATACAAAGCTCAGCATCAAGCAGGGGTCACTGACTAATTAAGTTTCCTTTCGAAAAGAGTGCTATGAAATGAAGCCTGTGTGAACAGTGGTGTGGCTGGTAAATCATCAAGCATAATTACCTCGGAAATAGAGCTGGGAGGTAGTTTTTTCCTCTCTCCTTTATTAGTTCAGCACAGCCAAAACAAGAGGGTTTTTTTTAACTTTCCTATTTTCACAAGTGAGGGGGAATTACAAGGTTCTTCTTCCTGTACAACAATTCTTCTTCTTTTTTTTTTTTTTTAACAGTCAGATTTACAACATATTTAATTTTTCCATTCCCTCCTCCTCAGTCTTTAGGAGAAAAAATATGAAAGAAATTAAAAGAGCCATAGAGAAGACACAGCCTGAGGTAAGAAAAATGAAATACTTAATAATTTCCTGCAGTTAACCTTATCCAGGTACCAGACTCCCACACACCAAACAGTCCAGGGACTAAAATAAAAAACCTTAAACATAAGAGCTGTCTTTTCTCTTAATAGACACTTACGGCTCACATGCCTCATTAAAAGGAAGACGACAACCAAAGCAAGGCACTCACCGCTCTCTTCTTGTGATGCTTCCCAGCAGAAATCCCAACCCACCTGCAAAGCTGAAAAGGCCGCTTTCTCCCACCTCTGCTGCTTTTTAAAGAGCCCAGGTTGCTTGAGGAACGTGCTGTGTGATTGGTGGGGTGCCCATCACATGAGGAAAACTTTTTTTTCTAGCCAAACCTGTTCCCCGGTCCTCCTAGGACCAGAGGGTGTCTCTGTGATTCTTAGATCATATCGGAATGCCGTTGTGCTGAAAACACAAAGCTTTAAAGAATTTCTATTATTATACTCTCAAAAGGGTGGATGAGTGAGTCACTCATACGAGGTACTTGAACTTTAAAGAGGATGGGCAAGTTGGAAGGACGTAAATATACAAGGATTGCTGGATCACTGTTTGAACGTAAGTATAAGAAGAATGTACTGAATAGAAAAAGAAAGTAAATTAAAGTTTAATGTTTCCATTTAATAATATTGCATGGGCAAGATCCAGTGGTTTGGGTCGGATCCATTTTCATTTTACTTAGCTTGGGATTTTTTTTGGAAGCAGAAGTGTAAGTGTTGGCTACTCTGCAAGACACTGGATAACGTGAAAAGTGGGGAGACTATTCCATTTCCTTGGGCACTCTGGATTTTTCACATAGTCCTATTAAGACTGAGCAAAGTCAAGAACAGATATATAGATTAATTGGCCTGTGATGAACTGAGAATGGCTAAGGCTGAGGAACACAGCAGAAAAGGAATGTCTCTCACCTTCCTCTCCCTCACTCATTCCAGCACAAGTCTGCCAAAAGTCATGATTCACTTTACTGGAGCCTTGAACATGTCTGGCAAAAGCACAGGTGGTTGTGCTTGTTCTTCATCTGCTGATGCAAAAGCCAGCCAAATAAATAATGGGCTTGGGAAGGGTAATGGGAGTTCCATGATGTTAGAGCCTTTCACAAATCAAAAACAAACACAAAAATAACATGTGTATGTCCTATTGGTGGCCATCCTGGCAAATATTTTGTGTGCAATTAGTGAGCAATAGTTCTAATGTCTTATGGATCCCTTGGTACTTGTGGACAACTGAAGAGAGAGCCCGCTCTCCCATGAGATCTGTGTGAGATTTAACCCTGAACAAAGGACAGTACTTTTGGCCTTTCCAGTTCCACGAGGTATCACAGCCATAAGCAAAAGAAGACCCAGCCATTGCAGCCAGCCTGATCTAGTAGAAAGGGACAAGAAAGTAGTCCCTTGGGTCCTCAAGCATACAGATGTAGATTTGTCTAGATTTAAATGACTCAGACCTCCTTGCCCACTATTTGTGCTCCGTACAACACATGAAGTCTATTTTGGTACAGTTGCCACCCCATATTTTGGCAATGCTGGTGGGACCAGGTGTTTCACACCAGCTGCTGTCCTGGGCTCTAGGAAGGCAGGCTCCCATCATCGTTGCTGGACATTGAGAGCAGCTGGCAGGGGAAAAAGCAGTGCATCCATCTCCTGAGCATCAGAGCCTGGCTGACCTTGGGGCAATGACTAGACAAAAGCTTGCCGTGGCAAGACACCCCATCACATCTCACTTGGGAGGAGAAAAGAGGCAGCAACTGTGGAAATACTGTCTTGGGAAAACAAGATGAGGACAGAGGAGAGAGGGAAAGGGAAGCTGGCAGTGAAATTCATAGCCAATCACCAGCACTGGGAGAGAACCGTGGTGCAGCTGAGCTCTTGCAGCTCTATAGCCCTGTCCAGGACACTGCAAAAAGCTGTAAGAGTGAATCCTTGTTTGGGCTGGAAGAGTGGGTTACGCTGGAGTGGGTGGTGGTCACTCCTCAGCTGCTGTCACCATTTGGCTCTCACAGTTTGTTAATCTGGTTTAGAATCTGGGTAAGAGTATTTTTTATGATCTCAGGAGAGAAACTTGATACAGGGAAGGAGAGGGTTGGGATGGGGGTTTTGTTTGTTTCCTTGCACGTCTTTTGGTGTGTGCCAACAAGGTCGGACTATGAGTTTACATGAATGTCTGTGCAGAGCAGAGGGTCTGACAGACACCTAGGCTGGGGAGGGAGCACTGTGGGGCTGACAAGCCTGTGTTAGGAAGCCCAGGTGTCCCCATGGGTATCTCCAGTGGGGTGCCTGCAGCTGTTTTAGCCTCCTCTGTCTGTGCTGGCCTACTTCAGATGGACCAACAGTTCTATACAGCCAGACCCATACATTTGTGCAAGCTCTCGTGCTTGTGAAAGCTCCAGACTCCTGAATGTGCACACCCCTCACAGAGCCATACGTACACACATGTATGTGCACATTTACAAACCCATACAGGCACGTGCTTTCCTTGTGTATGCACACACAGGTCCACATATATGCACACCTCTGCTGCATGTGAGTTAAAGGCAAAGCGGGACTTGGGAGTGAAGACACGCTGCCATTTGGGGTTTCATCTGGAGGGGCAGTCAGATGCTGAGGCCACAGCCTGGCCTGTTTTTGGGTGGAGGTGGAAAATGAAATTTCTCAGGAGATCTATCACTTGGTTATTGCAACGTGCTCAGTGGGTGACAGGGCAAACTTAGAACATGCCTGTCACAAAGTATGCTGTGTTTATTCAAAATTGGCATGGAAGGCATGCTGGAGGATGCCCAAAGTTGCTGAAAAGGGCTGATTAGATATTAATTCCAGTGTGTTGGTTCCACTCTTCACCTCCAAGAACACTTTCTCACCTTCCTGAGTCCTTTGACTTTCTTCTCTTCATAGCATGGAAATAATGATTTAAGGCTAAGATAATATGAGAGGGAGGAATTAGGGAGGGAGTGAGCACACGGGGAGGAAAAGGAGCTTGTGGTCAAAGTAGCAGACTCCCAGGAGTCATCTCTGTGACCCCCTGATGTCAGTGTCATGACGGAGCCACTGCCATCCATTAGCAGGAAGGCTACTGACTGCATTTGTGGTGTTCCACGGTAAGATCAAAGCTCATGGTTGAGGGACAGGGCTTAGGAAATCCCTCATCCCTACTAGTGTGGCTTCAGTGTTGGCCAAGCCATGCTCCCATGCAGAGGTTCAGCTTGACACACACTGCCTGTTTGTCCCAGGGAGGGGACTTTTTTCATGATTGTCCCTCCAGTACACGGTGGCAAGTTCACAGCAGCACTGCAGGGACTGAAGCCAAGCATCCCTGTTGCAGCATGCTGCAAAAGTGGTGCCCATGAGTGGAAGGGTTGCCACCTTTCCTGGCAGAGTCCCAACCTCACTGGCTGCATCAGCAACCTCCTTCTGAAGGCACTGCTCCCAGTGGCCCCAGCCCCAATTCCTGCCACCCAGCTTTGCTCCTGCATTCCCAGGAGGGCTGTGAACAGCTGCTTCCCAGTCCGCAGTTTGACCTTCCTTCTCTGGGCTAGATTTGGGTTTGAGGCTTGTGTCTGCCACCCAAGCCCTCCACGTGCCATGGCTGGGAGCCAGCTCCTCCCTGGAGTAGAAGGGAATTCCTAATGGCTGCACAGGAGGTGAGGATGCAGGCGGTGGGGGACAGATGTCCACTGGGCCTCTTGGGTTTGCAGCTGGCCTGGCCTCCTGCCAGCCTTGCCTCCTGCCTCCCCAGTTGAGTTGTGTCTTTCGCTACCACTGCCTCCCCCTTTCGACAACATTTTTGCCCTTTTTTGCCACTTCTATACCTCACAACCCCAAGAGAGAGGAATAACTGGGGGGTGCAGAGAATAAATATGTGAACACCACCTAGTGAGATCAGGGGAGAGCAACTCTGTCTCTGAAATTGTTTACCAAACAGTGCTGAGTGTGGGGAGACAAATGGCATACCAGGAGCAACAACCATGGGCTAATTATAGTGGCTTAGGATAAACCACCAGGCCACTGGGCTGGCTGCCCCAGCTAAACCTGCAAACATATAGGCTGAAAAGCAGAACTGTATATATATATTTAGTATGATGTGGAATGCACTCAGTAACTTCTTTCTAAAACCTCTGCTACCTTGGCGAAGAGTGCTACAGAGAACTCAGATACAAGCATTTTTGTGATGCTGGTAATCCTGGTGTTTTGCATTTAGCAATGAATATGGCATTGCACTCTTCATTCCTAAGAAGAGTGCTATAGGGCACACTCTCAAGGACTGGGTTTTATTCATATTTTGGGTTCGGAGAGGGATGAACCTTATCTTTCTAATTTTGTAGAGTAGCTTTATTTATGAGCTTATAACCGTGTCTGTATTTTGTTGTGATTAAAACTTGCAATTTCTTGTGTAAAGCTCAAGCTACTGGAATAATGAGATTGCAAGAAAATCCCTATTTCCAACCTTTCAGAAGAGAATGTTTCTCCTGACATGTGAGCAAGCAGAAAGGACAAACAACTTGGAGGAAGGTGCTCTGTCTGGTAAGGAACTGAGGTCAGGCACGGAACTGCTTCCCCAGGGAGTTTTGGGCTAGTGCTCATAGTGATATTTGCACGTGTGGGTAAAGGCAGTAACAAATTAAATCTTGGTACCCTGCTGCTAACAATTTGACCAGCTGCTTTTGCTCCCTTTCTCACTGGTCTCAACCCAAAAGCTTAGAGAAATAGTGGATTCTCATAAAGATTAATCTCTACTGGCTAGTAGAGATTAATACTACTGTTAATAAAGAAGACCCTCAGGGTGCCTTCTTGTGCTCACTGAGAGAGATTTGGGCTCTAAGTTTCACCCTAAGGATGTCTCTTACTCTGCTGACTACGAAGGAAACTTGTAGGAGAGCCTCAACAAAGGCCCGAGGCAAATTTCTGCAAAGGAAAATCCAGACTGAAGTATCTGCATCTTAGAGCTGCTGGTCTCACCCAGGTCCTTCAGCAACCTACAGGTCACAGTTTTGTACACACAAAACCCAGAAGGTAAAATAAGCACGGAGGAGCATGGGAGAGTGCAGAGGTCAAGCCCTGCCCTGACTCCCCTCCCACCAGCAGGAGTTTCTCCTGGCAGGGACGGGGAGCCAAGCCCAAGAGTGACGCTCCACAGCCAACGCCTTTGATGGCATGAAGGAGCCAGTGAATAGGACATGGTGTTCTCTTGCATCTCATCTTCACATGAGGGCAGGCCAGCTCATTCTGAAGAGAAGCCTGGCCACAGGGAATCATAGAACGGTTTGGGTTGGAAGGGACCTTAAAGATCATCTAGTTCTGACCCTCCTGCCCTGGGCAGGGATGCTGCTCACTAGACTAAGTTGCTCAGAGCCCCATCCAGCCCAGCCTTCCAGGGATGGGGCACCCACAATTTCTCTGGGCAGCCTGTTCCAGTGCTTCACCACCCTCCGAGTAAAGAATTTTTTCCTAACATGTAAATCTAACCCTGCCTTCTTTCAGTTTGAAGCTATCGCCTCTTGTCCTATCAGTCCCTGCTCATATAAAAAGTCTCTCTCCCTCCTTTTTATAAGCCCCTTTATAAGTACTGGAAGCCTACAATGAGGTTTCCCCTAAGCCTTCTCAAGCTGAAAAACCCCAACTCTCTCAGCCTGTCTTCATAGGAGAGGAGCTCACAGGGAAGGCTCACAGGATGATAGAAATCTCACTGTGCCTTGGCAAAGGATTGCCTGGGATTTGCAGAGATCTTTAGCAGGAGAAAAGACTTTTGAGAAGGCAGAATTTTTCTGCTTGTCTTTTAGATAGCTTCTTTAAAAGGCTGACAATGTCCAGGGAAGGTCTGCTAGACAGTGTCTCTGTATTGCTCTTGGTTATGAATTTGAGGGCTTCCTGGCCTCTGAAAGACTGCATATGTCAGTGTCAATACAGCCATTAGGATGCGGTCCCAGATCCTGAATGGCCTTGGCACTATCATGGTCCTTTAGTATTGCTAGTTCAGTTGAGTTTCCCCTAACAGACTGGGAACAAGCTGTTCTTTCTGGATCTAGTGACTGCACTGTTCTTGCTGATGGTTAAAAACCTCTCCTTCAAAATCTGCTCCGTCAGTCATGAGCCACAACATGCTCCAAAGAAGAGGTCTTGTTTGGGACCTTTACTGCTTGTTTGCAAGGGGCCAAAGAAACTTGTTCACATTAATTGATTCCAGCTTATTATTGAAGGGTATTTGGGGATACCTCATTCCTCCCAAACCTGCTTGCCTCCACTGCATTAGCTGCTTCTGATGCCGTAAAGGGCTGGCAGTGGAGCACTGCCATCTACATATGGTTGCCTGTCAGTACCCAGTTTCCAACACATTTGCTGCAAGCATATGTCCCATTTAACTCAGCATTTCCACCATCCACCCTGCCAGAGGGCTGGAGCACCCAGCAGAAAAAGGGAGGACAGTCAGTTAAAGCTGCATCACAAGAGTCTTGGCAGCGGGAGGAAAGGGGAATAGCAGAGGGGTGTTGGCTGGTGCAGCACTGTGATGGAAATAAATAGCACTTGCCTTGGGCGAGTTTATAGTGCTCCCGGGGTGACAGCCTCTGCCTTGGCAAGGGTGTGGTTGATGTCTCATACCGACTCATTGCTTTGACACAACTGCAGGCACTGTCCAATATTCTTCTACTGAAACTCCTTCTAGGTTTCAGTACCTAACTGGAAAATGCTCTGAGAAATCTGTGAGACTCCTGGGGTTTGACCCAGTCAAGCCTGTACTCAGCTGTACCTGGGTTTTAGTTTCAGGTGGTCGACGGATGGGCTTGTGCTTTGGGCCATCCAGTCCTTTTACATGGATCTTTTCGACTCTGCTTGTAGGTACCTCCATGGCGGGATGTAAACTCATGCCTCTGAATGGCCTTCAGGGAAGGCTCAGCCGGTCTGTGCTGCCCTCTCATGGGCACACATAGGAAAGGTTACATTTCATTCTTCGTGTTCTTAGTGCTCTTAGTTCAGGATGCTTTTTAACCTGCTACCCAAACACCGTTTTTCCACGTGATTTCTGAAAAGCCAGGAAGGCTTAGAACAACTACTGAGAGGTCTATGGAAGGTAACTAGGAAAAGTTATTCTATCTGTAGTTGTGCTGCACCCTGCTCAGCGTTACCTTTCTAAAGGACTTTGCTCTTCATTTACAAAGATTTAAACATCTAATGGGGCAAAAAGTAGGGAGCTGTTGCTCCCAACAACAGGCTAAACTTCTTCCAGATGCACTTCTATCTGCCATGGGAAACATATATTGGTATCATGGCATTACACCATGGTCAAGGAATCTCTCAAGACAGCTCTGTTATGCTACCAAGGATTCAGACAACAGGGCCAAAAGCCGGGTTCTCCAATGGGCAGTGTTTGCTTTCAGTACTGTGGCGTTTCAGCAAACTGGCAATGCTGTCCTTCACTGAATCTCCTTGCAAGGAGGCAGGATACTATGCTAGACCCATGGGTATGCTTAAACAACAGTGGGATAGAGCTGGCATCGATCTGCTCTTCAAAGCGACTGTGGTGTTCGTGATGTTTATGTAAATCGGAGTCACTGTTAAAAACCTTTGAGTCTCTGACCTTTTGCCTGCATGCAATTTAGCTTTCCCCCTAATGTCTACTCATCTGTCCAAACTCCAAAAGCTCCTCAAGGTGGGAACTGTTTTTCTTCAAAGGCTGGTGTGACATGTGTTTTTTCCATTAACAAACAACTGCAGTATTACACAGGCCTTTATTCACCCATTTCCTGGTTTATGCTGAGGGACAGGAAGGAGGAAGGACAGAGGTCACCTCTTTTCCTTACAAACTCTCTGATCCTAACATGGATCCTGCCTCCTAGTTAATAATAATTTTTAAGGTTGGACCACATGATTCTAAGTAAGACATTTGCCTTAAAGGCTTGCAAGTTTATAGTGAAGTTTCCATGGCAAGTGTAAACTGAGAGTTGCACTCCCTTAGCTACAATGCTTCCCTTTTTATTTTGAGAGCTGTACTAGATAGCTGTGCACCTTCATAAGTCCGGCTCTGTGCAGCCCCATGTTCCTCCACCTCTCGCCTCTTCAATGAGTGACAATGAAAAAGATGCTCATTTTAGTCTCAAAGTAACAACGTCAAAAAAGAAAATTAGTTGATCTCATTGTTTCTTTCCTGGTATTATTTCACTGCAGTTTATGAGACGACACCAGCAGTTTCTCCTCTTTTCTGCCCTGGAACACAGTTTACCCTGGACCCCTGGATGAATAAGCCATGGAGACGTCCTTCCTAGTGCTTGAGAACAATAAAGTCTGTAACAAAGTAGGATGAGCTCTTCCCACCTGTGAGAGGAGTTGCATGGGGAACTGAGAGGATAGCCTTGAGGGAGAAGAGCCACTCCATTCATTCATTCATTCCAGGAATTTCTAAAACAGACCAACTACTGTGGTGTCTGCAGTCAATTTTCAGTGTTGAATTATAGATACAGAAATCTCTTGCATCTGCTTCACCTAAATTCCTCTGTTCTGCAGTGACATTCCAGCCCACCACCTTTCTCCAGAAGATGATGAATGACTACTCATCCAATCCACATCTCTTCAACAACTCAAGGTTCTTCTTTTCATTACTGTATGTCAAACTATGGCTGTGAGCTTTTGGTGATGCAGCTACATCAGTGTTGTCCATAAGGACAGTCCCAAAAAAAAAGGAATGCCGCCATGGACATTAATGACCTTAAGGGAATGTTTCTTCATTTTCTCCTGCATTTCATCTGGATGAAAGAATGGTCAAGAGAAGCTTTCCCTGGAATAAAACCTGGAGGCATGTCAGACAGGGTTTGATCAATTTGCCCTGGTATATTCCCTCTCCAAGCACGTCAACATTCTCCAGGCTTCAGCCAGAGCTCTCTTTAGCTAAGCTCTTTGTTGGACTTTACCCAGAGGTTATTTTCTTCCATTTCAGACATGAAAGCAGTTGCTGCTGCCTACTATGAGTTCCACATGATTGTGAAACTTTGAAATCAATGGCATTTAACTAGCTTAAAGTTGGTGTGTATGCAGCAATGATTCATATCCAGTGAGTCACAATAAAATGTCTCATGCTATAAGTAGCTGCCCATTGAAAGGAGATCTTGCCTGTGCCCTCCATCTAAGAACCAGAGCAGAGGCTGTGTGAACTTTTCAAAGGATTTTTAATCAGCTGTTACAACATTTTTTTCCCCCATTGGTTAGAGCAGTACACAGGCAACTTTAATATTGCTTGGGGCAGCTGAGTCATTTTAAGTTCCATACAGAGATGGCAGAAAAAGAAACTGATGTTTTGGTCCAAGAGACCTATTTTACAGGGAGTATACTTTCCGCCTGATTGGCTCCTCTGCATTCTGCCTCTTGATGAGCACAAAGTTCACAACAGAAACAGTTTGGGCACCATAAGATCATGCCATTTGGCAGATGAACTGGGTGTTGCACCTCTGTGCTTGTTCATGGATGAATAAAAAAATCTCTTCCTTGAAAATAATGTGCTTTCTCAGTACCCAGCTCATACTACAGAGGAATTATCCTTGGGAACTACAAACTGCCTCCAACTTCCACACCTTCCACTTCATGACTTATCCACTAGAAGTACACTGAAATACACAGGTGTGGCAAAAAAACCCCAAACCACCCTTTTTAAAAGAATGCACTTCAGTGCACAGCCATTTCCCTTGTGGAGAGGAGAAAGAGCAAACAACAGCTGTTAGTCACGTTGCTTAGCACTCTGGAGGGCATTCAAACGTACTGTGACTAGTGTCCTATAAGGACTTATATGGAATAGTTTCGGTTACACACGAGGAACTGCTAATTCCTTCTGAGCACTCAAGGCAAGAAATTTAATGACAGTTTAATGTCATGTTGATAAATTTCCACTTAGGAAGAAGTAAGGATCCAGTGGTTTTGGAAAGCAATTGTGGAAAAGGGACAGTCGCTCTGGAATTAAGACTACAGTAAAAGTTTCCATTTTAAATCTAACTTTTCTTCTTTTCTTCAGCACAGAAAAGCCTTCTTTTACACAAACAGTGGTGCCTTAACGTGAAGTAGAATTTTTCTAGAACTAGACTGTATTCTTCAGAAGAATTATGAAGTAGGTCAAAAAAGACAGCTGTGTGACACTACCTTAAACACAGTAATCTGCAAACGTCCTGGAGGATGCTTTTTTTGTTTTCATAAAATTCAGTTCCATCATCTGAGAGGCTTGAGGTGAAGGAAGTGACATTTCTCCTTAGCTCATGATAAGTTCCCCAAGATTTCTGGTCAAAGTCCTTGCTCAGAGATGATATATACCCGCCTCCCCCTCCAAGTCTGTGAAAGCTGAAGGATTGTCCTTGGCCCACTGCCTTCCCCAGTCTCATGCCATCTACACATGCCAACTCCAGGCCCACAGAGCCTGTCCTGGGTACAGCCTCATTCATTTCTACACAACTGCGGCTCCTCAAAGGAGAGAGACCTCTCCCTAGTGGAAGGACAAAACAGAAAACACTTTTCCTCTTTCCTGAGAAACAAAGACACATGCTCTCTCTTATGGGTACTGGGGAGGACTTCTTGCTACCACACAGCAACTTTGTCAGCATGAGATCAGGTGGCCAGGCCACCAAAGAAAAATTGTTGCTCTGAGATTACTGAGGAATACTGGGTACGGCCTCTCTTGCAAAACTTCTGTCATCTGTATGAAGAATGCTTTCCAGCTCATTTCAACCTATCTGAAAGAAGAATTAAGGCTCTTCCCTTGCATAACTCCCTTAATACTGACATGAAGTTGAAGGCATATACTTATAGTCTGAGAACATATTACAGGTCAAAAGCTTCTTGTAAGTAAAAGAGAACAACAAAATGCAATACCCAAATGACAGAAGCAGGAAATACACAGTGAAGGCTGTACCCCAAGGCACCCTAATCCTGTTCTACAACAAAATTCAAAGACATGTCAGCTTCTCCATCTCCTGGGACAATGTGCTGACAAATGACCATAGAGATGAGAAGGCTTCAGACACTATCTTCATCTTCCATACACTTCCTGTTTCACAGAGATACATTAGGACAGGGCACGTATACATGTTTTTCAGCCTGATACATTTTTGGTCAAGAATCTGTAAGCAGACCAATCTCAGATTCTCAGTGTCAGATTCTTCCAGCTGGAGGTAAGTAGGTATTTCAAAAGCATCTCACTGCTGCAGTGGGACCTAGATGCCTAACTCTACACTAAAACTCTTATAAAACCAATGCAGATTTAATATGAATCTTGAGCCATCTTTAGGCTTGCAAACAGCATTGGAAAAAGTCCCTGCCCTATGAATGATAGGGGTGCTTACCTGCCTTTAATCTGGAAACACATGAGTTAACTGATCCTTCTTGAGAAACTCAGTTAGAAAGGAAACTCATCTCACACATGGAATTTGTATGCCAAATACTTGCCCCCTGTTATTCCCAGACTCTTGGCGCCCAAGCTGTGCTGTGGAGAATCACAAAACCTAATCATCATACATTATTTTTTTAAAAATAGATAGATGGAAGTTTTTATGGTGCTCTCTTCATAGCCATAGAGACAGTCACTTGGGAATACACTACCATTCATCAGGAAATTAGAGCACTTGCCTAAAAAAGAGAAAAGCCTGCAGTGACATAAAAACTCTTTCTGGCATCTACTGCACATATACAATCTATTAAGCCAAAATAACAGTATGCCCTGTTGCACATTTTCAATAATTGTCAGGCAAGAGACAAGAAGAAGAAACAAAAAGTTTTTTTACAGGGTAGAAACACACTTGGGTAGTATGAAAACAAGGATTGCAAGTGTTTCAAAAATCAGGAGCAGTTCAAATGATGTGTTTGTGAAATGTACCTTGACTCTTAATTCTCTGGGCTACCAGGGCTTGGTTTTGGTTTGTTTGGCTTTATTCACCTCCCACATTCCTGAGTGACAATGTCTTCTGAATGCATAAAGGGTGTGTGCATCTGTTGCTTTACTGTTCTGGTTTTACACTGTGCTTACAGTGACACAGGCAGGGCAACCCCAAAAAGTACAGTGATCAGTGTCCAGCAGGGATAATTAAGGGTGAGACAGCTGCATCCAGTGTGTGGAAGAGGCAGAGAGATAGCTTCTTGCATGAGAGGAGCTCTGGGGGCAGCCTGAAAGCCCAGACCCAAACTATCAAAGTATTAGATGGGCATTGGTGCTGCTGCATCACTGGACACAGTAAGCCACCAATGCAGCATGAAAAAAGAAGGCTGTGGGCTGTCCAGGGCTGCTTTTTAATTCTACTTGCTTTCGTCCTTGCATTGTCTGAGCTGTGAGGTTTCTCTGCACAGAAAGACAGAGTCTGGAGTGGCCTAAATATGGGATTTATGCATTTATATGCCTAGAAGTTCAGCAGGCCTGCCTCTTCAAGATGTGCCATATGTGCATGCAAGTCCACACATGCTTAGATCTCAGTTTGTGATTCCAAACCAATACTTTGTTGCAGGATTTCAACCCAAGGGAAAGCACAAGCATACAAAACAGAGAAACCAGGCAAGAGACAGACAAGCAGACATTTCCAAGTTATTGGCAATGACTACATGGTGCTGTGAAGGCATGGTGTGGCAATACCACAACAGCAAGGTCAGTAGGGGCCAAAAGGAGTGCACAAGCCCTCTTCTATAGAAACACCTACACATCTTTGTTCTCCTCCGGTTCTGCTTCCCTGGCATTTATCATAGACTGCACCTGGGCAAAAGGAAAAGGAGAAGGGTCATTTGGGAGCTTATTTCCTTTCACACCGATGTCCAGAACTGACCTTGCCATTCCTCTCGAGGTTTTGCATTCAGTACACCATGAACCCAGCAGCAAACCTCAAAGATGGTACCTCTCCTGACTGACTAGAGGGTAATGAAAGAAGAGACTCACTCTTTTTCTTTGCTTTCTTTCTTCTAACCTCCTCCTTCTCCCAAGAAACAACCCACACTTCTAACTCACTCCCAAACTATTGTCTCACTTCACTGACTTTGAATTACCTGTGTTTTAATACCCTGCAGGATCAGCAGAGACAGCTCTCCTGAACAGGGGGGGTGTGGGCAGAAGCGTTCCCTCCCAGAGGCAGCTAGAGAAGGGTTACAGAGATATCTCTGTCATTAAGCTTCCCTCACCTCTCAGGTAATTCCAGGGCACATTCATCCCATTCTTCCCCCACCCTCCCATACCTTTCCTCCCTCTCTTCTTAGAGCACACATGGTCCCTTGCACCCCAGGCACTCTGCTGCTGCCTGTGCTTTCCCTCCTCCCAAGACAGCAGACACAGAGTCAGAGAAACAGTCCTAGGCTGACCATGATTCTGGTGTGCTCAGCAAAGCTGACCCTGTCCCCACTGAGCCCCAGCAAGGCACCATACCTCCTGCAATATGAACTGCAAGGGGTCATCAGGCTTATGGAACACCAGTTTTTCTGTGATCTCCTGAGACAGAGACAGACAGAAGGAAAGAATTATTGAACCTTGGATAGATGGTTGGCTGTTCCTGTACCAAGGTCATCTGCATTTTAAAAAGCAAGAATCTCTTTCAGACACCAAAGATGTTCAAGGGTCCTTTTCTACTGCTTTTTCTTAAATATATGCTTAAGAAAGCACTGGACAAGGAGGGATCTGGGGAAGAGATAATTTGGTTCAGGCTAACTTTAGGCCAAGCTTCTCATGTAAGCCTCTGGAAGGAGATGAGAAATACGTGTTTCACCTGAAATATCTGCAGAATTTTATGTTCCTCCACATAATTCATGGCGACTTGATAGGGGTCTCCAAATGCCTCTGGATTCTCCAATGATTCAAATGTAATCTCTGCTGCAGTCAACACAGTCTCAACCGTGTTACTGCCATCCTGTGTGGAGTCAGAGGTGTACATCTTGAAACCTGGAAGTTCACCCACAGGTGATCTGATCTCAGGTGAGCTTTCCCTGGATGCAGACTATGCTATGAGCAGGAATGGGTCCTCAGAACCCGGTGGTTTCTTGACAGTCAGCTGGCTTGCAGACACTGCCAATTCCACTAGAGATGGCTGGGCTGCAGATGCTGGTGTTTCCAAATCAGGTGAGTCATCCAGTGATGGTGGGGATTCAACTGTAGGTGTGTGGTCCTCAGGTGGTTCAGCAGCTGGTGGTATGCAGATTCCTCCACTTCAGATTCCGAATGATCATTGAACGCTTGCTAAAATATTTAGCAGATAAAGAACAAAAGTATTTTAAACATCTATCTCCACAGACTAGACACAGCACATTACTTCATCCTTCTGCAAAGATGCTGCAGCCACACTTAAAGCATGCATTGATATGGTTTATTTCTGTGACTGGCCCCACCTGCACCTTCTGCATGATCCCAGGAACTCCAGCTCAGGCCCAGGTCTTCAGAACCTGTCTGAACTATGCAGCAGCTGTATCTGTGCCTGATCTTCACCTGCTGACTAGTTTTCCTAGTGTGAGTCTGAGTGTATATTCTAGGTAGTTTTGTGTCTATGGAAGTCCCTTGGATGGATCCCAGACCCGACTAATGACTTTTCCTTGCCTGGGACTGTTGGTAAGCCCTCTCATGTGCACCTTGCCTGCACTGTGGTTGCCCTCGGCTCCTGCTTGGTGCAGCTCCAGGTTTGCTCCCTGACAACAGCAGCTGCAATTTGTGCAGGCTTTATCCATCTACCCCTTGAGCAGCTGCCCGTGGACTGTGCTGTGTCCATGCCCCATACTCCCATTCCCAGAGCTGTGACTGAGTGCAGGCAGTCCTGCCCTGTTTCTTCCTCCCATCCCTTGTCCCGGTTGCTGCACTGTTGCCGGAAGCGGAGTTCTGGGGGAGGACCGAGGGGGAGCAGGACCTGCGCCCACGCCCGCAATTGGGAAGGAGAGTGTTGTTCCTGGGGACGACGGGTGCAAGGCGCTTCGTGCGGAAGGGAGGCAGTGGGAGGCCGGGCAGGGTTGCTCGGGGGCGAGGCGAAGCGGGGTGGTGCAGCCACGGAAGCGCGGGGGAGCGGCTCCCGGCCGGGGCTCTCCCTCACCTGCTCCCGGCTCTGCAGGGAAAGGCTGGGGGCGCTTCGCCCCCGCCGTCGCCGATCCTTTTTGCTGCTCGCCGCCCGCCGTAGCCGGAGGGCGGGGGCGGAAAGCCGCGGCGGTTGCCGGGGAAACCGCCGTCACGTGCCTCGGCGGGCGGTGCCGCCGGTGTCACGTGGGCGCTGAGGGCCGCGCGGCCATCTTGGGTGAGGGCGGGAGCGCCGGGTGGGGGCGGTGGGAATCTCAGAGCTAATCGGTGGGAAAAGACCTCCGAGATCATCGAATTCAGCTGGTGACCGAACGCCACCATGGCAGCCGGACTATGGCACTAGCTGCCTTGTCCAGTCTTTCCTTAAACATGCCCAGGGACGGTGACTCCACCACCTCCTTGGGCAACCCATTCCAGTGTCTAATCACCCTTTCTGTGAAGAAATTCGTGATGTCCAACCTAAACCTCCCCTGGCACAGCTTAAGGCTGTGCCTTCCTGTCCTGTTGCTTGTTGCCCGGGAGAAGAGACCATCCCCCACCTAGCTAGAGCCTCCTTTCAGGTGGTTGTAGAGAATGATAAGGTTCCCCCTGAGCTTCCTTTCCTCCAGGCTAAGCATCCCCCAGCTTCATCAGCTGCTCCTTGTAGGACTTGTGCTCCAAACCCTTCACCAGCTCCATTGCCCTTCTCTGGACTTGCTCCAGCACCTAAAATGTCTTGTAGTGAGGGGCCCAGAAGTGGGCTCAACTCGAAAGACAGAACTGGAGGTGTGGCTTCACCAGTGCTGAGTACAGGGAGACAATCACTGCCCAGCTGTTATAAACGAGGCTTGGACTTTTTGGGTGGAGTAAAAGTCTGCTCATTTATTAAAAGGAAAACCAGGAGCGGAGACTCGAGGTAAGCCCGAGTCCCACTTGACAACCCAGAAAACACAAACAGTGCGAGGCGCAGGGCGTTCAAATTCCTCAGAAAAACCCCCGGAGGGGGCTGAGCCCCAGGGCAGTTTTTATAGTCTCTCGATGTTGTGATTGGTGCAGCTCAGATCCTCTCTCATTGGTGTTCAGTTCCGTCAGTCTCTGGGGCGTCGAGTGATTGGTTTGCCCCCTAACCAATAATTCCCCAAAATGTTTACATCATAATTATTAAGTCATCTTAAGAACATTCTAGAACATTCTCCTCTTTTCTTAGACCCGTTACTTCCCCCCATTGGTGTCACCATCTAGTGGGCACATAGCAACCTTACACCTGTACAGTCGCAATAACAATTAACTCATTAACTGCATATCCCCAATCTTTTAACAAGCAACTTTTAACTTCTTCTCAACCAAAAAAAAACCTTTTAACCATTTATTACACTGCTCCTGCTGGTCACACAATTCCTGATACAGGCCAGGATGCCATTGCTGGTGGCACCTGGCACTGGCCCTGGTCTTGGCTCTGGCGCTGGTTCTGGTCTTGGTCCTGGTGGCCGCCCCCTAACCTCAAAGCAGCCAGAGGGGTTTCCTGGTGTGTGCCAGAGCCAGTGAACCATCTGTGGGGGCTCCCTTGGCAGAGGGAGGGTTGCGGGGGTTGCCCATAGCCCAGCCTGCCACTGGGCTTTCATTTTGCAGGGAGCTGAGTTACTTCTCTGTGAGTTCCAGTGTCCTTTTGGCCTTGCCACGCTCCTGCGAGGGGTGCAGAAAAGCCCAGGGTAGCCATTTGCTGTCATTGGCCCTGTTAGTAAGTGCCACTGTAGTGAGAAGGCCTGAAGGAGAAGGGCAGAGAGAAGCTGTGCATGGAGGGGCAGATGGAAAAGGACATGTCAAATAACTTGTAAAGGGAAGCAGGGAAGCAAGAGGTAGGGTAGTAGAGTGCTGAGAGAAGTATTTCCATGCACACTGATGTGAGAGGTACTTGCTCCTGTGCTCAGTGTTACACAGATCCAGATAGTTAGTGTTCTGCGTGATGAACTTCGTCAGAAAAAGCAAATAAACAGACTGGCAGTTTTCCCCAAAGAGGAGATGAAAGGAATAAAGATAAAAGCTGTGCTGGGTTACCACAGTAACCAGCTTCTGACATATTCTGGTTCATGCTTCAGTCTGACAAGAGCTGGGCTTTAAACAACTGGCTGGAACTGCCATGGGGGCTTATGGAGGTGAGAGGGAGGGAGATACAGGACTTCAAAAGCTGTTCTAAACTTACAGATGTCACTTCCATTTGGAGCTGTCCACTTTGTGTGTGTTTTTCAGGTTATGCCACTGGCCTTTTAAGAGAAACAGCTGTCCTACTGCTCCAGTACTAGGTTCATGACAGTGCTGTCCCTATCCTCAGCCACACTGACCACTCAGATCATCTTGCACTGGAGCACTGCTGTTTGCACTCACGGGATGCCAGGTCATTACTCCTCTGAGCCCTTCTTGCCTCTCCCACTTTTCCATGTGACAGTGATGGTTCCAGACAGCATGGGACTGCTGGCTTTTTGTAACTGCTGATACAGTTTTATCTGAAGGAAGCATCTTGATATCAGTTGTGTGTAAGGGTGGTTGTGTGCTGAGACATCCCAGTGCTGTGTTCTCCACAGCATGACTCCCTGCAGAACTTCTCTCATGGGTTTCTCCTCTCTATCCTTTACTGGACGGGACTAAGCAGTTCTCAGCTGCCTGCTGGCTTCATATAATGTCATGCTGTGGGTAAATCTCGAGCCCCATGTGTTCCTTTCATCTGTGCCTCATTGGTAAACAGCAGATCTCTCCATTTCCAACCCCACTCCCTACTGCAGGGTTCTGGCTGCTGGGTCTGGAAAGCTAGGATTTTGCACGAGGAAGTAAGATGAATGACTCTATTAAATAAACATCACTGCTCTGTTTATTCTTTCAAAAGAACAGATTAAAAAAAGCAGAAGATGCATTTTAAACGCATTAAAAATTCTGAGCAAAATAATGCCTTAAATACAATGCTCATATAAGATAAATCACTTGGCTTTTTTCTACACAGGCACATGGAAGGCAAAAACGTATTATTATATCATTATTTATATGGCACCATATGCTAAGTCTGGAACTTAAAGACTTTGAAATAAATAAGAAAACACCAGCTGCAGATTAGCAATACACTCCTTTATTGGGAGTCACTGTGTAACTGTGGCTATCATTCCTGCTGTTAAGTTAAAACTTAAATAAATTGTCAGAGAAATAAGATAGCCATTAGAGATTCAGTGTCTGTCTCCTGGGGATGCTTTTTCTAACAGCTGTAACAAAGACCTGCTGCTGGTTTTGTCCTATGTCTGTAGTAACTCACTGCATTTGTCCCTGCTGTATCGCACAGTTGTTCAGTAGAGATGGTTGAGCTGCTCACTATAAATAATGTTGGTTAACAATGCGGCCCCTTTTGGGTTAATAAATTATGCTCAAACCACTCTTGAGCGTCTTTGATTGGTTTCTTGCAAGTCTGCAGTGGAGAGTTGGAAGAAATCACTTTCCACAGTCTGTTTACTTTGAATATTTCTTCTTATTTTATTGAGCTGTAAATATACATATATAATAGCCAAATCCTGAAAATGCCTATCTCAAATTCTGGTTGCTTCATCCACTACTTGAAAATCGTAATGAGATGCATGGGATGAAACATATCAGCAAATTTAAATGTCATTGCTTAAAGGGCCAGAGGGCCTTGGTCAGCACCAGGCTGGGGAATTTGTCCCCCTCCTTTGTGCGGGAGTTGCTGTCAGAAGCCAGGGTTTCCCCCGGGCTGAGGTTGGTGGCCGGAGCAGGGAGCTCACGATCCATGACCCGTGGCTGGGGCCTCGTGGTTCCCTGCATGCTGCAGCCCCAAGACTCTCTGACCTGTGGTTTTGCACAGTTGCAGCCAGATGTAGTTAAAGCCTTCCTGAGGTCTGGTGAGCAAAGAGCAGCTTTAGGTCATGGAGCAATGATCAAAAAAAACAGGCTGTGAGACAGAGGCTTGGGGTCCTTGGAGAGACATCTCTGCTCATCTGTGTCCTGACCGATGACTCTGTGGGGTCATGAGGTTGCCGTGCACGTTGGTTCCTTACCTGTATGGTGGGTTAATTGTTCTGCCCTCCATCCGGAGGGTTTTTAAAAAACCCACCAGCCTGTGAGGAGAGCAGGTGTTAGTGCAAGAGAGTGGAGAAAGCCAGCTTGGGGTGCATGGGGAAGAGAGGTGGCTGGGGCTGCTGATTTGCACCCAAACTGCTCCTGTACCTGCAGACTTTGATGTGGGTGTGCTTCTGGAAGCGATGTTGAGGAGGAGACTGCACCCCGGTGTCTGCGCTTGTACAGGTAGCGCTGAGTGTGTGCTGGCAAATGCAGCTCTTCCCCCAGCGCTTCCTGCAGCCCGGGCTGTGCCCGCATTTCCCAGCAGAGAGCAGCAGAGCCTCGTAGCTGCTCGCAGGGGCTCGGAGTGTGGCGGCCTCCGAGACCTTCTGGCGGCGCTTGCCTCCGCAAAGCACAGCAGTAAACCTTCGCTGAGCTCGCAGGCACATGTCAGGCCTGTCAAGAGCATTGGTGAGGGCAAACAGAAAACACATGCTCCCGATTTCGAAGATTCAGGGCTTTCCTGAAAACCGAGATGTTTGCAGAAATCAGAGAAACTTTTCTTGAAGGGGTGTTCAAATTGTCTTTGTGCTCAAAGTTTGCCAAAAGGGAGTGTCCTAAGTATGGCTTCAGAAAATGGGGAGATACTTCCAACAGGTTAAGCAAACCTCTTTCGTAGATGACTGGCACAGACTAGGTAAACCCCTCGAGGTCTCCTTTAATCCAGTCTTTGGTAACGCAGGAAAGAGACATGTTATTAGCTTCTGTGTTTGGGAATATTTGCTTTGGAAACCTGTTTAGCCTACCTTAGATTTAACCCTTTCTGTTAAAAATAAAGTTTCAGCTGTCTCTTTTTCCATCATGTGTAATGTCACCATGAATGTTACTGGTGATAAAGATGAACAAAAAAAGTGGGATACTGTTTCTTTGCCAAGGTGTCAAAACTAATTAATCTGTGTCTAGTTTAGATAACATTCTCAAGGAAAACAAGACTTTGTTCCCTGTTTAGAAATTTACCTGCTGTTTCCTGGACATTTAAATAAATCAAATTTGGGATTATATTAGATACTCCTCAGCAGCATTAACTGGGGCAAGTTCTGTCATTCCTTATTTGTGCCATTCTAGTTCCTGAAACTATTATGGTTTTATACGTTGTCTTGGAAAATAATCACAGACCTTCTGGGAGGCCCAGTCCTTGTAAGGCAGAAGGTTTCATTTTTGTCTCACCATCACATGGCATGAGAGTGAGGGGGTACTGTGTTCTGGCTGAAGTCCACAGTGAACCTTCATCCAATCCTGTCTCCATTAGCTGTGAAACTCCTGAAGGAAGGAAGAGTCCAGGCATGAAGTTCACCTGAGGGAATGGTGCCTGTGGAGGATGCTGGGCATAAGGACAGCAGCTGGGTACTGGGAAGACTCAGGTTTGCCTTTGTTCTCCATCCTGTGAACACTGCCTCATTGCTGGGCTCCCTTCCTCTGTGAGCCCATCCCTGGCATTGGAACAGGGAGGCAGGTATGGAACTGGGTTGTGGAAGGCAAGTGTATCATGTAGTGACAGCAAGACCCTGTATAACCCTGTCAGTAGGCCCCTGTTGAAGAGGCTGTAATCCACAGATGGTTGTGAGTTGGCTTTCTGCATTCCTCAAAGCCTTGTGGCCAGAGAACCCTCTTCATCCTCTCTTCCCCACACCCCCTTATTTGGCCTGTATGCCAAGCTAATTTAAAATATGATGCAGACCACCTAAGCAGCCCTGGGGTCACTCAGCTGGCCTCCACAGCCTCCCACCACTCACCGTAGGTAGGATCTGTCCTTCCTTACTGATGCAAATGATGCTTTATCTCTGAATCCTAGCTGTACATGGGAAAGGTGCAATTAGCTGCTGCAAGGAGCCAGGCTTGTCTGCCTTCCCTTGTTTAACAGAGGCTTTAATTAAAGACCCCCTGATGCTAGAAAGGCACATTAATTATTCATCTGAAAACATTTACATAGAGTCCCCTCTTTCCCTTCTTCAATAAATTATCAACTTCACGTCTCCATAATTCATCGAAATGACTAAAAATACATTGTCTCAGCCTCCATCACCTCCCTTTTCACTTTGTCTATTCCAACTGTGATGGGTTCAGTATCTTAATGTGAAGGTCTCCTACTGCTCTTAAGAAAAAGGGAGGATGGAAGACAAGGGGGAGAGGGAGAGTGAAAGATTTGTCCCTTGATGGTAGTGATGCAGATGGCAGTAATTTTTGGTTTTTTCTTTCCCACAAAACTGGCATGATCCTGAGATTTGAAAAAGCTCATTGACTATTTCTAATGAGCAAAAATCCACTGAGAGGAGGAGAAAAAATGTTTCCAGGGACAGAAGAGGTCTGGGTTTAGATGATTTCTATGCTCAGATGTAGACAGCCTGTGTAATCCTTAGCCCAGCAGTTAATCTCCCTAGATCACCTCTGTACCTCACCTGTAGACCAGGCCAACAATTCCCTCTCTGCCTGGTAGAGGGATGCTGCTTTATTAATTATAAGCTGTTCCAATATAGGTGTGTGAAAGAGGAAAAAAGCAGAGAAGCTTAGGCAGAGGGAGAAGTTTTGCAGCAATTCACAACAAAGATGTCACTGCAGGCATAACTGAGGGAAAATTCCCTGCAAATGGTTTTCTCCAATGCATTTCACTTTGTGACAAAGTGAACCATCACATGAGGAGATAAACAGTCCTCTGAGGGCTTGTTTGTACATGGGGAGTTAAGACAAATTAGTGTGAAGTGTGAGGTAATGTGCAGAAGTTGAAGTGCGCTTAACCTCTGTGTGAGGGCTCTGATACAGGAGGAAAATGGCCACAGTTCACTATGGTGACTAAACAAAAGCAAAGCAAAGGTCACTTTATCTCCAGTTATCCATACAGGGCTTAACATGCTTTCATGTGCACTCATTTCACATCTTTGGTAATTTACCTTAACTTTCATGAATGTTCTAATCTGCAGGGATTGGAGAAGTGTGTGCTCCACCTGACTCTGAATAACTACTGTTCCTGAAAAAACAGGAGCGGTCTTGGTGCCTACAGGAATCAGACCCGATGTGCTCTCCTGGGAGCAGGGGGAGCCAGATGGAAGCTGCAAACAGGTGATCTTCTAGGATGATGGGTGGAAGGGGGCAGGATGGATACTGACAGCTTTCTTGGGATGTGGTCAAAGAGGGCATCAGAGAATGAACCAGGAAAAGAGTGCTGACTTCAGCGGAGTTGGCCTACTTACCTTTAAAGGTTCAGTATTTTCAGAGGGAAATGAAAAGGTTTATTTTTGGTCCTGAGCACACACAGGGGCTGAATCTGAGACTAAAAATGGGGTGGAACTGATTACAAAGAGAGTGATATACTTATCTGAAGCATTACTCTATTGACTTCTGTGTTGTTTTTTTTCTTTCTCTTGCCCTTGTTGCTGTTTTAGATGGACTGTCCTGGCTCAGCAGTGAATAACATGGTGATGAAACCCTTGTCCGACCATGAGGATATGTCTAAGCCTTGGACACTTCAGTCTTAGAGCTGAGGGACTAGAAACCCTTCCCACATTCAATACATTGATTAAATTTACTAAGATATAAATATCATCTATTTCTTACCAATTAAATTATAGTTCAGATTATGTTATTAAGGGATCTGAATTAACATTCTTCTGGACTAAGAGAAGCATGTTTTTGCAGGCAGTAGTTAAAAGCTCCCATCCTTTTCTTCCATCTAAGGAAATTGGATTAAAATTTTCTCTAGTGAAGTTTTTTAGCACTCATACTGTCTATGGAGACCCGTTAAAAATTGTCCAGGCTATGGCTCTCATCCAAACGTGCGTAAGTATCAGTCTTGAGATACCTCACTCACAATCCAGCCTTTGCTGTTAAATTTGTATCGGCCTTAACATGCTTTGAAGTAATAATCAGTGCTGTGTCTCCAGAGGGATAGGACAATATGTAATTGGCTTAAACAGAAGGAAGATCTCGTTAGACATTAAGAAGCCTTTACTAATGGTACAGTAATTAAGCACAGGAATAAATGACTCGGGGCCTTCTGCCTGTAGAGAAGTTTGGATGAACACACTGAATCTTGTCTTCTCCCACAAGAAAAGCAGAGATCATTCTTTGCAGTTTCTTTCAACTTTGTTTTCTGTGATTCTGCATATGTCCACAAAGTTTTCTTGCCAAAAGTGGCAATAGCAGCATTTTCACTGCCACTGCGTTGTCATTGAAAATGCTGCCCCATCAGTGCCCCAGCGGAAGAACAGGCTGAAATAACAGAATGCCAGTGAGCATCCTTTCTTTCCAAGCTGGCAGAAGCAAGCCATTCTGGAAGGTAGTGTACATCTCCCATAACCCATGCTCCAGCTTCCTTGGTTGAGCCAAATTGTCTTCCCTGCTTGTCAAATGGGAGAAGTGTTAACACTGTAATTAGAAACATTAAAGCAATCAAAATGAGCATACAGGCATAATTAAGGCACTATTGGTTTATGTCCCCTGCAGGCATTCTTTTAGAATAAATGACTTTTTGGTTTAATTTAAGCCTCTTCCAAAACATCACTAAAACAAAGGGGGAGTTCCTATCCATGTTTTCACCAGTAAAACGACTTAGTTTTCGATCTCATAACCTAGTTTATACTGGTAAAATTTCCCTGCAATGACAAAATCTAGAGGGTATTGCTGATAAAGAGCTTAGCTTGAAAAGAATATCTTGGGTCTGGACAACAAGAATCAAAGAGGAGCAAGAGAGGCTTAACTGGCTCTGGATCAAGCCCTTCATAAAAGAGGAATTAGCTGTGCTGTGCCAGTGTTGGACATGATGTTATGAAAGTGCCATTTTTTCCTGAGAAGGAAAGGTATACAGAATAATTAACAAGGCTGGAAGAGTGTTTTCCAACCTGTGTGGGTGAAAAAAGGAGAGATGAAGATCAGGATCATCTAGTGGGTATGGAGGAGTTGCAACTCTTCTACCCCTCTGTAAGACTGGAGTGGTGCACTATGAAAGAGGCTGAGCCCCACTCATGGTGCTCACTGGGTTAAGCCTTGGAGAAGTAGGTGTTCGGCTCTGACTTGCTAAGGCTGAGCTGTCTGCAAAAAGTAGCCACAGCCTGTATAACTGGAAGAGATGGGCTCAGCACCGTGTGTGCATATGTATGGGGCGTAGTTAGGGTGCTGACAAAGAAGCACAATTGCCGCCCATTGGAAAAGTGCTGCCTCTTGGTTCCTCATTCTGCCATAGGAATACTTTTTCTTGTGAGCCTGGTAGTTGTAATTGCCAATTCAGCCCAAGAAAAGGGGCTCAGGGTTACCCATGGCTCAAGGCAGAGTTGCTTGCACACAATGGCTTGGTAAAGAATGGGAATATGCACATCTGAATGTGTGAATATTTGCTGGCTGGCTTCAGCTCACTGGAAGGTTGAGCAACTGGAGAACTGACAGGTGGACTTTATTTGAGGTTGATGTTAACCTTCCCACTGGTGGGAGGTTACAGTGTCTACTGAGTATTCCTAGTGGTCTGGGAAAAATATTCAAATTTGACCATCTCTGCAGGATCCTACAACATGTTCTCAGAAATGTCTTCCTCATGTCCAGTCTTCCCTGTTTTAGTGAACGTAAGGTCTTTGATTTATCCTCTGATGAGATCCCATGCAAACCCTCAGTTGGGCTGGTATAGGTGAGAAACATAACAGAGCCAGCTAATGGTGGTGCAGATGGAAGGACATGACCACTTTCTTTGAGGACCTGTCTTCCTGACAGGGTTAACAACGCCCCTGCTAGAACCATGGGGTCACTGTCCCACTCATGGCTGTTCCAGACTCAGCTGTTTGCCCATGAGCCAGAAGAGTGACAGCTCCACAGTTGGCATCTCCCACCACTGGTGCCTGGACTTGGCATCTGTGAGCTGTAGGCTAAACTCATCATGTGTTCTTTCACGCAGGTAACATGACAAACAACAGGTACTGCAGGGTACTGCTGCAGCTTCCTGGTGCTAGCACTGCCCTCACAGGTACCAAGTGCCATCCATCAGGATCTGAGTGTCCCTGTGCTGGACAGCTGAGAAGAGATGATCAGTGTAAGCCCCAGAGGTAAATAACAGACACAGCCTGAGTTTCATTATAGTTCTTCATGCTAAAAACGAGTCATGGTAAGAGTCAATGGGTGTACCCTTCCTCCTCAAAACTGACTAAGCAAGAGGTTCAGGGATGTGAGGGTAAATTTTTTTGGCTTATATTTGAGCATGCACATGAAGATTAGAACTGTGGAAATGACATTTGTCTTTGCTCACTCTAGCTCCGGCTAAGATATCTGCAGTCATAGAATGACTGGAGCAAGCAGCTCCCTTATCCCAGAGCCTTGCCCTGTTAGTGAGGCTGCTGCTTCCCCTGCTTGCTTGGCTTAGGTTGCCTGAGTTAAGATTGCTGAAGTTCCTGGATAGGGAAGGAAGCCCAGGAGAACCTTTATGCTGGAGAATCTCCTGCAGCACCTCTGCAGAGGGGCACGGATGCACTCCTCTACCTCAATTATTTTTGTCCCCTGTCCCCAGTGAGTGTTGCCACAGCTGATGTGCCATCTGTACAGAGCAGACTGATGGCCCTTTCCCTTGCCCCACGCCCTCTGCAGAGGCAAAGGGCTGGCAACTGGCTGCAACAGACGTGCTGAAGGACAAGGTGAACGTCACAGGCAGCACCAAGAAAATCCATCCGAAATCTTGCTCCATATGGGGCAGTACAGTTCCAGCTGTTCAGCCTTCGGAGTAAGCTGGCTCTGAAGCTGCTGCTACCCTGGCTGTAATGCTAGGCAAGCACAGCCCCATCAGAGCTGGTGAATTGGGGGAAAGCAGCAGGGGTAGCAGCATCACGCTGGTACCAGGAATCTCGTGATGCTATTGCTCCCCATGATTATGCTGTTAACAGCCAAGCAGGGTGGAGTTTAATGAGCAAAGGTAGATGAGAAAAGGAAAACAACTGAGACAAATGATGTTTAAATGTGATGGCTCATTAAACAAAAGCTCTCTGCTATGTTTCTTTCCTTGGTAGCAACAAAAGGGACAATGGCCATAAGTAAAAGGCAACCCACTGACAACAGGAAGGATTTATAGAAAGTAACACACTTAATTTAGCTGCTCCAGCACGAATGAGCAGAGATATTTTGCATCAAGTAACTCAAGAGAAGGGTTTTGCAATGTCTTTGCATGAGGCAGAGTGCTCTTTTCTGCCCAAACCCTAGTCGCTTCTTGCTATTTGAATATCAAGGACCAGTCCTGCTTTTCTTCATATCTGAATTCCTGTTGTCTTCAGCAGATGTTTTGCAGTGCAGAAGTCAGTGCAGCGTGGGCTGAGGGTCTCATACCAATGCGTCAACCATCCTGTCTGGCCTGACTATTTCCTCCTTTTTTGCCAAAGCCTTAGTATTGATTCTGTAGTAGATTGCCTTTCAGCTTTCCAACAACATGTGAGAAAAGATCTCCATAATGTTCATCTGTCTTACAAGGCAAATAGCTACTCTGCATTTGTATAAATCATGGAACTGTGTGTGATTTTATGCCCGAAGAAAAAGATGCGATCTATCTTATTGAAGTTCCTATTGTGTTACTTATGAGACTGGTGAAGGCAATAGTCCTCAGGCATGAAATACCTGATCCCCCAGGAGCTCCCGCCATTAAGCTCTTGAGCTGAGAAGTTGGCCTTGCAATCCAGCAAGAGTGGAGATGGGGCCCTAGACTTCTTTGCCAGTCCAAAACGTGTCAGCAATGAGAAAGACTGAGTACATGATCACTTCTGATGTTAGCATATCTTGGATAGCAAGAGAATGATGTCTTTACTGCTCTTTTCTTGTTCTCTGCCTGGGCAACTCAGCCTTATCAGAAATTACATTGTCCAGTACTGGAAAATTTAGTCATTTGGATTCTGTAGAAAGTATGCTGCTACATCTCTCCATAACAAAAAACAGCAACTTAGGAGCAGATGCAGAGAGATGAGATTTAAACCCCCATTCACTGGCCTTTTTGAAGGTCATGTGCCAAGGAACTAACACAGATTCTAGTATTCCTGTTGAAATGGTGGTGCATGACAGCAGTGGTTTTGTTGGTTGTGTTCTGCACGTGACTGTGCTGACATCGTAAACCACAGTAAAACAGATAACTTTGTTCTGTCTGATGGAACAGAAGGTCTTCTGTCTCCCAAATGTCATTTGATCCAAGAGGGATTGAACTGATTTGAAAGCAGTTTTCATCAACACCCTCTCTGTTCCAAGGGAGGAGCTTGCACCGTTGGAACTACCTATTCACAAATCTCATGGGAAGGCAGCCAGCAAAATGCAGCGTCCATACAGAAAGTGCTTATTGGTTAAGGGATGGCGGCTCTGTGGACAGGAGAAATGCTGCTGAGACAATTTATCTACAGTGAGGAGTTTAAACATTCAGTTCTCACTTCCATACCACTGCATCTCCTACTTAGTGGATGTCAAAATGTTGCAGTTGAGCAACATCTTATTTTTTGCATAGAAATCAATGGTCTGATTGATTGCCCTCAGACTGATTTTTGCTCAAAATTGCTGAAGCCCCATTACCTGGATGACATGAGTCAGAGAAATTAAAGTCTCACTGATTATGATGTTATAAAGCAATCTGAGTCTGCAAAAGAATAGCCTGCGTATTTGATATCAGGACATGTCATGTTTGCAATTGACACTTTGAAGGCAGATACCTAATGTTAGTCAGAGCAAGCTACAAGAAAAACAAAACACGACAATAAGGCAAGGCCAACTGGATATGCAGTGACTGAAGCATGTTTCACCTTAGAATCTGGCAGTGAGTGAATTTCCAAAACTTCTTACTGACAGCAAGATTTTCCTCCAGCTGCATTGCCTAAGAGCAGGTATGTGGAAAGTTCTGACAATGCAGTCAGCAGAGATCCAGTCAATGCAGGAGGTGCAGATTGGAGAGTTGCGTTGCTCGTGTTAGACACAGTAGACACAGCTGATGGGCTGAATGGCTCTCCAGAGCCTGCAGCCTGCATTAACTCTTTTTCTGTTGACTGTAAGCAAACATTTGGCCCCAAGTTCACATGTAGGTACCTGCAGTCCAGGCAGCCACATCACACAGGCGCTGCGAGTACACACAGTTCTTCTCACTCCTGAGCTGCAAACCTCACCTTGGTGTGTACCATGTCAGTCAATAACAATAGCAAGCAGCTGGAAAAGGTGGTTGCCAAAGAATAACCTCCAATTCCCTGGGAATAATATCAGTTTAGTGTTTAAGATCAGTCCTTTCACTTTATTTCACACCGTAAGGATGTAGAAAGTATTTGGAAACTGAGTCGTGAGTTGGAATGTCTTCTGAAGGATATGTTCACAAGGCATTCAATCCCAGAAGCCAAGAATGTATAAGTGTATATATAAATGTCTTTTTCTGAAACCTTTTGCCCACCCTGTCTACCTTATAAATGACTTCTTCTCTTGACTTTGCTCTGATGGATTTCCTAGAGTTTTCGTAGTTCTTTCTGGGTGGCCTCTCTCCAGTTTCACATCTACTGATGACCACGTTTTCTTCCTGTGTCTACTGAAGGCAGTGACTGCTATATCTGTTCCAAAACAGCTCCCCATGGACAGACCCAGGGAGCTTCTCATGACAAACAGCAATTTCATGTTCATACACATTATGCTGACATGTAAACCCACCAAGGATGACCAGAAGAAATGGGACGTGACTGTTTTCATAAATTTCCTCAAGTGCCTGGTGGGTGGCAGAACATGCTCTTGCCAATGACCTCTGAGACTGCGGTATAAAATTAACCTAAAGTATCTAAAAAGCAACAAGAGGGGAAGGATGTATTTTATGTCAATTCAGTCAAAAAGGCCTCAGAATTAGTTGCCTGAAGTGTTTGGGAAAGCTGACAAAGTATAATAGCACAGAGACTATTTTCTTGCTTCTCAGCAAAGACAGACAGCATTAATCGTCTGGGCTTAATATAGCTTTCCACATGCCAACTGGGTGCAAAATTATGGCTGGTATTAGAAAACCACTTACCATGTGGACAGGCTTAAAGTGCAATAAGCTGTGGGGTGTGGATGCAGATGGAGTATGTCTAAGGACAAACAGTGACCTTGAGGATTTTATGCCATGTCTCTGGAGACATAGTGTCTCTTCATTATGAACCCTGACAGACATGGAGCTCTTCATCAGTGGTGGGACAAGGAAGGACTTAGATTTGGAGCCAGGCTTGAATTCTGCAGTCCAGGTATACCTAGAGAAGTTTGAGCACGAGAGATTCACTGGAATGGGTTGTATACACTATTATAATATCTGTATTCATAATATATAGGCCAATATACATCAAGAGTGTGTCAGAGAGAGAATCCACAGCTCTGGATGTTTGCAAGAACAGCATGTATAGAAAAACCCCATCCTTTTCTGTGCCCATGGCTTGATTGGTGTATTTTTTGCCAAATAGCTATGCTTATTTCGGTAGAAAAGGAGCAGAAATATGACTCTCTGATCTGAGACTTTGTCTTAGCACTTGAAGAATGCAGAGTATATCAAATAAGGTCAAACCCTTTCACACCTGGCATTGTAACATCTGTACAACACAGCTTAGAGATTGTTGTTCTGGTAGTACTACCTAGTAAAGTGGGCTCAATGGCACAGTGCTTATATAACACTCCTTTTTTCTGTGCATGAGTTGTGTCTCGATCCTGTTTTTCTCCCAGTAGATTTTTCTCAAAAGTTATTAATAAACAATTTTAAGTAATAAATTACAGGTTTTGCAATGCATTCTTTGTTGGCCTCCTTGGTTATGCAGCAATCTGTCTTGGTGGTCTCTGATGAGAAGATTAATTTTAAGAGCATGATAATAAATATACTGGTGTTAAAATCTTTGCTAAAATTAGGAGACATTCAGCCCAGTATTTCTGCAGCTATCCAGACGCCGACATACAACATCATCACACAGAGTGAGTCGAGCAGAAGGCTGATTCATGGATCAGGATTTTTGATAATTAACCAACACTAGTATTTAGGTAATTATGTCTGTACAGGATGTTATGACATCTTTATCTTACGTGTAGTGCCAGTTACTGAGACAGCTTCTTTTTATAACTAAAATATACCTTTCCTGCCTGAAAACATTATGATAATTGTGGGAACGTCTCTTATTATTGAGCCACCTGCCACTTGATGAAAGTGACAGAGCTCAGCTTGTGTGAATTAATGCTGAAAGCACAGAGGAGACTACCTATGGCTCCTCATCTGACTACTGGAAGCATGAAAGGTGTGGCAGCAGGGCTGGAACTGAAAGAAGCAACTAAAAAGAAGGGGAAGTGAGTACATCCCAGCATTTCCAGCTGTTATATTCTCTTGTTAGTGGCCAAGATGACTGCCACGGAGACCCACTAAGCTGAGGGGCTGATCCATGTCTCGCCTCCTAGCTGGAAAAGGGGCCCCAGGGAAATGGATATTGTGCCACTGCTTGGCAATTGCACCCATGTGGAGGTAGGAGCATCCTTTACTGCTGCTCACGGCCTGGTGAAAACCCCTCTGCTGGCCACAGCAGGAAAGGGAGGGTTGACTTCACAAAAAGCAGCTGCTGTGCACTTAATGTATCATGTTGTCATTACCAGGTGTGTTGATTTTTAGTTATAAAAATCTTTTAGTTTAGTTATTTTGGGGATCCACTTTCCTTCCCAGCCTGAAACTGGGAAGCATAGCTGTGCTCCTCACTGCTAGGCCACCGTTTGGTCTGTGGATGGAAGCCCAGCCCTTTGTCCAGACCACAGAAACACACTGATCTCTGACCCTCTCACTGGCAGTCTTCCAACAAACTCTGTCCCATGTTCAGATTTGGAGAGAAGTAGCCTTAATTGCCTGCCAGACCTCTGATGCACACCTTTCAAAATCTGCTGGGGTCTATCTGAATGACTAAATAACAGGGCACAAGGTGCTTTCTCTAGCTGGAGTGTTGTAGCTGTGCTGGTGTTCACCTGAACCCTGGTGGTTCAAGGCTGCTCACTGTGCTTCTTCCACTGGCTGATGCCTCATCATTCCTGCTTCCTTCTTCGTTTTCCCTTCCATCCCCATGGCAGGAAAGACTCCTTGGCTTTTAGGTGGGGGGAGGTCACGGCAGATGTGTGTTCTCCTTTGAGACTTGCCCACTGCTTGGCTTAATTAATCCTGACACATTGCAGTTGCTGTTACGGAAGAAATGTCAAGAGAAATTAGACCAGCTGGTAGCATGAAAACTGGGGAAGCGTGGTACCTCACTTTCCTGGAGAAGTTTGATTTGCTTTCCTGGTAGGGGCTGTGGGGAACTGGATGGCTGTGAGCAGAAGAGGCTGACCTGTGTCACCTGCTCTTGCCACAGTCCCCTTGCACTGAGATCCACTGAAAGGACAGCAAAGACCCAAACAAACCAAGCAAGAGACCTAACCAACAGCAAATGATGTGGCTGGGCTTTCATGAGAGCTGGGACAGCCCTGAGATTTGGCTTGGCTTAGGGTCCTGGTTACCTGAAGCATAAGGCTGTGAGGAGCTCTGGGGCTTTTTTGAGCTCCTCAAGGAGGAGAGAAGCACTACTGAGTTGCTTCTTTATCTTCTTTTATTCTATGAGCACCTTTAGTGGCTGTTTCTCACCATTCCCTTCACCTTTATATCTATTTACTTGAATGTTTTCATATACCAACCAATCAGCAGCTTTCATGCTTTTTTTTCCCCTTATATGTTGATGTTTCATTAGACCACTGCATCTGATCTCTTTCATTTCTGCAGTGATCTGATTTAATAAAATGAGAAGCTAGTCTAATAATACACAGTGCAGCTGCACAATGTGGATGCATTGTGAGTGCATATATCTCCCTGTATGAACATCTCCTCTGTGCTCCTCTGTGGCACATCAGCTTGTAAGTCTGCAGATGCCACAAGCCTGGAAGAGAATTGCAGTTGCAGGGAACTGGCTTTGACACTTAAATATGGCCCAAAGTTCAGGAGCATTTTTTGTGCTGTCTTAAGGATGCATGCAAGTAAAATTTCACCTCTGCTTGATGATTGACAAAAAAAAATCTCTTTGTTCTACCAGACAGGCACTTACTTGCCAAGGGCATGTTACTTGTATTTAAATATTAAGAACAAGACCTTGCCATGGCATGGTATCTCTAGCTTGAGAAGCTCAGAAGTAAGTTTGGCTTCTAGTAGTGTAAAAGGAATATTTCTCTCCTGTTTTGAACACATAGATTGCACATCCTATTGCAGTGTTGGAGATCTCACTCCTGATTTCTACGCTGGGCTCAGTTCAGGAGTGCTCCTCTGGGACTCCTCTGGGGAGTGGGTCATGAGCTATGCTGCACCAAGAAGCAGAGAAGAGACTAGGGACTGAGAGAGGAGACAGAGAGGAGGAAGAAAAAGGATGGTTTTGTGAGGGCCATGCCGCTCCTTAAGGGACAAAGGCCTGGCTGCAGCAGATGTTTTGGTAGCTGTGATGGCAGTAGCTTCTCTGCACTGTCAGGGTTTTTGCACTGCACCAGCAAGTTCCAAGCTCAGGGGTTGGTCTAGTCACAGGGTTATCCAGGCCAGGAGGTTATAGGAGGCAGCAAGGCAGTCATGGTCTCTTGCCTGCTACACCTATTTGTGCAAAAGAAAGCTGGGCTTTTGTTGGCCAGTGACAGCCCTTCTGATCTGCAGCAATCAGTGCATCATGCTTGCTCTGTGTCAGCCAAAGCTCAGCTGCTCCCTGAGAGATCAGGACTTGTGCACTGTGTCCCTCATCCCCATCCTACTCCATACTCCTCTAAAGGTCACAGCATTGCTTATTCTCTCTCTGTCTTGTTGTCAGGGCAAAGAGGGGTGTTCTGTTATGCTTTGGAAGACTTGGTTTGTGGAAACAAGCCCTTGTCTCTCACTTTGGGCTTGATCTGAAGCCTACTGCACATATCCAAGGTGTAAGAGGGCAAAGGGAATGGAATTTGAAGGCTCTGAGAAGCATGGCTCAGATATCAGTCTCTGACCCCACGTCCATTCATTTTCCATTCGCTATACTACCTTCAAGAAGTGTTAGAGTCCTAGAGATTGCTAGACTGACTATCACCAGGCTGCACAAAATGCTTGCTGTCTGTGGTAACAGAAGGTCTTCCTGGCCTCTGAGTTTCCAATGAATTTATACAATTTAAACAATAAAAACTGTACATGCAAATCCGTGTAATACCTGTGTAACGCTTGTGTAAGGCTTACGATTGTTAGAATTAGACCAGGATAGGTTAAGAAAAGAAAAACTAGAATTGTGTGTTAATCTTATTGCTCAGTTAACAAATATAATCCACAGTTCTGTAAGAAAAAATATATGGAACATATAGAACATATAGAAGAAGCTGGTTTTGCCTGCTGTTGCTGCTGCTGCTTGGCTTTATAATGTAAACCCCTTTGAACTCTGCCTTCAAGAAAGCTATGAGACTATGAAATAAAGAACTTAGCAGAACAGCAGCCTCCTCTGCTGTTTTATCCTGGTCTGAGAAGGAAGGGTACCCCATCAAAAGCTCAACAAATGGTAGGCATCACTGCTCCATGGGTCCTAGCATCCATTTCCTTCTTGGGAAAACTTGAGGAACTGTGAGCGTGGTAAGCAGCCTCACAGCCTTGTGTGGAGGGGGGTGTGTGTTTGCATGGTGCTGATCATGCTGCAGGAGGCGGGAATTCACCTCTGCCTGGCTCTCTCTGTACATATCAGGCCACTGCCTGAGCTGGGGCTGTCTCATGCTGAGAGAGGTGCACATGCAAGGTCTGCTCTGGTTTTGTTTTGCACAAATCACATGTATTTCACTGACAAAGACTGCCCACAACTTAGAAAGGGACGTCCAGTTTAAGTATTTTTAACACAAGCACAAGGGCCCCATGGTGTTGAAAGGATGGCTGTCCCAACTCACTGGCACTGCTGCCCTGTTAGAAATTGCCAGCCCTGCACAATCTGCTGGGGAAGCTGTTCAAGTTTCCCTCCCTGTTTCAAGTTGTGCAAAATCCTCAAGCTTAGCTCACATCAACCATTTTGATGGCTTCAAATAATGTGTTTAATCCATGGCTCATATTTGGGAGGTTCCTGTGGACTGGTCTCCCAGCAGTGCTGTGTAGGCTCCATCCCTGCAGGGGCAAGGAGAAGATACTGAAGTACATCTGCTCTTCCACTGGCATGGCTGAATCTGAGGGAAGGCAACTCTTCATCGCCTGAGGCCTTTCTCACTCACAGCCTTACCCTGGGTTAGTTAAAGCATCACAATCCTCTCCCTGAGCTCTCTCATGTTAGTCTAAAAGTGTTTTACGTCTGCTTTTTAATTCATAATTTCCTTACAGGCTTAACTTGGATCATCATAAGCTTTTCTCAATCCTGTAGAGTACAAGCGAAGTCAGGAGGGGCTTCAACTAAATGCATATTACACTAGCACAATTTTAAGGGTAGGCAAGCTCTGAGAAACGTGACTGAAGACATGTGAGTATTCACAGCCATTAAAGTCAAAATAAATACAGTGTGGGTGACCTAATAGATTCAAACAGTCAATGCAGTAGCAGGAACTGCTGTTGGTGTCCATGACCAAAGAAAGACAAAGTTCATTGAAAGAAATAAAAAAGTATAATCACTCTGCATTATTCACCCAATCACAGTTTCTTCTAAGGGAAACCAAGCTGTTAATGTCTGAAACAGGGGAAAGCAAAGCAAGAAGTGCAATGGGAATGGAAACCAAGTATTTTTTCATGTTTTAGCTACTGGACTAAACTATTAAACACGTTTGCTCAGGATGGAAGCATGTGAGATATGAAGCTCTTGAGCAGGAACAGTGGTACACAAAGACACTCCTGGGGCTTTTTGTTTTGGCTCTGAAAGGTGCTCCAAGGATGGTTTTCACTGGACCCACTTGAAGGAAGGAGAGACACCCCCATCCTTTCCTGTAGGACTGCACGTGGTAGGAATAGAAGGACTGGCACCTGACTGGGTCTGGAGGGAAGACTTACTGCTGGTTCTGCTGTCCTCATACTCATGCTCTTGAATAAACCACTAGAAGTTAACTATCATTAGTGTCTCAACAAATTACAAAAAGGTTTGGGGACCTGCTCCTTTGGGGACTTTAGTAAACCTGGACCTTATTAGACATCTTTTAGAAAGTCAGTGAAGTCTTTGCACATTTACTTCAATGTTATTAATTTACAAGGGCTACTCAGTTAAGAGAGCCCACTAACTTTTAAAACTTTACTTACTTACACTGCTTCTTGGAGAAGGATTTTCTTGGAGCGTGATGATGATAAGCTTAGGCATTACAAATCCTCTTGCTGCTTTTGTCAACAGGCAGCCTGAGAGCATTAATCAGAGAGATGCACGCTTCCCAGCAGTGGCTTCGCTCCAGCTCCCTGCCGCTTCCCTGCCCTGGGGTACGGCCCTGCGAGGCACCAGCTTCCCTCCGAGTCTGGAGGAGCTCTGCACACTGGCTTTTATCAGGGCTGGGCATCCCATTTGAAAGGCAGCAGGAAATTGGGATGCTTCTCATGACCCGTTTTTAGGCAGCGGGCAAGACAAGGCTGTGTTTGCCTCAAAAGCAAAACACTCTCCCCAAAGCGTGCATTTTGGCTCAAGGCAATTTTGTCGCACCATGCCTGTCTCCAGTGCATGAAGCTTCATCAGGGCAAGATATGAGGTACACTTGGGCTTCAAAGCATGCTCCAAATCACTTTCCAGACAAGTGAAAAATTGCAGTTCAACTTACTGCTGCAGAGAAGGGAAATGGGAGCGCAGTGTGAGGAGGACTGGGAGTTTTCTGACCTCCAAGACCTCCAGATCACCTTTAGGGATGTCCCAAATGCTCCTTGTTTGTCTAGGAGCCTCCAAGTCATTTCAGGCCAAGTCAGTCATGCAGCTCTGTGTTACTCTCATGGCAAATGTGGTAGGTAAATGCTGCTGCTACTCCTGGGAGGTGCTGGTGTACATTAATAGTATGAGGAACTTGGCACAATTTCTGCCCTACCCTAGCCCAGGGTGTTATTTTTCCCTGTGGCACTGCTGCAAGTGAGATTTATCAAGGATGATTTTCTCATTCCCTATAGTTACTGAGATTTTGCTCTGGGCACTTGGTGAATCCCCATCTCCCTGGTGTGCAGACATTGCGGGTGCATGAAGTGAGAAGTTTGAACCCACCTGGCAGACTGAGACAAGTCCTTCCTCCATGATGGACTCACTGAGACAGTGCTGGGGAAGGTGAATCTGTCAACTAACTGCATATGGGCAAGAAAGCCACTGTCTCGGGCAGTGAGAAAGAAGGGTAGCATCATCTGCCTGAACGGGCAGATATTAGACACATGGAGAGTTTGACACAGGTTGGGTAGCAGGGCATTACTGCACATTTTGACCCTTTGTCCAGTGTCTGCCTGTCTGGCTACTCAGACTTCTTTCTGTGTTATTCAGAGCATTATGCTGTGTATTGACATTTGCCTTCTTTGAAAGCTGCAGGGAGAGGATTACCCACTGCTTTCCTATGTGGAAAATGCCAATAATGAAATTGAATGCAGTGGGTTCTTCCTTCACTAAGAGCTTCACAAGCATGTCATAAACATATTGGTAGCCTTTGCTGCCCTGAAAGGGTTTGCTTCTTGAAGCAAATTGATTTTCCCTCTGAGTCAACATGAAAGCAAAGTTTTTTAGCTCTGACTATTCTACAGGTGCTTGTGCAAAATCTAATGAATGTGTTAATGTTCATGCAAGGATGTTGCTAGGAAACTTGCAACAGCTAAATGAGGAAATGCTGCTAATAGAGGCAAGTGGAAGGGCCTCAGAGTTTTCCTTTGCAGTCCGGCTGATGGTTGTTGTTATATAAACAGGGCCAGCTGTGACACTGTGTTGGACCATCATCTGGTGACAGCAGGTCTGCTTAAAAAGCAGTAAAAATTAAAAAAGTTTAAAAAGGCTTGACTCTTGTGGTGGGGTTTTGATGTTCTTCCATCCCAGATAAGCTTTACTACACTATCTACTTCTGTAAAGGGTGGGTAAGTGCCTTCTCTCTCGATGTGCTGGTGAGGACTTGCTCTGCCTTGTTTCACAGTGCCTATTTGACACTCACTGGTGACCAATCTGAACCAGCCTGTGCAGACCCATCTAAGACCCAAGCTTGGGCAGTGCTTTCCCAGTCAGCCTGAAAAGTTTTGTGACGTCTAGAGCACTGAGGGAGGTGATTTTTGCCTCTTACCTTTGTCTGTCTCCAGTGGGCCTCTTGGAGTTTAATTCAGCTCAAAGATGATACTGAATGAAAGATTTTCTTCTCCTCTTTGTGGTGTTAAGATGCCTATAGAACCCAAGGGATGGAAAGTTAGCAGGGACTGCTAATATCTTATGTTTGGAAGAGACCAAAAAACTTTTGGCTTGGATTGCCTGTGGGCACACTTAAATGATCTTCCCAAGTTTACCCCTCTTGCCTTTCCCTCCTAATGGCACATTATTTCTGTAACAAGTGTTGCTCCTCCTGCCATTACTAACCCTAAGGAGGAGCCCATTTTTCTTCTTCCAAAGGCTAGAGAGTGCTGAGCTTGTTCTCTTTTGGAGAAACATTAAATTGTATACGTTATGTACTTTCCTGCTGCGGAAGTTAGGGCTGGCAATCCTGGCTTGCTCCCAGCTGAAGCTGTGACATTCTGCTTTAGCTTTTCTTCCAGCTTCTTCAGTATGTAATACTTCTCTTCATGTCATCACTTGTTGCATTAATTTCTATCTTTTATTTTTTTAGAAACAGCTAGGGAAAGAAACCCAACCAACTAAAGAAAGTAACAAAACTCCAGCAGCAAAGGTTTTCTTTGGATGTAACTGCTTGTTCTCTTGGCTAAGAGTGACCTGCAGGTGCCAGCTGTCAGCTGAAAAGTCTTTGCTGTGGTGTGATGTGTGGATGGAGTCAAGTTGCATGCCAGGTAAGCTTTTTTTGGAATGAGTTGACAAGGGAGTTGTTCCTAATGTGTCCTGAAGTACAGCTTGTTTATGTGGCTCATCCTGAAGAAGCCCTGATAACTTTTTAGCCCATTGCATGCCAACTGCTGGGAAAAACCCCCCAAACCCTGGAATAATGTAGTGAATTTAAAATGTTGTTTGGAAGAATTCTTTCCTCCTGGGCTCCATAGTGTTCAGATCCAGAGATTCTTTTTTTTTTTTTTTTTTTTTTTTTAATCTTGAAGGCTTTGCAAAAGATTATCTGATATATTTTTTTCATCTCTTAGCTGATCTAATAAAAATTAATTCCTTTCCTTGGAAACGTTGTCTCAGCTACAGCCTAAAGAGTTCACAACTACAACAATACTACTCCTGTGAACAAAGTTGCCTCCATTTCAATGAATCCAACTGTGTAGAATTCAAAAGGAATTAGCTGTGCAATCATTTAAAAATTACTCAAATGCATTTCTATGCAGAGAAAGTCATAGCATTAAAATCTCGAGTCTTTTCAGGACTTGTGTCCCCTTTGTGCAGCTGGGAATTGCCCTTCCCTAATAGCATGAGGCTCCTTTTTCTATCCCTTCACAACCACCAGGCATTAAAGATGAGAGAGTTTTTGTTGTACAGGGTTTTTATGTCTAGAAAAGCATTACTTGCCCAAGGCTGAATCTGAATTTTGTCTGTCCTATGTGGGGATAGTTTGGGGAGAAATGCCTTTGAAACTGGTGAGTTATTTGTAACAGTAGAATACATCTTGGTGAGGATGGATTAATGGGTAGAGTACAGCTGAGCTGGTGAAAGGTACATGATTAATTCAGTTTTGACAGGACTGTATAATTTATAGCCTGGATCACACTTTCAATTAGGCATATCACATACTTTATTTCTACAACTGTAGAGCCTAGGAATACCAAACCCAAATGTCAGCCAAAGTGTGCTCGGTGCTGCACACAAACAGAAGTACAGAAATAAAGGTAAAATGTGAAAGAGAAAGAGCACACCTGAATAATGTTGAGACCATTTTGGGAGGCAATCCTGCTCACTAGTGAAATATTGAACTGTTGAAGTTTTCAGGCTTAATGACTACCCAACTATTTCCATAAATGTCCCAGTTTCTGTCTTTGCAGCCATTCCTTCATGGAGGCCAAGTTTGATTCCAAGGAGAAGTAAGCTGAGAGGGCAGAACAAGCATTGCAGAGGCAGATGTCCAGTGATGCTGTAGATGATGTGGGGTTTGGGTGCCAGGGTCACCAGAGTTTTACTCATGAGGGATGTGTGAGTTCCTGCCTTCTGGTGAGCTGAAACTGTAAGACAGAACTATAGAAGAGAAGGGGAATTTGCCTGTAAAGGAAGAGGTCTATCCCAGGCAGGAACAGGTTAATGTGTCTTGCTGTAGACATGACCAAAGTGATGAGGAAAGCTAGCTAGGCTGGAGCTTCTGGTTCCTATAAGGACATTAGCTGCCCTTGCTGTGGGCCTGTCTCTCAACATCAAACAGCCTAGGGAAAGCAGGCTCAAAATGGACTCCGGCCCCTCTACACTGTGGGGGAGGACCCCCTGCCAATGACTGTGAAGTGGATGTCAGTCAAAACCCCATGTTGCTGTTGTGACACTGAAGACCTTGCTATCCTACCTGTAGGGCTTGCAAGGCTTCTGTAGGATCTCTGCTGTGCGCCTCAGTCACACCTTGGGGCTGCTGCTCACTGCAGAGCTTGTGCTCCCCTTGTTAGTGATTTCGGAAGTATCGCTGCATAAATCAATATGCAGGAAACTAACTTAGTGTCTCTGCCAGGTGTCTGTTTTCCTGTAGCCTTCCCCAGAATTTCAGACTGGATTAGTAATGAGCAGAGAGCTATATTTGTGTGGAAGTGAGATGCCAGCTCCTTAAGGATTCATGTATTGGGCTGCAGGCCAAGGAATGTTTTGGCCCTTGATTGCACGTTACTTGCTGCATTTACTTAATCAAATAGGGAAGCTTTTAAACTTTCAATCCAACAACATGAATACATTATAGTATAGTCCTCTGATTTTCTTACTAGCAACGTCAGTAATGAAAATAGGACTAAGGAGGAGAGGATCAACTGTGTAGTTTGTCTGAGTCACTCTGGCATCCAGGTATGGATAAGGACTGTGCTCTTGTCTTTTTCATAACATCCAGATCCATTTTATGAGATGCCTCAGAAAAATCTGGTTTGTAGCTGTTTGATTTCCTAGAGAAAGCCAGCTGCTTTTTTTCTCTTATGGGAGAGGGATTCATTCTTGGAGATGACACCTCCTAGAAATCATTATAGAAAATAGTATCCGTGGTAACTGGAGCTGATATTTCTATACTCAGAAGAAATCTGTGCCGTCTTAAACTGGGAGTTGATTGGATGGGGGAGGATAACTTCAGAAAAAGGCTGCTTTGAACCACTAGAGAGTCGGATCAGGAGGCCATGTGAGGTGCTCAAATGTAACTTTACAGGCCAGTAAATACAACCTTACACACAAGTGTAAGCCCAGCCTCAAATTCAGTAGTACCTGCATCATCTTTCAAATGGTGGTATGTCCAGTGAAATTTTTTGGCCCTTTCCTGTCCTACATGCACTTTAAGTTGTTAAACTGTGTTTGTGCAGATACTACTCTGAGAACACTTGCTTTGGTTAGCATGCCCTGTTATGCGAATAAGCTTTCTGATTATTTGGATGATTTGTCATTCTCTACTGATTAAATTGGATTGAGCTCAAGTACTGGTTGAGGCAGGGATGTAGAGGCCTTGATTCATTCCCACATGATAACAAGGAGAAGCTTGGTAAGCTGGGCTTCTTCAGCCTGGAGGAGAGGGGATAGGGGAACAGGCACCTGTCTTCCAATACATATGTGAAAGTCATAAAGAAAATGGAGGTAGACCCTTTTTACTGAGGACAATTAGTGGAAGAGCTCAGAAAAGTTTTGGAGTTTGTGTCCTTGTAGATTTTGAAGAATTGACTGGTCAGAGGTCCAAGCAATCTAGTCTGAATTAAATCCTGACCCTGCTGAAATTGTTAATTTGCTAATTATTTTTTTGAAGTGAGGGGTATTTGGTTTTTTGATTACTTTTGCTAAAGTTAGTTGCCTCATAGACAACACTTTTCCTTCAAAGCTTTAAGAAAAAGCCTCTCAAAATTTTCTATATTTGAGAAGCTCAAATATAGAAGCTGAACTGGAATCTCTTGACAAAAAGATGCAATGTGAGGAAAAAACAGTTTTGGAAGAATTTCAGCTGAAAAACTTGGTTCAGGTCTGTGCTCACTTTCAGATGTTTCCAGGCAAAGTGAACAACACTGGGGGCAGTAACTAGGACTCCTCAGAATTATTTCATATTCATATTCTAGTTGCACCCAAGGGCCCACTGGTAATGATGCCCCCCATAGGTTGGTCCACATGCCTTTGAAGAATAGGCAGATGAAGAAAAAAGTGAATTTTTTATTAAGGGCTTAATTTAGCTAAATTGAGTTGAGTCTGTGCTACCACACTGAAAACTCCAGTTGGTTTCCTAAAAGTCTGATCCCCTGTAGTCCTCTAGCTGGTTTTGAAGTACTCTGTGCTCCCCCAGCAGAACACGCTCTCTCTGGCTGACCAACCCACAACTGCTACTACTTTGTATCTTTTTGGGAGCCCCTGTTTTCAAAAAGACAAACTCAGACGAGGTCATGTGCTCCCTGCTCCTCATATTGATACAGAAGAGGGAAATGCAGGCATGGTGTGATAACAGAGGCCTTGAAAAAGGGACAGAGGATGCAGTGCAAACGAGAGGCATGGGGTGATGACAAAAGAGGTGCAGGATACCAACGTAGACATCAGCTCTACAACCAGCTCACTAGTAATCAGATAAAGAAATGGGGACATGAGAGCTGGACAAAACAAGTATTAAAAAAGAAAAAAAAAAAAGAACAAAATTCAATATATGTAAAAATTCTCCATGTGTGGTAAATCTGGATGCAGTGTGGACTTGAAGGCCAAAGAAAGAGGAATGAAATATAAAATGTTGCTAAAAAAATGTATAAACCCTGCTCCATACGGATCTTAGATGGAGAAGGAAGTGTATATCAGCATTATGTTCTTCCCTGCAAAGAGAAAGATGGGATGTTTGCCGGGAAGCGTGGAAACTGATTTCAACTGGTTTATTACTCAGATTTTTTCCAGATAATAGTCTTTATTTTTTCTTCTCTAATAATTAGGTCTAGGTAAATGGTATTTGTTAATTAGACTTTTATGATTTCAATTTCATGAACAGTAAATTCCTAGGTTTGCATATACTACTTGTTTCTTTATTGTCTGTAAGCAAGAGTTTGAGTGCAACTGTGGCACTCAGCAGAATCACAGAATCATTTAGGCTGGAGAAGACCTCCAAGATCATTGAGTCCAACCTTGACTGAACAATTCTGTCAGCTACACTATGGCTCAATGTGCCACATTCAACTGTTTTTAGAACACCTCTGGAGTGGTGACTCCACCACTTCCCTGGGCAGCCCATTCCAATACTCGACAACCCTTTCTGTGTAAGGGACATCTTCCTGATATCCAACCTGAACCTCCCCTGGCACAGCTTAAGGCTGTGTCCTCTTCTGTCACTGGTTGCCTGAGAGAAGAGACTGATCCCCATCTGGCTACAGCCTCCTTTCAGGGAGTTGTAGAGAGTGATAAGGTCACCCCTGGGCCTCCTTTTCTCCAGGCTAAACACCCCCATCTCCCTCAGCCACTCCTCATAGGACTCACTCTCTAGACTGTTCCCCAGCTCTGTTGCCCTTCTCTGGGCACTCTCCAGCACCCCAATGTCCCTCTTGCTGTGAGAGGCCCAGAAGTGGACACAGGACTTGAGGTGTGGCCTCACCAGTGCTGAGTACAGGGGAACAATCACTGCCTTGCTCCTGTGGTCACTCTATTTCTGACACAGGCCAGGATGCCATTATAAGGTGGCCCTCTTGGCCACTTGGGCACACACTGGCTCATGTGCAGCCACTGTTGACCAGCACCCCCAGGTCCTTTTCTGCTGGGCAGCTTTCTGACCACTCTTCCCCCAGCCTGTAGCGCTGCCTGGGGTTGTTGTGGCCAACGTGCAGGACCCAGCACTCGGCCTTGTGAGCAGGTGAGTGATAGCCATGAAAAAAATAAAAAAGAAGCAATGAATAAAAGAAGTAATAACTTCCTTAGGCCTCCGGCATGAGACATTCTCCTGCCTTCCAACTTGCAGTATTCCGTAAGACCAAGCTCCTCTTGTGATGTTTTCTGGAGAAGCTGGCAAGTGAGACATACTGCAGTCTGCTGCCAACCACAGGTCAATGGGCACTCGGGGAAATTTTCCTCTAAGGCAGGAATCGAGCAGACTTTTAAGTTACTGCCTCTTCTAGTCCAGTCCTGAACTCAATGATGCATCTTTATTTCCTTTCTCTTGATGTGAGAGAGACCCTGTTATGATTCCTGGAGATTTGTTTTCTGCATGCAGGAGCTATGCTCAGTCTTGGCTGTACTGCAGCAACAGCTAAAACCCCGAAATGCTTTTGTTGGTGTGACCTGTTCAGTCCCAGACCATTTTGCTAAAATAAGCAAAAAGAAAGGCAACTGGTGTAGTGTGTTTTGTATTGCTGAGCAAGGCACCTTGCTGATTCCGCTGCTCTCATTTCTCATACTGTAACCATCTTTATTGAAAGCATTCATTGCCATTCACCTTTAGGAATTTAATTTGCATAATCATTTTTTCTTGCAGGGCTTTGGAATTGGCTGATCTGGACTCTCTACTTCAAAATATCTTAACTGTGCTTTTCAATATGCACACAATGCTGTGAGCTAGAACAAAACGATCTTGTTGTGTTACCATAGAGACTTCCAGGGTCTAAGAAGGGTTCCTGCTTGAAATCGGACTGTTAAAGGGACAAGGGCTGTTAAAATTTGATGAAGGGCTTAATCCTTGACCAGGCAGTGGTATAAATCAGTGCCACCAGGGTGAAATGAACTGGCAGTCCCCATGCAGTGCTTTACAGACAACACTCTTCAATCCAACTGGTCCAAAAGGGGCTGTCATCTTGGTAGACTCAGGGGAAAAAGAAAAAAAATAAAAGAGGTGGAGGGAGCAGGGGAAAGGTCTGGGACATTAACTTGGAAATCCTGAATCACTTCATGCTTTTCCTTCATTTTCCCCCCACCTCTTTTGATTTGAGTTCTAATTAAAAAGCTTTCCTTTGCACTTAGACAACTCAACTTTGCTTTTCAAGCATACATTTTTTAAACACAGCTAAATGAAGGCAGGCATGAGGGAAGGTGCAGGGCTGACAACTCTGCTCTGGAGACTGAAGTCCTGCATTCACAATTAAAGGCAAGTAGTTGGACTATAGCTGCATTCCTGTGTTGTCCTGGTGAAAACAAGATTTGGACTGAGAGGACACTACCTTCTATGATCCTGTAGAGTTTTTAGTGTTGGTGCTGTAATTGCCAGTTATAATGACTATTCTGTGCAATGGAGGGAAGAGAATATGCCTTGCTCTATACATAAAGGGAAGCAGAAATTGGTTGGGAGTAGATTCAGTAACAAAACCTTCTGGCATTTGTCTTGGGACTACAGTGTCTGGGCTGCTTGTGTGAGCATCAAAAGAGTGCCTAAGAATCCTACTTGCCAACTTATTTAAAAGCTCTAGCAAAATGGAGTGGGAGGCTGTACTCTGACCCATATCAAGTTAATTGGTGTTGACCCTGGAGTTAAAATTCCTAAATGGGCATTAGAAAGAGCACTGGTGAACATGTCTTGAAAATTCACCTTTTGTCATTATCTGACAGTGGTGGGAGGTGCAGATCTGCCTTATGTTATACATGGAGCTGTTTTTTCCTCTCCAACCGTGGCTGTTGATTCAGTCCCATAGAACATCCTGGCTCTCAAGGCTGGTGAAGGCAGAGTTTAATCCTTCCTGCTGTCCTTAAGTCAGCTCTGATGACTTCTTCCTCTGGCTTAAATCCTGGCTCTGATGGACTCACCTGATGACTGTTTCATTATGTAAAGAGCACTGTAGTGTCTCTAGGACAAGACAGTTCTGCTCCCTGTCTTTTTGCTGTGAAGCAAATCCTTTCTAGTCCAGGCAAATGTGAATTATGTACACCCTGCCTTGCACAGGAATCCATGTCATATTGTGCCAAAGCAGTGTGTTCAACAGAGCTAAATTTGTGCACATTCAAGACACTCTTAACTCTTCAGGTGCCATGTACTCTCATAAATACTGTGTGGGCCATGACTAGCACTAGGCAACAGCAAGAAATGCTGTCACTAATAGCTTGGGAACTTGCATTCCTGTCAGCAGTGATTTAGAGGATGGTTTAGACTTTTTGCAGGACAGATGAAAGGGAGATCATCTGGCATGGGCTCTGGGCAGCTTCCCAGCAGCATAGCAAATGCTGCAACAAGGAGAGGCTTGAGTCTGAAGTGGAGCAGGGGCAATTAGAAATGTTAGCCAGCAGGTCATGTCAAAGTGCAAGCTTAGTTTTGTTCTGATACTACTTCATTCTTATGTTGCTTCTAAACAGAAGACTTCGTTTGCTTCCACATGGCTGCCGAGATTTTTTAGGAGTCACCCTTGGGATGCCATTGGCTCCCTGTGTTGAGGGATTAAGTCAGACTCGGAAGATGCTGAGCACTTGTCCCATGAAAACACCGGCAGGTGGGGTGAGGTGTATTTAACAGCTACTTCAGTGTGGTGACAATAGGTACCATCATTCTTTATAGGGGAGAAACCTTGCCCAAATTGACCTTTAGGCTAGTAACATGTATCCCCCTCATCATTGCGTCGGTCACCTCTCTCACCCATGGGTATGTTGCACTGTGGATACCAAAGATCTGAGCCCTCTCCTCCGTCAGTCCAACAGAGATGCTTTGCTCAGCTGCAGAGTAACATAGACAGTACTGTGGTCCCTGAGCCAAGCAATCATCTGCAACTGGAAACAGCCATGAATGTATTAGAGAGATACCTACATTGCTCTGTGGGCTTGGAAAGCTGGTGTTTGCTGCATGTGGAACTTTCTGTCCTGTTCCCTCCAGACTGCTCTGTATATCCTCAGGGTTTACCTGGGATAATTACCTGGGATATCTCTGGCCTTTGTAGGTAACTTACTGGATTTAAAGTTATTTTTGCAAGTTATTCATACAGGCACCATTAGTGATACCAAAATTAGGAGAAGTGGCCATATGTCCACTGGCACAACGATTTTAGCCTCTTGTTTTCCTGGATTCCTTATCCATTTTCATTCCTCATTGGAAAAGCAAGTAAGTGGCTGAAAAGCATTATGCATGGTTACTAGTTGCCAGTGAAGATCAAAGAGTTAAGAAATGCAGAAGACTGCAATATCTTTTATTAGATCAGCAGATGTAACAAGGAAAAAAACAGATGAGTTTTCAAGCATGGAAGCTCTTCTTCAGGTCAATGTGCCCAAAAGCATGTTGGTATTTTCAGCTACATCAGCTGGTCTAGTAAAAGTTATTGCTTCTCCATAGAAGTTATTGCCCCTCACATATCTTTAGACCATCACAGCCACAGCAACACTGCTACTAAACAAGATTCTCAAAGACCCATTTTGTATCGCAACTGCAGGAATACATCCACATGAGTCCTAACTTTAGTGTATTTCTTCTCAATTTTGTCATCTATTTATTTTCTGTCACAGCTGCGTGTAATAAATTCTTTCAGCAGTTCTGGGGAAAAAAAAGAAGAGTGATTGATTTCCATTTTCTGAGCTTTATGGGGTGTGCTACTTAGAAGAGTTGTCATTACCACCATTTGCTGGTGTTTAGTGGAAGATTTAATTCACCTACTGAAATGATTTGGGGAAATCTGTCGATGTACAATTTAGAAAGTTCTTATGTAAATGGCAGCATTATGAAATGCTTTTATGTGGACACAGCATCCCCTGTTTCCTGACGGGGTGGCAGCATGTGTCTGACAGGGTACAATGGACAGTTGTTAACCACAGCAAGAACAGCGTGTCCAAAGAAAAGGTTTAGTCAGAGCCTTGGGGACCAGTTTGTATAAAACATGTCTGCATGGGCAGGATTTGGGGGAGTGAGTGAGAGATGAAGGATTTCAAAATGTTGAATAAATAGCTTTGGTTTTGTAGACATCAGAACGCTTAGGGGACTTTGGGCAGGAGAAGAGGGGAGGGAAGAGGATTTTGTAGCTGATGAGGTTTGCTTTTACTGTGGGAACAGCCAGGGAAAACTCAGGAGATGTGAAAACATGCACAGAGTTGACAAGATTGTGGATTATCTCAAAACTCATTGGGATGCTCCAGGATAGACAGGAATTGCATGTGTGAGGTACATAGAAATTTATTTATTCCCCACACTACTGGTGGAAAGGAGCACCTTGCAGTGCAGTAAGCAAAATCAGCGTGTCACAGGTACTACAGGCCTGTGATGAAGAAACCAGACAGACCCGTGTGCCCATGAGGGTTGAAAGGTCTAGGGGAAGCAGTGTCTCAACCCAGCTCCTGGAGTTTGGCTGTATGGCTCCCTTCCCATGAAGTGGGGACAGCAGGGAGAGATGGCTCTTGATGTGTGGGTCAAAGTGGTTTTGGAGAAAGAAACGACGCAGTGGCCTACTTCAGTGCTGAGAAGTTTGAAAGTACGCCTAATCCACCCAGGTTTCCATGGACACATCCGCTCCTGCCATCTGGCATCGAAGGAGTGCGGAAATTTGTTTGTTTTTTCAGGGCTGGTTTCCCTCAGATATTCCTGAGGTCTCACTATGTGGCTGACATGCAGGCATAGGCCATTGCTGTGACAGGGATCAGGTTATCCTGACCAACACGTGGACTGGGCTCACCCCAAAGCCTACGCTGGCAGTGCGTTGGATTCACAGCACCTGCAGTGGACTGCGCCTGATGCTGGACAGCGAGGGCATGTGAGAGTAAGCCAGTAAATACCCACCTCTCCCAGTGCTGATGCTCCTGCTTGTTCCACTATGCAGGCTTTCAAAAACACAAACCTTTACACTTGGGACAGTATTTCCACATAACCAGTCCTGTGGCCAGTAGGAAAAAAAATCTGTGATAGATGAGTTGACAGGGTTATTCCTGTTTCTTCTTCTGTTTAGTGACCTCTGTTTTGTATACACAGGTGTTCAGCAAAATAAATCAAGGGTTTTGTTTGAATTAGTTTTATTGAAAAGCTACAGACATAGTTAATTTGGTGTATCTTTGAAGGGCTGTCATATTTCTTCTCAGATAGGATTAAAACAGTTCAATCTGCAAGCTCTATTTCCTCTGTCAAAGGGAGATAACCAATTCCACAGACTGAAGTTATTAATGATCAACTGAGTGAATTTTATCCATCTCTTTATATCTTGGAAGGACACCTCACTGAAGCTGATTTTGATCAATTTGTAAGCAATGTCACCTTCAATAAATTCCCATCTGACAATAGATAACCCAGTAACAAGCTGGGAGACAGCAATGGTGATGTAAGACCTGGCACCTATTGCAGCCCTTGAACCCAACTGCATCCCCACTGGGTTTTTAGAGCCATGTTAAGGCAAAAGGGGAAAAAAAAAAAGTAGAATCATCCTGGAAAAAAGCTTTCTTTTCAAATTTGACTCACAAAGATGTTTTTCATTGAGACATGAGAATTGCATTACTTATCATAATTCTTTCAAAACAAAAAGGTGGGAGCAGTTTCTTCCTTTTTTTTTTTCCTTCTTTTTATTTTTTTTTCCTTTCCTTGCCCAGCCTAGCATGCACAATCTTGGAAGTATCTTGGATGTTCAGTTTAAGGATCCTGTGTGTGTTCTTCTGAGCAGTGTAGCACAACTGAGTCCTGCAGTGGTTATCTGCCAGCATTTGACACCTGGGATATGGCAAAGCATATCTCTTCTATCCATGATGTGCTATTCCATTGATGCCAAGGAAGAGGTATAGACACTCACTGGTGGGAAAATAGACTGCTAGAGCAACAAATAGCTGTGCTCATAGCTCTAGTATCCAACTGGCTGGAGTGTGCTGCACTGACTGGATAAATGGTTGGCATAAGCCTAACATTTTGGGGAAGGCTCAAGGACAACTAAAGTGTAAATTCAGAGTTCCAGGAACAGTATCTCCTCGTCCACGTCCTCTCTGTACAATCTGCAAGCTATTTTTGGAAGTGGTGATAAGGTGAAGAGGGAGCCAGAGTGAGAGGACTGACTGGTGCATCTGAAGATTATTATTCCCTGTGGCTGCTCCATCCTTCTGGAGTGTGGCCACAGATTGTTCTTGCAATTGCTGCAAGAAGCAGCTAAAGTCACTTGCTGTGTCACTGTGGTTTGTAGGTATGGTACAGTATCTGGTGTGCTGACGAGATCTGAAAGCTGATTAAAATACTCCCTGCTCCTAGCAGCTTGCATCAGGAGGGAGTAATTTGGGTCCATTTTGGGCAGAAATGCTTTCTCTGACTACCAGGCTCTGGATTCACATAATGCTCACTGCACTTTTTAGGAAGCACATTAATTCATCCACTGTACAGGGTGAACTGATCTTTGCTGTTTACCTGCCAGCTGATGCACAGCAGGATGCAAGGAACAGTCCAAAGTGAGCTGGGATGGCATTTGCTAAATGCAGGGTGTCCTTATACTAAAAAACACACTTATTTCCATTAGGTTAAGACAGCTTCTGAGTCTTGGCAGATCAGGAAGGCAGTGCGGCACTCCTAGGGAGAATATGCAATTTTTCTTGTTTTCATTTGATTTGTCTTTGCATCTTTTCATTCTTGGAAGTGATCTGTAGGTGTAAGGGTAGTGGCAGGCCATTGTGCCCAACATGCTCTGTGCTCTCTGCCCTTGACTTTGATGAAGGAGGTTATGTTTGGCAAGAAACATTCATGGGCCTTCATTGTAGGTGAATATGTGGACATACCCATTGTATTCCTCCAGGTGGTCACTGTGTGTATGCCCAAGGATGGGGGTTTCCTGGAACTGCTTCTGATCATAAAATCATCATGTTCCTTTGTCCTTTTGCTTGACGAAAAATACAGCAGGTCAGCTGGAGGAAAGAGAAGTGGTCTGAGGGAGTCTGAGAAAACTTCCCATATTGCCACAGAATAAGGGGAACAGCTGGGCTGCGACTCTCCCTTCGATGCTTTTCTGAAGTGTTATGCTTCAGCTGCTTGAGCTTTTGCCAAGAGCTGACCTTAATGGAGCAAAACCCTCTTTTAGCCTGCTTGCCATGGCAGGGCTGGAGTGATGGGTGCTTTGCAAGAGCGCTAGAACTGTCAGACCACCCGTATTGTCAGGTTTCATGTCTGAGAACATGCAGCCTGCACCCAACAAACCTGGAAAGAGACTGGAGGGTACATCCCCTGAGTCACCATGTGGCGCCTTCTCGCCTCTCTCTTCCACCACTTGCTGAATGAAATTGAAGCTTATGTGGCAGGCAGCAATTTTGCTGCCTGATAAGGGTAGGTCAACTGTTGCTCCTTATAAGCAGAGTTAGTACTTTTATTTCAGAACCAAGATAATCGGTAAACCTGGACTGCTGGGGTGATGTTTTTGCCTAGTCCTCTTGTAGAAGTGTGTCAAAGCTTGACGCTGGGCAAGGCAGAGCTTAATCTAGGCTGGTGAGATGGTAGTTAGCTTGCCACATACTGTTTTCATGGGCACCAGCTTGCTTTTTTTCATGTTGCTTAAAGCAATTTCTGTTTTGATACCCCCGAGGCTTTTCCTTGCCATTTTCACTCCAAGGCACAGCTCTCCTCCACCCCCTTCACAGGGGTAGTGCAGCCATGTAAAGGGTCAGAACACCTTTTCAAGCAACCGAGGAGGCAGAAACCTGAACAGTGCTGAGCAATAGGGTAATCTGGGCAGGGGGATGCTCCCAGGGACTGTGATTGGGAAGGAGGTTGGGAGAAACATCACAAGGTGGATTTGCTGCCTGCAGGATGCAAAGGCTGCATAGCTGTGCTTTGGTGGGGAGGAAACTTTGGGTAGGGGAATGAAGCAATTGGACATTTGATAGAATTGTTAGGGGGTTTTCCTTGCCAAACTGCTTACTTTCACAAAGCAAAATTACCGTGATCAGACTTGGACAGGGAGCTGGCTGTGTGTGAGGAATCAGTCTGTGCAAGCTTTCTGCTTTGATCCTTTCCCCAGATGATCACCCTAAATTCATAAAGGGCCCCTTTCCTCCTTTCCCACCCTCTACATATACACTTGATGTGTGCTGATTTCCAACTGATTAATTTTTCTGTGTAGCCTTAAGGACTGCAATGTGACAGTGACACAAGCTTGTGACACAACTTGTTGGTGATTCCTGTATGACATACTATTGCAGTTCCCCAACTCCAAGAACTGCCTCACACCCTTTAGAGATACCTTGGTCGATTTTGTAGGAGTGCTGAATGCTCGTGTTTCCCAGACTCCTGAATGGCAGAGTTAGGGTGGTTCATACCTTTGCAGTGTTTATACTGTGCGCTGCAGTGGTGACCAGTCCCATGCAGCCCATCCCAAATATTTTGCTGTGTGCTGCCGCTGTCGTCTTCAATGTAGCTGTAGGCAGGCTCTGGAAAGAAGAAGCCCCCACGCTGCCGCGATGATCCGGAGGAGCTGTGGGGGTGCAATCTCCAGTCCTGCGCTGGACCGCACCTCCTCACCCCGGCCCATGTAGCATCCCTACGGATGCAGCGGCGCCGGGTTGGCGGGGAAGGGGAGGAGGGGGAACCCCCAATTTGTGCGGAGAGAGGCGGAGGGTGGTGGGACGTGCCGCTGCGCGCCGGGACGGTGCCACGCGGGGGGTGACAGCCGCAGCCCGGCGGGTTGCGGGGGCGACTCGGGGCCGCCAGGCTGCGCTCTCGGTCCGGCCGCCGCGCCTGCCGCCCTCCCCGGGCGACCGGGGCTTGGGGCACGGCGGAGCCTCGCCGCGAGCGGGCGGTCCCGGGACGGCGGCGGCGGCGGCACCACCGGCGGCGGCACCTGCGGCGGCGGGGAAAGGCAGGGCTCGGCGGCCCGCTCCGCGCCCCTCGCCCGGCCCGGCATGACGCGGCGGCGCCCCGGCGGCGGCGGGAGGTGGGTGCCGGCAGCCCTGGCCGCGCTCCTGGCCCTGAGAGGTGAGTGCTGCTCGGGCGGAGCGGGGCGCGGCAGCCGCGCACGGGGCATCGCCCCGGGGCCGCGGGGTCGCCGCCGCCGGTGCCACGGCGGTGCCCCGCTCGTGGGGAAGTTTTGATTGCGGTCCCGCCGGTGATGCTCGGGAATGCGGCGGCGGGCGAGTGCTTTTGCAGGCAGGCGTGGGGAAAGAGCGCTGCTCTGCTCTGCTCCTTCTGCTGCCTCCGCTGCACCATCCTTCCTACTGTTCTTATATATACATAGTCTATTTATTTTTTTTACGGTGCTGTAAAACTTGCTTTAAACTGGGCTTCACGTTAGGCTCAGTTGTCTGGGCCTAGCCCCTTGGTGAGCTCACCTGTGTGGAAAACTCTGGTCTGTCCCTCAGGCCCTGAGGCAGCGGGGAACTTTCCGCAGAGATGGTGACAGGCTGCCCGGAGCCCCCTGTGTCCCCCCCCCCCCATCCTCTGCTCTGCCTCCTCCTTCCAGGCACATGGCGCACCGCTTCAGCTCTAAGATACGTGCCTGCCCCAGGGGACGTGGAGACTCCACCGCCTCCCGCCCTCTATAGCCCTTCCGAAATAAGGTGTGTACCGTGGTGTCTGTGCGGAGAGGAAGCAAATTGCGTATGACAGGTGCTACTCACATCACTTAGTGCACTGCCGGGGCGCGCCAGGAGGTGCTGCATTAAGGGCAACAGAAGAAACTACCAAGTGCAAGACGTTCAGACTCATCTGTTGATCAGGTGGCAATGTCTTCTTTCAATAATGCTAAACTTTAGAGCAGGCCTGCTCGGTTGTGGTTTACTGAGGTCTAGAGGGCAGTTTTCTTAAGGTCTGCCCTTTAATGCAGATACCCACTAAGCAGTTCTGCACAACTGTGCTTAGCAGTGAGCAGCCCACACCTTTGATACAGCTGAGCCACCTTCACTGCTGGGAAACTGGGAAACCTGCTGCAAGAGGTCCCTGAGACAGCGGGAGAACAGTAAGAAATGATGGGATCTCCCATGAGAAGACCAGAGATGTCTCAGCAAGGTCTAGATGAAATCTCCTCACAGTCGGGATCTGGGTGGAGTCCGCTGCTTGAGTATCTGTGCCTGGCTGTCACTGCCCTGCAAGGCGCAGCAGGCTTTCCCCTCTACCCAGGATCTGTTTAGAAACAAGTCTTTTGATGGATAAGATGAACTTTTCACAAATACCTCAGCCTCAAAAGCACCTTGGGTTCCTATCCTTAGAAAATGTTTGGGAGTCTGAGTCTCATGCATTAACTGGAAATTGCAGCTGCTGACTTCAAAGAGATGAATTATGGAAAAAAAAAGTTTACTAGTATTAAATTGAGAGAAATAATCTCAGCTTTCATACTTCACACTATTGATTTGCTTTTTGTTCTTTTCCCAGTTTGGAAAGCAAGTTCAATTACTTTCAGGTTCTCAGTGCTACAGTTTTTTTGTCTGCAAACAAACAAAAAACCAGACATTGCAAAGGTGTAAATGTCTAGAAAGTTACTGGGCTTGCTCCAGTTAGAGGCATATAAGCAGTGAAGTGCTTCTGTTGATGTGATATCACTGCAAAACCACAGAACAATAATCAGATTTAAGGTTGAAATCAAAGGAGTATTTAATTTTCTTTTAAAGCAGAAAGATTGACTCAATATTTACTTTTTCTGGTTGAGGGCACATGGGGACAATGACATTGGAGACAACTAGGTGTGGAAACACTCTTTTCCATGAAATATTTATCTGCAATAGTGTAATGGTTTTTCTTGCACTTTTCTTGAAGACTTCATAATTACCTGAATGAAACACCTGTGTCTCAAGCTTGACTTTTTTCATTTTGTCTTAGGAAAAGTCTTTAGAAGATGGTGGTAGATGAAAATAACTGTGGTACACAGTTATTTCTGTGGTACACAGCATGGCCATATTTTCAGTGGTTCTTGAATGTGAAAAGAAAACACTGTAAGGGATAAAGAACAGACATACACCCAGGAAAGCTGAAATTAAATTGGGAGAGTTTTTTCTAAACAACATTTGCAGAAGATTAGTAAGTGTGTTTCTGCTCTGGGCTGCCAAGTATGGCTAGAAAGAGTGATTTTTAAAATTTTTTTCCTTTCTTGAGATTTTAGACTGGTTTAGAAGATAGAAGGAAAATGAGGGGGTCTTATGCAAAGAGATACCTAAATTAAAAGTAAGATTTAAAAGTAAAAGGATCAGAAATTGTTAAGAGTGTATAAGGCAGCAAAATACTTAATGCCAAAAAAAAGAAAATTGTTGGGGGGAAAAAAGCCCTTGGAGGTCATTTCATCATTCTCACGCTTTATACCTACAATAATATACAATTAGACTTCACAGTGATATTTAAATCAATTATTATAATGCCATTTTCTTACGTTGTTTTGCAATTTATAGAATAGCAATGGTTCTTTATAACTGGTGCTAGCTGCCCACTTTTTCTGGGCCTATTGTATCCATGTGTAACGGTCCTGGGCCAGGGGCAGCATCTATGTTCTCCCTCTAAAGCATTATAAGCATAATAATTTTTTGTGGAAGTAATATTTTCTCAGGAGACATTTAGGAAAAGACAGGAGGGAATTCACTTTAGAGCTTTGAAACCAAACCTGTGATTGCTAATCAATCCTCCTATGTCTCCAGAAATAGTATCCTGCAAATTGTCAAGTGTGGTAGAAATCACACATCGGGTACAGTTAGAGTGCAGAGCTGACGGGTGTTTTAGCTGCGTGGTGTTTGGATCCTGTGACACAGAATTGCAACAGGTGTGATTTCAGTGTGTTACAGTCCACTGCAGATGGATCTTGCAAGATCAGGGGGTGAGGGTGCCTGGCTGCAGTGGATTAATGCAACAGCAGGTCTACAACTCCTCATATGACTTTTTGAAGTCACCAGCCTGAGGTCCTCACAGCTGAAACCCTTCTGGCCTTGCAGCACCCTTGTCCTAGCCCACCGGTGCTCCCCAGCCCTGCAGCAGGTCCCTAGCCCTCGCAAGGGAGTACTGTGTCAGTCCCTCGCCCTTCCACGCTTTTGCAGTTTTTTGGAACAGATTGCCATTTGTGTCAAGCTGGGTGGTTTTGTGACGTGTAGATAAATCATTTTGCTCGCGACCTGACCTTGGTCCCCAGCGGTAGGCACAGATGCATTAACTACTTCTTGTGTCTCTGAAGTGGGCATCATTACCTTATTTTGGAAACTGATTCTTTATCTCCGCTTCTTCGGTATTGCCTAAACTGCAATTTTCTTTTTATAAGATTCCATTCTCGAGGGATCTCAAAGTGCCTCAGGAGCAGCTATATTTAGTTCTCAGTAGTAATATGGATATACAAAGTATGGTATAAACAACCCTTTAACTTAGGAAACCTAGGAATTGTTTTTCCTGCCTTCATGGGGGAGTAGAGTTTTTATTCTTGTAGCAGTAGTACAGATGGAGAAGGCAAGACTCAGAGAGACCTCATGACCCACTGAAGGTCAGCGGATGATGGTAGTAGTCTTGAGTGTCTTGGAGCAAACTGTAACCACAGGAGGATGCTTAAATTTATGCAGCAGGTTAAGCAATAATGTAATGGTCCTCTTTAGGGATGTTCACTACTAAATTGTGGTGAGTCATCTATATTTAGCAGGATGCTACTATCATCATGCTTTTTAAGTAAAGTGCTTTTAACACAGTTTATTTCAAGGAAAAGTGCATGCACAGAAAATCTGTTCTTTGTAGTTTCCTCCTTGTGGACCATTAGTGCTGCCTTCCCTTTTGTAAATGTTCAGAGAAAAATTTAGCTCCTGGTTGTTTAACAGACTGTAGTGTAACAAGGACAGTTCTCTGGTTATTACTACCTTGTGTTTGCACAGTCATTTATGAACATTAACTAATTGAGAGTCTCCAAACTTACTTTGTGAGGGCAGTCAGTTTGATTTATAGCCTGGAAAACTGATGTGTGCAGAGATGAAATTATTTTCTTGCTGTCAGGTAGGACATTTGCCCAGCCTCTCCTTTAGAGAAGTCACAATTACAGGGCTTCTGGTCATATGCCTCCCTACTTTATTCTCCCAAGTGTTTCATGACTTGTGCACCAGGGAGAAAGCACAACATTTTTCACTGTGCACAGTGAACTTTTAAGTTTTTTTTTTGTCTTACAAGTTTTCATCTCTTTGGTTATGGAGGTCACTTGTGACCTGGCTTCTGCCTTTTTTTTTCACTGCTTGAGCTGGTCTGAGAACAAATGCTCTATTTCATCCGGATTGAGGAATTTGGCTTCATTCTAAATGGAAGTAGAAGTCAAATGCTTTGATGGTTTTCAAAAGAAATTTTTGAGAGAAATTCCATCTTAGGATACTGATATTTTGTCTCTTTGTGGGGTTGTATAGTTATACTACAAGGAAGTACCCTAAGAAGAAAGATATTTTGATGTGAAAAGTCAAAACTTTTCATCCCAAAGATGCTTAAGTTGTATGTTTCTGTATTTTTGACTTCTTCTCCCCCTGTTTTTCTTTTGAAACACAGTTATGATTTTACAAAACACCCCATGTTTCATAAGTTTTGGTTTAGTGGAAGTAGCTTCAGTAAAAGCCTTTAGTGGTTGCTGCTTTTTATTTCTACAGGGCATTTAAAAAGAACAGTGATAAAACAGGCTGGCATAAGTTGGTGGTACCTGTGCACAGTCTCTGCCCATTATTTTTGCCATCTTGACATGTGTATGCAAACACCATGTACACATTCGTGGCACTGTTCTTGTCTTTTCCTTATTTATTGTGCTGTAGAGCACTGTACTGGAAGAGACAAGTTTCTATTTAAGAAATACAGCAAATATTTGTTAATATTTATTTCCTGTTTGGAACAGTTGCTGTAGAAGTCAGAACAGGACTAGCAGGTCCAGCTCAGTCCCTTATTATTTGTGCATGTGGAGAGCCACAGCTCTCCTCCTGGCAGCGTAGCAGTACTTGTACATTTGCATCTCTGCATGAAGCTAATTTCAAGTGTAATTTTGGTATTAGACCGATCAGATTGCTTACTTAGGGACAAAAACTTGTGCATTTATTTTCTCATACCCTCGTGAGCCAATCTAGCTATGAGAACAGGAGCTTCTGTTTCACAAGCATCAGCAGGAGAAAGCCCATGTCTGAACTCCACTTAGTTACCTCTGGGCTTTGATTTTACCTGAATGCTGAAGCCAGGAGTGTTGTTTGTGGGGAGGCAATGACACCCTGTTTACAATCTGTGGCGCATTTCCGCAGCAGCCTGTCTGAGCAGCGCTGGGCCAGGTCGGCCCGCTGGTCTGTGCTGCCTTGGCCAAATCTGGATGCTCCAATGGGAGGTGCCAAAACCTCCTCAGTGAGAAACCGGGGCCAAACATTTAGCAAAGAGGAGTCTGGTGTCATATCTGTGCTACAGGTTGCCCTAGGAGTAGGCTGGTGTATGTGTTGCTCTGGACTTCAATGCCTACACAGCCCAATTTTCTCTTAATTTTAGGGTGTGTCCACACTTCACTTCCTTGCCATAAAATGAACTAAGTCATAAGTATTCTTTCTACCAATACAGAGCGAATAAAGAATCCATCTCCTCCCCTTTCCTCCGGGAAGCCCCCTCCACTTGCAAAGCCGCAGGTGTAAAACCTCCATCGTTGCCAGGGGCCAGGTTGAGCTGGGCTAACTGAGCCCCTGGTGCAGCATCCTCAGCTGGTGTCCAGAAGGGTGGGTGTGCAATGGCACTGGACACCAACACCTCGGCCCCCCGAGTGGAGGGGCTGCGGGTGGGCTGCAGGCTCAGCTCTCCCTCTGCCTGGCACATTACTGGCCTCTGCCAGGAGCAAGTGGGTTGGCACACCCTCTCTGCAGGCCCACTGGGGGGATTACTTCCTAATCCCCACTAATTAGAAGTTGGCTAACGCCTGGACACATGAGGGTATAGTGACGTTATGCTTTTTGCATTCTATTTTTTGGGTTTTTTTGTTCTACCTGACATATCTGTGGATGTTCCCAGTATCCTTATAAATGCATGGGCCTTTGTGATTTCTGCTGAGCTGTTGACTTAATATTAACATGAGCTAATCATTCCTGGTAGTTAATTATTGGCTGTGTTTAGAAGAAGCAGAAAAAGTAAAAACAGAGAAGGAAAATGACAATATTTTCCTTATGTCTGGTCATGTTTCCTGCTCTTTGGTTATGCTGAACCACCTTTCTTTTTTTTCTCTTGAAAAAGAGAACACAAAAAGCCCACAATCAAACAAACCCCACAGAGAAGTACCTGTTTCACTTCTTCATTCCCATTTGACAATTTCTTTCTATTTAACTCATCTCCAAGTTAAATTGTCCCAATTTTAACTGTGCTTGACCGGTAAGTGTTTTTGACTAGTGAATGATGAAACCTTTCTCTGCCTTCTGCATTTTCAGCTGTGCCATGCAGAAGTAACTGCAGCAATTCCAGCTGAGGGTGCACTCTCAGTGTTCAGGGTGGCATTTGAATACTTCCAGCATCCTTTTCAGCCTCTTCCTTTAGACACCCTGACAGCTTGCTTGCTTCTTTGACCACTGTTGTATGTTGAACAGATGTTTTCATTGAGCTGTTCACAGTGATACCAAGATATTTTTCTCAAGTGATTACATTTGAATTAGAGCCCCATGGTATATGAATAGTTCAGATTATTCTCTCAACTTCTCATTACTGTCCGTTTGGTAATGTTGAATTTCATCCTGCATTATGCTGCCCACTTGCTGAGCTTTGTCAGATCCCTTGGAAGTCTCTCTCAATCTTCTTTTGTCTCAGCCAGCCCAAATCACTTTGCCAGCTTCCTGTCTCTCTTCCAGATATTAAGAAATGGATTAAACCACCCCAGAACTGGTATGAAACCTGGGGGTAATCCCTTGTAATCAGGGCCAGAGTGAGGACGGGGGAGAGGGGCTCCCATGCCTCTGAGCCTGGGCACTGAAGAGTGGGGCAGCAGCTCTGGACTCAGCCTGACCTCAACTGGCCTGAACCGCACTGGGGGCAAGGCAAGGGGGGGAACTCCCACACCAGGCAAGCAGGGGAGAGGTCTGGCACTGAACTGGCATCCTGCCCAGAACAGTTTAGCAGGTGCACTTTGAAGTGACAGAAAATTAATTACTTAGTCCTGTCCTTTTCCTTCCAAAATTTGAGTGGATTGCAGGGCCACAAGTTCCTCTGAGCAGAAATCAAGCTGGTTTGTCTCCTGTTGTGTGCTTTTAGGGGCTTAGGGTATCAGGCTGGTTTAACCAAGCCCTGCTGCCACTTCCAGGTTAGCCTGTACCCTCTCTTATGGAGAGCATGCTAACTTCAAGAACCGCCTCACCTAGCTTGCTTGTCTTTCCTAGCAGTTACAGCCACTTGAGAAATTTCTTTCTTCAGCTGTTCTGCACTTCTGGACTTGTCCCTTAAATATACTGAAATGATTGGGTTTTGACTTTTGCAGTTGGCCTTCAAATTTGCTCTCAGTCCTAGCTACCATTTCATGAAGCAACTGTTTAGATTGAGTCGCTTCTTGTTCCTTTTGTTTGGCCATACAATATGCTCTCTTGCTTCTCAGCAGGTTTTTGTTTAGGGCACCGAGTACCTTTTCAGTGATGATGCTGAGATTGCTTCAACATGCCACCGTACAGTGTAACAACCTTAGTTCCCCTGCTTCTGGAGTTAAGTTGTTTTGACTGTTTCGGCTTTCAATTGTTCTTTCTAACATGTGAGAGGCCCAATGCAAAGTCCTGTTACTGTTTTTCTCACGGGCATGGTAAATTTGATTATGTAGCAGCCCCCGTTACTTTGTATCTTTGTATCAATTACAGTGTTTTAGCTTCTAAGTGTGCTGGGACGGGTTGTTCCAAGTCCTACTTATGCTCTTTTAGACGCTGCAGAATTGTAACCTGCTGTGACTCTTAGTTAATTCCTGCACATGTTGCTGAACTCATCATTTTTTTTCTGTTTTCTTTGACTTTGTTCCTTTGCTCTCACTCCACACTGTGCAGTAGATGTTCCTTACCTGATCAGGAGGCCATTGGGAAATACAGGTTGCTTTAGTGAGACTTGTTTTTTAGTTAACTTTTCTACCTCTTCAGCCACGACTATCTATATGAGATTTGTGTATCACCCATCTTGCAGTTTGATGTCTCTGCCTCTTTACCCACACTGGATTTCCGGGCAGGGCATGAGTCTGTGATGACTTCTGCAGCTGTGGGCACACAGACTGCAGGGCATGTTGGACACTGTGTTGGTTGGTGTGGCTGTATAAAAAGGTTGTTACATCATGTTGTAGGGGCTGGTTCACTGCATCAAACCTGAAGTGCTTCCTGGAGCCTTTTGCTCCAGCTCTGACCTGTGCTCCCGTGTGGTCTATCAGCATTAGCTGCACTCTGAACCATTTGGTTTAGAGGCGATATCTCAGCAAATGCAGCGCCGCTTCTTAAAAGGTCCCTGGGAGCTCCTGCAAGGAGTGCTCTGGATCCCTCCAGCTCCTGTGCACCACTCACTCTGCTGCCTCTCACTGCCTGCACCAGTGAAGGAGGCCTGGAGCTCCCCACAGCCCTTGGGGAAGGAGACAGGGATGGGTGGAAGATGGGTTGCTTTAGTGAAGCAGAAGGTGATGGAGGGCTTCTGCAGGGCACTGCTGAGCTTGTGTGGTTTCTGGGCTCCTTCCATAGCTAAATGTGTGCTTGATCTTCACTGTTTGATGGAGTTTGCTGTCTGAACATCTTCATTGGTTGTGGAGCTGCTCGTGTGCAAACCTGCTTGGCTTTCTGGCTGCGTGAGCTAGTGACTCGGGAGAGGTTGGGAGGACCTTGGCTACTTGGCAGAGGGACAGAATGGCCTCAGTCTGTCTGCAGAATCGTCGTGTCCTTGATTTGTCAAGGACAGCCCTTCCTTTTGCCCCTGAAACAGCTGGTGCGCCCTGGGCCCTTATTACGGGACTCATCTGCAATCAGCGCCTCGCTCTCTTGTGCTGGAAATGCCTTGGACACGGAGAGCAGCCTTGTGTTTCTCAGCTGCACGGAGTTGCAGCAAGGCTGCACTTTGCTTGTTCTTTGGGGAATGCTCTGTGTTAGCTCTACAGTAGCTTTTTTGCACAGTTTCTTCTGTTGTCTCTGCTCTTGCCCTTTTTCCCAGTGGCGGCTTTGCTTTTTTTTTTGCTTTTTTTTTTTCTTTTCTAAGACTGCATTTCAGCTGCCACATTGACAGCAGTTGTCTGTTTATGCACAGAATAGGTACAGCGCAGTCCGGCTTCCCCCACCCCCTTGGTCCCCATCCTCCAGCCCTCCTGCACTAGGTGCCCTGTCCCCCACAGCTTCAGCCTCGCTGGGAGCTCCAGCCCTGAGCTAGAGGGCTCACAGCGAGGGGATCGCTGCAGGTGAAGGGGGGGGGGATCTGAGGCATCCCACCGCCACCGGCTTGTGTTGCATCCTAATTGCAAATAGCCCTTCCGGCGTCAGCAGTTTGTGAGAATAATTGACAGGAGGTGCCGGCGAGGTGCTGAGTCAGAGCGAGGTGTGCTTGCCAAGTCACTGCAGCAGAAGGAGTCCGATCGCCTCGTGTGGAGGGAAGCCAATGGACGGTGGGTTTCCTAGCTGCCTTTGGGCCTCTTTCTTTCCTCTCTCTGAGGCTGCAATTCAGCAGCAGTGATGCTATGCATGTAAGGGACAAACCAGGGGATCGGGGGAGCTCTTTAATTTTTTATTTTTCCTTTTTTTTTTTTTTTTTTTTTGGCTGTGAGCACTGGGATTAGGGGATGCAGGCTCCATTCCCACCTGCTGCCACTGGGTTTCTGTGCTGTCATTTCTGTGCTCTGAGCAAGCAGAAGGGGTAGAAAACACATGTTGGGGGTTAGTGTCAAGAGAGTGGCCCTAATGACAGATTGATGTCTCCTGGGAGAGGAAAAGCAGCATGTGACATCCTCAGCTGGGCAAGGGGGAGAGCTATGCAAGGCGAAAAAAGCTGCAAAATAAAATGACTGAAAAGGTATTTTGTCCTGTCCTTCCTGAGGGTTGTTTCTGCTGCAGTGTCCTACCATTTATTTAGGGGTTTGAAATTGCTTGCTTGACACGCAGGAAGATGAGTGCTTGTCCTATATACATCTAGCACCTGATGGACCTCCAGGTCAGACCTGTGAGAGCTTTGTCATTTATTCCTGACCTTCTAGAATATGGCTAACATCAGTGTTTATACCACTGCTGAATCTGTCCCAGAGGTCTGGATCCTTTCCTTTGCCTTGCTTCACCCTTGCAGGGTGACTTCAGTTGTCTTTGTCTTTCTCCCTCTCTGTAGCACAGGGTACCATTTTCCAACCTTGGACAAAAGTCAGTTTTTGTTTCACAGTGATCTAAATATATGTGTCTGCTGTGTGCCGCCTTTGTAGGGAGAGCATACTATTTTTGCTGTTAGTAACCACTTTATAGAAAGAGATGAGGAGCATGAAGACAGAGGCCCATGTATTTTTCAGAACCCTTCATATCTATGCTGCGCTCTACCCACCCACTTTTTTAGTGCTAATCCTTGTATAATCTTTCTCTTCACTCACTCAGGTAACAGCCATGTTATCTAGATCCCCATGCAGCTGATTGGGAAAATCAAGGCCCAGAGATGGGAATTGCCTTTCCCATGGTCATGCAGGATTCCCATGGCCAAGCTGGAGTCAGGGCCCTCCTCTCCTGACTACCAGCCCATACCTTTTCCACTAGACAATGCTACCTGTCCACTGATTTAATCAGTGGCCTGCTGAATACTTTTCATCCTGAATAATTTTCATCCTGAATACTTTTCATGGCAGTGGCTCTTGTATGGTTATCAATCCTGAGTCTTTAGAGAAAATCTGCAGTGACTAAATCAAATGCAGTTCTTCCATCATTCTTGTCTTGACCACCTTCATGATGAATATTGTGAACCCCAGAGGGGTGGCCCTGGGGTCAGTGGTGAGTGGACTGCATGTGTAAGGTATCTGTTCTTCTCGCCTCCAGTTTGCTGCCTGTCCACATGCTGGGTGTAGTCTGTGACACTGGTGGCAATCTTAAACCATCTTAAACCAAAGTGCCTTGAGGGCACTTTGGAGAAAATCTTTCCCCACTGGGCTCTGTTGCAAGATCAGCCAGGATTGATTTGGATCAGATCAGGGCTGGTTTAGGAGGCCCAGGATGGTCTGCTACATGACTGGCCTGCCTTCAAGCTGTGTTTCTGTGTGAGTTTTGCCCTGCATGGTGGAGATGTGGTAGCCAGGGTGCTCCTATAGAGAAGAGTGAGTCTGGTCCTCAGGCATTTTGAAGTGTTGTCTTGCTTAAGGGAACCTTGGTCTCCATCTGGTCTAATGCAGCTCTTCCTCCTTATCCACTTTCTACCCATGGTGTGGCTTCACCCTGGAAACGGAAAAAAAAAATAGAGCATTGTCTGTTACAATTGGGATTTTATAAGGTACCTATGGGAATTAAGCACACAATTCCCTCAGGTTCTTTTTAAACAGCCTAGCTGACGTGAATTTATGTTGACAATAAGCAAGAGTGGAAGCAGTCCTGTCAGCAGAGCCACAGCTATTCTCCCTGTGTTTGATGTAGAAACTGCTGTGCTAAATCTTATTTAGCTTTAAGGTCTGTGGGTCAGGACCTGGGACTGGAGTCTTCAAGAGGCCTCTGATGTGAGTGGACCCCATGCTCTTGCCTCCTCTGGCCCCAAGCTGGGGGTCTTTTCAAGCACTCATAAGTACAGTGGAAATACCAGTGTGTGTGAATAACCTTGTGTGTAGGGCCTCTGCTCTGTGCTGGGCTTGACAAACGCACCTGACATCCACTGGGCCAAGGACTGAGTCTGCTATGAGTCAGTCCAGGATGATGAAACTCTGCAAAATCAACTCTTCTTTCCTTTCCAAGGGGTAAAATTGTGTATGGACGGTGAGGTGTAGCGTTTAATTGCAACTTGCTGCAATAGAATTTGCTCTGAAGATAATTGAGAGATTCTTCTGACAGCTGCAAGAATCCTTTTTTATTTTCTTTCTCCATAACCAAAGAATGACAACTTGTAGTAGTTTTTCACAAATGGAGAAATTCAGTGACAATCATCATACTCTTCATTAGAAGTAAACAGTTATGATATAAAATAATAAAACAACTGCTGGAGACCAAACAAGTAGTGGAATATAGCTGTCACTTAGAACACATCAGGACACAAACAAGTAGAAAAAGCTGCCTTCATCCTTGCTTATGAGTGAGAACCCTTTCTGGGATTCTGTTTTCATGGCTAAAATGAATTTCATAGTGTATTTTAGGTTTCTTTTTGGAATTTGTTCCTCTGGCCATATAGCCAGGGCACATCTGGCAGCTTCTCTTGCAGCTGCAAGAGGGGAAAAGCAATTCAGGTGGAGATGCTGCTGACCCCGTGATCCAGTGCAGAGCCAGTGGGTCCCAGAAAGCCACTGTTGTCTCCTGCCAGTGATCTGCTTCCAGCTCCTCCTCAGCCCTCAGCTCTCTGACACATTTCCTGCATCTCTCACCTCTAGGAAAATGTTCACTGTCTTCACTTGATGGACGCAAAGGAATGTCCACCTCTCATTGTGAATTTATGTGAAATGGGCCCAAGTTGTGGAAATCTCATTAAATTAGTGAACTGTGTAAGACTTCCATTCATTTTTGGCTTTGCTCAGAGAGCAGCTTGGATTATTCTCTCAGATTTGAAGAGTTATTCAGCCTTGGAGCTCAAAATCAACTTACAGGCTAAAATCAGACCAGGTCTCCTTAGCTTAGCTTTTAAAACAGAAATGTATTACACTCAAAGCCCATTAAAGTCAAAAGGCTGTCTTAATGTGTGTGTATATATATAATATATAATCATGCACATATAACTGGACAGTCAAAATAAAGCAGCACTGGGAAATGCATAAGTAAATGATGCCTTGTTATGTGCCCTGTATCATTTATGGCACGAATCCTGTATCCTTTATGGCATGAATTTTATAGTCTAAGTGGTAGTAAGATTAGAGGTAGGTGAATAATTTATAGCAAATAATTTATTTAATGAATTCCTCTTCCATTTCTATTTGCAAATTGTTTGTGAACATCCTGTGGTTTCTTTGCATTTTACTTATTTGAAATTACTTACTGAATAGCTCCTACAAATAATATTTGACATGCCACATGCTTATGAGAAGGTTTGTTTTGTTTTTTTTTTTTTAACTGTTCCCTAGGAGGAGGAGCAGTATGTCAGCTCCAGGTTTGATTGTTCAGCAGTGATACAGAGCAAAAGTTCATGCCATAATATTTCACTACCCTGAAAGTTCAAAGTAATTGTCAGAATTAGGCAGTTTCTGAAAGGTATCAAGAATTGGCTATTAATTTTTAATAATTATTCAGACTGTTTGTGTGGATAGGCAAGTTCAAAACTCACTTTTGCCAGTGAGAGCTAAAATTGCTCAAAATGTGTTACTTCCTTGTACATTTACGTCACTAAATTAGAATAGCTGCAGAAATGAACAGAATGCTCTAAGGTCCACAGTCAGCAGTGTGCTGTGCATATGCCTGACTTCAGGCATATTCCTGAGTAGATGCATAAGTGGTAGAGTGGCAAATTATGAACTTCAGCATATGTTTAAGTGGTTTTCTGAATTAGGGACCAAAACAGAGAACAAAGCAAATTTATCTTTCATGAAAGTGAACAGACAAGAGAATTTTTTTTCCTCATCTGCAATTACAGGGCACTGCATCTTTCAGATGGGGAGTGTGGGGGAGTGATGATATAAATGTTGCATTAAGTTGCAGTATTTCTGATTTCATCAAATACAAGGCAGTTTATCTGAAGTTTCTCATACATGTCACTCTGTGCTTTTCCCCCCCCTTAAATGTTGGCGGAAATAGCATGAAGAGTTGAAAAACAAACAAACAAACAACTGTTCCCCCACCAAATCCTCAGCCATTAGTTTCAGTTTTTATTTATCTTCATATTTTGAGATTTCTCAGATTTCAGAGTATTTTCCATGTGCTTTTATTGGCCTATCATCCCTCTAAAAAAGAAAGTTAATTTGGAAATATTAAATAATGCTTGACAAAAGTGACTGTCACAGAAATGAGAACTTTCTCTGGGTCTGCAAAGAATAGGTATGACTTACTTTAGCATCTCAAAGAACAGTTGTAACAATGTCAACTGCTGAAGGTCTACATTTTCCTGTGCAACTTTTGTGCACGTTGTGCAAAGCAGCTTCTGAAGTTGCATGAGACACCCTTCAGCTCTGTAATGCAGGTGATGCTTCGCTGGCCTGCCTGAAGGCACAGTTAAATAGTTGTTTTGTTGGGTCTGTGAACCTGTGAGATCTCATATTCTTCCCATTTCTGCCTTTGGGCTGACCTGTGTGGGGTCCCTTATGTCTAGAAGAGGATTGAGCACAGCAGTGAGTACCTCACCTGTACCTGTCCATCTAATTTCACGAAGCTTATGAAAAGTAACATGTTTAAGGCCTTTGCTCTTCTTTCAGAGGAGGGGTTGGTGCAGGAGCTTTGTGTCCCAAGGAAAGAAATGCTTCTCGGCCACAATGCTCATTGGCTTACTGAATTGAAATAGCTAACAGAAGACCACAGACAGTTCAGGGGATTGTGGTCTGGGAAGCTGGGAACAGAAAGAGCCATGTCTGGGTGATGGATGATGTGTGGGATGCAACTACAGAAATAGGCAATCAGTTTTGGGTGAAGAAGAGTGACTGTCCCTGCTGACTCACAAGACCTAAAATGACCTCCTTGGAGCAGAGAGTCAAAGGAGTAAGGTGTTGTTCCTCATGCCAGTGATCAGAAATGCACCCAAGCCATGCTGTGCACCAAACCTCCAGACCAGACATATCACAAGGACAAGCCTGCAAAATGTGGTCATCGATGCCCATCGGTGCTTGTATGCAAGGAACTTGCAGCCATGGGAGGAGGGCTGCATCCAAAGGGAGGGTTTTGGACCTCTGTACACACTTATTGCCCTTTAGGTGATGGTCTAGATCCCAGTCTTGTATGCACGGAAATCAGTGGGGGAGTTTCAGCTTCGTGTGGTTGGGAAGGTGATGGAATGTTTGTCAGGCAGAAGAAAGGAGGCCTGGAGCTGGACTAGCAGTGTGTGATGTGGGGAGGACTGGGGAGTGCCTGGACTGTGCATTCCCTGATCTATGTTCCTATTTATTGATCCATGCTCCTCATCCACCTGTCCTCCTCCGTGTACTGTCCTGTGATTCCAGCCCCAGGGCTAGAAGGATCCTGTAAGGAAAAACTGGCAGTGGAATTCTGAATATTGCGCCAGCAGTCTTCTCTCCTCTTTCTAAGGCTTTCAGAACACTAATCACATGAAATATATCCAGGCTTATTGCTCATCCCTGGCACCTTTTATGACCTCAGTGATGAACATTAAAACATTGAAACACTGAAATTAAAAAGCAATCACCTCTACCAAACAAGGTAAACAGCAAATGGTCCCAGCAGTCTGCCACGTGTCCTAACACACCACAGGGATGCCTTTAGCAGCAAAAGAAGTAGCACTGCATTAGGTTTACAAGGGCAGTGATGCTATACCCCACAAGGGCTGTGGCACTTGTGTCTATGACAGGAATGGCATCAGGAGACTTCTTGAAGTAATTGCATCCTCATTATTTTGGGACCAGAGCCTGGTCAGCTCAGGAAGGTGGGAGATCAAAGGCCACCTCTGAATTTAGCTCACTTTCATAGAGCCTTGGGATGAAAATGGCAGAAGAGGTTGGTTTGAGAAGAAGTGTGGCTGTGTCTCCATCCAGTGGCTAGTGCCACTGGTGACAAGTTGTCATCCCACAGAAACTCAGCTTTCTTTGGGGAGATCTCCCAAAAGAAGGATGTGGCAGATGGGAGGCTACCATCCTAAAACTGACTTTTACAGAGGTCTAAGATGTGTCTGATCTTGTCTTGGGTCTTTCTGTGTTGTTCTGTCTTCAGTGTTATAAACATAGACATATTAATAGTATCAATAAAAATATAATAATTGCAATAATCATTATTATTTACTGTTTTACACTCCCTTGGGAAAGACCCTGGTTATGCCAAGTGGTTCTGCTGTGACTCCAAGGGGATGGTGCACAGTTTCAGACCTAAATGGCTGTGGCCACACATCACGCTCTCTGTGTCTCTCTCACAGTCAGCCAAGACAAGTCAAAACAGGCAAAAGGAAAGAAAATAGACAAATTTCCGCATCCATAGCAGCTGGAGTGAACGCCAAACAGATGGGCTCTTCCACCCCGATTATCCTAACCTCCTAAATATAGAAATACAAGCTTTTTTTTTTCCCCTTCTTTTCTATTTTTTTATAAATTTAAATTACCCGAGGGGGTGGTGTTAGCTCACGCTAGGGCAGTGCTAACGAGTGCAAATAGAAGTCATCTGCTGACAGAGTCAGATCGAGGCTTCTGCTCATGACTATCCCCCCACCCTGCCCACACACATTTTTTTTCCATTGGAAGTGTGGGGAATGATAGGGGCTGAAGCCGTCCCCTCTGTGGGATAGGGGAATATGAATGTGTGCATGAAGAGGATTTTATTTCAAATTCTGTCAGTAGTTATGCAAATACATAGAGTAAATAAGCACCAGAGAATATGGTTAAGAACTACATGTCCTTGCCTCCTCCTGCAGATGGTTTGGTGAGTAGATGGAGTCACTGGAGGAGTTCACAGCTATTTTGGTTATCATTGCACAAGCATACTGATAGATACGGGGTAGAAAGGTGCAGGGTCTGCTTTTTATCACGTCCCAACTTGCGTTTTTTTGCAGCATGCAGAGAGATTGGAGGGATGTCTTCTGGCAGCGGGCTGGTTGTGCCTGAACAGCCTCATCCTTTTTGTTCTGCAGTAGTTGACATCAGCAAAGCAGCAGCAGGGCAGTGCTTTGTGTGATTTTTTGGACTTCTTTTGCTGTACTGGAGGACTTGGATAGGAAAATTCTGGTTTTTTTTCCAGTGGGGAAACACACCACCTCACCAATGCTGTGTTTTCCATTCATCTTTCAGATTACTTTTGCTCTTTCTTGCCCTGGGGCTGAATTTTATACCTGTTGTCAGGCTTTTTTTCCATGACCAGCCTTGGAGAGCAGGTGGCAGGAGGAGGTGCTGCCTGCACAACACAGCAGAGGAGTGTGAGGCTGTGTCTGATCCCTGCCCTGTTCTATACTTGCACAGGGCAGAGTGCACACACCTGGGTCTTGCTTTCTCCACCTCTAGGAAGGAAATGAATTACAAGGGCTCGTTTCTGGATGTTTCAGGATGCTGTCAGGCAAAACCATTTTGTTGGTGCTGTATTACTGTTATCACTGTAACCATGAAATAAGATATATAATGAGGATAAAGGTTAGGAGCAGAACTGCAATGTTTTTCCCTTGTCATTATGTACAAGGGTGTGTTGTGCTCTGTGGATGTATCTGTGCTACCATCAGACCAGATATACAAATAGACCATGTGTAAGACTTCAGAGACTCTGTGAAGAGGTTCTTTATCTTATGGGCTGCTCTCCATGTGAAGATAGCACATAGCTTATCAAAGCTCCCAGAGCTCATTTTGCTTGTGTGCTCATGCTCTCCTGCAGAAACTCAAATAGTTGCAACCTTAACCCCAGGTGCCAGAGTGCCATATGAACCTTTGGGTTTTATAGGATCTGCATCTTCCTTGGAGGTCTCCCACGTGCAGGAGAGGTCGACAGCTTTTGAAGGAGGCTGGCTGGGGAAGGCACGGAGTTTGCACCGTTGAAGAAGGCCTCTAAGAATAAGTTCATCCAGCAGCTGGCAGGGTGACAGAACTGCAGGAAATCCTGCCTTGGGGCAGAAGGATGAAGCTGGTGCTTTCCTGAGGTTGCAGAGCAGGGAATTGTTACCCCATGTCTTTTCAGGGTAGAGTGCTTCTCTGGTTACGCTGAGGTCATGCAGAGTAGCGTTGTCTGGACCGTAAAGCACACAGATGCTATAGATACCAGGTAGTGAGGCGGGAGCAAATACACCTGGAAGCTTCCCCTGGAAACAGTTTGTTTTTAACGTGGTGGGGCTCATTCCAACGGTAATAAGCCCTGTTGGGGCTGTGCTCAATATTTGCATTGCGTCCCCTAGAGCCTGGGTCAGAAAAGGGCTTTGCAACCTGGATGCAGTGCCAGACCAGTGCTGGCTTCCATGCATTTGCTTAGGACTCAGGATAAGCTCTCACAGATACTGCATATAAGGGATCACAGTGAGAGGCACCTAATTGGCTTTGCAGGACAGGGGCTTTGGCATGGTTTCTTCACTCTGATTCACGAGTGGCTGTATCAAACCTGGCTGGCACAGCACAGGGTCACTCGAGCATCTCCGTGCTGTGCACTTGAGTACTCCTGACCAGCAGCAGCTCAGGGGTGCAGGCACACCCGTGCTGGCTCTGCACACTGCCTGCTTGGCAGAACTGCCTTGCTCCGGCTTTGAGCCACTGCACGCTGGGTCAGTCCCTCCCCGTGGCTGCGTCCCATCCGTGCTGCTGGAGCCAGGGCTCTTCGGGCTATGCTAACCCTGATGGAGCCACCACTGTGTTTCTGCACCCAGGGCATGGCTGATCCACAGCCAGCTTGGATCATTGTCTCTAGAGACACAAACAGCATTTTTAGGTTTTAAAAAATAATCAGAGGCTTGTCGTGCTGCTTGTGTTTAAGGATGCCTAGTTATTTTCAGTTATGCTTTTCACCTTTTCTTGCCTCAGTTTCACTCTTGGTAAATGTTGTTAAAAGTTCCCCTGGTTACAGTTGTTGCCCCCTGAGTAGCTGTGATTGTCATTATTGTTATCCTGTCTTTGCTTTGAGACTTTACTATCTTGAAAGGATTGAAAGAGATTGCCTGGAACTTTCCTGTCCCTGGATTCTGGCTTGGACTGACTTTGCATGGAAAATTTTACCCCCTCTCTCCTATTTTTTGAGAATAAGTCTGGGAGGGAAAATGGGCTCCTGCATGTATGAAAAGGGAAATGTTTTCTTTTGAATGCTTCCTTTCCACCATGTTGTGCAGCCAGGCCTCGAAATGCAGCAGAAGGGTGATCTGTGTGCTTTTTGTCACCTTTGAGACAATCTACATGAATTAGGCTACATAAAGAGCCCTTGAAAAATCAAATGTGATCGTCCATGTGCTCAGCAGAAGCAACATAGAATTCATTGAGGGAAAAGCCTTTGCAGCTTCTTTGTGTAACTGGGACAAACCCACAGCTCCCCTACAGACACCATAAGCTGAGCTGGGGGTGGCCTCTGTTGGAAGGAGCAGGGAATGGGTGTGTGTCTCCCTTACCTGCTGGGGAGACTTCCTTTGTCATACTTGGAGGTGGTGGAGAAGAAAGCCACCTTATTCATGTTCAAGGAGAGAGGGAGCTGGTCAGGAAGGTGACCAAGGCAGGGGTGCCTGCAGACTAAGGATCATGGTGAGAGCGGGAATGCACTGAACGATGGGGAGAAGAAGGGAGGAAGAGGATCCATATGGGACTGAATGGAGAAAGAGTCCCTGGGAGTGAGTCACATTAATGGGCTTTCCCCCAAGCCTTTTCTGCTGCAGGCTGCACCAGCTCTCTCAGCTTCTCCTGGGGGAGACTACAGTCATGCATAGGGATTGAAACTGGGAGTGGGGCTCTTCTTTGTGAGGGATCCTTTGGCCTGATGAGGCTCAGAGGAGAGGGGTGGGATGAGTCTGGGCCTGGCTGGTCAAGCAGACCCATGTCACATCCCAGAGGAAATGAAAAACTAGAAGAACTGAGCACCCTGAAAACCTCCCCAGAGACTCAGCAGTTCTATCTTCTGGCTCGGAATTGAAGGTATACCGCAAACATAACCTACAGTCACACACTAATTGCAAAGCCAGTAAACCAGAGGATTAGATATAGGCTCTGTTTCTGTCTATCCTGGAGGCTGAAAGAATCAGGAAGAAACAAAAGTATGTGATTTATTTATTTGTTTGTTTTAGTACATAATCAGCTATATTTTAGCAGTGCCAGTGGATATGGCATCTGTTGCCATTGCTTTTCTGGCAGCATCTGGGCTGAATACCTGAGCTGCGTTGATACTTGAGTGATTAGACAGTTTGTTTATAAACTACCTTGATGAAGGCTGGTACTTGCACCACAGAGGTTAAACAGGAGGTGAATTAACATAATAAGAACGTAATTATGATTAATAATGGCTATATTAGTAACAAGAAGCAGCAATGAATTTTCAAAATTGGGATAGTTTAAATTTCTGCACAGTAGATTGCCACTTTCGTCCTTTCCCTCCAGGTATATTATATTTCTGAAATGTCTCCTGTCCCTTCTGTGCTGACACATTGTTTACCCTGGCAGGGGTCAAAAGGTGCTTTTGGGGCAATAGTGCTCTTCCCTGCTTTTGTTTTTATTCAAAAGAGTGGAAGTTGAGGACAAAAGGGTCTCTTGGCTGGATGTGATGTATATTTTGTAGCAGCTGTTTAACCCAGCCTTTTGCATGGAAAGGACTCACACTCCCTGAACTTGGGCCCCCAACCTACAGTAACTTAGCAGGCTTTTGCTTAGAATCCATAATTCAGAAACAAGATAGATGGTGTATTTCAGGGGTTGGGCAGAGCACCACCTATACAGCATGAGGGAGACTGAAGCTCCCAGAGCACCTTCCTCCTGCCTCTCACAGTACCTGGGGCTGCAGCAGCCTGACTGGAAGCGAGAGGTGAAGCTGGTCAAATGGGGCTCTAATAGCGGATGATGGCACAGCATTTTCCCTCCCTTCCCACTCGCACTTCTCCATCGTGGAGAAAAGGCACTAAGGCCTGTGAAACATATGCTGAGATCACCATGCCTTGTCAGCTCCAGTGAGCTGGATCCTGCTGCTCAGTGGGGTCTGTAAATACTCTTTACTGTGCAGGGAAGCTGTGGGGTCTGGCTGTCCTTGTCTGCTTGCTCCTAAGTCTTTGTACAGGCAGGTTCAGTTGCATAAGTGTTTGGGAGATATCTATTTGCTGCATGGCATTCCTGGGAGGAAGGAGGAAAATTTTCTATTTAGCTTTCTTGGTTTCTTGCTGTCGGATTATGACAAGACACAGCACCCTGTGGTCAAGGTTACTGACCACATCAAGAGCTGGTGCAGGCAGACTAACTCTCTCTCAAATGGAAAGGGATTTTTTTCCTTAAATCATTCACCAAGTGTTTGTGAATCAAGAGTAAATAATTTTCAAATGGATCATGAATTGAGAGTAAATAATTTTTTAAATGGTGTGTTGTGAAGCAATCACAGATAGTAAAAGGGCTAGAATGGACACCAAGCATTGCCTGGAGAGAACTGAAATGCTTTCTCCTACAAGAATCAACAGCAGCAAGTGATCATCTTCCCCTTTCCTGTCCTCCCATCTCCAGATGCTTTACTTGCACGTAAGTAGCCATTGAATATGTGTCTGGTGTGGCTCTTAATTCCTTGGGGAATACACAACTGGAGAGAATGTTTATTTCTCTGCAGAGCACATTAGTCTTTCCCAGTATGGAAGCTTAGCTTTTTAACCAAAGCAACCTCCCTCCCACCTCAGTGAGCCCTGAAAAGAGGTACTTTTGTTCTGTCTGTCCATGGCACTTTGTACTTTATTTTAATGGTTTAGATAAAGACTTTCTTACCTACTGGTGGGGTTGGAGAATGGCAGACTTCTGGGAAAATGAAGCTTCCCTGTGTTTCTCCAAAGTTCTATTTCCAAGTATGTTCCTGTTGTCCATTAGAAAGCTAAGAAACAGAGTGAATGAGAAATATAGTGAGCAATTACTTACTAAAGTGAAGGGAGAAGGTAAGCAGGACACACATGTTTTATTTGTTTCTTTAATCCTTGCTTTTTACACTTCCATTTTGAATATCTCTCCTGTGAATGACATAGGCAGTTCCTGGCAAGCCCCAGTTAAAAACCAGAGTTCTGTGTATCATTTCTTTTTTCTTGTGGCCTGTGATCTTGTCCTGTGATAATTGAACTTTGGAGTAAGTCCCAGTGAATTACTCTGAAACTACAGCACCAAGGACAAAAACCAATACCAAACCCCAACTTTTTGTTTTTGCTCATGCCCAAGATAGGAATATACCAACAAAAGGTCATTTTTAGGTTCTGTCTCTTTCCAGTGTCCTGGCTAGACAAATCATGCTTGAGAAAGGGATGCCATCAAGACTAGGGGAGGAGATATTTCGCTTCCTGGTCAAGCCTGATCCAGGATGAAGACTGTGATGAGGAGAGAGAAGTTGACCTCAGTTGCTGGGCTCTGTAGGGCAGCTACTGTCTCCCAGGCTCTTGTTGGAGTTTTTCACCCTGGAGTAGAAAAGGCTTCAGGGAGACCTTGGAGCACCTTCTAGTACCTGAAAGGGGGCTGCAGGAAGGATTTTTTGCAAGGGTGTGTAGTGGTAGGACAAAGGGTAATGGCCTCAAACTGAAAGAGAGTAGGTTGAGATTAGATATTAGGAAGCAATTCTTTACTGAGAGGGTGGTGAGGCACTGGCACAGGTTGCCCAGAGAAGCTGTGGATGCCCTGTCCTTGGAAATGTTCAAGGCCAGGCTGGATGGGCCTTTGAGCAACCTGGTCTAGTGGAAGGTGTCCCTGCCCATGGCAGGGGGACTGGAACTAGATGATCTTTAATATCCCTTCCAAACCATTCTGCGGTTCTACCTACAATTTATTTTGACTGGTAGCACCACAGAGTAGCATAAGCACAGCTGTGAAAATAAAGCCACAGGTTGGCTTGTAGAATTTCCTGTGATTGAAGTAATAATGTCTCCTCTTAATTAATTTAATTCTGGTTAAATTTATTGAGTGTTTGCCTTGATTTATTCCATTGCTGAATTGCTCTCTCAGATGGCTTGCGTGAAGAGCTGCTGCATTTTCTTGCAGACTGGAAAGGTGTGCTGTAATAATCCAACACAAGTTCCTGATGATACTACCCCCCTCCTCTCACCTTGCTCCTCTCCTCCTGCGGGGGAAAAAATTTGAAAAGGAAGGGATGGATTCACAGGTTCTGCTGTTTAAAGAAGAGCAAGACATTTCTTGGAACTTGATAACCATTTTTGCATTGAGTTATCAGCACGTCTCTGCACCAGGCATGCTACAAGGCCATGAACACAAGGCCTTATTCCTTGGAGCTGTTACTTCTCCATGTGTAATGCGGCTTGTTTGTGTTTGGGATGTGTTTTTGGGATCATGGGCTTGTTTGATACCTAGCCTTACCAGATTTGCTTCTCATGGGCAAGTTACACCGGGTGCTCCCTTGCCTTCACCGGCAAAGGGTTTTGTTCTCCATTGTTCTCCCCCTTCCAGCATCCGCTTGTGCTGTGTATGTGCTGGAGAGCGTCTCCCCCCTCCTCCATCCCTGTGCCCCCGTATCCTTTTCCCGATTCAAAGTCTCCCAGCGATCTTCTTGTTTGTGAGGAGCCAGCAATCCTCCTCCTCCTCCCGGCTGGGTGCAAGGCCCTGATTTCCATCTGAATAGCAGGCTTTCTGTTGAGGCTTCCCCACCGCCCCGGCAAGCGAACAAGGAGCCCACTGTTCCCGGACGGGATGTTCAGCCAGCCCTGACGTCCCCGCTGTCCTCAATGCGGCTTTTCAGCCCCTCCACTGAAGCCTGGGGCGCCGGGCTGGTGGGGGACAGGCTCCCGGCGCTGGGCAACATGCCACTCATTTTAAGCAGTCCCAGCCTGTTCCCACTTCTGCCTTTATGGTCTATCAGAGGCTTGTTTGACTTGCAGCTGGTTTTCGTGCGGCATCGGGGTAATAAAAAAGGGAGGGATAAGTCAGACTGGAGTGGTAGCAGGGGATAGGATGAGATAGGGTCTTTTGCCAAAGGCCTGAAGGATGAGCGGGTGTGTGCATGGGGCTGAGCCTGCATCCTGGCCAGGGCTTCTGTCTCCTTAGCTCATGCTGACTCCTCAGGTCAAAGCTGACCTGTGCAGTGTTCCTGAAGTTCCCTTCTGAAAAACACATCCTGCCATCCGGCTCTCTGGATTGGCATTTGTTTCCAGACATGCAGGTGCACCTCCCCAGCACCAAGGTTTCAGGCTAGAGGCAGGACAGAGGAGCAACAGCTGACCTCCTGCCCTGGGACCACTGAGCCTGGGCAAAGCCTCCTGCCCCATCCCACCACTCAGAGCATGTTGTCAGGACTGTCCACAGGGAACTGGTTGGGTTTGAAGCACTGGAGTCTCATTACTACAGTCAAATGTGGATGAGGGCTGACAGCCCTCTGCTAATTTTTTTGAGTTTTCCTTCGGAAAGATGCTGGTGTGTCATGATAGATTGGCCTCCACCATGGGGAAGCTTCACTTCCCAGTGAGGTGTGGAATAACTTGACTACTTCTCCTGCTGCTTTTAGCATCCAGGAGCCCATGGTGGCATGAGAAACCCCAACCAGCAAGCCATGAAGGAGATCCAGACATTGTGATGTCCCAGGCTGACTGTGGCTGCTGCTTTTGTGAATCAGTTTTTGATTTTTGTTTTTTTTTTCCCTCTGTGGGCAGAAGTAAGGGATTCCAGGCTTGTTTGTGTTCTTCCCCAAACAGTGTCACACTGATGACATTTAAATTCAGTGGAGCAGGCACAGAAGGGGCAGCAGCAGAGCAGGCTTCCCTCTCTGCTGCTGTAGGAAGAGCCAGCTGGAGCGTGGGGACAGTGATGAGGCCAGGCAGACCTCTGCCAAGGCTGGCAGCAAACAAAGCCCACTAAAACCGGTTACAATGTGTTAAATCGCTAGTTCACAGCAGACACGAAGGAGAAACCTTTCTCTCCCATGTGTATGGGTAAATTGCTCAGAAGTAAAGGTAATGTTTGCTTTTAGTAACTTAAAATTTTAATTTAGCTGCACCTCTTTTTAGCTTTCTTGGTTCTTCCACTGAGTAATGTTCATTTGTTGCTTGGGTGCTGAGTTCCTGCAGTCCTGATTTCCCTTTTTTGGATGAAGACCCTAATTCAAATGAACTACACCCTTCTGCAGCACACAAATGCTGGAGCATACGCAGGGGTCTGGTGGTCTTACCTTCACCCCCTCAGCTTCCATCTCATCCTGGCAGTCCAATAAGTCTGGTGTGCAGGGGTGGCTCTGAATCCTGCAAGAAATGTAGGGCTCATTCAGGTTGGTGGTGGAGGCTTGGAGCAGATCAGAGACTGTTTCTCTGCTGCCAGCAGAAGCACTGGAAATCCAGCATTCCCCGTTTCCTGGGCTGTGGGGGTTGGTGCCCTGAGTGGCAGTGTGAAGGATGGTGCCTTTATTTTGAACTTTTGGGAGGAGTTATTTGTAATATAAAAGGATGGAAATTAATGTGGAAACTCAGCCACTATTTCTTTATTAGAGCACTTCTTGCTCTTTGCCATGAGGAAGAAGAAAGGGATAGAAAACAAACTGATTAAAAAATGTTTCCAAATTAGTGCTAGTGACAGCGTGCTCTGAGGCAGCTCAGCACTTGGTGCTGTTCGAGGCTATAAGGGCTGGAGTGCTCCTTATGCTCAGCACTCCAGTGGAGCTGTGATAGCTGGCAGCTTCCGTGGACTTCCTTAGGGAGCACTAGGGATGCTAAGAGCTCAGCAGGATCAGACCTTACATTAATATTATCAAATAATGAAGCGCAAGGCGCCTGGAGAAAAATAAGTTTGAGTCCCACTGGAATTCTTGGGCTCCCGTGACAATTTTCAGTATGGAAACTTCAGGCAAGTTTTAACACAGTGAACAAATTGTTGAAATCTTTGTATTTTTGGGGTGTATAGATTCTGCAGCAGGGGACCCTCTTACCAGATACCTTTTGAAAGCTGCACTCCCACTTACAGAGTTTACACTGGTGCAGCTTCTGGAACTTGTTTTGAGTGAGCAGCTCTGGTTGTGTGTAAGAGATAATATGTAACCGAGCTGATCATCTTTCTTTTTTTCTTTCTTTTTTTTTTTCTTTTCATCAGTGGAGTTTGTTGGGAACTCAAGAAGACAAAAATACAGATGCTTGTGTTACTGTAATATTAATGTCTCAGATGAATAGGTTCCTAAATTGTGACATTTAGGAAATAATATCTTGTCTTTTTTGCACTTGGAGAAGACTATAATTTCAGTGTGAATATTTCTTTGTGTTTTTTTTTTTTAATTTATTTTTAGAAGACTGTTTTGCTGGATATTGAGCATGTAAAACTCTGAGATGATGTTGCTATGAGAACCTTCACCATTTCATTTCCAGATTAGGAGTCCTTAGCTATGAGACTGAGGATAGCTCAATTCAGCTTGTTGCATTTTAGTTTTATGAAAGCATCTACACATGGTTGTCACCTGGGTGACTTGGGTGACTCTCAATTAAGTAAAAGGAAATGCAGAAGTTGCCCCACAAGAAAAACCAAACCCAACAGTTTCCCTAAATATAAACCCCTCTAAATCCAGCTATAAATATGGTCCTAGAAACAGCTCAGTGTTTTCTCTTGACAGCTGCATTCTGAATTCTTAGAACTTTGAATTTACACTTCTTCTGCTGGGAAGTGAGCATCTCTTCACTCTCATCCCTTCTCAATTCAGCAGGACACATTCACTAAGAAAAGAAACCCTTCCCAAGATGAGCAGACTCTTCAGCTGCACAGTGATACTTGGGTACTTTGACTCAAGGTTATTTACTTTTCCTCCCTTTTAAATTTTTTTTATTATTATTTTTTGTGACATTGGTATCCAGTTTGCTCCATTCTGTGGGCTTTTGGGGTTTTTTGTCCCTTTTACATCCATAAAGAAACAGGGCTCAGGGAGCTGTTTGTTCCTCTTTACTGCATGACCTGCAGTGACCACCATTGTGAGTAGGTGGTGAGGGGAGGACAGCTTACGCCTGTTAGGGTTTCATGATTTTGATAACAGTGTGCTGTTTCTTTCAGATTCAGGTATGTTTGAACAGCCTGGGAAGGAGAGGTGGGTTCCCACTGGCACAGGAGGTGTATTTCTCCAGCACTCCCAGGACCCTGGCAGCAGATGCTGCAGGCTGGCTCCCAGCTCACTCTGCCTGCCATGCTGAAGGGGGGACTGGGAAGCTCCAGAGGACTGGCACTTCTAAGTATGCATCAATGAAGTCAATTTTTCCAGCAGAAGCCATTTCCTTCCCCACAGCACTTTCCTGTCTCTTTTGCAGAGAGGATGCTGTGGCAGCAGCCACTGCTGCATCTTAACAAGTCTGTGCAGAGAACTCGCAGCAAGTCACAGAGAAAATGCCTCCTTTCCACAGGGGTTTAATTAGGCTGTGAATTATATTAGCAGAGGGGACATACTTACCGTGCCATACGGTGGGCATCACTCAAGCTGGGCAGGAAAGGGCAGGAGCCGCAGGGTGTGCAGCAGAGACTGAGCTCTCTGAGACTTGCAAAGGCTGAATAAAGCACAGCACTTGCAGTGGGCACCTCCACTGAGCCTGGTCACAGGCTGCACCACCAGAACTGTGCTGGACCTCTAGATGATGTGTGAGTGCTTTGGCAGCGAATCCTCGCAGAGTGGGATGTGGTGTGGGCAGTGCGTGTGTGCTGCTGTGTCTACTTGTGTGGTGGTCCCGCTGTCCTACGAGGTCAGGCTGTGTTTGAACAGCGTGTGAGGAAACATGGTATTGGAAAGGTTGCTTTGATGCTCTGAGTGGGCTTCATGTTGTCCTCTGAGCCTGTGTTGGAAGACTGCTAAACATCGTGTCATCTGTCCTTTAAACTGCCTCATGAGCAAGGCAGTGGGGATACTGCCAGACAGGAAGGGGGGACATTGGCTGAGCTGTGTTTCAGGAGGTATTTTCCTGCTTTTTTCTTTGCCATTCTTCACAAAGAGTTAAAACTGGATGACAAAATAGGCAATGGATCCTCCCCAAAAAATGCCGTCCTCAAAACCAGTAGTGATTAGAAGGAAGAGAATATGCATGAACTTAAGAGTGTGCAGAAAATGCCTGGTCTGGTTTATTCTGTGCCTGAAGGCTGAGCAAGCAGCTCTCAGTGAAATCATATACAAGTGCACACACAAGTGTGCACACACACAAACACAGAGCTCTGCATTTGCCAGTAAAAGTGCAGTAGCATGCACTCTGCATATGAAAGATCATGTCTGTGCTAAAGGTGCATCACCCAGGGGGACTTGTGCTGTCAGGGACTACAAAGGAGAGAATCACTGAGATATATATATATATATATATTGCTGGAAAACATAAGAGGTTGCAGAAGCAGAACTAACTGTGCTGTTTAGGCTTCTTTTTTACAATTTTATTTATTAAAATGCTCTAGATGCAGAGTAGCTCTTCTCATTATTTATAACTGTCGCTACCACCTTGAAATGAAACTGCAGGCACTTTGATAAATGTGGTGAAAGCTTGTCTGGTGTCCCTGCCACTTCTCTAAAGTGCCTCCTGCGTCCTCTGCTGAATTGCTGTTTCATCAGTTTGGACAGCAGTGTTCCTCAGCAAATTGCAGTAAAAGTCTAGTTGCATCATCCCGTGCTAATGGAAATGGAGCAGGAGGGAGTGAGCATGTGCCGTGAGCATCCTGTAAGTGCTAGGCAGAGCAGGGGCAGGAGGAAGAAGACAGCCCTGCTTCGCCCCACTCACTTCTCCATCCTGGTGAGTTTGGTGGGATAAAGGCTCCTGTTCAGGGTTGCTGTGAGCGTGCTTTTCTTTTGCCTTGTGCTGACTGCTAGGATGTCATTCCTGTTTGAATTGCCTGTGCCAGAGGGCAGAAATTAAGTTGTTCCAGCCTCAGCTCCTCCTTCATATCATCTCACTGCCCATGGTGTGGAGAGATCAACTGATGGGCTGTACTGGGGCTGTCCTGATGGCTGAGTGCAGAGAGCTTTAGAAAGTCTTGAAGAATGCAACTCCCCTGGGATCAGAGAAGGTTAAAATGTTGACATTGAAAAATCTAGTGACCAAAGCAAAGGGAGAACGTTTGTTTAAAACAAACAACCAACAAACAAGCCAACCAAAAAAAAAAAAACAAACCCTGGATCAACAACAACAAAGAAGAAGCCTCTCAAAACCTTGACTTCTCCTTTGAGCAGAGGGACTTGCTCTTAGATCATCTTGCTAAGCAGAAGCTGCACTTGTGCTGAAGCAAGCCTGCCAGGATGATGAGGCAATGGAAAGCTTGTCCTACAAGGGGAGATTAGAAGCACTTGAACTGTTTAGCCAGAGGAAAATGGTATGGGGAGTATGAGAGTGCTCTGTAAATATGTTAGAAGCCAAACAGTGTGAAAAGGGAAGAGTTTTTAAGGCTAAGAGAAGGCGTTTGCAATGGTACAGGCCCCTATAAATCAATTGTGATAATTTAGTCTAGGAATTACAACACAGTTTCGTACTGTTAGGTGGGGGAAGTTTGGAAAGCAGCTTCCAAGCAGAACAATGGGAACAAAATGCCCAGACAGGCTTTAAGATGAGTCTCGATCTGTCTGTGAAGGGGATTGTATTAAGAGGACCAAGCTCTGTGTGCCAGTAGATTCTGTTCTATGCTGCTTCCTGTGTTTCTAGTCCCACATTATTCAGGCTTTGTGTACGAGATATACATAAATAGAAAGCATGGATTAAACCGAGTGGTTTGCAACTTCAAACTCATTTGTTGTGGGGGGGTATGTGTTCATTTATTTTGGTTTTTGTCTTTTTTTTTTTTTCCCCATGGCTCCTTTCAGGGTGTCCTTTTGACGTGAATATGCCACAGCAGCATTTCGCCCAGTGCCCAGGTTTCCCCTTCCTTGTCCTCAAGCCGTCTCACTTTTGTGCAAGCTGTTTCCACCAATGCATAGCACAACTCAGCACTTTTGGGGGCTGAAAGCTATTTACCAGCTAAGAGGGCAAGAGTACAAAACTATTTTCAGCGGTGTGACCCACCTTGGCCAATTGGATTGTGTCTGGTAATCCTATTTGGTGGAGATGGGTTCATGTAACCTGAAATAGTTGCTGCTCTTTGCCTTCACCTCTGGCTCCCATGCCTACACAGCAACAGGGTTGTGGTGCCTGTGCTGTAAGACCTGACTTCCAGAGGGGAAAAGGGTGATGTGAGTGCTTGGGCTGAAGCTCCCTTCCAGGAGGTTGTCCCTTTTTCCCCACTGGTGCCCATGGGGTGATGTCCTTGTGCCATGATGTGAGGTTGCTCTCCACCCCTGTTGAATCAGGCATGGATGTGTCTATCTCTGACCTTCTAATTACAGCCCAGGCACCAGCCTAAACCTTGGCTTGTCCCTTTGGTGAGGAACAGTACTCTGGATTGCCACTGCAGCACTTTCATTTTCGCCTGCACTCCTACCTCCTGATGGTCGTGTGTATCCTGGAATGGGCAGGAAAGAATTAAGTCAGATAGAAAAAAGGATATCAATAGTCTCTTAATTCATTTCAAATGTGTAACATATTTCAAAGTCATGAAAAATCTATTGCCCAAATTAGGCCGAGAATAGATATTGCTATTTAGCCCAAACTTTCCAGACAGGATTTGAGGCTCTAGGGTTTTATTGGTGCAGTAACTAAGCAGTGAACTTGCAGGATCCCTTTTTTCCCCAGTTTTACTTTGAGGAAAGGATTGTGAAGTTGCACTGTCTACTTCATCCTTATAGCTTTGCACCTTGTTGCCACTTTTAGCCCTGTTTGACAGGAGTCTCCAAAATACTGCATTTGCAGTATTTTTGAAGTCATCAAATCATACAGCCAGATTAAGAAAGGAAACCCTATTGAGGAAAAGGAGGTCTATAATGTGAATTTAGGTAGAGTATTAGGCATAAGAAAATCCAAGCCAGCAGGCTGCAGGAATCTAGGCTTCAGTCCTGCTACTCAGGGATTCCTTGAGTATTTGGGATGGGGGTGGGTGTGTAAAGCTGAATATCTCTGAGCCTGTACAGGACCACAGAGCAGGAATGTTGCTGAGTTTTGTAGTTACCAGTTATAGCTCAGCTCAGCTGAGGCACTTTCTAGCCTTGATTGCTGCAACTTTCATCCCTTTGATTGATGGAGAGTACCATACACAGAGCTGGGCTCATATGCCTGCCTCCTTGCTCATCAAAAAGGAACAACTGTGGGCTAATCCCCTGGGCAGCCCCAATGGCAATGAGAGATCCTTACCCCTCCCTGGAGGGGTAAGATGAGATGTTCCCTCTGGCACAGGTCCTGCAGGTGCTGCTCAGCCCATACCATGGGTCAGTGCTGCTTCTGGCTTGTGCCTGTGCTCAACAAAGCCATCCCTCTTGTTTCAAGGCATAGAACTTGGAACGGCAGAGGCGTGTTCTCTGGAGGAGTGGGAGGAATAGGAAAGCTGTCTGAGGATAAGGTGCAGTCTGCTATGAGAATCACAGAATATTCTGAGTTGGAAGGGACCCACAAGGATCATGAAGTCCAGCTCTTATGTGAATGACCCATACAGGGATTGAATCCACAGCCTTGGCATTTTGGGTTTATTTAGCGCCAGGCTCTAACCAACAGAACTAAATTCAGGATAATTTTCCTAGCAAAAGCTAGGAAACTGGAGTGTATGGTGTGTCACTAAGTCCAGTGTCAACTCAGGCATGGGGCTTTTGTTGTCATGGGTGCTGGACCAGGCTGAGCCTGACTCCCAATACTGTGTGTGGTGAGCCTTTGTCTGCCCTGTGATGCAGCAAAGCAGTTGGCAAGTGTTGTCAAAGACCAGTGTATGCAGTGCTTTGCACTGCTTTAGACAGTGCTTTTTGTCATGGGCCATTGCAGATGCTGAGTTAAGCCTGGCAGCAAACCCAGGAGGTGGGCCAAGTGTGCTACAAGCTAGGGCAAGCTGGGGGAGCATGTGGAGTCACCCTTGTGGAGTCACAGGATGGGCAGAGCATGGCCAGACTCCTGGCAGTCTCCCTTTGTTTGCAGCATTCAGACTCAGCATTCATTGCATGATGTCTTGATCACTCCAACCTACAGCTTCTCCCTCACCTGCCCTCCTGGCCCGTGCAGCAGCAGCAGCAGCTGCTGCATGGGAAAGAAATGCTTTTCTTGCTACACAAATATCCAGCACTGCAAAATTAGGCTGGAGTTTCTCCCTTTCTCCCTTATCCCAGTATCCTTGTTCCTCTGTTTTTCAGGGATGATGTGAGTTCTCCCCGAGATATTCAGCAGTGACATGTGGTTTATTGTGATTCCTTTTTCCTGCCTTCTCACAAAGTAAAACCTTTCTCTTGTTTCAGTGTTGGCACAGAAAGGGCATTGGATTTGGATCCAGCATGAAGATGAGCAGCCAGCATCAAACCTGGGCGAGTTTATGGAGTAAATAATACACCCAATTCATCTCACTGTGTCATTTGCACTAGATGTCTTGGAAACTAGAGCCTCAGTTGGACAGGAAAGCCTGCACCAACTGGAGTTGAAAGGATCTTTCCAGCCTGAGTGCTGGCATCCCTGGAGGGATTTCCTTCGAGGCTTTCTCAGTTTACCTGGACAACGGTCATAAGCTTAGCCTTTCTTGCACATGCTTTAATCTCATGTTTCAGACTGTCTGTTAGTCATCTCTAGGGTCAGGAGGGCATTTCTCTCTCTGATCAGCATGGCAGATCTGCTGCAATCCGGTTGGGTTTTTTTCCCCTTCTCAGTACTTTAGGGCACATTTTACTTTTTCAAATTTCTGGGCACTTTTGCCTAAGAAGTTCCTCCAGATGGTGAAGGCAGGACCTTGCAGGGTGTCAGTGGAGTGCCTCATGTACCTTCCTGTCCCTGGTCACTCTGCAGTTACAGCTTTGGGTGCTGTCAGGGGCACAGGGCACCTGGAGGAGGGTGAAGTTACTCTCTGTGGGACATTTCCATATTGAAATACCTGTTGCAAGACTGCCAGCAATTATATGGTGTTTTCTGTCCTTCCTTCCTAGTGACTGGGATGCAATTCATCCAAGGACTGGCAGGTTGCTTGCAGTCTGTGGTGGGGATCAGGCTTCCTTGGGGACTGCCACCAAGTTTTCCTGCATCCTACTTCAACTGTAGCCTGCGTTCTCAAGCTGCTCAGATCTGAGGGCTCCTGTGCTCCACTTTCCTCCCTCTATACCCTCTGAATTTTGTTTTTTACCTCATTTAGTTCATAATTGCAGCACTGAGGGTATTAAAAAAACCAAAAAAACAAAACAAAACAAAACAAAAAAACCCAAACAAAAATCTATCAATAATCTGCATTTAGAAACAAGCCTCCAGGGTGTTTAATTAAACCCAGTGTGATGGGAGGCAGCCAAAAGGCATGTGTGGTGTGTGTGTGTGCACAGACAGCTAGGGGAGTGGCAAGTGTGTACATGTGGGTGAGAGAGGGAATAAAAGATCTGGCTAAATGACTCCTTTCTATCCAAGCTCCAAATACAACGTTCTTAAACATGTGACCCACGAGAAAACAACAATCCCCTCTTGAAATATGTGGAGATGCTTGTGCTAGGAAAAAGGTCAGCAGCCTGGCTTCACAGGGCTAGCATGGCTGTAGGTTGGGGTGGCTGAGGGTTTTGGTGGGGAAGGGACATCCCAGCCAACCCTTTCCTGGCAGAGGGGCTGGATTTTCCTGCTGGAATCAAGCTGGAAGGCTGATGGCTCTCACCTATCTTGAAAGAGACAAAAGGCAGGCTGGGAAAGGGATGTGTGGGCTGTTCTTCTACCTAGACTTTGGCTGCTGACAGAGAGGAAGTGGAAAGAGGAATAGAAACAGAGCTATGAGTTTCAACTCCTGTTTTGTCCCTGGCATACATAAAATCGATGCCTCTTTCCTTCATGAACTAATTACCACCTGGATATCATAAGGAACTGATTTTATTTTCTTTTTCGGTTGCTTTGGAAGAGACAAAAAGAGAAACCTGGGTGTACAGGGGGAAGTAATTCTGACCTAGTAGACCTGCCTCTTCTTTTTAAATCAGTTTCATAGAATCATCTATGCACTTTGTCCATTTTTTTTTTCAGCTTGTGTTCTCCATTTGCCAAAAATATTTAGCTTCTTCTTCCCTTTCATTGCCCTGCAGAGTCCCTCCTCATTTGCCTACCTCTGCTGCCCCAGAAAAGGGAGGCACTGGACCTTGGTGCCTGGTGGCTTTCCCTGGTGAGCAGGTGAGAGCCCTCAAGGACAGTTGCCCTTTTCTGGCCAGCTGAGGATGTGAATGGGGCGTGCGCCTCCGGAGCTCAGTGCTGGCTGCAGTGGGTCTCCCAGTGGGCAGTTGTCCTGCTGCCAGTGGTGCAGGCTGTGGGTGCCACAGCTGTGTGCAAAGCCAGCATCATTCTCGTGTGCCTGATGCCCACTTTAAAACAAGGGGGAACAGAAAAAGGGTTTTTGTTTTCCAGCTGAAATAGCTTCAACAAGTCACGGGCACAGTCCCTGTAAATGCAACTGTTGTGTGCGGCCCTGGGATGACTGGCTCTGTTGTGCTTGTCCACAGGGAGCTGTCAGGCCCACAGGGGCTCCTCTGAGCTGGGGATTGGTGAAAGCCAGAAGATGTGGTGGGGGGAAAGGATCGCTACAGGGATGGTGATTTGCCATCCATTGCAAATAGTCTTGCAGCTGAGAGCTTTGCCAAGCATGAGGTGTAGCTGCTGCTGCTGCTGCTGCTGAGCTTCTCAGCCGTATGAGAGCAGCGAGCCCTCATGCTAGCTGAAATAAGAGGAATATTGCATCAAGGTGTTACCTAATGATGGTGGCTTTGCTGTCTATGAAGCCTGCAGTCCTTTGTCTTCCCTGAAATTTAGGTTGGTGAAAATAATTAAGGTGGAAGGGCCCATCTAGTCCACCCGCAGGCGGAGCAGTGCAGCCTGTAACTTTACATTAAGGACTTTCAGCTGCACTTTTGCTGTCAGATTTGGCAACTGCATAACCTTTCTCTTGCTTCCCAGTGAGCTCCATACTGCCTCAATGCATGTGGAGCTATTGTATGTGTTGGGTCATAAGGAAGGGCGGCTGCTCTGTCGAGCTCCTGGTTCAAGCTGCTCCTCCACGATGACATTTCTGTGCCACAGCAGGTCATGCAGGTTCTTATCGGCTCTAATTAATGCTCCTGGCAGTGATGACAAGTGGCCCACGGAAGTGTGAATCTAGTTTAAGGAGACTAAGAAGCCAAAAGAAAAAAAAAGAAAGAAAGCCTTCTAATCTGATCCATTATGCTCAGGCCAAGAGATCAGCAAAATGATCAAGCAAGGAAGAGAAACAACTTCTGGCTACTAGATTTTGCATCCCTATCCAGGCCAAGTGCTGGGGGTAACTGTTAAACGATTGTAGCACACTGAACATCAATCTTGTAACAAGCTTGGATAATACCCTGTGGTGAATTAACAAGGACTGCTGACATCTAAGTGCTTTTCAGCTATGTGTTGCCAGGAATAAGTCTCAGTTCTGGGGGGCCTGAGTCTCTCCTCAATCTGAGTTTAATTCCCTCCCATCTGCTGTCTGCATTTCCCGACGATCCTCGCCCAAGTAGGGCACAGCGTGTGTTTTGTGGGGAGTGGGGATGTGCTGGGCTCTCCGTGGGCTGAAATTTCCCAGGCGAAGAATTTGTGCTGTGTGGGGAGATCCAGGGTCTTTGTGCCCCCGCGTGAGCAACTGGGTGCTGCCTCAGCCAAAATGTCCTGGGAGCCTCTGCTAAGGTAGCTCTGCTGGTAGAACAAAACCATCCAAGCTTGAGCAGTCTGGAGCAGGGGACAAAGGCAGTCTCATTCCCACCTCTGCTGGGGATAATTATCTCATTATTCCTGCAGCCTCCACAGCTTCCAAAGAAAGAGTGACTGCTGTGCAACAATGCCTCTGCTGTAAATAACGCCCTCAGCACATTCCAATGAAGCAGAAGATGGAGGTATAAAGCGCTGTCTGCCCTCAGACCATGCTCAGATTCAGCACTTGGACTTTGGTCCACTGAGCTTTAAGTTTCGGGTGGTTGTTTTTGTTTTGGTTTGTTTTGTTTTTTTTGAAAGTGGGGCAGGGAGCTCTGTGTGGGCTCTCTAATGTTTTATTTATTAAATCAAGGGCATGGATGCATGTTCAGTTTGCAATGGTTGGAGTTGTGCAAGAAGCCTGTGTCACCCTTGTCCTGGATGTGACTGGCAACCTCACGCAGCAGGCAGGAAGGGGAACTTCTGTCCTGGCTATGCCAGGGCAAAACTGGGGAGTGCCACTTATTCCTCCTGGATCTGTCAAAATGAATCTTCATCTTCAGGCATCAAAAATGTCCCCGAGATCCTTGTTTGGAAGGAGGCAAGAAAGACTAGGGGGTAGGAATGGGAGAGGTTTTGCCAAGGTCCATGCAGCCTGAAGAGAGCCAAGGGCAGAACTGGGTGCCATGACTCAGGTTTATTCACTTTGCCTTGTTTAAAAGGTGTCCCATAAAAAGAAATATATGCTGCCATTAGAAGCAGAGAAGTTTCTTTTGTCAGACTTCTGCATGTTTCACTGATCCATTGCTGGTTTATGGATCTTACTGCAGTGCTGCTGATGCCTGTGCCGTTATCCATGGGTGCCTGAAATCTCCTGGAGTATGTTGGGTTTTTTCTTTACTTGTTACGTGAGAAATATCAGGAAGTTGTCTCCCAGGTTTTCCTGGAGGGTTTCTGGAAGATTGAAAAAGTGTATCATGAAGTTTCTTCATCCTTGCCTGAAAATTACATTGACTTTCAAGAAAAGAGCCATTTCGCATAGCATTTGTCAGGCAACTGGTTTTACTAAGTGTTAACATAAAGCAGAAGGTGAGTTTTCAATGTTTCTTTAGGTTTCCTTGCTCAGGCTTCTATTCTGTTGGTTGTGATGTGACTATTTCATTAGCTCACTGGAGATGTCTTTGGCAAAAAATAAGAAGCTGAGACTTAATATTTCTTATGTACCTTAAAAACAGCTAAAAGAGCAGGTGTAAAAAACCCCATTGATACATGAATTTTCACCTAGGCCTCAATTGCAGATCCACAAAAACAAAAATGCAAAGACCAAAGCATCCTTCTCCTGCAGCCCTGCTGGGAACAAGTCTGTTGTTGGCTGGCACATGAACTTTCTCTGTGCCACCACTGTGCTGCAGCTGGGCTGAGGGCAGGGGCGGAGTGAGGTGGGTGTGGGTGCTCCTGAAGGAGAGCAGAGCCAGCTGCAGGGAGCCAGGGCAGCTTCCATCACTTTGTCCCAGGCTCTAATGCTGACTTGCTGCAAAATTTGAGTGCCTCCTTTTCCAACACATAAAGCTGGGAAGGGTGGCTGTTGCTTGTAGTGAAAGGAGTCAGTGTGTGAATCAATGGGGGTTGTGCTCATGTCTCTGCAACGTGCTGGATGGATGTAAAATGTCTTTATTCCCTGTCTGGTCCAAAACCAAAAGCCCTGTGAGGCTGTGCAGAGGAGGGATCCCTCTTCCTTGCAGGCCATCTGCAAACCTTCCTGCCAGCAGCCTCTGCTACTCCCACACTGAGCCAGCAACTCACTGGTATGTTTGGGCTGGCTGGCTCTGGGCAAGCGGCGGCTTACACAGAGGGTGGAGCTTTCTGAAATCCTGGGCCTAACCTCAGCAAGTACAGGCTCTAGCCAAGAAATAAGACTTCTCCATCTTTGCCACACCATCTGTCTTCTTCAACTTTCTGTAATCTTTCAGCTGCTGGATTAGAAATTACCACTATGCGGCCCTGGGCTGAATCCAAAGCAGGGTTCCTCCTTCAAGTGATTCAGGAGAGTAAAGTTCCGCTGAAATGTGGTATCTTTTCCCTCCTCCTCAGGGCCCTACAGGGTCACACGTGCCCACCTTGGAGCATCCTGGATTGGTAGAACTGGATTTATGCTTTGTGTCTTGATGTCTTTTTCCTATGCCATGTGCAGGGGTAGAGGGGATGCGCTCATGACTTAGCAGGACTAGTGCTGGGAGAAGAACACAACTGCTTATTTCTCCTCTGGTCTGGTCTTTGCTAAACAACATGCTCACTGCTGGTGTGCATGTGGGAGAAGTTCTGGGTCCTGCACTTGCTCATTATCAATCTGACTTCCCGGAATCAAAGGAGAAATTGATCTTTCCTGTGTGTTTTTACAAGACCAGATATTTTGAGGAGTAAGACAAAACGCTTCCTTCCCATGTACTGTTTCCAACATCCATGTTGTCAGTGCTGCATGCCTACCATTGTCAGATGCTTCCTTTGCCTCTTCTTCCAGCACCAATGGCATTCTTTCCGCAGGGGACACAAAATGAGGTGGTAAGGCTCAGTGCAGAGCAATTGGTGCATGATGCTGCTGGTGTCACCCATACACTGGAACAGGCTTTGTGCCACAAATACATGCAGGACTCTGGAACACAACAAGGCATCTTTCCTGCTCTTACCCCACTGATGGTAATGCCAGTTTTATCAGGCTGAGTGCTGCTAGCTTTTTCTTGACGTTTCCCAGTTGTATCTGGAAGAGTGTTTAGGGACCTGTGGCTTAAGCATCTGCCAGTGAAGCTGAGGTTATGACACCTGCCTACCTACAGAAGTGCTGCCATGACAAGTGGCACTGCACATGCCCAGAGTCCCTCAGTCTGGAGAAGTCAGTGTGCTGGCTGGGATGGTGGGGAAGGAGGCAGTGAGCCATCTCAGTTGGAGGACCCAGGGAGATTCCTCATGCCGGTCATGAGCCAGCAGTATTGTATAAAGAGCTGGCTGGTGCTGCTGGTTGTAGGCATTATTTTAGAATGTGTTTTATTAATGTTGAAATTTGAACCAGAAGAGGAACAGCTTAGTTGGTTATGCAGTACCAGAAGGAATAGGGAGCCATTAAAATGTATCTGGGTGAGCAAGGCTGGGTGTGTGGGTGCACACAGAGACAGCAGATCTCAGCAGTGAGAAGGGGTCCTTCGGTAGCACTTATTTTTCTGACAGAAGCTGCACTTTTGTTGCTGCTTCGTGAGGTGCAGTGCAGAAAGGATGACTGCCTGGAGGGTGCTGCTGGGAGGTGAAGCTGTGTGCAGTTTCCTCAGGGAAGCAGAATTTCCTTTTGTGAACCATCCCTCTGTGTGCCTGTGTTAATGGTGCTCAGTTGCCACTCAGTGTCATATGTCCCTGCCTCCCAAAAGAACCTGCGCTGTGGAAAGGGAACAGAGAGGGGGAAATGGAAAGATGAGAAGCGGGGGATTTACAGGCTCACAGGGAGGTGATGTGGACAATGCCTACATGAGATACTGCAGGCAGAAGTAAGCTCACTCGACCTTCTGTCTGAGCCTGTGGATGAAAGCCAGCGCTGGTCTGAAAGCCGTGGCATTGCTTCAGTGCAGCACCAGGTATGAGCTCACGCCCCTTGCATCTCAGCACACCAGCCACAGTGATGCAGCTTCACCCCAGCTTGCTCCTGCCCGCAATACTCCAGGTAAATGTACCCATGGCTTTGCAGGTGCCACCTTCTGCTTATAACCCCTGCTCTTCCCAAAGAGCAGCCTGCCTCCAAGTGCATGTTTAAGGGAAGGCTGCTCAGGCTGTCCCCTAAATAAGTAAAATGGCTCTAATGTGCACCAGCTGGTCCCATCACCTTCAAGTGTAATTGTTTAATGTAGACGTTGTACATTAGCTTAGCAACTTGACAGTCATGCCGTGGTTCACACAGGAATCCCAAATATCACAATGCAACCTTCCAGTATGACCATTACTCTTGAACCATACCTTTAAAAATAACAGGCTGAAGATCCCAATTTCTATTTCTCTCTAAGGTTGGATATTCCCATGCTGTGGACACCTTTAGTGTCCTAGCAGACTGCCATCAGAGTGTCAGTGTTTGGGAAATCACTTGCTACAGTAGCTGGAGGATTAAGCTTAGAAGGGATGGGTTTGCCCTGAGGAATGATCCCCAAAATTGCTGATTTGGAGAGTCCTTTCTATACACTGCAGTTGTTTGCACACAAACCTATCAACTGTTCTTCTCCCGGGATTTGCTGTTTATACGGAGAAGAGCAAATAAAGATTCTTCTGCAATTTCAATGGAAGCCAGGGATCTTTTAAGCAGGCAGAGCAGCTACTGGCATCCCTGTTTCTCTGCTGAAGAAATGGAGTGACTGCTAAGAGAGATGTGAGATGTCACAGTTCCTTTTCCTCTGAGGGATGAAAAACACTGTACAGGCATTTAAGCTTCACAAAATCCCCCTGCAAGGTATAAGGAGGAATTTTTTATAGATGGAGAAACTGAGACAAAATGCCTTGCTGCTGCTTGATCCATTCATTACTGAAAGAATTGAGGACAGAAGTTGGGACACCTATTCATAGCACTGACCACAAGGTCCTCCCTCCCTGTCACCTTGGAAGTGACACTGGCCATGCAGCAGTGCTCCTGGGAGGGCTTTCAGTGTCTGCTTTGGTCAGGAGACTATTTTGCAGATGTTCTCCTCCATTCTTGCAATGACATTGCGTCTGACCTGTAGTTCTTAGATATTTTGTATAACCACCCCATTCCAGGTATGTCAGCCCGCAAGACCCATCTGTATGCGCTTGCCATTCCCTATCCCTCCCTGTTTTCAATCTATGCCAGTGCACTGCTTACTTGAATCATAAAAACTCTCACTTGGTGTGGGCTTTTTGTTTACCTGCTTGTGGTTCTGTGCTCCCCTTTCCGTATCACCTTGCCAGCTACAGTGCAAACAAAACCTGTTTGTGGGGGAAGGGAGCAGGCTGGGAATGCCCATCCTCTCGGGGACACGTCTGATCCTGCATGTTGTGAATGAGAGATGCTACTCTGTCCTCCCTTCCTCTTCCCTGCAGTGAGCTGACCATCTGCTTACCTTAATGGACTAGAGATTAGCCCCGGGGTTAAGTTATCAACGTAATTAACCTAGATTTCTCCTCTACGGCTGAGGCAATTTTTACTTGTCTACTGCTCAGGTGATGTTGTGAAATTCAGACGGCTCTCGAGGAACAACAGAAACTGGAGCAAGTGGAGGGGAAGACTTTAGAAGTTTGAAATTACTCTGAAGCCCCCAAGGCACAGAGATAAGAGATGATGAAGCTTGTGTAGGGTCATGTATGTACTCAGCTGTGAGAACAGTATTGAAGAGAAGTCTAATATATTATTAATACTGCCTGTTCCTAACGTGAAGGGCTTTTCAGGTCTGCATCTCAAGCCAGGCAAGACTCTTTATCTCTGTTTATGGAAATCTGTTCCTGGAACGTATGCAAAAAGCTAACAAATTGAAAATATTACATCCCAGTGTTTCTGTCCAGATGACTTTTGTCATCTACCTGTAGGACACTTCCCAGCCTGTGCTCTGTACCAGTGGTTCAGTGACAGGATGTAGTTCCATACTGTAGTCGTGTATCACCAGAAACTCTTTTCATTCTGGCTTGGTATGCTAGAGCTAATGTGACTCTACAGCCATGTGTAGGTGGCTTTTATGCTACATTTTCCTTGACAGTAAAAGATTGCAGTTGCCACTTCAGAGCATCCCTAGCTGCCTTTCCTGCCCTAGATTCAGGCTGTGTTTGTGGATAGTGCTATTGGACTTGTGCACAGGCAGTCTTCCTTTGCAGGGCCAGCGATGGCAAGGCAGTGCCCCAGGTTTCCTAGGGCACCAAGCTCCTCCATACACCCGCTGGGGTTCTTCTGCCTGTGGCCACGGCACTGGGGCCATGTGCCTTTGCACTTGGATTCAGCTTGCCGTGGGTGGAGATCCCCTGCAGAGGCTGTGAGTGTGGGAGCACTGTCTGACCCATCCCTGCGGGCACCTCCCGTGCCAGGGGACATGGCACTCAAACGATCATTGTAATTACCGTCCTGGAAGATTTTAATCCCTTGGTTAAATAAAACCAAAAAATGATAGTGGGAGTAGGAAACTGTAGCCGGCTGGAGGACAGCCCCGCCAGGAGCATCGAGATGTTCGAATGGACAAACACCCGCATCCTGCCAGAGACACCTAATCTTCCTAATGATGAAATTAGCATGCAGCTTTGGTCAGATCCCACCCACACCTCGGTGCTCAGCCCCAGACTTCTCATTGGCACAGAGGCAGGCAAGTTAGAAGGAGTTCAAAGAATAACAACAATGATTAGGGTGCTGGAGGGGAGACGAGGAGTGAGGAAAGATTAAAGCATCTAAGTGTGTTTATCATGGGTAATTGGTGATTAAGGGGGGAAACCTAACTGTCTTCCTGTAATTTGAAGGGTGTGAACTTGAGCGGAGCCGATCAGAAGGGTGGCAGGAGGTGGATGAGTAGGAGTGATGTGATACAGCTCAAGGAAAGAAATGTAGGTAGAATATCAAGCGAACTCCTAATTACATTTTTTGGTCTGGCTTATGAGTGACATTGGTAAGAACATGATTTTTTGGGGGGCATATATACAGACAGAAAAATCCTGGAGGAGAGACCCTCTAGTAGTAAATTATCCTGTACAGCAAGAGCTGGACTACTTGAGACCATACACGTTTTGTCCTCTTCTCCACATCTTTTTTGTTCTTTACAAATATAAATATATATAGGAGGAAACAAACAGCACTAGCACTTGTGATTTTTCAGTGGAGACATGTTGCAAATATTACATTTTCCAGTAACACTTTACCCCACACTGTCACTGTAAAATCTGTCTGCTGTCAAAATGTGGTGGGGTGTCAGTCCTCATGTCTCTTTGATAAGGTCTGGGAAGGATTTGGCGGACATTAGCAGCACCCAACGCCCCCAGACGCTACTGAGAGCAGCTGTACTCAGTGAAATGGGGGGAGCCCTGGTGGGGGAGCCCTGGTGGTGCTAAGTTGTCCGGAGATAGAAAAGCCTCAGACCATGCCTGCGTTGATTTTTGTATGTACTGCTTGGTGTGCACTGGCAAATCAGTGTGCCCATCATGCTGTTGGGCTTGTGCTCTGCTTTTCAGTTTAGGCTTGAAATTGGCAGACCTGTCTTTTTGGGTGGCAGAGACCAGTCACAGTGTAGGGAGGTTCTCCCTTATCTTGTACATGAAGGATTTGAATTTCCTTATGAGGGGTTTGCAAACCCTGTCTGTGCTCTTGGAAGCATACAGGGCACAATGACAGACACCTAATGTGTTAGTCCTTTGTTGTCCCATGATTGTGCCCATGCAGAAAAAGCAGGATCACTCTCCTGACAGACAGGTGAAACATTTACTTGAGTGCTTCTAGTGATGGCTGTGCTGCAGCTTTCTTACTAGTAGAAATTATACCCCACCCCTCCTCCCAGTAAGCCTCCCTACACACTGGGACACTCACTATACTAGGGATTGCTTCCTGTATACAGAATCATAGAATCACAGATTATGCTGAGCTAGAAGGGACCCACTGGAATCATCGAGTCCAACTCATGGCCCTGGACAGGACACCCCAAGAGTCACACCCTGTGCCTGAGAGCGTTGTCCAAGTGCTTCTTGACCTCTGTCAGGCTTGGTGCTATGCCCACTTCCCTGGGGAGCCTGTTACGGTGCCCAACCACCCTCTGGGGGAAAAAACCTTTTCCTTGATATCCAAACTAAACCTGCCCTGACTCAGCTTTATGCCATTTCCTTGAGTCCTGTCACTGGTCACTAGAATGAAGAGATCTGTAGCTTGCTCTCTGCTTCCTCTCCTGAGGATATTGAAAACCACAGTGAGGTCTCCTCCTCTTCTCCAGGCTGAACAAATCAAGTGATATCAGCCACTCCTCATACAGCTTCCCCTCCACACCCTTCATCATCCTCGTGGCCCTCCTTTGGACCCTCTCTAACAGTTTAATGTCTTTCTTATATTGTGGCTCCCAAAGCTGCCCCCAGCACTCGAGGTGAGGCCGCCCCAGTGCAGAGCAGAGCAGGACAATCCCCTCCCTTGCCCAGCTGGTGATGCTGTGCCTGATGCCCCCCAGGACACAGCTGGCCTTCCTGGCTGCCAGGGCACTGCTCATTCAAATTCAACTCTCCATCAGCCAGGACCCCCAGGTCCCTTTCTGCAGAGCTTCTCTCCAGCCTGTCGTTCTCCAGTCTGTGCACAGAACCAGGGTTGCCCCATCCCAGGTGCAGACTCTGGCACTTGCCCTTGTTGAACTTCATATGGTTGATCCAAATGCCTACACATAGTTACATGTAGTTGATCCACATGCTTACGCATTCACCACCCCCTTCCCTGCCCTGCCTGTGCAGTGGCTTGCATGCTTTCCATAGAATTTGCAGAATTTTGTTGGCAGGAAATGTTGCCTAGAATGGGTTCCCATTGCAAGCATTTCACCTCAATAATCTCCAAAACAATGTGTTTACCAAGTTTGCAGCTGCCCATGCTATCTGTAATGCACACAAATTCCTCACCTTGTACCTGATTTGTTCTCCTGCTGCTGCCTGCCTTTCTCTCCAAACCTGCAGGACATCCCCCTAACTGCATTCCTGTTTTTCACACCAGCTACCCAAGGGCTGTGACACCAGTACTAGCATGGCAAACACTGTGACGTAGTGACCGTGCTCTACCGTGGTTCTTACCCGGGGCAGCTCCTCCCCATCTTCATCATCCTAACATGGAGAGACTCAGCTCAAATGCCCCTGCAGTAACCTGCCTGGCCATAAATATGAGACCTTTACAGCAGAAGGTTTGCCTCCAACATCTTTTTTTAGCTTGCCTGGTATAATTCTCTGCTCTGTGACTGCTTGCAGACACCATTGCAGGTTTTATTTCCAAAGCAGACGGCATTGTAATTAAGAGGTCCCAAAATGAACTCAGCCTTTCAATAACAAAGCATAATAAAATGAGCTCCTAACAAGACTGATGGGAGAGCAGTCAAGCTGTTTCAGCATCCACATAGACATTTTACCTGACAGAATAATAGCCAGTTTCTTTCAGCTGTTAGGTTCACCTTCTCTGTTATGGTCTGACAGCTGCTGTCACCTCAGGAACCACCAACAAAGGGGTGCATCCTTGTCTTTCCAGGGAGGTTACAGCACCAGCTAAGAGGTAAAAGCTTTTATCCTGGAAAATTTCCAGACACCTCTAGAGAGGAAAATCCTGCCACTGGCAGACACTGACCATGGAATCAGATAATGCAACCGATGGCAACTGCAGGACTGATCCTTTGCCTCCTCCCCACAGGCAGGCAACTCTGAACAGCTGTGGTCTGTGACATCATGCAGAAAATCAGGGTCTTTAGCATTATGTTGACATAGACAACCAAATTTTGAGATCTGGTGTCTTGAGAAACTGAAGGCACCTTTCTCTCGAGCAGACTTGTATCAGCTATTTCACAGCTAATACATACTTGCTACACACTAAAATGTTTGCCGACTCACAGCTAGGCTGGTGTGCTGGGAGGCTCCACCTCTGTGTTATGGCCCACTTCTGGTGCTGTCTGGTCCTAATTTGCTTCAGGAGGTGAGACTGAGCTGCTGGTCCTGGCCCCAGCAATGCTTAATGAACCTCTGAATCCACTGGCCTGGATAAAATTTGGCTGGGTCTTGTTACTGGGTCTTGCCTTCCTTGTCTGACAAGGTCTAGCGAAAAGCTGCTTGACTGTCACAATGTCATGGTCATCCTGTGTCTATGAGAGAAGGCAGGTGATTGCCTAAAGAGCAAAGGATCCTGGAACCCTGAAAAAGCCTGAACTTCTTGCAAAGGTAAAGACCCCTCCTTGAAGGCATTCCAAACCCACAAGATCTTGTGGGACAGTGTGGGTATAGAGCAAGAGTAACCTTTCCCCTGTGTATCCAATCCCTCGTCAACTCAGGGAGCCACTGGCTGCCTTCTTTGGTGAGGCTGGTCAGGGTGGCCACACAGTGCTGAGGACGTGTCTGCCAGCAGGTAGCAACCCTGGACTGACTCTGCACCAGGGAACAAACCTGAGCACAGAGACAGTGCTTCTTTTCACCTGCTCCCTGCCAGAAGATGAGGCAACTCCTTTCCTGGGTCCTTCTTACAGGGAGCGGGTTGGTGGCTGGTGTTGTGCTGCAGGGATCTGGCAGTGCTGGCAGGGACGTGGGGCCAGGCTGGAGAGCTGTGTTGTAGGACAGTGCACTTGTGCAAGTGGCTGTCAGTCTCCTGGCATCTCCAGAGTGCTTGACAGCTGGGAACACAATGCAGGCACGCTTATGTGAAAGGAAGTGACAGCAAGGAAATGGAAACGTCTGGAAGCATACCAGGGAGTGAAGCCTCGTCATAATATACCCCCAGGCCAGATCAGAGTTACTTTAATGAGATGATTCATTATTTTTTTCCTCTGCTTTTCTCTCAGTGAGGAGATGCTACAGATCTTGACTGGTATTGCTGAGTATGTAAAATATCATGTTGCACACTTCAAGGAGATGCTGGCCAAATAAAATATGAGTCCTGCCCAGAAGAACTAGTTTGAATGTGAGTTTTCAGGATAGCAGAGCCATGGCTTTCTGGAATCAGAGTAGCTTAGAGTTCACTTTATTTTGCAAAAGGAGCCCAAATACTTTGGGGCTTCTGCTGGTCAACCACAAAGTACAGGAAGAAGTTTTCCCTAGCACCTCCTCCCATGTAAGTTTATATTTGATATTGGCGGGGTCTGTGTCTTGTATTTCCACCAGGATCAGACTGATTTTGGTGTAGCAAGGATGGATGAAGCCCTCCTTTATTAGAGTCTGGATACCATGGGGATGGGATAGACCATGTGGTGACCATCTCTCTTTTCCTTTTTACTGTACTGACAGAAAAACAGCATCTGATACTGATTTTCCCTTTCTCCTGAGGGGGAAGAGAAAAGATGGGAGTAATAGCACAGTGGACATGTGTGCTGATGCCACAGCTGTCATCGGGAACCCTTTGAGGCCAGTGGACATCCCTGACTGGTGGTCATGTCATGATTGGGGACTAGCATTTGCCCACAGTGGAGCTATGATGGCCAAACAGCTTATTTTTCCTCTGCATCGTGATCTAAATAAATCTCGTAGAGCAGAAGGTGGTTATGATCATTTATCATTTGCTGAGCTTCAGCTTTGTGTCTGGCAGATACTAATGGAGAAAATGTTGTCATCCAAACCCAAGCAACCTTCAGCTGGAGTTAAACTACAGCACTGCTGAAGAGCTACAGATTTGAGAGAGAAAATAATAACAGGTGGGCAGATTATTAAAATACAATGCAGACAATACCTGGAGGGTAAATATAATCAGCTTTGAGATGACAGTGAAATCTGAGGAGTGTTTTGACAGCAAAGAAGGCTGGTATACGTGTGCCTTCACAGTGAGGACCCCTGCTTACACAGCTGGAGAGCTGATATCTTTATTTTAGCAACTTGTTTTCCATCACAGAGGAGGGCTACTTGTACCTGATAACTCACAGGCAGCCTGGATGCACCTTATTTCGCTTTCCTTTGCAGTAGGCTTCCTGCAGCATCCCAGAAACCAGAAAAGTGTTGCTGCAAAAGTGCGTGCTTTGAGAGGCATTGCAGAGGCTGAAACCAGCACTGGGTTGCACGGCTTGCCCTGGGTTCCTGTGAACCACCATGTGGCTTTGAGCACAAGCAACACCAGTCCTGCCCACCCCTAATTCCAGAGGAGCAGTCTTACCTCTTCTCTGGATATGGGCAACCTCTCTTTCTGCACAGGTGTGCTTTCTTCTCCGCCTCGCGCATGGGCTCACCTCACCCTGGCAGCCTCTTGCCCCATGTATCATGCAAGATTTTCACTGTCTGTCCTGCACACACTTCAGCTGTTTGTTCTGCCGTACCTTTACCTCACTGGCTGTCTGGGGAAGACACATTGATGCCAATAAAACTGATAAATTGCCAGAGAGGGCGAGATACAGTTTTAGTAACTGGCATAACAGTGAATTTGCTGACCTGGCACAGGGAGGGGAAAGGGAAAGGCTTGTGAATTAATTACAGTGCTGAAGCAGTGCTGAGGAGAGCCTGGCTTTCTGCTGGAACTGGTTCAGTCACTTGGCTGGAGATAGGAGTCTAACTGCTGTACACTTGAGGAGGTAGCAGATGCCCAAGGTTGACAGTCAGGGCTGCTCAAGGAGTGGGCCTGGGTCCTGTAAGCTGTATTGAGACCATGCTTCTACACTCTGCCTCCCATCCATGACTTGCCACTGCTTCCCCTGTACTGGCATTTTAAATCACACCCCAGAACGGACTCTTTAGAAAGCTGCACAATTGCTGGGGCTGATGTGAAGGCAGCATGACAAGGTGGGAGCAAAGCTGGGACATCAGCAAAGCAGGATTCAGTCTGCTTTGAGTCCCGTTCCATACCAAATGGTGGTTCTAGCTCTGCCACTGACCTGGGGGAAGACAGGTCACCCCTCTGTGCTGTGACAGAGAGGGACAAACTGCTGCTGTGGTCAGTATTGCTCACTGTATCCCCAGATGCTTTCCAGTAGTCTGGACAAATCTGGTACCTCCTTTGTTTTGCAAAGCTAAAGCTGTCTCTGGAGTGCCCCAGCCGTGCTGTGGTCCCCTGTCCCACTTGCAGGGCTGGAGGAAGATGAAGATCAAGCTCTCATCTCTCAGCACTGCTGCTTTCTCTCCTGCCCTTAATCCCAGGCACCAGCTTGGGTTCCTGTGAACCACCATGTGGCTTTGAGCACAAGCAACACCAGTCCTGCCCACCCCTAATTCCAGAGGAGCAGTCTTACCTCTTCTCTGGATATGGGCAACCTCTCTTTCTGCACAGGTGTGCTTTCTTCTCCGCCTCGTGCATGGGCTCACCTCTAGTAACTAGTAGGTAAGTGTCTGTGGTGGAGCATTGAATGAAGTGGCTTCAGTGCTTCCCTGTTTTCTGAGAAATTCTGGAGAAAGATTTAGAGGGTGAGCAAACTTGTTACCCATAGGAAGCTTGGAGGCTCAGGGGCTCAGCAGTGGGTGTTAGTTCAAAGAGAAAGGCAACGTGTTGAACAAAATCTCCAGAGATTTCAAGTTTTATGAGTCTAGAAGGGAGAGCATCTCTTTTGAAAGGTGTATTATCTCTGAAAGTAGAAAATAATTTTTACTGTACTGGTGTGATAGTTTTCTATCAGGTTTACAAATCTTTGTTGCCAAAGGAAAAATATTTCAATACATTTTGAATACAAGTTGTCTCCTTAGGGGCCACCTTATCTCTGATGTATGACTGATTACTTGGCCAGACAAAGGTTATTGCAAGAAATAGACTTGACCTTTTAAGCATACTTCTGAGATTTGCAGCAGGAGTGAGCACCATACTTTCTAAATGAATGTGTTAGTACGCAATGAATGCAGAGGAGTGCAACTAATTAAAGATGCATGTCAAAGAAAATAGATAGAATAATAAAAGGTAAACAAATATTAGAGAAGACGTTGTCAAAACAGAAGTTAAGGCCAGCCAGCACAGAGTGGGAAGAGTCCCATGTGGAACAAAAGCAGCCATGTTGAGAACTGTGCTTAGCATTAAATTGCAAAGAAATATAAGAATAAAATGCAATTATGGCTATACAGCTGGAGGACAAATCTGTTACGATGATGGTGCAGAGCCATCGGTAACTGTATGATAAGAAAATGCAAAAAAAACCTTTCAGCCATCTGGTCAAGCCTGGTACTTAACACAATTCTCATTGTTAATAGTCCTCACATCAAGTGTGTGTTGTGAGGCTGCATCCTTAGCAATATTTTAAGATTGGATCTATAGTAATAGGACATATGATCAGACATGCAACCAAATGCACACCAACCTCTAAATTTCTCATCAGCTTTTAAAGAGAACATTCCTGGCTGGTAGACAGTTCAAACACATTTTTTGCTTATAGGCATTTGTCAAAGTCTCCTTGGCTTCCACAACATCTGAAGAGAGTCTTCCCTGAGCTTGGCTTGCTGCTTTTGCTGTGCCTCCCCTGTAAAATGAATGTAAGTTACTGAGCAAGTATTGGCTTACTATTCCTACCTCCAGTCAGACCTGTGGAGGGGCAGTGGGGGATTAATGTAGGGAGCAAGTAATCACCTGAGCTGTAATTTAGCCTTGACACTGCCTTATCACTTAATATTATCAAAAAATAGGACCACAGGATCTCCAATGGCTAGAAGTGATCTGGTCCTCAGCTTTATCTCTGGTCTTAAAGTCAAAGTCACAAACAGCATGGCTCTTCTGTGGGAAGCCTGGGCTTGGCAGAGAGAACAACCTGCTGAAAACTCATCTTGGGAAGCATTTGGTTTTTTGTCTTGAAGGTCTCCTTGCTTTGCTATGGGCTTTTGCCTGTTCAGGCTCAGTGAGTGTGGGAGCAGTGGGATCCTGGCTCTCTCAAGGCTGTTAAGGAAGGGTGGTTACAGGTTTCTTGTGTTTACTGGGATGATTGTTTTTGACACGTCTTTTGGTGCATCTCTGTTTGGGGAGGACTGAAGGGAGACCTGATGTCAGAGAAGACGGGATTGAGCGAGGGTTGGAGCAAAGCAGCTCTGTGAACTTGAAGGGGGTGTCACCATTGCTGTTGTTAAGAGCTCTGGGGCAGAGCAGGGGATGATTTCAGTCACAGCATCTTTGTGTATCTCGGTGAGATGCCCATTCAGAGAGACATGATTCCCTAGTGTGGTCTGACCTCTGTGGGCCCTGCTGAAGAATGTTGAGGGAGTGCAGTGGAGCGGTGCTCTAGGCTGTGTGGGCACTTTTGATTCAAAGTGATGAACCAGTGGTAGCTGGTACAAAGGGCTACCTGGCATCAGGCTCCCCATGAAAAATGCTCACTGGCCACCGCCAGCTCGGGTATTGCCAGGGCTGTTGTGGAAGGAGGCTGACTGAAGTCACGTGTTCAGTCCATGAGGACCTGCCCTCAGCCTCAGCAGGTGCCCCAGGCCCGCTGGTAAGGCAGGGGCACAGCTGCTCTGAAAGGGTCACTGCCTTCTACCGCTGCCACTGCTGTGCTGGCTGTGCACTGGGGACAGGGAGGAAGAGGCGATAACAGTTTTTGTTGACAAAGCTGTCTTGATACCTGTGTAGATCTATAGGCAGAGTTGCCTGAGGAAAGATGAAAAATTAATGGGGACATTTTCACCCTGGCTGGCTCACATGCCATTTTAATCCTGCTGCCAACATGACGGGCATTTCCGCCTGAGAAGTGCTGATTGAAATCCAAATCGTTTGACAAGGAGGAAAAACAGCTACTGATGGGGCCTGGGGCAATAAATCAGTTTGTAAACACTCTGCTTTGTAGAAGGTCTATACACAGATTTTGTTTGTATGATGGCTTGGGCCGAGGTCTAAACACCTCTGAAGTGTGCACTGTCTTCAACATAAGTCAGTCTCTGCTGCAAATGAGGAGAGATGGCATGGTAGTGGGGAGCAGGCATAGCATGGTGGAGAAAGCTGTTTTATTCCAGACTTGGTTTATGTGCAAAGTAGCACCTGTGTAGTGGAAGGTATGATTTGTGCAAATCTTTTGTCTGTTCCTTTGGTTGAAGGAACCTCAGTGTTTAGCTGGTAGTAGCAGGCACAGTGGTTGCTAATGCCAAGGGAAGTGTCCAAAGCAAGAGCTGCTGGATTTCAGACAGAAATGCTGAACAATGTGCTGAGCTCAAAACCTGGGATGAAATAGAGATTTAATTGCTTCGGGGAGCAGGGGCAGTGGGATGTATAGGCACAAGAAAGTTAGAGCAAGAATTAGTAACTGAATCAAGGTTTATCCAGGCCTATGTAGTTCAGGTTCCAACACCATCTCCCATGGATCTCTACTCAGAAGCTGTGAGGTGAGCAACCAGTCAGTGCACCCCAGGGGTCAGGATGAGAAGGGACACGCTGCTCTCCATGTAGTCCTTCAGCAATCACCGTGTTTTCACAATTCATTCTTTGTAAGCCAGGCAAAAGGACTTGTCCTCTTTCCAGAGAGATCAAGCCTGAAATGTAAAAATAGTCCGATTTGGACTGGAGCTTAAACCTAAAGTGATTACATGACTTCTATTAAAGCAAAAAGCAAACAAGCAAACCCTATTTTCCTCTGGTGATTACATAACTCACAAATCAGATGAATGGACAGTCTTCAAAGCCATGGCCAGAGGAAACCACCTGTACAACTTGAGCCCAGTGACTGTGGGGACTGGTGCTCTAATGGAGGCTGAGCCTTGGAAACACTGTTCTTGCCCTGCACATACCTTGCAGCCTGCTGCTCCTTCTCTTCAAGGGGATGTGTGCCTTTCCCCAGCTATATATGGTGGTGTCACAACCTCTCCTTCAGTGTGACATTCCTTACTGCACTGCTGTATCTCTGCTACAGGGTATAGAGCTGCTCTGTCAGGCACTTGGGACTTGGAGAACTGCAAGCCAACTGGTTTTGCCATTGTCTGTCAGCAGCACAGGCAGCAGGGAAGCTGTGTGTTGTACTGGGAGAGGTACAAACAGCAAACAAGGTCACATTTACAGACCCTGTCTACACACGGTGCACACTGTACATGCGGTACGATGTACGTGCTCCTAAAGAGCCTCACAGACATGTGATCTGAATGCCAGACCAGGATTTCTCTGCAAAAAACTCCAGTGAAAACTTGTGTAAATCAGTATGCTGGGATCTACTGTGGAGATTTCCCATAGTACAAGGAAGTTTACTTAATTGAGGCTTACATACCCCAAATGATGGTGTTCTTGAATCATCAGCAGCTGAGAGATAGTTGTGTGTTGTGACTTGTGCTCTGTGTGATTTCTCAGGTGCCTTTGTCTTCACTGCAGGTCACCAGTCAGTCTCTCAGCTGGAAGTTGCTGCTGAGCATGCCACGCGGTTTCATAAATGCTGAGGATGAAGGATATGGTCTTTCATCTTTTTGATACATAGCTTGAGGCCTTTGAATTTTTCCTGGCCCGAAATCCTTCCGGAAACCTGGCTTGCGTAAAGCCATCATGCAGTGGCAGATTTGAGCGTATATCTCCAACTCAAGGTCCTCCCACAGGCTGGGTGTCCAGCAGGCCTCTGGCCCCTTCAACTGGTAAAGGGGTGGCAGAGGAAGTGAATGATTTCCCATCAGCTTGCCTGCCCTCTGGAAGTGAAGTGTTAATGTGAGGAACAGCATTGCAAAATGTGGTTGTTAAAGGTGGGGTGTGGGGAAGATAGGTTTCCAGGGGATGATGGATATGCTGGGAGTGGGTAGGTAAGGCAGGGAGTTGCCATGTCAGTAGAGTTACGGGCAGGACCAGGAGGACACCTTGCCCGCACTGCTGAACGTGTAGGGTTATCTGCAGGAGTGGAACCAGCACTTGGGCTTTAACCTGGGCCTGTAGCAAGGACTAGGCTCACATGCCAGGTTCAATTAATGCGTAAGAGCTGGGACAGAAGCCACGGAATAGCTAAGGGTAACTCTGCAAGGAAGATACTTGTCTGGAGGGGAGATAAGGGGCTCTGCGCTCACCTGAGCAGCTGGATTACTGAGTGGGAGGCACTGAGAAATAGAAAGCTGAGCAGTCCAACATGCTGCATGTTGGTGATGGGATGAGCCCTTTGTGCTGCTGTCCTTTTATAGGGTTTCTTTCTTGCACTTCAGCCTCTTGGATTCATATCCTCAGGCTGTTTGCTTTGCTCAAAGGTTATCAGTATTCACTCCTAAGAAAGGGGTTGTATTGTCCCCTGTCCAGGGACAGTTCACAGTCATAACTAGGTAGAAAAAGAGGATTGCTCTCCTTCATGTGAGAGCATTGGGATCCTGCTCCCAGCAAAATGGCCAGTGCTTCATACTGTGCTGGAGGCCCCACTGCCAGCCCCACTTGTGTGCATGTCACAGGATAGATACAGGAGAGAAAATAAAACCTCAGACAGTGCTGGGTGTTTGAGGGTGTGGTGGGGGGCTCCGAGTTTGCAGCAGGTTTTCTGCAATGAGTCACAAAAGGCATTTGCAATGTTTGCTGTCAGAGGGGCAAGAAGACCCATTAGTACAACCAGGGGTGACCCAAACCCCAAAATGTAACTGGTGGTGGAGTTAACTCCTTGATCACTATCAAAAACCTCCAGCAAATATGTGAATGCCCCAAGTCTTGACTGCCTCTAATGTATTGCTGAAGTGTGAAGCTGTTGTCTCATGCTCTGCTGCTACAGCATCCTGACAGCTCCTTTACTTCAGAGACCTCATGTAAAGACATTGATAGTTACAATGGGAGGGGGGAGGAATATAGGAAGGAGCCAAATCAAAGCACATTTTATGTAAGAGCATACGTTAACACAGATACCACATCCCTGAGTGTGTGATTCTCGTTGCATTCAATTTGCTCAAAACTTGCATTTAGGTGTCATGGCTGCTGCCCATGTCAGCCTGCTCTCATGGGCCCTCAGCTGCTGCAGAGTACACTGGGTCTGCCTCATCCAGTTTGGCACCTCTGAGCCATAAGACTGGTGATGCTTTGAAGCTGTCTGGGGAGGGAAGCTGCCTGTGGAGAGTGTCTGGTGAAATTCAGACATAATCCTGCTTCCTGTAACACTATCCATGAAAAGGACTGTGTTTCTCCAAAGGAAGGCAGTGCCAGCAAACCATGGCGCTCAGTCTAGGCACTAAAATTTCTTGTTCTTGAGGTATTTAAAGAATCCTGCATTATTGATCATGATATCTGTAGGTACTGGATCCTCTAGACAACTTGATTGCTTCAGCAATTTGCATTGATTTCACTTATTGCCACATTAGCAAAGGTTGGTTGTTTTTCTCCTGAAGAGCTCTACCTAAATGTGTACCACCTCCTACCAAATGATGCATCTCGTTCTCTGTGCCTGAGATGCATTGCACAAGTGGCACCTTGACTGTGTTCTTCCAGGTTATTCGCAGGCTTTCTCCTTCCCCTCTTCCCTCGTATTTCTTGACTGCTCTGTTATATAGATGAAAGTGTCTTTTGTTATGCTAGACCTGCACCAGGCACTGGGTAGTGGAGCTGATCCATTGCTCTGCTGAGTCTGGTACATCACACACAAATTATACCTAGAGTTACCTCCTTAGAGTTTTACAGCTTTTTTTCTTTTTCCTGTTCAGTCCTCATTGGGTTTTTCTGCATCCATGGTCTGTCTCAAGGTAATGCAGAGCAGCTGCATCAAAAGGGCTGCAACCATAGGTGACCTCTGTCTCTTACAGAGAAGATGTAATGTGGGATTCTCCTCTGAACCATGATGGGGTGTTATGCCACAGTCAGAGCACCCCATGAAAGGTGAGGAACTGAAGCCCAGATCTGAGGCTGAAAACCTGCAAGGTTCCTGGATTGAGGGCTCCAGACCACCAAACTGGCCCTTTCACCAGCCCTCCCCAGTGTGTTGGATTTGATTGGTCTCATCACCTCTGTAGTGCTGCCGCCTTGCACACTGTTCTGCCATCCTGCCTGTGCTGTGTGCCTTGTTCACCATGGTGCTGCACCACCCTGCAAGAGCTGCATGGGTAGGGTAGTCCTCTGACCTGTTCTGTGTGCTTTGCTCTGGAAATGCCTCATCTGCTCAGGCAGAGGGAAGGTTTATCTTTTTTTCCTAGTACATCATTGGTCTCATAAATGATTTAAGTGGTTCTGTTCAGTGGTGCAGAAAAATGGACTCTGTGTTTTCTGTCTAGTGGCTCTTCTTTTTAGTTTTCTCTGAGTCTCATTCTTTCCCTGTGTCCCTCTGGTCTCCCAGTTTGTCCCACTCCAAGCCATGCACAATCAGGGATTCTTACACTTGCTTCTGCCTTTCTCCTACCACTTCCCTCCATGCTTCTCCCTGGGCTTACACAGACACACTGTTCTCTTGGTCACATGCCTTCATCCAGTGTCCGGGGCAGGGTGCCCATGGACAGTGGCTCCTTTTCCAGCCATGCCTCTCCCATGTTTCGTCATGTTCATCTGCCAGCCCAGGGCTGTCCTCACCTCCCTTGCCTTCCAGGAGCCTTGAACTACTCTTCCCTCCCAGCAGTGGCTCCTGGGGTGCACATGCCCAGCCACTGCGTCCGTGTGGACCTGACAGAGCTTGTACACTCAGTTTCATTTTACCTGTGATGTGGCACCAGTCTTGCCCTCTGTGAGCTATGTTCCAGAAGTAATGCTGGCTTTGCTGGCCTGGAGCCCCTACAGCAGGTCCAGGCTGCCCATCACACAAACACATCGTAGGCACTGCATGTGAGCAGTGCCTGCCAGTGCTGCTAAAGGGCTCCTGGCATGCTTGGCCTGGCTTGCAAGTAGCAGTTGAGTCTGTATTTGCCGTGTTTTTCGAAATCTTTCAGGAAGGGTGGGATGAAATCTGTTGGGTTTGGCAGCAAGACTTCTCAGCCCTTCCTTCTGCTCAGAACAAGGGTGATGTCCATGTATTTTTATCTCCACTTTGATGTCAAATTCCATGTCTTTATTTGGCTCGCTGTCTTCGTCGCTCTGCCAGGATGCCTCTGGCTGTACCTGGTTATATCCAGCCCTTTGGTATCCATGTGGGGATTCTTGTGAGGGTGGTGACCACCCCCTCCTTCTCCACCTGTTACGATGATTTGGGGATAGGGTGGGGGTGAGGACTTGGCTAACAGTTGCATCTGGTGCACAGAGTTAATCCCTGGAGTCTTGAGCATCTCCTGTTCTACTGGCCCGCCTGGTTTCCTGCGCCCAGCCCCTGCCCTGCAGGGGTAAGGTTACTGAAGATGGAGGGGGGTGGGAGCCATGGGGGGAGTGTGTCTATTCTGAGGAGCCGGGTCTGGTTACCACTCCAAACACGTGGCATGCCAGAGACGCTTGGGTGTCACTGGCAGGCAGACGTGTGGTACTGGGGCAGGGGGGCAGGCGCTGCACCATTGGGAGCAGGAGAGCATGGCCAAGGACCTGCCAGGCTGCATGACCCATTTCTCTTTACCCAGATGATTGCAGAGATAAAATGTGTTGAAGACCAGGAAGCAGTGGCACTGAAAGAGCATACAGCAGTTCATCTATTAACCTTTAATTATTCCTCCTCCTGAACGCCCCACTACTGTGCTTCCTTGGCAGTGAGGAAGAGGATACAGATCTGTTTTTTGCATGGATAGCCATGGTGAAGTGACTCATCTGAGGATGTGGGGGGTTTGTGGCACAGGGATGACCAAAGCCTGGATCACAGATGGTCTGGTAGATCTGTAACTTATCTGCTAGATGGTAATGTGTGTTGCAGAGATTGCTTGTAGATCCAGTATTTTGGATATCTACAGATAATGATAAGGCATCATTCACAAGTAAAGTGCTGTTCAACACACTTTGTAAATCCTTCAGGTACAGAAACTCAGTTTGGAAAAAGAGGCAGGAGACTTTATGACCTTAGGAACAAGAAACGAGGCAGGGATATGATGAGTTAATGTACTCAGCCTGGGCTTGCTCTGATTTCTCTGTGCTCGCTGGTGACATATGGGTGAATGAGGACAGTACTGCACCTAGATGTGTGTCTAATGTCACTGTGCAGTGTGTGGGCATGCCTAGAAGAAGCTTTCTTACACCAATTTGCATCTGTACCTACCTGGTACCTGGTACTTACCCCTCTTTTGTAGACCTTTAAAGAAAATGGTATTTTCACCTGCTGACACACACAAAAAAACTCATTTGGGAAACTTGTCTGCCTCCAGGTTCTTGTCCTACATCCCACACTCCTGCAATGCTATCCTCTTCTGCTGACATCCCCAGGATCAAGCAGCACAGCACTTGCAGAGAGTGCACACATCTTCAGGCACCTCATGCCCTGCCAAAGCATTCCACATGACCACCCCCGCCCCTGCCCAAACTGGTAACACTGAGCTTCTTCCTACATCTCTTTTGACCCTTAGAAATATCTTTTACTTTCTCCTCTCCTTCCTCCTTACTTGACCAGGTACTGGGCTGGCAAGTGCTTGTCTTTGGGATCTGTGTATGGTGATTGACTGCCTGGCAGGAGAAACCAGGCAGCTGTCTGTTGAGCTGTTATAACAGTTTGTCACAACACAAATTTACCCATCTCCTCAGTGTCACAAATCTTACAGGAAGATAAACCTTGGAGATGTCTACTGCTTTGTTAAATTTTCTGACCAGCAGGTTTGAAAACTGTGTGGGTGACAAAATACTGATGTACACCCACACAAACTCTTGGTGTGATCTCAAGAAATGACGTAAGTGTTGTATATATAGACAGTAATCATAGCTCTTTGTCTTAAAAGCAAATTACATCTCTCATTTGACTACCAATCAAGTTTTGTCATTTTTCCCTCTAAATTACCTGTGCAAACTCTCTTGGTCTTTTCTGAGCTTCTCTGTGGTGGATATTTAGCGGGCAGTTATGCTTGGACCAGTGTCCAGGTCTCACTGCTGCTGTGGTCCTCTGGCTTGCTGACCTCAAGCATCACATCTTTACCTAGCTAGGGTCTCAAGGGGCCAGCCCCCTACCCATTTCCCAGGCACATACCCAGTGTGTGGATGCTCTGAAGCCCACAGCAAAATATCTGTGCCTATTTGTTCCCTGCTTGGCACTGCACATGTAATTCCCATTTGAGAGGGATGTAGGAGAGCTGTATGGGATAGCACAGCACTGCTTCATGAATAAAAGGGTATTTAGAAAACAACAGGGTTTGTTATGGCTACTTGCAGGCTTTACATGAGACAGCAATGCCAGCATCCCTAAGAACTGCAAGCAGAAGGACTGTTCACAGGCATAGTCAGCCAATTAATTTATTCACTAACAGTAATTTTTATGGACAAGCAGTCTCGAAAATAGTATTTAGGAAATAAAATCAATAGTCCTTCTCTAAGAACTCCAGAGCTATTGGGGGAGGGAAGTAAAGTTGTTTCATACTTTTCATTATGTAATGCTTGATAAAGCACAGAGGAATCATACTCTCTCAGTCTGAGCATTTTTTTATATATTGCCACAGTAACCAGAACAACTAGTGCTGCTGTCTTGCAGCTATTACTTATTGTGCTGTTTCAACAGATAGGTTCAGCTCTTACTGCTTCTTTGCCTGCAGCATATCAAAGTTTCATATTTTTTCCTCCAGATTTTTACCTATAATGTTATGTGGTACTCCCACTATGGCTTTTTTCCACTACAGGATGCTACTGTGGTGTCCCCTGTTCTCTCAAACTTCTGTCCTTGGTTTTGAAGCTTTCCTACTTTAGCCCCTTATTCATGCTTTTACCTTTTTGTGTTCTTTTCCCCAAATATCCCACCAGTTCTCCATCCAAACATATTTTATTACAGTCTCAGTCACTAGTTCTGCCTGTAGATATTTCCCTTTAACGTTTTTTTGGTCTGCAGTGGGTTTTCTTTTCAGCCTTGCTAGGGCTGCTTCCTTGCCCTTGTTTTTTTTCCAGATCTGTGCTCCATTGTCTTACACTAACTTCTTGTACCCTGTTTTAGATTAAGACCTCTTGGAATCATATTTTACTCTTAAGGTTGCCAAAGGCAATGGTTCCATGGGGTCTCTAAGTGCTGCTGTAGTACAAATACATATTTAAAATTCATCATCTTGCTAGGGCACATTCCTGGTGTCCTAACCTAGCAATTTCCTTGCTCTTAGTGCGTGGGCTTTTCAAATGATGTGATAGAGAAGTATATTGTAGTCACTTAGCAACCAGAACCAGCTTTTTGAAAGTAAAAATATTGGTTTTGTTTGTAATTTTGGTTTCTGGAACCTTAACAATTGTGTGCTCAGGAAATCAATTATGAAGTGTTTGCAGGGTTGCAGAATGAAGATGCTGTGTTGGTTTATGGGCTTGCTTGCACACTCGTGTGTGTGCATGCTGACTTGCTTGCTCTCCTTGGTTATAGATGGGACAGTATTTTCTTATCCTCTTCTTCTGTACCTGATTTTCGGGAATGTTGTTGAACTCCACTTACGGTCAATCAGTGGGAACTTTTGTGCTCAAAAATCTGGAAAAATCTGTTCCTCTGCTGCAGATGCAGGCTGCCTCCAATGCATCCCCAGCTGTGAAAAGTTCCAACTGCCCTTTATTCAACAGCCAGTGCTTCCAGCTTTGTCCCTGGCAAACTCTGCAATGCAGCTTCAAGTGATCAATGCAAAAGATTTTGGCATAAGAAAACTGAAAGTGTGGGTACAGCATAAACCAAATTGAATTGTAAAATAAAAGAGCACAGGCAATCCTCCTGATTGTATTATCCAGCTTCACATTTATTTAATTAAACCCAGGCATATTCTAATTAAAACGCAGCCCCTGCAGGATTTCCCGCTTGCCGCCTGCGAGGCGGGATGCGGCGGGCAGGGCTCGGGGAAGCCTGTCCCTGGGAATGGGGGTGGCCTCCTCCTCCTCCTCCGGCGACGATGGTGCGGGACAGCCGGGAGACACCGTGCCCGAGGGGGTGCCCGTGGCCCGGCCCCAGGGTGGGACACACGCGCGCATCCCGCTTCCAAGGAAGCGCACTGCCCTCTAATGCTGCTCCCTGGTAGTGGAGGAGGGAAGCCCTCCGGAGGCTGCCCGCTGAAGGGAGCCCCGCCGGCGCCCTGCCGAGCCTTCGGGAGGAAAGGGGATTTTTCGGTCCCGCGAGGAAGGGGGAGAAGCAGGGCATGGTTTGGAGGGACGCCCCGAGGCCAGCAGAGATGTCAGACTCTCGATCCCTCGGCGAGCCTGGTGCTGCAGCCTTACAGAGGAGCTGCTGTGGTGCCTTCTGTACTTACTTGGCCTTTACTTTCTTGAAGTAAACTTCTCCTGAAACTGGCTGTAAAAGAGCTCCAGGTCAGAAATGTTGCCCCAGGGCTTTACTTACAGCTGTGACCTGTCTTAGGTGAGGCCACAGCCTGAGCTGCTGCAGAGGCAAGGCTGCCCTTGCTCAGCGCTGCCCTTTTTGCTTTCCCTGTGCTTGGGAGAGCCATGTCCAAGCTGCGCACTGCAGTTATGTCAGAGATGTCCAAAATTACCGTATCTTGCAGATCTTGTGGGGGGGATTCCCATCCCCTGAACCTGTGTCTTAACAGAGGAGCAGGATTTGCTCCTTCTGCTTCCGAGAAGTGAGTGCCTGGAGGTGGGTTAGCCTTTGTTTTCTTTGCCAGGGGCTCTGGTGGTCCTGGCAGTGCGTTCACCTTTCTGAATCGTAGTTTGCCATAGGGAAATCAAAGCACTGGGAAGTGCTGGTGTTTTAGGTGCTGACCTGTGGGATCCAGGCTGCAGCACGGTAGAGGCTCCATGCAGCCATGGTGCTGGAAAGGAAGGGCTGGAGGAAGGCTGCAGAGGTGGGTGGTGTGGGGTGACCTCCCTGTGGCACAGGAAGGAGAGTGGTGTGGGGCAGAAAGCCTCTGCCAATAATGGAGTTCAGTGTTTTCCTGACCTGAGGGCAATTGGGCGCGAAGCTTGGCTAGGAATGGCTCATCATAAGACTGTCATCAGTTGGTTTAAGTCGATACCAATTACAAGGTTATTAATTAAAAAAATGTGACTGCTGTGAATAATGATTGTAACCCTTTATCTTCCAGACAGTCACATCGCATATTTCTGGTATGAATTAGAGCTCTCTACGTGCACTGACTGATAAAGGCTCTGCTCCATTAAACATGTGTTTTAAATGTCAAAATAACATCTTTTTAAGTGTTAGGATTTATGTTTTTTTCTTCAGGATTGTATTTTTCCAGCCTTGAGGAATCTTCTTTGATTCAAGACTCCCTATTCATGCATCTTCTGCTGTCTGAGAAAACATTAAAGTTTCCTCAAACACAGCCCAACATGAAAGGGTGAATGCTCAATCAGGCATAGAAACCTGCCTGATGTCATCTCTTGTTCCCAAGAAAGTTTTCCAGCATTCCACTAAGTGTTCCCATGCTTTGATCTGTGGGAAAGAGATACTAGAGTAGTCACCATCTTTTGCTGGCCCTGAGATAAGAGCTTGCTGCTCATATTATTGCATGTGAGCCGTGTTCTGGGGTCAGCTTCCTGACTGTGTGGCTGCCATGTCCTGGAGGATGGAGCCTGGGGCTGGCTGTTCTGCATGAGGACTGGAGTGTTTGATCAGGCAAACCTGCACCTCTGAGAGTTTCCAGGGTGGACTGGTGGACCCTTTTCTGTGTTCACAGAGGGGCACAGCCTCCATGGGAAGAGAGGAGTAGAGGGGGGCAGTGAGAGAGCTACCTGTACACTGTCTCACCTTGTGAAGCATGACTTTAATCTGCCTTATTTCTCTCCTGCACCTGAGGCTCGAGAGCAAAGAGCTGCCTGGCTTTGGTTTGTGGTTCATCAGCCAAACTTGGACAGCTCCAAAATGAGCATACCCCTGACTCCAAAGCTCCCCTCTCTCTACCACCTCTAAGGCAAAATCTAAGCCTTGCAGTGCCGTTCAGCTGTGCCTGGAAAATGCTGTCCCCACTCTTGCTGACACACAGCTTGGTGGATTTGGGGGCATGAATCCTTCTCAGGGATGCACGTAGCCCTGGCTCCATCACCACTGGGCAGGACAGATGTGAATCCACGTGCATCGGTGACGCAGGCAAACTGGATTTGGCCAGCTGCCGGGGCTTTGAATGTTCATTTTGGGGGAGGGAGGGAAGGAGGGAAGGAGGGAAAGAGGGGGGAAGGACAGAAGAGGGCAAAACCTGCCCTGTGCCTGCTTCTGGTACTGAGGTGCCTGGGGAGGGAGCAGGGGCTGTGAGCAGAGGAGGAGCCAGGGCAGGACTGCTGCTTTGCCAGGAGATCCTTCCCTCGTTTAGTGGCAGAGATGTAATACCAATGCACAGGAGCTCGCTGGAGCTGTTTGTCCTTTTTCTGCATCCGATGGATTTGCGTGCATCTCTGTGTGTTGCTTTGTTTTTCTACCCTGTGTTTTTTAGTAATAATCCCCTCCAAGGTTACAGAGATATCATTTGTCAGGCAAGCCGACAGAGCTCTTTCTTACTATGGGATTACATAAGAGAACACAGGCTTTATTACCATTTTAGGACGTATTAGCATTGTGGATTATTTCCATAGAGACTGAGCACAGTGGCAGTTTTCACTCAGGGTTCCCTTGTCCTTCCTCCCCCCCAACATCTTACTTTATAAAAATGATATCCATTATTGAACAAACAAGCAGGAAGCATCCTACGAAGCCTGGTCCATGATCAATGTTGTATGTGGAGGGCTGACACAAGCACCAAGAGCGCATTGCAAGACTGCACTCGGAAGGAGGGATTTCAAGGAGATGATGCAGAGCAGCAAGAAAACAGGCATGCCTTCTTCATTCCTGCCTGTCCATGTGCCTTCTTGTGAGGCTAGCGAGGGCTGCTGCCCCTGCTTTGATTGTTCTTTGCCTGTGGGATCATGGCAGGTTAAGTCAATGTTTCCTGTCTCAACAGAACAGTCTGTAAAATGGGGAGGTTAATTATGCTGGGGTATCCTGTTGGCCATGGTAATAATGAGACCATGATTTATTCACAGCATCTTTTCTGTGACAAAGACTGGTCCTGAAACATCTGTCTCATACTGGCTGTGCATCTTTTGAGCTGCCAGTAGAGTAGGAAAAGAGTGTGGAGCACTGCTGTAAATAAATGAAACTGCACATTTCTCCCTTGGAAAATCATCTTGCAATGCTTTTAAGTCCTGCATTTCTGATGTGTGCTGAAACCATGCTGTGGTGGGATCTACTCCATGGATGGACTAGCAGGGGATATTTTGGGTCGTTCCTCTTTTCCTCAAAACTTGCAGAGAACAGAGGTAGTCTTCTTGAGCAAGTCTAAGGGATCAATGAACTGTAAAATTTGGAAACTGATTTCCTCCTCTTGATGTGCCTCTGCTACAGCACAAAGTGTTGGCATTTCTCATGGTCTGGCAGACATGGTAATGGGAAATTTTTGGCCTTCATATGTGCTGGAGGTGTCTGTTACATGAAGGGGTTCCTCACGAACCTTAAACTGCATTGTGTGAAAGTGACAGACACAACTGCCAAGGCACATGCCAGCTCACTTGTCAGTGACCAGTCTCCATGTCTGGGAAGGAGTCTTTTGTTTCACTTCTTCCTGGTCTTTTCAGGGATCATAAGTCATCCAATTAGTGTTTCTGCTCCTGATGCTGCTCATATATTACCAGTAACATGGAAGTTGTACTAGACCTGAGCAACTCCCAGCTTAGGGAACACCTGGAATATTTTGCACTGCAATCATATGTCGTAACAGTCCCCCAGGGCCAGTCTTACAAGACAGCAATCAGAGAGCTAACTTGTGTCCAAGAAAGAGCCTGCTGCTCTGTTTCTTGAATGCTTCTGTTCAGACTCATGCCCCGGTGTGTGCATGTGCATGCCTCTTCCCTGCCAGTGAAACCAATGGGATCTGAGTAGCAAATGTACTCCAGTGGCAGAACAGGCCTCTGCAGAAGAGATGCTTTCTACAGGAGGAGCAAGAACTAAATAAAAAGTCACTGAGTAACAGTCATTCTTGAGTAAGTTGTTGAAGAAAGGCAGGGAATTTGAGGTTGTTGCGGATGTGTGGGAAGGTATTGTTCAGTTCTGTGATGGCTGCAGTAGAAACTCACATGAGTTCCTGGACAGTCACATACTAGACAGTTGTAGGAAACCAGGCTTCAGATATTCTGCTCAAGAAGCTTTTGGTTCCTCTTTGGAAGAATAAGTTTAGCCAGAGCACTGAGAAAGTAGCTGTCCTGTTGTGACCCTGGCAATTGCATTGTTTCTGTGCTTTATCAGCACAGTGCATCCTTACCTGGGATGTTACTCTGACAACCTTGAGCTTTACCTGTAGGCTAATTGCTCCTGAGTTTTGGCTTCTTTTCTGTCATTTTAAAAAATTAAGCATATTTCTTGCCCATGAATAAATAGTGTATTTGCTTCTGTAGAGAAATGTGTCCAAGAGAGGAAAAAAAAAGTGAAATTCTCATTTTTGTGACCTGCTTAGACTTACCAACTTTGTGTTCTGTCATGTGCCAGTCTCATGATTTCTTCTCAACAAAAGGGTCTAAAGACCCTTTAAAGCCCTCAAGAAATACAAGTTTCTAGCTAAAGACTTGTGGCTGTGCAAATAGCAGGATTCTTTGCTCACACAAAGTAGAATGGGGTTGGATCTTAAAGATTTTTAGTTGCACTCCTCATCCAGTCATAGGACACTGGTTAGCCAACAGAAAGTGCCCTATGATCTTTACTTTCTACAGAAGAGACCAGGTGTGATGTTTAAAAGACTGAATCTCTCAGTCCTTAGAGAAGTGCATTTACAGAAATGCTCTGCAACCTAAGATGTCTTATCCTAGCCAAAGTGGGCTACTACAGCAGACCCCAGCAAGGCAAACTTGTTTGTGGGAAATAGCCTAAGGAAAACCTGTTTTGGCTGGACTAAAAATCCCTGTGTGTTCTACTCTGCACTGGTATGGCCTCACCTTGAATACTGTGTGCAGTTTTGGGCACCACAATATAAGAAGGATATTAAGCTATTAGAAAGCGTCCCAAGGAGGGCAATGAGGATGGAGAAGGGCCTTGAGGGGAAGCTGTGTGAGGAGCAGCTGAGGTCACTTGGTCTGTTCAGCCTGGAGAAGAGGAGACTGAGGGGAGACCTCACTGCAGTTACAATTTCCTTGTGAGGGGAAGCACAGGGGCAGACACTGATCTCTTCTCTGTGATTCCCAGTGACAGAACCTGAGGGAATGGCCTGAAGTTGTGCCAGGGGAGGTTTAGGCTCGGTATTAGAAAAAGGTTCTTCCCCCAGGGGATGTTTAGGCATAGGAACACATTCCCCAGGTAAGTGGTCACAGCACCAAGCCTGGCAGAGTTCAAGAAGTATTGCTGGCTGGAGACGTTACCCAGAGATCTGACTTTCCCTCAACTGAGAACAAGACAAAGAGAAGGAGCTTTCTTCGGTGAAATTTGCTACAGTTCAGAAAAGGATTGGTTTAGGATGTTCTTATCAGCTTATGGAAAACACTAGGGAATCCCTTAAGTATCAGATCCTAGGCACGCTGCTCTGCAGGGCTTAGGACATGTACTTTTCCTCATGGCAGCAATGCCAGAATCCACGCAATGCAACAACACCTTGGTGCGATTCTTGAAGATTTTTGGTATTTGTGGTTGAGCTGCAAGTGTTCATGCCTTGGACTGATGACTGACCTGCAAACCTGCAGGCCTATGTAAGCAGTGGGGCTGGCTGCATTTCTCATGCAAACAACATGCTCTCTTCCAGGAGCCTCAGGGAAGGGCACACATCTGAACTGGGCTGTCTGTGGAAACGATTAGTATCTGTTTATCACAGTTACTGTGAAAACAGAGTAGCAGATAAATAAAATGGAGAAGGACTTTCTTTCTACCACATCAGTTCCAGGAGTTCCTTCACCTCATACTTGCTCATTCATGTAGCACAAATCAGTTTTCCTTGATGGTTATCTGGATTGCATCTGCAGAACTACAGGGAGATGAGCAGGCATCATTTCTGTCTCTCGTGGTCTTCAAACGCTCTTTGACAGAAGTTCTGATTGCAGATTCTCCAGTGTCTGCAGCTGCTGAAGATGCAGGAAGGTTTGCAGGTTCCAAACCTTACTACCCTGTGTCTTGCCTAAGGCTGAGATCTGCTAACTTTGGTGCAGGGAAAAACCTGTGAAAATGTTTGTCAGTGATGGAGGATGATCACTTGGGGTGGTCCCATTAACCTCCATCAGAGCCTATCCTGCCCAGGAGCCCTGTGCACACAAACTACTGCCTTGGGAGCCATGGGTGTAACTTAATTCTTGCTTCTCCTTGCTTTTGTTTGATAAATCCCTCACCAAAGTAAGTGTGATGAGGACGTGGGGTAGGTTAGATGGGCTGCACGATGGCTGTTTCCTGTGTGGAAATAGCACAGTAAAGCTGATGTGTCCTAGCTGCAAGCAGCCTGGCACGGCATGTGGACAGAATTGTTCTTTTTTATAGGTCATCAGGCTGGGCCTGCACAGGGCTCTAAAAAGACTATGGTAACAGCCCAATTTCTCTTTTTCTGTCCTCAGGGTTTTAGGAGATTAAAAAAGAAAGAATTAGTTGAGGGGCACCTGGTCATGCAACAGTCCTGTGGGTGTGTTGGTGTGACCTCTGTGTGGCTCATGTTATACTCTGAAAATTTAGAGGAGCTTATCCAAAATGAAATTCCTTACCTACTTACTTTGTGTGGTCCTGCCTTCATCTCCAGAATGGGAGACATTTCAGGGACCATAGCAGTCACTGTGGAGTGGTTTTGCTTATCTGCTCCAAAGAACTGTGTTTGTGATATCAAACTCCTTGTGCCTGCATTGTATCGAACCCTCAGTGTTCTTAAAAATTGCCTTTCTTTAGACACCTGTCCTTATGTAATGTTTTATTTGAGCATTGTATGTATGGTGCATTTGTACTCACCACAGCCCTAAGAATTGCTTCATTGTCCAAACAGTTCATGCTTCGATCTGTGAAATGAAGATAATTATTCATCTCTGGGTTTAGTATAGGATGTTTGGTAGTCCAAATTTCACTCTGCATGGGCTTGCCTCTGTGTTGAGATCTTCTGAACTGGGCCTGATTTGATGCCTTGGGTAGGTATTGTGACTGCTCTTCCAAGTGACTTCCAGAGTCACATATATTACTTGTAGCACAGAAGGGAGGAACCTGAAGATGAGCCTTCAATGTGAGAAAAACACCCTAATTTCAGAGTTATTCTCTATTGCCAGGTACACTGACACTGTTCCCCAGTGTCAGTTCCCACATTTCAATTTTTGGAAGCCAGTTAGTCACGCAGCAAGAACAAAAACACCCTTTGACTTATAAATTGAGGACATTTAATGGGGAGAAGCAGAGGAACAGTCATTATTATTAATTATTTGCATAACAATAGCCTTTCTTCCATAGATCTCGCAAAGATGGGCAAACATGAATTAATTCAACCTTAAACTACCCACATGGGAGGATGAAAAGTATCATTATCCACATGAACAGTTTCTCTGCGTGATTTTACTAATTATAGTATAGCACTTAGGTGTTGTTATATGTGCTATGTAAGAAGGTAAATAACATTTTACAGAGAGAACCAAAGGCATTTCTTACCCAATCAGACTCTTTCCAGCACTCACACTATATTGTCTCCAGCAATGGGCAGAATTATTCTGGCAGAAGGTGAAGGAAATGGGCAGCATAGGCAGAGCTATAAATAGGTGACATGCCTTGCTTACACCCCGCAGGAGTGGGCCTTTCAAAGGGGTGGATCGAGATAGTAACTCAAGTTGCACACCCTGCGCCATACCAGAACAGCTTCCACCTTTCTCTGTCACTTGGAGGAATCTCATTCCTGATCCTAGCAAGGCAGTGTAATGCAGCCTTCCCAAAAAGGCTGTGCTGCTCCATTAGCGCTGCCTTAAGATATAACCAGGCTGGTCCAAAGAGGTATGGGAGCACCTTCTGCTTTACGATGCTTTGAACATTAGGGAAGCAGCTACTGCCTCAAAGCCCTGGGGAAAGGCCACTGGAATACTTCCAGCTACCTGGGAGCCTGTGGGTATTCCTCCTTCCTGGCCTCTGAGACTTCCAGCAAGGCCTTTGCTGTGCTTTTTTTCCTGCTAAGCTCATGGAAAATAGCTGGCTCTAGGTTTTTCTGAGGACAGCCCAACAACTGGGCATGGCGGTGTCTGAAATAAATATAGTTTTGGAGGAGAGTTCATTTCCCTTGAATTAATGCAGCCTGACACAGAGCACAGGAGCATGTGCCATCTGGTCAGATCTGCCTTGATTTTCTGAACAAGGGGGAGGGTAACCGATACTTTTATGAACTGCGCTTGCTGCACAGGCGAAAACAGTAATCCCCTAGGTACTGAAAATGAGAGATGCTAATCTGAAATTAAAATGGGTAAACGTGCACAGGCCCGGTAAGGTCGTGAAGATCAAAACCTTGCTCTCTAAGGAAATGAACATTTTTATCTTGAGAAGCCCCAGGCACAGCCGTTGCCCACCAATTTAATAGGAGGTAGTGTGGTAGCATGCTGCTTTTTTCTTGCGGAGTCAAGCTTGTTCCCCGCACATATAGGGTGTACTGTAATTTCCTTCCTTCATCCCATGATGTATGTATGTTCTTTGCAGAGGTTTCACTCCTCTATTACCCATCCATGCCCCCTGCTCCACCCTGGGCCTGTTTTGCCATTGCTTTCTGATGCTGCTGTATAAATTGGGCTGGAATATGTCCCTCTCATTCCTCCTTAGCAAGAGAGCAGACATCCAATTCTAGTCTCGCCTGCAGTCCTGCCGAGCATGTAATGAAATGGCCGGGTTCCTTGGATTCTCCCTGGGAGGGAGTCAGGAGCAGTCCAGCGGTGTGTTGTAAAGCAAGCTGGGATCCTGGAGGAGATCCTCATCTCTTTCCTTGCACTGCCATAGGAGCAGGGCTTGAGTGTTCATGAGCAATGGGCGAGGATTCTGCACAAGCTGCCGGAAAGTTCAAGGCAGCCACGTGTGCCCCACGGCGATGGCTACGAAATCATGGCTGGCTGTGACTTGGGTACAGGACGGGCTCTTAAGGCCAGCCGTGCTGGCCTTAATTTAGCAGATAATGGCTGAGTAACCCAGAGGCATGTGTAAGGCAGGAACAGAAAGTGTTTCCCTTGTTTTCCTAACAAAATTGTGCCCTGGCTGCGTGCCTTTCAGACTTTCAGCCATCACCCTGCAGTACAAAATAGCGATGAGGGCTCTGAAGCCTCTCTGCAGATCAGGTGAGGGAGGCCTGCAGTGCCACCAAGAGCAAAGAGGACAGCAGGGAGGTGGCAAAAGCTGCTTTCATATGCAGCAAAGCACTGAGGGAATCTGTCAAGGTGCGGAGTGAGATGCAGGTAATAACTTCCTTTACCTCGCTGAGGTTTGTAGTGCCTGCACTGCTCAAGGATAACACCTGTCATCCTTTCACATATGCTTGGGATGAAACAGAATTGTAGCCAAACAGAGACCAGCAAAATCGGGGTGCAGAAACACCAGCTGTGGTCATTGCATTTTTTCTGGGAGTGTTTGCACACATTCATGGCCAAAGCCTCTGTCATCCTGGGCTTCATTTCACCGAAACACAGTCTCATGCTTCCCACCTAAGGGGGTATTTTTTCTGCTGCAATTAGGTCTTCCCTTGGTGTTGTGGGTTCAGGCCTCAGTGAACAGTGGGTACAGAGCACACAGAGCCAGTGTGCACTGCTTGGTGTTGGGGCCAGCACCAATTCATGTGGATGTGAGTGCTGCAGGAAGGACAGAAATTGGAGGTGTGTTTTCTGTGTGCTTAGTTCAAGGAGAATATTGCAGCTCATTTGGCCAGGAAAGATGTGTGGGGAGCGGACATTTTCCTGGGGTAGCTTGGTTGTCCTTTTTCCCTGATGAAAAGCCGAAGCAGTACCTTGATGTATTCCTCCCATTCTAAGATGTAGTAAAACTTTCCTGGCTTTTAAGGGGGAACTGCATTGCAACTGCATATTTGGATAAAATATGCTATAAAAGAGGGTGAAGGTTTATCTGGCCTGAAAAATCCTGATAAAGGGTCAAGATTTAGGTTTAATTCATGACAGAGAGATTCTGGCTCAGAAGTTTCCATTGGGTTCAGGAGTGCTGAACTCTGATCATTTTGCAATGGGCATGTTTCTATTAAGATACTGTATTTGTTTCTCTCCTGTCCCCCTTCATCTTTTCTCCTGGAAAGAAGATACCTCCAAAACCAGGGAACTTGAAATACCTCTTCTCTTTTACTTTTTTTTCTTTTACTCCCAACCTTGGTTTTGTTTCTGGACCAGAATGCCCGATACAATCATGCAAAGGTCTTTTATTTATGTTTGGCTGAGAGCTGACCAGATGCCCCAGCCTGTGAAATAATCACCATCTGTTGATTGTAATTGCAAGGCAAAAGCCAAAAGCCTGGAAGGTTTTTTCAATGATGTATTCAAAGAACTGCAGCTTGACTTTCTGAATAAAAACAAAAGCTTCTGCTTTGGGTCAGACTTTTTTTTTTAATACCTCCCCACATGCTGAATGCCTATGAATAGCTCTGCTACTCATTCCCTCCTTATCAGAAGCAATTTGGCTTTGAGCTTTCTGGGTTTTTTCACTGCTGTCTGAGAAGGTGGCACCATTCCTGTGCCCTGCTGCATTGTGCCCATCATCTGCAGCTCGGCACTTCAGTGGGGAACACACTTGTCTGAGGTCCCCCACACACTGAGTTTCTTCTCTTCCTCTTTTTGTCTCTCTGACATCCTGCCATTCTCACATCAGTCAAAGATGTCTCTGGGGAAGAAGGACAATGCTGAATACTGCAGGTGCAGTGAGAATCAATAATTCATTTAATCATAAATTAATAAATGATGATGCTGCTTGGGGAGAATGGGAGGAAAAGAAAGAACATTAATAAAGTGGTTTTCAGATTAATTCCACAACTCTGAGAGACTGAGGGAAGGCTCCAGAGGGCCTGAACTTGATAATTGTCAAGATCTGTAGGAGTCCCTCAGCACCATCATTGCTGTTGCTTGGGTTTAATTCAGTGATACGGCTGCTGTCTGCCCCCTGTCTTGTGGAATTTGGAGGCTGCAGAACTTCGGTCTTTGCCGGATGCAGAGCAAAATGCCTCTGGGTGGGGCAAGTGAGCCGTATAAAGTTTTTCTGCCTGCTGGACGAAAGCGTTGCAGTTCCTCAAGTGCTTCTGCCCGGCATCGAGAGGAAGGCAGGTCTTCACTCCTAGCCCCCCAAAAGCTGCGCTTGCTTCTCGGGGACCACGGGGTGCAGCTGAGTGTTGTTCCCACGGGGTGACCTCGGAACACTCAATGCTGTGCTACATCTGGCCGTGCCCAAAATACATGGTGATGAATACATATGTGCATCCCATCTGCTTGACACTGCAGCATATGAAGGCAGGGCAAGCCAGGATTTAGCCATCAGAAAATGAGGAATAAATTTAATAAGGATGTTGAGTGTATTAACCTCCAGAAGACACTTCTCAGGCAGGCAATGACTATTTGTTCCAGTAAGTGGGCAAAGACTCCCAAAACACTCTGTTCTGTAGTAGTGGGCATAATGGGTGGCCAAATTTGTCACAAGCTGCTACCAAGCAGCACGTTTCTCTCAGGTGTGCCCTGTCCTTCCCTGTGCCTGCAGAAGTGCAGACCTTTCTCAGCAGCTCAGATGAAGGCCCTCAGGGCTGCTGAGCACTATTACTCTTGTTTTCTCCTTCATTGGCTCTTAAGTAACATCTGACACGGGGGTTGGATTTTGCTTTTTGAAAGTATGTTTGACCCCAAGGATGCTTCTCCTGCATTAAGTGCTCTGTGGGCGTACCTGCAGTTTGAGCTGACTTACATTTCTATGAGAGATAAAAATGTTTATTTTTGTCATTGTCCAGGAGAAGAGGTCAGGTCTGTTTATGCAGCATGTTGGTGCTTAGAGAAATTCAGGAACTGTGCCCCTCTCCCAACTCTTCCTATGGTCAGCAGGCATCTGGAAACATGAACTCCCTAGGGGCAGGAGGTCTTTACTTTGTATTTGTATGTTACTATATTAGTAATGGTAATGAATAGTGGAATAAGAGCCTTAGTATCTCTTTTATGTAACTCTGCATGTTGCTAATGGGCATTAGATTAACCAGAGCTGCTCAAACACCCAGCAGTGCTGTTTTGCCTCAGCAGTGGTTTGAATTCTGCCCACTGCTTGTGTACTGGGTAAAGTGTCTGCTTTTCCTAGAAGGAAGGAACAAATCGATGCAACCAAGAGTGCTGCTGGAACTTGGGAGCTGGGATCTCAGACAGTGCAAAGACTGGGAGACAGGGAAAGGATCTCTGAAATGTTCTCTCTGGATGCAGTAGTATCTGTTTTCTGTGCTCCTTCTTTCCTTTTTGTTGAGCTATTTCTGATTTAAACTGATTCAGAGGCAGAACAAGGCCAACCTATTTCCTGGTGTAAGGTCTACTTTTTTTCCTCCTGGTTTAATCTCATAACTCCTAGTTATTACCTCCTCTCACTCTGCAGTGTTCACATGCATCAAGTGTACCTTGCAGTTTACTACCTTAGGGTTGTTCCTTAATAATCTGTACGCATTTGACCCTTCTTAGTCTTCTTTATATATTCTTCCATGTCTGTTTATCAATCATCTGAGATTTTTTTCTAGTTTGCTGCTCATCTATTGGTGATGAGAAAAACATGATGGAATTAATAAAATTGAATCCTTGGACTGGTTGCATTGAAATGGTGTGGACACTCTCCCCTCCCTTATTCCCTTTGCTGTGATGAGATGCACCTCTGCTTCCCACTCAAAATTGTGAGAGCCTGATTTGCTAATGTAGCACATCAAGATTATTTTACTTTCTTCCTTTCTGTAACCCCAAGTCTCAGAATGAAGCAGTGTCTGTGCTTTCTCCCTTCTGCTGCATATCCATCTTTTAGATTACTGTTCTCCAGAGACATTAACTGTTTTAACTTTTTTCTGTGTTGATGGGTTCAGTTTGTGGCTTTGATAAGTACAGATGCAATCATCCTCTGTCCCACTCATGCCACTCTCTACTTTAACTTTCAGACCATTGCCTTCACATGTTCAATTTTAAGGGGCTATGTGCTCATTGAGGCCCTCTTTCTTTGTCTTCCATTATATTTGCAATTTCTCTGTAAGGTGGCAGCTGCAAATTTCATGGACGGTTAGTGTTGTTTTCCTGTGACACTGGTTTAATAAGGCCAATGTGGATGAAAAGCCCTTGGCACGTCATTTGTCATTTCCCAGTCCAACAAAGCATGTTTTCTTTTGGTACCTTTGGCCAGTTTTTTGATCCATGGGCTTTTGGTTCCAGTGGGGCAGTGTCAAATCATTCAAATTCCTAAAGTTTCAAATTCTCTTCACTACCTTTCCTTTGTGTGCTGATTGTGTGTGTGCTTTAAAAAGTAAAAGACTAACTTGTGTATTTCATGTGATTTTATTCTTTAGATTCTTAATGACCCTACATATTTGTTTCATTATTTCACTAAGGCTAGACATTGACTTAGAATTAAATATTTCCAGCTCTATTCCTTATTGAAAATCTTTATTATGTTTGCTTTTTGGCTGGTTTTGTGGAACCTCCCTAGCTCAATGTAAATTGTCAGATTATTTGTCACTGGGATAATACGTTTGTCAATGCCCCACCATAACAAATTAGGCTCCTGATCCTGCATACACTTGCACAAGTGCTTATATGTATAGATTGCCTAATGTTCAGCCCTGTATTAGTTCTGTTGAAGTGAAAAATGCTTTTTAAAAATGTCTCTGTCTTTTCTGGATTAAGTTCTAGGATGTTGCTTGCTTTATTTCATTTGTGGACATATAATTCTTCAAGTTCTTTTTGCTTCTGCTTTTTTAAAACTTGCTTTCCCCCCTCCTTTTCTAGTCCAAAATTCCTCTCTTTATTCTTATGGCTAGAGACAGATTTAAAAAAGCTCTTCAGCCATTTCTGAACTATTCATTTCATCCTCATCCTCACTTATTAATGAACCCACCTTCTTTCTGGTGCTGCTTCCCCTCCTGATGAATTTGTAAATCCCTTCTTATTCTCCTCAATGCCTTAGGCAACATAAATTCATTTGGGTTTTTTTTCCTTGCCCTTATCTCTTCCCTGCATCCTTAACTGGCACTGTATATTCTTGTTCAGTCACAACCCCCACTTCCATTTGCAGCACTGGAATTTCTGTGATTTTCTTAATGAAAAGGCATCGTTGGAAAACGCCATGCTGTACATTACAGTAAGATCTGAAATGTTTCATTTAAAAGTTGTGTGTCGTGGAGCTTTCTCAGGGTCAATTTATGTTGCAGTCACTGTGTAGCAAAGCCATTGTTTTGGTTTAAGCATTTCTTCTCTAAAATATCCAAGTGCTCACCATGGCTTGAGTAGGGCAAGAGAGGCAGCTGAGCAAATGGGAATTCCTCTGCTTTTTGAGTGGTTTCATGCACTGTGCTGTGTTGTGTTCACTACAAGAGCTGTGTTCACTATGAGAGCTCTTCTCTTTCCCTGCTAGGAGATGTAGAACAAAAGCTCCCTTTTTAAGGGGAGTCATTCTAACCCAAAGTGGGTGGTGGGGGGTCTGTGAGTGTTTCAGCCACTTGCTGCTCAGGAGAAGGCAGAGAGCTAAGAGGAAACCTAGGCTGAAACACTGAGTGGCTGTAAAATGGGAGAAGAGGAAGGAGGTCTTCCATCCTTCCGAACTCCACTTCAAGACAGGTTGGCAACAGTGCCATGCTTGAAAACAGGTGTGATGGTGTCTGAGCTCCATCAGCATGTGGGGCAGGCAGAAATGTCCCATGTCCACTGTGGCTGCTGCTACCAGAGGTGGCAAACCTGCCCTTGGGCAGCAAGGCTGGAGAATGTCTGGTGGTGGTGTTCCTGCACAAGATCTGGGAACAAATAAACCTGGAAGCTAAATTTAGGGGCTCATTAGAGACCACCTATTCAGCCAAGGCTGATACTGTGACCTGTAAAAATGCTTGTAACTCAGCTCATGGGAATGGGGCTGTACCACTGACCTGCCTTATCAGCTCAGAAAAGTCTCTCCCCATGTTCAGTTTCCCAATCTCTAAAACGGGGACAGTGATACAGGGTTGTGGGGTTTTGGCCAACACCTGACTGTGAAATGCTCCAAAAACTGGGTAGAAATTGAAGTGTTTCTTTCTTGTAGGGAGTCAGAGTGAAGCTTTTTGTGGGGCAGGGCAGGAAGAAGTGGATTGTGTTTAGTGGTTCCCACCACATCTTTTTGGGGTGTTCTGACCCACCTTTCTCTCTCCCTTCCTCCCTATGTGGATGCCATGGAGAGCAGCTATGGACAAGCAAAATATAATGAGGTCATGAGTTCTCATGTGACTCTGAAGCCAGAAGCCATTCTGTCTTCCTCTCCTTGCACCATGGCATCCTTCACACCCTTCCTGGAGATGGATAAGTCAGGAGTCATGCAGAGCCCTGAGGAGGTGGAAAAAAAAGGAAAAGCACAAAATATGCTTTAAAGTAGGATTTACCCCTATAGACCCATACTTTCCCCATACCTATACTTTCCCACAGACCTGTACTTCACCCCTTCTGTGCCCCACAGTGTTGGGCTACATGAGGGCAGGGAGCCTGCCAGAGTTCTGGTCAGTGTGTTGGTTGTTTTCTCAGAGGAAATGTCTTTTTGTTTACATGGGGGAGAGAGAAGCTTAGAGAAGAAACCTGGCACAGAGCAGTTGGGATTTGGTTAATCTGCTTAGAAATACATTAATCGGAGGATCAGATGCTGTCAACAATACTCTTTCCCCTCACTCTCTTCCCCCTTTCAGTACCTTCCTCATCACTGCTCCCACTGGATCCTATTCCTCACCCTCCTCCCTGCAACTCTCCTCTCCCCTGCTGTGAATACCAGGGAGTAATGAAGGACAAAGAGATTAAAACAAAATTAACAAATAAAATATAAATCCTAGACCTAAATGAAAATTAAAAATGGGTATTCAGCTGTTTATTTATTTCCCTAAAAATAGCCTTCTGCCCCAGCCAAAATAAATGTAGCCAGGATTTCTGTGGGAAGTTCTGGGGAAAACAGTCAGGTTTCAAAAGATGAACAACTAGTGGAAGTTGTGTCTGTCTGCTTTTTCCTTCGATTCCATCCATATGACATTCCCATGGAATTATGACAGTAACTAGAGAAAGGATTACTCCAAAGTGCCAACCCTTGCTGCCTTCAGCAGGAACTGCAGGTACTCAGCCTCTGGCTGTCATCTTTTGTCTAAGGATGGGAATCTATAATTGTCAGCAGTCACAATTTAGGGGGTGCTGTGATAAAAACTGAAGCCAGGCAGTTCAGTTTCTCTTTTGGGCAGTTGGGATAATAATACACACAAGGACATTACCTGTACAGGGAGAGGAGCTCTGAAAGAAGTTGTCACTGTTAGTGGCACATTGCTCAACATCTTGTGCTTTCCTGCCTAGCCCCTGGTGAATTGGAAAGGAGGCTCAAAGGTGGCATTCCATGACTACCTGGAGCCAAGGCTGAGGCCAAATTTGTTGGTCCCTGAGCTCTGTTGTTGGAGAATTACTGCTGTCAGAGGAGTTTTTGTTCTACATGCACTGTTTTCTTCTAACTTTTTTGTTTTACGGATTTTTGAAGAAAAGAAGAACAAAAGGCATTGCAGTGAACAAACTATCAGAGCCAACTGGGAGATAAAGAAAGAAGATAGCAGCTGCTATCTACTCTTAGTATCTGTTTTGCACGCACAGACTTTTATATTCCTGGGTTTTGTTCTCATGTGCAGCACTCTGTTTCATTCTCTGTATGAAGGTTTAATCATAGGCAATGCAGGATATGTGGTGTAGCTTGCTTAATTTCAAGGAAAACCTTTAAATTCAGGGATCTCCTGACCTCTGAGCCATTATTTTAACAGCATTACAGTTGCATTAATTTTGGAGATATTGCAATCCCATGTTAATCCAAATTCCATTGAAGTCAGTACACAGACACCCATTGTCTTAATCTGGGGTTGGTTCAGGTCATTACTCTTCAAACTGTGCTAAGGGAAAGGATGAGAATAGAATGAAGGATGCAGTGGTTATCAGAGCTCAGGCTCTTTTTGTGTTTTCATGGGTGAAGTAAAGGCTGTCTTAGAAAGAAATTGAGGTGGTAAATGTTTTTACAGGAGAATTGGGGTTTTATTGAGAGAGCAGGAGGCATGAGGAAAACACAAGGCTGCTACCTAAGGGTGCACCAGTACTTGCCCCAAATAGGAACAGAATGTTTTGGCCACAGAGATCTCAGTTCATTATCTGCCCAACAGGAAGATGTGTCCTTGTGCCAGTTTCCCTTCTCAGTTCCCTCACACTAGAACACTGAACTGAAGAAAAGGTGAGAACTCACCGCTGGTTCTCTCCAGTGTGCTTTAGAGGAAGACCCAAAGGAAGCAGTGCCATTCCCCTGTTTATATAAACACATGAGGAGATGCACTCAGCTATTTGAGGGCATGTGAACCACGTTAAAATTGGTGCACCCCATCTCTGCTTGGCCTGCCTCCTGTATTCCTCCAGCCAATGTGACCCCGTTGCCAGCTCAGTGTGGCTGCCAGGGTGGGTGGTGGTATCTGCTGGCTGTGTCCTGCAGGTCCTTTGCAGGCCTCTTTTTCCTAATGTATTTTCAGTCCTGATCTCATGACCTGCACTATAGTGTGAACCTTGGTGCTCTGGGACAACACCTTCAAAAGATCTGGATTTGAGTGTTGGACTTATAACCAGAAAGTGGCCGTAAAACTTTCCTGAAAGCCATGTCCAGACCTTGTGCCAGTAAGGCAGAAATACTGAATTAGCATAGTCACAGATTCCTGTGCCTTGTCCTCCTGCCAGCAAGCGGGAGATAGGGATCCAATAAACCTGTCAGAGATGTGTACCTTGGACAGCAGCCCCACACACGTGAGGTGCTCTATTGCTCCTGGTTGGGAGCTGGGACTTTGCTACCTGCTGGATGAGATTGCAGCACTGAACCAGTGCATATAGGGGTTTTGTCTGTCTGGGCAAAGGAGGGTGTGGTAGCATTGCTGCCTCTACTTTGTTCAACATGAATAAGAGTCAGAGGGGCTGTGGTAGCAGAAATCTTGCTGTGAGTTGCCATCAGGAAAGTACATAATGTCCTTTCCAGCATGGCATTCTTGCTGGTTTTAGCATGCTACTTGGATTAAACCTAGTACAGACACATGCTCTGTCTGCTGAGGACAGATACGTGTGGGTTTGGAGCTAGACTATATCTCAGAAATGTTGCAGGGAGCTGGTGCATGTTTTTTCTTGGCAGGTGCTTTCTTAGCCATGCTTCTTCTCTGAGAAAGCTGTGTCATCCACTGCTTTCACCATCCTCTTAACAGCAGTGGCTTTGCTGGGTCTTGCCTCAGGCCCCATAACTGGGCTACTGGTTGGAATTTGGGTTGCAGCAGAGATTCTGAGAAAGAAGCCCTTCGAGGAGGCATCTTTTCCCATGTACCATCTCCCTGCAGTGTCGTGAGGGAGGTGTGAAAGAAGAGTTGCTTCCTACCAGTCTCTTCCCCTGACCAGGGTGTTGCCACTGACTTCACTGCTTGTAGCCAAGACCTGAACTGATGGAGTTCACAGCCTGATGTGCTCCTCAGGCTCGGTGTTGCATGTTGCTGTGGATGTGTGTTGTTGGACTGAGAAGGGGTTTGGAAGCACTGGGGGGGGTTGTCCCTTCCAGCGTGGCTACATCCAACGCATGCACTATTGCTGAACAAGCTGTAGTCGTTGGAGAAAGTGGACTTCCTACACTTCATTTTTTTTTTTTTCTGTGACCTCCTTCCCATCTCCTGGAGACTGTCCCTACAGTTGTAGCATGCAGAAGCTTGAGATCCTGGGGCACCTTTTTAGGCCAGTGATACGTGGATTGTGGTCTGGGACAAAGGTGAGCACTATGTAGGTAAACTTTAAAACAGTAGAAACTCAGTGATTTCATGCAGCTACTCTCCAAAAATCAGAGTGGATTGTGGGCCAGAAGTTCAGGCACCATGATGCTGTTCTGTGTGCTGCTCAGCAAAGTAGCAGGCTAAGTCTAAGTCAGCCTTATGCCCTGCGTTTAAAACTGCCCAAGGTGGAATTTTCACAGCCTCCATGGAGCAGTTTGTTTCAGAGCTTTGCTGTTGTCACAGCTAGATAGCTAGTCTGAGATCTCAGTGCAAATTTTGTTGCTAATAAAGATGATTGGTGGGGAAAAGAGAACTATTTTTCTCATGCAAATTAAAAGCATACTACATTTATCTTTTAGCATTTTTCTATTTTTCTTCTGTTTCTTTTCTGTCCCTTTGATGTATCTCCCTATCTCTATCTCATTTCCTACCTTCCTTCTTCCATGATTATCACTTTCTCCTTTCACAGGGAGCAGAAAGAAGCATCTGCTGTGCTTTCTGGGTTCCCACTTAATCCTGCCTGATCTCCCATTGTTAGAAGGCTCCTTTCCCTCTGGTACCTTTGTGTTTGGTACAGATGAGTGTGGCAGAGCCCTGCAGAGGGTCCTGGGCTTTCGGGATACTTCCCAGGCAGCGCCTCCAGCCTCATCTCCTTCCTCACTCAATCCAAACAGCTCGTGCTCAGATGCTAATGTTATCACTCATTTCTTCCAGCGTGGTGTTGCCTAGAGCTTTCAAATATGTTCATTAATTAGGCCTCCTGGGGTGTATTCCTGGCTGACCGCTCTGTGTGCGTATGTGGAGCTGGCGGAGGGGAGGAGAGGGTATGCTTGGCTCTGGAGCATACGCTGTGCATCCTGCCGGTTTGCAGGCTTGCTTTAACAGTTGGTCATTCCTTAAAGCCTCATCCCCCTGCAGAAGTGGAGAGAGCCTGGGATGCCTTGGAGGGGCGAAGAGACACAATTGGGTTTGACAGGATTTGCACCACAAATTAAGTGCTGAATGTTCACGTTTGACACTCCAGTTCCATGGAGCTTTTGGGTAGCCCTTTGCAGAGAAATCTGTCAGAAACCCAAGCATCCAGAAAGCATGGGGAAAACCACTCTGCCACCTCCTGTTTTCACTTCTCAGATGATGCAAAACACCAAATTGGTTCTGCATGGCCTTGTCAGCTCCAGTGCACTGGGGAGGAAGGTACTGTCAGGGCAGGGAGCTTGCACACTGCCTGCCCACCTCCCATCCCACACCTCCATGCTTGGTGTTTCATTTTAGATATAATGGGGATGTGGAGGCAGCACCACCATTCTCCTTGATCGATTAAAAGAAAAAGTATGAACAAAACTTGTTTAATTATGTTAAGCCAGGGATGTTCTTGCCAAAAAACTAACAGAAGCTTGCATTTCATAGGTTTCCACTTTCCAAAGGTAGCTGTATTTTCTTCATCTGTCTTCTGTGGTTATGGATTATTGCTGTATGTGCTGTCTGGAGCAATGCTGTCTTCCAGCCTAGCAGAAGTGCTTTACTCCACTGTGGTATTGCTTCCTAGAGCCTGGAAAAGACTTTACCTTTTTGTGACCTGGGTACAGAATTACATATCAGTAGGTTGTGCTATAAATGAGAGCCAGGCAAGCAGTTCTAAAAAGCTGTTCCTTTGATGGAAGTCATCCCAGGATGGGCAACAGCCTTGTGCCAGTCTCAGTACAGCACAGCCTCACACAATAGCATCTTGTCATTAGAGCTGAATTCCTGTGGGCTGTGTTTACTGTGAACATATGGAGTATGCCTGTGGCAGCACCAAAAGACAACTTTCTGAGCTTCTGTGGTTCTAGGATTTACCCGGTGTCTTTCTCAAACTCTTGGTTCCTCCTGCTCAGAGACTGCTCTTGTCCTGCTATATTGTTCTTTAGCCATTCCACAGCCTGCTTAGAGATAACCAAATTATCTGTGGAGACATGGGGCTCTTGCAGAAGCATCTGGTGGGCAGCCTTCCCATGTATCTCTGTGGGGTGTGTGCTTTAAGCCATGCTGATTTACCTCCATAAGTAGCCATCAAGTGTACACTGTTGCATTTATTCCTCTCTGCCTTTCAACAAATGTTTTCCCCAAGGTTATATTCTAGCTTGTAACCTATTGCTTTGTGTATTTATTGCTTTCAGCCTGCATCTAGGTCTCAGGGTATGGTTTCTGCTCCTTCCATAAGTCTCTCTGCTTTTTCACCTGCTTTCCCTCAATATCACATACCCAAGCAGCACAGAGCACTCGTGGGGTGAAGGGACACTGCCACAGTTCACAGCCAGGAGTCAGGCAGTCAGATGTACTTTTGGGACAGCTGCTGAGGTGGATGGAGAGGTCAGAGGCTGTCCCTGCTCCCCTTCCCCTGCCAGAGGTTAGCCTCAGTTCAGGTTGTCAGTGTGACCACCTGCATTCTTAGTCTTTAGCCTAATCCTCTTAGTGTGACCTACGGTAGAAAGAAAATTGCCCTTACTCATTAACCAAGATCTTTTTGCCAGAACTATGTGGGGGAGAGAGCTATTACACCAGCAGTTCCACTGGCAGGTCTGAGGGGGAGGCAGTGGGATGAGGAGTGAGAGGGATGCTTACCTGCACCTCTGAGGGCAACCAGCCACAGCAGCAGGTATGGCCTCAGCATAAGCAACTACCCTCTTCTCCGAGCAGGTACAAACTGCAGAGCCCAGGATTCACACCCACATACAGATTTTTCAGTGGCACACAGACTTTGATCAAGTAAGTCTTAGCTTTCTGACTTTAGGCTGATTTATCTTAGCTGGATTTTTGGAGTCCAAGAAGCAGCCTGCAACCCTTGAAAGGTCAGTGTACCAGAGACTGGAAATTCCTCCTCCACCAGGCAAAATCATCTTCATGTTTATGTGAGTGTGTGCAGCAGCTTTTCCCTCACGTTGTCATTTTTGAACCGGGGAGAGCTGGTGTGAGCACTTGCAGAAGGTAAGGAAAGCAGGTCGGACGAATACTGTTGAAGCAAATTCAGGCTTATTATTCAAACAGATGTTCATGAATATATTTTGCCATACTTGCAGAGTTTTAAATGTAATCTTACTTGATGGGCACATGAGTTTAAAAGTAGAAGACTGAATTTGTGGAAGGAGAAGTGATTTGGAAGATGAACTACCAAGTTGGGCTCTGGAGAGTGAAGGTTCATGTCTGGCTCTGCACAAGCATAGGCACATCACCTGGGCTTATTGCTCCTTGCCTCCCCTGGGTCCCAGGGGCATTCAGATCCTTCTGGGAGAACACACTGGCATGCTGAGCAGGACTATTTGTGTGCTGTATTGTCTGTTCATTCATAATTGTTGTTTTCTTTGCTTTTCACTGTTGGCAAATATAGTGGAGATTTTTTTATCCTCCTGCCTAACACTCCCCTGTCCCCAAGTCAAGGGCTCTCCTCCTTTACTCTTCTGCTTTCTCAGCCTCCATGGGAAGCTGTCAAAACCTTTCTTGGTGGTGCTTCTCCTGCAAAAGCAGGTCTCTGTGAAGTTTTGGTGATTCAATAACTTCACTGCCTGGTGAACAAGAGGAGAATCTGGGAAAGAAGCCAAAGCATGATTCTACTACGGTGATTATTATTATTTCCATTAGCAACTATGGCAGGACAAATGATGATAAGCAAGGGAGAGATAAGTGCGATTTGTAGGTGTTTAAACCCTTCTGTGCATTTTTGTTTTCGTTTTATTTATTTTTCTCCCTGAATACCAGCACTGATTTAAAGATAGGAACAGACTGCTTCATTTTCACCCGGAGCCTGGTGATATTGGGGGTGCCCACATGTGGGGCAGTGCAGCCTATTCATTCTCACACAGTACCTATCACACAGCAGGCAGCAGTCTTGACTGCAGATGAGATGTTCTCTCTGACAGCATCTGGAGGGTCAGAGAGACATCAGCACCTCCCTGAGGGGGACACTCCCCTCCAAGAGCTGTGCTGGCTGCCCATGCATCTTCCTCGCCCAGGAGGTGCGTGGGCAGAGCTCACCTCAGCTTGCACCGTGGTTCATCTGGTGTGGACCCAGCTGGCTGCAGGTGCAGGCAGCCTCCTGAGGATGGTCTCAGGTGGAGGATTTGGATGGAGATGAGCCTGAGAGTGCAGAAAAGAGGGTAGGAGAGAGGCTGCTTTGTGATGGTAACTGCTAGCGTAACTGTGCTGAGGCAGCTGTTAAAAACAGTGATGCTTAAAAAGCAAGTTTTACCCCTTATGGTAAACGACGTGGTAGCACAGACTCTAGAGATGGAAACCTCCTGCTCAGCCTCCTGCAGACCTGTAAGACAGCAGCCGGTAAGAGAACAATGGCTCCAAAAATACTTGTGGAAACTGCAATACCTCTGCACATGCTGCCTGGTCCCTTGGTTCCCCCTCCAGGCAAACAAAAAGGAGCACAAAAAAGTAAGTAAAATTGAGGGCTCAGCCTTTCCCAGCTCTTGGGAATCACAACTAGGTTTCTCTGAGTTTTAAGGATACATGAGGAGAGAAGTGAGTACCTGCTCTTGGCTTCAAGAGAATAGAAAGAGTTTGGGGAGACTTCTTTATGCAGAGTAGCACTGATCTGAGCTTTCAATAATGCAGTGGACTTGTAAGTGTTCCAAACTGTGAGATTTTTGAATTAATTTTTAATCCATGGTTTAACATTAAAGATTAACGTGTGTTTCAAATTTCGGAAAGGGAATTTACCCCTGAAAGGCTAAGACTCTCTTCAGTGGCTTCTTATGGTTTTTTGTTCTATTTTACCTCTTCTTTTTGTTTTATTTTTTTTTCTTTTTCTTTTTCTACCTGCTGAGTGCATAAAATAAAAAAACAAACAAACAAACAAAAACCCTCCAACAAAAAGCAAACAATAGAACCCCCAGAACATAGGAAAGGGAAAACTGAGCATATAGGCTGTGTTTAGGGAGTTTTCAACTTGTTGTTAAACCAGTGTCCAATTGGGCTCTTTCATATTAATGTTGCTCTGTGTGCTCTTAGACTTGGCAAGAGAAACAACATCTGTGTGAAAAACTGAGCCAGCTGTGCAGAAAAAAAATGTTAGTTCAGAGCAGTTGTGTACTTTGCTGCTTGGGCATAAGCAACTTCTTGCATCTGTTACAGAGGGAAAATTTGCAGAGTGTTTTCCTGGGACTTCTACTCCAAAAGACAAGGGAAGCTTGTAGCAGTCTTGCAAAAGTTAGCAGCTGTTGTGAAAGGGAATTTAGTACATCATGGGAAGGGAAGGGGGCAAGCATAAAATCAGACAGCACTGTGAGGCTTGGTCACCCGGGGTTAACTCTCAGATCTTGGCATCAGAAAATAAGGTGGTAAGGAGGGATGTGCACTGCCAGGTACAGTAACAGCAACATCTGCATTCACAAAGTCTCCTTTCTGCATTTCAGGCATGTTATGATTGTACTCTGTGTTTTCTGAAAACCTGCTCAAGAGATTTGGAGCATTTTATAAACATTTGACATTTCCTTGAGAGTGCTTGAGAGTGCCTGCTTTGTGGCTCCCAGCCTGGAATGCTTTGGGGCAGGGCTGCTTGCAGAAAATATTTGCTCTTAGAATCATGTTGGCCTCCAATGGAGCTGAACATAGTGAAACTTCTTGGTTACTCTTTTTTCTCCTTGATAAGATGTGGGTGTGTGTTAATTTGAAATCAATACTAATACTTGGTACAGTGGTGGAGAGAGTGATTAATTGGCAGAGCAAGGCCCATGAATCAGGTTCTAAAGTCCTGTTCCTGTCTTGCCATTGACCTGCTGCATGGTGTTTGGGTGAGTTATATCCTCTCCATCCCGGTTTTCCTCACTGCAAAATGGAGACTCTGCATTCCTTCCTGGCATATTTTGGAGCTACCAGTGCAACTTTCTGCACCTGAGTTTTTCAGCATCATGCTGTGTACAAAACTAGAGTGCTAGAGGGGAAGTGTATAGCATCTGCGAAAAATCAGGCTCAGTGATCTCAGCTTGGATGCTTAGAGCTGCAGATGTTCCAACTCTGGGTACACCATGAGCAGGGAGGGCCCCCCAGCTCTGGAATGTGTCTCCCTTTGCACCCCGTGCTGGCACATGCCAAAAGGACACACAGGAGATGGACAGCAGTTATTTATTAATCTGGCTGTGTACATTTCATCTGTTGGTCCTGCTTCCCACATACAACGTGGGAATGATTAGCCCAAATGACTGGAGTGTTGGGAACTGATCTATAGTCAGCAACACTTGTACCAAAGCTTTGGGTTTTGGTGTAGGCAGGTTGGAAAGATCACACTTCCAGAGGGCAGGGAGCATGGAGTGACTCTCCTTCTGGGAACAGACTGCAAAGTGCTTAGATAGATGTGTTGCTGTGGCTTACCTGTGGACATCTCTGTGCCTGACACTCTCCCCTTGAGCAACATGGGGACCAAACTTCACATGGAAACATCTAGAGCTCCAGCACTCTGGGTGTTCCCATGAGAAGATGGGAGAAGATGGAACTGTTTCTAGCTAAAGCTGGTAACAGACTGGACATTTATCCCAGGGAAGTCCTAATGTACCCTCTCTGTTTCATTTCACATCATAGTGAGAGATCAGATCTTCTAATGGAAGGACCAAAAGTCAGGGTAAATTTCCACCGGGAAAAGATACTATTCACACGATGCTGAAAGGCCATAGCATATTAAGTATGTGTGTGTGTATTCACTGCACTGCTACTGCATAAAATTATGCAAAGTCAGAATTTATGTAATATCTAAATATATGGCAAAAGCTTAAATGGATTGAAATAAAGTGTTCTTACCTTATTGAACTGAAGTGTGCCAATACTACCATAATTAAATGGGGAAGTCAAAGCAATTCATTTTGTCTTCACTCACTGAAAATGTCATCAAAGTTGATATTCTTACAACCTATTTTGATTTTAATGAAAACTCTTCTTTTCCCAGTGGAAAATTGTCCTTTTACAACCTCTTTTAGACAGCTCAACTCATAATCTGAAACATTCAATTACTGACCTGACATTTGCCAGAGCGAAAGACAAATTTGGGTTTTCCTTTCTTTCCAATTAAAATGAAAAAGAGCCTGCTTTTTTTTGTTCCCTTTCTGTTTGCTTGTTTTTAACAATTTTAATAATTTTAAATCCAAAGTAGTTTGGGATTAATGAAGTTTAAGATATGGAAGTCTAATGTCTTTGAATATGCCCATGTAAACTAGTTTCAATCCGACTGCTTTGAGAGATTTTGCTTTAATCAGTCTTGTTTGGAGACAAGGAAGCTTCATGGTGATTTTTCACATTCTTAAGCCTTAAAGGCTCTCCCTCCTACAATCAAGCTACAGGAGTCTTGTTTAAGCCCCAGTTTGGCAAGATACCTAAACATGTGCCTAATTTTTAAACATTAAATATATTTCCACTGACTTACCTGCATTTAGTGGAATTTCTAGGACATATCAAATGCACCCAGGCATCAGTGTCTGGCTGAGCAGCCTGGCTCCAGGTGGGCAGTCTGCTGGCCATGCAGGTGGCACCGTTGGTGAAGCAGGACTCAGGTCACAGAGCACGAAAATTTTTAGGGGAGCTCAAAGATGTGGTGAACAACAAACATTGGCCAAATATCCTCCCACTTGCAAAGCTTGTGCACTCCATGGGATGAGAGCATTTCATACACAAGACAAAAAACAGGTTTGGAAAGCAGTTGGGCCAACTTATTGGCATTGCCTCAGCCAAAACCTAGGGGCTGCTGGACCAGATCCTTTTAAGAATTTGATACTTGTCCTGGTGACAGTCTCTCCTGATCTCAAGGAAAATGGGATCAGTCTATTAATGAAAACTTTTCTTCTCAGAAAAGGCTTGGGAGGTTGATTCCTTGGAGGTTGCTTTTATTTTAATTTATTTAAATATTTTAAATTATATTATTCAAATACTTTAAGAAATTAAATTTTATTTTGTTGTGTCTTACGCACCCCTTTGTTAAGGGGTGAGCCCACCATAATCCTCCATAGGCAAACATAAGCAACCATGGGGTGATGATGGTGCTGAAACATCCTGGTAACAGGGGAAAACAGGTAAGGTGGGTACCCCAAGCAGTTGGTTGGACCATAGGCTGGGATATATGCACTGGAGTTTGACCTAAGGGTGGTTGTGTCAGGCAGCTGCACCCCATGTTCCTGCCTCGCCCCACCACACATGAGTTGTATATTCCAGCCTGCCCACCCATTCATCCTGCCTCCCCCTGTGCCAACTCCCCTCACTGGACTTTAATCCTATTCCTTATGGGCTCTGTCCTTCCCACTCAATATACCATTGAATATATTTAAACCTCAAGTTGTTTTCCCTTATTAAGCAGTTTATCACTGTTGCAATCTTTTTTTTTTTTCTTTTTTTTTTTTTTTGCCAGAGGAGAAGGAAGAAATTTATTCTTTTGGCGATAAATCATTTACAAAGCTGCTGGGCTGTTAATGTATTTTTTATGTCTAGGCAAACAGAAAATAGAAGTGAGTGTCTTAGTAAAGCTTTGCCGACCTGTTTTAATTTCAGCTTCCTAACCCTGCCTCTCTGTTCCCCAGACTTGGGAGCAGGTACATTTCTCTTGTAGAGGCACCAGTGGATACCTTCTCCCCAAGGAGACAACTTTGCTGTGTCAGCAATGTCACGTGCTGTTGCCAGCACTTGGCACTGCTCCGCAGCGTGACACATCCCTGCTGACTGGGCTGTGCTGGGAGAATACTAGCAAAGAAATGGGATCAGGGAGGGCGGGGACTCGAGCCTATTTTTGCTTTTAGATCCTCGGAAGAGCTCTCATCAGATGCCCACTCTGGGGTAAGCAAGTTACATGCAGCTCTCAATTCATCCCATGCAGCCTCAACTCGTACATTTCGTGTGGGGGCTCAGATGTGGTTACAGATACCTGTGGGGATGCTTGAGGATGCCTTCAGGGACAAGGACTGGCCATGGTGGAGTTTCCCAAATGTTAAGAGCTGGCTCCTGCAAGGTTTTGCAACCTGCTTCAGGAAAATGAAGCCAATGTATGCCTTCACTGCTCTCAGCCAGCTCTGTGCCTTTTCCCTCTTTCAGGAAACATAGACACCAATCTTTGTGTGAAAGGTGAATTTTCCTTTCTGGTGTGCTGTGACAAGCAGTAAGAAAATTAAGAGGAGGGATGTGGGAGGTTTATGTTGGCATTCCAGCTAGATGAATGGGTAAGTCTGCAGCTCAGAGCTGTTGCTGCAGGCTTTTTGCAAACTCAAGCTGAGTTTCTTACCTTAAATGCACTTATATGAACGTTTGATAAACTTTCATCCCCAAGTCACTTTAGCTAAAGTAACTGGCTGTGGTCATTTAAAATGTTCCCATCCCTAGATATCCATCACAGTAGGATGATGCCTCTACTGTAGCAGTGAGCAGAACAGGACAGCATGTCTGCAATGCAGCTTTCCCCTCTCACAGCAAAGGAAGTTAGCCTGTCCCCACACCTTCCTCAGCAGGTTATGCTGCTTAATGCCTGGCTGTGAGATAGAGGCACAGCTTCTTTTCTGCTTTGGCTGGCCTTGGGGCAATAGCCTTGTGTTGAGTGACAAGGCAAACAGCAGAGGATGACAACATCTTAAGTTACTGCAGCAGGATTCCCCAGAGCTGATCTATCACAGGAGTAGGGGGTGAAGGAAAAGGAACTGTGTTTGCCAGTCTTAGATTTGTAAAAGACAAAGAATAGGGAAATAACTTTCTGTGCCCAGCTAAACTTTTTCTTTCCTCCTTGTCTGTGCCTGTTATTTGGAAAATGGTGTTTCAGGCATCTCTGAAGGACCTGAGCAGGGAAGGAAAAGGACACACCACCCTGTTTGTACCTTGGGTATCCTGCCTTGCTGTGGCCTTCAGCCATCTTCTGTAGACAGATTGCCTGCTCCTGATCTGCCCACCTGAGTCCCAGGGTATGAGTCATTGATGACTCTGATTCTAAGCAAACCCAGGGATGGACAAAATTGACACCAAATGGTCCCACAGAGTGGGCTGAATTAGCCGTACCCACCCCTCCACTCCCAGTTTAGGGGAGCAATGAGAGAACTCTTGAATTCCTTTCTTTTCCCCCTGAGTCCCCTCTGGCCTTGTTCATCTGCTACAGCAAAAAAACCCCAATGTCCAAAGTGCAGCTGCTTCTTAAGTCCTCTGCAAATGCTGTGAATTCAAGGACTGCCAGCTCAGCTCGCAGCAGTCTCTGTTTTCAGCCGCATGCATCGGAGGGAAGTGTTAAACTTCCCATAATGTACTTAATAGTGCAACACTATACCATGGAAAGGGGATTGCTGCATGCCCAGAGCACAGCCATTTATTAGTTTTATCCTAGCTAATGTCATTGTAGACGCTATTTTTGTTCCTATCAATGTTCCTTTGTATTTTTACAATCTTGCTATAATACGATGCAGTTTTCCTGCCTCTAACTTGCAGGCATATTGCATTCAGAGCCTCTATCTCTCAGCAGAGATAGATGCAAGGCATCCATCCCAGCTTGCTGGAGCTGAAAAGGCACCAGCTCTCCTGGCAGCTTCAGAAAGGCTTGATAGAAGCACATAAGAAGAGCCTGTACTGGGAGCACAGCAGGAGTCCAGAACAGGAAAGGACCATTTGGGTCATTGGCCCTCTGATGCTGCATCGGTAAACCAGATTTGGGTTCTAGTTCCCAACTTAGCACATGCCAGCAAGCTGCTCTAACACCATATTCTTCTCACAGTTCAAAATCCTCTTTTGCATTTCAAGTCTGTGACTAAACAGAAGCATTAAGATGTGCTGGAAAAGCACAGTTCAGGTGCTCAGGGAGATAAACATCATGTGAACTCTGCTACCTGGACAGCACAGCCCCTCTCGACTTCCCTAGCAGGTTTGAGTGCTTAGCAGATCAGCAAATCAAACTCTTGAGGTTTAAACCTGAGCACATGAGGATCTCACACTAATGGGGACCCTCTGAAGGCACCTGAAGCTGTCTGGCTTGCTCAGCAGGACCCAGGGAGTCTGTGCCAGAAAAAGGGAAGGAATCAAATTCCTCAGTGTGTCATGGGAGCCCCTTTCCTACCCCTGCAAGAGTTAATCCAGTTCCTCTGACAAGGACACGGAAGGCAACTGACACCATTCTGGTGGAAGTATGTGCAGCTGAAAGCTTTCCTGCCTTTTTTTTGGTCGTAAAGTCCAATTGTCATCCTGCCTCCGGCTGCAGGTTGCAGAGGTCAGCACAGGGAGATATGTTCTATGTCATCCCAATCTGTCACTTGTTTGAAATCCTCCTCCCAACTGGCCTGCAGAGAAAGACCTATTTTCAAAAGAGAAGATGGCAGGGGTGGTAGTGACTGCTGCTCACCAGGTCAGCAGTTGAGGCCAGAGCAGAGTGGGTCAGCAGAAATTTTCCCTGTTAGTTTTCTGTCTAGTTCAGGTGAGGTTATAAATGGTAAGGAAGAAGGGTCAGTGTGATCAGCGGAGTGTCACAGGTAGCCCTCATCAGCTAGTCTAGTTCTTGGCAAGAAATGCTGCAGGGCTCAAGATCAAGACCCTGGCACTGTGTTTTCTCCCTGGATTAGTGTCTGCTGGCCTGTGTATCCTACAGGTTGGGCAGCAATCCTGAGATTACTCTTACTAGAGTAAAATGGATCTTTTCACTTGGGAGGCTCCATTCTGGGGGGATGACGAGATACCACCAGCTGTGTCTGATGGTTTTTCCAGGGATAAAGCTGCCTATTGATGTGCATTTAGTGGGAATACTAACACTAGAAACACCTCAGATGAAACGTTAGCGTCAGTATAGTTTTAACACCTGTGTCACACAGATCTTGGTCTAAACCATGCTAGATGCGATTGTTTTCCTGCTGTATGTTCCAGTCTGTCCTGCAGAGCCAGCAAAGATAGGAAAGAAGGAGTCGGAAATTATTTTGCCTTACACGCTCTTCCATTGTCCCCCACAGGCTACTATCCCACTGCTAGACCTGTCAGGCACTTGTATAACATGTGACCTCAAATTGGGACACAAAAGCAATCCCCCTACGAATGTCTGGAGCAACCTTTGCCTTCTTGCTGTGGGCTGGCAGGAGGGCTGCTGTTTGTTGGAGCCCTTCCTCCCTCACTCCATTACTCCCACTATTATTGGTCCAAGGAGGTTTCTACCAAGCATCCTGCCCAGGGAAATTTGTGCTAGGGCACCTTGGACCCAGGATGCAGTCTACTACAACAGTGTGAATCCATCCAGATGCCTGCCCTGCAGAATGACTTTGGAGCCTGGAAGTTTTTTCCATGGTAGAATTTTCTTAGTGAACTGGAAATAATTCAGTCTAGCTGGGCATAGATTCAGATCTGTGCTCCATTGAAATGCTTGGTGGCGTTAGTTCCCCAAGCAGAGTGGAGTCTACTGCAAGCTGCCTCGAGACACTAGGCTGGTTAAATATTGTGTTTGGTTAGATAGATTCTGAACAAGCAAGTGTACCCCATCCAGAATGAAGCGGGATACACAGTCCCTGGTGAGAATGGGCAAGACCAGTATTCAAGCAGCTCATTGAGCAGCCAGTTTGGATGCTGTCATATCAAGCTGGATAACTTCAATGTTTTCTGTGTTTGCAACTGCAAGTGAGGCTCCTTCAGGGGCTTTTGAATGTTTGCTGCAGAGGCAGGACCTGCAGCAGATGTACTGACTGCATCTGTTCCACTTTCCTCCTGCTGTGAGTCGCTCCTTCCTGGGTTGTAGGTTTTGCTGCTGCTCAGTGTGTTGGGTTGGCGATGTACCTCAGCTCATTTGGGGTGGGACACATTTCTCTTCTTTAGCACAGGGGGTAACTTTGGTCCCAGACTCAGAGATGTGAGGCAGGCAAAAGGCACAGCAACTTGTATTCTCCTTTCATCTCAGGAAAAAGACTGTTCTGCAGTTTCTCCCTCCATTGCCTGCGGTTTCCAGATGGAACACTGTGTTTCTACCCTGTTGATGAAACTTCTGTGTGACCTCATCTTTGCCTCTCTAACAAGAGACCCAGAATGTCATACTGCCAAAGGTATCTTCCCCAGCATGTGGCAACAGGATTGCTAATTGTGCTGGGACAGGAGGGAGCCATTCAAGCCATTCCCTGGGTTTCAGATGCAAGCTGAATCAGCTTGAAGCTTTATTCTCATTTTCCCCACAGAGACACACATTCCTGCACATTTTCACTTGAGTCTGGAAATGCAGAATGCACAGTTTTCTTTCATGTCTTTCACACCTTCTTCCCTCCTTCCTCCTCTGGCCATTTGCTTCCCTGGCTTGCTAGCACTGTAGAGTGAACCTGTACCCTGGTCTCTACCTTTGGGTGTCAGGAGTTTGCTGCTAGCAAGTGCCAAAAGCTGCTGACTATGCTGGTGATCTCTGGCAGGGAGGTGCAGCAGTGAGCAGGAGTTGGGAACGTTTTTTTACCAACTCAGAATGAGTCAAAGTGCTAAGATCTGCCCGTGTCTTTCAGCTTCACTGTATCTGGTGTATTCTGAAGGTTCTGAGGCTTGCAGCCCCTCTAGGGCAGCTAGAAAATGTGGCAGCATCTGAGTCCTCCTTACACCCAGCAGGGAGGGTAATGCTTGTTGTGGGACTGTGTCCGACGTGCTTGTGTTGTGATGTATGTATGAACTATCTACATGGACTCCTTCATGGATACTGGGGAGGGAGCTGAGTGTGCCCCTTGGAAAAGCAGCAGTGAGCCATCAAAACCGAAATCAGTTCTGTTGCCAGAATAATTACTTGATCCTGAGAATATGAAGAAATTCTGAAAGAGACTCTGCAGCCAAAACATTCTTCTGCTGACTGGTTCGCTGATAGGGACAGAAAAATGGAGCATTCGTTCTAATTAGTGATGGGAGCTTGCTGCCTCAGGATCAAAGGAGAACGCTCTTTGCTGAATCAAGCTAAGATCAAAGTGTCCTATGTACAGGAAGGGCCCATTCCTCTTTCTGCTGACAGTGGTGTGCCCTGCTCATCCTCTGGGCATGCTGCTTACAGGGTTGCTTAATTACTAAGTAAGGAGGAGACTGCAGTCACAAGAGAGGGTGTAATGGCCATTGTAATCCAATTCTGAGAGATGATTTCATGGTGATCGATTCTTTGTCTCTCAGAAGTCATTAAAGTTCTGAATGCTTAGAAAATACATGGATTGTATAACTTTGCAAAAGGAGACTTTTTACAACATCCTTTGCTTGATTTTTCTGACCTCTTATGTGTAATTTGACTTAGTAGGCTGTATGTGTGTGCATATATCTATATTTGCATTTATATCTACTCAAGGGAATTCAAGTCCTCATTCCTTAGGCTGCATTGAAAAATCCTTATCCCAATAGATATGCTAAATTTGAAATCTCTTCTTCCCTCTCTCCCCTGCCTCCCTCCTCTTGCATTAATACAAACCCACATTTTTGCAATGCTTTATTTTGAAATGTTTAAACACGAATCATTTGGTTGAGTTTTCCTAGTAGGTGTTTCCCTGGGCATACAGGTTTATAAGTGTATGTGACTTCGTGTGCAGCCATCTGCATTTTGGGCCATGAGTACTGGTGTGGAAGAACACAGTCACAAAAATACTTGCATAGATATACAAGTGCATGTGTAAATGTGTTACATTTTCTAGTAGTCTTGAGATGCTGCAGTTTCTGAAGAGGGTTTCATCTTTGCTCTTTCATCTGTTCCCCTGGGAAAGGAGTCATGTTGTAGCACTGCCCCCCTGCCCCCAGTGCTGTGCTAACACACCACCCAACCTCCCTGTTTATGGTGCTGGAAGAAGATTTTGCCTTTGTTTCCTGTTGCCTTGTTTAAGCTTCCTTGTCAGAAGTGGCTGTGTGTGTTTTCCCCAGCTGTAGCCTTCCAGGTGCCACTCAGCTTAACAAAACAAGTCCTTAAATGCCACCTGTCTTGTACACCAAAAGAGAGAAGAAAGGGCCAAAGAGCAGCTGGCAGGCACTGGGATGTGGGAGGTAAGGGCAAGTCTGAGGAACTGGCTTGCCTGGTGGTTTAACAAGGACAGCATGGTGTATGTGGATGTACTCATCTTGCAGGCCAGGTTCAAAGCAGCTCCCCTGGGCAAGAGAAATGAATGGTGATCTCAGCTTCTCCTTTGTGCTCCCCTGATCCATGGCATTCAAATTAAAAGAGATGCTGTGGTGCCTTCAAAAGAAAAGGAGGTAATGGCTGTCGGGTGTTGCACCCTAAGAGTGGGATACTGGCAGGGAAAAGGGAATATATATTTTCTTTCATTTTTTAAATTGCTCATGAGTACATTTGGAAGTCCTCAAATGTATCAAAAATTATTTTTACAGTGACTAAATTATGCGTGTTCTATTTTAGTGTTTTTATTATTCTGCAGAATGTTTGCAATCAACTAATAATAAATATTAGGAGTAGCAAGAGGGTGATTAGACGTGAAAATCTCACCATCTTGACAACTGAGTGATTGATGTAACTAATCCTGCAAAGTAAACTGCAAAGTCTAACTTTTGCAGTAAATTGGAACACTCACACTTAAGCATTACTTTTTCTGGGTGACAAGAATTTGAATGTGTGGGTTTTTCATGAAGTGGAAAGTGGAAGTGATAAGGAATGGGGCTGAAGAACACATATTGCTGTTCCAAATTGGATGAGTAGTTTCTTTCCCTCTCATGGAAAGCATCTCATTAAATCTGTGCTGAACGTAATAGAAGGACTTTGTGCACCATGTTGGAGAGAGACATCAATCCAATAAATGTTCAAATCATTGACTCCCTGCAGACTGGTTAGCACATGGATGATGCTAGACTAGATGAGTAGTCATGGCAAGAGAGCCTTCAAATTTCAGCCTGCAGAAAAGACAATCCCTTGTCAGAGTCACATTCAGCAAGAGACATCTCCAAATTGACATGGGTCACTTCTGGGCTTTGGGCTACTGCCACTGCTTGGCCAGCCATAAGAAAATGAGGAGTCTAAATCCATTCCCAGCCTGTTGCCCACATACACAGCTGGAAGGCAGATGCCTCGTGATAAAGGTGATGCTTATTACTGGTTCTTCAAGTTATTTACTTCTGCTCGCTGCTGACAGACTTGCATAGGAGATTAATGGATTAAGCTTTCACCAGCTGTTTCTCATCCAGCCACCTAATTCTGAGATGTTAGCACTGGAGATTAACTGTTTCCCTAGGAATTTTCAAAATGTTCCATATTTTTAAATATGTCCCAAGACAAGAGGAAATTCAGACTCAGGGTGTTTTTTTTCCCATAACATAAGAAACTTGTGAACTTCACTTGAAGAGGTTAAAGAGAAATTTTGTCTGTTTCTGTTCTGAAGCATTTATGAGCCTTGCTGAACCACCTGAGGCTTTAGAAGTAGGAGATGTGGAGGAAGGAATGGAAGTTTAGAGGAGGTGGTTGAGCCTTTGCAAACTGATGGAGTACTGCAACTCTGGAGCAGTCAGTTCAAACCCTGGAACACATGGGAGGCTGTTCAGGTGCTAGAGACTTTGGATTTGTAGCATCTGAAGCTCAGCATTTCCAGGCTCTGAGTGCTGCATTTCTACATTAGGTTGTCTGGGAAGGATCTCAGCAGACAAGCATGTGGGAGACACCTTTTCCTCAGACATTAGCCGGTTCAATTTCTTGGTAGTTCAGATAGAAAACTATTCTCATGAAGCATTTCACCTTCAGCAAACCAGTGTCTCTTGGCAGAAAATAGAAACTTTGCAGGCAGCCCTTCCTGGATTCAGCAAGAGAAGAGGGCGGTCTGCAGACAGCACCTGGATGTTAGCAGTATTCTGCTGTTGCCTTGGAGCTTGAAAACTCCTTGCCTTCTTCTCCAGTACCCTCCCACATGCTTCGAACAAGAAAATGCTGAGCTGTCATACAGAGACATTGCTTTTTGTAGTCAAGATTTTGATTTTGTGGAGAGAAATAGTTTAAAGCATTTTAGTGCTGCTCAAAATGGTGGTGGAGACCCCTTGGTTAGTTGCATTTGACAAGATTTTGGTGATAGGAATGGAGATATTTCCCTGTGTGACTTGCAGTCTTAAAATGGCAGCCTTGAGCTGCTGTACTGGGAAGCTGGGGCTTAACAGGCTTTCATCAGTGTCCAGTCTGTGTGGAATGCAAAGAAGTGGATGGTGGAAAGTCTGGAAAATAAACGAGATTTGATGAGATCTCCCAATATCTTTCAACCCTTTAAATTAAAAATATCACTGAAGTACTTTGGGTCTTGCTGGACTTTATGAGACATAGAAGTGGGAGGAGAACTGTGTTTCTTGGTGAATACTGCAGTTTCTTTTTCTGTTTCCCTGATGTTGGGTATCATTAAGATTGATGGGTTTGAAAACATATCTCATTCTCTGAGACACAGCTTGGCTGTTCTTAATGGCTCTATGCCTGTTGCCAAAAGAACCCCGGTTGTTTTCAGAGGCTCTGAAACTAGAGTGCTCTCATTTAAAAGGGCCACATATCTCATTTGCCTGTAAAAAAAGACTGTGTGAGAGCAGACTGATCTCTGAGGAAAGAATATAATTCCTGTTAGCCTGACGTAGCTGGTAGGGTACAGTTGCGTAGGAATGGGATACTGTGTTGTGACCTGCAAGTGTATGGGTGTTGCGGTTTTTTGACATTGGCTAAGTGCCAGGCACCCACGAAAAAATTATTCACTTATTTTCCTCTGCTATAGCTCAGCAGGGGAGGGGGAATTAAAACAAAAACTTCATGAGTTGAGATAAGGATTAGAGGAAATTAATTTTAAGGGCAAAACAGGCTCAAAACTTAAACAGTATAAAGAAAATTTATTATTAGCAGAATCAAAATAAAAAGGGTAATGAGGACAAAAATAAACCTTACGAACACCTTTCCTTCCTAGTCCCTCCCTCTTTCCCATCAACCGCGCAAGGAGACAAAACACGGAGTTTTGGTCAGTCTTTCACTTCTTAAAAATCTTTCTTCAGTACGCTTAAGGAAAAGAGTTTCTTTCCTCTGCTGTGCCGTGGGATCGTTCCCACGGGAGATAGTTCTCTGTGAACTTTTCCAGCGTGGCTTTAACTTTCACAAACAGCAGCCTGCCCTACCTCCTGTAATGTGAGTCCCTCCCACGGGCCAAGCAGTCTTCCCACAACTGCCCAGCATGGGTCATTTTAGTTCATGGGGTTTAGTCTTTTAAGGATGAGCTGTTCTAGTTTGGAAGCAAGGGTTCTCTATCTCTGGAAGCAAGGGTGCTCTCCCTCTTTCGAGTTCCTCACTAGATTACAGCTTTTTAGCATCCACTCGCTCCAGCGTGAGCACCGTTCCTCATGGGCTGCCAGTGGATCTCTGCACCCCCCCGTGCACCTCATGAATTACAGGGAAGCAGTTTGTTGTATTATAGTCCTCACCATGGCTTGCTTGGAGCACTTCTTCCAGTGCTTAGAGCACTTTTTCCCTCTCCTTCTTTTCACTGACCTCGATGCTGCCATGTTGGTTTTCCTCACATGTCCTCACTTTTCCTTTTCCTCTGACTTGAGAGAAAGTTGTTGTCCGTAGGTATTATTGTTCTCAAGTTCTATTGATTGAAAAGTTCTTACAGAGCTTCACTGCACTGAGAAGGTTGATTTTGTCTGGGCTCCATATCAGGGAATTGTTCGCCATGTTTTCCTCGCTGGCCACATGGTCTCTGCTGGCACTGCATGGGCGGCCCCAGCCACATGGTCCCGGCCTCAGGAGGGCCCTGGCCACGCAGTCCCAGCCTTGGGAAGGCCCCGGCCACGCGGTCCCGGTCTTGGGAAGGCCCCGGCTGCACAGTCCCAGCCTCAGGAGGCCCCCGGCCACACAGTCCCGGCTTCGGGAAAGCCCCAGCTGCGCGGCGCCCAGTGGCCCTTGATGGGATGGGCCCCTGCAACCCCCGCCAGGATGGGTCCCAGCAGTCACCTCATCACCCCTCAGGAGAAGAAAAGAGAACTTCCCACCGTTTTTCCTTTCCTAAATATGTCATCACAGAGGCGTTACCAACTTCTCTAACTGGGCTAGTAACCTGCCCATCGTGCCCATCATTTTAGTGATTGGCTCTGGGCCGGACACAGTAGAAACTTCAAGCGGCTTTTTCCTGCCCACTAAAACTAGGCTGTGTTAAACCAACACAATGGGGTGACCTGCAGTACTTTCAACTGTGTGTCTTTCTCTTGAAGTGCTTGAACTCTGTGTCCTTCTCGTTCCAGGTCTGGTGTGTCCTCTGGAGGTGTCAGTCAGTTCAGGGAGTATCCAGGTTGCTCGAGGCCAGACAGCAGTGTTGCCCTGCACCTTCACCACTAACGCTGCTCTCACTAACCTTAATGTCATCTGGATGGTCATTCCTCTTTCAAACGCCAACCAGCCTCAACAGGTAGGTCTTTTCTTACTGGAGCATGTATTTCCTTGGGGCTTTCCTGTTCTCCACCCTTTTCTGGATGTAGGCCCTCTACAATGCTGAGTCTATGGTTGTCCCAGAATTTCATTGTCCCTTCACTGCTGAACATGTCCTCTGGATCTTATATGAATCTGTTTTATTCAATGTTTTGTTAGCAGATGCACATTGTGTCCTTGGCTGGATGTGAAGCAGGGGCAAGTGTATGTGATGCTGTAGTGCTGCCCTGGACCTCTAGTGGTTTGTGTGTTCAAAAGAGCACAGGAGATACAATCCAGGTTTTGGTGCAGTGGATATGGAATTTGGTGGGCCTGGGAGCAGCTGCAGCCTTAAGCCTGTGAAATCTATGTAAAATATCCTCTAACACATAACCTCTCATAGAATCATTGCCCCTTTTACTTCCCTTATTTTTTCCCTCTGTTGCTTTTGCAAGTCCCATTCTTAAAAATATTAGCAAATGAGAGTATATAATTGTGGGCACAAGAATCATAACCTGAGATATACTGGCCTGTTCTTTGCCCATGTACTCTGACAACAGAAGAATGCCATTTCTCTGAAATACATCTGTCTTGGGCCATGCTGCCCTCACCACATTTTGTATTCAGTGTGAGAACCTGCACTGAAGAATACTTGCTCCTTAGGGACCCAGTCTGAGTACAGTCTGACTGGCAGAGGCTGTGCAGGTTCGAAGGTTGCATTGCCTGTCCAATTCAGCTCACCCCAAATATCTTCAGCAAGCAGTGTCAAATCATGGCAGGATCTTGCTGATGGAGACTCAAAATGATACCGTCCACTGGGCAGATGCTTTTCATCAAAGTACTCACTGACCTGCAGAGAGCCTCTGCTTCTGTACACTGATCCTGTCCAGACGGGTAATGACTATTATATGAATAGGCTGGTGTTGCCAATCCAGCTGTGCCAGAAGATTTGGGTATCTTTCTGGTCTGCTACCTCTGTGAACATTTTCATTGACATAAAATGGGCTACAGAGTGTGTTCCTCTTTTGGAAAAAACACCTGTGCTAGGATGTATATCGAGGTTTGATTATTCAGAGATCCTTTAGTAACTGGTCCTTTCGGCTTTGTAAGCCCATGTTTTGCTTGCTGTTCTTCCTCCTTGCTCAGCTTCTGCAGAGTGTTGTTTGAGCCTTCCTTTCTTTTCCAGGTTATTCTCTACCAAGGGGGTCAGATCTTTGGTGGTGCACCCCAGTTCTATGGGCGAGTGGGGTTTGCTGTGACAATGCCAACCACCAGTGCCTCCATCTTCATCAACAACACTCAGCTATCGGATACTGGCACATACCAGTGTTTGGTCAACAATCTTCCCGACCGAGGCATCAGGAATATTGGAGTCATTGGACTTACTGTCTTGGGTGTGTTTATTGGTATTATGGGGGAGAGGGGGGAACAGGGACAAGAGGATCTCTGTGCATGATAGTGCATCATTAGCAATATAGTACTGTGTTTGCATTTGAGCCCACAGACATCCTGTGGTGAGGAATGGGCTGCCTTGTGAGTACTGTGGGAGTTTCTAGGGCACATAGACTTCATATGCAGGCAGCATATAATGAAGCTGTAAAATATGGTGGAGAGAAAGTTTTTGTGCTGGTACTGTGATGTGGAGTTGCAAAGAAGCAGGAATAAAGTACGAGGGCATCCTGGAGGGCTGAAGGGAGAGTAAGGGGTTTGGTGCATAGCAACAGAGGAGAGAATGACTTTACATTTTTGCTTCTTTTCCATGAAAGCAATTAGTTCTGGATGCTTCCATTGATGCTAAATACTCCAGAGTGCATGCCATTATAGGGATATGAAAGCAAAACCCAATCACAGTAAATTTTGTCTGCAGCTCTGTTAACTTTCACCATCCTTGATGTCTCAAACACAGAAATATTCACCTTTTTCTCAAGGGAGGGATTCAAGGAGAACTGGGTCCTGTGCAAATCAGGAGTAGTCTGTAACCTTGATGGGCTGGTGGGTCAGGAATCTTTGTGTGAATTGTCACCCCCCAAACCACAATGAGTTCTTGTCTGCTGCCTCAGTCTTGTCCCCTTGACAGCTCATGCCACTCTCCTTGCTTTTCCCAGCAGCCCATGTCTAGAGTGAGCCTACACTCCACTGTTTGGTCACATTTCCTGATTTGCTATCACCTTCCCCTCTTCTCTCGCAGTTCCTCCTTCTGTCCCGCTTTGCAGAATCCAGGGGTCCCTGGACGTGGGCAGCGATATCACACTGACCTGCAGCTCAGAAGAAGGCATACCCCGGCCAACATACCTCTGGGAGAAACTGGACAATGTCCCCAGGTTGCCCCCAACTGCCACACAAGGTGCTCATTTTGTTGATTATCCTCTTACTTCCCAAGTGGCAGCCTGAGCTTTCCCTTGTCTGAGCTGCCAGAGGTGGCATGGCTCATTGAGCGTCTGCCATCATTTGCATGGTCCCTTTACTGGAACGAAGATTCCTAAAGCCCATGGTGGACTGGATACCCTCCAGAGGCCACTTAAATTTTCATAGGTTTTTTTGGTACAGAAACATGTTCCCTATTGAAAAACAAGGATTGGGTTGAATGGAAGAGAGAGAAAGTGGTTGCTAGATCCTGGCATGTGGCTGGAAATTTCATCTGCCAACTCACCTGCATTTTACACCAAATGAAAGGCTTATAGAATGGAAACAGGGAAAAGAGAGGCAGAATCACATTAGGAAAATACTGCCAGCTTCTCACACTGATGCCACTGTTCTCCAATAAATTACTGCCAGAGCTGCTTTTCAGATGTGTGTAGAAGCCCAGCTCTGATCAAACTGGTGCTTCCCAGCCTCAAGCCCCACCCATAAGTTTTCTTAGCCTAGGTGTCCTGAGCAAATCCTCATAGCTGTACTTTTGCCCTTTATGTTGCTGTATTTTAAGAATATGCCAGCTTTCAGTTTCATATAATTCAGGAATGAGGAATATTGGCAGAGCAGAAGATGGAGAGCCAAGGGATATGAGAGTAGGGGTTCTGCAGTTAATTTAACAAGTAGATCTGGTATAGGTAATTTCGCATCTCTTTCTTCCCTGCTCTCACACAATACTGAGAGTCCTAAGCTTTCATCTGCAGAAATTCCTCTATAAGAAGAAAAAGAAACATCTAGTGTAAGCTCCTTAAGACCTAATCTTGTCTCTGTGTGTGTATGTGCATGCACAATGCTTCCATCTCAAGGTTATTTCCTAATTTATTTCTCTCTTAATAGTCTCACACCAAAGTTCTCTATTTGCTGGCTTTGCCTTTTCATGGTTTTCCTCAAGCGGGGGAGGGATTTAAATCCATCTTTTCTCTCTGACTAGACCAAGTCCAGGGCACTGTCACTCTCCGAAATATCAGCACTGTGTCCTCAGGTCTTTACCAATGTGTGGCTTCAAATGCCATTGGAACCAGCACTTGCCTTCTGGACCTGCAAGTCATTGCACGTAAGTATTTTGCCAGGGGAGGCTTGACCACCTGCTTCTGTCTTGTGACAGCAAATGTGGTTACACACCTTACTGTGAGCCATCACGTGCCTCTCTATCAGAAGATAATAGTGCCCTGGAATGGGAACATTGCCTTTCTCCCTGCCCAAGCTTCATGTGCTTATAGATGGCCACAGCCCATCCCTGATTTCTTCTCCATGCTCTGTTCAATCATCTCCACAGCTCACCCACGGAGTATCGGCCTGATTGCAGGAGCGGTGGCCACAGGTGCCGTTGTACTTGTTGTTTGTATTGTGTTGGTGGCTGTAGCACTGTTCTACTGGAAAAATAAACACAAAGAAGAAGAGGAGGAGGAAATTCCCAATGAGATAAGGTAAGGGTCAGCGAAAGCTGATAGTGGGGGACCTCCGAGCAAAAGCTGTGGCTGACAGGAGTGGAATTGGAAACCTTATTTTTGTTAATCCTGGGTGTGTTCCCTGGGGTCAGGGGAAGATGTCCATATATGTCCAGAAAATTGAGAAAATGAAGAATGGTAACAACAGATTTTGTTTTCAGTATTGCCTTTAAAGAGAGATTTTTCATTTGGCTTCATAGAATCACAGAACAGCTTGGGTTGGAAGGGCCTTAAAAGATCATCTAATTCCAACCCCTCTGCCAGCAAGAGGGATGGGACTTCGTGTTGTTATCTCTGTAGAAGAGTGATGTGGTGGGAATTCTGACCCATAATGCCAGACAGTGATAGCTGAAAAGCTCTGGAGATACAGCTGTGATATTCTCTGTTGTTACAGTCACAGGGTTTCCCTCTGGCAGCCTTCTGCAGGTCCCTTGAGGATCAGCTGCACTGATTGTACAGTCATACTGACTGCCTGTGAAGTACCAGTGGCTGTGACTGTGACTTTCTGGGTAGACACATGAGCATGGGTCATTTGCCTCAGTGGTAGGCACATGGAGCACACAGGTGGGTGCTGCAAAGATGGATGAGCAAACAGGCCAGGGAGCAATGCTGATTCACCTTCTCCTTGAATCTCCTTGTCCTTCTCCTTGAATCAATGGTGTTGACCCCAGCATGGTGGTTGGGGGTGAGGGTGTTGGACAAGTGGGCCAGCATCCTCCATATGCCCTCACACCTTCTCCTTCCCAGGGAGGATGACCTGCCACCCAAATGCTCCTCTGCCGCAAAGACGTTCCACGCTGATGCATCCTCATCAGAGAACGACACCCTCACCTCCTCCAACACCTACAACAGCCGCTACTGGAACGACCCCAAAGCCAACCACGCCACAGACTCCTTCACCCGCTTCAGCAACAGCAACGATGCTCACCAGCCCCCCTTCTCCCGCTCAGGGAGCACGAGTGCCCGCCCCGTCTATGCCAACGGCGGCCACCCATCCCCGGCTCCCCCTAAGACACTGGTGGTGACGGCCAGCACGGCGCCGTCGCCTCAGGAGGTGATCCGGAGCAATGGTTCCGTCAGCAGGAAGCCACGGCTGCCGCACACCCGTTCCTATGCAGTCAGCCAGGCCACGCTGGAGCGGATCGGGGCTGTCCCCGTCATGGTGCCCGCCCAGAGCCGGGCTGGCTCCCTGGTGTAGGACCGTGTCGGCGGCTGAGAGCTGAGCAAGGGGCCTCTTATCCCTGGTGGGGTGAAGAGACCCACCCTACTCCTTCCTGAAAGGCAGCGAGGTGGCGGGGTGTCACACACTTACGTCTCCTCCTGCCCTTCCCTCTCGAGGCTGCTGCCAGCTAGTGGGACAGCCCTGTCTGAGCCGCTTTTCCCCCAGCTGCTGGAGCTCCTCGCGCCGATGGACGCCACAGATGTGCCAAGGCCAGACCAGCAGGGAGGTTGGGACATGCTCCTGGGCTGCTGGGCCCCAGCTGGGACATGCACTCGGGCCTGACCCTGGGGGGAAATTTTGCTTTTATTTCCTGTTGGTTTTGTTGGGGACTGATTCCATCCATTTGGGTCTTTCAGGGAGGTTCGGGAGATATATATATATATATTATTTTTTTTCCATTGTTGTTGCTGTTTTGTTTCCAAGAGGACGACGGCCTGTGTTGGGGCAGGGAAGGCTGAGCAGCCCCAGCTTCCCATGGCCTTGGTTCCACTGCTGGATTAGGGAGTACTGTGCACTGGGGCCAGGTGTGAGGAGGCATGGGACAGGCTGGAGGGGCAAGATGAAGGCAGGCACAGCCACCAGCCCAGCCAAGGGGATGGCTGGGTGAGGGTGCAGACTGGGGAGCATTTGTGTTTATTTTTTGCAGTTCTTCCTCCCACCTCAGCACACAGAGACACACACAGGCACTCACACACAGACACATGCAGGTCCTCAGACTGGGTGTTTCTCCTGCACTAGGTTGGAGTGCTACCAGAGCCCTATTTATAGCTGTGGAGGATGCAGCCGTCTGAGCATCTTTCCCTCAGACACTTGGTGCAGGGTGAGGCTGCATTGCTGCTCCTGCTGCTGCTACTTCTGCTGCTGCTCTAGGGCTTACAACTCTTTTTTTTCTTTTCTTGGGGTGTTGCCGGGGTTATTCAGGAGGCAGAGAGGAGCTGGACGGTGTAGGAGAGCACCAGGCAGGTTCATGAGGCATCTGTTGCCCCTGGGCTGCTCTGGTTTAGGGCAAGTGACTTCAAACCCCAAAATTTTGATGTTTGCATGGTGGGTTTTATTCATCAGGATTTGCAGGGCTTGGCAGCATGGCAGGGAACACATTGTGCTTGGAGCCTTCACAGAGAGGCATCAGAGTTTTCATTCCCACTCTCCCACATGCACAGACATGTTGGCAGGATTTGTTTCCTGCTTTAGGAAGCCAACACACTCTCTCTCTGCCTCCCCCACTTCCCTCAGTGTCCCAGGACTGGGTACTGGTGGCATCTGCCAGTGGCCCTGCCATCTCCTTGCAGCCTGGCAGGTGGTTGTGGCTGGCACCTCTACTTTTTTCTAATGCAACTAAGTAGCCTTAATCAAAACCAAGAGTTGAAACCTCTGAAGGAACCTGATGCCATTTGGAGGGCTGGACAGAGGGCTGGACAGAGGGCTGGGATTTCCCCTCCTAGAGAGCACTGGTTCAAAGAGGCCACACCTGGATAGGTGTCTTGGCCCTCCTGCATAACACTAACCCTTGCACGGGCAAAGGCAGTGATCACCTCAAAAAGCACCAGAGCCCTCCCAGGTCTGCTCTTAGAAAAGCAGCGTGGGGAGTCACAGGTGACTTCCCATAGTTCTCACATTGGAAAAACGGTCTGTTTAAGCCAACAGACTTGGCCTCATCCCCACTTTCCTTGTTCTGGCACGGCTTTACTTTCCCTAGCAGTGCACAAACCTTGGGCAGGGCCTTCTACCTGAGCAGTACAAATGCAAACACAGACTCTGAGGAAGAGGAGGGAGAGGTGAGGGCTGGGTTCCCACATAGACACACTGGCTTTTTGGGAGACTGGGAGCTCCCAAGCAGCACTAGGTTTGAAGCTTGGCTGAGATTTTGTGCCTTCTTTTCTTAAAATAAAAACAAAACAAACCAAAAAAAAAAAAAAAAAAAAAGAAAAAGGAAAGAAAAAGGAGATAAAAAATCCAACTTCCCTTCCTTCCCCTTCTACACAACTGCATCCAGAATACGTGCAAACCCCCCTGGTGGTGCAGGCAGGAGGTTGCTCTGTGTGTGCTCACATTTCACTGGAGCAGTCCTCTTTCCTGCCTGTCTGCTCACTTTGCTGCCGAGTGGTAGGATTGATGGGGGAAGAAGAGTGGCTTTAGAAACCCTGATGTGGGAAGAAAAAAAAAAAACAATCAAAGAAAAGCCCAGACACATTCTCTCTGCTTTTGTAACAACCCCTGTGTGACATTTACAGGAACACTGCCCTCAGCAGGTGCCCTCCTCTACTGGGAAAGCTCTTCTGGTTCCTACCCTCCATAAGACTGTTTGCTCCTCTTTCTTTGTTCTTTCTAATTGTAAAAAATTCAATAAAATTTTATTCATATAAAAAAAGGACTTCTGCCTGCCTGCTGCTGCTTTTTTCTTCCTCCTACCTAATTCTGTAACTACAATGACTTTGGCCATTAATACTTATCCTTGATGTGACTGGCAGTGAGCAGCGACCACGCAACCAAGAGCTGAATGTTATTAGGTGAGCCTGTTTGGTAGTGAGCTCTGGTACTAGAGCCTTGTTTTTCTCATTCATAATAGTCTGACATATTGCCCATGAACGTACAATTTCCCAGGCTTGCAAGGTCACTACTTCTCTAGATAAAGGTGAGTTTTATTTTCTGTCTTTTGGCAGGGGAGACCCTATGCTGCTTTGAGTGATGTGGGAAAATGTTTTTTATAATTGCCTAATTTTGCTCATCTCATGCATTTGTTTTCCAATCAAAAACATGGCATGTTTATCCCAGATTCAAAGTCTAAGGCAGTCACCGACTTTTTTTGGCATTTGAATAAGTTTGATGGGGGAAACTGTCAGGAATTGAACAGAAGTGCTGATCCCCATCGACAGAGCATGTGAGGTTTCAGTGTCTGAGCACTCACACAGGGCATAAGGGGACTGGAAAGCATACACTTCTTAGTCTGTATCAACAGCTGCTACCAGAAGGTTATTATTAGTTAGGGCAACCTGATGTTTTGCCAAGGATTTTGCATTTTTCTCTCCATGTTTCATTTTCCCTGCTTCTTCTCTAAAATCCCCCACATATTCTGAGAGTGATTATTAAACCCAGAAACCTACAGATCCAACAGCAGTGGTAATTCAGCCCTGCTGCACATGCATCACAATCTCATTCCTGGGTATTTTTCAAAACCTACTTCCAAATACTCTTGTAAATGTGTTTTCAGCTATAGACCTTACTGTAAATAAGACAGCTGCATTGCCATTTTCAGGAAGTTGTCATAGGAGTCTTAATGTTTCCATTTATCATCTTTTGATTGTGCAATCTTGATGTGACATTAATAGCATCTTTACATTTTATTCCCATGATAGCCCTGTCAGTATTCTGCTATACTATCCATCCCTTGCCACTGTTTTTCTCCTTACATCATCCTTCTGCACGTCTTGTTGATCCACAGCAGAATTTCCTAGCATGCAGGATAGTTTACTAGGTTTGTGCAGCACCTGAAATGCTGGAGTTTTAACCTGTAAATTGTACCTGGTAAGGCATTGCTGCAACACAAATATCTAAAAAAATAATACAAGTTAGATAACTTGGTAGTGCTCCAGATTTTTAATTTATCACTAAAAATCAAACAGAAGTTCATGCCATTGCAGCAGCAAGGGAAAGTCACGATTGAAGTGACTGAGTTTGCTGATGGCATTCAGCCCCAGATGTGCCATAGGGATTGTCCACCACATGCCATGGATTTTACTTTAAATGTTGGTACCTATGGCTGTGTCACCTTCCACCAAAGAATATTGGAGGGGAACTTGTTCTAAAACAAGGATTAACTGTACATTTGAGTGCTGAGTCAGAAATAACCACGAGAGGATGCTTCACACATCAGAAGTGGCCATCTTTTTAGAGGTTGGTGTAGATGAGAGCTCAGTTAAAAATATTTTGAAAAACTGGTCTGTAGACTGCCAGAAGTTTTTTTTGACTTATGCAGCTTTTGGACTCATATCTGCTGATTCATCTGAACTAAAAAAAAAAATTAAAATTACTCAGATGCATTCACTTCAACACAAGCCGGAACAGAGATGAGCTTCCAGCGGAAACCAGTCTAACAGATGGTATCCTGCCTGCTTTCTCCATGAGGATGGGGGATGCTCAGGAGATCAGTCTTCCTTACATCATGGTTTAGGCCCTTGTACTAGTTTGAAAGCAAACCAGTGAAGACTCGAAGTCAGAACTACAATTTGATAGGAAAATTAAAAATAAATGCAGTAGTACAGAAACACTGACAGAGTCAGGATACAACCTGACACCCTGTCGGGCAGGGTGGTGGTAGCAGTCTGATTAGATGGTGGCTGCAGTCCTCCTGAAGTGAGAGATGTGGTCCTGTTGAAGCAGTGATCCTGTAGAAGGGTCTGGTCTTCCTCTGAAGGTCCAGTGGTGGCTGTGTAGCTCCTGTCCTCCTTACCAGTTGGTAAGGGCTGACTGTGGTGTTCCAAACCTCAGATTATATCCAGGTAGAAATGCTTGGTTCCTCCCCCTGGGCGGAGCATCTCACAATGGGATGATGCAATTCTGTGAGTCACGCAGTGATGCTGGATGGCCCATTAACAGAAGATATCCCTCCGGAGAGGGTTATCAGGGATGTGTCATGGAAGAGATAAGGAGCACTGCCCCACCTGGTTTTAACAGAGGGTGATAGAATACATACTTCTGGTTGTATCTTACATTGTAACCTAAGACAGGCCTCATGAAGAGGACATAAAATCAGGGTTGCCTCAGATGACACCCAGGAGGTAACTGGGTGATCGATAGTACTGGGCAGAGGAAATCAAACAATTATTTTTTATATTGGAGGAATGTTCATGGGAATCATGTTTCATCAAGTAAGCTTTTGCAGGTTACTGGGTTTTTCTTGAAGGCAACATTTTGCATCCCAGCCTCATTTCCTTCAGGCATGCAAGTGCCTTTCTCTATCTGCACTCTAACCCAGATCTTCCCAGCCATGGCACCATGGTTTGTGAGCAGGTGGATGAGTCTGTGCATGTGTCTGCCAGCACCAGATGAACCCAAAATGGTTCAGCAGATCCTTTTATGATGGTCTTGAACATTTCTAGCACAGGAAAAACTGAGGAAATACATGCCTTTCAGAAGTTCACTTCTGAGCAAATCCAACACGTGCTCACGTTAACTCCTGGCCTCTGTTTAACAGAAGCCTGGAGCAGAGCTATTTCAGGTATCTTGATGACTTGAGTCGCCCTTCCTTCTGTGCTTTTTCCAAGTGCTGCTGGCCATCCTGCCTGCAGCTTGTTTTCCTGATGCCAGCAAAGCAGTATTCCCCCACTGCACCCTTGTTACATGTCTGCTCTTGCCATGAGAAAGGCAAAATGTGCTGGTGAGGATCAGGAATATGGGTGTTGAGAAAGGGAGTGCAATGTCACTGAGCTCTCTGAGGTATGCATCTTCTTGGCTGGGGAGTAGGTGGACATCAGGGACAAAGCAAGCCTTAAAGCAGGAGAGTGAAAGGTTGTGGCTCTTTTTGTCACACTGCTTTCTTCCACGTCTGCCTCTGTGGATTGTATGTGCCTGGAGGATGTTACTGAGAATTACCTGGTCTGTGACCTCCTAAGCAAGGGAGGGCACATGCAAGGCAATTCCTGAGCCTTGGCACTAGCTCAGAGCTCTTGCTGGCTGGTGGACAGCACAGAAAAAAGATTTTCTTAGGTCACCTACACAGCCATGGAGGGGGAGTGGGACATAATATGTGGCAAGAGCTTTTGGCATGTGAAGGCTGTTTTTTAGGGAGGAGAAACTTGATAGTCTTGGGACATTCCGACTCTAGGGCTCTGGCATATTTTCTTTGATGTGTTTCCATGGACAATGACAGCTAAAAAAGCACTTTTCCTTTCCCTGTGGTAGAGAGCACTGCTGATGTGCAGGAATGGGGCAGTGCACATGGCTAAGGAGGCTAAGGATCAGACTCTTTCCTAAGCCTTCTAATGCCATTTTCTGCTTGTTGTTTGTTCCTGATTTCCTCCTTCCTCCCATTTCCTCTGTAACATGTTTGAATGAGAAAGTGGGTTGGCAGGAAGTTTAATCTATCCATGTAAAAACAAGCAAAAAACCCCCAACGCCACAGAACAAATAGCAGTAGAGAAGAGAGATTAAGACACAGCTTGCATGGCTGGCTGGCAAGGGATTCTTTAGCACTGGATGTAGCCTGGGTCAGGTCCTGGATTTGGACTTATTGAATCACACTAGGGAAGGGATGATGACTTAACTTCCAGTTGATATGCTTTAATGGGAAAACTGATGGGGTGCATGCTCCAAGAGAAACCTTGGCTAAGGGACCTGATACAGTAAAGCCCAGAGGTTCTGTAGTTTCTTGCTTGTATCTAAACTCACTGTGTTTGGTACAGTCTGCCTTCCTGGATACTATCAATATCTGCAGAATTTCTTTCAGGTAGCTTTTTCTTGAATGCTCACAAGACCCTTTGGCAAGCAATCACCAGGTTGTTGTCCATGTGGACATTTCAGACAGGGAAAAGGTGTGTGATTTGGGTTGCAGCAGCACTCTTTAGGTTGTGGCAGTTTCTAAGGTTACACAATAGCCTAGAGACTTTTTTTTAGTGCTTGGCATCACTGGTACAGCCTTTCAATTTGGGATCCTCTCCCCCTTCTTAGACTGAGTCTTGTGGCAAAGGCACATTTAGCCCTGTGCTCCACACGAAGGACCAAAGGCAGCAGGGGCTAGAATTAGCGCCATAGAAAAGCCAGTGTGACTTTAGACTCTCGAAATTAAGATTATTAGGGATATGAATTATTTCAGAAATACACCATGGACAGAAAGTGCTTCTTTCTTTTGGCTGTGGTTTACTGCTGGGATTAATATGTACAAAATCAAAGATTAACTTTTGGTGACACAAACAACAGAAACAGGGGATCAAGCACACAGATCTCCCACCAGCTCCCTCCAGGGTGCACTTCCTCAATGGCTGCAGACTGCAGTCTGTTCCTGCTGGCTGCGAGCACGATCTCCATAGTTTTGTTTGCTCATCTTCCTTGTGTGTGAACGCGTCCTCCACATGCTCATCCATGCTCAGGGACACCGAAAGAGGCTGAAAAGCACGACAGTAAAGGGTGTGAACGCCCCATGCTTTTGCTCAGCCCAGTCACCCAGAGCTCACATCCCGTTTGTTTTCCGGGATACCCTGTTGCATATCTCCCAAATCGCGTGGCTTTCGCCGCTCCTCCCGTCATTCCACCAGTTGCACACTGGCCAGGGAAAGTTGGTTACTTCTGGGAAAGCAGGCGGGGAGCTTTGGGGCTGTTGTCCGCAGAGCGGCTGCACATTGTCATTCCTCGCTGCCGCCAGATTTGGGTCACAAAGATCGCCTTTTTTGGTGGCTCTACGGTGACATCCTCCGGAGGGATGAAGAACTACAGTGACTCCCGTTCACCTGCTCAGTTTGCCTGCGGGGCTGCATCTCCTTACGAGCTCCGAAGGTGGCTTTTCCCCCTTGTGATCCTGCAAAGAATGAAGTGCTCTGCCCCTTGAATATGAGCACCTCTTCCTTCCTTCTCCTGCGATTGTCACTTAGGATCTGCTCTCATTAGTGTGGTATCTGCTATGCTGTGGTGAAGAGGCTTGAGTACTTTGTGTCCCAGGAGCAAATGCTCTTCACCACAGCCTGCTTTTAGCTTCCCAGCTCCCGCTCTTGCTATGATGGTCTGTGGTTCAAAGGCAAAGGGAATGGGCTGGTACATGGGCAATGCTAGGGAACAAATGGGACATAAATAATGTAAAGAGGTGCTTCCCCCGTATTTAACTGTATCCACCAGTGCAACTGGCTTCTTACGGTCTCACAACTGACTTAAATTTGTCCTGCTGCCCTGCTGAGGCTGAGAGGAGCTGCCTGGCTGAGTTTTTTAGGTCCTCCACACTGGAGGAATGCTTCAGAGCTTAGGAGAGCACCCAGTGGAAGAAACACTGCAAACTAACTCTTATGTGCCTGCCAGCCAGCTCTGGGGATTCAAGGATTTACCGACCTTGTGAAACCAGCAACCATATCCATGCTCATTAATGGGCCCAGATTAGTTGCAACATCAAGGACATACAGAGTTCGGGGTCAGATATGTGAACAAAGTACTTGCTCATGCAAATCTGGTGAGGCTTTGGTTCAGAAGGCAAGGTGATTACATGCAAACCTCCCAAGTTTGATTTTCTTTTCAGCTATATGTTGATGGAAAGAAGGAAACATGACCCTAATAGATTTTGGATGTGACTAAGACTCCAAAGGTTTTCACTTTACAAAGAGCCACCTCCAGCCCCAGGCAGTGGACTCCTGGGATATTAGAAATCAGAACTTGGTTCCAGATCTGTGTTTACTAAAGATGGTGTATGAAATGGTCCAAACCACAGTTGAAAGTTCATCTACTCAACAAATATTGTTTTCCTTGAAACACAGCTCATAATCAGGATTTCCATGTCATGCCCTCATTTCTATTCTTGTCAGTCAAATCAAGAACATTCAGCCCATGGGGATCTTCTGGTAGCCTTTCAGCCGAGTTTTATTATAAACATTGTGCCCCCATCTGTCCCCAGCACACGCCAGACCCACAGGATGTCTAACCTTTCCTTCAAGTGACATGAAGTTCCTTGTCCACTGGCAGGGAGGGAGCTGCAGCTCCTGATGGCTCTGTCATATTTCTAAACACGGAGTTCAAGGTCTGCATTAAAATCGATCAAATCAGTCTCTGCCAGTTTTAAGCTGTTTTTGTTGACCACAAAGGATTCTTGGACTGTAGATTCATGTTTCCTTCTCTTTTCCAAAGGTTTTTGGAAGTTATCGGTGACTGTCTGTCTTGTAGATGTAACGGCCATGCATCTTTGCCTCGTATTTCAGTTCTCCTAAGCTGAAGTCTCAGCATTAGACTTGTGTTATTCAGAGCAAATCATTGCTTGTTAGAGTGAAGCACAGAGGAAAGGGAATAGCCCTCACAAAAATGCAACTGCTACACAAGGTATTAGTGGGAGAGAACAGTTGCTAAGTTGTTTAAAACATGGTCACTATGATTCTTCCCAACCTATTAATTTCTTTCATGTCCTTTTCATTGTTCATTTAAAGCTTCTGGTGGTGTTTCTGCTGCTAAACTGTACTTACTAAGCAAGAAGAGTATTCCTTTCATACTAACAGGTTACCTTCAACACTCACTACTGTCAGTGCTACTGAAGTCAATGCTATTCCACTGGGAATCGCTCCACTCCTACATTTCCTCCTGTCTTCATCAACAAGAAGATCAGGGACAAAATGAAATTGTTGCATGACTTAGAGAAGTAAAGAGAAACCTCTGTTACCTTGTCCCCACCTGAGAGTGGCGCACAATGGAATGGAGCTGTTAAACTGATTGAGTTAACTTGGGGCAAAGCCTGGTGTGTGTGTGAGTGTGCGTTTGGGGCTGAGAGCAGGGTAGGTCACGTTAGGGGAAGTGAATGAAGGCAGCATTAAGTTAACTTGCAGCAAAGGTATTCACCCACAGTAGCACCACAGTTTATGGAATAGTGGTTTGCAGGCCAGATGGTATTGAAGCCATAAAACACCTTCATATAGTTAAGCCAAGTTATATTCACCAGCCAGTCAAATCTCAGCCACTAGGGAGTTAAATTCAAGGTCCCTTTTGAGCTTAAATATAACTGTTCTTTAAATAATTCTTTACTTTGTAGGTGTGTGATTTATATCCTTTAAGGGAAGGAAATTACTCAAGCGGATAGAAAAAATAGTACACTAAATGAAGACAAATACATTGGATGCCCGTGATCCAGCACACGTGCTGCTGGGGTTCTAGTCACATCTGGGTTTCACTCTCAGCTTGCCTTTGACTTGCTGCATTACCTGAGGTAAGTAGGAATGCAGACACCCACCCTGGGGGGCACAGCTGGGTGCCTGGAGTGCATGTCAGAGACAGACCTGGTGGTTAATCCGAACGTAGGAGCCTGAGAGTGAAAATATTAGCTCTAGTCTAGGAGACTTTTGTTCCCCACCTGGAAAATGGATATAATCATAAAGAGTGGGCTTGAGAACGACTTCTAAAAAAACCCCATATAATCTACACACACATGCACGTGTGCATGTGCACACACAACCCTCCCCAAGGTCTGACCTAAGAGGTTCAACTATATTTAATCCCCTGCTGAAAGATGGTTAGCTTGCTCTTAAAGATCTCTGCTCAGACAGTCCACAGTCTTACTAGGCACAAGGATAAAAGGGAATGCTTCCAACATTGGTTTTGACTGACTGCCTCATAAGAGTTTTATATTTGAATGATAATCTACATATTTCCTCATATTGCCAGCTCCGAGTTAACTTTGCCAGATGCTGCAGAGAGGGTATGTTAGAAATACACAGAAGTCTGTACTCCTCATTAATTTGTGCTCAGAGACTAGGATTTTCCTTAATCCTAACCTATATTTTCAAGGAACTGCCTAGTTCATTCACCTCCTCTGTTGGCATTGCAGGTCTCCAAAGTAGGAGACTGGCCACATTCAAGTTTGCTCTTAGGAGATGCAGGAAGGGATTAAATTCAGTTGTAGTAATTTTTGCAAATCTGGTGGCTTCATCCAGTGGACAGGAAAGCCATGGGGGGCTGGTTTTCTTTAGGACCAGGTCCCAGGGGGTGCTCCCTAAACCCAGGAGAGCTGTGTATTATCTCCACAGGCAGGACTGTGGTTAGAGTACAGCTGGCCAGTGGTCTTATCACTCCCAGGTATGGCTGGAAGCTCTGGGCTCCCAGTTGACCCCAGAGCCCTCCTCAAGCCTGAATGGAAAGACAAACCTGCTTTGCTAATTGGAGAAAAAGAGGGAGCTATGAGTTTCATGTTTCATGGGTGCTCCTTGTAGAAAATAGAGAGCCTTGATTGCCACATTGCTTGACCTTGAAAGAGTGACCATCCAGTGGTTTTGGGGACCAGAAGGTGGGTTTTTAGACTTGCCTTGCTGATAGAAGGAGCACTGCTGCTCTTTGGAGCGGCACAAAACCCAGTCTTCTTTGTGAACTGGTGTCAGGACTTTATCAGTGCTGCACTGGTGGTTCAGCTTTCTTTCAGGATACCAGGTAGAAGCATCAGCTCTGTTGCCTGGGCTACTGCAGCACTAAGAGCTTCCCAGCATGTTGGCTACTTGCAGTCATGGAGTGTGCTCAGGGCGAGCTGGTGAAAACAGCTGCTGAGAGCCTTCACAGTGAATACTGTTCCCTTGCACAGTGACAGCCACAGCACAGACAGGGGCAGCTGTGTCTTTCTCAGTGCTGTCCCTCCTCATATGCTGCATTCCCAAGACAGCTGGCTTTTCAAGCCAAGTCCCAAAGGCACAGTGTCCTACTCCCTCAGCCTCCTGCTCCCAGACCTAGGCCTTTCTGGTTTTCTCCATCTCTTCCCCTCTTCCATCCCTTTATCCTCTCTCAGTGTTTACCTCACAGAGGATTTTTGTTCCCCACCTCAGTTTTGCCTCTGCTGGTGCTGACCAGTGTGTTCCCTCTCTGTGAAGTCTGTTCCTTCTCTTCTGATCCTTCCTTCTCTTCCCTATCCCCTACCATCTTTAGTCCTGTCCTCTCTAGTCCATGTGGCTGAAGCCTCTTGTTCAGTTTCCTTTTCCTCACTCTGGCATTCAAATCTGTGGCCTTTACCTCACCTATCCTCCCTCTGTTCACCCATCTTCTGTCTCCTACCAATTACCTCCATCTCTCTCAATTTTCCCAGTTGTGTGGTGAGGTCCAATTAGCTGCAGTGGGAGTCCCTGAAGGAACTCAGGTTATGGCTGGCAAGTTGTAAAGATGGCGAGCTCAGTGATTTCACCAGCACCCAACTACTTTGTTTTACCATCTCTTCAGAGGACAACTTAGTCTTGTCCATACCTCTGTAATCCAAGGGTGATGGCAGCACGCCTCAACATGGTGCCTGTGTAATAGGCTTATCTCTTGGGCTTTGCCCTGCCTCCAAGGTGCAGAGCTTCTGTGTGAATCACAGCATCACAGAATGATTTGCATTGAAAGGAACCTTAAAGATCATCTTGTTCCAACTTCCCTACCTGCAGCAGGGACACCTTCCACTAAACCAGGTTGCTCAGAGCCCTATCCAGCCTGGCCTTGAACACTTCCAAGGGTAGCCACAACTTCTCTGGGCAATCTGTTTTAGTGTCTCACCTCACTCACAGTGAAGAATTTCTTCCTAATATACAATCTAATTCTACCCTTTTTCCGTTTAAAGCCATTCCCCGTTGTCCTATCATGCCATTGTAAGAAGACCCTCTCCATCGTACTTGTAGAGCCCCTTTAGGGACTGGAAGGTTGCTATAAGATCTCGCTGGAGCTTTCTCTTCTCCAGGCTGAACAGCCCCAATTCTTTCAGCCTGCCTTCATAGGAGAGGTGTTCCAGCCCTCTGATCTTCTCTGTGGCCCTCCCTGGACTTGCTCCAACAGGTCCACATCCTTCCTATGCTGGGGGCCCCAGAGTTGGGCACAGTACTCCAGGTGGGGGGTCTCGCAACAACAGAGGGGCAGAATCACATCTCTTGACCAAATGCTGATAGCAGCCCCTGAAGTCCCGAATGATGAGATCTACATCCAAATCCACCGCCTCTCTAGAGGGATGTACATGAGATATAAATAGCCTTCATGTCACCTGCAAATCACCAAGGACAGTAAATAAAAGGAGTAATGAAAGCAGCCAGCCTTGTTCCTGACCTCCCCTAAGGCTTATCAGGGAGGCCAGATAGGATGTGGAGACCAGTTGGCCTTGTGAGCTGCTACAGGTTGTTGTTGAAAGACAAGGAGTGAGCTTCACTGGGCAGGAGCCAGTGTTTGGAAGAAGCTCTCCGTGATACTATATGGACAGGCTATACTATGTGGTTACCTAGTGGACAGAGAGCTCTGGTCTCCGGCGCTGCCAAGGCAGCAGCTTCAACTATCAACCCATATCTTTTGTGCCAGGTATCAAAACCAGAGTTTGATGTTCAGATGCCAGATGGAGTTTTGAGGGGGGGGGGGGGGGGGGGGGCGGGAAATCTTTGGACAGAAAATAAATCTCAGTGACGGGGAATAAATGGAGGGCACCGAGTTGTCACTTTTAATAGACCGTGAAAATGACGATTTCTCTCGGGGTCACCTCTGCAGCCCCTCGGTTCCCCTGGTCTGGCCGCTGTGACCCCCGAAGCTGAGAGGATCCCGCCCAGCGCAGGGGCCGCAGCCCGGTCCCGTCAGGTCCGAGCCGCCGGGGTCCCGCAGAGCGCAGGGGCCGCAGCCCGGTCCGGTCCGGTCCGAGCCGCCGGGGTCCCGCCCAGAGCAGGGGCCGCAGCCCGGTCCGGTCCGGTCCGAGCCGCCGGGGTCCCGCAGAGCGCAGGGGCCGCAGCCCGGTCCGGTCCGGTCCGGTCCGGTCCGAGCCGCCGAGGTCCCGCCCAGCGCAGGGGCCGCAGCCCGGTCCGGTCCGGTCCGAGCCGCCGGGGTCCCGCCCAGCGCAGGGGCCGCAGCCCGGTCCGGTCCGGTCCGAGCCGCCGGGGTCGGGCGGGCGGCGGCCGCTTGCGGGCAGGGGCCGTCGGGGGGCAGTAGCACCCAGCGCTTCGCAGCGGCGCCCCCGGGAAGCCCCGGCGTGCTCCCGACTGACGGTGCGCTGCACCTGATCCCCGGGGCCCGGCTGCCTTCCAAATCCCCATGGCATCGGGCTGCCGGGCGGTGACACGTTAACATGCAGCATATGCATCTCATTTCCCTAGTCACTGGGTTATTTGTAAACCTAATTTAAGCGACATCCCTCCCTGCTCTTATCGTTTCACATCGCTCCAAAGGAAAGGGTGGGAGGGGGGAAATAAAATCAAATAAGAGAGGTGCCAGCAGTGCACTTTTTTCCCTTCCCCTTCTAGTACAATAGCTTTGTAATCATTCATTTGCTGCGTAGGAAGGACCTGGCACCCTTGGGTGCAACCTTCATGTCTTTAAAGGCCAATATCAGAGACGAAAAATCCTCTAGGTTTCCTGGAAAGGGCTGAAGGAGACTGAGTAGCAGATGCACTTCCAGCTGGGATCCATCACCCTCCTGCTTTGGTAGGGAGAAAGGCGTGCCTGAGTGAAGGGCTGTACTGAGCTGCTCCATGGCTGGGGTGGCAGCAGGCAGTACACGGAGGGAAGCAGTGGGATTTTGAAGAACTGCACAATTTCTTCCAAGTGATTAAAAAATGTCATGTGCTTTGTTTGCAGATTAGTTCAGTTTGTTTGTTTTTGACAACACTCACAGCTATCACTGGGGAGCAGGGGGAGTGGCCTATGGTAGGTATCGCAGCAAGTAAAACCCATGAAATTTGATTAAATTTTACAGTTAGAAAGGTAAAATATTTTACCTCCATAAATTCCTACCAAAGCAGTTTTAACCAGCTACAGGTTTTTCACTATCATTCTTCCCTGCCGAGGTGCAGCTTTGCTGTTCAGTGTTTAACAGCTGCTGCTGCAATAAAAAGGGGGGTTTAATTTCCATCCCAGGTGAAGTACTGCTTATTCTTTTCTTTGTTGCATTTTTTTACTTGTTTGTTTGTTTCTTACCATGATAAAAGTGGTAGGAACTTTTAAAGATAGAAAAAGGCAATGGCAGTTGTTCCAAGGAGTTTAGAGTATGGTCTTCTGAAGGATGCAAGAAGACTGACAGTAAGAAGAATGAGAGGACACATTTCATGTGTGCCTTTGTAGTTTTCTATTCAGTAATGTCAGTCTGTTTGGAGGAGCAGAGAAATGCTCGCAGGTGTCTGAGAGGAGACCTTGAAAAGGCAAACCTCATCGAAGGAGAGACTTGTAGAATGACAAAAACAGCTTTGCAGAAGAGATCAGGAAATCAGCTGTGGTCACAGGGCCCTTTTGGAAGAGGCGAGAGACTAACTACTCAAGAGACTTCAGCAAAGCTGCTCCTAGAAAGCTGAGTGGAGACACAGGTGCAGACAAGTGGGTGGAAGATGGGTTGTCAAGGTAAGGGCAAAATGTTTCAAATGGACTGCAAAGGGGAAAAAGAACTGGTGAAGGATGGTTTTGGAGGTGTTTTGAGCATAAGGAAGACAGAGAGGATAATGGCAGGAGCATCTTGGATACACTGAGGCTCCATGTGTTTCATGGTCAAAGCTCAAGGTAACACAGGTCCAGAGATGGTTTTGTTGTCTTGTGTGCTTTCTGAGGGGTCTGTATCAGGGCTTTTCTTGTACAGTGAATGCAAATACCTTTCCAATGGCAGCTTGTAGATGTGTATAGCTATTATTAAGCCTGTAGCAGACCTCCTCTGAAACTGACTGGCAAAAAAAGAAAGATGGTGAAAAGTTAATATGAAACTTCTGTGCAATATTTTCACAGCAAATGTATGATTTTTATGGGAAGGAGCACAAATATTTTTCATCAAAAAAGGAAAATTCTTCAATTTTGACAGTTGTTTACTAGGTTGGGCTATTTTTTTTATTTTTTCTCCTTCTCCCCATCAGCTTGTTTTATTTCTTGCGGCTTTGAGGTTCTCAACATAAAGTCAACATTTTCTCCATGTGGGGACATTTGCTACTCTCTTCTAGCTGTCAATGTATTTGTCTGAAATCTCAGCTGAGAAGACCTCTGATTTGCTTGTCCACTATGAAAATAGCTACATGGAGCAATTCAAACCTTGGAAATGAGAAAAGAAGCCTTACAATTAGCGATGTTGTATCAGCCAGTGAAATCTCTTCCTAAAGGTACACCAGTGGTACTGAGAAGCCCACATAGCCCCTGTTGTTATCTGCGTGAGGTTTTTAGGGTGTTGCTGCCCTGACCTGCTGCTGAGGAAGATGCAAGGCCAGCAGGGGAAGCTGGGTGGCTGTTTGGAGCCCCTGTGCAAGGAGCAGCTGGATTTGACAGCACTGGCAGCAGCACTCTGCAACACAGTGATTTGATGAGAAGAATATCTGCTGGAGACAGATAACAGGACAAGAGAAGCCTGCAGACTTGCTGAATGGTAACTCCAACTTCAATCAAATGTTTGCAATACAGTGTGTTCATCTTCTTTCTTCTCCAGAGAGGTGAAGGATGCTTACAGATGCCCTGGAAACATTCTATATGGATTAACCCACTGGGAAGTGGGTTGGCAAGAGGAAGCTAGGTCTGGCTGCAGCTCAGAACTCACCCATGTTACCTCACTGTGAGAATGTTAAGAAGTGATTATCCATCTTTCTTGGGTAACAGTAGAACGCAAGGAGATGCTGCCCTGTAGCCATCTTTCTGATTGTGTCTGGTGGTCACCCTTTAGGAAGGAGTGAGGACATCAGTTCTGACACTTCACAGCTGTCCAGTGGAGTATTCCCATCCTGCCTCTATACAGAACAATATCAACTGGACATCCCTCAGTTCCTTTCCCAGTCCATTGTGCTGCTCTGGACAACTTAACCCACCCAGTTAGATTAATTAGGCTGATTCCTCCAAGGGCTGAGTGAACAGAGGGAGAAATTCACTGTGAATATTGGTTCATATTTGAAAGTGAATTTTCATTCAGAACAGAGCCACATCCACATGACTGCTGCAGCTAAACCAACCAAGCATTGAATTGAGGCTATTCATAACAAACTGTCCATGAATGGCCTGCAGGGCAAAAACTATCTGCAGGAGAAATTCATGGCCAATTTTGACTAATGAATGAATTTGGGAATTTGGCTTACAGTTTGCAGACAATTCACAAATGGAAAAAAAAGCCATATGAAACTTATTGAATAAATGATTTACAGTGAAATATTTGTTCAGCTCTAATCTCTGTAACATGTGTAGTTTATGGTGTTAGAAAGCATTTTAGGATTAGCTGTGGGAGCTATATGTCAATGAATAGTCTGTGAAAAAACCCCATTCCTTGCAGAGCAAATATACGAAAAACTGCTAATGTCACCCGACACAGAGGGAGCCTGGTAAAGAGCTCATGCTTGGGAAGGACTGTTGGATTCCAGCAGTGTCCCTGGGCTCTTCAGAGGAGAAGTTCAGGCTAGAAATCAGTTGTTTGTGCTGATTGCAGTAACTGAGAACAAAAAGGGTGACGGGCCTATGCATGGCAGCCAGCAGCCATTCGAGAGTCATTTTGCTTCTGCAATGATATTCACTGAGAGACCGAGCTGTGATCAGTTTTCACCAAGGTTGTAAGAAACGTAGCTCAAACCTTGTTATTTAACAAGGGTATTTATATATTAGAGGTACTAAATGTTCATCTGCCTGGGAGTTCTTTGCAGCTAGGTAGAGCATGACTTTATGCCTTTAATCCATATCATTTTAATGGTGCTAATACTAACAAGTCCTGCTGGGAAAACACTAGCTACACCTTGAATGAATATGCTTTCAGGTTCCTGTGGAGATGTTCCTAACTATCCTCTCTTTGGTTGTCCTCTAGATTTTGTTCCACACTGCATTGCCCCATTTTAAGAGCAGCCTTCTCCTTCTGTGCATGGCCTCTCCTATTGCAGGGGCCCTTTGCCTGGGCCCTATCCATATATTCAAATGCTTGCTAGCAACCCTGAGTGCCTGTTCTCCCTCCTGAGTGGCACGCAGTGGGAGCAGCTCAATGCTTCTACATGACACAGGCAACAGGAACTGCTCCGTACCACTCCTTTGCAGCACCAGGAACTGGCTTCACTTTGGCAAAGCTGGAAGTGGAGCTGACTTCTGAAACTCATCTGACAGTGGAACTAAGGTTACTCAGAAAATGACGATCCAGGACAAAACTGAAAATGTTTCCTGTCGCTGTTGTACCGGGAATGGCAAGAAGAACAACACAGAATTCAAGTCCAAGAGAAAATGGGCTTATTTAATTAATTACAAATCCATTTATATAACTTGGTTCACAAGAATGCATGATATTATTGGTCCCTTGATCAACCACCTCCCAGAATGATTGGTTGAGACTCCACAACACCCATTTCAAAATAATTTTCCAATGTACCATAACAATACTGGAAAACAAGTTAGCAGGTGTTAGATAAAGTCTTGGTTTACAAGAACTTTAAACTGTTTTCAGCTAGCTTGTGTGAGAAAGGAAAACTTCACAGGAGGCTGCAGAAAGCTGGAAAATTCCTCTGCTTCTAGCTTGTTAGTATCCACAGTTTCCATTTTGTGTTGGAAGTCCTGGACAGCACTTCTGCAATCACTTTCATGTGGTGCAATGAACAGCTCTTTGTTAAGTCCATCCTGCATTTCCCCCCCCCCAAGTGCACCAAAAGCTTCTAAACCGAGTCTGGCTGGGAGGAGATTCCTGATGCACAAAGCCATTGTATGAAGGGAAGCTATAGAAGCAGCTTGCAAGGGATTCCATTGGAGATTAATAGTAAGTTTGGTGTGGCATTTCATGACAAGTATCTTCAGAGAATAAACCTCATCGTATGGATAGGAGTTTGTGCTGCTCCTCTGTTTCTCACAATCTTATCAAAGATGGATCTCACCCTTCCTTTTCTTATGATCACTGGCCTTAGTTGCTCCATGTCCCACTTCTGTTACTGTTCCCTGCTCATTCTTCCATCCCTTCATCCACCCACTGTGGCTCAGTTGCTGTATCTCCTCCCTGGCCTGCTCCTGGCCTGCCCCTGGCTTCAGGCAGGGGTTAACTAGTCCAGCATGTTCCATAGCAGACTTGTTTATGGTAGCAGTAGAAATAGAAACACAGACACTGAGAGCAAATGAGCTTTGGCTCATACTCTTGTTCTTCTTTGCTTTTAGTAATGTTGATGTTTCAGGAAATAAATGGCTCAGATTTGACTGTGAAGGCATTTCCAAATGCATGGAGGTTTCAAAGCACTAGAAGGCATTTGACTTTAGGACAATTACTGTTAAAGTCTATTAATTTTGTGGCATGATTCAGATGTCAAAAAAAGAGAACTTACAGCAATGGTAGTACTCTATTTTGGTACAAACAATGCATAGCAAAGTGACTTTCCTGGAAGTGCCCATCTTGCAAACACTTTCTTTCAAATTCTGATTCATCAAGAGGAATAGGAACTGGAGAAAACTATCCTGAAGCCATAATGGAGAATTCTTAAGTTAAGAATGATCTTAATAACATTGTTCTCTCTTTTTACAGCTCACTTTCATAATTGCAAATCAATGCTTTTAAGTGAATGTATTCTGTTATCCTCAAATCTTACCTGGTGATAAAGCAAATTTCTGAATAATAGGACATATATTCAGACACTGCAATCTTTTTAGGCTTTTTTTGTCTTTATTTAAACTCAGGCTTGCAAACCCTTGTTTCATCTACTGTCCTGTGTGTGGCACTGTAAAGTCATGAGGAAGTCCACCTCTGTACTACAAGGAGCAGGGCCTTGGCAGGCCCTCACAGTACAGGCTCCTGCATTGTGAACAGACAAGAATTACCATGAACCTCTTTGGGAAGGGACAAAGGAGCAATAGAAGAGAAATCAAGAGAAAACAATCCAGTGAAAACACGGTGCTGACTTAGGATCTGTAGAAATGCATTGAACCCAAAGATCCGTTCACAGAAGTGTGAGCAGGGCTCCTTTAATTTTTGCTTTTCCCCAGCACTACCCTTAAAGAAAGCAGGACCCTCGACAGAGAGTCCAGAGGGCAGTAGTTTAATCAGTGTTCTGACAAAAATGAACTATGGAAAAATGTTGAGTGAATTTGGGTTAATTAGCCTACAGAAAAGAAGGCTGAAGGAGGAAGGTGGTAACAGTCCATAAAAGACTGTTACAAGGAAAAAAGCAATAAACTGTTATTCTCATCCATTGTGGATAGGACAAGAAATAATGGGCTTAAATTCCAGCAAGGAAGATTCAGGCTAGAAATAAAATGGCCATGGTAGTGAAACCCCAAAATGTATTGCCTGGGGAGAGTGTGAAGATTCCATCACTGAAAAGCTTCTTAGGAGCAGATTAGGTGGTCATTTGCCATGCATGCTTTAGTTCTAGTTCATCTTACCTCATGGCAAGGGATAAGATAGATGGTTTCCTGAGGTTCCACTGTGTCTTTTTTACTGTGTGGTTCCAGATGTGCCTGGAATTCAGTCAGCTCCGTACATGGGCTGGAGAATCGGTGTCAAAGGCAGAAAGAAAAGCCCTGTGACAATAAGAACATTGATTCTGTGCTCCCTTGTGCTATGCTGAGTTATGTTCTCAAATGCCTATTGAAAATACACTCAGCTGGGCTCCCTTCCAGTGGTGGTGGGAGATAGGTGTTAGGGGGAGGGCTGGAATCATGAACAGTTGAAACAATAGGTGTCCTCTGCAAAAAGAGGTGTCCTATCACATTTATTTTTCAGGAATATATAGGGTTGGTTCAAGATAGTCGGTCAAACAAAGGTGTAAAAATCATGCTCAGGCTTCAAATGCTTTTCAGATTTTTTTCTCTAAACCTTCTTTGTCCTGATCCCTGTTACAGTTTTAGTAATTCCTGGAAGTCCTTTTCCCCATGCTGGTTTATGCTTTTCCTGATCTTTCTCCTTTTAAGCCCGGGGGAATTAACCAACCAATACATCTGAAAGCCACAGAGTTCCTCCTCCTCTTTCACCCTCCCTATGTCCTCTCAGCCTGCCCTACAGAGACCCCACTATCCTCAATGCTGTCAAATCCTGACAAAACCAAACAGAATAAATACTCTTTGGTTGCTGTGCATTCATGCCCCAGTCATTGCCTTTCCCCTCAGAGGAGGAGGACTGGGCATCTCTGGCTGTTTCTTTGACCATATGGTGACACCAACTCTGTCTTTGTCAATTCATAATGTTCAGAAAACGTTCACTTTCTGCTCCTTCCCAACCCCCAAGGTCTTTCCTGTGCTGTCCCAGATGTTATGCAAAATACAGCAGGCATTTATCACACCAGGCATGTTTAGATGATTTATAAGTCAGTACCACCTGCCCTTCAGTCTCCCAGAAACATGTGCTACTGACATTCTACAAGGAAATGCTTGTTCCTCCAGTCTAAAGGCCTGGTGACAGGCTCTGGAAACCAGGTGGGCTGGCTTTCTTGTACACGAAGGAAGAATTGTAAAAGAGGGAAGGAAGAAAGCAAGTAGTTTGCTGAAGCTTGCTACAGCAGACCAGCCCCTGTGCACAATGTTCCTGAAATCATGAGCCTTGATTTCCAGGCCTTCTCACACTGAGGCACAATCACACACACCTTCCTGGCTGCTGCTGTCCCAGCTTTCTGGCCTGGCCCCCTGCCTGGGGTAAGTTTCTTTTGATACCTGTGTGCTGAGGTGTTCTTATTCAAGGACACCTTGAATAATATTCAAGGGCCCGACACCTTGTTTTAGCCATTTGAACTAGGTTAGCAATGACCTGTTATTAAAGCTAAGCCATCTCCTTCAGCCTGAAATGGGGATGGGATTGCTTTCAGGAGCATCTCGGGCAGCAGATCTGACCAAGCAATAGTGTCTTCTTGGCTGCAGCTGGAAGAGGACATGACATCCAGCCCTGATATTTGTGACTGTGGAAGTGTCACCAAACACACGCAAAAAGAGCTATGAGCTTGATATTATTTTAAGTAAGTCCAATAATGTTTTTGCCTGATGTGTGAAGGACAGAAAATAAGGATAGAGAATCATTAGCCTGTCTCTACATCTTCTGTGCAAAGCTATCAACAGCCTAGGTGAGATATGTTGCAGTTCCTCTCGCAGGGAGCTCTGAAGGGAAATTTCCACTGGTCTCCTGAAGAGACAGAGCTGGTCATCCATGCCATGTAGGGCCATCTTACTGCTTTAGTCATGATTATTTCAGCTGAAAAGCAGTGCTCTGCCAAGAAAATATGATCCCAGTTAGTGTCTAGCCAAAGTAAATAAACAGTAAGTCCTGCTTCTCACTCATACTGCTGTGGTATTGAAAGCCTAAGGAAAACCTAACTCCAGATCTTCTCACATCATGAGTTCTCATGCTTGCATGCCGTCACAGCCTTATTTTGTGTCTTCTGATGGCAGTACCCATTTGTGTGGCCTCTATTTTATCAGACAATATTTTAGAAAGAGTGCTGGAAACATTCACAGTGTCGTCAGAGATGAACTGGAAGTTTGTCAGTTCAACCCCTCCTCCAGCCCCATACTTCTTGTGTATCTGACATGAAACTCAGTATATATTATACCAGAGAGTATAGAGCAGAGCAGAATTCCCTTTAAATGCTTGAAGTTTAATGAGAGTGACCATGGAGCCCCCCACACACCGTGAAGTCAGCAGTGAGCATGCACTTTGTGTCAGGAAATTGCATGTAAAGCAAATGAAAAACAGGGATGGCCTTAGAGTGGATGTCCTCTGAGTATGAGAACAAGCCCAAAAGGAGAAGAAAGTAGGTATAGAAAACAGACAGCTCTCTCTTTCCTTGTGTTGCTTTGTCTGGGAACTAAGGAGGGGAGTCTGAGGGTTAAGTATGGAGTCTGAGGGTGGAAAAGTAACTTCTCCCAGTGGGAGACAAGGAGCACTTGAGAGGAGAGAGCAGGTTATAATGACAGCCCTTGACAATGTTTGCAGAAAGTACTCTGGTTTGGGCCACTGGAGTGAGCTAAAACCTATCTATGCACACTAGCTTTGGGTGGTGAAGATTATATACTGCAATGGCCTCTTCTCACAGCAGCTGTGTTTTTCCCTGTTTCAGTTAGCACAGTTGTGAGCTCTGCCATCGTGACATTTTACAGCAAACACCCATCTGCAGTATTTCCTTAATGACAAGAAATGTTAGATTTCAGTCTCTCTGTTTTCTGACAAGAGCAACAATGCCTCTTCCTCTAGAGCAAAGGGCTGTAGGCACTGAATGTTATTACAGTAGCTTTGTGTTTCTGGAGGCGATTGTTTGGTTAGACTCTCCAGTGATACAGATTTGCCGGGAATCCCTTAGCTGTCATCAGAATTTATGAAACAAAACCCCACCTGACCCCCAGTGACAGGCTGTTGGGACAGGAAACCTCTGTTAGTCCACAGAAACTAGGTAAATAGAGCTGGGAAAACCTCTAGAGTCCACTGCTGTACCAGAGAGTGATTGTCTCCCAGACTCCCCTGCATGAGCCAAGCAACAGGCATTCCTCAGGGAGACAGGTCAGCATCTCCATTATCGAGTGTGCCCATCAGAGGCTAAATCTCCACCCTTTTAATTTCACCCTATTCTTCATAGCTGTAAGACCTTTATTCCTCCCAGGACAATTATTCTTCCATCAAATACTTGTAGCAGGTTAAGTATGCTCCTCTGGGTATAGCTAGGCAGCTATACATATTTAGCTCTTTTCCTCCCCAGGAATCAATTTCCCCAGCCCTTTAATCATGTTTACTGCTCTTCTCTGAATCTGTGCAGTTGCTGGTATTTTGCATTGGTTCCCATACATCTCTGGGCTTTTGATGAGCTGTAAGGCTTCATCTTTGCCCTTTTTTCTACCAGCAATCCAATGAAGCAGGTGATACTGAGCTAATGGCATTTTGTGACTATGATTCTCCGCCTCCTTAAACTGCTGGTTGATCTCAGAGATCAGTTGCTTGTTGCAGCCTTTCTCATTGGGTGAAAACAAACAACAGTTCCCTCTCCTGTGAAGTGCTTGGAGATCTCTGTGTGCAAACAGGATAGAAAGACTAAACTGTACAGCTGTTATGGCTGCCTAGAGGAGTGGCTGGCATGGGGAGAGGGGTTCTCAGGCAGAGCCCTGCCCAGCCTCCCTCACACGCCCACTCACCAGCAGAGATGTATTAGTCTCTGTAGAGAGTCCCTCTCTACTGTGCAGCTCACGTCTCTGAGTTGTGAAAGTCTCAAAGGAAAGAGGGCAGCTTAAGCTCAGGTTGAGGGCAATTATGTTGCTTAATAATTTCACCTCCCTCTGATCCTTCCTTGTCAGTGAGGGACCAGCACATTAACTCTCAATAAATTAAGTAATTATGTTGTGTTTAAATCTCTCTGTAATATTTCGCCATTGAGTTTTCTAACAGAATCAGGACACTTCTTGGCAGCTTTTTCTCCTTACTCACCCTGGTATTTGACCCCTACAGGAGCAGCTTGGTTTCTCCCAGGATCTTGGATGCCAGTAAAGAGCTCTGCTCAACTTTCTTCCCTGCCATCTGCCATCCTGACATTTCTTGGCCTCAGAACAGCAGATCAGATTTCACCTTAATCGAATTGCAAAGCACTGAGGTAATAGTCTTGGTCTCCAGGCACTGTTACTTGGACTGAAGTGGGACACCACAGTGGGCACAAGGTAGCAGATTCCTGCCAATGAACTTCCTGGTGCCAGTGCACAGAGTGTGGATCCCTCCTGGACAGGACCTGAAAGAAAAGACAGAGCAGCTGAGAGCTGGGTGACTCTGCTTTGCCAGAAATGTTGAGCAAACACTGCTGGCTGCCCAGCTGTAAGGAACTGACTCCAAGCCTACTTACTACAGGCGTCCTATCAAGGCTGATATGTGTCTGCCTGGCTGGAGAGGCATCATCAGCCAGTGGCAGAGACAGGGCAAATATGTGCCAATGGATGTGACTCTGGAAAATGTGGCAGGCTGAATCCTACAAGCATCTTTCTGTGTCAGGAGAGACGAATTGTAGGGGAAGGAGCTTGGCTTCTTTTAGAGTCAGGGGAGGGCGTTTTCTTCAGCGAACTGTTCAGAGAAATGTTATGGTCCACGTTGTCTGATGCCCAGAATAGGACTACAGTGAAATTCTGGTCTTTCATTTAGGACGAAGTCACCTTCCCATGCAGTCACAGCTACTGTCCAGCTCTTGCAGCTGCTAAGACCCACACTTTACTCAATTTTTATCTATTCTGGATCTACCCAGATGTCAGTAAGTACCCTGGGCTGCATGCAGATACCCACAGTCGGAGGGCTCAGGCAAAGAGCTGAGTACCACCTGTCTGAACACTGATGAATAGGGTGGGCATCCCCACTTCTCCCCCTCTGTGGATGCTCACAGTGCATGGCCCATGCCTGGTCACTGCTATTCTCCACAGCAGGCTGGGAGTAGGTTGGTGACAGGTGAAGTGGCTGCACAGTGCAGATGCACAAGGCATGCAAGCCGTGGGGAACAGCAGGGTGAGCACAAGGGCATGAGGGATTTAGAGCCAGGCTGGAGAGAAAACTTAGTTAGAGATGACATCAAGGAATTCAGTCAGGGAAGTAGGAAAGTTTGGAATAGAGCTAAGGAGTAGGAAGGTCACTGGGGAGCAGTTTGGCCATGACACTCAGCAATAACATTTATGTACCGCTACAGCTTTCAGTCAAACAGAAAAAAAAGAGCAGAGGCCTTAAGATCTAGTCCTAGCCCTAGCCATGTACTCTCCCTTGGGCCAGGCCTAAGCTTCATGTAGGTTTTGGCTGGAATTGTGGTTAAGTAGCATTGCAGGACATTTGATGTTTAGATGTACAGTGTCATAGTATATCCAGACAAGTAGAGATGCTTAAATGACACAGAGATAGGTGAAAGGAGAAGTTGTAGACCACATACCCTTGTTCTACCTTTTAGTATATAAATTATGGGCTGTGTCTTCTGGTTTGTTTTGTTTCAGGGATGATCTTCTGTCCTTCAAGATGTACAGTGTTCATTTTTGCTCTTTGCTCAGTGTGATGGCTATTTTGGAAGCCATTTTAGATGCCACATTCTCCATTTAAGCTGCAGAGGGCAAATCTAGGCACTTGCATGAACATTTGTGATTTTAACTTGGGAAGGGAGGGAAAGGTGAGGTATTGAATGACTGAATCCTTGATTGGCACTAGTTGCACATGAGAGAGATTGTGGTGAGAGCACAGGCAAGTGTCTCTGGCAGACCTTGATGGAACAATGTAAAATGCTACAGCTCTTTAGGAATACTTAGATGTGTGTTTTTAGGTCTCAACTGTGAGGGCAGTCCTCTCCTGTGAAGGGCTGTAACAAAGAGCAGGAACTGCTATCTTCTTAAACTGTGTTGGCTCAATTAGTAAAGAGCTGCTAGCGTGGCAGTAAAAGAGAAAATGTCTGCAGATGTACCATAAATACGAATTTGTGATCACTTGGCTTCTGTGTTACAGCACTGTTCGGAATCTCTGTTCCTGGGTACTGTATGGGGCCATGGGCTATCCACACCAGCAGTTTGCAGTTGACCACTCAAGGCAGATTGTGAGAAAGGTAGAAAGAGTGCTGTCACCCTGTTTAAGAAGAGAACATGATTTTCAGTTGTCACAAGCTCTAAAATCCTCACAGAGGAAAAGGTACCACAGCTGAGTGGTATAAAATTATATGATATATAAATACCATGCCCAGGCTTCCCTGGGAGCTGCCAGTTGTTGTGGCAATGGTGATGCTGCATAATGCAGGTGAGGGCCTTACTCTGCTCCTTCACAAGAAAGATATTTGCCCTTAAATATTTCCTCAAGATAAGAGCAACAAAGACGGAAAGGAGTGAGCAGCTACTACTTTAGCAGAGAAGCTACTCTGGAGTAAAAAGCTGCTCAGAAGACTGACAGGAATAGAAAATCTGAAGAAACCCAGCATGCTGTAGTGCCTTGTACCATAGGTGAGAGTGCACTGGACTAAGGGAGCTGTTGTTCCCTCAAGGATACTGGCCTACAGGGAAACTGAAGAGCACCACCTCTTCACACTGTTCCTAGGAGGCAGTGGATCCCTGTTGGGAAAGATACTCAGCTTACTGGCTATCTGCTGCAAACTTATGAAAGGAGCTGTGCTTTCCTTCAGTACCTCTCACTTGAAATGTATCCAAAATTACTGACTTGAAATATGAGGCCATAATATGTTTATGGGTGGAATCTAGGCACCAGAGAGAGGCAAGGTGCACAGCATGTTAGCATGGATTACAACCCAAAAATACCAGTCACACAATCTATCCAACCTCATCTGAGAGAAGGGAGACAGGCAGGGGAGACAGATGTTTGACAACAGGTTTTATCTGAAGCTGTGAGGTGATGCTTACGAAGGGGTACTTTTTAAAAAGAAGGCTCCTAATATTTTCTTCTGCTCGGCACAGGCCATGTCCCTTTGCCAGGGAATGCAGATGCTGCTTAGCTAGAGAGATGAGTGACTCGGGGAAAAATCATCGCTTGTTTTTCTGTTTAAACAAAGATGCTTTCTCGTAATGATAACCAAAGCAGAAGTCAGCATCTCTTGGCAAACAAAGTGACATTAAAAGCATTTGCTGGAAATGCTTTCCACTTTGTTCCTGAAAAATGTCCAGAGGATATTGATAGAGTAGCAGAGGACTCAGTTCTGCAGCAGGGGCCCAGTAACTGTAATTTGAAGTTTGGGAGGGGAAGGACCAGAAGGGTGGTGAAGAACCTTTAGTGAGATCTAGGAGTTCCTTCCTCCGGGAAGCTTCGTATATTAAACCCACTAATCACTGGATGCCATCTGGCAAAATCCAAAGACAGAAAATACGCTCTTTCAAAACATGTTTAGAAGATATTGGAATACGTAATCTCTGTTGGGGGGATGATGCACCAGCATGGGAGAAGGAAACCACTGAGGAAATCATCCCTAGCATACAGATGAATCCAGGAATAAAGCCCAGCAATGTTGCTTTCAACACATGGCTGCTCTGTCCCCATGGGATGAAGGCAGCAGCAAGGACTGACAGAGGATTTGCCTGTTCCTCAGAGAGAGCAAGTTGTGCAGTGAAGCACAAATGCCTTGCACACTGCCTGGCTTTGGGCTCTGCATCTCCTTCACAGCCAGCCCATGGGGTTGTTTTGTAGGCTGTACCTGGCAGCAAGGTATATGGGGGCTCCTGTGGTCCTACACAGGATGGGAATCATGGTTCCACTGTGCCTGAGGCTATGCAGCTTTCACTGTGGAAACGAGGCAAGGCAATTCTTAAGGCTGTCCTCTAAGGCTGAAGGGGCAGACAGTGCCAGGATGCACACTGCTGGACAGGACTCCAAGAACCAAGTTTCTATCAGAAAGAAGCAAACACATTACAAGAGCTAGTCTGAGATCAGCAGAACTCCTACCAGAGCTAAGGCTTGTCTGCTATCTCACTGACCTCTCCAGAAAGAGCGAGAGTTCCCGGTCACAAACAGAAGTGCAGTAGAATACAGGGCCCAAACCCTGTTGAAATAGCAGATGAAAAGAAGAAAAGAATAAATCAGAAGCGAATCCCAGTACTTTACATATCCTTGGAAAACAGTCAGCTCTGGTAGTAATTGGAGCAACTGAAAAATCAGTTTAAGAGTCAAGGCAAATACTTTGCCCACTGTCTAAGTGTCACCCCAACTTGCTTGCATCCACTGAACCTTACAACAATTTATAAAATCAGAAAAGATTCCTTGGCCTGTGGATATCTTACAGAACCTCAGTGCAATGAGGGAAAGTCTTGCTTTCTACCACAAAGATAGGACTCTCTTCTAATCAATTGTGTATCGAGACCTTGAGTGTACTCCTGTGGCTTAACAACCCTGAGCATCCTCACCTGCACCCTCCACCCCAGCACCCTCCAGCACTGCTTTTAGGCTCCAACCCAGCCTCCCAGTCCTGGCTTGAGCTGTGTTGCAGGTAGTCTTATCTCCACCTGCCTCAACTGACTGGACTTTGCATGAGCCCAAGACCTGGCTTGCTTCATTTCTGTTCCTCACTGCACTGTCAGCAGAACCTGCCCTGGCCCTGTTTAGATACCATGGGGCTGTGCCTCTGATTTGAGAAGACACTGTGGGTATCTTCAGTTTTTTGCTCATCTTCACTTGGAGAGTAGTTGTGTTTTTGTTGCCTCCTGCTTTTAGGTGGATAACCTCAGCCTCAGGTGGAAAGGGTGGGAAAAGTAGAGTGTTTTGTTGACTTCCTCAGCAGCTACTGACTTCTCCCCCACCAAAAAAAACCCCAAAAAACAAACCAAACCAATTATTTGTCCATTATTGCTTCTCTTACGGAAATGAGGGAATTCAGAAAAAGTGATCACTAAAAGGAAATGACAGATTTCCACTTTTTCCCACATGGAAAAGAAATGTCAGGCTTTCTTCTTTATTCACTTATTTCTGATGTTTCTAGTGCCAATAGCTTGAACGAGTCTGCCTTACAAATCAGGAGCTAGCATCTGACCTCTCAAAGAAAGAAGCTGAAATGAAGCACATATGTGAGTATCAAAATCCTGTGGAACCCACTGCCATGTGATAACTTTGGGGTTGGAAGCTCGGCAGAATTCAGGAGGTGAAGGGGTGTTAAAATAGCCAGTGAGAGTATACATATTTACACTAGACAGGTGAAAAATGCAGAAGGGGTGCAAACCTTCGTGCTTGAGGGTGTCTGCTCCCTGATAAGTGCCTGCTTTAAGGAAGAAACTTCCCCTATTGCTGGGTTGTTACCTGGCAGGATGGCACATGCTCTTGTGCAGCTTCTTGTGCACATCACAGAGAGAGTCAGGCCCCTGCGTGGCCTTCACACATGATCCAGTCTAGAACTTGTTTTCTTTGTTTCCTCCTTTTGTGAAACACCAGAAGCTAATGGTGGGGTTGCACTGAGAATGTAGTGAGCTGGCAGCAGTTTAGTAGGAGGTGAAATTATTTGTACAGTGATGTGTTGACAGATGTGTGAATTGTACACAAACTCAATATATGAAGTTGTGCAGCAAAGAAACAAGTGACGTGTGCTTCTAAACAGGATCTTCCTTGCTGTGGAGTTCTCACTCCTGCTGCTCATTTCCCACCTCCAGTCTCAACAATAAAATTTGGCAATTTGCAAAGTGCTGTGAAACCTGTCTCCAGGTTCTGGTGCAAGTTGCAAACCTGCTTTTCTTCTGGCTCCTCAGGGTTGCTGTGGGTGCTGGGTGGTGCTGGAGAAGGGAATGGGGGGCCTATGAAGCTAAACAGTGCTCAGAGCTGTGTGAGGAAGGTGCTGCACGAGACTAAGGATGATAAACGGAACTGAGAACTCAAGGAACAAGTATTCAGTATTTAGTCACTGTCAGAGCCAGGACAAAGAACTGAGTTCTTGATCCCCTTGCATGTGCTCCAGCCCTTTGTCAAGGCCGCTGGACTTGTACGACTGTACTAGAGACTAGAGGAGTGTAAATGAAGGGAGCAGAAGCATTGTCTCTAGGGAAACAAAAAACCCACATCTTTCCTCGCTAGATTAGAAGAATGGTAGAGTAAAATATGCTTAGGGGCTTTCTAGAATTTTCCTTGAGACAGTAGCAAGTCCTAAGGAGGAGTATTACAGTAGCCTTTCCACTCTCATCTTCTGTTGCAGCAGCAAGCTGTCCCCATAAGTGCCCCATCTTGTCTCTATTTGTATTGTACTCACACTTCCCAGCCACGTCTCAAATGGGATACGAAGAAGAATAGTAGAACTTGCCCTGAAAGTGTCACCCCTAATTAATATCCTCCAAGGCAGCTCCCTAATTAGTATGCAGCTGTGGTTTCAGTGCAGCTCGTTAATGGGCTCGCTCCTCAGAGAATGGTAGTTAGGTATGACACTGAAATACTGTGGTGCCACGGGAAACTGCCACAAGGCTACATCCACTGGACAGGTAAGTGGCAGCCACCACACCAGGAGAACAGGTGTTGGGCAAATCCATTTGTGTCTGGGAACAGAGTGAAACAAGAAGGGGCAATGTGATATGGTGGAAGAAAGAAGCTCAAGGTGTGACCAAAGATCTGGTTGGCAAACAGCGTGAACAAAGCAACTTCACGAGCTCAGGTCCTATGTTCTCCACACCTATGTCTGCTCATGGCCATCACTCGTGCTAAAGCCACTTCTTCCTCACTGAACTGTTTGGAAGTTGCTCTGCCCAGCTCTAAAAAGCATATCAGTTCTGTACTTTAGTATTTCTATCATCTCCTCTTGCTTGTCTTTTCATGGTTAAAAAGTTTATTTGGTAGTTTTTGTGACAGAAAGGGACAGAATCATTCTGCAAAGGCAAAATCTAATTTTTATGCAAACATTCCTCAAATCATTCTGCAAAGGCAAAATCTAATTTTTATGCAAACATTCCTCACAAAACCTTTGTTGTCTCTCACTGACCTCTTCTGTTTGGACATAATTTGTCATGGCTGAAATATTAAGAGGGAGAAAAATCCAAAAAAAGTCCTCCAAGGCCTACCATAGTGCTAGGAGGGAGGACAAACTGAAAAAAGTACTACTTTATCCAAGAGGTCAGACCAAAATGCTGGTTTTTAACACACTGGGCCATCAAGTGTGTGAAATCTGGAGTCTCTTGGAATCAGTGGTTCAGCACTGACTTGGATAAATCTGTTCATCTGGGCTCCTCTTCAGCTTCCTGGAGTTGTTTGTGTGTGCAGCTCTGTGTTGGTGGCACCAAGCAGGCTGCCAGGCTGGTCCCTTGCAGCAGTCTATCCTGACATGATCCCAGATGTGCAATACTATATCCTCCATGATTACTATGTGAGAATTACTACTCTGAGTGTACAAGCACCCCTGCCTTCATTATGTGCCCTTAAACCCCTCTTTTCTCTGCCACACGGAGGCAGAAAGAGTTCAAAAAGAAGAAGACTTCCCCTCTGTCTTATATCCGGTGCCTATTCAGCATCTTTAGCCCAGAGGAATCCTTGGTGCCAGCTGTCACTCAGCTCCCACAGACTAGTTTTGCAGTTTGTCAGATGCAATTTTTCTGTATCCCTGTGCACGAGGTGATGGTGATGCACCACAGCAGCTGATTGACAAAGTATTTCTTATCAAAGGACCATGAAGGAGGGAGTGAGCCAGTGTGTAGAAGGCCACAGATCTCTGTCTGATAAAGACCAGGATGTTTTTCCCCTGTACCATTCCTACATAGTCATGACCTGAGTGTGTTTTTTCCTTTGTATTAGTCAAACCTCTAAGTAGTAAATGAGAGGAGTTTCTGGAAGCTGGAAGTCTTCTAGGTAGAAATAATCCATCATTACAAGCCTAAGGCTTAGAGGTTTTTTTAGCAGATCTTTAGAAAATGGTCAATGAAAGGTCTGAGACCAGAAAAGTTAGGAATTTAAAAGGAGCTTCATTAAGAAGTGAGCTTTTCAAAGCATGTATTCCCTTTAAAGCTGAGGTAAATCAAGGCTAAGCAACATAGAGTTAAGTAGGTGAGCCTTCTGTACTGCTGGGCTTATTCAGGATTTCTTAGCAATTAAAGTTGCTTCTTTAATTAAGAGTACCTGCAAAAGATGTTTGGTTTGCTGGTATATGGATTTCTTTTGTCTCCTGAATTATACAGAGTAGAACTTTAATGGTTTTTTTCTTGTCTTTGAGTTTTTCTACAAAAAATATCAAGACTATTGAGCCTGAGCTTTCCTTGCTCAAACTTGCTGAAGGATTCACTGCTGAACTAATTAAAAGATCCCTTTCCACACTGAAGTCTTAGCAAAGCTTTCCTACCCCTCTTGCCAAACCAGGCACTACAGTAAGGTAAGTTTCTGAAATGCTTGAATGTTCAACTCTGCTATAGCCAATGAGATAGATTTGTGTTCAGGTCCTAAACAGCTCTCTTAATTCTAACATCCCAAGCTGATTACCATCCTTGATACTCAGTGAAGCATTGAGCACAGCCAAAGTAGAATCTCTGTATCATCTGAATCCTATTCTTGTCAATATGCCTTGGAGCAAATGAATGCAGAGCAGTGAAGAGTGCAATCCCTCACTGGCATCTCTGAAACAAATAACATGAAAATATAATTTTGGTCTAAGTGCCCAGAATTTCTTTTTCTCTGAGGAATAGGTAGTTACCACACCAAGGTGGGTTCCTTACAGCTATGAGGACTCCTGACCTTGCTTAACCTGGACAGGACAGGATCAGATATCTCTGTGTGTCCCCTCAAGTCCTCTAACTATGTCCTTGAACTGTGACAGCTCTGGAACCTTTTCTCACGTCTCTTGTACAGACCACTGGAAGAATTTGAAATGCTAACCTGCCCTCTTGTCCCCTCAACACATTGTCCCAAGACTATTTGGTGGAAGAGACATTTCAGTTGCCCTCGGATATTTCATAACTTTAAATATTTTATAACAAATTAAATGTTAATTGTGTGCTGTCCAGGGGAGAAAATCATTGTAGTATTCAATTAACATTTAATATATTAGCCATCAAATATTTAAATAGCCTCTATCCAATGGATGTATTTCTTCTGTATTATCTGACTTAGCTTCCCACAGAACTTTTCACCAGCAGACAACAGCAGAATAACTTTAAAAGGGTAGGAAAAAAAATGACATATCTGCCTATGTTTTCTTGCTTTTGAAGTTTTTCAGCATAATATAGAAGCTCTGGATACTAGTGTGGGGGAGAATCAGCAAGCTGGTAGCCCCTGAAGTATTGCTTTGCCATTCTGCTACCTCACCCTGGCTACAAGTCATGACATCTTTGAGAGGTGCCTAGAGATGTCTTAATTGTACAGTTGCCTCCTTAAGTCACTTCAGGGCCTCTTCATTGTGCTGTGCGTCAAAATCAGCTTCTGTTCTCAGGGCCCTACATCTCGTGGCTCCTGCTTATGTTTCCAATTTGGGTTGCTTTTACATTTTCTCCCCTTGATCTGTCCTCAGTGATCGCTTCTTTCAACTTCTTCATTCACTGACAGGTTTGTCTTCTTTCCTGTCACCCTCATATGCTTTCAGTACCTTGCTATAAGGTCTGTTCATCAAGCTGCTCTTTTATTCTAAAAGCAACAGACCTTCTCCCCATCCTCCAAAACAAAATACTAAAGTTTACTCGCTGCAATAACAAAACATATGTGTCTGTGGGGAAGAGATGATAAAATCATTACTTGTAAAACTTACACATAACAGATGTTGCCTGGTAACTAAGGGCAGGATGAGGCTGGTTCTGTGGAGCAGTGTGTAAGCAAGATGTGCTGCCTGATTTCACAGGGTTAATATACAAAATAGAGGCTGTGGGACAGGCATTGGCTGGGAGAGCTGTCTCCTGTGCTAGACTGATTTGGTAAATGACTTTAGGGATCTGGTGTTAATGGGCTGAATATGAGAATTTGGGATATTGTTCAGGGACTTCATGAGTAGGAATCAGATGGAAGATTTGCCCAGTGTCTTTTGTTTTGAGAGATGTTTCATCTCAGTGGATGGATAGCCATGTTTGAAAAATTTGGTCCTGGTACTCTCAGTGCAGTAGTCCCCTTGTGAAGTGGTGCTACTGGTTGTAAGGAGCTGGATCACATCAGGAGAACTCTTGTAAAACCCTTCAAATGGAAAATCCTGTCTGGACTGTGACTACAAGCCAATCATGTGGTCCTCACCAAGATCCCAGATATATTTCCCACATTCTTTGGATAACTCTATTTCTTATCTGGTTTTCAGTCTCTCACCCCGTTTCAAGGTGTGATGCTTGCATATGTTTCCTGGCTGGCTTGGCAGTGCAGAACTTGGTATATTGAGCCTTGCTGCAGAGCCCTCAGCAAAATGGATTAAAGAGATGTCTATTAGTGTACTTATTCCAGGTCTTCTTTCAGTTTTGGGGTCCACAGATCAAAAACTAAAAATGGTGAGGTCAACTACAAGAAAATTTCGGGGCTGGGAATATTCTCATCTGCAGAAAAGACATTGACATTTCTATGTATTTAGCTTATCAAAGTGAAGGATCTTGATTATGGAATAAAGCCAACAGGGAAAGAATTTGTCTGAGACAGCTCTTTAGTGCTCAAACATGTGAAGGGAACTGAGAACAGGAGATGGAAGCTAGACAAACTGGGAATGGAAATAAGGCACAGCAGAGTAATGAGCTATAGGAAGAGATCTGTCAGAAGCAGGGGATTTCATCAGCACTCAGGTCTTCAGTCCAACCCTTGTCCATGGGCTGCATGGTGTGAAGAGAAGTTTTGAGTGTGATGCAGAAACTATAGGTAGAGACTATGACCTGTGCTCTGCAGTGGGTCAGAGCAGCCCTGGTTGCTTTTATAGTCCGTATTTGGATTAAAAATTATGATAGCTCTGTGGCTTGCCTCTTCTGTTCCTGGCATGATATGGGAACATAAGGGCATAGAGATTTCTGAGGTCATGGACCTTGGTGGGTTGAGATACTACAGTACTCTGAATATTTACCACCAGAATTTGCCATCTTTCTTGCTGGTCAGGTGTGGCAAAGTTGAGATAGCCATATGGTACCTAATTTAGGCCATATCCAGGTGGTAAAGTTTTCAGGCCTTTAGTCATCCAGCACCAGAGACCTGTTCCCAGATGGTGGCAGCCGTGCTAGGGGCCAGAGTTTTTTCTGTGTTTTTCTTAGCCCGGTCATGGCTGTGAAGTTGACCCCTCTGACTTTTTCCTGCTGTGCCTGCCTTCTGGGGACAAACAGGGTGCTGAAGAGGCCAGAGAGTGGGCTCTGGTCTCATTCCAAGAGCCCACAGTGTAAAACACTCTTGTGTAAACTCAGCTAATCTGAGGTTAACTCCCTTTGCCTCTCCTTCTCTTACCTCTACAATAAATTGCCCACATATCTTCCTGATGGCCTCTTTAAAGCAGAACAGATCAATTATATGGAAATATATATGCAGTGCTCTGAAATAACAAGCCCTTGGAAACACCACACAGAGTCTGCGATGCTGTTTGCAGAACATGGAGCTAATTGGTGTGAAACCACTATTTACAAACAGTTTATCTCCTTGCCTGTAGGTTTCTGGGAGGGAAAGAATGGGGATGTCTGAAAGGAGGGGGATGCTCTCTGCAAAAAGAGCTGTTTCTGTGAGAAATAGAATAGCAGTGGCTATTCTGGCTTTCATACAGTCAGGGATGTTTCTGCTCTGGACTCAAGTCCTAACTCCTTTACCCACCTGTGCAGGACTATATGTGTTATTCCATTTTCTTGAGATCTAGTACTTTGGTATCTGTATGTATGAGAAAGGCTTAAGGTGGCTTTTAGAAGCTCAAGAACTTCTTAAAGGCTTGAATAAATATAACTTTAGTGTTTCATGTCTCTCTTGCTCCTCTGATGGGATGTGCTTTGCACTGTCTCTGTCTCATCCCTTGCAGGTTGAAGCAGGAGGATAGAAGATCATGGTATGTGCTCAGTACTCCCCCACTGCGAATGAGGGAGCAAGACTTGAGATTTAGTCAATAATCAGAGAACTGAGGAGCCTGAAGCGTTTTTGGGAAGCTTGCTTGTTTGGAGAGGGTGCATGTGGGGAGGGGTACTTACAAGCAGTGCTGGCTTGCCAGCTAGATCTCATCACTAAAGCTGGAGAAAACATTTGACACTGTTTTGGGGCAGAGGTCCAGGGGACAAGACCAGGTGGCCCAAGGAGCAGCCGTGAGAACTGCTGTAAAAATTGTGTGTTACTTCTGTGGGTCTCTGTGTGCTGGAAACAATGCAGGCCATTTCCCAGTGACAGGTAAAATCTTTGATACTTTCAGGAGCCCTTGCCAGAACTGGACCACATTGAGAGGAAGTGCAGTTGGTCCTTGGCTTTCCCTTCATTTATCCCTTATTCTTCAGACTGTGGAAAGCAGGCTGGGAGAGCCTCTAGTCTGTTCTCAGTAGGGAAATTTCCAGTTTCCTTTAGTGTACTTTCTTGCCTCGTGGTTAAAGAGCTAGGGACCCTTTTTTTTAATGTTCATGGCCTTGAAAGAAGAGTCTTGTTGTATAATTTCATCTGATTTTCTGAGATTCGAGGAATGAGAAGGGTAGACCATAGATCTCTGGAGATTAGTGTGAGAAAAATGATGTCCACTCCTCCAAAGTGTGCTACAGCTACAGCTAGAAGAACAAGTAGCACATTCATATCTCTTGTATGGATGTCAGCAAGACAGGTAGAACTGTAACCAGGGTGCAGGGCAGGCCAGTAAAGCTGCTATCCTCACTATTGGCAGATTTGGGGCTGCATCTGCTTCCCCAGTCTCATCTGTGATTCTCTGAGGCTGCTCTTGTATTTGCTTTTTTCTGCGTATGTTTTCAGGCTGACTGGCTGCTTGATCACCCCTTCACTGTCTCTGGGTTTGGTGTTGGTGGTTCCAGCCTTTTATTTCAATGTCTTCACTCCTGAGGAAGGGATCTAGGGTACTTCTCTCATGCATTACAGCACTCCCTTTGCTGGTATGATGTTTGTCCAAGGCAGACACTGGTTTGGCAGCAATGACCTTCAGTGCTTTTTGGTTTCTATCCTGTCCTGCTTCCTAAATGCATCGTGTCAGCCTATGCCACCTCTTTTCCTCAAAATTTTCACAATATTAGCACAACCTTTCCATCCAGTGATGTTGGGGAAATCCACTCTTATTCTTTCTTTTTTTTTTTTTTACCAGGACTGTGGAAGGGACATGCCTGTATTTATACCTCAATCTAGTTTCACAGCTGTACCCATGTTCTAAGCCTAACCATATGCTCTGAGCTGTGAGGACACTTTGTCCCATCTTTGCTTTGTCTTTTAGGCTGCATGGTCCACAGTAGAACTGTGCCTTTCCACTCTGTGCAGCATCTGGCAAATGGAAGGCACCTGGCATGCTGTCAGTACTTAACAGAAATTAAATAGTAGTAATACAAAGATACCTAGAGAGATTAGAGGCTTGGTACAAAAACAAGTGAAGAGTCAACTTGGCAAAAATGAAAGTTAATGCACCTGGCAGTGATGGGAATGTGGGAAAAGGGAGCCCTCTATGAATATTTGAAGTGTGTAAACACCAAGTGGAGAAGGATTTAGTTAATATGTGTTGGGCAGAGCTAGCAGTGATGGGAAGAAATACAAATAAGGAAACCCTTATGGTGAAGCTCATTGAGCTATTAAATAGTTTCCAAAAGTAAAGGCTAGGAGTTACTTTGCCTGGGATGCAATAAAAATACTGTAGCACACTGACTGAAATTCTGGGACCACTCAAGTCAGTGAGGAAATTTGTTCTGACACAGCCAAAGCCAAGATTCTCTCCCCAGATAAATGTGAAAGTGAATTGGCAGAAAAACTGACCTGTGATTGAGAGTTTGCTGTTTTCAGAGCTGTTTTGATAGTTTCCCACCAATGCAATATATATTGGTGGCTTATGAGAACAGATAAACATAAAATACCAAGTATGGCATTGTGTATAAATAAGACCAGTGTTTTACAGTTCAAGGCATTGTTATTCTACATGATCACAGCATGCAAACAGCTGCAGAGTATGCAAATAATATATGAAAGTATTTATTATGAGCACCATATAGATTCTTGGGGAGTTGATAGGCAACAGTGGTTTTCAATCTCTTTTAGTTTGCAAATCCCTGCAAATTTTCCTGAGATTGAGGACCCCTGAATGGTGAATTAACATAACAGTCTCTCTTCTTTATTTTTATGGGAACTGTAAATATATCTCGTGGACCTCTAAGGGACCAAAATCAGAATGTGAAAATTCTGGCAGGAAGATATCTGGGTTGTATTCAGATGTGATAGATGTTTGTAAGGCAGTTTTACTTGGCTATATTTTGATGTAATTACTATTTTGTGGGTTTTCGAGTACAACTCTTCCACTGTTGGAAAGCCTTGCTTTGTATAAAGAACTCAATGCATATTGAGAGCAACCTGAATTTGCTTGCGTTTTTTTACAGACTCTAGACCGAGTGTCAGCTTAGACTTTCAACAGCAGGGTTAGATGAAAGCAACAGCCAGTCTGGATGAAGGCCAGTGATCTCAGCTGCTCATCACCAGAAGATCCCCCTTTGTTGTCACAGCTAACTTCTTGGCAAAACTGATAGCTGGGGTATGATTATTCATGTGTCTGTGTCAGGACACCAGAGATGACAATTACAGCAATGGATGAGTTGTTGGTCTTAGTAACTTTTTACTCCCTGGCTGCAGCCCACATAAGATGTGTGGTTTGAACACTCCAGCTGAACAGAGTTTTGTTGTTTTGTGGGGTTTTTTTTCCCCTCTGCCCGCTAAATAAGTCTTTGATGTGTAGTGGTCTTGAGTGAGCTCTCCATTCCCACGTGAAAGTGGAAACAGCAGGTAGGAAGTAGCAATTGAAAACTCCTGGCCTGGAGAGATCAGAGTATGGTCTCCAGTTTTTGAGGGATATCATGACAGATGGCAACAGAAATGGAAATTTTGTCCTGAAGGCGGTTTTGACATTTCAAAATTTCATGTTGTCAAACTGGGATGAAAGCCCCAGTTGGGTTACTGGCTTAATTTGTGAAACACACATTCAGTATTTTTAGTTTAATTGCAACATAAATATTTTAGAGGTATCTGAAATACTTTGTGAAATATGTATTTACACTAAAAAGTGTTTTGATAACACTGAGTGACTCTTTATACAGCCATTATATTCATGCAGACACTGCACAACTCAGTTATGTCAGATCTCCTTTTCTGATAGAAGACTATACTGTTTTTAAAATTTCAGCTAAGGAATATAAAGCTCCTGCTCCCTTGAGAAGAGGAATACTAAACATATTACAAAAGGAGAGGATTTAGCATTCCAATATCATACTTACCAGACCAAAATGAGGCTATTCTAATTTTTTCTTTAATATGACACCTATTCTTACTTTTTAATGTCATTCTACTGTCTCAAAATGTGACACCTTCTAATTTAGGGGACAAAGTCCTAAGAAATGCTAAAAGCTGCATAATGAAATTTAAAAAAATTACACTGGAAATGAGGCAGCTTTTTACAGTGGCAGTGCATTGGACATGGAAGTCTACTGAGGAGATTTGTTTAATTCATCTTCCTCTGGGATCATTCTCTTGGGTTTGGGTGTCTTTCCAACAGATATTTTCTAGCGTGTCCTCATGTCTTGAATTTGATTTTATTTGCTTGCACATGGTTGTAGAGGAAGGTGAAGTCCCCTCCCCACTGATACTGTCTGAAATTCAAGTGTCTGTGCAAGGAAGGGAGCCCACACTAAGGTTTAATGGCCCAGTGTCCCACTCTGACAGCATAATGTTGATGAGCAGGTTAGGGCTGCTCTAAAGCATCATCATGGAGACGTGGGGGAGAGGTGAGGTTACCAGCAGAGCTTTTATGGTAAAGGGTCTTACTGCTGTGGAATTAATCTTCAGCTTGAAGTTGTGATATGGCTGCTTCCGGTGCAGAACACAAAGTAAAGTAGGTAATGGAAAGGGTTTTCCTGGATGGGCTGCCCAAATTTCTTTACAGCTGGGAGGCCTGCGTGGAGGTCTTCTCTTGCAGCAGGAATGATCACAGCTTGGCTAGTTGAACTCTTTGATTTGTTAGTCATTACAGCTCCAGATCCCATTAGTATTTGAGTTTTGCCAAGATGACAGAATATATTCTCTGTCTCCTGGACAAGGTCAGATAGCTACTTGGCCTTTTCTCCTTGGAGTGACCGTCAAGATTAAACTGCATTACGTATTTCCACTGTTATATCTTTTCACCAATTCAAAATTACGTTACTCTCACAAATTAACTGAGTCCCTGCCCCTGTCCTTGCCCCTGGCTCCTGATGGATTTTATCATTTAATGAAGCCCGATTCATTTTTTCCCCAAGTTTTATCATTTATTATTAATTTTAAACCTTTTTTTTTTTTTTTTTTTTTGGTTCAGAGAGATCATGAGGTTGCTATGCTGCATTTATAAACCTGCTAAAAATTTACAAACAGAAGACAATGTGCATACCACTACATTAGGGAATCAGGAAGCACTACTAAATAATTATATTGCGTATTGTGAAGACACAATATTAACTTTTTAGCTGGGAATGGAAAGACAGCTCCCTTGTACTAATTATTGTTTTTTGCATTGTAGTGGAGCCCAAAACATGAGTTGAGCTCAGAGCCCCATTAGGTGAAGTGTTGGGTAAATTTTGCAGAGAGAGAGGGAGAAGACTGCTGATGTGCTTTACTCTGTGGAAGTGCTGATGGATTGCAATCATGGAGACTAATTAAAGCATCTGGATGGATAGATAAAATGGACATAAACCAGATTTAATTGATGGAGAGCAGAGGAGGGTTTGACAGTTAATTAATGTTTTTAATCAGTTGTGGATTTACAGGAAGAAAGGGAAAGGAGGAGGCTGATGGGGTCTTAGCCCTTGCTGATAGCAATACCTTGTGTATGGGAGTGCCTGGTGTCACATGGAGAGAGAGTGTTCAGACCATCTTTTCCTCTCCACTCTCATCATGGATGCACTTGACCTCAATGCTTTTTATGTGCATATTTTCCCCACCTCTTAATTTGCTGATCCCTTATCGTTTTGAAAGATGTCCATTCACCTTTAGGAAATTCCCATGTCTAGATCCTTACAGTGCATATCAGATACAGAAATAGAGCAAGCCCCCATGGGTTTGCAGACCACAGTTTGAAAATCTGAAAAATGGGAAGTATTAAGCAAACTCTGGATATAGCTCTTAATGCTGTTCTGCCATTTGTGTGTTGTAAGTCCTGAAGATTTGTCCCTAGACTGAGGTCTGTTAAGGTGAAGGATATAGTGAGTAAGAATATACATGGTCTCCAGGCTTTCAGTGAAAAAGTTATTAACACTCTGCACCCATGTGAATGGGGAGATCTGTATTTTTAATGGGCTTTTCACAAATTACAATCTTCCCAATCTCCAATAGGAGGGATGGGAAAGCTGTTGCAGCAGATATTAATGCAAGATGGTTTAATCTTATCCTTCCAGAATTCATAAACTGAAATGGGTCTTACATATGCTAACATACTGCTGCCATTGCAAAGCTGGGTTTTTGGAGATATGCATCCACTCTTGAGAGCTTTTTCCATTGTTTGTCATATTCAGAAGAATGCTAATTTTCAGTAGAAAAAGCCCAGTATTGATTCCAAGGGATACATACAATCAATATCAATTGCAATGTGGCAATTATGTGCATGACTCCAAGTCCTGGCTGGTACTGACATGGCCCAAAAGTGCTTCGTGAGGGTCTACAGTACTGCCATGCTATGGGGACCAGCAGAGGGATAAAAATGGGAAATGACTTGCCCCAAATCACTCTTAAATACAGACTGTGAGGAGAGCAAGATCCAAACAACTGGAATGCACCATACATTGTGGAAAGTCCTTGCTGTTCAAACCTACCATGGCCTGATCCTTCAGGGCTTCTCTGTGATGTGCAGAAGAGCATTGCAGAGATGCTTGACTGGGTACTAACCAAGTTCTCCCTGGACTGGAAAACAGTGCATCTCATTGATACAGGCTTTATTGTTCCAGGGCCCTGTTGTAACAACTGCACAACACTGCACCAAGCTGAAGTATCATATCAACTGGAGATAACCCGGGGAAGCCTAAGATGCCTTTGCAGAGAACAAGGGTATGAGATACCATTAGATGTCTAGAGCCTTTTTTATGACAATCAGCCTTTGTCACTAAGGGAGAGCTATATGTGGGTGGCACTTTACCCAGCAGTTGTGCTTTCAGTTTCTGCAGCTTTGTGTAAAGACTTAATCTTGTGCCTGCTCTCACTGCAGAAGTTGCTTTGATTGTGTGTTTGGGACTGAACCAATGATTCCAGCAGCTTGCTCTGCAATTGGGCAGTGCTCAGAGGTGATATAAATGATGTTCTATGTTACCTGGCAGCAACTTAGTGTAACTTACAGGAACGTGCAGTCAGGGAATAAATGATGCAGGAGCAAAGGCAGCTCAGTGAAAGGTGTAAGACAAAGTGAGAGTGGGAGGTTCTTTATCTTAATTCTACTTGGTAGTTGCTTTTCTATCTACCCAGTTCTATTGGCCTGTAAATTACAACTACTTATCAACCAGAGGTAAAACGCAATATCATTTCAGTCACTTTGAGTTTGACCCAAAGTGTTTATATCCATGAAAAAAAATGAATGATTGCCACTTATTTATTTTTACAAAAATGATAGGCCATTGTGCAGGAGAAATCAGCTTCAGCTGACATTCATAGCTGCTCTTTTTTGTAGGAGGCAAGCAAAGTGAAAATAGTATGCCACTCATGTTTCTGTTGGACAGTATTTTGGAATATACAGTTAATCTGCTCAAGGGGGAAAAAACATGGGGAGAATGCACTGCTTAGCAATAAAATACATCAATACACCCAACATCACCACATCAATATACAGTGATTAAATTTATAGCTCTGGCTTCACAGTTGTTCTGCCTGAAAACCCCCAGGGTGGCCTCAAAGTCCTCTGCTTCTAATCCAAACTGGTGATGCCATGGTGCTTCTGTCATTCAAACCCCCCCCCCCAGTTTGCTTTGTGTAACAGCAGATTTTTCACATATCCAAGTTAAATACAGGAACATCAGAATTATTCCTGGGAAAGGCTCAGTTAGGGAGGGTCTCCCATCCTTCAGTGATCACCTAAACAAAAAAGGATTAAATTGGTTACAATGAGTATCCTTAAAGCTGGAGAGAGGCAGGAAGCAGCTATTCTCTGCCTGTTGAGGCTTCTTCATTTCATCTGTTGGGGCCTCAATACCTGCTCCAGAGCTACAACAAGCATCAACACTTTCCCGCTGTTTTAGATATTTCAGTTTCTGGCTGGACTGGCTGAGGTACATGATAGCTACATTCAGGCCAACTGCTAAAACCCTTAAAAGTAAGACATGTGCCTGATGTTACAGGAACTAATTCTAAAAAGGATGATGGGTGGTGGATCAACAAATGGACTAAGTCTTTTCCAGGGCTACTAAAGTCTGTCTGTGGAAGTGTCATATGCCTCAGTGCTCTGATTTTTTCTTCTAGGATAACTGTTTCTTTCCCTTGGCTGTAGATGGATCCCGGGTCTGACAGCTGTGTATCCTAGACAGTTTGAGATTCACATCAGCCTCTTGAATTTAGATACCATAATCAGTGAAGTCATTGCAGCCTCTGGTAGCTAGCTGGGCACTCAAAATCAGGTTAGTACCAAAAAAAAAAGAAAAAAACCAACCGAACAACAACAACAACAACAAAATAAACTAGCCAGAGATTTCACAGGGAGAAACTTGTCAATGTGGCAGTTCAAAAGCATTTTGGCTTTATCTGAAATTGTAAGGAAAAGTCAGGAGGTGAGTAAATTACCTACACAGACTCTGACTGGGATAAATTCACCCTGAGAAGGGAGAGCTCTAGGACTCCATCCTGCATATTACTCATTAAGTCTATGCCTAGAACAACAGTTTAGAGGGAATGTGCTAGTTGCCTTATGCATGTAATGAATCTCTTTGTGGTCTTCAATTCAGGGCTGCTTCAAGTGTTCTAGAAATGTCAAAACAGAAGGTTGTCCAGAGATTCTTTATCTTAAAAAAAAGTAAAACTAAGCTTTCAAAATAATGTACTGAAAAAGGAGGTTTGTGCCTGTCACACGTCAAAAAGAACAATTGCTATATCTTCTGATCAAAGATGAGTTTGCCGTAAATGAATTACAGCTGATTCCATCTCTACTGACTTTTATAAAGCACCCACCACTGTAGAATCTAAGCAAAGAAAGATCTGATCTACAGATATACATTCATGCATTGTTTAAAAAATTAAAAACAAGCCGAAATAGATGTTCTGTGAGGCAGAGGCAAGTTTTCTGCTTGAAAGCAGCAATAAGCTTCTTATTGTTTACTAAATATTTGTACTGGATTTTCAGCATACAGAGAGATCATAAGCAAGAGATACAAGCACAAAACAAACAATAAAGCGAGAGCATACAACAGAAAGCTAAGCAAATCATCACATTACAGGATTTTCCAAAGCAAAAATGATTTTCATGTAAAAAGCAAGTCCTATGCTGTATGAGATAAAGAAATGTTTAGCATAAATGTGCATCACTGACACTGATAGCAGAAATGGATGTTAGAATGAGCTGACCAAATTCTTCTGCCTATTTTCGTACCGCTGGAATTTTTCCAGTAACTTGTTAGCTTGTGGTTCCATGATTCTACCTAAAGAAGTTTTTGTTGGGTGATGACTTGTCAACCTTCTTGATGATGCTGAGCCAAGGTATGAGCTGCCACTCTCCCAGGTGGTTTAAGAGGAGGAGGAAGCTGTAATCACCCTTCCCTCCCTGCCCTATCCAGGCTTGTAGCTGTGCCCTTTTATGCACTTCTTAGTGTTGATTGCTTGTCTTGCTTGATAGTCTGGTCCAGGCTGTGCATTATTGGGTCTGCAAATCACCAGGCTTTGGAAAAATGGACTGGAAACCAGTGTCCTCATCAGAGTAGTGAGCACATATACATATATACATATGTGTGTGTGTGTGTATATATATATGAGACTAGCTGTACCCAGCACACATGACTTTAATACTCTCAGCTGTCCTTTCTGCTCCCTTGTTGGAGATGACTGGAGAGTTGGCAGAATGAGACATGTGCCTGTGCTCCACTGGTTGCAGCTCTCCTCTGATATATTAGCACAAACCCACCCTTCATTGGCAGTTTATGCTAATACACCAGCCTTAGCTAGAGCATTCAAGGTGCAGACACATGTTTCTTCTGCTTTCCCTGCTGTTGGGGAAGTAACTTCTGGCACAGGGACAGGGTAGACAGCTGGGGAGAGGTAGCGTCTTAAATCACATCAACTAGTCTCTTTGGAGCTCGTCTGTCAAATACATTTGCATGCTCAGAATGGGTGCAAATTGACTCTCTTTTGCCTGGGACCATCCGTCATATTAAGGAGAACAGCCTGGGACAAGGGCATGAGGCTTCATAATGGAGTATGTCTGCTTCCATATTGTGTGTGTGTGTTATTCCTTGCCACCTTTCCTGTCCTTGACTGGGACTGAGGTCCCTAGGCTGGGTGACTTGCTGCACCCCTGCTAACCAGTGAGTGAAGGCTGGAGTGCAGAGTCAAGCCCTGGCCCATAGCAGTCCCTGATGCTCAGCTGTTAATGTTTCCCCACCATGGTTTCAGAATGTGTCAGCTGGCATTCCCACTGGCAATGCCTGGCCATGATCCAGGCGATGGCAAACACAGAGCCTGGAATGCGCTCCTTGAGGATGTGTTTCAGCCTGGTGGCTGAGTGAAGGGGCTATAGTGGGAGCTGCCTCTGGAGGATGGGCATCCCTATCCCATCACCTCTCCTACCAAACTATGGCTTGTGGGATTAAGGAGTCCGGGGTTCAGATGGATGTGGCTGGCAAGATCACTTCTCTTGCCTTCACTTCTCGCAAGGTTTTCCTGATGACATCTCGCACCAACTTGTGCTGTAGCTTCATAGATAAATTCATGCTCAATTCTATCTCTGCAATTTCCATATCATGTTTATTCAGAATAAGTTGTTTTTGCTTCTCTCAGCCCTGCGGGGTTAACCTGTCTTATGAAATTCAAATGTCCTCCTCTTGCTTTCCGCCTTGTAACACTTCTTCCTTTTCCTCCCACCTCTTTGTTGGCTTCATGGACTGTGCTAAGCTTGAAGGAGATACCAGAGGGCTGAGAGGGAGATGTCTGCCCTAGACTGCTCCAAAGCCAAATCCAGCCCCTTCAATATGGGCTGCATTCTGCTTGATTGTGCAGTGCTTTTGAGCGCCAACATTACACAAAGCTGAGCCTCCCATTATTGAGGAACCTTTTCTCCGATTCCACTCTGAGGAATAATAAACCAGTGGGCCAAAGATCTAATACAGAAAGCATTAAGAAGATAGCAATTTCTCCATCAGCTCAGCAGTTTTCAGAGTTGTACTAAAGGAAGCTTCCTATTTAAGGGAGTATTTTATCTCTGTTAATGCCTAATGTGTTGAATTGTTATACGGGGTTTTGCTATCACAAAATAAGATGATAATGACAATTTCTGCCTGTGTAGCCAATGATTCTTTGTACTACTTATAGATTCTTTCATTCGAGGATCTTAAAGCTCTTTATGCCTTAGCTCTTTAAAGGACCCTCTTTGCTTAGACATCCAAATCCCACTAACGGAGTGCTTAACTCATAGTACATATTGTAAAGTACTAAATATTTGAAAAATTCCAGCCAATGTCTATTAACAAATAAGTTAAAAATTGCAATTAGTCCCCCTCATAACAGCATGGGGGGCTAATAACACATGGAGAAACAGGGTTCCAGAATGTATTTGTTCTGGTTTGCAAAGGGAAAGATGCTGGATTTGGGTTATTTCCATGTTACTTTATAATGCATTGCATGTTGGAAGAGCATGATGTGTCCTGCAGAGGAAGCAAGGTGATAGGAGTGCTCTCACAAGCTATCACTCATCACAACAGAGATAAGCCAGCCAAGGATATGACCCAGTGAGAAGAACAGTGGCCTTGAGCCCCAGATGTACAGCATTTGACACAATTGCTGTGTTTTTCTCCAGGTCTGGTTTCAAAGGAAATGTTTTTTTTCTTTTCTGTTAAACAGTCTCTTTTCCCCCCTCCTTTGAAATTTCTTCCTGTTGGTAACATCAGGGCTTTGACTTTTACTAGGCTGAAGGCAGGAAAATAGTTTTCTTCACACTGGTAGACATGCCATCTCTAGCCCAGCTCCTTTAGCAGGCTGTGGGTGATTTGAGCATGTAACATGCAAATGTTTTAAAAAGCAGTATGAATAGTGAGCTAGGAAAATGAAGAGACAAGACTGAGTGTCTTAGCAAAAACATTTAAGTTCCCTGTCACTTTTCCACAGTGTGAAGAGGCCTTGGCACGAGGCAAACATGACTGAATGTAGCTGCAAGTAGTGTTAGTCCGTCGTGTGACTACAAAGAATCAGAGTATTCCAAACATTATCAAGGAGCTTTACTGCTTTATTTGCAGTCATACATAGAGCACAAATCCTCATTTACACAAGCTGAAGATTGCTGAAGGCAGTCTCTCCCTGTGCAGCATAGGCTGTGACCTTGCCAGATGCTGAGGTCATGCAGCTGCTCTATTAGGAGCCTACAGGGTTAAGTTTGACAATTGCACCTCGTGCCCTGCTGTCTGAGTGCTCCTGCATGCTGCACTCGCCTGCCTCCACGGATAAACCTCATCTTCCCTGATTGTGAGATTTAAGTTTTTACCTGGAAAGGACCAAAGGTTAACGTGGTAACAAAGCAGAATGGTTGTTATTTGGAGTAGATAACAAATAGTTCTGTGCCCTCTGGTGCATTGCTTTAAAAGTCTTCAATGAAGGGGAAATAGTGAAATGGTATTCTGTAGGAATGCAGTTTGAGTTTGAGTGGTTCATCTGAATCCGAATTTTTACATTTCCAGTGGTTTTCTATATCCTGGATTCTTAAACAAGCATGAGACAGGCAATCATTCTGTCTGCCTGCACGTCAGCCTGTCAGTCCTGATCTTTTCTGGTATCAGCTGGCTGCTTTCAGCCACATTTCCTAACAGGATAGGTGTTTAAAAAATAAAAAAGAAAGAAATTCTTTTAAGTACCAAGGAAATTAGTGGCTGGGCTAGGGAAACGGAGTTGAATGAGTGCCCTCACTGGGAAGAAAGATGATGGTGAGAGCTGAAGTGTAACTTGCCCCAGTGTGGTCTGTCAGCTGGCTGATGAGCATGTGCATAGCTGAGAGCAAACACAGCATGAGCTGCCTCTTGTCCTGGCTTTGGTCAGGTAACCATGGGGATGCTGCATAGGTGTACATGCAGGGAGCGGGGACTGCTGCCATTTAGGACCAACAGATACTGCAGAGACTAAATGGACTTAGATACCAGAACATTTTAATCACAGATATATGCATTTTTATGAGTTACACAACTTCTCTGTTCAGTGGCAGAGATGACGCAGGAGAGCCCGGGAGAGAGTGTGGATGGGTCGGTGTAGCAGCTCCAACTGTGCTGTGCTTATTCCCAGTGCTGAGTGGTGGGGCCCCCTGGGCTCTGTCCATGGGTGTCTTCAGGTGCTGTCAGATATAATTTTGGTAGAGATTAACTAATGCTTGATTAGTCCATACAAATTCCCTAAGTGTACACCTCTCTATTGCCACTTGCTGGTGCCATCAATCTGCTCATCTGGACAAGGGGTTCTTTCCTCCTCATAGATGGAAGTTATTCCCTTATCCCATAAGGTTAACTAAAGTTCATATGCCAACGTCACTGTCAACTAGGCCTAACTTATGCAAGCTGCTACAAGGAAACACAGGGAGAGAGTACAAGTAAGGTATGTTCATAGGAGAATAGCTGGAGAAGAACTCCATGACTTTGGGTTACGTGGGATGTAGGACCAAAAATGGGAAATGAGAATTGCTTTTGCTCTTGCCTGCAAACAACTTGTTAACTCCAATGTTCTTGAGGAGCAATATGCACTCAAACCACTGCTATGTGCCTGCAACCTTAAATTCACCTTAGCCAAGTTTCTCTGTGTGCATTGGTTATTTATTACTGCTAGAGCACTGTGGATGCCCAGGGGATTTCAGTAGCATGGGGATATGATTACACTCAATAATAAAAATAATGTGCTGTAATAAATCTGTCATTTAGGGTAGAAAATATTGACTGTTAATAAAATTACCTGTAGTATGGACTAAATTATTTTGGAACTATTAAAAATTCCAATTGCCAGTTTCATGGAGATGCAATTCCTTTTACTGTGGGTAGAGGAACTGATGGGTAGATGGAAGAGGTGGAAAAATGAGGGTGACTGCAAGGCAGGGCCTGAAACTGTCACAAGGGAATCACGAGAAATGGCAGTGGCTGTGTAGCAGAAGGTCATATTCATGGTGGGGAGAATAATCACATTTTTGGAGGGCAACAGCCAAAAAACAGGCAAAGTGCCAAGCATAGTGCATCCTTGGGTCAGGAATGTTCTTATAGTGTGATTGGGGAAAGAGTTGGGAGAGCCTTTGGAGGGTTTGGTGTCAAGGTTTATCCTTTTAGGCCATCTCCAGTCTCCTCTGAGCTTCTTTACTGACTCAACAGGGAACAGAGGAATGGAGAATTTAAAATCTTGGTTGTTCTAACCTGTTAAAGACAAGCCTTGTGGGGAGAAGCCATGCAGAATAGTAAAGCAAATGAGAGAACCAGAGGCACAGTGTGGGGCCAGTGGGAAAAGGATTTGGTGAGGAAAGTGGCCAAGAGCAGAGAGCATGAAGGTTCCTGTGCTTGGACTCAATGATTTGAAAAGTCTTTTCCAGCCTAAACAAATCTGTTACTCTACTTGTAGGGCTGCATGCTGCTTTCTGTTTCTGAGGGGTGGTGTTGCCACAGAAGGAGAGGGAGTGTGAGAGTCCTATTGCCATCGCTGCTGAGAACACTGGGGTGCTGACAGAAGAGGAGATGTTGGAGAGCCATCTACAAGGAGAATTGAGAGGGAGCAGGAGGTCACTGGTGATTTCTCAGCAGGGAAGACTGGACCATGTTGTCCCTAGGGACTGAACTAAGCAGCAGTCAGGCACAAAGCAGAGTAATTGCTATGCAGAAACACCCAAAGGTGAGCAGGAGGTATGGTCTGACTTTGTCTCTAGGTTTGACTAGGACTAAGACAGAGGGAATGCAACCAAAAAAGAAAGTGAGGTTAAAGGGTATGAGAGAAAATGGGCAAAAGTCTTTCCTCAGTGTCTCAACACAAGAAATATAGGAAATGACTCAGCAGGAAGATCTCATGCATGAAAACAATGATGATTTAGCTGGCATTACAGAAAGCGGGTAGGATAATGCATGTGACTGGAATAGCAATAAAGGAAGATAAGATCAACAGCAGAGGGAAGAAAAAAACTAGGGCAGAAGAAAATGAGGTTGTATAATGACGGATCAAAAAGGTAATTCAGATTTTTTTCTGAAGCAATTTTTTCCCTTGTGTAGAACTTCTGACCTGACATTCCCCGTGTGAATCAGACCCACTATGTTTTAAGATAAAAAGTTAGGCCATAAAAAGAAAGCTTTATTTATTTATTTTTTTAATGACATACTCATTAGAAACATGTTTCCTTTTTAAGTGTTCCTGTAAGCATGATCTCATAGTTAGAGCATGATTAGCAGAGGGTCACTGTGATTCCAGCAGATATAGGGCAAAAAAATGTATCATCCTCTGAAACAGTGAGTTGGGGCTCCCTCTAACCTTTTCAAATAACCAGGATAGGAAAACAGCCCAGTTTATCCCTTCCTCTGAGGACTGATCTGGGACTGGGTAGGATTTGGAATGCTTCTACCTGTTCCACCATCTGACTATGTGAGCTGCTCAAGTCACTGCTGCTTTTATCATGATTGGATGGTTCAAATATTGGTGATAAGATTCACTGCCTGCTCTGAGGATTCATTAGGAAATGTTTTCAAAATTCTTTGACATTCTGCAATTATCATGGCGTGGTGGACATGTTAAATTTTAACCTGACCTCTTTTAATAGGGTGTGTGTTATGGGGTCAGTTCCTATGTCCAGAGAACTTGGGTTTTGAATTATTGAGGGACCAAAGATTCAAGCATTGCTAGAGACTTTAATTCAGAATGGTCTCTGTACCAAAAAGTTTCCAAACAGAAGCAAAGCAGTGAGTCAAAATGTTAGAAGATTTTGAATGTATGGCAACATAACCTTGTCTTTTTTTTCTGTTGTAGTCTGTCTGGAAAAAGGAAAGGAAAAAAAGAGAAGGAATAAAAATGATGAGAGGTATTCGTCCATCTAACTGACTTCTCTCCAGGCATCGCCACAGTGAGATTGGTTCACCTGGAGCAAGGCACATAGAGCTTTTATTTCCATTAGCACCCTGAGAGCCAAAAATAGCCGTGGAGGAAGAAGCTGACCTCTACTTATGTCTGTGTGAAAGCATCAAAAATGAAAGGCACTGAGCTGCCCTGGCAGATCCCGACATGTATTTCCACAGTTGATGTTCAAAGTAAATGTCTTTGTATATACCCCCACAATGAGGTTGGTTTGGATTTATTGAGAAACTAAAGTCTTATTTTTGGGAAAATGGCATTACATACTCTGGTTTACCCGAGCCAGAATATGTTGGAGTTAAATGAGGCAAAGAAACAGGCCACTGTGACATAAATATAACAATTGCACCTGCAAAAAACCAATGAACTTTCAGTACTGAAGTGTGGCAAAAATAAATAAGGAGATGTTTTATGAAGTGGTCACACACCGTTAAAAAAAAAAAAGTTCAAAACTGAGAAGCCAGATCAAACTAGAAAATAATGGAAAAGCTTTCAGGTATTTTAAAATCAAAGCATGAGGGCTTTTTTATTATTATTACTGAAAAACATGTTGGGGAAAAATGCCCCACTGCTGGCAAAGAAATATTTCATTAGAGAGGCTCATACACTCTGTGTCCAGCAATTTTTTCTTTTTCCCAAGAAATCAGAAAAGTAATACTGTAAATGATGGGCTTCTGAGTTGGTGGACAGTTGGAGGTAAGAAAGGTTAGGGAGAAGCAGCATCTGTGGTGGGATGAAAGTTATGGTAGAATTGTACTTGATCAGGCAAACACTGCCTGTATAACTCAAGAATACACTTTCCAGGTGTGTGAGAGCTTCTGGAGGTGTTGCCATATCCAAATTCATATCCCAGTCTAATGTTGCCCAGATCTGGAGGAATTTCAGCTGTCTGGACTTTTAGTTCAGTTTGTCATAGAGGGGAGGCCAATCCCATAATTTCAAAGAGTTTTTTTGTCTGTAGTGACTTCAATCTGCCCTTGCCAGGTGATAAATGATTCTCATTGCCCTGGTAGTTCTTCACTTTCTATTGCTGGGGAATCAGGCCCATGGTATTGGTTCTGACATAACTCTAATAAGGATGCTAGAACTTTCTGCAAACCAATTATGGAGCTGATAGAAATGAATGCAAAGCTGTCCTCTAATATGAGCTGGAGATGGGGCAGAGGGAGGATGGGAAAGTATTAAAAACACAGTCTCGTAAGCCCAAAGGCTAACAATATCAAGACAACTTAAAATACAAGGTAGATTAAAAAAATCCATTTGGCTGAAGGGAGAGTGTGTAAAGGAATTGTATAGAAAATGAACAAGCAAGGGAGATGGAATTTAACAGATAGCCAGCAGTGCACACCTCAAACCAGGGAGGGGAGGAAAGAGAAGCCAAATCAAATCACACTTGCTTGAGGCGGGAAAGAAACAAGAAAAGGCCTTATCAAAACATCCAGAGAGGGAGAGGCATCTGAGAGTTTCCAAATGAGAAAGTGAGGCAGTGGGGTAGACACGAGAGTGGCAGAGATTTTCAAACACTTTTTTCTCAATTTTCTTTGCTTCAGATCACATAATTAATCCTCCTGCAGGGCTACTTTTCAATGCCATTGACTGCTTAAGACATATGCACCCTCTCAATCCCCTCTCTCCCTACCACCCATGGCGAGCATCTTGTGGATTAGCACCTCCTGAGAGGGTGCCCCGTTTGAGCCATGGAGCATTTGTTGGGTTTTGGGAGCAGCAGCCACAAGGAGAAATGCCAGAAGGTTGGAGCTGACATCTGCTAGTAGCCCTTGTGCCAGTCCTCTGTAGTTTATTCCGCCCCTCTGGGATGGATGACCTTAAAGGATTGGCAGGGCTTCTGGGCAGGTTCTTTATTTCTTCTGTAGGCAGGGGGAAGGAAGTGGGTGACAGGCACACTATCTCTTGATTAGCAATACAGAGAAAACTCTATTTGTAGCATTTTCCTCTATCCTCAACATATATCAATATATATCCCCTCAATGTATATTTTTTTTTCACAGAATGACATCAAGGGGGCTTTTACCTCCCACTGATGAACAAGGGCCTTAAGACTATCCTTCTAACTTTCAGTGCCTGACCTCAGTGAGACAATTCAGGTGAGCCTGGTGGCATTACCTTGCTGAATAAGAGACTTAGATGATAAAAGTGAGTGCAGGAGATCTGTTATGCTTCAGTTTCAGTGAGGCAGCTGAGATAATGTTGCATAATAGAAAGAAATGAGATGAATTCCTAGCTGATAAAACATGCCATCTGAGGGCTTGGCGGATGAGAAACAGAATGAAATCAATGGGTTAAAGCAGAATAAGAAAGGCTTTTGCAAACAGATCAGAGCAAAAAGTAACAGTAGGGAGAAAGTAGGTCTATTAGTAAATGAGGATGGGAAAGAAATTAATGATGGCTCAAAAATGGCTGAGATTGAGAAGTTGGTTCTCTTTCACCCCAAAGCATCATGAATAAGATTAAGAAATAAAAAGAACAGTTTGAAAATGTAAAGGACAAACTGTAAAATAGCTGTTAAAGAGTAGGTATGAGAAGCTTGCAACAAGATAATGTTGTAGGTCAGCTCTTCTGGGCAAGATACTATACCAGAAGGTTTTGGCGCTACAGGACCCATCCAGTCCCAGTCAGACCCAGCTGGGATCATTAGACAGTCTCCATAAAAGGCTCAGAACAGAGCTGGCAGATGTCTCTAGGACATGATCCATTTTTGGAGGAATCCCAGATCCTAAGAGATTTGAAAGGAGCAGGCAGGAGCCATAGCAGAATGGTTCTAGCTAAAATGGGAAAAAGATGAGAATGTGCTGTGACAGAGAGTGGAGTTTACTGGCAGGTCCTCTCAAGAGTGGAGGGACTGACCAGCTGCCTTACACACAGGCAAACAGCTGCACAACATGTGTGCTAGGACTCTTACAGTTGTTAACTTTGTTGCAACACTGGCAATTATTTCTGAAAAGGCAGGCAGATTTGAGGAGATACTTAAAAGTCTTTCTTTCTAAGAAAAGTCAGTGACCTCCAGAAAATAAGTCATCCTGTAAGTAACTATCTTTTCAGTCTAATTCTATCTCCAGCAAAATAATATCTGGAAAATTACCAAGAAGTTCATGGACAATGAAACCATAAGCAATAGCAAGTGTACAGAGCAACTCCATGGCCAAGCTAATGCATGTGCTTTTTGTAAAGAGTGTAAATTTGGAAGACAAAGGACATCTGTAACCCATCTGGATTGCTGAAAAATATTGGATAGCTTTAAATTCTGTATTACCTTACAGGAATTCAGAGAGGAATATTGGAGAGTGAAAACTGTCCTTGGGAGCTTGAAAACACGGCTTTATTAAACTGACAGCTCATGCAGCTCCAAGGGAGGTATCCTTTTCCTGGCCTGACAATATCTTTGGGGAATTCTCCTATCTCTGCTCAAAATACAAGATAACACTTGGGGCTTGACTCTTTGGAAGATCCCTGGCATTACCTGGCAATTTTCCCCCTCTGTTCCACTCCTGGAAAAGTAGTGCTGGAAGATCACTGAAGAGGTCCCCAAATCAGTCCTGCTAAATATGATGATTTTGCTCTTGGCTGAGCTTCCCTAGAGGAGGCTCTTGTAACAAGCTCTATGCTCTGAAGGCTGCTCCCATAACAGGATTTTGAATGTGCATGGGGGGCTTCTGAAAATGTTTTTATTTTCTCTTGTAATCTTGACCTGGAAGCCACAGATGTTCCATGCAAAGCACGGTTGGCTGTGGCCACAATCCTCGGTTGGTTTGCAGATGATGCATGTGGCACTTGGATTGGGATGATAGCAACTAATGAACGTGGCAAAATAAAAAGAGTTATTTCCTTTCTTCCTGCCTGGACAGGAATGTTTTTCAGTTGAACTTGTCTTTATAAATAATGCACTATTACACACAACTTCTATCTGTCATTTTAATTTGTTTCCTTTCACTCTCCTCCCCCAGCACATGTTCCTCTCCCTGTGGATTTTTTCTGTTCACTTTCTTTCTTTCCCGTCCAGAGTCTTTGGTGTAAAAATGAAAAGGAGGAAAAAAGCTTCAGCTGAAAACTGCTATTTTGTTTATATCCAAGCTGTCTGCCTGCTGTCCACATATATTGCTATTTTATCCCAAAGGGGAGAATAAATCTTTGTGGTGAAAGCCCAAAATTTTTGGAGCTGGGCAAAGCCCTAAGTCCCTTGTCACAAAGATGGAGCTTGATAAAAGCCCTGCCACCTGGGGAAATCTCTCAAAGGCCCAGGCTCACATCACACCCTGATGGGCAACTGCAAGAGCCTGCTGAAGGAAAGGCTTGCTGAGATATGTTCCTCTTCCTCAAGGCTCAAGCTACAACAGAAGAGAGGACAGGAGAGGGTTTGTCATTCTCTTGGGTTCTGGTGCATGGAGTAGTTCCTGGCTTTCTCTTTGGCCCACTGGAATATGAAACAAAAGGCCAAGTAGCTTTTTAATGAAAAACACCTCATTAGTAACATGTCTGGAGCTTCCCAGAAACACAGTTTAGGAAGAATAATCTATCTGCATGGGGAAAAAATGCTTCTCCGCCATTCAGGCAGTGTGGGGAATGTCTCCAGCTCTTCCATGAGCATCCCAAAAGGACATAAGCATTTGATTAAGGGTCCCAGAACCTCAGCTGCTCATCTGTAGGATTAGGTTCATAATACCAAGTACTTGGATCTCTGTTTTTGAGGGCCCAGGGGTGTCTCTCAGTGTGCTTTTGTCCCATGCCTGGCACAATGGACCTGTGAGCACAGGTGAATAATTACAGAGAAACATTCTAGCAAAAGTAGGTTAGGGTGGAGTGGAAGAATTTATGATGGCTGCAGAGCACTAGATAAACTTGCTCTATACAAGTATAAATACCTTTCAGACAAGACATCTCAGTCCTGCCAGGATGGGGGTTATGAATGCTGATACTTGCAGCTTGCATGCAAATATCTTTGCCGTATCCCTGAAAGAGCCAAGTTGCTGTCAGTGCTGTCAGAAATCTGGTCACTTGTGTCTTAGTTACTCCCCAAAGTGAGAAGGCATTTTTAAATGCCTCGTGACGTGTTGGTTTAGGCCAAAGCTCTTGTAGCCACGGGAAACCTGGGGCTGCGCTGAAAATGTACACCTACGGCAAGATGGGTTTTGAAAAGTTTCTTAAAGAAATTCTTATCTGTTCAGGCAACATTGTATCACTGGAACAAACAAGTTCTGCAGTGGGGCATGAGCTTTGCTGAAGCTCGCAGCAGAACTGAGGCACAGATCTGCTGCCTGGTCAGCATGGCTCAAGCCAGGACCTGCTGTCAGTGTCCCTAACAACTTCTCTTTTCTCTTTTTCACTCACGTTCTTCTGCTGGGCTGGGTGGTTCTGGCTTCCCAGGCCCAGCTGAACTGAGACTCTCAAGTTTTTGTAGGTAGGTTTTTCTTTCAGATTTCTGCTTTGTGAGGTCACCAGACTTTCAATGTTCTCAGCTCTTCAAGAGTTGTTCTCTGCATGATACCCATCTACTCTTAGTCTCCTGGGCAGATGGGTAGCCCCCATGATCCAAATACTTGAGAGAGAAGGTGGAATGTCCTAAAATATTTCTGCTTTCTTCAAAATATTGATTCTCTCATGGTTTTACTGTTTCATCTTAAGAAAGATTTCTTATGAAAAGAGAAAAAATAAAGCTTACAATTTCTTGGGGGAGTGAGTAGGGAGGAAAACAGCTTTTTCTGGCTTTCTTTAACCATGCTCTCTATTATTTGCCTATCTATTTATTTCTGAACTTCTTGTGCTTGGCCACACATGTCAAACACTACCAGACTAAAACACCTAATTGTCTGCACCCCTGTCTGTGTTGCACATCTCTTTCACCCTGATGTCTATATTTATGCCATGAGTAACTAACTGGTCCAGTCAAATATCACTTCCAGCTACAGAAGGCTGGTATGTTTTTGAAAGGGGGCTACTGGTTAGAATCACAGAATCAAGGTACTTGGAGTTGCTTGAGGACAGCACTGGAAACTTATTAGCTGCCTTCCTATTGAAACCCCAGTGCAAAATATCCCTTATGTGCCCAGCGTGGTTGGGGCTGGGGGTGTGTGTGACATCCAACCCAGGCAAGAGTTGCTTAGCAACTGTGTCCTGCCCTCAGGCTGCCTGCAGCTGCCTGTGATGTTCTGCTTTGATGATGGAAATTCTTCCATCTTGTGTTCTCAGGGCTCTCTCTGTGTATCCTGCTGGGTGTATGTTGTGTGCATAGATTTTTCTATTGAGCTTGTCTGATCTTACCAGCTTAGGTGCCAAACTCACCTGCTCCTGCAGTCTGAATTCATCTTTGTTTATTAAGAGTAAGGGTTGTTTTTCTAACACCTGGTTTACACAAGAAACTTGTACCAGTTGAGTGCAAGTGATTTACAGGCTGGTTGTATAAACTGCTGCTTTTCCCTTTCTTGTGGAAACTTCTTTCCATGTGCTCTTGGGGTGACCTTGCCATTAGAGGGGCTGAGCAAGATAGTCTACACAAGACAAGGAGAGACTATTCCCAAGTCAACTTAGAGGTAGCTAAAGCAATTTTAAAAGCTAATTTCAATAAGTCCCACTAACAGGCGCTCAGTGTGAAGTGATCAATTTATTGCTGTGACACTTGATTCAGTAAACACATTTTACTTTGTGGCTGGTCCGAGGGCACAGAGCAAAGGATGGTCCGGCAATCAGCTGAGTCAGTGGAAGATACTGCAGTTGCTTACAGCTGCCCCCATGGTGCTGGTGATGCCATCCCTCAAAGAGTTGCCAGCTGAGCTGCTTCTTTCATTGCTCCTCTCTGTTTCTGTCTAAATGGGCAAATTTGTCTTAAAGAGTGAAAGTAGCAAGTCTCAAAGTTGGTGGAGTGGACAAGGTAGTAACCTCTGGTGGAAGACAGTTCACAGCAGGCTCCTCTTTCCTTGACTTGCTTAGTATAGCAGAAGGTCCCGCCTGCAGTCTTATTCTTGTATTTGGGCAAGATGTTTGGTTACTCCTTGAGCTCCAGTCACTGAAATGCTTTGGAGGATGGTATCGTATTCCTCTGGCATAAATAACCTGGGAGTCATTCAGGATGAAATGACTCTGTAAAGGTGCTGAGTCTGTGAACAGCCTCAGTTTAAAAAAGCATCTCCCTTGTGAGCTACCTCTGCTGACAGCTTTTTCGAGAGGTAGGTAGGAAGCAAAGGTGCTGAATATCAGAGCAGGAAAAGGAAATAGACGGCTCTAGATGTGTTTAGGTGAGGGCTTGTTTGCTTCCCGTGGTGCTTTCTCAAGATCACTGTCAGAGTCTCCACAGGAAGAATTTTTTCCCTGTTTCTGCTGTCTCTGGGGAACTGTTTGATAGGCACCATGGATTTGCTTGCAAGCACTTTAAATAATTTCCAGAGCTTTAAGTCCCAGAAGGGGGTCTAATTCCCAGCTGAAGCTGCTCAGTGGTTCAGGTCAGACCCCTGGAGACGGCCTATCTGATGAACAGGTTCACCCTACAGAGAAGGGGATGTCTCAAGTGCCTTAAAGGAGAGTGCTGTTATTTGTAAACACATGTTAAGGTATTTTGCCTGCATTATGTTATTACCATAATCATTACTTTTACTACCACTCTGCGGGTTTTGCCTAACAGTTGTCATTTATACATGTCGAGGCCACTTTGCTTCAAGAAATCATGAGATAAGATTAAAACAGAGATAGAGAGCGCACAGTACATCCAGCAGGCTTGTGGTAGTACCCACACCTGCTCTCATCCAGAATCATCAAACCCACTCCCTGGCTCTGTGCCCCTCTTCTAATGAGACTTTCCTCTAAAGAGATGGAAATTGCTGAGTTCACAGCACTTTTGAACTATGTCTCTTTTCCTTCCAGTAATTTAAAGTGTGTTTTCTTGTTTTATGTACGCTGTCTGATATAACTCCAGAATCCTTGTTCCCTTTGCCTTGAGTGGGAAAGGCAATGGTATAGATAAGAAAAGCAGTGTGCAAAGAGCTTTCACTGCAAGAAACTCGAGAGACTGGTGTACTAAGAAAGAAGAATGAGGAAGCTGGGTGAGAGAGAGGGGTATTGTGGGAGGAATTCTGTTGCTTCTTCTGTTAATTTCCCAGCAGTACTTAAAATCTGTTTTTCCCTCACAGAGGAAGTGCCATCGTAGAGAGAGGCCAAGTGCAGTCCTGCCCACACCAGGGAGGAGCTGTGTGTGGTACGGGTGTTATTGCAGTGTCTCAGGGCAAACAGTCCTATACCAACAAAACCCAAGTTCTCTTGAAAGCAGTGATAGAAAATATCACTACTTCTAGGCCACACAAATAAGCAGTGGCCTTCAGTCCTGGCAATGCAAATGAGTGAAAGGAGGAAACAGGGTGGGTGAAGCACAAAAGATGCAGAAGAAGAATGGCAGAAAGGGTCTGGAGTTTAAAGAGAAGAAAGGAGGATATGTAAAGCAATATGTATATGTATATGATATGTAGTTTATAGGGAGATGCAAATTCTTTTGTTAGACCAAATGATACAGATGGGAAAAAAAAGTAGTGTAGATTTTTTGGTACAACAGTCAAACACTCCATGTAGTCCCTGTTGGAGACCATAAAAGGTGGCTATGTTGATCTGCTGACCAGCTCCCTTCTGTCATCTCACTTCTGTGAACTCTGGGCTTTTTTCAGACTTTTCAGGCTTCTGTAATGTTGGCTATGTTGACTATTAATGGCTTAGATCAGGACATACTCTCATTTGCCACGTTATGCATAGGGAATGTCTAGCTGATGCTGTTGAGAATCCCTAGCTGTCAGGAACTGCTCTGTGCAGATCCAGGGCGATGCAAAAGGTGAAATGTACCCAGCTTTAGGGCAGGAAAAGAGGTAGGTCATTTTCTGGAGAGACTTAAGCCATTCCAATTCATTGGTTCATTGATAGTGAAGTCTCTTATGGGATAGGATTGTGGAACACCAGCAAACCTACTCCTTATGCACCCCCTTCTCCTCAGCTTTAAATACTTCCAGGTGCTAGGACAATGATACAGATTAAGCTATTAAGTTTGTCCAGACAGTGTAATCACACTGGGAACTGGAAAGCAAAGGGACCTGAAAGCCATGCAGCAGACGTGAAAAAAGTCTGGCATAAGCATGAATAAGTATCTTGGGCAGGGAGCTTGTTTTCATTCTTTGCAGCAGGCTCTGTGTTCACCACAGCTACTCAGCTGTCTGAATATGTATTTAAAGCAGTATTATAAATCTGTGGTGCTACATGTGCGTTTTTATTCCTATTACACTGTATACATATTTTATTATGTTTATCATTAATATTCAGCATGGGGTATTAGCAGAAGTCAGAAGCAGTCAGTTCTGCTATGGTTCCTCCAACAAGCTTTCAAAAGGGCTTTCCAAAAACTGAGACCTTTTCATTTCTGCCTTGCCTCATATGAGCTCCTTCCAAAACTCATGAGAATCTGTTGCATTTCCTTATCCTTCCCCATCCCATTAGCTTTAGATACAGTGAGGAGCAGATGCACAGCTTTCTGCCATAAACCCAGATTTTGCCTGGCTGGATGAAAAGTGACCAGGATTATAATTAGTGTCGGTTTGAGTCTTTTGGTTGCAAAACTGGAAGCGGGTTCCCTCAGCCTTTTTCTTTTAATAATAATTAATTATTAATCACCTCAACAGAAGAGGGAGGAAAGGAAAATTACTGGTGCTGTGTGAAATAGACATGATGGGAAGTTGAGACTCTGGAGTCTGATTTGAGGAAATATTTGAGTCATTAATTATTGCATTTTAAATAGGCTGTGAACCCCACTGGAGAGCATATTTCTGTCCTTCCTTTGCCTGCCATGTCCAAACACATGTTGGAAATCTCTCTTTGCACCCCTTTCTGACCTCAGCATTGCTCTGAAGCAGCTGGAAGCTACAAAGGCATTCTGGTTAATGAGACAAGCAAAAAGACTTCTATGTGTCCCTCAGTGCTTCAGAGAAGCCTGGATCATCCCACAGGTCACCACAGCAGAATTCCTCTGTGGCTGAGATGGCAGAGCTCCCCAGGGCCCTTGATTCCACCTTGCCAAAGTAAAGGATAGGCCCAAAGGCAGAGTCTAGGAAGAGACATTCTAAATGGGAACCATTTGAAGAAAAGAGTTAAAAAAAAATAGCAATTAAAAAACCCAAACAAACAAAATAACAACAAAAAACCCCAAACCAAAACCACCCCAAAGCCCCCACACAAAATAACCTGAATCAACAACCCCCAACACAGAACACACAGTGAATTTAAGGGGCCCACAAAGTTAGACAAAGTGCCAGCTTCTTTCTTGAAGTTTACACTTGACTGAGATTGTTGTGCTTGGTGTTGATACAAGATAGGTCTTGCTCAGGCGAAATCAGTCTCTCTCTTGAATGATCATATTGGCACTTCAGTAGCAAGCTGTTCATTTCCTTTTTTTTTTTTCTTTCTTGTAAGAGGAAACCCTTCTTTTTTCACCCTTATTTCCTCTGCCCTCCCCATGGTTCTCAGCACTACTGATCAAGGAAGTTTTCCTTGGGTGTTGCCTCTCTCTTTCACCTCCTGGTGTGAATTGTGCCTCATCAGCTGCTGCTCTTTCACTACTGAAACCTTCTTCCTCTTCTCTCTGCCCTTCAAACAAGTTCTGTCATTATCACTGCTCCCTTTTCCACTGCCAGGGCTCACTGTAAGCCTGGTGGTGTCCCTCCTGCGTGGACCACACTCAAATCTCCCATCTCCTTTAGCCTACCCTTTCATCTCTTGTTTGTCTGCCTGTACTGTACCACATCTCTGCTTCACTCTTCTTTCTACTTCTGAAGCCTTCCTGAAGGGAACTGTCTGTACCTGGGTGAAATGCTTCTTCCTTGTGTGGAGGCAGCATGGACTGTTTTGCAGGATACTCATTACAGAACCCAAGGCACTGAAATTTTGCTTGCTTATGCTTTCTGGGCAAACAACTTGTTTCTCCATGTCTCTGTTTTTCAAGGGGTAAAATAAAGTAGGCAATGCTGATCTCCCACTTTTTTTTTATTATTGGTATTTTGAGATCTGTGAGTAGAAACTGTCAGATGAGTAGCAATGGTCATTATGCTTCTTCTAGCACCAGCTTTTACAGAGTTCTCACATTTATATTAGTCACGATTTGCTTATTGATAGCTGTGTCAGGTTCATGCTCCAGCACCCCAGACACACACAGAAGCTGCTTTTGCCACAGCCACTCCTTTGTTAAAATCCATCATCATTGACTTGTTACACTCTGACCTATTCACAATTATCCCTTATGTGATTCTTCCCAAAGCCATGCTGGGCATAGCACCAGCAGTCATTGAATACTGCAATTTTAGGGAAGGCTGATTAGTACTGTGGAAAGGTAATTCCCCGGTAAGGTGCCCAGATCTAAGCTGCTTTTCTGATTTTCCTGAGCCCTCTGCAAACACCTGCGACGTGTGCGATCACACTGGTTTCAGTCAGTGACCCTCAGCTGCTGCTCCTCCCCTCCTCCCCACCCCTCCCCCTTGCTGTCACACTTGATCCCAGGCACCTTCTCCAGGTTGTTCCTTCCCGCTCCATTCTGCAGTGCCACTGCTTCACTGCTCTGTCACTGATCCTTGTTTCCTCTTTGGGCCGTTCTCACCTTCTTTCCCCCACCTCCCCACCTGCAGTCCGAAGCCTCTTGAATGTGCTGTATGTGATACAGCTGCCTGTGCAGAGCCTTATCTCTTCCTTTAATCTGCTCCGTGGTGAGCTGTAGGGCTCTCTGCGCGAAGGATGCTGCTCAGAAATGAATTGCTCCGTGCAGTTTTCTGTTTTGTGCCAGGAGGTGCCTTTCGGCTGCTTTAATATCGCTTTCCCTTCACCGCTTGATGGTGCTCTTGGACACGGCAATTCTTCATTGTGCTGCAAGAAGGGCCAGGGCAGCCCGGGTCTTCAGAATCGGCCGCTAGCTCTGAGGAGCGTGATTATTCCGGAGCTCAATTCTAATCCATAGCTATGTTCCAACCCATCTCTAAACAAGGCGCCTTTTTAAAAAATTTTTTTAATTTTTTTTTTTTTAATGTAGGAAGCAGCATCCTAAATTTTTACCTGTTTGGGTAAAAGGCTGCTTGCTTCTTTTCCTATTCCCTGTTTTCTTGACTGGCTTGTTTTCTCCGTGTTTGATCAAACCGTTTTCTTCCATTTCCTACATTCTTCCCCCCCCCCCGCCCCTTTTGTTTCACCTCTCAAGTTCTGTTTCCTTCGTGTTGCTTTTGCCTATCCTTTTCCCCCAGTGCCTTTCCCACATCTCCGAAATGTATTTCCCTGCTTCTATTAGCTTTTATCTGCTTTTTCTTCCGTCCCCTTTCTCCTGTGGTTTTCTCCCTAGAGTTCACAATCTTAGGTGTAAAGTCCCAGTAAGTCATGAGACCCTCAATACAATTTTCTTCTTGCCTCTGAAATTCCCAGGTCTTGCCTCTCTCTGCTTCTTCTGCACTCCATCACTTTCCATTAAAGAAACCTAAACAGCTCCAAACTCATCCTCTTTTCTGCATCCTTCATCCTCCCATGGCTGACTTACTAGTGGTGTTGGGAGCAAAAGCATGCCCTGCAAGTTAACAGAGAAGGCTCAGTACAGACCACCTCAGAAAAATTTCCTGTGTATCTGCCAGAACCACAGAGAGAAACATTTGAACTGCTGTGAAGAAATTCTCCCAAGAAGGCTTGCAGCAATTCAAGTGCAAAATTCATGTTGTTGAGTATATGCTCTCAGAAGCAGAGTACTGGCTGGCTTTGGCCCCTGCTTTAGGGCTTGAGAATCACCAGTCGCACTCTAGCTTGAGCTAAATTTCTCTTTTCATTCTAGAGTAATGGTAAAAGTCTCTTATGAAATGATAGCAGGCTTCTATCCAAGCCAGAGGTCATACAAGCACACTTTAGCCACTCAGGAAAGACAACTTCAATGGGCTCTGAAAAAATTGGGATGGTGTGTATGCATGTGAGAGAGAGAATGTAACTTCAACACAAGTATGGGGAAAGAAGGGAGCTGAAGCACAGCCTGTTCAAGCAGCTGGTAGCCTGACCCTAAGGAAAAGCCTAGAGTTTGATGTTGTAAGCAAAGAAACTCTCTGGCTTGTTTGATTTCTCCTGCATGGAAGAAAATATAAGTCCATGCATTCTTTGCAAATAAATAAGATATCATATAAGACTTCTTTCCCGTTCCTGATTCCCCTGCAACAATCCACAACCCCCTGAATTTTAGTTAGCAGAATGAAGGGCAGAAGGGAAAACGATGCTATGAATTTTTTAACAAAGCGTCAGAGCTCTAGAAAATGTGTTTTATCTGTGAATCTCAAAGTAATGTAAAAAGCAAGATTGCTTTCTTCTCCCCATTTTATGGAGATGAATACTGAGGTCATCCACCGAGGTGAAAGTTTTGACAAGGGACCTCCTGTAACTCTCAGAAATCAAATTCTTAGCCCCCTATCCTGTCTGCAGCTATGTACCCTGTTGCCTAATGCACTGTCATCAGGCCAAAACCACAGAGAGGGAAGGGTTATCTGCTGGTCAAAGGTGAGGGCTCAGCTTTCACGCCAAGCAGTTTTACTGATACCACTGTGCACTCTTAAACAAGTTGTTTGGGTTTTCTTGTCATTCACAGTGATGTAAATAGCAAGTTCTGCTTTGAGGTGTGAGCCCCTGGGTCAGGCTCCAAGTCCACTTCTCAAAGAACTGCAGAATTAAGCCTAGAATTGCCAAAGTTCTCCTGTGGGACAGGGCCCGTGCTGTAAAGCATCATGAATGCAATGGAGCTGGTGGACCAGACTTGCCATCTATGTGAGGCACCATTACAGTCATCTGATCTGGTCCTTTGTGGTCAAAGCTAGTTTATTTTCTGGAGGAGATGTTTCTAACCCACAATGCTCCCATAGCTCTGAAATGCAAGAGACAACCCTCTGACTGGGATAGGATGTCGTGACTGGATCCATGGGAATGAGATCAGAATCAGTCTCTCAGCACTTATGAAACTATTATAATAATATTGACTTAGTGGGGCATTGTGACAATTACTGAAGGACTGTAATATATCTTGAAACCTGCAGATGACAGTGGGAGAACATAATGATAATTTTCCTCCTTCAGTTCTTCTGTATATGGATCTGAAAGTACCCCATTAGCATTATTAAACTCCAGAGTTCCGTGTGAGGATGTTAAGTAATTCAATGAATCCATGGTCATAGGAATAATTTTTGATGGTCTCTACACTGTACATCATGTTGACTTCCCTCTTCATTGCAGCACCAGTGATAAATCTCAGGTCTTCTGGTTCCAAAAGAACAGGCACTTGCCTCTTAAATATCCCAGAGCATCTCCATTAATTATGATCAGTGTGGGGACTATGCATTCCATTTAGCAAGCTGTGAGCCCAATCAACAGGCAGGACATGACACTTTCCAGTTGAAGCCAGAGTGTCTTAGCAGCCTTCAGTGTCCACTGGCATCATCTCCCTTGCAGCTCTGTGAGGGAATTGGACTTGCATATACTTGGAGGCAGCCCTGCGTGGGAGAGAGGAGAGACTTCTGGTTCCATGGAATAGGGTCAGGGCCTCACTGAGTTTGGCTGCTCCTAATGAAGAAAGGCAAAGATTCCTCTCTGTCTTTCAAACATGAGCGTTGGGGTTGTGGCTGCTCTTAGTGAATTACGAAACATTTATGAAGTTACCTCAGGAATCCTGAACTCCTTTTTGGGGTCACCTGCTTTTCTCCTATAACAAAATTGAGCAAGTAGACTCCTGTTTTGGTTCTCTGAATCACATCTATGTTAGGAACTCTATTAAGACTGTGTGACTATCTTCCTGATGTTCTACTTGACAACACACTTCAGTCAGAAACTCCCCCTACCCCAACCTCCTGCTTTCCCCCAGCTTAGATCCCATCTCTCCAGAGCTCTTCTGTTAGAGTTGCCAGGCCTCTACAGTGGGATCATCTTCAAAAGGACACCATCAAATTGTATCAAGCCCCACACTGCGAGCACAGCGTAAGCTTGCTGTCTGTCCTTGCCAGCCTAAATATAGTTATAACCCTTGAAAGCTATGAGAACAATGGAATAAAGGTAAATTGAGGGGACATTCCTTCCACTCCCTTTTTCCCATGAACACACATGTCTGTGTTCAAGTGCAATCAGAGAAAACTCTCTGAGCTGCTTGGATCTGAGCTAGCAACCATCACTTCTGTACAACTGAGGCACCAGCCATGAGGTAATATGTTTTAACATGCCTGGAGTACTGCTGCCTCCTGCCAGGGCTGCCTCAGAAGGCAGGGGGAATATGTGGACTTCAATATTGCTGATCTTACTACAGTTTACAATGCTGATATTTAAATACCCGTGAAAGGGAGCTAAGTGGAAGACCTTGCTAGGGTGACAGTAGTAATTCTCTCTTCTCAGGGCTTCTCCTTACTGTTTTCTGGAGAGTCACATAAACATTCATTTATGCATCGTTATGCATGGCTATATGTGTATGTGGAAAAACAGCACATACAGATTAAAAAGCCGGGCGTGACTTTGGGATGAGAAAGAGTTTCTGTAGAGGTGCACAGTGAATGCCAAGAGCTTCCAGTACTACTGCAGTTTCCAGTCTGGGACTCGAGTTCTTTTCTTCATTTGAGAGAAATTCATATCCTTCTCTAGCACAGCAGTTGCATTGTGCAATGCTAGAGTGATGGGGAGGAAGGAGGAGGTTTTTCTCTCATTTTTGCTTTACACCTTTGAAAATTATGACTAGTAGCCTAGGAATTGGGCTGTTGGAGCTATGAGGTCTTGTCTGGGCCACTGGGATTTCTCTTTATGTGCTTAGAACTGCTCTGAATGAACAGGCAGGGTTGTTGCTTGTTTTGCTGTGATCACTGCCTGGCTCAGCACACCCCTCACATCCTCCCAGGGCTCCTGACAAATCAGGGCTGGGGGTGACTGCAGCTGAAGAGGCAAGCAGGAGCAGAGAAGATAAAAATGAGTTGGGACACCTAAACCATCAAGAGAGCTTATATCTAATCCCAGCTCTTCCCTCTTCTCCACCAGTGCGCTGCGCAGGCCAATCAAATAACTTCCTTTTGCTATGCCTCAGTTTCCCCGTTAATTAAATGGAGATAATAATACACCTCTCCCAGGAGAAACGTGGTGAGAGATCAGTCAGTATCTTTAAAGTGCAGTGAGATCCACAGATAAAAGGTGCTGTGGAAGAGCATTGTTAAAAGTCCACAGTGAAACCCCACAAAACCTCCTGAACTGAGCCCTCTTGTCAACCTGGATATTTTCACTGCACCTTTGAAGATGAAACTCTGCCGCTTACACTACTTTGCTTCAATTCAGTAGGTTTTAAGAGGCCACAGGGGGACCTGTTAGAGTTAAAATGGATTGAAATTGTCTTTGAGCCTCTAGAATAATGAGTATTTCCTTTTCTTTACATTTTTGGATCCAGATGAGATGCTGTTCAGTTGCTGTCATTCTGCCAATGTATGCCTTTCCATTGCATTGAAACTTCCAGTCCTAGGGTCAGGCATTTGCAAGCAGATGAACGTTTTTTTGGAAGTGCATTAAGCAAAAGAAACTTAGGTAGGAAATTTTAATTACTTTTAAACTCTAAGCTACATCTTGTTCTCCCCATTATGCACCATTTTGATTCTGCACTACACAGATGCTGGCTATTTCTATTATTTGAATTAAGGTGATGATCTTCTTAGTATCTGGGCACATTTCATGATTATTATTATTTTATATCTCAGCAGTGCCAAAAGGAGAGGAGAGAACATTAAGATGCTTGACTAAGGCCTGATTCCCAGGCCTGGCACGGACTTTTCTGTGTGAACTTTGGCATGCTGCTACGCTGCCTGTCTTTCTGCTTCATTTTCTCCTCTCTGACATGGCACTTCCTGCTTTACAGGGTCAGTGCATTCATTGGTGCAGGTTGGGTCTTACAGATATACAAAGGGAAAGGCTCTGATTCCTGGCCAGTTGTGTTTGATACTGCACAGGCATCCATGAGGCTGTGCCTCTGCCTTGCAGGGCTTGCAGATGAATGCAACGGTAATCTACCAAAGATGTGTGAAAAGAGGGAAAGATGCCATTCTTTTGTACCATGGGAGGTGAGACTAAGGTAAAACACAAAGGAGCATCATGATAGGAAGGAGAACGAAGTCTTTAAAAAGGCTGCTTGGAGGTATGATGGGGCCTCTCTCCACAGGGCTTTAAGGGCAATTTCTATCTGAACTGCCATGGTTGCAAGAGATTCTGCTCCTGGAAGAGGAGGAGAGACTCAATATCATCTGAATGCCTTTCAGATTTTTTAAATTCCTGATTACAATGGGGGTTTCCTCTAGAAGTGAAGCTAAGAAGTAAATGGTATTTCAATATCTCTTTTTATTTGTGGAATACTAAAATATTTTAGGGGGAGGTGTGAGATACTTTAGGAACCATATGTTTGGCAACCTTCTCTGCAGCATAAGTGAAACCTTTGTACAAAGGTGACCTTTGCTGGCCCTTCAGAAATAGCCTGTGATCTCTCCTCACTGCTGTACTGGTACCTAATCTAAGTTGACCCTACCTTGAGCAACCTGTTGGATCAAATGACCTGTGATGGTCTTGTCCATCCCAAGTTATCCTACGAACCTTTGATTCACTTTGCTGCTGGGAATTCTGAGGGATGATGCAGATTCAGCCCTACCCCCTTATATTCATACAGAGAACCAAACTGAGGAGGGTACACCTGCACTACAAAAATCACAGAAAATCTGATTGGAAGGGCTCTCTGGAGATCACATAATCCAGCTTCCCTGGGACCATCACCAACAGGAGATCAGATCAGCCACAATTCTGTTGAGCTGAGTCTCAAAAATGTCCAGGAAGAGAGATCTCACTATCTGATCTGGTCTGCAACTTGGTAGCTTGAACGAAAGCTTGCCAAAAGTCACTAGGTGTGCTCTCTTTTTGACATTTAACATGAACAAAGTCCACTACTGGGACCTTCCTTCCTGCAACTTCCCCGTGACTTCCCAGTTCAAACCTAAGATTAGCCTTGATAACCCATGCTGGTGATACCAAGAGAAGCCCATTTAAGACAGACGGGCTCTTGTTCCCCTCGGGCTTGGAAAAGCCTGGCCAAAATGACAAAACCCATGTGCTGCAGTCTTTTGTGATGGTCTTGATTTTTTCGTACTTGTTCCAATGTCCACTTTCCATATGAGCAAGCTGGTGTTTGTTGCCTCTGGTCAATGCAGCCACTGATATTTTCTGCCAGCCAAATCTTCCCACTGCAGTCTCATGAAACATGCCCTTACTGGCAGCAGGTCACAGGCTTCCACCTGTAAGCCAAGGGCTTGTGGTAGATGGGTCTGAATGCAAAGTTTGGTTTTGGATTCAGTTCTGGAACTGAACAGTTTGAGATAAAGTCAAAAGCAGGGCTTTTTTATTGGATCTTTCTTTTTCTCTTCTGCTACACTTACAACTGAAGTTGGGCTAATTCAGAGCTGAGCTCCTCGTTGGCCAGATCTCTGGCTGAAATTTTGCGGGAAGTGACACAAATCTGGGGAAGAATCATTTCCAAACCAAATCAAAGTTGGATGTAACTGAGTAGCTGCCAGGTGAAGCTACTGAGAGGCTAAAGGAGACTCAGTTCAGACATACATGAACAGGTGAAATACTAAGCTTGCCTTCCTCATGTTGATATCTTGAGTCAGTGCCTAAACTTATGAGTGACTGAGAAATCTCACTGTATTGAAAACTCAAGACTTCTGTATGCATCTTTACACTGTGAAATATGCCACGGTTTGTTCAGCTCCTCTCCAGTCTTTCCAGTATCTGAGCACGTATGCCTCTCACCCTGCACCCTTTCCCTCCCCTTTTTGCAAGGCACGGGAGAAAACAACACAGGCAAATTTTGCAAAAGCTATTTCAAGTCAGTAATTTGCTAAGTGCTCGGAACTTGTCGCTTCTTTTTTCTACGTTAAGTAATTTATAAATAAAAATAAATTCACACTCACTCTAATATTTGCTTGTTCTTGAGTTCTATTGGAGAGATGTGTGAAAATTGCCTGATGGTTGCGATCACTAGCAAAAGCAAAGTTACAGGGAGTAATTACGGATGGTATTACAGAACAGAAGGATAATTTGATCGAAAAATTCGATCTAAAGCTCTCGTGCAGGGACATATTTTTCTGGGAGAGGAGTTTGTAAAGCAAAAGAGAAAAAAAATAGCATGGATGTGAGCTGTGGAAAAGCAATTATTCTCTCATAATATGGGAACACAGTGTGCTTGGCTCAGGAGAGGTATGAAATACAGGAGAAAGAAGGCGCTGCAAGGAGGAGCCTTTATGCATCCCAGCAGGGTTACTCAGGAAGGTTATTCAAAATGTGTTGGGAAGACACAAACTCCAGAGCCCAGGAGGGCAAAACAAGTGTGGGAGGAAGGATACACAGCACTGCGTGGGAGGAAGGTGTGTTGACATTTCAACAGGGAACATGAAGAAGGTCTAGGATTCATCAGATCTGCTTGAGGTCTCTGTCCTGTCCACAACAGAGACCAGAACGGGGAAGAAGTTCCCAGGTATGTGAGGCAAGGGCCAAGAGCACCTGGCTTTTGGCAACCCTCAAAGCTCCCTGAAAGCCCTTCAGGTACAAATGCAAAGGAGCAGAATTTTCTAGCTTTGATCTTCTAAGCATTTCTCTGGGATGCAGAAACACTGTCAGAGGATACCTCTTTCATTTAGGGTCACCATTATCCCCTTGAGATTTACCAAGGATTGGTGAAGGCTCATGCTCTTCCCCCACACAATGACTGCACTTCCCTCCTCTTCCTGTGTGTAGCCCCATAGTCACAGAGAGGCTGGCCTGTGGTCTTTGGAGAAAGCATCTCCCATCATCTGCCCTTGTCTCACACTTAAAAATGGCCACCTTCTGGTAGCCCTTGTGCCATAGAAATAGATGTGTACGAGGCATTGCAAAGTGTACACTGTGAGTGATTTTTATTAACAGCAAATATGTACCACTCCCCTGCCTGACCTCCAGCACTGAGGTCCCCAAGAGGAGCAGCTGCCTCGATGCATGTCCATGTTTTAAACACCCAGAGAAGTGCCAGTTCCCCACAGGCACTCACCAGGTTAATGGCAACATACAGCTCTGCTTGCAGCTAACAAGATTTATACACAGGCTAATGACTGCATGTTTTCACTTTAATCAACGCACAAATCGCCCTTTTATTATTATGGCCGGGTTCTTTTAACTCCAATTTAATTTATAATTTAATTATGCTCTAGATTGTAATTGTTGATATAATCCACATCTCTAATTCCATGTTTGCTTTGTGCTTCACCCTAACCTTTCAGCGAGGGGCCCAAGGAGTGCATTGAGCGAGTCAGTGCACAGGGCTGGAATCAACTCTTGATCTGAGCACAAAGAAACTCATTTGACGGCCTCAGGCTGATCTGCCTGTGGAGCCCTGTGTCATTTCCACAGGCTCGTTTCTCCATGCCCCGCACTAGAAATCACATGCCGGGAAGGGATAAGATCACAGAATCATTTAAGTTGGAAAGGACTTTTAAGATCATGAGCTTTCAAGAATCCAATTTGGTAGCTGAACATGTTAACCATCTTCTCCCTCCTGCCTTAATTTTGTTCCCCTCATTAAATGTCACCATTCTGACAGCTGAGCTTTGGCAGGAGATTGTGTGAGCTCTCCTGACCCCATTCAGGCAAAAGAAATTAGCTAAGCTTAAATTACTTTTCAGCATAGAGGACAATAGTGCAGAAATGAGTGGACTCACAAGACTTAACCATGCTCTGAAGTTCAGATTGCTCAGAGGCCTGCGGGTGTGTACCATGAAGTCCATGGAAATTGAACTTTGGTTGTAACTAACATGATGTCCAAGACAATGTTCCTTTTCACACACATATGGACAGTGGTATTTCTGAATATGCCATTTTTGTCAAGGCACCTTAGGGTTAGCCATGAGTAGCTGAAGTGTCAAAATATCATTTTTTATCTGAGGCATTGAGTGATACTTGAACATCAAATGAGTGGAACTGTGTTAAGTAATGAGTCTTTGAGGGTATTTCTTATTGGTGAAGACATACCTGAGCCCAGCTTTCAGTATGGCAGTGATGTGGCTTCTTAGCAAGAAACTCAGAGCTGGTGTGTGGAGCCCTGGACTGGGAGAGCAGGGGGACTGCAAGACAGGGCCAGTGGTAGGGTTGGTTTTGGGCAAACCAGGTCTCTGGTAATGAAATACGGATGTCTTGAAGGTTCAGGTTTCCCAAATGGCGGGCCATACCTGTCTTGAACCATGCATAAATTTTACTTGGATGTTGTCAAGGGCCTGAGTGCCATTCTTGGGAGGGCCCCAGATTTCTTACTGTACTTGGACCCATCCTTTCTCATCAGTGGGGATAACAGGCAGTGGCTCCCTGGCAGAGCTGAGCTTAGCACATAAATCGCCGCTGCATACACCTTGATATAATTGTCTAGCACATCTTGTGGTAGAAAACAGCTGAGGAGCATTTATAGCATATTTCTGTTCTTTAGGTAAAACTAGCAAATGTGAATACTGTTTAACTCTTTTAGCCTGTAAATTCACACAAAGAAAAATATAAAGCAGGATCAAAGAGAATGACAGATTCCCTGGGAAGTCTCCTAGCCAGGAGATCACTTCCCTTGCTCCCTGCAAATGACTGCTTTATGGGGTACATTGAAGTCTGATCAAGAGCTCTTGGCTGATACAAACTGATGTTGGGTACAAATACTGTATTAATGTCTGACAAGAGAAGTGAACAGAAACTGCCCTAAGTATAGCCCCTGGCTGTATGTGTGTGATGTTGGCTGCTCGATCCTTCTGGGGTACCTACAGAGGTACAAAGCCCTATTTTCATTCAGGTGGCTGGTCAGCTGCTTGGAGGGATCTGAGACATACTCTAATTCTGAAGATGAGAAGGGATAGTTTCGGTAGTGCACATTTCCTGGTGGCATATCCCCATTCCCAAAACAGGACAGCTTCCTCTTTCATCAAGGTCCCACAGCTTGTCTCAAGACCCAGACCACGAGGACCAAGGGGCCTGAAAAATTTTCCTACCACAGGTAAATGTGAAGGATTCTTCCACTAGAGTTGTCCCAGCCTGGACCTGCCTGAACCTCCCTGGGGGTGCCACTGCGGGAGCAGTTAGTGGTGGATTTTCAACTCACTACTTACTTCCCTACATTCCTTTATGAATGCTCCTAGTGCACATTAATGCACAATAGTTTATTCCACTTTCAAACCTGCCTCACCTAAAGGCACTTGTGTTTTCTGGCAGGGTATCCATTAGGGAATGAATGAAGGGTAGTTAGTGTGCTATAAAAAATCACACCCTTGCTTATTGCACACTAACTTCACTTTATTCGCGGAATATTCCAGAATGAGGAGTGTTTTCACTTTAATCAATGCACAAACTGCCATTTTATTATTATGGTTTATTTTTTTCTGATGTAATTTATGATTGAATTATGCTCCAGACTGGAGCATAAAAAATACTTTTATTCCAGTATAACTACTCCCCTTTGGAAGCAGAGTCATTATAATGGAATAAAGTCCATTTTATTCCAGAACAATGTAGTGCTCTCTACTGCCAGCAAAGGCCTGAATGTTGTAATTTATAAAGAGGGAAAAGTAAGGGTAAGAACAGAGGGAAAATTAAAGCAAGGATAGTTAACTGATAAAGGTCTTGAGAATATCATACACGTGAGGCCTGAATATAGCCATAGTGAGGAACACTAAACATCCACAAACTAAATAAAAAGAATAAAAATGCCTCCTGCCTTTCCGTCATACATCTTATGAGGTGGTAGAAGGGGTTGCGGAGAAAGGATTGATGTCTCTTGCTGGGAAGTGAATTATTCAAACTCCTGGCTGCAGGGAGCTCCTACAGTTATGAATCCAGTTTGTCTTTGTGGTGTTGCCAAGGCAAAGGTAGCCTCTGGTTCTCCACAGGAAAAGGACACCCTCGGTGCTGTGTTGCCCGGTTGATGCTGAAGGCCAGCTCCCTGTCTGCCAACTCCTTGTCCCCCAGGTCTCAATACCACCCCAGCCAACAGCAGCAGAGGCTCCCTGAGGCCAAGAACCAGCTGTGCTACTGCTCAGGGCTGGGCAGCACAGGCGTACGGGTTATGTATCCCTCAATCATCCACGTGCAAGCATTCTTCTGGGCGTCTCTCTGCAGGATCTGCTTTGGTCAATGTGCTCGATATTTGTAATGGCAACTCAAAACCCCACCTCCGGGACTACCAAGCTGCAGTCAGGCCCAAGTAGGCTGCTGAAGTCACAAGCAAACTTCAAATCCCAGGTTTAACAGGACCTAAACATATGCTTTGTACCCCTTAAAGCAGTGAAGTATTATTTTAACCAGAGGGCAGTTACACTTTGCTAAATTCAGCTCCAAAAGGAAATGCAACCATCCTCCATGTGCTTCTTTGTAAGTAATGGGCCAAACTGTCACATATCACACCACCGCTGTGCTTTTGCACTTCTCGGATAAGGACCTGGTGAACTTTTAGCATGCAGCCATAGAAAATGATATTCTTTTTCCTCTCCTGTCAATAATTCCCCATGTGGCAATCAATTTGATCTTGCTGAGGGCCAGGGCCTATCTTTCAGAGATTTTAAGTTATGATGAATAGGAGTGAAAAAAAGTTTTTTGGCTCTTATACTGTGAGGGTTGGTATCCTTATCCCATATTCATTACCCATACCTGATCCAGCACCAGACACGCAGCTCTGCTGTGCTGCTGCACTTGTCTGGAGAGAGGACGGAGAGCTGCTGGATGGGGAAATGTGGCAGAAACACAGCCTGCATTTCTGCTGTCCCATTTTGAGACAGAGATGGTCCTGGGCTGGGCTGGGATGAGGGAGCAGGTGAGGAGTCTGGGTTCTGCATGATACTGATATCATGATGCTGTACTGAGAGAGTACTTGACAGTTTTGGTAAACACTGGTGTATGCTTCGAGTAGATGTGGTGGTGGGGTGGGAACTTGTTTCCTGCCACTGCACATACAGCTTGAACAGTCCAGGCAGGCTGCAGTGCCAAGACATCCCATCTCACTGCCCCAAGCTGACCATGTCTCCCTCACTGACCCCACACATCTTCCAGAGGGGTGGATAAATCTGTCAAGAGTGTGTAAATCCTATCCTGGTTGGTACCATTGACACTGACACCTGAACAGCAAGATCATCTGACACCAACCTGACTCGTTTCAGCTCAGCTTTTATTTCCAGGCTTGGGCATCCTGCTCAGGCAACATATGTGCAGAGTGATAAGGGCCTTTAGAGGAGCCCCAGAGAGATGTGGACTGGTGTTCATTCCACAGCAGCTGTATAACTAGAGGTAGGCACCAGGGTGACAATGGGAATTTATATGATGTGTCAGCTAGATACAATATCCTTCAAAATATATTGCCTTTTTCTTCAGAAGGGGTTAGAGTGTCTCATAAAACTTTTGGCTACACATAAGGAAAATAAGTATTAAGAGATTTAGGTATAAATTCTGTCGAGATCAAATAAATCCATCTGCTTCTGGCAGGTAGACTCTGCTGTGTTTGGGGAAGAGAAAACTGTGGGATGCGGCCTTACCAGACCTTTCTCTCCACTGTGAGGATATTAACAGCAGTGATTCCAGCAGTGACCTGCTCTCATCCTGGAAAAGGCTGACCTCCTGTCCACCAGCTCTGCTCCACCCCAGAGTAGGCAGCATTTGGCAAAGCCTTTTAGAATCTGCCTGAGGATCCTTCATATGACCTTGTGGGTGGGGCAGACAGCTATTCTCAGATCAAGTCTCCTTCTCCGGAAAGTAGCAGTTTTGGAAAGCCAGCAAAGCTCCTGCCTGGCTTCAGGCACCGCTTCAGATACTTAAGTCCAAGTGGGAAAGACCCTGCCAGTTTTGAATGCTTTTGAGTGCTCCTCTTTGGCTATTGTTGTTCATATTTTCTTTAGAAATCTATTATCCTTACCAGGCTCATTAAATAGCTATTAGGCTGCTTGTTAGCAGATGCTCTTGATGGCTTCACACAGAGGTCTCAGCATGGGCTCCTTGTTTGGAAAAGGCAAGGAGAGAGAGAGGTGAGGTCAGGAAATGGGACCTGGGCTACAGCGTGAAGGAAAAGGGGGGAGAAGAAAAGCCACTGCCACTACCAACTGCTCTTCACACAAGAGAGAGAGGGCTCTTGGAGGGTATGTGTGTGGGGCAAGGTAGTTGGAAATAGGGCTGAACTAAACCAGTAAATCCTAGGCCAGGGCTGGCAGCTCACACAGCAGTGGAAGGACCAGAGTGCCTCATGCAATCACTGCCATCGGGTTCTCCATCTTGCTTTGACACCAAGATCACTTCAGAAATGCAGAAAGAGGTAAACCAGAATAACTGTTTGCAGTATAGGAAGCTCCTGGACAAACCAAGAGAAGCATCTAAAATCTGCTACTCCAGATCCTACTACACAGGCTCTGCCCACCTGCCAGGCAACTGGCTTGGCAGCTGCAGGGCCGTGCTGGACTCTTTGCAGCTCTGGGATGAGTCCAAGCACGTGTGTCCCAAGCTGGCATCAGCACAGCTTTCATCATGAGCACAAATCATGCAATTATCCCAGCCTCTGTCTGCTATGCTGCTACTTCTTTGCATTTCAGCTCTCCTGGAATCAGCTGAGTCCTGCCTGCGGGTGCCCTGGGAACCAGAGCAAACTCGTTCCTTACAGGCCAGTTGTGAAGGAAGGCCCTCCATTTCTTACAGGGTGGAGATGCAGGCTTGGATGGGCTTGAGAGGGGACACCAGAAGAGTCTACAAGGGTGAACTAACAACTAAATTTCAAAAAGTGGTGGAATTAAGGTGAAAGGTGGCCATATTGTAAAAGCAATAGTCCTGCCCAGATACTCATGTATGACTGGGAAAATGCCAAGTGGATTTATATCGTAAAGCTCTGCCAATACCCCTGATCCTACCCTGCAGCATCCTGTCCAATTCCAGTTCTTTTTATCTTGCCCTAATATGCATATGTGCACACACAGACACACAGGGTTTTGCCAAAGCACCCTCTGTCCTGACCCTCTTCTCTGGCAGCTGTAGTGGTTCTGGGTATCCCCGAAATCTGAGCAGTCAGGCAATCATGCTGAATTGTGTTTAGTGGAGCCAGGTTATTGTGATGCTGAAAAATGAGGACAAGATTGAGGCCATCAAGCTCATTTTTATTGTTCGTTGGAACTCCAGATGTGAAAGCTAATGGATTTGGATTGGTTGCTAGCAGCAAAGCCTCATCAAAGACCTTTTTTTCCTAAGGGCGTTCAGTGCAATTCACTGATTGATTAGAGGCTTCAGACAGTTTGAATGTGGATCTGTGTTTGGGCTGGATCAGGGGCTCATGAGGAAATCCAGCCTGCAGCCTTCAGGCTCATGCAGGAATAGTGCAGCCTCAGCTCTAGCAGGCTGGGAAGCTCTCTGTGAAGAGAGTTTTGCAGACACATGCTTTGTTACCTTGCTTGGTTTAGGCAATGGAGGGAGGAAGAGGAAGGCAGACAAACCTCAGGACTATTCAAAAGGACTTCCCCAACAGAAGTTTTCCTAACAAGACAAAAGTACAAAAACAGTCTTCTGCAGATGGACAGTGTAGGCTTTGAGGAGAGGAGTGCAGAAAGACACAGAGAATTATTCACTCCTGGGAAGGTGGAGGTATTTCTAAGGAGGAGATGCTGACGTGACTGGAAGATGCTGAGGGCTCTGCAGAGGAAGCATAAATGTTTAGGTAGGTCAGATCCACCAGGGATCAAGATGGATTCTATTTGTGAGATGATAAGGGTTTGTGGGAGTCTCAAAGGATCTAACTATGACTCAGGCAAAACATATGCTGTCAGAGTTTCTGATTAGAGTTTTATAACTTTTACTAAAAATCGTTCACTCTCCGTCAGGAAGCCAGATGAGTTACAGATCTGTGTGTGCCTGTCAGGTGCCTGCTGCCATGCCAGCTTGTCTTCTGCTGGCATTCATTTGGGTAGTTTTCTTCTTTGTCTGCAACACAAGTAGTTAATCACATGGAGAACCTAATTAGGTGGTAACGAACCCAGGTGTCTTACTTCTCTCAGTGTAATAGGACATCTGCCACTGCTCTAAGAGCACTTTACAACGACTGACTAACAATGGCTGTAATGTATGGTCTTGAAGAGACAACAGCTTCCTTTAGTGCCTCAGCTAGGATGTGGCTTGTTGGGAAAGCCTGAATTCCCACTCTCCTCACCCAGTGGCAAAACTCATGGGTGCCTGACTGCCAGTCAAGGGGAGCCCAATCCTGAATGGCGTGGGTGAGAGAGATGCAAGCAGGCTGGGAAGCACAGGGTGTCTTGTGGGACAGGCCTGGTGAGCGCAGGCTGAGCACAAACTTACCTTGGGAAAATGCTTTGAATGAATTTTTTCTAACAGAGTGAGCTTATACCAGCTCAGCAGTGGCCTGACATGGCTGCAGAGCTTTTGATCCTGTCCTAATAGCCCCAGGATCAGATTTGCTCCTTAACCCAGCCATTCCCTACGACTCCCACGAGCACAAAATAACCTGTTTTTTCTGCCTAACACCCGGCTGGGCTGGTGTGGCTGTCACCAAATCCCACCCTGCTAGATGCATAGGACTGCTGGATGCTGGCTGTTCCCATGTTGTGACCAAATCTTGCTATATGTACTTCGTTCTCAGTAAGATTGAGCAAATTGTTCACAGCTCATAATCTGGCAGATGCATTTCACTTTTCCCTCTGTCTGAGGAAGGAAATTATAATTTTCTCAAAGCAGTGCCTTCAGCCTTTATCTGCAAATGCATTAGTTCTCCAGCCTGCTGTTTAAATCAAGCCGTGTCAATGTGTTGTGGCTGGATGACAGTTGCATTAGGTTGCCTCTTCTCTCACCTTCCATCTCCCTTCCCATTCAACTGTAGGGAGTGCAAGTCTGGCTTCCAGGGCGAGTGTTCACAGGAAGAAAATCAAGAGTCTATCCATCCATTAGTAGCCTTTGTATTAAGGGCAGTTCTGGGAGTAGAACCCTGTGTGGTCACAAGATGCCCCATGTCCTACCCAATCAAATAGCCAAAGCTGGTGGGAATATGTCACCGTTTAATCCCGGTTGGCAGCCAGGCCCCACACAGCTGCTTGTTCATTCTGCCCTGGTGGGATGAGAAGAGAACTGAAGAGGTAAAAGTGAGAAAAATTGTGGTTTGAATTAAAAACAGTTTAATAGGTAAAGCAAAATCTGCATGCACAAGCACAGCTAAACAAGGAATCCATTCACCACTTCCCATGGGCAGGCAGGTGTTCAGCCATCCCCAGGAGAGCAGAGCTCCATCATGTGTAATGGTTACTTGGAAAGACAAACACCATCACTCTGAATGTCCCTCCTTTTTCCTTCTTCCCCCAGCTTTATATGCCAAGCATGATGCCATATGGTATGGAATATCCCTGTGGTTAGCGGCCACCGCCCCAGCTGTGTCCCTTCCCAACTTCTTGTGCACCCCCAGGTGTGAGAAGCAGAAAAGTCATTGATGACATGATGTCAGCATGACATGGCTGGAAATGAAATCGTCTCTGTATTATTACTATCATTTTCAGCACAAATCCAAAATACAGTCCCATAGCTACTATGAAGGAAATTAACTCTATCCCAGCCAGAACCAGAACAGAAGGAGACATCAATTCTAATTGCATTATGCCATGACAAGGTGTGGGATGTTTCTTCCTGACCCAAACTGCTGATCGGCAAAAGCCCTGAAGCATAAGGATTAATAAGACTACCAACATTTATCTTAACTAGCATAATTGAGAAAGCTGTTTCTATTCATACTACTGTCTACTTCCATCTTTTTTTGGAACGTGCTGAACCATATCACTCTAACTGAACAGGATACAAATCCATTTAGCAAATCCATAGCTCCTTTTCTAACCACTTGCAAATTCTCTCTTCTTATCTTGCTGACAAAAGTGCTGTGGAAGGAGAAGTACAATGGGGCATACTCTGTGTGTGTACCTCCCTCAGGCAAAGAAGGAATTTTGCAACATGCATCAATGAGATGCCTGAAATCCCTCTTGTTTAAATTGTCCCAAATTTGTTGGTGCTTAATCAAAGTTAAGCCACATTCTAGGCTTTTCTCCTTGCTTTTCAGCAACTAAGGGAATTTCATGCTCATGAAGCTCAGTGACTAATAGCAGTTAATAGTGTAGCAGCAGATGGCATACGAGCTCTGTTCGCTTCTCTGCTGGCTGTGCCGGTGCCCCCCACAAAGCAGCCCTGCTGTTCCCATCCAGCGCTCGGCACTGAGCTCTTCCAGCGCCCACTCCTCTGTGCAGTCCCCCAGTGCCTCCCAGCCCGGGGATCTTCACGCCAATGCCGCCAGTGCTCCCAGTGGTCCCCCAGCCACCGCAGCTCTCCCAGGCCAGGGCTCTCCGCCATGCTCTGCCAGCGCCCCCCCTCCTGCCCTGCAGTACCCCTTGCTAATCTCCCTTTGTTTTCCTTGGCTCACTTACTACTTGCCAAGACACCTCTGTTGTGTACATTGTGATTATACTCAAGATACCAGCGAAGGCCCCTCATCAGCTATTCCGGCTTTGTGACTACAGAAACAGTAAATGATAAGGTCTCTCCTATTTCATAAACATAAATGTCACAGGTCTTACTCTGCAGCGCTTCTGAACTCCACACTCACTTTGAAACCAATGGGAGCTCTGTGCACAAAGCAACTCCCGAATAATCACAGTCTGTCAGCTCTATAATGTCACAAAATATTCCATGTGTGCAAATATTTGGATTATTATTTATTGGGTGTCCACAAAGTGCAAATATCAACCTGCCCCAGAGATACATTATAACTTTCCAGGGTGGGAGGATGGGGGAGAGCACTGCTTGCTCATAAAATAGCCATGTGCCTGATAGCAGTGCTGAGCGCTTGTGATAATAACCACTGCTTTTCAAGTCCTTTCCATCAAAGGATTTAAAAAACGACCAGGAATTAAGGCTGACATTTTCATTTAGAGGTGACAGATGGGTGGAGGCAGTGCATCTCTAATTTGAGCCACTCTTGATCTGACTTCCAGAAAAGTTTCTCTCCGTAGTTTCCATTTTAAATTGGAAGCCTTGGGCAAAATTAAGAAGATAACTCACAGAGCTACTTCCTTAGGACCTGCAGGGACTCATGCTTTAACCAGTTTGCTGCTCCTCCCATCTCTTTTGTTTCATTTAACCACACCTTTCCAGAAGGCTGGAAAAGACCACTTAGGTTTTGACTGTGCATTGCCTGATGGCGTTGGATGCTGTAGCCAGCTGAAGTTTTTTGTTCTGCTTCTGACAACTTGTATTTGAACTTGCTAAGCACTGCTGGCTCTGTCTCAGAGTTTGAAAACTCACGACATTGCTAGGGAAGGTGATTTACAAGTAAGTGACAGATGCTGTTGGGCAATCCAATTGTCTTGGCTCACAGACTTGGACTCTCATTCCAGAACCTTCTTTCATGGCAGATGATGCTTGTTGATCCGTGAGACTAGTTTTTTACTTCTTATTCTTGATGTGAGGCAATGAGATGTGAATATGAAAGTAAATATTGGCTACGCTGAGAAAAACTTGACCCTTCTATTCTTATCAGTTGCATGTTGATTCTGAGATTGCCCACTTTCTCGCTCTTTTATTTTTTTTTAAACTTCTGGCACTTTCAGTATCCTGAAGGAAATATTTTATTAGGAAGATTAGTGTCTTGGATGCCTTGTGGTACCCGCTGACCAGCAACAAAGCACACAACAAATTAAAAATGGAGAGGACCCCCCCAGGGAGAAAAGAAATGGAACCAGTGGGATTTTTTTTTTAACTGCTTCAGGGCCTGCATGCTTTTCAATGTCTGGACTGTTAGTGATTCTCATAGCTCTATGTCTTCAGGCCCTGCTGTCTGTCATATGTAATGCACATCATACACTGCTGGTAAGCCAACAGCTTCTGTTATTATAGGGAGCTCCCACAGACTTTTCTGCTAAACCCATAGCATCAAGACTCAGGGCTGCTCCATTGAAAGTCCAGGTGTTTCATAGATGAGAGGAAGATCTCTACTGTGCCTGCCGTGGAAGGTAGGAGATATAAGAGCTCCCAGCTCTGTAATTCAGAGTTTGTGCAGCAGAGCTCCTGTCCACTCCTTATCTGTTCCAGTGCAAAGTCAAGCAGCTTAAACAAAGCCTTTGCTGTGTAGGATTTGGACAGGGGGAACACCAATGAGCAGTTCCTATGTATCCTCTGCTTAAAAAAAACCCCAACAGTGCTAAACCTGGTAACTTTAATCACTCTACTGGATTTCATAGTGGATATTTGCACCTTCTCTACCACCTTACGTCCTCTTCACATTTGGCCAAAACTAAACCCATTGCTGTCAACTTCATGGTGCAGGGTAACAGAAGACTGGAATTAATGGAGGGATAAACTGAAGGCTTGCCATAGCCTTATGCATTTCCTTCAGCTTCATGGCTCAGTGAATAAAGAGTTGGAAAATAATTCAATGCAGTTCAGAGTTTGCCCAGCCAAACAGACAGAAGACCCAACAGGATAGATAATTGCACTGGGAGATACCAGAGGAAGAGATTTCCGTAACAGGCTCTATTACCTCTCTTGAATTACGAGTCATTGTAAATTTTCCCCTATCCCATCTTGTCTCATGGGCATGGGAGAAGGATTTTCACTGCACGTAAAATGTGCAGCATGACAAGTTTTGGATTTCAGTGGTGAATGAAAGGTAATGCTATTATAAGCAGTCATAATAATAATAATAATTAGTATTTTTATTCTGAGTGAAGAATAATTTTTTCTCAGCAGGGGGCGAGTCAGCCAGGCTAAATTCAATTTCTCCTGAGGGATTCCAGGAAATTGCCTCAAATTCCTTCACTTTTGCTTCCATTTTTGTATTGTACACCGCTCAGGAAGTACACATACAAAATTGCACCCATGCCTGTATTTTTAACCCTCAGACTAAGAGGATGGTATATCATATTTAGATTTAGGGTAAAGTAGTCTTTCCCTTTACATGTTATTTTTCTGCCTGCTCTCCCTCTGGGTGTGCTTTCTAGCTTCTTCAGCCCTTTCTTTACAGCTCCTATGCACACATCTCTTTTGTGGCTAGTTCATGGCCTCCCTCTTTCCATCCAAGTTTTCATGGTGAATTTTTTAATGGTTGAAGCACTATAGCACTGCCAGTCCATTAATTAGTAAAATGCTCCCATGTCTCTGCCTATAAGCTCTTTTAGTAAAGTTTTACTCATTGCAAGTCTGCTCCCTGCTGTCATAGGCACCTGACTGCCTTTTCCTCGTGGCTACAATTGGGATGCATCGGAGATCTGGAGCACATCTTCACTGTGCTTTGGCTACAGACAGCCTCCAACCTGAGAGTGAAGAGGACACAAGGGGAAAAGAGAGATATGGCCTAGGCAAGAGTTTATGTGTATGTGTACAATGCTCTTTGGAAGTTGGTACCTAGTCTACAAACTTTAAAGCTGTTACCACTGGGGAGCATCACTGGGAATGTTGTTGTGACTTGATCCAGGTATTTGAGAAAGCCATGAAAGAGAGTAATGCTATTATTTTTGAGCCACAACTAATCTATCAATAAAACAGGGATTGGTGAGGAAACTGCAAGGAAGAACAACTATCATTCTTTTAGGCACAACTAAGGGCCTGAAATGGAGCAACTTGAAACATGTCATCTTAAAATAAAATATCTTAAAATAGGAAAAACTACATATAAATAAGTCTCTAACCAGTACCAAGACTTTCCAGGAAGCGTATGAAACACAGGCAAGTATACAGATATTACTTTTTTGGGATGTGCTTCTAGTCTCCAGAGATTGACAATTTATGGGCTACCTGTGTCAGACATTGCTCAGCCCACTGAACAGATACTCCATATTGTTTAGCTCCACTTGAAGAGTTTGTCTAATCGCTTTTATGGTGGCTTTTCTGCCCAACACAGAATAAGATCCTCCCTCTGTAACATCACACTTCTCAATTTATTTGCTGTGGCTAGTTGACAGATTCTGGGTGTCTCAGCAGCCTTGGGGAATAGATAAAACCAGAAAGGATGGTTTTCCTTTGGTGAAATGTAAGCCTGATTAGCATTCTGAGAAGCCAGGTCGGGGTTTTGTTGGTTTTTTTCCCTTTTTTTTTTATTATCCCCAGCCTCTGTTACATGTACCAGATACCTCTGGGGATGCTGCTGAACAAGATTCTATTCTTTCACTGGGCTATTGACTACCTGCCAAATAAGATTTCTCTCCAATCGAACACTTCTGAAGATTTAGGCACTGTCTCTATCACAATTGGTGGTGTCTAGTAAAACAACTCAGTTCATTTGCTACACCTTGCCTGGGTCACTGGGGAAGTTAACTGTGTGGGACTATCAACACCCCATAAAGATACTTTCTTAGCTTTAAAGCACACCGCTCTGAAATGTCAGCAGCACCGTGGTGATGGGCTGTCTAAAGGCTGCTGTTGTGAGCACAGTGTGCTGCTGACCCCGTGCAAAACAAAACAAAGAGACTGCCTGAAAAGGAAAGCTGCAGGGCACTGCTGCAAACCTCTTGAGCAGGCATGAGGAGCACATTTCCTATGGCCTAGGCAAACCACAGGCACAGTAGCTACACCTGCACACACCGAGAATAGCATGCTAAGCTCATCACCCCCTAAACCTATGTCCTGATCTATCAAGTTTTATGACAACACAGATGATTATTTGCATAATAATGTGACCTATAGAAACAGAATAATTCTCTGACAACTGTAGGATGATACTCTTCCATCTTATTTTTCAATAAATATCGAGGTTTGGTTCTCCAGCACAGAGTGGAGGTTTGTGGGTTTGTTCTGTGAGTACCATAACTTGATTGAACACAGTGGAGCTTTGCTGAATTAAGCAATGTGGACATCAGTTCCAAGACCATGAGAACTGAAAGTTAGAGAGTCACTGTGTCCTCAAAAGAGATCTGACAAATGCATGCTTAACTCTGCACATTACCAAACTGCCCTTATACCAAAAGCCATGGTACAGCATAAGCTTCAGATTGGATTGGATATTAGGAAAAATTTATTCACAGAAAAGATCATCCATTATTGGAACAGGCTGTCCAGGGAAGTGGAGGAATGACCATCCTTAGAGGTATTTAAAAGTCATGTAGATGTGACACTTAGGGACACAGTTTTTGTGGTAGACTAGGCAGTGCTGGGTTACTGGTTGGACTTTTTGGTATCAGGGGTCTTTTGCAAACTGAATGATTCTGTGATCATACTGATCACTAAACCAACTATGTTTTGGTCAAGCATGTAAAGTTCATAGAGGTGAGAACTGCCACTGCTGTGTTTAGCCTAAGAGAGGGAGAGTCAGTCATGAAGATGGGGGCCTTGTTCCCTTGATTCTTTCCAAACTCATCCATTGAAATGGTACGTTTCTGAGCTTGACAGGAAGCCTCCATTCATGCAGTTTGGAAGTCACTCTGTACTGGACACTTTTGCTAGTCTCTGGAAGATATTGCTTCTGTGGACACTAATGTTGGTTGAAGAGGGTTTCTTTTTCATTCCTATACTGACTAAAAGACTGCTGATGCATCAGACCGAGAGCCTTCACCCAAGTTGTGTTACCAGCAGCAGAATAATCGACTCCAAATATGTAGGAAGCAGAGGAAAGAGAGCACAGGAATTTTAGGTACTCACTTTTTTCCTTAGTCTAATATAAATAATACATTAGTGTGTGTTCCTGTCTCAAACATTTGCTGTCAGTTGCTCTTACATGTCAAATTATGACTGAGTCCTGTCTGTGCTACAGTTAACAATCTTTTCCTTTAATTCCTTTCCTTCCTGCCAATGAACACCAGGGAAAACAGGCTCCAAAATGGTAATAGATGTTGCAAAACCAAAGGGAACCATTGTCTTGTTGTCCTGTTTATAAGGACAAGAATTATCAGATTTTAATTATGAGAGAGATTTACTGGAATGAGTTCTCCATTGGTGAGGGCAGAGACTCCCTGGAACCAATCATGTAGCGGGGGAGCAGTCTCCAGCACAGTGTTTTCATAAGAGCATGGTCAGACAAATATGGTGAGAATGTTTATGACATCATAAAGGACTATGATCTTGTGACATGCCCTTCAGCCTCATTATGCATAGCACTATGCAGTGCTTCAGTGTGTTTGTCTCTTTATTCCTATTCTTTTGTTTTCCTTTCCTTCTATTGCTTCCTTGCTGTTCAGTCTGAGCCTGGCCAGCTCTGAAAATGGAGTTAATTCCTGGGCTGAAGCCATGTTAGCAGCAAACTGTCCTTGTAATAGGAGAGAGCCAGTGGGAAGGAGCAAGAGTGAGGAAGCCAGATGTTGTCTCAAGCCAGTGACATGAGCCAATATCCACTGGCTGAGAGTGTGAGCTGTCCATGTGTCCTGCCTGCAGCATCAGGCAGAAGCTTCTGTTGTCTTCCACCCCCTTGGGCGTGCTTGCCATGGTTGTCACAAATCCAGCGCAAATCTTAACACACACCACAGCAGAGCGGCTGTTCCAGACCAAACTGCCTCTTCTGTGTCTCCCCCAGGGGCTGATTTGGGCGTGTATATCCTCAGCTCCACTCTACACCAGCTGTGGGTTTGTCCCTCAAGGACAGATACCAATAAATGTGGAAGTCTGGTTCTTTTCCTGCCGGGGGGAGATGAAAATGGACTCAGTGCATGGAAACCATCTGGGATGAGAGCAGAACTGGCCCAAACAGCTCCGGCTTAAAAGAGCCAGCAACATAGAGAGAAAGTGGTGGGAGGGGGCAGAATAGGGGAGAAGAACTGGAGAGGGGAGATAGCTGTGTATATAGAAGAGTGAGGAATGAGCATCAGCTCAATCTCCTTTTTCTGACTGATTTTGACAACGAGGTGCCATGGCCTTCACTGACCTCAGCTCTTATCATCCTGGTGTTGATGTGACCTTCTTGCTTCCCTGGTTTAAAACATTTTTTATTCTATCAGTGGCCCATTCCTTCTCCCCACCCCCATCTCATTTTTCCTTTTACAGCCTGTTAATGAGCAAAGTGCTTATGCAAATGAGAGGCAGAAACAATCGCTTTGAATAAAGAAGGAAATTGTCAGGATAGAGACAGAATCCAACTTCACTCTAATGAGTGCCTCTCTACCTTGGCTCTCATGTTGACCCTTTTGCTATTCACTACACCTGAAACTACAATGTTATACTTTAACTTTTTTGCCATAATATTAACACTAATATCTGTCTTTTTGGTAACACCGTTTCACATGCCCATAGAATTGTAGAAGCATTAGCACCAATATTCATTTTCTTGCTGTACAAAGATAAGCCAAAGGGGACAAGGGTTTCATCTCTCCCCAGCTTGCTATCTCTATGCAAATTTTGTGTCCATTTTTAATTGTTCATTTAGAAAAGTGATTTTATGTTGTTTTATCAGCCACCCTTAGTGTGGATGCGGTCACACTAACGTAAAAGTGTCGCTTAGTCAAACTGGACTATTACTTGTATGCAAATAGGAATGAGTGTGCCTTAAGGGACTGTTCTGTTTTTTTTCCAGCATTAAAGCAATGTATATTCTCGTATGAGCAAATATTTAGAAATGTCAGAGCTGTTCTGGAAAGTATTGCACTATTTCAGTAGAGAAAAACCTCAAGGATATTTACTGTAAGCATTGCAGAATATAGATTTCTTTAAGAATTCTTAAGAAAGCAAATTCTTTAAGAAAGCTTTTCCTTTCACCAAGCTGTTAACTAGCTCCTGAAATTAAATGTGATTTTGTCAATATTTGGGTAGAAAAAAGGCCAGGTAGAAATAGTAAGATGTTTGTATTAAGATGAGAAGAAGTAGCAGAACACAGGGGGCTGTTTAGGTAAATCAAGGCCCATTTGTTTTAATTTGACTCCAGGATTTAGCCAGATAACTCACAGCATGGGTACAGGGATGTTTCTTTCAACAGTAGGTAAAGGTTAGGGTTAGGGTTAGTTGGCTGTTAGTTAGGGTTAGGGTTAAGTTTAGGTTTAGGGTTAGGGTTAGTTAGGATTAGAGTTAGGGTTAGGTTTAGGGTTAAGATTATTTAGTTTTTTGGCCATTAGGTTTAATATTAGTGTAGGATTACTTTGACTGTACGGTCTCTCAAGCATCTCCTGCCTGTGTAGACTACAGAAACTGAAGCTGGAATGTAAGATCAGGCTTTACATCTGGTCAAGATAGAAGTCTCTGTCATGAAGGTTGTAGTCTGGAGACTAAACTTACGACAATTTCTTTGGCACTTCCCATCCATTGTCTCTACAGCAAAATCTGGGACACGCCAATGCACATTTTGTATGAGTGTTTGTGAAAGAATATTTAATGGCTGTCATGTAGTTCCTATCTTTCCTGTCCTCTGGCATCCAACATAGAACTTTACCTATAGACAGGTATGAAAGAGCAGAGGTAATGACTTGAGGTTCATTCAGAGGTTCACACTTGCCCAAAAATTCATATTGCCATCCCTTGAATTTTGTTTTATTTTCTCATCTAAAAACGTTAATCATCTACTTCTTCAGCTTTCCAGGACAGATGAGACCTTAAGGGTGTGTAAAACGAAACTTTTACTTGTCTTGCTCTTTGCACAATTTCAGAACTTAATAATATCTTTGAGACTTGTGCTTCTCTGTTGAACTGGGTTGAAACTGGCCAACTGACTCAATGGCTATTAGAAGAGACTTACAGACAGAGAGCATGACCACATAATCCAAAGAAAGCAGGATAAAATTAAACAGAAGTAGGTGCTGTTCCCAGGTGAGCAGGATCATTTTCCGTCAGTCACCTCTTCTGGTGTGGAATCCCTTGGGATCTTTGGGATGGAAGTGAGGGCAGAGGTTGTGCTGGTAGGACGCACAAGAGTGTAGAGTGTATACTGAGGGTTTACCTCAGAGTCCTCATTTCCCAGGAGAGCACAGCCTCACAATGGTGAGTGTTCACCAGTGGGTGATGCAGAACTGGTATGTAGGATTTGCTTAATTATTTCATGTATGGGAGCAGTAGTTTTAGGGCTAAGATGTTTCATCCTATTGCTCCTACCAGGCTACATACATTTAGTGTTTGGAGCCTGTTCACCCTTGTGTAGTCCAGCTGATTTTACACATCTCCACTGGTGGCTAGGATTTTAAACATTTTCCTTTGGCCAACTTAATGAGGCTGCTGAAAAGGGTTGGTTAAGCTTCTGATAAGCCTCTTGATTTTTATTTTTGTTTTCCAAGCCTTATGTGAATCAGCCCTTTTGAATTCAGCCACTAGCACCTGGAAAGAGGCCACCAGCACTTGGGGGCTGACAACATTATTAATGCAAGTCATTATTCGTGCGAAAATGCTCTTGGCTCATATGAAGCATGTGGATTCCCACTGTTTCAAAGGAGATGGAAATACCTGCTATATGCAGATAACCCAGCCCCCTCTGCCTGTTCCGAACCATCAACGCCCACCACTCAAACCTGGCTCTCTCCAGCAGCCCTCTTGATGAGCAATGTGTATCTGCTTAAGGGCCCCTTTGTGAAACTCCCAAGGTTTTGCAGCAGCGTCAGGCTAACAATGTGTAGAATAATTTAGAGATGAATGTGAAGTTACTCATCTGAGTTGAATGATAATAACAATTCCTCAGATTTGAGAGGTTGGGGAGGAGGGGTGAAACGATACCCAAAAAAGGGAAAAGATTAAAAAAAAAAAAAAAGAAAAAAAAAAGAAGAAGAACACCCTGATCCATCTTGAAACTATTTTATCATCTGTTTTCAGTTATTTGGTGTTTTTTGAATTTTTCTCCCTTTTAACAATGTGCAGATTTCTATATCTGTGTAGACCCATTCTAAAAACAACCAAATAAAGCTTTGAAGGTAAAAATAATTACAGACAGGGAGGTAAACAGGCTAAATACAGTCCAAGTTTGTCATTGTGGAACCATCCCAAACTAATGAGATACTTTCCTTGAAGAGGAGAACCAGCTTTCAAGAGATAAAAACACCCCATGTCAAGTCTAATCTATTTTGGGCTTTAGGAAGGTGGTGCCTCAATGGAAAGGTGATACCCTACATGGGAAATTACTGCCTAAATCTGGAGAAGACAGAGATTAGGAATAAAATTGCAAAGAAGGAATGTGCTGATGTAATTATCTGATGAAACAAAACTGGGAGACTCTCAAGACAAAAGTGAGATCGTGAAGGAAGCATTGGGTGACCTTGAAGGTAATAGAAACAGAATGAAATTGTATAGTGCAGAGTAAAAGGTTACATTCTTGGGATTAACATGAGAATTTTGTCTCTGCGCCAGAATAAATAAATTCATAAATTCCATAAATTGGAAACGACAGTAGGGAGAAAGGTCCAAGATGCTGTTCATCCTGTGATCAGCTAGTACAAGTGTGAGCCACCTCTGGGATGCAGGTGAGAAACAAGCAAATGCAATCTTAGGATGAGGATTTCTGAGACAGACAGGGAATTTTTGATGTCACTGTTTGAGGCTTTACTGAGGCATTATCTGGAACATCATCTTGAGCAGCAGTCGGTCACGTGTCTGGCTGAGCTGCAGCAGGAGCAGAGCAAGAAGGCTGTTAAAGAAGGCTGTGGGGCCATCCAGGAGAATTGAGAACCTGTCATATGTGAGGAGACTATGAAATGTTCTGCTTATCTAACAAAACAAAGGCTGAGAAGTGATATGAATATTCTCTATGAACACCTTAAGGGGATAAACGTCAAGGAGGAAGAAGAGCTATTTAAGCTAAAAGACAATGTTGGCACAAGAGCAAATGGGTACAAACTGGCCATGAATAAAAATAGGCAGAAAACTGTAGGAGAGTGGCTCACCACCAGAGGAACCAGGCTCTAGAGCAGCCTAGACAACTGGTATAGATGAAGCATACAATTACAGAGGTGGAGGGAGGCATGAACAGTGTCTATGCCCCCCATTAGAGATGGGTGAGCACTCCCACAGCTTGAGACTGTGCTTTAGACTTCTCTCTCTCAAGAGGGTATGAGACTTCTCCCTGTTTCTCTCTGCCCCTACCCCATTATGACTGACTCCTCCTGCTACTGTGGAGACAAATGCTGTATCTGTGTTTAGGGTTAGTTTTGGAGAAAAGGGTGTTTATCTAACATGGTGCATGCAGTGGGAAGGGATTGGCTTCTGTACCTCTGTAGTATGATGTTCCAAAGTCTTTTACTTCTCTAGGATAGGAATAAATAATCAGGTTTTTTTTCTTAGTTCTACATTGCCACTTTATTAGAACAAATTTGAAGTTGCATGATAAAAGTAGCTATGCTTTGGAGGGATGTATTTACTTCTATGATTCCTCCTCTACCCCCCATTTAACCTCTGAGCTGGATTTAATCTCTTTTTTTTGACAATGGAAAGAACAACTCTGCCATTTAATAGATTTCTTGAGAGCGTTGTAACCTCTTCATGGGCAAAGAAGGATTAGGGGGCAGGGATGGTAAGTGAATTGTTCCTTCTCATTTCCTGCTGACTCACTGGTCTCTGCGTTACTCTTACAACATGGCTGAATCACCAGGGAAATCTAGGCAAGACTCCTCTAATCCCATTTAGGCTAATTTGAATTAGGAAGAGAAGGAAAAAGATGAAAGGAAGACAAAGAGGGATTTAACTGTCATGGCAGATTCCAGGTGCGTTTATTGTGGTAAATAGTCCCAGGTAAGGTGAGTCAAGTGGATCAGAAAGGCATAGAACATACATCTTCATTTCAGTGTGAGAGACAGAGATCAAGATACTGCATGCTCATAAGCAGAGTATTGCTGAACTCTTAAGAATTGCTTTGACTAGTTCAAGCTCTATCTATCACATTTGACATTCAGTAACACGTAGGATTTTTTCAGCTTTCATGTCTCTCAGTCACCAGTCCCAACATTGCCTCCACTATTGGCTGTGAAGCAAGACCCTGTTTGTGAACATCTGTTGTCTTTGTGGTAGCAAAGGAACAATAGAAGAAGGGAAGGAGCAGAAAAACTGCTCGAGCTTCAAGCTTTGAGTATGAGGATTGTAATGATCAGGAGCACAGAGTGCAGAAATCAGCCCCTAATGTTTAGACTCAGCCTAAGCTGTAATTGCTTGTATAATCATGGATATATTCCAGTGCCCAGACAAGATTTGAGAAGCAGACTAATATGATTATTTTTAAGTGCAAATACAGAAAAGAGAGCAGATAAAAAGTCCTCGTGTGCTGCTATTCTGTCTTATGCTGTGACTGTAGTACATTTAGAATACAGCTCCAAGTAACAGTTTGCCTTACCAGTACGTCTGAGCTCATCCAGGCCTTAGAAAGTCCTTTGATGAGTTATTATATTTCATCTGAAGACTGAAGTAATCTCTTGCCAGCCCAGGCTGCATCTTTCCTTGGACAGTGTGGGTACAGTCATTAATAATGTAGAAAAATCTTTGAAAAGTGCTGACAAACCTGATAATGGTGGTGGTGCTGGCTTAAAGAGGGCCTGGGGAAATAGCTATCTGAAGCATATGTGAGTTGGCTGAAGCCTACCTAATGTAGGGTAGGCTAATCTAATTTTAATCAAGATATGGCTGCAGCTCCTACAGCTGTATCTGAATTAGACATACATTTGCCAGCTCACACACTGCTGTCCTGTAGCTGATGCAACACAGAGGTCGGGCCAGGCTGCAAAACCTTCCTGTGAAACTGCATGTGCTCATCTCTGCTCTGCCATGGCTCTGCTGCAGGGAGTGGACAGAACTCCATCCACTTGGCAGGTTTTATCTGTCGTGCGTTGATGCTGGCCAGATGGCAGGCACCCACAAAAGCCACTTGCTTACTCCCCTCTGCAGCTGGATGGGGGAGAGAAAATTTAAAAAAGGGTTCATGGGTTGAGAGAAGGACCAGGAAAGATCACTCATTAAATACTATCACAGGCAAAACAGGCTCAACTTAGAGATATGAAGTGAATTTATTAGTAACAAAATCAGAGCAGGGTAATGAGAAGTAAAATGACCCCTGAAAAGCACCTTGGCCCTGCTCCTCTCTCCCTGCTCTACCTCATACCCCAGCGGTGCAAGGACACAGGGAATGGGGACTGTGGTCAGTTCATCACCCATGGCTTCTCCTGCTGCTCAGGGAGAGGAGTCGCTCCCCTGCTGCACCTTGGGGTCCCTCCCACAGAAGACAGTTCTCCATGAACTTCTCTGACATGACTCCATCTCATGAGCAACAGCTCCCTGAGAACTGCTGCAGTGTGAGTCCCTCCCACAGGCAAACAGTCCTCCCAAAACTGTGGCAGCATGGGTCACACTTCCACGGAGTACAGTCCTTCAAGGACAGGCTGCTCCAGCCTGGGCTCCTCTCTCCACGGGTCTCCCACTGGAGATGCCTTTTCCAGGCATCCACCTGCTCTGGGGTGGGCACCTCCATGGTCTGCAGGTGGATCTCTTCTTTCCCCATGGACCTCCATGGGCTGTAGAGGCACAGCTGCTTGGCCATGGTCTGCACCATGGGATGTAGGACAATCTCAGCTCTGGAGCCTGGAGCACCTCCTCCCCCTCCTTCTCCACTGACCTTGGTGTCTACAGAGTTCTTCTTCTCACATGTTCTCACTCTGCTCTTCTCTGGCTGAAATTACAACTGGGCCACTACTTCTTGTTTTTCTTTCTTCTTAAATCTATTATCACAGAGGCATTACCACTATTTCTAATTGGCCCAGGCTTGGCCAGTGGCACATCCATTGTTGGAGCTGCCAGGAACTGGCTCTGTTTGACATGGAAGAAACTTCCAGCAGCTTCTCACAGAAACCACCCCTGTAGCCCCGCCAGCTACCAAAACCGGGCCATGCAAAAACCATGCAGTATGAAATACACAAGGGAACTAAGACTAGCAAGAGCTTCTGGCATTGCTGTCATCTAGTCATGCCAGAGTGGTTTGGTTTTTTGCTGGAAAACCAACTGTTTATGTCTTGCCCACATTTTTCTAGCCACAGCATCACTTAATCAGAGCCAGAATGGACCATCATGGTCCATCACATCTAGCTATAAGCCATGTTCAGTAACAGGCAGCTTTAAGTCCTGTCACCTCTCTCCTCAAACATTTAAAATTGTATGCAGCTCTTGGAAAAATAACCAGTGTCAAGACATGATAGCTGTAGATGGAGAGTGTGCTATACCTTCTAAGTAATATATTACTATAGTACATGCAAGTGTTTGGCTTTCGGCTTTCCTAGATTTGCTTAGGATGTCTTTTTTTTTAATCACGCACTCCTTCAAGGCTTCCCTACAGTCCTGCAGTCACCTGCAAAGAGAATATATTATGCAGGAGCAGGGTAATCAGAAATGAGGGTAGAGGAAGAGCTTAATAAAACTACGAGGCCTGGAACAATTAAATTCAACCAATTGACAGAGCAAGGGAGATGAGTTGACAGTAGAAAGATAACCTGTTTGTAAATGCAGCCCTATTTATCTTCCCACCAATTAAATTAAGTTCTCTTTGGCCTTCAGATAAAAAAAAAAAACCACAAACCAAACTGAATAAACACTGTTATGCTGCATACATCTTAATATTTCTAATCTTCTGACTAGCAGAGCAAAAAATTAATATCTTCCTGCCTTGGTAAGAGGGAAAACAGATGCCATGGGGAGGAGGAAATGGGAGAGGATGAGCAGCCCCAAGTTTAAGTTTGTGTGCCTACACACTCATGCACACACACATACGGAGCCAAAAATAGCTTTGTGAAAGGATTTTTAAAACCTCATTGTAATAATGCCCGTGAGCATGCCAAAAAGGAAAACAATGAAAATACAGCACTTTCACTGTGCCTCAGTGACCCCAGGCAAAAGCATCAGTCTAGCTCCAATAGCTTTGGTCCATGGCAAAACAAGAGGCCTCTGCCTTTGCTGTGCTGAGGATAAAGCATATGCATTGGCAGTCCCAAGGAAAAGCTCTATCTGCCTTTTTCCCTAAAGGTGTGGAACTGACGAGGTGAGAGCTATGCCCTTTCATACAACTGCTGCCTGCAGCCTCAGGCAGCTGAAGGAAAACTCTAATTCCAGCGGTGCTGGCAGAGATGACCAGTGCAACATTGCACACCCACGGTCTGCACCCAGCCAGAGTGATACACCAGGGAAGAAGCCCTTGGGATGACCCTGGCACAAGGCCAGGGAGGAAAGATGCTCCAGGAGTCCCAAAGCAGAAGATGATACTTTGTTCTTCATGTAAAGGATGCTCTCCAAGTTTGGGCTTTTCCCAGTCATCCCAGTTTTTATCTCACTTCCATGTAAGACAGCCTGCAGTGGTAGTCGTGCTGCTGCAAGCATAGACCAACATCCCCACAGAGAGAAGGGGAAAGGAAGCTGACTGAATATTGCATGATCAGAGGGAGGGAGAGACACAGGCAGTGGCCTCACAGCATATTCATGCCCATCAGCAAATGTCTCTTTGGCCCTTTCCCCCTCCTTTATCCTACCACCTAACAGCACATCCCAATGCTCTGCACTGCTGGCCATGGCTCACCGGACACCAAGGTGCGTGGGTTTTCCCTTTGGAAACTCAGGACATGCTCCCTGCTTTTGCCCACTCTCATTCCTGGGCTTAGATCTCCAGTGAGCAGGATGAGATGTGTGTGTAGCTCGTTCCCTTTGCTTCAAAGGTGCCCTATTCCAATGCAGAGCTTGTACCAGAAGGACATGTCAAACAACAGCCTGGGCTGTGCCTTGGCTTGGTCACTGCTGCAGACACAGAGCCGCTGCCAACACAGAACAGCCTCTGAGGATGGTAGGGCTGGGTCTCTGCTGCCTCAGACCCCTGTGGACATAGCATCAGGGGCTTTTCCTTGTCCTGCATCCATGTTGATGACAAATGCAACTCTCAGTCACACCACAGCCCCCAGCGCTGCTCAGGCAGCTTAATGAGAGTTTACAGTGAGAGGTGACCATCCCCTCAGGAATGCTGCCTGTACAAGCAGAGCCATGGGGGATTGGAGCAGGAACGCACTGCAACCAAACTGTGTTCCTTCTTCTCAGGCTCAAGCACGTAAACTGCTTTATCCTGTCCCTTACCTCTCCCCCACTGTGCCAGGCACAGAAATGCAGCAATTAAAAATCTTTGTACCCCAGTACCAGTCCATCCACTCAAGTCTGACAGGACCAAATGTCCTGCTCATTACTGGAAGCAGAAAAAAACTGTGGACTTGGGATCTAATTTAGACTGTTGGACACATCATTTCCCTTTTCCATACTGGCTTGCTCAGACAATAAAGAATTTACCATCATTCATAATATTCCTTTATTTTGTGCTGCTGAGCATTGTATCTCCTCTGCAAGCAGTCAGCACAGTTTAAAGCAACTTTGAGGCTCCTGTACACTAGGATGGCTTGTTTTGTGATTCAGAATTGTACCTACAGATAATAAATGTTGTGTCACTCCTTTAGCTGCAACTGTCAAACTGGACATATCTGTATTTGTTTTATTCCTTCTTATGAAAAAATGCTAGCTTAGAAATTTCTGTGATGGCAGGTCTGCCTTGATTCAGACTAAATATCTTCTGGTTTCATTTTGTCCTGTTATCCTCAAGTAGTCTGTTTTGGATCAGACTATTGTTACTTTAGCTTTTTGTATGGAGATGCTTTCTGTAGTTCTGAACAAAAATTCTTAATTTCCTGTTGGTTTATATAAAATTCTTGTATTTTTTTCTTCTTGAAGTGTATTTTCAATAGGGACCTAAACCACCAATGTTAGTTTTACGTCTCAAATTCCTAAGCACCTCAGTGTGTTTGGTACATGCATGCACACAGGTACAAACCATCAGAAGAGGAAAATTATGTGTGGGAAGGTGAAGCACTCTAGATCAGCTTTATTTTCTTTTCATTGCCATTGATTATAAAATGCCACTTTTTGACTTCAGGGGGAAACAGAACTGAGTTAATGTTAAGGTGTTTTGAAAATACCACTCACTCTGCGAAAAATCTGTAGTAGTAGATCCCCAAGGTGAAGATTTTATTCACACAAGACAAGCAGTTCAGACACAAAAAGAGCTATTGAAATAAACAAAAGGTATCTCAGATAACCAAATCTAGAAAGTTGTGGGGTTTTAAAACCTAATTCCCACTGTTCCCTATCTGTCATTTGTTTATTTGCTGCGTTTCCCTCCTTCAAACAATATAACTAAACTAGTGATTTTTTGACTTTTCCATGCCCTTTCAATACACAATGTTTCTATTTTATGTTAAGATAGAGGAAAAAAAACCACCTAAAACAATCTTGTTTGAAGAGATCAAAACGTGTGGTCTGTGACATCTACATGGCTCTGCCTCACAGAATGACTGTGGCTCTGTAGGCAGAGAGATGCCTTGGAACCCCAAAACCTACCATGAACAAGAAAATTTCCTAAGTTGGCTGTCTAAGCAAGCATCTTCTTATATTTTTAATTCTTGCATCTAGCTGAGCTAGCTATGAAATCCTTCAACAGAAATTAATGACAGTGTGGTAACATACACCATGGATTTACCATGCTCTAAACGCTTTGTGGCAGCTCTTTTTTGTGCTTGCACTTACCTCGTCGTAGGTCCTGAAACTGAGGTGAGAGTGTGCATTTGGGCAGCCACCACAGATTAGCTACTGCAGAATTAATCCCCTCCAGGTAGATAGACCAGCTACCCATTGGGTGGGGAGGGGTGGAGAAGCAAAGAAAATTTTTTAGGCATGAAGGCAGTATTTATAGGCTGAGATCTTTTTCTGCTTCTACTCTGTTTGCCTTCCTCAAGCTTTTGTGTTATCTCAGGCTTTTTCTATTTCAGTTGGGTCTTTTTTTTTTGCATGGGACTGTTCTTCTGTTCAGACGAGCTTCTAAAGTTTTAATCCTCCGCTCCACTGTTTTGGTAAGCCTGAGTCTCAAAGTGAAAGCATCCAGAGTCCCAGCGCAGTAACTGCCTCCCTTTCTGCACACACCTTTGACCCTGGAGCTGCAGAGGCTCAGAGGGACTGCAGGACTGCCTGTACAGCTGTGATAGTGGAGTTACTTCCCAAATTCTTATGATGACTGGGTCCTGTGAATGATTCCCTTACGCATTTTGCTTCGTGCGTGTGTCTGTGTATTCACACGCACACTGCAGTAAGCTCTTTTTGAAATGTGATCACGAATTGTTCTGTTTACACAGAAACCTGAAAATGCTGCACATACATGCATATAAGATTATAGGGAAGCATTTGCATTATTTGACAAGTAGTATGTTTTATTGTTCAGCACTGTGTGAGCAAGCAATAAAAAGGTTTGCCTTTTGTGTAATTCAGGCCTTTCACTTCCCTCTGTACTCATTCGTCTATTTATTTTTTTTGGAAGGGGACATAACATTTAACATTATTCTCACCCAGTAATCGTACTGGAGAGTATTTTTCAGATGCTGCCTCCTCTATTTCCATTCTGAAAAACATTTAATTTTTTTTAGGAAATAATGATGGATTTAGGGAACTAATTTTGGAACAAATAAAAATGGATAAATGTGGAGCAGGTGCTGACAATTTAATCAGGGAGGAGTGTCTGCAAGGTGCAAATAGACTTTCTCTCTGCCTACCCCATGGAGGAAGTAGGAGTCTTACCTGAAGGCCTGTGCCCTTAGTTCTGTCCAACTGCAGTTCAAGTAAGAGTACAAAAGCATTGTCCTGCAAGCGGGTGGGATGTTTTTAAGAACTGTTAGACACTAAGATCAGGATGGAGCTGGTAAAGTGGAAAGGGACTCCTTTGGGAAGTACATTTTGGATGCTCTGGTGCTTCTTTCCTTTGCTCCTTGGGGCTCTTAATAGCTTTAGAGATGTGATTATACTGGGACACCATGGTGTCCTTTGCTGCTGCTAGAAAAGCACGCCTCTCACCCTTCTCACAAACAGCATTGCAATGATTTCCCTTCTGAGTGCCGTGGGTAAGTGAATTACACGGAATGAGATTTCCCCTTGTCTCTAGATAACGCTGGGTGACCGAGTGTAAAATTGAGAGAATTTTGCTTTCCCACTCTATCACTGCCCTCCCTTAGTCCTCTGTGTTGCTTACCTGTGGGGCCTGATTCACTGGAGTTTACAATGGTGTGAAGTCAGTGCAACAGAGAGGCTGCTGGGCTCGCTTCTGAGTGTGAATTGTCTGTCCCAGTGAGATGGCTGTAGCTTGCTAAAGCTGTGGCCCAAGGGGCTGCAGGCTTTTTCTTCCCTTGTTGTTCTTTCTGTTTCACTGGTGCAACAAGGCTCATAATGCTTTCTGTAAGAGGAAGGCTGAGCCTGTGATGCACATGGGGAAAGCTCTGAAATGCCTGGCTCCTTCTGCAAGGTCCATGAGCTCTCTTTACCCACTGCACAGCTGTGTTCAGGCTTCATGTCAGTAAATAGCCCCTCTCTGGTTAAAGTAGCTAATCTTCTGATTGCTGTAAGCTTCTCTAAGACCTGATCCTACCTGCTTCGAAGGCCTGATCCTTCTCCTAAGAGAAGGACAATTGTTGGGTTGCACATCACATTAGCAGCTAAGAATAAAAGCTGGTTATCTCTCACCCAGTTACTCTAGAGGTCATTGAACCAGCATTAGAAATGGATGAGCTAAAGCTTATAAGGAAAGTGCCTGTGATTGCTGTGTGGCTGGAGGGAGGAGTAAATACAAGGAGCTTTGGGCTCTGGTGTAGTGTGCTAGCTCACTAAACTAAGCCTCTGCTTCCTTTGTGGGTAAGTGAAGTTTTTTAACAAGTTTCTGTGTTACAGAGGCTTCAGCAGTAAAACCAGCCTAACCATGGGGGTCAGGAAAATGACCTCTTTCCAATCCAGGACTGCTATATGATCTTTAGTTTGTCTGTGAAAGCTCTCCTGAAAACTCTCACTCTCACCCAAGAATTCAGTTTTCGAGCAAGTTGTGAGACCTGTTAAAACTGTCATGACAGGGGGCAGCAGCTTGTGACCTCTCCAGATGAAAGGAAGAAAGGTTTGGGACAAGCACAAGCTTCCAAAACCATCCTTCCTGTCTGCACAGCATCTGTATGTGGGGGCTTTGGGATTCTCCTGCAGCTGTCTCTTCTGAGCTCACGTGGCAGAAATGCTAAAACTGAAAGCTGAAGTCGATTGCAAAGAACCTGCTCTCTGCACAGTTAGCTGATTGCAAAAACCTCAGTGAGAAAAAGTAATTGCTTTCTAAAAAGATTATTAGAAGTGGCTTTATATGTGTGTCGTGGTTTGACACTGGCCAAACACCAGGCACCCACGAAAGCCGTTCACTCACCCTCCCCTGGCACAGCTGGGCAGAGGAGGGAAAAAAATTAACAAAGGGTTAAATAGTTGAAATAAGGACTGGAGAAAACACTCCAAGGGCAAAACAGGCTCAACTTAAGAGATGCAAAGTGAGTTTATCACTAACAAAAATCAGAGGAGGATAATGAGAAGTAAAAATGAGCCCTCAAAACGTGTTTTCTTCCCCCCCCCCCCCGCCTTCCCACCGACAGCACAGGGAAACAGGGCTGTGGCGGGTTTGGTCAGTTCGTCACCTGAGGTTTTCTTCCACTGCTCAGGGAGAGGAGTCCTCCCCCTGTGAGGCCCTGGAGTCCCTCCCATAGGAGGCAGTTCTCTGTGAACTTCTCCAGCACGATTCCAATCTCACGAGCAGCAGTTCTCCCAAAACTGCTGCAGCGTGAGTGCCTCCCATGGGCACACAATCCTCCCAAAACTGCTGCGGCATGGGTCTCTCTTTCTACGGGGTGCAGTCCCCCAAGGACAGGTTCCTCCACCCTGGAAGCAAGGGCCCCCTCTCTCCACCAGGTCTTCCATGGATCACAGCCTCCTCCAGGCATCCACCCACTCTGGCACGGGCACCTCCCTCAGGGGCTGTGGGTGGATCTCTGCATCCCCCATGGATCCCCAAGGGCTGCAGGGGCACAGCTGCTTCACCATGGTCTACACCACGGCCTGCAGAGGAATCTCGTCCCTGGCACCTGGAGCACCTCCTCCCCCTCCTTCTCCACTGACCTGGGTGTCACATTGTTTCTCTCATGTGTTCTCACCTTCTCCTCTTCTCTGGCTGGAATTAAAACTGCATGCCTCACTTTGTTTTGCTTTTCTTCTTAAATATGTTATCACAGAGGCGTTACCAACATCTCTCATTGGCCCAGGCTTGGAGCGCGGCATGTCCATCTTCAGAGCCATTAGGGATTGGCTCTGCTGGACATGGTGGAAGCTTCCAGCAGCATCTCATGGAAGCCACCTCTGTGGCCCTCCCCACTACCAAAAACCAGCCCGTGCAAAACCAAAAAAATGTGTTTCCCTTGGAAAAGGATGGGAGGGTGGATAACTTGGCTGTTGGCCTGTAGTCATCACCTGGGAGCCTGAGACACTTTAACTGCGACTTCCCTGCCTTGATGCTCTAGACAAGCCCCATCCTTTGCCTAATGCTGCTGGTGGTCTGATCTCAGCGGCCACAGGACTGCAGTAGTTCCTCTTCCCTTTCCTACGTATTAATTGACCTGGAAGGTAGATGTTTCCTTGAGCTAAAAGACCTTCTTCCACTGCCTGGTGTGACACAGCACACTACTTGTTAGGTATTAGACTGTGAGATCAAAAGGAGAGGTGTCCCAGAGCTTCTGGAACTGAAGCAAAGCTTCAAGCCTCTGTCAAAGTGTTTTTCAGCTTTCCTGCTTTTTAAGCTAGAGAAAATGATAACCTCTTCCTCTCTTGTTAGCTATCTCAAATGCTATGAATCCATTGTGAATGGCTGGATGGCAGTGTTTGACAATGCTGACTGGAATGGTTTGTGTTGCTTTGCCATCCTCTGAGCATTGGGATGGAGAGGGTAGGTGATCAAGGTGAGGTGGCACAGGAGGTGCTTAGGCTAGTTTTGTAGGTGCCCATTGCATCTTCCCAGAGCACTTGGTTTAAAAGAGACACAAAGCAAACCTGACCCCTTAAGGTACGGAGAAAACAGGTGGTAAGGGTCTCTTTTATGGGTCTGGCTCTTAACCTTTTGGCTGACGATGTTGCTTGGTCACAGTTTAGCTCCAGGCTCATTTACATTGAAACTGAAAGCCTATAAAACATGGAATGATGGCTTTGGCTGTGTCTTTTTTTTTCCCCTTAGAAACATGATGAATGTTATTATATAATGTTTCCTGGACATTGGGACTCCTGAGGATCCAAAAAATAAAATAAAATTAAAGGTGGTCTCAGCTGCTGTTAAGTACCTCACTGTTTCTCTGAAGATAAGAACTCAATAGCCCAGAATGGGGACATAGAAACCAGCTGTGATCACTGGGAGCCAAAAGAGCTATGTGTACCCCTGTCCTGGAGGAATGGAATTGATGGCAGCAATAAAAAGTGTTTGGCAGCTCCCTGATCAGCACAAATACTTGTAGAGAGTAATTCTAGCTTTTCCTGTGCTCCCTGTTCTGGAAGAACAGAATTTCTGCTTCCTCCTCTGAGAAGTGGTGATCAGCATGGTAGCACCATGACTGGCTATCTTCAGCGTGATTCTTGGTGTGTGAAGACAAGGTACTGCCTCAGAGGAAAGCTGCCAACTCCTAAATTGAAGAGATGTATTTGATGGTTCCTGCAAGGGGAAAGTTCTGATGGAGAAAAGTACCTTTTTAGTGTTTAGATGGAGGTGGGTGGGGACACCTAGGCTTTCTGAGCTTACCCTGTGCCATGTCAACTAGAACAATCTGTAACAGAGAACAAATTGCAAATGTTGTGAGGGACTAATTTAAATAAGCAAACAAACAAAGCCTTCAGAATTAATTCCTAAAAAGCATGTCTTCTATTGAAAACAAACTACAGCTGTTCATATGTTCTTTCCCCTTCTACCCTAAGCAGGCTTGCAACTAGGATTATGAAATACAGAGCCCTCCTTTCCTGTGAATTTCATGTTGATTCAGGAAGTACCTGGTTCAATATCCTCCTGGGAGGGAGGCAGTATTAAGCATAATATCTAGTGATTCGAACTGTGCAAGGAAGCACTCTGCTATTCCCACTCCATTGAGCGAAGTAATTTCAAGTCTGTAAAATGGGAAAGTAATAGAATAAACTGTCAGTTTTCAGAAAATCCCAAACAAACAAAACCTGTACTTAAGTCACCTGCAGGCTATGGCCATTTCCAGAAAGATCAGATAAGCAGCTGATTTGTCCCCTTTGTGTTGACCCCGTAATGAAGCAGTCCAGGCAGGAGGCCTCTGGGTTTTCCTTTGCCATAAGGCAATGCTGGATATCATTAAGTGAGACAACTTCCTGATATTAGGATATCAAATGTCCTGATTTACTATGGGGCATTGGCAGCACCTGCAGACCTCAGGGATGATGAGCAAGAGGTTGCTTTATCAGACTTGGCAGACTCGGTGTGTTGTTGGCTACAGCTGCTGGTTTAACTCCTAGTCCTGTGTTGTATAACTTATCCTGATAGAATGCAGTGCCTGCCCTGAAGAGCTGCAGACATTAACACTCCTTCTCTTGAAGCCTACTGTAGGAATGTAGCCTGATTACCTGTTGACCAGTAGCAGTAGGAAACACCTAGCTGTCTGCAGGGAAGGGGCGTTTGTTTAAAACAGGTCCTTGAGAAAGAGGGAAGCCAGAGCTGGCTCTGCTCTCTTTCTTCCTGACCAAAGGGGAGTACAAGGAGGGGACAGATGGCAACTCCCAAATTACAACTTACAAGGACTGCCTGCTGTCCTTCTATACAACCCAGTGTACACGTGATGCTCACTTCTCTGTGGCCTCTACAGGGATGAATGTACCACCACTATCCTGGACTTGTTTCATCTGACCAGGAGGCATTGTGAGAGCTGCTGACCAATCAACCAACCAAAAGAATGCCTTTGTTAAGTAACAATTCCCACTCTCTCCTGGCAGAACCATATTCAGATAGGAAGGGATTGGTGAAGGTTTTTCTATAAAATCTTATTTCTTATATTCAAGGTAATCTAGGATTGGGGTAAATCATATAACATATGATCAGTGTCCCTTGAGAAAGGCACTATGATTCATGCCTTTTTTGGTTATTTAAGATAAAAGAAATCAAATGAGTGAAAGGAATGCAACAGAATCAACTGAAGCTGTATCTTTTGCAGCTCTACTTCTTAACTTAAATGGGAATGAAATATTTTCCTTATGTGCTTTGGTCTCCTCTAGTGAGATTATCATGAAAGTGTCCCCTTTCATCTTTCTTCCCACAGCCTCCCCATGTCACTAGACATGCAGGGATGGATGCTCATGAGGAGGTTTGAATTTCCTTCTGAAGTCATGCCTTTTTGACACTTCTGCAATGCTTTTTTCCTCTTTTCTCCTGTGGAGGAGGCTGCAGAGCACAGGATATGAGGATCAGCTGGTGGCAGATAGTGACATGAGAAGCCGAAATATTGGGACTATTGCACAGTGTAGCATTTTCAGATAACTTATTGGAAAACTTGTAGAGGAGAGGCATTAAGGATAGATGATCCTGTCCTTCTGGGGATGTAAAGAATATCCATGACTTGACAGACCCTTTTCTCTGCAAGTTTCTTCTGAAAGGTGTGTAATTGCTAGCACTTTTGCTTTGGTGGATTCTACCTTGCAGCAGGCTCTCAATGGACTGGTAAGCCTCATCTAGTTTGAAGCTCCTCTACCACCTGCATCAGGCCAGCTGCTCTGGTTATAAAACAGAAAGTGAGAGTGTTTGGTAGAATCCCTCTGATATTTCTGTAGTAACACTTCTGGGTTTTTTTGAGGAGGGAGGGGGTAGTAGCAGTGCTGTAGGCTTAAGCTCTGCTTTTGTGTCACTTTTATGGTATCACTGAGATACCACAAACTCCTCTGCAGAAATTCTGTGGAGCTCTGGGTTGAAAACAGCCTCAGGTGGATCCTGATTTTAAATTGGTTCTTCAAGGCTATCATTTAATTTCTTTCTATTGATCCAGACTTTGCTGTTTTCAAGTCAGTGTTTGAAAGGGCTAAAACCACCCCAGCTACCCCCACATTTTATTTCCTTCTGAGTTATCTGCTAAAGGTTAGGGCTCATCTGAGCTTTGGTAAATGATGAAATAATGCACTATTTAAGTGTTAATGTGGGGCTAATAGCCCATGTGGATTCACTTCAGTTCCTTCTGCTTCTTTCCTCCTGGTTTACTTTCACTGTAGTGCATCAGCCTGTGTCGCAGATGCTATGAAATCCTGCATACCTCACTAACCTTCTGAGAGGTAAAAGCTTGCTTTTTTTTGGGGTTGTTTTTCTTTTTTTTTGAGTCATTACAAAAATAGCAAGCACCAAGGCTGTTTTCTCTCATGAAGGTGTGATTTCAAATGCCTTGTGCCTTGAAGTTTAGACTAACAGCTCAGACTGTGCAGGGATTTCTGAAGTCAAAGAGTATCAAAAGGTGAAGGTTATCTATGTATCTGTGTGCTTGTACTAGCCATCCAGGAAGTTCCTCTAAGGTTTCTGGAGCCTTTATGGTTGAACACAAGACATGGGGTTGCACTAATATTTAAGAAAACACTATATTATTTGAGAATGAAATGGCATTAAAGACTATTCAGTCTAGAATGAGAGATAGCATGGAAAGCCATGAGCATTTGCAAAGGTCTATATGTAAATAGGAGAGCTTAACTAGTCTGTGGATTTAGTTGGTTCTTTCTGAGGATAGTTGCTCCTAACCAACTGAGTGGAAAGAGATGGAAAGGCTGAGCCCATCTGTGTTCTACCTCCAATTTTGCATCAGCATCCAGGTCCGTCTTGGAGATACTCTGGCCTACCCTCACCCTCAACATGGGATCACTCAATGCTGTCTTCACATTCCTGTTTTCCCCCTGGAGCTGCAGGAAGCTATGGAGTTTGGAAAGAATTATAGCTGGGATTAACTTGCAAGCCACTTTGGGTAAGTCCACATGGGCTGTTATTACACGAATTCTCCTGTAGAGTCAAGTGGATAAAGTAACCAGAAGTCCTCTGTTGTGGTTTAGGAATCATACTCCCCAATTCAGTGCTCCCACTGAGACTCTCCCAAACCACACACTGCTTGCTTGTTTCCCCCTTCCCCTTGTCCTTTCTGTTCCAGAGGGATAGAGTTGAGAATTGGAGGCACAAAAGTTGAAGATCACGGATTGAGATAAGAACAATTTACTGGAAACAGCAGTGAGATAAGAAGATGAAGAGTAACAGCAACAATATTAATAACAAAAGTATATGAAAAAGTATAACAAAAGTATATGCAAAAGTGCACACCAGGGACCCCAAGACAATGAACAACGTGGACTACGCTGCCATGCTTTTCCAACAGAAAGCCATGCCCTTCTTCTTGGAAACCAGAGAATCTCTTACCCACAACCCCAGCAATTTTCTGAGGTCATAGAGAATAACATATGGATCCTGGCCAAAACTAGGACACCTCCCATGGTAGTGTCTGCCTTAATACTGACTTCAGCGTGAATATTTGCAAAGGGTTGACCTTGAGAGAGAGCAACCAATGTTTGTAACAGCAGTGCCATCCTGAGGAGCAGAAGAATGATCCTCTGTCTCCTGTTGCAGTTCTGGACTTCACCAGAAGGCTTCTCTTACCAGCTCTTGTAGTGGCTTATGTTGTTCTAGAGGTAAGTATTGCTTAAGCAGAGCTTTGCTTCTGGACTACCTGAAGCAACAGGGTTATTTCTGATACTTGTGGGACCTGAATTCCATTCTCTGAATTACCAAAGCTTTGAAAATCTTTGAATTGCTCTTGCTACGTTGAATGTGAAGTTTTTTAAAGTGCTTAGAACATTTTTAGAGGTCACGATGATTCTGTAAACAAAGTATGTTCATCTGATCTGTATGAATATAAAAAAGAAAATCTGGTGTTTTTCTCTTCCTGCCTCTCCTGTACCCAGATTTTTTTGGCCTCCTTCCTCTCTTCCCCCATATTTCAAAATTCCTTCTCTCATATATATTTTAAGTGCATTTTCATTCTACAGAGACTCTAGCTCTCATCTGCTCTGACAGCCTAAGATCCTTGCTGGTCTATTAATTTAATATTCATGAATATAAGCAGAAAGGGCTCCAGTCTCTTACCACCAACCTGTTCTTTGGTCAGGACAAGGAGAAAAGTCTTGCCTGCTGTGATCATTAAGTATTTCTTCTAAGGCCCAGTTAAGTCCATAATAAGTCAACTGTCTTCAGGGCACAATACCATTTACTTGTGTCTGAAGAATTTAACACTCAGCATGAAGCCTATTTGCACACTTTGAATATTGACCCTTTCTTATAAGATAGGACACAATTTATTTGAAGTGGGATTTTTTTTTTGAGAGAATTAAGCCTTTTCTTTCATTTCACCCTTCCTTACCTGTCCAAGCCTAGTTCTTGGGAGATTAGCTCAAAATGTAGCTTTGAAACAAGCACTGAAACGTGGAAAAGCTGCAAGTACTAACGTGGAACTTGAAATCAGAGTGGTAGGACAGCGTTATGCTTGTAGCCAGTGTTATTTCCTAATGTATAAGTCAAGGTACTTCCTAGATGCAGTTGAGTTTTAACTGTTCCCTGTGTTATCGTAAAGGTATGGAATATACTACAGACACTTAAAGAAATATGATGGAGAAAAGGCATGTCCCAGCACTGCTGAAAGGGAGCTGGAAAATACGAGATCTCACAGCTCCTGAGTAGGAAGCGGGTGGGGAGAAAAAAAGAACAATTAGAGCAATGCTTTTTTTTTTTTTTTTTGGCTATCTCTTCTTTGAAGGCAGCTGAGCAGCACTTTTGTATGAGCAGGTGACGTGTATCTGTGTGTAAGTGTGTACACAGCCCCTACAATTGTTTGCAGCCTCTTTGCCATGTGTTTACTTCAGCTTGGAAAGTCCAAGTCCTGTTTCTCACACAATGCCAACCTCAATTTGAAAACAAACTAACACTAATATTCAGAAACACTGCCTATAATAACAATAAAATGTGTAACTATTTGTGTGCTAGCAGCTGAGCACGACTATTTCTTGTCACAAGTCAAGCCACCTGTGACTAATAATAGTGGGTGTGTGTGATCATCCTGCAGCCAAGTGACCTTACTTCCACTGCAGCACAACTCTTCTCTATTCCTTCCATGCTGGTTTTGGGCTCTAGCACTGCTTTGGCTAGATGAGACTGACTGCAAAGGCTAGGAAAGATTGATTTGGAAATCAAAAGGATTTTGATCAAGAGGAGATACTGTCCAAAATGAACCAGATGGAATTCGAGACAAGCGTATATATTTGCCCTTAGGAAGGAGAAATCAAATGTGTGAATACAAATGGGGGATGGTGATCTCAGCAGCAGTTCTAAGGAAGACCTGTTGGATTAAATGATCTGCAAAAGGCAAGAGTCTTATTCCATCTCCAAAGGAAAAAAAATGGGGGAGGGGAGAAACAGTCTTGGTATGTAGGAAAAGAGGGGAGTACTTCTAAGGAAGCTTTATGGGAGCATCTTGTTGAACATTGGTAACAGCTTTGGAGAAAAGGGCTTTAGGTAAAAGGGGCTTTGTGCTTCCTCTGAGAGGCTATTCTCACTAAAAAATAGAGAAATGGAAATAGGAGAGTGCTCCTTTGCTGGAGACTTGGGGGAGGGGGGAATGTTAAGTAACTTACCCTCTGTGGGGGTGAGGAGAGTGTGAAGCAAGGGCAGACCGTTTAATAGATGCCTCAAGAAGGCATTAGAATAATTCTTACTTTTTAAGTAATTGGATAAGGCTCTTCAGAAATAGCCAAGGTTGGGCTGTCTCCATTTCCTTAAGGAAGGGATAGGAGGGGTTTTCTGGCCCTACTTCTAAATGATCTATCAATGATTAATCAGATTATGACTACTTCATTTGACCTCAAGAGAAGATATGCTTAATTTCTAAATCAAAACTGCCATTCAAGAAAAATGAGTAGTGGCTTTGGGACCTTCCTGCACCAGCTCCTCATTTATTCCTTTCTGTGTGCAAGTTGTGTTCACTGGGTAAGGACCGCAGAGTTGCTGCGGAGCCAAGACTGTCCTCTGGGGTGCCACTGCTGGAGATGTGACCAGAATTAACAGTCTCTGCCCATCTTTCTGCTTGTCTCCAGGGTCAGTGTATGTCAAACTTACTTGTAAGTCTCCCATTCAGGGTCAGGGATCAAGAGCCATCTACTTTCTGAGCTCCGCCCTCTGTTATTTTGGTTTTTATTCTGGAAGAGTTGTTAGGAAGTGGCACTAGTAGTGCACTGCAGGTACCAGCTGACAAACTCTAAGCTAGTAAAACACTGACCTGAGAGACAGCTAGCAACTGAGGCTGGGGTATGAAAGTAGAAAATCCTGTAAACTACAGTTGTAAATGCACTGCAGATGAAGTGGCCTTCCTTGCATTCCTGCAGCAAGTCTAGGGACTTTATCAAAGGTAGCTTACAGGATATGTCAATCTTGTGTACAGCTGCAGTTAAAGAAAAGACAGGTCTTAATAAATCTCTTAACAGAAATATGCTTTCCTTCCCTCTAACCTCTGCTGTCAATGGCTTGCTTTCAGTTATCTGTCCAAAAGGAGCGGTTGTACATTTAGAAGAATCTGAAGATTATTTTCCTGCTTTTCCTCTCTCCTTTAACTTGGTCAGTCTTTCACTCTGAGGTGCAACAAAGTGTGTTTTCCCAGAGAAACTGGGCAGTAGCCAAAAGGCCACAGCAGTTCACTGGAAATACTGAGTGGCTGCACAGAGGTGTTTGGAGTAATGCTTCAGAAATGTCCTGGTTAGAGGAAAGGCATGGCCCAGAGAATAGAGGCTGCTAAACTTGTTTTTTTCTGTGGTTATGTGAGGTCTGGGAGCATAGTACATGTCACAGATACACTCTTGCTCCAGTGGACATGGAGGTAATGTGGGAAACCTTTTCTCTGTGAACAGAGGGAGAGGGTCTTCCTGAGACAACAAAAAAATCTGCAGGACACAGAGGTTGCAGTCTTCTCTTTTGTAAAATGGTCTCTGGGAGTATCTTGGCTAACTTTCATCTGCAGCATCAGATACTGGCTCTGGCTTTTGTTGAGGTGATCTCCAACTCCTGCTATGGCAAATGAAGTCTCATGGACCCATGCTTTGGCTATCCTTCACACAGCAATCACCAGGAGCTAAATAGGTTACAGGGATCTTTTTGCCATGCTGAGCAGGGAGCAGAGCTGCTTTACTGGATCAGTAACTCAGAATCCTAGCGTGAAGTACTCTTGTAGTACGTATTAAGTTTTTTCCAAATACTTCCATATTCTGTTTTAATACTGCGCTAATTTTAACAGCCATGAGCTGTGACATTTTCTCGAGGTGCTCAGTAAAACATCTGCTGACTCTTTCAAACTTGTGCTCTTCCAGAGTGCTTTAAGACTATTGCCCCACTACCTAGGTGATCAGAAAATCTGGACTGTAGATGCCTGAGGGTGGGTGGGCTAAAGGAGGATGGTGGTAGGGTGCCAGTTGCTGGTAGTTTACACTCTGAGCGACTTCTGACTGGCAGCTGCAGCTAATACTGTGACCATGGGGGACTGTGGCCAAAGATACCTATTGTTGTTCCCTGAATGTATAGTGGTAATATACAGCTGCTGATATGACTGCCTGAGGAGATCTTGGCATTTTCTAATGTAACATTAAGCTTTCTCCATGTACGTCTTGCTGCATTCTAATGTCTCACAAATGCTCCAGTGGGCAGAGACTACAGTGGAAAGGGTATCATATGCTGCTAATGTGAGTAGCTCCTGCGTGAGATGGGTCGTCAGGCTGTGGCTGCCATGCTTTCTTTCCCATTGCAGGGCCTTAACTTCATGTGATGTGGATGCCACAGAGCCCTCCTCCCACCTGAGGAAATACAGCTGGGAAAATGTGCACTTGTATGTTAATAGTATGCTTCCCCTACTTCCTGTTCTTCCCCCCAGTTTTTCAACATGTGGAAGCTTTTTTATTAATGTGCACAGAGAATTTACTCCTTTCTGGTACAATGGAGAAATGAAGATACAGATTTGAGATGGGACTGAGTGACTGAGCTCTGAGGTCTGGGTTAGCATCCTCTGATTTCACCTGTGTTAGCCACTAGTCAAGGTACCTTTTTTCTTTGCACTCAGTGTTTTGCTTAGAATTTGATCATCAAATCCATTGTGAAATTTCAGAATTATTTTTGCCAGCGAACTCTCTGACTTAATGAAAAGTGTAGCATAGCAGAAATGGGGGGAAACCAACATTTGACTGATAAGTGAGGGGTTTACATCAGCTGCCTTCTACCTACTTTTGTTACCAGATCCCTGTCTGTGACCTGATACACCTTGGAACTCTTAATTGTCACTGCTTGTGTAATTTGGGATAGTTACACGTCTAAATGAAATGTCTTCTTAGATAGATATATAAGAACTTTAAATATGGGCTGTTTCCATTTGAAAAATACTTTGATCAGAAACCAGAAAGAAAGATCTCTGTCCTTGTCCAAATACTAAAATTCAAAACAGTATCGTTCCCGAACTCTTGGGGCTCAAGTGAGGCTTTTGATACTGGATTACTTTGAATGGAAAACTTCAAACTGGCTGTTAATCTTTTCCAAGTCAAATGTATCAAATTGTACAGTACCACTTACCTTTTTAAGATGCAAGTGCAATAAGGGGAGAGCCTTATAACTACAACTGATTTAATGAAAACCCTTTAATCTCATTAGTCAGTGAAGCACTATGAGAGCCCCTTCTGTCAAACCTGTGCTTCAGACATGCTGTGGCCTCAGGCTATGTTTTGGAATTGAAATTTTAGCTTTCTGAATCCCAACCTGATCAGCAATTTAAGTGTAGTCATTAGAATGGCAATTTTGAGGCTCTTTCCCTTTGTAGGCACTGTGGATATGTTCATTCCAGAAGTGGCATAGATTCTGATGGGGTGAATTGGGTGCCACTGGTAATAAACCTCATTCTCAAAGTGACCTATTCCAGATTTCCCCCTGAAACAGTTTATGCCAGAGCTCCAAGGATGGAGCTGAAACATACTGCTAGACCATAGGCAGAGGTAATATATGGTCTTTCCACTTTTGTGTTTCCCATCAGGATGTTAAAGCTCTGCAACAAAAAGATCCATTCACAGAGGTGTGGATTGCCTTGATGTTTATACGTCCCCTAGTGCCAGGCTTGTCTCTTTAAGGCAGAAATGCAGCTTCTTGTTTATTTACCTGTCCCAAATCCAGCTTCACCTCCCAGTTTTTTAGCACATCTCTTCACAGAGAGCAGGTCAGTAAATCTAGCTACAGAGCCATATGTGCTTATGCTCTGTGTCCATACTGCCTGCTTGGACCAGGAGCAGAACTTCATGCCTGAATTCACTGCACACCCATCCAGCTACTCCTGTGACACATCAGAGTTTGGTATTCACAGGCTTGCTTTAGCTAGCCCTCTTTGAAGGAAAACATCCTGCATAGCACTTCAGCTCTGGTGTTTGTCAGTAAATCAGAAGCAATGGTGTGAAAATGCCTTTGGGCCCTGATATGTTGCAGATTATTAATAGCAGGAGAGAGACCTTTGGATTGGTGCTTTGGTTTCTTTGCTGCCCAAGGAACTGGTTCTTCACTGCTTTCTGGGAAATCCTCTGTCTATTCCTTAACAGGACGCTTGCCTTTTATGTCCTCACTGTGCACTTCGCTGCGTGTTTGGAGGGAACTAGGGGATATTGGAAAGAGGAAGGTTAATAATGTGCATTTCTTACATTAGAATGGGATAAATAAATAAAAGTGCATTAAAGGTAGCCTAACTGAGAAAGGATTAAAAAGAACTAATAGATGTGCCAAAACTGGTATAAATGAAGAAGTAATGGGAAGGACCAGGAGAAGGTACCATTATATCCTGGAGGTTCTTCCTTGGTTTACCACAGACATACAGAACATTCAATAAATCAGCTGTTTCATGAAGTTTTACATGATGTCTAGCCCTGTCACTTCTCTTTTGTTGAATGAGCCCCACCCTTGATCTTTATTAATTGATACACTTTGTACACCAGTCATGCCTGTTCTCCACTGGAATAGTTGTAATCAGTGTGTGTCTGTCTTAAGACAGGATGTCACCAAACTAGGAGCTGTACCTCAAGTAACAATTTGAGAGCACTGAATATGGTGGAAAAGTTAGTATAAACTCACTAACGAGCAGCCAGATTATTAGAGAAAACTAAAACTAAAGAGATGACACTTAATGAGTAAATACAAGTCATTGTAATTGATCAAGCCTAATACAGAAACAGGTCTGCAAAAAGGTCTATGCTTTTTCTCCTTAAAATAAAAAAAATGGTCTTTTGAGAGAAATGGACAAAAATTTCAGTGGTTTTAGGGGGGATCACATTCATTGGTTCTTTGTTTTGCATTTAAAGTTCTGAGAAATTTTTTTTAGAATTCTAAGTAAATTGTTGTTTCAAAGTATGTTATTCTGCTTTTAATACATCAAAGTGACATGTGGTGAAATTTGAAAGTGCTTTTTAACTAGTACACTTGGGTGAGCTGGACACAGGTTCAGGAAATGTCCTGCTCCAAGTGACTGGCTTTCAAAGATAGGAGGAATGTGTGTATGTACACATGCATAGATGTATGGAGCAGGCCTGTATTTATAAAGTTTACTTATCCCACCCAAAACAAGCATTGTTTTGGCCAAGGGAAAAAAAAAGCAGCAGCAGGTGATGCTGTAAGCATCTATGGCAACTGCTGAACAAAGGATAAATCCAAGAGTGCTCCAGTTTGGAACTTCAAGTGTCCAAGTGTCATGGCATGGAGGTGGGAGGAACATCCTCTTCACATGGCTCCAGTGCAACCACTTTTAAAATGCAACATTGCAGTTTGGACACCTGACCTCCAAAATATTTGGGAGGTTGCATGGAGTGCAGAGCAAGAATGTAATTGAGGTTTGGAGTGACTTTATTTACAAGGACAGATTTAAATATGTATAGATTGGTTATGAAGAAAGGCTATTTGCACTAATAGTCTAGACATTTGAAGAGCTGGAGAGCACAGGCCTGGTTAAGTCATCTTAATAACCACCTAAGCTAAAATTTCACATGGATGGCAGAAAACTGCACGGTGATGAGATGTCTTCATTTGCCAGCTGGTTTCCTTCATTAGGCAGAGGGCATCCTGTGGTGTGGGGTTTTGCAATGTGCCTGATAAAGAGAAGCATCAAATGTAGACATCGCTCCCTGTGGAAACTCTCCTGCACTGGTCCAGGGTTCCAAGTGAGCCAACACTTCTTCTTCCAGATAAACATGTTGCATAATGGCAGAACACAAGCAGAGCAAGCTGCGTCATTTATGTTACAAAATGTTCAAAGGCAAACTGTGATTAAAGAGGTGAGTTTGGATGGTTTCTGCTACTTGGAATCATTCTGAATGTGTTGAGACACCCCATTTTTAGGTTAAATTAACATCTCTTGACTCCTGGTTCCTGTCAGACTGTTCTGAAATCTATCTGAATTATGTTCAGTGACCAGAGAACCTCCAGTCGTAGAACTATTCAGGCTGGAATGAGCTTGTTTAGTCCAAGTCCTCTACAGCACATAAGGTCAAGTATAGCACACTGCTTATAACTGTGTCTGGATGGGATTTGAATAGCTGCCAGGCTTGAGACCTCACAGCCTCTCTGGGGAACTTTTTCTAGTGTTTGACCACCTTCACTGTAAAAAAGAAAGCTTTGTTTTCCTTACGTACTTAGGGAATTTCCTGTATTTCATTTTGCACCCTGTGCCTCTTGCTCTTTTACTGACACCACTAACTAGAGTCTGACTCTGTCTTTGCTACCTGCCATCAGGTATTTATACTGGTGAGATTGGCCCTAGGCCTTTTTAAATTGAGGCTAGACAATCCCAACTCTGTCAGCCTCTCATGTCTCGTGTGCTCCAAGTCCATGACAGTCACTCACTGCTGGACTCCCTGCAGTGTGTCCATGTCACTATTGCATCAGGGAGCCCAGATTAGGCCACAGCACCCCAAACTCTGTATCATCAGTTCTGGGTAGAGGAGAGAGTTCACCTGCCTTCACCTGTTGTCCATGCTTTTCTTCACAGGAGGCTGCTGACTGCCACACACACGGGTGTCTCCTTCTCAATTACTTACGCAATAGAACTCCAAAAGCTTCTTTTGCAGAGTGGCTTTCTGACTGGTTGAACCCCAGCACATACTGGTGCATGAGGTTTTCTTCCCCGGGTACAGGACTTTGTGTTTTCCTTTGAACTTCTTGAGATACTTGTCATGTCAATTCTTTAGCCTGGCAAAGTCCCTCTGAGTGGCAACACAACCTTTTGGTGCACAGCCTCCAGTTCCTCCAGTACTGTGGCTTCTTCAAGTTTGCTGAGTGCTCTCTTCACCATTGCCCAGGTCATTCCTGAATCACAGAACCATCAAGTCCCTTCTCTTCTTTTCTAAACTGATAATTTTGTTCTGAAGGATGACAGGTTGGCCAGGGATGATTTCTATTTCATAAATCCATGCTGACTGTTCCCAATTATTCTCTCTTTTATCCTTAATATATTTGGAAATGGTTTCCAGAAGCATTTTTTCTACCACTTTCCCAGGAATCAAGATAAAACTGATTGGCCTGTAATTGCCCAAGTCTCCTTTTCGAAGATTGAAATGAGTGCTGTTTGTTGATTTGGAAATTATCAGTGGAAACCAAGTGCATTAATCCACTCCCGTCTTTTATTTGGTTTGGGAAGATTTGTGTTTTACCTGGGAAAAAATATTAACAAGTCTTAAAACCATTTTTTGGGCTGGAAGAAACAGTTCAACAGTGAAGCTTGGGCAAGTGTAAGGAAGTCAGGGAGTGGAGTCAGACCCTGCAAGTTGTAGTTGGGAGTGGATAAAACTAGCACTCGAGTTCAATGTCACTGAACTAAGTGTTGCACTACTTCTTCCCTAGAAAGAGTATTTCACTACTTCTCTTTCTCATGCCAAGGCAATTCTCTTTGAGTAGCTGGACACCACATCTGTCCTGGGCATCTGTCTTGGAGTGACACCGAAGGGCTCCCTCTTTCAAACTGCCGGGCTGGAGGGGACTGCAGAGCTGGCCTCTCCCCTCCTTGTTCTCCCTGCTGCTTTTGTTCCTTGCCTTAATTCCCTTTTGAAGGGCTGATATTTTATTCAGCAGCCCCTGCTGTGCTGGAGCCCGTGACAGAAGTTTCTCAAAAGCTCTCCGTTGACAAAATGCTAACAGCTGGTCTTTGAAACTCAGGGAGTGCTAGTCGGAGAGGTGAGGGTGGCAGGGAGCAAGGCAGAGCAGGGAAAAGAGAGAGGGGAGGGGGGCAGAAAATGCGCTATTTGTTAGGAATAATGAGGCAAAAATATGACAGAGGTTTTTATTGCAAATAATAGACAGTGATCTTCAAACAACAGCAGAGAATCATTAAAAAAACCACAGCAACAGAGTTAAATAAATGCATAATTAGCCAGCGCCATGAAGGTGGAATTTACTGCACCCGAGATTCTTAAGGGAGAGTCAATAAATTCACAGCTGCTTTGGGTTTTTTTATTATTATTATTCTTTTCCCTCAGGAACAGAAGAAAATATGAATGAGCCCAGGGCTGTTCTCAAGGTTTTGGCGGGATTTCTCTTCTTGTTGGCACAAACTGCAGCCTCTGTCTCAATGGAGACAGGGCTGCCACATCCACTCTTCCAGGGGAGACGGGATGATTTGTGAGTGGCAGGACTGAATGCTGTGTGTGTTTGGGATCAAACCAATGAGTAAGCATGTCTGGTCCTAGGGAAATCTGAGAAAATACAGGAAAATGTGTTGCAAGTCCTGCATGCACCTTAGCATGGGTGTAAGACTATGTGTGTGAATATTAGGCTAACAGGGTGTGTTACTCCTGCTCTTGACTTCTACATCAGAATACTCGAGGCTCCTGTGTGTGGGTTTGTGCTATCGCAGTGTGAGCTCTGACTGACGTGAGCATGTAGAAGCAGGGGGCTGCCTGTGGATCCCTGCACGAGAGGTGTCGTGTGGGTCCCCTCTGCCACACATGGGCACAGAGCGGGGCTGGTTTTAAAAGGTGACAAAGTACATGTGTCCTTACAGCAACAGCAAGATGGTATAACCGTGTATCTGAGTGAGATACCCCTCCTGTTCCTCTTCTCCTCACAGTGCCATGCATACTAGACCTGTGTGAAAATGTTCCTCACAAATGCCTTTTTTTCCCCCAGGGTAAAATGCAGATTTGTTCTGAACAGATTTCCAACTGTGTTTCCACAGGGCGCATTGCTTTCACAGATTGCCTTTCCAACACCCCCGTTTCCACTCTGCACTAGGTCCAAAGAAGACCTGTAAACCCAAAAAGCAATGGCAATGCAATGAGTTTTGTCTGGTTACCTTTAAGCAGGCCCTTTGGGAATCCTGTGTCTCACTGTGTTATTGGAGACATAATCAGGCCAGGAAGCAATTCCTGTAAGTAGCTATGTTAGGGAGACATTTGGTTTTGGTAACAATTTCAAATAGAGTATTTCATGCTACTTCTGTAAAATGAAATACTTTGGTTTTGAGACCATCAAAAAGCTTTGTTTTGATCAAAAATGTCAACATTCTGAATTGGAATTTCCATTCCAGGGGGAAGAGCAAAAGTTTCAATTTTCCATCACCAGCTTACACATCTTTATCTGGTTTCACAACAGATTAAAAAAAAAAATCTTAACCTCACTGTTTTTCTCTTCATCACAAGGTGACACGCATAAAATTACCTATAGAACAGACTTGTTTTCTTTCTCCACTTCTCACCAACACACAGAAAAAGCTGCAGTACTTCATGGCACTTGATTTGAACCAGTCAGCTTTGTGAACTTGAAGCACTGGAGGTTCAAAACCAAAATCTGAATGAAAGCAGTGTTGTCTTCTGTAAAGCTCTGCCTGCTCCCTTAACCACGCTGCTGATGGAGCAGACACCCACTGCTGGCACTGAGGGCAGCTGCCGACATCAAACCTTCCACGAGAAGGCAGATTTAGTGCAGCAGGCAGTTAGAGAGCCTGAATTAAGGAATTTGACCCTGCTCTGTTGATTCTCTTAAACACAAAATTTTTATGCCAAGTCTGATTGGGTTTTTTTGGCTACCCATGGAAAAATACAGACCACAATTTAGAGCTGGGCAGCCAGTACTGAAGTGCAGTTGTATAAGAAAGAAGAATGACTCTTTTAAATGACAGGAGAGACTGAAACTGTGAGACACTTCCTACTCCTATGGCTAAAAGACAAATGATTTCAAGAAGAAGCCTTCTCTCAGATTATCTGCCACGATAAACACTTTTCAGCAAAAAGGTAATGAGAAAAAGCTGTGCCTAACCCCAGAGGAAAGGAGAGAGACAAGAGAGATCACATCATGCTATCGCTATGCCACCAAACCGGCAATTGGTGCTAATGACAAACGGACACGGGAGATAAAATCAGAGTCACGCATTGAAGCCTTCCTCTGAAAAGCCTGTGCCTGCCTCTGATGGAGACCCAGAACTCTGCTTTCTCTTTGCACCACAATAACGAATGTGTAGCTTATCTCTCCCAGCAAAACACTGTGCAGAACTGCGGGTGAGTGCTGCATGGGGTGAGTGTGTGAACAGGTCTGTGTGCTGGAGAACATTTGTGTGCTTGCCTGTGAGGGCATGAGCGCCCCACGAGCATCTCTGCACCTGTGGAAGGCACAGGACTGGAGTTATCAACCCCTTTGCACCTGCAGCTAGGAGTTAATAGGATTAGTCTGAGGTTTCAAAAGAGCTGTTGTTAAAGGCTTTTGTGTTAGCTGAACATGTGGGTTACTCACCGCACCTTGCTCTGCATTCTGGGGGGTTCGGTGGAAGGAATCAGAATGACCACATGTACTGAGAAGCTGCTAGAGGATATTATCTTTGCCACAGATGGTATTATTCCTGTAAGTAAAGCAACCAAGGGGGACAGGAATTGAATGTTGAGGTCACAGGAGAAAACAACATGAGGCACCACTTACATGCTGGGAGCAAATATTAAGGGATACTAAGGTTTGACTCATGAGGATATAAAGTAGTCATGTGACACCACCACACCACCTGTGCCTGGCAGGGACAGAGAGAGGGAGGGTTGTGGGAATTAGGGGACAATCACAGTCACATTCTTCCTGTAAGTCAAAGTTTCTGGAAGAATGGTGGGAATGACTGGACCACTTGTGTGGCTGTTGCCCAGAGGCCGAGGTGGGCTGGGAAGGGTGAGTGCAAGGACAACATGCTCACAAGGACAGCCATTGCTGCCTCAGTATGTACTCTGTGCAGGGTACCTCCTACTGCAATGCCTGGGTATCCTGAGGAAACTTCTTGTGTGGGAGCGTTCCTCACGGTTAGCAGCATACGAGGGAGGGAGCTGTGTTGGAAGGGAAGGCAACACTGAGTGCAGCAGCCTTTCTCCTTCAAGTGTACAGCATGAGATCTTGGAGAAGTGGAACAAAGAAGGCAGATGTGGCAGGCAGAGGACTAATAGGAAAAAAGAAGCAGCTGTGGAAATAACCCGTAGTGTTTCATGCGTGGGAAGAAGGATATGGATGTTTTCGGGTGCTCTGAACACTCGATCTAGCCTTTCATGTAGCAGCAGAGTGCAGTGGTTGGCATGGGTGGGCAAACCAGCCTCCAAGAAGGTCTTGTGCTCTGCCAGAGCTCTACTCCTGCTTTACCTGCCTTGGAGTGTCTGTCCTGTCTGTACAGGCCAGGTCTGGGTGCAGCTGTGCAATGAGCACAGCTCATCTCTCAGGGCACACTTAGGGGGGGACAGGCTGTTGCAAAGGTGAGGCTGCTGCACCCTTAAGCCATTGCATGCCTGACAAATTGCTTTTGCTGTGACAGGTCCACCCAGCCTGCCCTGACCTGGCCCCCCAAGCAGGTACATACTGCTGTTTGTATCCTGCACTGATGCTGAGAGACTGAAATCTCTACTGCTGCCTAGCAAATGTCTCACTGGGGGATTGTTGCAGAGAGCACCAAATAAAAGAGAGAGAAAAAAGAGAAAGTAAAATAAGCCTTACTTTCAGACCACCTTCTGGCTCAGAAAAGTTCAGGAGGTTTCAAAACAACCTTCTCCTTGCAGAAATCTTGAATTTCCCCACTGAGCTAGCACTGGTGAGACACAAAGCCATAAATCAGGCTCTGGCTCCTTTTGAAAGAATTGGAGTTTTTTCTGTCCCTGGATTTCTATTTTATGATAGAATCCAGGAGGGTTTTGCAAAGCAAGCCTGCATAATGCTGTAGAAAGTCAGGATAAACTCAAGAGCAATCTCCAGAAGAATGCCCCTGAAATGTTCCACGTCAGCAGACCAGAACTAGCTCAAGGTTTGTTCACTGCTTAGGTGATGTGGAGTGGTTTGGGGAGCAGGCTGACCCTGGAGTAGCCATGGTCTGTTGCTTGCATCCTTTGCTTCTGCCTCGCTGGCTCCATTTGGTCTCTGCTCAGGTTCCTGTTGTACCCCTTGTCATCGCAGTGAGGCACGTGTAGGCATAGGCAAAAGAGAAAACAGAGTTGCGTCTTCCCAGGGCTGTTTGGCTGTCCTTGTGTATGGACAAGGTGTCACGGTTTTAAGCATTTCTCATCCTTTGAGCTGCCCTTTCTGCCACCCTGGAGCAGCAGTTAGTGGGATCATGTGGAGAGGAACAGGGTGGTAGATTGAAAGTCAGACTGTACGGTTCATCCTGTGTAGAGAACGGAGGCAAACACACGCAGTTTGGGATGGTTTATTTTTTAAGCTGGGTCTTCTAGAAAGGAGCAGCTGAAACCCTGTGTTTAAGTGGCTGCTTACAGCCATCCCCATGACAATGCTCTGTCAAAGCTTGGCTCTTCCTACAGCTCACCAGGATCCCCTTTACCTTATCCACCGCATTTGTACATTTGTATGTGTTACCCATCAGTGCAATTTCACAGGCTTACTGAGGACTGCTTGGTATGATCTCCCTGCACAGAGCTCACTGCTCCAAAATGCACCGGTGCCACGATGTCAGCATTTACACCGCAAGCTTGTTTTCAGTGTGCTGCAAACATCATATTGCTGCAAAGATCTAGAGCTTGGCAGCACAAACTGTTGTGAATTTGCAGAGCATGGTGGCTTTTGCTTGATGAAGAAAAGTAAAAAACCAGACACACGTGAAAATAGAGACGTATGTGTATGAACACGTGCTCCTAGCTGCAAAAAAAGTTTTTGAAGTGGCTTCACTGACCCAGCTGGTGTAGGTTTGGATCTATAAATGCAGTGGTTCTCATGACACTTCCTCTTTCCAGCAGCTTTTTGGCAGAGACAATGTAGCTGGCAGGAACGACAGTGTGAAATGAAGATAAATGAAGAACATGGGCACATGGATCCCTAGAAGGAGGCTGGGTTGATCTTAATGCAGATGCAAATTTTCAGGTACTGTTTTGTACTGTTTTTCCTTCTCTGTAACTAGAATAGCAACAACACAAGGAGAAACTGAAGTAAGCAGTAGAGGAAAAAAGCAGCCCTGACTTTAGTACGTCAACTTAGGGCTTAAGAGAGCCCATTTCATGCCCTGCTTCTCCTGTAAACTGGTGTTTAGCTGGCTTGTAAAAGAAGGGGCACCCTGCCCTTTCTCTTCAGAGCCTCAATTTAAGCATATTTTGACATATAGTTAAAAGCATGTGTGCCATTCTTGCCAGTACTGAATCAGAAGCTATAGCCTGGTGTCTTCTGTCGAAGAGTACAGATGGCACTAACACAGGGCATGGCTTTTTGTGGCCCTACTGCTTCTGAAAGACAGGGACCAGTGCATGTCCAGAGCTGCTGTGAAGGGACTTTTGTCTAGGAGGATGGGTGGTACAAAGCTGTGGAGGCTAGCTCAAGAACTGAAAAGTAGCTAATTCTATGAACAACAGATGGGTGTTTAGGAGACAAATCTCTGTTAGTTGCTCGTAGTCATTTGACAGTCATTTTGTGATGTGGTAGGTGAGAGGGATGCTCACCATGTGAAATCCCCCATCCAGTGGAATATGCAGATTGGTGAAGTCCCTATAGAGCTGAATTCCCTTGTCAGATTTTATGTCATCCAGATGTACCTGTCTGGATCATTTCAGGAAAACATCTGCACAGTGGGGAACTTCCCTCAACTCTCCTCTGTTCTCCCCATGAATTGTATGCCGAAATGCAAAATCCCCTTTTTGCAGGGACAATTTAGTTCTGATGTAAGTATTTTAATATGATTATGGGTCAGTCAGGTCCTAATTGGCTTTAATTAGCAGCTTTCTTTTAATCAGCAGTTTACATATGTGAGATATAAAAATTCTTTCCTCTTCTTCAAAAGTATTAAAATAAGTTACCTCCAATCTGATCCAGCTGATGGCTCTCTTATCAACAGGGCAAAGACATCTGTCCCCACACAGAGGCTATTTTTTGGTGGGGAAGCAGGTTTGATCTTTTGAGTCAAATGATCCCTTCAAGGGAAGATCGGTAAAATAGAATTCTGTGGTATTATCAAGCTGAAGTCACAGCAAGAGAAGAGACAAGTATAGATGTGTTTCAGGTCACTGGTTCCTTTTTCTCCTGAATGAAGCTTTCTGAATGTATTAGAAATTGCTGAGATTCTCCAGCTTTCCACAAGATCCATCTTCTTACTTTAATTTCCTTTAGTTGTTTGCTGTTTGCTCTGTAGCAGGTGGTAGTATGTACAACACTTTACATGCTGGGTAAAGATGTACAAAGTAATCCTTGAGCCTACTAACTTCTCTCAGATCAGTTTTCCTCCAAGAGCTGATTGCAAAATAGGGTTTTCTTTTTTTTTTCTTTTTTTTTTTTTTTTTTGTCATCATCAGAAAGCAGAGTTTCCTGAGGAGGAAAATTAAGCATTTAGTGTAACTCAGGATAGTTTGTTGCTACAGTGCTGCTGTTGGATCAAGAAAGTTGTAGTCTGGGTGTCAATGCAATTGGGTTCCTCAAATGAACTTTGTCCCTGAGACCATGGGGTTGTTTTGGTTTTTTTTTTTTTTTTTGTTGTTGTGTTTTTGGGGTTTTTTTTGTTGTTGTTGTTTTGGTGGTGGCGGTGGTGGGGGCTTGGGGATTTTTTGCAAGCTGGCAACATACCTCATAGGAGACAGAGGTTGACCTTCATCTGCCATGACTTTAAATATCTGCATTTGAGATATCGAGGCCTGAACTCCTCACTCTAAACCACCTCATGAAGTGTTGCTGTAACTATCCTTGCCAAAGGACAGTTGTCTTCCATCAGGTGGCAGGATCTAGAGGGCCTTCTGTTCCTGTGTCCTTCTCTTTGAGAGAGATATAAACTCCATCAGCCATGAATAGAAAACTCTTTCTGCAGAGGCCTGTGGAGCCACAGTATGGTAGGTGAAGGGAGCAAGTTATTACCCTTCCTTCTCCCTGACAAATGTGGTGATATACATTAGAATGGCTCTTAGACGTTTATGTGTGGGTGGGGTTTTTCCAGGTCAGGATATTTTTGTCACAATTGCTTAAGAGGAAAGACTTTTACATTAACTTCTTGGGAAGCTTCAAGAAGAAATGTACTCTGAAACTGGATTTGAAGAGAGAGTCAGAGGACCCCAGGAGAGAAGTTCTATGTTGCTAAAGGAGTATGAAGGTAGATGGAGTGGTTATATGGCCCCCCCAGTTGTTGAAAACATGCTTTGTGATAAATTGTGGTACTGAAATAGAGGGCTCTGTCCATTTCTAGTCCTCCTACTGGCAGGGGAAGGGAAATCTAAACCCATGTAAATCAGATCTGAGTGGTTTCCACCTGCATTTGGAGACAGCCCGAAACACCTCTGAAGGGTTATGTAGAGGCATTCTTCATCTTACTTGACTTTTTCATTTTGCTTTCAAACCTACCTTTGAATACTTTTGGTAGAACCAGTTCCCCAGCATGTTTATTTCTCCCTTCCTCTGTCCACTATAATTAACCCTTTTCCCTTGCCTTGAGATAGAACAATGACACCTTTACTTCCCCTGATGTCTACTGTCTTTGGGAGGTTTTTGGTTTTGCCTTTGTTTTTCACGATGCAGATTTTCCTTTCTTTCAGCACATTGAATTTTAGGCTGGATTGATGGTCCTGCAGAGCAATGTTTTTCAGTGTGATAAATAACAGAAGGAGTCTCTGTACTGATCAAATGAAGCTGGGATTTCCAAGGTGATAGAGTCCACAGAAATCTTGAAGAGTTTAGGATTAACAAGCTCTGAAAAAGTTATCGGTATTGTAATTATAGCACACCAAAAGGGCTTGGCTGGCTGTTTGCTTTCTCCTCTGAGGCTGGGGTGGATATGGCTCAGTGGCAATGCGCTGGAGTGGATGTTGTCTCCTTTCTTTGTTGACCACAACATCTTTGCTTCCTTCAAACAAAGTTTGAACAACCTGATTCAGTGGAAGGTGTCCCTGCCCATGGTAGGGACGTTGGAAGTAAGAGGTCTTTGAGATCCTTTCCAGTCCAAGCCATTCTGTGGCTTGGAGAAAGAGAGCTGATGATCCAAACAGAGACTGTTCAATTTCCATTTTTCATTGCTCATGCTCGATTTGGTGGATGTTACTTGTTACCCTCCACAGCTCAAGATCAGGTGACTGCATGTATGCAAATAGGCAGGATGTTTAAGGCTTCTCAGCTCTGGCTTCTGACCCTGCTCCACATCTGAAAATTGTTTTGATTTGGTGGCTGATCAGCTGCCTATCAGTTGGGCAGATGAGATATAGCAGAGCCCTTCTTCTACCTCCTGAAAAAAAAAATTGGTATAAATAGCCTTTCCGTTGGGCAGTGAGCCAGAGAGGGCTGGGACAGAACGGGATACAGAGATTTCAGTTTTTCTTCCTTCTGTGAGTCCTTTCTCAGTTTAATTGCTGAGGTTATTTTGGGGTAGGAAGGGAGGGAGGGAAAGGGAGATGGGATAATGGAAAGAGTAGCTGGTGCTGATATTGCTTGCAGATCTAAACACGTAGGATCCTTTTAATCTTGCAGTTTGGCAGTCTGGTACCTTATGCTACCACAAAATTAACTTAAAGCCTCCACAAACCTTTGGGAGAGAAAACATAGTCAAAGTACAGTAGAGCAGACAACAGAAAGAACTGTAAGGTATAACTAATCAGATACCCTGAGTTCCCAGTGTTGCTCAATCCTCTTTGCAAAAATTAAGCTGATGACTTTGACCTTTTTAGGGCCTTAATTTTACAGATGTAATGCCAGCACTTAATACTTTCCATGTGCAAAACTCAAAGCAGCTTAAAAAATGAGGGTAGCTGCAGCAATCCTTTATTACAGACAGACTCGCTGAGAGAAATGATTTAACAAAGCCATTAACAGTCACAAGGCTTGCCCGTTCTGTGTATGCACAAAGTTAACATATCCTCCAGACTCAGCTTACCTCATCCAAAGTTATCAAGAAGCTCAGAGAAAGTGCTTTGATAATAATGTTCTCCCCTCCAGCTTGCTGATGCTGTGCTCTCTGCCTGAAATCCCATGATATACTGTTTTTTCCCTGTCTCATAAAGGCATGCCAGGTTATTATGCACTCTGTATTTATCTGATGGCCTTGTCTGTAGTGTATGAGTTACCCTAGGCTAACTGCCGGTCTTAAAAAAGGAAATGCACCAAGTAGCATGTTGATCCAGGTACTTGTTTGGCTCATTAGGGACAGAAACAATTGCAAAGTTCAGTTATGACAGTGCACCAAGTATCATAAGGGCTGACTCTGGAGTCTTAAGGTCAGATCTGAGCCAAGACTGTTTTTTCAGTAAAGATGGTTATAGGCAGCATGACCTGAAGCCCTCTGAGGAACATGGCTGTTAGCTTCTGGAAGAAGCTGATGGATACAGTCAGGCATTGCAGCTTCATTAGCGTTTGTGTTTTGCAACCTGGTGAATCCTGACAGTTAGTGATGAGCCACAAGACCATTTCAGAGATGTGGGGACCTGAGTGCATTGGCCAGATGCTCATTACAGTGGTCTTCTGTAGTGGTGCTTGGTAGGAGGAGCCCTGATAGATTTTATCCCATTAACAGACCCCACTTCCCAGTTTTCCCTTCCTTGCGTTCTGTATTTGGTGGTGTTAGACAAGATATATGCCCAGAATCATTTAGGTTGGAAAGGACCTCCAAGATCATTGAGTCCAGTCTTTTCACCAACCACCACCTTGTCAAGTAGACCATGGCATTAAATGCCACATCCAATCACTTCTTGAGCACTTTCTCTCATCTGGTGGCACTGGTTGCCTGGGACAAGAGGCCAGCCCCCACCTGGCTACAGCCTCCTTTCAGGGACTTGCAGAGAGCAATAAGGTCCCCCTGAGCCTCCTTTTCTTCAGGCTAAACAACCCCAGCTCCCTCAGCTCCTCATAAAATTTGTGCTCCAGACCCTTCACCAGCTCTGTTTCCCTTCTCTGGACATGCTCCAGCACCTCCATGTCCTTTTAGCATTGAGTGGCCCAGAACTGGACACAGAACTCAAGGTACAGCCTCGCCAGTGCCCAGTAGAGAGGGACAATCACTGTCCTGGTCCTGCTGGCCACACTATTGCTGATTCAGGCCAGGGTGCTCTTATTATGCCATACATAGGCACCCAAAGAAGTGGCTCGTGTGAGGTTTAACCAGCAAAAATCAGAGCTGCATTTCAAAGTCTCTTCAGATTCCTGGTTGCTGCTTCTTTCATCTCCTCTGGACCTTTCTCCTGCCTGAAATGCTGGAATTAAGCATTCTCTGAAACTGATTGCACGGTCTGTTTTCCCCAGTGATGTCTAGTAGAAGAAATCTTGTCTCTTAGATATCAAATTTGAAAGCAAAATGAAAGAGAAAATAACAGTTGCTTTAAATAATGAACAAAAGCACCAGGAGATTTATTTCCTCTGCCTTTCTCCCCTCCCTCATGCAGATATTCTCTTCTTTAAAAACAGTTTTCCAAAGTGAGTTTCATGCTGGATCAACAGCCCTGCAAACCAGCATCTTCTGTTCACACACTAAATGGGAATAACTAATTAGTGGGAGTTCAGACTTTCACTCAGCAGGAGCAGCATGCCTTGAACTGAATATAACTTAGAAGGCTGCATATATGTGAAGGTCTGGGGTTATCTTCCTGGTCCGTTCAGCGACAAAATCCTGTCCTCTTCTGAAAAGCAAGGATGAGAGCAGATGAGGGAATTTATTCATTTCAAGGGAGGTGATAAATGATCAATTAATGATTTCACCATAGCTACTAAAAAGGGTTTGTGTGATAAACTCTATCTGTGGCTGGCCTGAAACAGGTGTCTTCGAGGTGAAAACTGTGGGTGTTTCTGCAAATCTTCTTGAACCTGTTTTGCCTTTGAAATGGGCCGACTGGAATTGATTGCAAGCTTGTCATTGTTCAACTCATATTCTGTGTTTAGAAAAGTGGAATGCTGCTGCTTTACTACTCTCCCCTCTCCCTTTTTTTTTCCTGCATAGCTCTTTCTATCTTCACTCAATCTGTTATTGTGATTGGTCATCTAACATATAATATTGCTTCCTACTTAAGGGAAACAAGCAGGTAGCAGCTCCTGGTGTAAATACTTGCCTATAGAAATCTAAAGTTAATTGCTGAAGGCTTTTGTGCCAGTAAAAAAAAAAAAAATTAAAAATTTATATTAAAACCACAAAAGTGGGTGTGAGGCCACTTGAACTGCAAACATTTTAATAAATCAAGCCCTTGTTTCCTAGCATTTTCTTTCTGTCATTTTTAAGACGTCTTATAACTGAGAAAATATACTAAGGGATATTTTTAGGATGAACAGGGTTAATCAGCTACAATGCAAATCAAATTTGAACTTTCTCCAAATCTCAAGCTGAACAGCTTTTGAGGCTCTGAAAGTTTCAATTACATTTTTTTTTTTCTTTTTCATTATCACTACACTTCCAAATGTCCAGGTGTCTGCAGATACCAGATTCAGGGAGCAGTGATATGCTCTGATAAGGTCTGTTCTCATGTTATTTCTAAGATAACCAGAAGCAGGATGAATTTGAAGTCATCTTTTGAAAAAGTTCATGCTGATGAGAATTCTCTTCCTGTTTTCTAAAAGTCTGGGTATTTCAAATCAGGCCAGGAGTGGATCAGGCACCTTAACTGGAAACAGGTATGAGCAAAGTTCATAGCCATTCTCTTAACAGCTGTACTTGCATCTATCATTTTTTGTTGTATTTATGGGGCTTTTTAGTTGGTTGGTTGGGGTTTTTTTGCTGCCTATCAGCTAAGCTTACAATGTTATTGCCAAATAGATAAAGAGACTAAGTTTTATCCTGAACTCATACATCCCCGAACTTAGGAATCTCACCTACAATTTTTCCCTTTTGAGGGAGGGAAAAATAAAGTTGGTATCCAGAAGATGTGAAGTGACAAAGGAAATTCCAGCATTGCCTGGGAGGTTTGGACAGCCTGGACTTGCTGTGTTGAAGGTTCAGCCAAGGATGTGACATAGAGACAGCCCTAATAGTATTGATGGATTGAGGAGGTAAGACTGAGCCAAAGATCAACTATTTTCCCAAGCTTATAACAGGACTTACCTGTTTGTCGCAGCCTGCTTGCTGTAACTGAAAACAAGAAATCATAAACCCATATACAAACAAAACCACAGTTTTTAGAAAACAAAGCTGTTGAAAAGATAAGAGAAATGAGAAGGAGACCCAACTGAAACCTGCTGTGGAATCTTAATTACAGTATGCTGGACTGAGATGGATGGATGCCTTAAACAGATGAGCGTGTGGACAGAAAGCATGAAAGTTGCATCGTGGCCCTCACTGGGGAGGCATTCAGAAAGTCAGAAAAGTCAAATATTTTTCCTATCCTTTACTAGGGGTGGGAAAAGGCAGGACTGATTATTTTAGCAGTCTGGGAGGTACTTCCTTGCTCATATGCATGATTTGGGGTTCTATTTTCAGGGTGTTTTTTGCCCTTTGAAAATGAAAAAAAAAAGTGAAGTTTGAAGTCAGGAGGGTAACTGTATCAGAAATGGCCTCCTGCCTCCCTTAGGTTCATGGGTGCACCAGAATGAGTGGGAGTGGAATAGCTATTTACAACTGGAATACTGCAGTTGATCATCTTCCCTGAATGGGCATGAAGGATGTGTTGAAAAATCGAAGTGTCCACATCCACCTTCCCGAGGACACAGTCCCCTGTGTAGATTTCCTTTCCCTCACATTGGCTCCAGCAGCCTGGACACTTGTCAAATCCCCAGCATGCAGCTGCCTGCATCTCACACTCCATTATTATTGCTGATGCTAATCTCTGACCGCTGAACACGGGTCAGAACCAGGAGATAATTGCAGCTCCGATCTGCCAGGCACGGTCCTTTGTGAGTAGTTAATGAGTGTTCAGGAAAATAAAGCAGAAAGAAGAAAAGGGGGATTGTGGTTTGCATACAGTGAGATAGGGAATGAATAGGAGATGGAAGGAGGGGACAATTCACTGATAGGGGGAAAAAGAAAGAATTGGGAAAAAAGAAATCATTTGCACTAAAGCTTCTACTGCCTTATTCTTGTTTAGCCCAAGTGGATGGGATCTGGTAAGAAGGGCAGGATGCAGTGATGCCCTGGGCCTGTTAGCAGGGCTTTGTTTTTGGGTGCCATGAATGCAGAGATGGGAGTCATCCTTCTCTCTGCCTGTCAGGGAGTTACACCCACAAGGCCAATGTCATTGTGTTCTTTGCTCTCAGGTGGTTGCTCTCCTTTAGTCTGCATCTCACAATGCCTGTGTGTTTGAAGGTGCCCTCTAGAGATTGGCTATCTACTCCTAAAATTGGCTTTAGCTCTCTCCCAGCTTGAGTGCCAGTGACCTGTATCTCTCTAGCTGAATCACCAAACTGTATTCCCAGCTCTATCTTTATATCACATACAGAGGGATTGTTTTTGGTATCTGAAGGAAAGAGGTGACTTTTATCAAATCTTTGACAGGCCCTTACTCCAAACAAAAGGTGGCTGCATCTAGTGATCCACATGACACTGTTGTTCCTAAAACTTTAACCCCGTGTGCAAGAAGCTGATCCACGCACAGAGTAGAGATATTTGATTTTATTTCATGTCTGTGCAGAGATGGGTGATAGGTGTCAAATCCACAGAGCTAGCACTCCTTCAGTATGCCAGGTGCTCATTTTTATACACTTTGAACAATAAAAAATTGCTGTTTTCTGTATGCCTAACAACCTAAAGCTATAGTAATTGGCTTTTTATTCTCTCCTCTTGGTTTAAAGATACAGTGCACATTTATTTTACTATGCATGCTCTAAGAGGAAGGGACATATATGAGTAAAGGGTGATCATAGCCTATGGATGGGCATTTACTATGTTAATGATCACAAAGTCCAAGCTAAGTTGTTCTTTGACTTTGTAGTTTGATTCATAGTGTCCTCCTGCTCTTACTTCTCAGGTCATGGCTTTTGGTTCCTACAGGTTTTGTTATTCTCTCATTCTTCATAAATTCTTTTGTTTGTCCTGTACTGTAGTGATTCAGTGAATTTCTAACTTTTAACCTTCTAATTTGTATTTTATTTCAACAACATGAGTCCTCATGAAGATTCCAGAGAGCATGAGTGTTCTTCCTTGCAAAGGAGATGGCTCTACCTGCTTCCATGACATCTGTCATAGGGAATAAATGAGGCACTATGGGGACACAACAATTTGATAGTCTGGGCATGCCTGGGTTTCTGGAAACCAGAAACCACCTCAAAGAAGGGAAAGGAAAACTACTTCCTGCTAATGAATTAGAGTCACTCAGGATGGAGTCTGAGGGGGAAATAAATGATTGTGGTGCATGTTTGTGTCCATATGAGTCCCCTCTTCCTAACGACCACGTTAATGTGCTCATAAAAAGATATGGTGCAGGGGGGACGTGACTGTTCAGGCTGATTAGCATTTTATGGCAGAACTAAGCTCCATGACAAACGGCTGGCTGGGTGGGATGTTTTTACAACCGAGAAAACTCTACTTTAAGATGCTGAAAGTATGAGTTTCTTTTCCCTATTTTGAATGCTATTATATTAATTATAATATTAGTTACTATTGACCTTTGAGGAGTCCTGCAACTCCCATGAAAACACAAGACAGTGAGGGAGTTTGGGAGACTCAGGTGAATCCTGACCAGAAGTGGTCTGTACTGGCATAAAAGGACAGGGCACAGGGCACAGAAATGCCTGCAACCAGCTGCAAAGCATGACTGACATCCTGAGGCCTCTTGGACCTACTAACTGGAAAAACAGGTATTGAGTCCTGGTGTCTTGGCCATACTCAGTCTCCCTCTGCAGTTTGCTCTTTGCTTTCAGTCCAAACTCATGTACCATGGTTCTGTATTGCTTTGCATTCTGGAGGCATGTGTGTTTTTCGGTAGTGTTGAATGACCTATATCCCCTTTGTTTGGAAAGAGATTAGGGTTTCCTCAAGGTCAGATACACCCTGGATACATTTCCAGGTTTGGAACAGTCTGTGAGGTGCTGCTCCAGTCCCAAAAGTTGCTGGACCAGATTTATGTCAAGCAGTAATCCTGGGATAGAAGGTAAGAACTGGTAAAATGGGGTAGCAGAGAAAAAAGAGGGTTTGAATCTGTTTGCAAATATAACCTAGAGACCACCAGCCTTTCTGGCACTGGGTCTACTGCAGATATTCACGTAGAGAGTCTATTTCTCAGAGCTGCAGAGCAGGTTCAAACAGCAGGGCTGTGTGAGCAAGGAGCAGCTCCTTATGTAAGGCAGCAAGCAGAGGGACTCTGCAGTGGCGAGCATTTATCCCACGTGCTCCGTGCTGCTTCCAGTGATGGAAGGGCTCCATCTGGTTAGAAGTCTCAGTATATAACTGCTTATCATATAATGTCACTCGGAAGTCAATTTTTTTTAATGAGGGGAAGTGACAGGTATTGAATAGCCTAATGTCAAGAGAATAACAGGTTTTACGCCAAGAGATTTAGAAATGTGAGAGAAGTGGTTTTCAGGGCAGATCAATTCTGTGAGTGAATGTGGTGCATTGTGCTGGAGAAGGGACACAAGCCCAGCTGCAGTGACAACTGGTGAGGGAAAGTGCAGCGGAGCAGGTAAGTTAAGCCATGCATCCTGCTTATGCGCCTGTGCCGACACACATGCATAATTAGTAGTGAAGACCTTAATCAGCATCCTGCCTTTATTCAGTCATGTGTGTAAGCTTGGGTTTCTTTATGTATGTGCTGAAAACTGTTACAATAGGTCTCTCTGGAAAAGCTGGAATAGCCTTCTGGGCATTGGGAATAATTAATTCTAAGCACATACTCGAATGCATACTGAATGGATGACCGAAGCCATATGAGATACTTGCAAGGAAACCTGAAAGTATGTAAGACTCTGCACTTCTTATCTTGCTGCTGACTCCATCCTGGAGCTTGGCAAACCATTAGGAAAAAATGTAATTTCACAACTGTGTAAATTTCTCATAATGCCTTTATTGAGTGTGTAGCTTCCTTCCCTTCCTCCACACCCTCTTCTTCCCAGTGTGCTGTGTGGGAACACAAGGGCTGTTAGGTATTGCTGATATATAGAACTGAATTGCTAACTCACTTAACTTGAGGACTTTGAGAAGGAGTTTGAGATCAAGGGAATTTAGCTGAAAACCCCACAAGTAGGTTTTCACACTGGAAATGCTTATCAGCAGGATAATGGATAAGCAGGAAGTTACCAAGTGTGGCCAACTGGGACTAAGCACTGCAGCTCACAAAATGAATATCTGGAGTCACTCTACCACCAAAATACGTGACAAAATAGTATATTTCTCATATAATAGTATATAAATTCTAATAGCTTATAGATGTAAGGAAATTGCCATTTGCAGAGGGGTCTTCCACAAGCTGGAAAAAGACTCACATTTCATGAAGCAAAATATTTTTTATTACAATTTGCTCTGTTTGCCTTAGTTTGTCAAAGGGTCCCCCTTTTATTATTTTGTGGGTCCTCATCTTGTTTATGGTCTCCTTTTGACCTCATGTGAATTTTTCAGGCAGGACAGAGCCAAAATGAATGAAAATGGGAATGTTTTTCCAAGCTTCATCAGTAAGCAGCAAACACCAGGCTGAGGCACCAAGAAGAAATCCTCACTGTAGTTCTCAATAAGGTGCTTTTGCTTTCTCCTTCTATAAGCCAGCAATGAAGCAGTTAATGGTAGTGGCCTTTCTACTGCCAGAGAGACATGGGAGCCCATGAGAGGGGCAGGGGGGTTCAGTTCTCTGAGCTGTAGTTTTGAGCTTTACTTTTGCCACGCATTTCAGCTGAGAAGCTTAAAACCTCACTCATTCAGATAGTGTGACAGCTCCACAGCCCTGTAGCTATGCTTCCCTGAACCTCTGAAACAACTGCCCAGAGAGCACCCAGGAATGTTCTTGCACGCTGTAATGGGCACTGAAGCCTTGGTACAGCTGAATCCAGCCTTCAACCCCTGCCTTGCAAATGACTGGTGTTCCATCATCTTTGTTGATGGGCTGTCTGAGGGTGTTAGTAATCACACAGGAGCCCAGACTGAAATTCTAGACAATGGGAGATGTCCTTGCATGGGCCTACTTGCCATTAGCTACCAGGCCTGCTCCTGATTGCACATCCTAGCACTGCAGAGCAGCACACACAAAATGAGCTGGCAGCCTGCCCAGGCTGCATATGGTGGCTGGAGATGGGGTACATTTGGTGAGAAATAGGGAAGTTGTGATGATAGGGAATAATAGCAGCTATTTCTGCTATGAGATCATTATGTCCTGAACAAAGATGTGCTTTTGATGAGAGTGGGATAAGTGGTAGGATGTTTTGGCTTGTCATACCTACAGCTTTGTTCCTATCTTTTGAATGAGCGTGTGTAGTGCTAAGAGTGCGTCAATGGATTTCTTCTGGGGAGAGGATGACTTTTTAGTTCCATAGCAGAAGCAATGAAGGATGTGCCAGAAAAAGAAGTCCTATCAAGAAACCACAGCAGTGACATCCTTCTTGGCAGAGATATGATGAAAGCCAGTGGCTGCAATTTGGATCTTTCCTTCCAGGCAAAATGAAGCTGTCCTTTCTGGAGGTGATGAAAAGGCTACTGCTTAAGGCACGAGGCAAAAATTATGAGGGCCAAGAGGTTTCCAGGATAATAGCAGCAAAAGCATGGATAAAATAAAGTGAGGGAAGCAAGCAGGTACATAAGATAATAAACTGAAAGCAAGCAGGTAGATAAGATGTGTTGGACACAGGACTAACTGGAGAAGCAGACCTGAAAATAATGAGGGAGAAAACTGCTGTTCATTATGGTTTCTGCTACATTAAGGGAAATAGGGCTTGACATTGGGCTTCTTTGGAAATAACCAGGATTATGCCAGTGAACTGACCCAATTCAACTCCAGGACTGGAGTTCTCCATCTGTGAATACTGCTTAATTGCTCAATGCAATGGAACAGCAGTGCCAAGGCCACCACTAAGGTCTCAGTCTCAATTCCATCATCTTGACCTCTGGTCTCCTGACAGAGACTCATGGTATTGAAACAGCTGTGCTTGAGTTTCCTGTGTGAACCATCGTCTGCTCTTTGCAGGCTTTCAGAAGAGTGTGTTTGGTACCTAGAATGGTAGGCATGATGGAAGAAATCTCTGCCAAACAGCTTCCATTTTTTCTCTTTGTCAGGCTTCTCTCTTCTTCTCTCTCAGGAAAAAAACCTTGATTTTTTTATTCCTTAGTGACATGCATTATGCCATACTGTAATCTTTTGAGACTACAGGGCATGCTGTGGAGGAGTCTGGAGAATGAAACTTATGATTTAAAGCAGTGTACTGCAAGCTTCTGACATGGTGACAGAGACAGGAGCTTGAGGGCTTTCCCTGTGTTTCTCTGAGGTCTCCATGACTTTTTCAAAGCAGTCTCTGGTGAAAGAAAGTCCAAGTCTTTCTACTGAAGGAGGACCTCAGTGCTTCTTTTATACTGTGGACTAGACAAGGAGAGTTGTCACACCAATCTTCCCACCTTTCCTGCCAGTCTGCCAGCACTCAGTTAACACTAAACCAGGAGATACCTGCCCGTACAAACCAGAACACTTCTTTAGACCTATGAATACAGGTGGCGCATGAAGAACCAATGTCTGTGAACCTCCCTAAGGGGTCTGTAAAGGCACAGCCATGAATCTAGACAGGGACTTGCCTGAACTGGGACAAAACGCTTAGTGCTGCATTGGGCCGTGCAGGAAATTACTCAGTCAGGGCTGGAACACAGCTTCAAGACAAGGAGTAAAATGACATCCCCACTCCAAGGTGGGATTTGTCCAGCCCTAATTTCATCTTTGTAGCCTCTTGCCTGTTCGTGGTGGACAAGAAGCCTCAGTGGAACCACACAGGATGTACACCTTGTATCTAATCTGCTACGTATGGAATTTTTTGGCTAGCAATAGTGCTGAAAGTTGGCCTTTCTAACAAGAAATCACCTGCCATACAAACTCTTGAAAAAATGGCTAGGAAGCCAAAGCTGGGGATGATGCCCAAGTGTTACAGTATTCAGATTTGGGTTCAAGGTCTGAGCCCAACCCTGTTTATTTCCAGCCCACAGCACTGGGTTCTGGTAGCAGGATTCGTGCGCTGCACACAAGACTGGAGCACTGCGGCAGAAACCAGAAGTAAAAGGTTTATTACAGAGCAACCAACTGGTATCTTAAACTCACTAACACCAGCCTGGCCTGAACCACTTCCTTTACTAACTTAATAATTGCATCCTGCTAGCCTTTGATGCCAGAAAGAAGGAGACTGCATCTTTAAACAGAGGAGAAAATGATAGGGGTGAGGTGATCTGATTAGTCTGTAAGATGAGCGGAAATTAGTTATTTTCATCCTTAATCACCCACAGGATGGGCCAATTATTGAGCTGTTAGAGACCAATTAGATGGCTGGGAACTCACCCTTCCTCACCTTCCTCCCATAACCCGGCATGAAATTATTGAACTCACTCAATTTCACTCTCATTGAAACCCACAAACGGAGATCTCATGGCCAAGCATGGGGTGGCTTCAGAGGCTTTTTCCTAATGATGGGCGGCACTCCAGCTTCCAGAAATTGGTTTATTGATCTTATCCAAACCACCTCCCTGAAAATGCAACCTGCACTTTTGCAGGAACAATTCTATTTGTTTGTCTGTCAGCCTGTCTACTTGTCTATCTATCCTCTTGTTTGACTAATCTGAGAGAGACAAATAAACTTTTAACAGCTGCCTGTCTAATCAATGCAGCATGTTTATCCACTCTTGAGCAAACTTTCATTTTGCATGTGTATTTGCCAATGTATTCAATGAGTGCTGCTTATGAACAGTTACATCCTGTGGATTCCCCACTAATTGGATTTCCTGAGCGTGTTTGTCACTTGGTATTGCTGTGATAAAAGGTGATGGGTCAGATCCATTCACATAGCATTGGTCTCCTCCTTCCTTGCCTCTGACTGAGTGTGAGTAATTAACAAAATGAAGAAAGCACACAGAAGCCACTGTGGTTTCGAAGAGGGAATTAATAATTTGAGGAGTGAGGAAGAGTAAAATTAGTGTTAGTTTTTCTGATTTAAATTTGAAGCCTCACTATTAGGAAAAAAATTAAGTTACACTGTGGGGTAAGAGTTGAAATAATTTTTCCCATCACACTCACAGAAAGTTTCATGCCCCATCCCTGGAAGTGTTCAAAGGCAAGCTGGATGGGGGCATGAGCAACCTGGTCTAGTGGAAGGTGGAAGGGGGGTTGGAACTAGATAACCTTTAAGGTCCCTTCCAACACAAACTATTCTATGAGTTTATGGCAGAGCTGATTGCAGAGTACTGATAGCAAAGCTGTGGCTCCATCCTTGCCCTTGTGTATCTACCCATTTCACCACCTTTAGCAGAGTGTTGTGCAGCACCAGAGGCAGAGGGTGTAGTTGTATGCTCCTATGCCTAATGCCTGACTGTATCTGTGCCACACCTCTGTCTTGGGGTTATAAACTCTGTTCCTGCTTGGAGCTCTGTGTTGTGCTTTGGTGTAAGGGACTGGAATTTTGAAAGTCACCAGAGTTGGCAGGATGCTTTAATTTTCCTTGGTGCAGTTTTGAGTAGAAATTAGAATCCTGCACGGTGGCTACCTAAATACTTTTGAAAATACCCAAATGTGTCTAGCTGCATCTCTTACCTTTCCAGATGCAAGCTCACATTGTTTCACACATTTTCAAATGCATTTATTGAATATGGTCTGCAAACTTCTGCCAGTGGCTGACCCTTGCCATAACCATTGTCAGAACAAACCCCTGAACTGCTGAACTAATAGTTCAGTTGTGTAAGTGTAGCTGCCTTTTCCCCTGCTAAAGATGCTCATGGGTATCTGAAACTGCTGTGGATTACCAAAGACCAGCAGGACACCTGTGCTCTTCCAGAGTGGTAGCTTTAGGTCATGTGGGAATTGTCCCATGGCTCTAGATGACTGTGTTTAAGCTACTGAAATGAGCCTCCTAAACTCCAGGGAAAGAAAGACTGAAGGAAAGGCTTCTGTGCCTTTCAGCACTGTGGCAGACAATCTGGTGGCTCCTCTTGCAAGTCTCCCCCTTCACTGCAAGAGTGCATCAGCATTCTTCTGAAAACTGCCAGCAGTGCATCCTGGGAGACAGAAAAGAAGCTAGAAAGATTTAGGGGATTATGCCAAAAGGAAGCTTCTGATTCTTTTTAGAAATAAGATGATTAGCTCTAGTCTGATTCAGAGTGAATATCCCTTTCTGGATCCAGCTGGAGCAATGGAAGAGGTTGCCTACCCTTTTACAGCCAGCTATGCCACACAGATGTTAGTGGAAGCAGTTTGCCAATGCAGTGCCCATCAAAATGACCCCACTCAGCTCTAATCTGCTTTATTTTAACTGCTGCGGGTTAGGGAATGATCACATAGGCAATTTTCCTGTCAGGTCTGAGAGGGTGGCACTTTCCCCTGTGATTTGCTAACAGGCGGCTCTGCAGGCCCTGCAGACATTAGCCCCAGTAGACATCTGGTCTGTCTTACACCTCCAGTCACTAGATGATAGCTCAATGAGTCATGAAGAATGCAGCCTCTGTCTTTTGTAGACCTTGGGAGAAATGCTCATGTTATATGCAATGAAAACAAATTCAAGAGGAGTGTGTGAGATTTCCTATTTTTAGTTCAAGGGGCAAAAAAGACCTTGGGCATATTATTCGTGCAACATCTCTCATTAGCTTAATACCCAGTGTTTGAGCTACTGCTAAGGGTAGATTTGGTACAAGAATCTGGGTATTCCTGCACCCTCTACCTGAGACCATGGTCCTGCTGTTACTGCAAATATTATTTGAGGTTTGGGATATTTAAGGATATTTTAGTTTCACCGTTAGCAATCTTTGGGCGGATTTTGGTCCCAATCATACCAATGTCCTCTGAAGGATTGTGGACTGTCTTCAGAGTTGTGCCTGTGTAACTGAGATGAGAATGTCCCCTGTCTGCCTGCTGCATCTTATCTGTGTAAGGGAAAGGGACAGATCACTCTTGACTACTTCTACTACCTTTGTTTAGTCTTTAATTTAAATCTTCTGTTTGTTTGCAAGACATATCCCACTCTGAATTTGCAGGGGGTTTCATGGACACGTGCAGAAGCATCACAGCAGATGTTTATGAACACAAAAGGGAAGACTAGGCTTATTTAAACCAGCCTCCTGTTTTGGAGTGTTTTCTAGCTGTTTCATACAGCTCTGCCTTTTCTTTAGGTATCTAACCGAGTAGGGTAACTAATGTGCTGCTGATAGTACATTGGGCAAGCAAACACAGGGATAATTTTAATGATATGCTACCATCTGTAGAAACCATTTAGGTACTATGGTTTTGCGTAGCCTGTAAGGACCTGATAAATGCTGCTGCTATATGCTGGAAGTTATTTGATTGAACTGGCTGTTGCTGTCGCTGTCAGTTCTTCAGCTGTTAGTTAATCTTTCTTCTTGTGGTATAGCCCTAGTTGGCAGGAGCTTCTTACCCCTCCTCACTCCTGTCCTCTTGGCAGGATCTGTGAGCCTTCATCTCCATGCTTACTTCAGCTGGCAGGTCCTCCTCTCACCCTTCCACCTGATCCCAACTGGACTAGACTCACAAAAAATATAGTTCTCTTCTGGCTCCCTGATTCTGGGTTTAGCCTCCACCTTCCTCGTTTTCCTTTCTTAGATTTGACCCAGTTGAAGGGCAGCATATCCTTGACCCAGACAAAACAGATGGCATCTCCCTAGGTAACATTCAGGCACGAATTTCTCACATAGGCTGAAGGAGAGGGCTCAGACAGGTCTGTTCCCCCTCATTAGCTTTGTCTGACATCATGCTCCAAGTCATGGGGCACAGGAATGGTTGTGTGGCTGTGCAGAACTGTGCCCCTATCCATTTCTTGCCTGGATGTGGCCCTGGCAACACTCATGTCTGCCTTTGTCTGTCCTTATATGCAGATCTCCTGAGGCTGGGCCTTCTCAGATCCACAATTTAATCACAGAGAGCTGACATGATGCTGAAAATGATTTGTTGTGTCCATGCTGGCAGTTAAGTCATTGCCAGCAATTGCATCCAAACTCCATAAATTGCTAGCATGGACTGGTGATGGGAAGGTATCATGGCTGTCATTTCAGCACCCTCACAGCTTTTCACCCCAGCCAAGATTTTGTGCTGGGGATCTAATGGGCTTCAAATCCTGTACAACCAAATTCTCTACTAGTATCCCTTCACTGGGTTGCACAATGGAAAATTTTACCTCCTGTTCTTAAAGAGAAAATAGACATAAAAGAGTCGGGGGGGGGAAGGTGGAATTGTGATTTGAGTATAAGAAACAGATGGGTGTCATCCAAAACAATTCAATGCTACTGAAAAGAAGAGCTAGAACAAAGGAGACTACCATTCTTCTCCTCAGCCCCGAAAAGTCTGAGAAGGAAAGCATTCATAACCCAGAGCTTGTGTTTGTTTAAGAGTAATCTAGTATTTACCTAACTTATTACAGCTGCAGTGCACAGCAGTAGAATCGGCAGCAAGGACATGAGAAACATTAGATCCAGGCAAATAGAATGTGTCAATCCAGAGTGGTAAGAACCATCAACCTTATCTATTTTTTAGTGGGCTTTTTAAGAACTAGCAGGGGAAAAAATATATATATTTGGTAAACCCTTTCCCTTTTCCCCAGTAAACCATGGCTTTGGACAGTACATGTCACAGAATCTTTGACATACAGAAATCTGAGTACATGCTCATTTCCATGTAATGGGAGTATATTAACATTGTTTTCAAACTCATCTCATTCTGTGATCCTGGACATTCAGACCTCTTTCTGAAGTCTAGTAGAGATGGACTTGCAATTTATATCCATGAGATACGGATCAGGCCAGGGTATGTGATCGGGTATTTATACACTACTACACCAGGGATTTTACTTGAGAAAGATCTGCACCATCAGAACTGTTCCCTCTAGAATAATTAGGAGGAAAATGTTCTCCATGAAGAAAATTTACCTCTGACTATCATGGGAGATCATGTTCTCTGAAGTTAGCTGGAGGAAGACAGATGTTTGGCTGGACATCACTGAGATTTTTCAGGTGTGCATGGTTTCAGGTGACTTTAGTGTTGTGAAAAGGGCCAAATGGAGGACTGTGAAGACTGATGGTCTGTTACTACCTCCCTCTAAGTTTTAAATGAACAAACTTTCCTTTATCCAGACCTAGCCCTACCAAGAGGCTTTTTTCTCCCCATCTTGGTTTTTGTTCTAAGGAAGACTTTCTGTCCTTCCAACTCCTTCTCAGTCTGGCAAAACATAGGACAGCGTATCAGCATTGACTTCAGTAGGGTTCCTCATGTCTGGCACTTGGCTTTAGTGAGAAGTGATGTAGATCTCCTGAGTAGAGCAGGAGATCAAAAGTCAACAGACTTGGGCTGGATCCCTGATTTCATCACTGAGCTGCAGCATCATCTTGGATGAGGACTGCATTGTCTCCGTTATTTACTCCCTACCTCTGTAGTTAATGGCCCTTACCCATGGCCAAGTAGCCCTTGGAGTGTTGTCCACCACCAGTGTACTAAATCTTATTTATCGACCGCCAAGTGGTACCTAACCCCACAGAGGTGTTTTATTAGCTGTGGATGAATTTGTTCACCCGTTGTGTTCATCATGGTGGTTCCTGTGTGCAGCTCAGTGTCCGAGCAATATGCTTCTCTTCTGGTGTCCAGAAAAAAGAAGCCAACAGCTCCTTCTGTCTCACCCCTGAGCACAGCAACCCACTGGCACAAAGGGTGTCTTGGACTGCTATTCCACCTGCTCATTTCCCCATCCCAAAGGATGATCGTATCTGTCTTCCCCCAAATTCATCAATTTTTAATATTCTTTCCTTCTCTCAGCTTTTTTTTCCCTATTTTTGTAGGGCTTCCTTTTCTTAACACAGCATTAAAAGGAAGGATAAAAAAAAGAAACAAAGACTGTGTCAGAGCAGAAACATGTGTGTCCTTCTCCCTTCCCTGTGCTCTAAGAAGTTTATTTCTTGACATCCAGTCTCTTTGGGTGACCTATGGAGCCCTGCCCAGAGACCTGTGCCCTGTGATTTGTGTCTCTTCTCCATTAGCTTGGTTCCCTGGTCAATGGAACAGGAAAGAGGAGGTTTATGTTGCTGGATCTATTCAAGATCCAGGCACATGAGGACCTCTCACGTTCCAGCTGTGGGGAACCAGCCTTGGAAAAGCAACAAAAGAGCAGGGCAGGAAAAGCAGCCTGGGCCAAGTGCCTTGTAACCAAGGCAAACCTACTCTGACGAGCCTATTTTGAGGTTGCAGGTCATCACAGGAAGGAAGACTCTTCCCATCACTGTGTAAGACAGGGCATTGCTGGCCCTGTTTAGCAGTCTGATTTCATTCTTCAAAGAACATCCTAACCACACACAGACAACCTAAAGCCTCCTGTGTTTCTTAATCGGTGTTCAGTACTTCAGCTCTTACTGTAATTTATGTTCTCTCTGCCATCCCTCCTCCTCCCCTCACCTTCCCAGAGCAAAGCCTTAATCCACCTACATTTTCACCTTCCTGGAAAGCTGTCCCACCTCAAAACTCATGCCCAATAACCTCCTTAAACTCCTTTTTAAGCTTCCTTACTTAATATGCTAAGTTAGATGTTCCTCTTAAAAGGCTCACGCACGTAGACGCCATCTTTTACCATGGGAGGCAAAGCCCCTTCCAATTCCTTCTGCCACCTGTTCCTAGAGGATTTATTTATCTTACAAAAGCCACATTTCTGATGCTGGAAGTCTGGGGTCCTAATCCCTACTGTCTACAGACTTTTCAGTTTAGTTAATGGATTTCAAATAGTACTACAACATAATGTTGTTCTCAATGATACACTAATGGCATGTCCCTCCTTTGGCCTAGGAAAAGGGCCCATGTGTTAACCCACATGTTTAAGCCATTGCAGCGTCCATTGGGAACTTGGATCCTTAGCTTTATGTGGATATCAATAGAAGTAAGGCTAATAATTTTTCTATATAGGTATCAGGGATAGGTGTGTGTGAGAAAGGCAGGGGAAGGGGCTGAACAAAGGTTTAAAAAAGTAATTAGCTTTTCCGCCCTCTCTTGCCAGAGGTGTCAACCTTCTCTATCACAGCTCAGCCACATGAATAGTTGATTTCTCACCACAATGACAGAGGTGGAAGCAAACAGCAGGCTGGGGACAAAAAAGTGTAGATGAGGGCAGAGTAAGGCAGCAATATGGTTTTACAGCTGGCCCAAGGTTCTGTTCCACCAGCAGCCCATCTGCTTTGGGAGTTTCTTGCCCCCTTTCCTTTCTTCCAGCTTCCGCTTTCTGCACCTCTGCTCTTAGCAGAGTCTATCTTTCCTGTACAGAGTCAACCAGTAGTACAGCTGCAATATATATAACCAAGAGAGTAGAAACCCCTGGTGCAGTAGTGGGACCTTTTAAAATGCTAATAGAAAGCTTTTAACTGGTTCCCATCTAACAGGCTAATTAACGAGGCTCCTCCTCGATTTAACATAGCTGGGATCTGCTGCATCTCACCCTGCACACCGATGTAGATGAGGACTGGGAGTTGTTTTCAGTCTTGGGGTTGCTGCCTTGCACTGTGTCCTGTCACACGGGTGATCTCTCCAGACTGCTGGGGACTGTGGAGAAGAGTGACTTGCTGCTCTGTGTCTTTCCCAGCTCAGGCTTCTCTTCTGCTGAGATGGAGCCTTCAATTTGCTCAGCAGCCGAAGATTCAGCATGCCTTTTGAAGAGTCTCCGTGCAATTAGTATGGCAAATTGGAGCCTCCCAGGAGGATACACAGCATCACGCTCACCAGCAACAAGATCTCAGCTCCTCCGTACAAAAGGAACCTCATTTAATGTATTAAATATTTAATTAATGAACTGAAGCTTTAATGAGGTGGTGATGAAGATGCCAAACAAGATACTGGGACAGGAATATCCTACCCTAGAGATAGCAAACAGTTAGTTACCATTCTCCCAGTAGTATTTTTTTCATTGGCAACACAACTGCCTGGGGAAGCTCTCAGTACCTTTAGGTCTCATTCTGCTCAGTTGAAGGGAATTGCACAGGTGGGATGCATCCCAGATGAGGGATGGAAAGCTCCTTTATTGCCTCTTTTATTAAGCTGGAATAGAAGCTTTGGCTGGGAAGAACAGGGTTGCTACAACCTCTGTGCTGCATGTGGCAGCCCAGGAATTGCTAATGCAGAGATAAACAGAGGTGGCGTGAAAAATCATGTGGGTAGGCATGCCATTGCTAGAGCCATGAAAGATCACATTCGTCAGACAAGGCAAGGGAAGGCACGGATTTCAGGCTGAAAAGGGTCCTGTGTTTTCCTTGCATTGGATCTACTTGAGGCCACTGATGCTACGTTTAGTACAAGCACCAAAATGCTGCTGGTCTGGGCCAGGCATCTTTCCAGAGGTGTTGGGAGTGGACCTCTTATGTCTGGGATTATTCACTGTGAGAATGTTCATTTCTCCTCCTTCAGATGGGGTGTTGCTAAGGTTTTACCTGAGTGCTGTCCTTCGTGGGGGTCAGGCTCTCCTGTCTGGAGGGATGAGGGCCAAGGGGCTGAGGCACTGAGGGCACAGGGTCTTCTTCAGGCAGGAGGCACTCAAAGAAAAGGCCATGGGGAATTCTGGTGACGTGACTGAAGGATGCAAGAGCCAAAATAATTCTCACTCTTTCCTCTCTGTGTGAGAATTGCTTTAGTTGATCAGCTCCTGTTACGGGAACCCTGGGATTTGGAAAGGAATAATAAAAGATTAATCGAGAAACTCCTGAATGAATTCAATAAAAATGACATATGGAGTGTACACCGTGATATTTTTATGATTAGGCTGGCAGATAATTGGAATGAGCAGATTCTGCCCCACGCTTGATCAGGTCTGGTGTCTCAGAGATCCTTCTGGCTTCAGTGTTTCTTACGAAGGAAACATTAGGGAGGAAAAGAGAATGAACAGAAAAGGAGGCAGACCAAATGCTTCTCTGCTCACTTTAGGAGGAAGCCCTGAGAAAGTTGCTGTTTAAAATGCATTCCAGATTTCAGAATACAATCCTCTATGCCTCAGGTTTTTGCTTGACTCACACAACATCATTAAAACTCAGGGCTGGGCAGGGATCAGGGTGCCTCTGAATTTTCAGCCTTTCTCTCCTTGCTTCCAACCGGCAACTGTAAGTAGTCAGGCCCAGCATAATGGTTGATGGGCAAAATTTAACAACTCCCTAACATCCTCCCCAAACTCCACAGCTGCAGGTTGTTTCTCAAGAACAGCATTTCTAAGCCAGGGCCTCAGCTCAGACCTAAGCCTTCTCTTACACTGGGTGTTACAGCACATTTTACTTGGACCTCTATGAAGGCTTTGCAGGACACTGTTGCAAAGTCTACCCTCTGCTGCTCTGCTTTGACAACCCTCTGTCCAGCTTTCCTTATCCCCTCTCCAACAATGAGTTGGTTTTGGTTCGAGGCCCATGACAGCCTCCCTGCTCAGCCATGGTGGGTCAGCTCTGTCTCCTGGCCAATTCCTCTCTTGGGCACAGTCACACACTTGTCAGGTTTGCAGAAGAGCATCTTCCTGCCTTCTTCCCTGCTCCCTGCTAGTATCTGCAAAGGGAATTCTGTGTTCTGCCCTTAAATCCTGCCCATGGCAGCAAGGTTTGGAATGAAATTCTCTCTAATGTCCCTTCCAACCCAAACCATTGTGTGATTCTATGGTTCTATGAATGATTTCATTAACTCCTTCTTCCCCATCTGCGTCTAGCCAGCCACTCTCTTGCCTTACATTTAGATTTTCCTTTAGAAAAAGACTGTCTTTGTGTTCTCTGCTTGTTCAGCATCAGGTGGAATGGGACCTTGATCCATACTCGATGGATCAGAGAGTGATGCAGCTTTTGTGATAATAAGTGATAATAAAAATTATTGACTGGCTCACAGCGTGAGGCTGTGATAAAATGATGGAAGGTTATATTGTACCTTTTATCTTAGAAAGACAAAAAGAGAGGGGGAGACAGGCAAGAACATGTGGATTTAGTTTCTCTTTCTTTCATTATTTTTAATTCAGAGGTGGATGGAGGTCTTCAGGTGCGTTATGGAGCCTTAAGAATGCGTATACTCTTTTTACCCCATGTTAATATCCTGCTACCTTTCCTTTAAGGCCATGTGTGAGGTAACTCTTCTTAGGAAAAGTGCTCTGGAAGATCTTCTCTCACCCATTTGGAATATTCTTAGGTACTCTGCCTTGCTTTTTATAAGATACAGAGCCAGCCCCTGGATGATTTGTCTGTGCTGGAGCCAGGGATGTGATTTCAGGATGAATAGAAATAAACACCCTCTCTGAATTAAAGTTGTGGTGAACTTCATGGATACCAAAGTGGGTCAACCCTTTATTTACATAGCTTCTCAGATGAACTTATACAGGCCTGTTTTAACTTTACTGCTACGCATAGCAGCAGCATGTGAGGTCAAGCTACCTCATGTGTGTCCATGCTTTCCACAATTTACCCTGCAATATGATTACAGTGAAGATGTTGCCCATGTGAAAGACCAGTGGAGACTTTACCAAAGCTTTTATCTGCCAGATCTTCCCAGGGCATGAGATTTCCCATGGAGATGATTCTCCGAGGGAAAACACCATTTTCTTTACTATTGTAAATAAAATTCAGCAACTTTTGACAGATTCAAAATGCTAGACTCTGAGCAGAATGTTTTGACTTGGATTGGTTTAAACATTTGTACTTGCTGAAATGAATCAAAGCACTTTGCTGTACATTTTTTTGAAATCAGGTGGTGCCTGCCCGTGGGGCTGCGGTGCCTCATGGGAGTTGTAGTTTGGATGCGTTGTACCTGTGCTCTCGTGGATCTATCTGCTTGTCTGAGACACATTTCCAATAATATACTGCAGGTCTGCACTGACTCGACTGAATAGTGCAGGGTGAGAGTCAGAGAGCAGCCAGATACTGTGAGGGATTATTTCTAGCACAGGCAAAAACAAGGCTGTGAAATATTCAGTACAACATCCCCAAATGAAATGCTTGGTTTCAAGGAATGCCAAAAGACATTTTTTGGATTGGAGAAGTGGAAAAATTACTGTATTTCCCGTTGTGGGTTTGTTGGTATTTTTTGTTGGTTTCGGTTTTTTTGTTTATTTTTTTAAAATTTATTCCTTTGGAAAAGTACGTATTAATTAAGCTTTTCATTCCAACAAATTATAATATTTTCCATGGGCTGGACCACCCAGCTCTATTCTTAGCTAATATAAGAGTTCAGTTTCACAGCAGGTGTTAAGAGGATTGATTCAGTCTCAGCCACTCCAGGATTGGAGTTAACCCAATGGTTAGTGACACAATTAATGAATTTTACCCTCATTGCATGAAAATATGTTTTTCATTATAATTTTATTTGGTATTAGATTTTTTCTTATTCTGAGAAATAATTTTTTTCCTCGGAATTTGAAAATCATTCATGATGGATGGAGAACAGACCTACTTGCAGACTTAAGCAGCGTAACCTCAGCCTTCTTGTATAGTTCCATATTAACAAAATTAAGAAAAAGAAAGCATCTTACTTTCAATAAAATGTCTTAGGGGGAGAAACTGCCCTCTTCCCCACCTTCTGTCTCCAGTGCTGCCACCTCAAGATTGTTGCACCTACAGTTAAGTAACAAAGCACAGCACACAGAATGTTGGCAGAGTAATGAAAACTTGTGTCTTCCCCAGGTGACATTGCAGGAGAGGCTTCAAGAGACATGAACTGGTGGAATCTTCCTGGGATGTGTAGGCATCTAGGGAGGGAAAGCAAGCCAGGACATCATAAATGATGGCAGATGATCAAAGCCTAAATTATGTTTTTCATCTGAAGTGAGATACTTTTCCTGGGATCCCATAGATGCGGCTGCACACAGGGCAGGTCTGTGCATACTGAGTGGGGCTGCTCTGAGCATGTGATTAGAATGCACCTATTTAATCCTCTGAAGCTGCTGGATTAGGGTATGGGTGCTCTGATTTATTTTGTCTGCTTGGGCTGTGTACACACTGTGTAAAGGAATTTGGATCTAATCTTTGTCATCATTATAATTAATTATATGCTATTCTCCAGCATGTAATGGTGGCGATAGAACTCTTACATGGGTCTGTGTGTTCCTCGCATACTCTGCTGCAAGAATAGATCTGCTGGGGAGATATTTCTTAATTAATTGTTTAGTTCATCAAAACACCATGCTGGGCCAAGTTCAGCCCTGGTGTTATACTGTTGATTTTAGCTGCCTGGAACCCAATGAGGGATTTAGCCCTGAAGTTTTTCTCCCTTTCATTTACCTTCTAATGTTTTATTTTTTGATTGTGCTGCAACTGGCAGCTAAATATGCATTTGTCCACGTGGCCAAGTGGCAAGCATGAAAGGGAGGCTATCAGACAGCTGTGTGTTAGGCTATTAGTTCAGCTGTGTTATTCTTCTTTGAAGACAGCTTCTGAGGGAAAGAGGGATGGAGGAATGGAAAGAGCTTTTGCAGACAAAGGACACCAAGTGGATGAAGCAGCTGAACTTCAAAGAGAAGGGGTGAGTTCCTAAGAGCTAGGCAGACCTTGCCTAATGAAGTTGTGACTCCTGGTAGCAGTGTGGTAAGCAGGTATTCCTATGCCTACAACTGATTTGCCTCTGGCTGGGCAACTGTCCCATTTGTCTGTGCCTGCATAGGTTGTGGCCAGGAATACCTGCAGGTGCAGATTAATTGTTCAAAGATGTGTGTGGATGTTTATTACTGAGTCTGTGTGGAAACCTATCTGCAACAGGTTTACACTTGTCCTGCTGCATAAATCAGTCACTATACATAAGTTTGCTGGGAATTGGAACACATGCATGTTCCTAAGAGCATGAGATGGTGTATGAAGTCTGTCACTCAGAGTGCAACTGCCCTGTACTGTGTGTCTGGCTGCAGACATGCACGTCTGGAGTTGTCTGGGCCTGTGCAAATGACTGCATGTTCACAGGATTTTTTATTCACACTTGAGTTTCTGTTAACAGCTGTCTGTGCAAGTCTGAGCTTTGACTGCCTCCATTTAGGGTGTCCCTCTGAGTGTCTCCAGCCCCTTTCGTGCTTGTGAAAGTTTTGTGTGCAGGGGTGCCACAGGGAGTGCCTTTCTTGTACACATGTGATGGGTGTATTTTGTTCCGTACTCCTGTGACTACACAATGTGTCTGGATGTGTGGAAGAGATATATTCTTTCTCTCCATAGCAAGCAAACTCTTTAAATTCCTTTTCCCCTCTCTTTCTCTTCCTGCTTTCTGTGGTTCACATAGTAGCAGCTTGTAGCTACTTCTCTATAACTATATTCCCTATAGCTATAGGGAATTTCTTGCAAGCATTTTCTTTGAATCATGTAAACCTTTGTGGTAGACTGACAGAAGAGCCCAGTGTCCATGTCAACATGTGGACTTCCCTTGCCCAGGTTCATCTCTTAGTGGAGCATCAGCGGACACAAGGTACCAGCTCCCAGAGGAACGGAAATGGACACCACTGACCACTTCATGCCTGTGTAGCTGTGAAGCATTTGAATAGAGGTAGTGACCTGTACTAGCAATTGTCCATCTCTGTTAGGGCATTTGACTTAGACATCAGTGGATTTAGGCTAAGACTTCAACAGACTTAGGCTAGGGTTGACCCCAGTAGTTATATCTTTTCTACCTCTGCTCCAGAGCATACTGTGGAGGCAGGTTTTTTAATGATGAGTCTCACACGCCTGTATTCTCCATGCAAATTTTCCATCAGGCCAAGGGTGGCAGTACTGGCACTTTAATTATGAAGCCCTAGCTGAGGGAGAACAGCATCTTCCAAGAAAGGGCAGCACAATTACCTGTTTCTACAAAGAAAGCTGAGAGAGGGGAAAAAAGTAAAGAAAAGAAAGAAAGAAAAAGAAAGGGAAAGACACAGAAGTCTCATTCCTTTATGCTCTGGGTTCTTTGTAGTTTTCTTTGTAAAGGTCATAGTTATCTCAAGAAATGGGAAATTCTCAGAATCCTTTAAACTCTAGTCCTTTTACTTCTTAAAGTGGCCCAATTCCAGAGAGCTTAAGGTCTAACAAGGGATTTGATCCTACCTGTCTCTCTCTTTCTCTGTCGCAGCAGGTTTGATGGCACTCAGATTGCTCATTTGTATTTTCTTTTGTGAGGCAAAGCGCTTTGGTTTCTCTTCCAGCTGTCATATGTGTGTTCTTTCCTGAGCCTGTCTGGAAGGCAACATTCCTAGAGACATAACTGGCAGGAGAAATCTTTTCACTTAAATTGTGAGAATAGAGGTCAGAAAAAGGCACTGAGGTAACCTTTGTTTGAACATCCCTGAGATGTGAAGGTCTGATCTCTGAGGGTGCTGACCAGTGTCTCTTACTGCACGAGATGTTGCTCTTCTTTGGCCCATTATAGCCACAGCTTTCTTGGTAGGGCTTTATTGTGCTTCAGCAGGGACAGATAGTTTCATTTTGCCCATGTGCCTTGTACATTCCTTCAGTAAAGGTGCAGAGCTTAGTAGGACCCACCTTTGCCTTTCCATTGATCATTCGCTTGCATGTAGCTGCACAGAGCTCTTTGAGTTCCTTGGGTCTTTCCCAAATATTGGGAAAGAGACAGGGTGAAACACACTTTTATTCTTATTTTTACACTGGGTTAGTCCCCAGAGCCATGAGAAAGTTCAACCTGGCAAACAGAGACAACAAAACCCCTTAACAAACACTAAAAGAGGAGCGGCAGGGTCTGAGGTGGGGAGGAGATGAAAAAGCCATAATTGTGGATATGCTTAGTCTAAGCCTGGCAAAAAATCCAAACAACCAAACCCCCCAAAAAACTCAGGGGGAAAAGAGCTAAGAATTATTGCAAATGTCAAAACATCTTGGATTTGATTGAAGTATTTAATTTTTGAAACACTCAAATATTTAATTTTGACATTCTTTTCACAGAAGTATCTTTGTTTTTTGAAATGGCATTAACACTGATCTACATTAAAAAGAAAAGATTAGGCAGCAGTTTGAATAACCAAGAGAAGATATAAAACATTGTGTTCGAATTGACCCACTTTGGGTTTGGCCCGAGATGAAATGGTTGTGGTTTACTTTTATTTTGCTGAAAACACTTACACAGTTTTGTTTCTGTTTGAATCCAACCTATTGTTTTTTCTTTCTGTTTTTTTTGTTGAGACGCTGTAAAAACCAGGCAAAATTCTTCTTTAATCCATTTAACCCTTGGCTACTGCAGCTGCTCCTCATTCAAACAGAACGAGATGGGCAAACTAGAGTATCCTAAAGGTGTCAGACTTGAGTGGTACTAGCTCCCAGGTCCAAATCCCCTTGGCTTGCTCCTGATATATGTGTCCCTGATGATGTAGGGCCTATTAAAAAAAGACCATATCCTCAAGACATTCTTTCCTTAAGTGACACACTGCCTCCAGTATTTTTATAGGACAGCGCTAATTTTTCATAATGAGACACAGTAGGCCACGGCTCTTTAATAGACTTGTCAAGTCTCATGTATTCGGGATGAAATGAGCTCATTTGGTTTCTGTCTCTCACTCCCCTGTTGTGGTGTAGCTGAGATGCAGATGTGCACTGCCCTGGCCCTCTGCTGCTACAGAAGGACGTGCCCAAATGTTGCCAGAAGTCTGGTGCTGCAGGAACCCAAGGAGCACACACGGCTGCTGGGTCCAGCAAATAACACAGTCTGCACAGTGGCTGCTGCAGGGTCAAGGATCCCCTGTCCATACCACCCATTGTCCCTTGCCATGTCACCTGCTATGTGCATGTTTGTGAGAGACCTGTCTGCTGGCTCAGAACATAGGACGGGAGGCTCCTCAGCCTGGGAACTTGCTCTGCTTTTTCCAGAGATAGAGAGGATCCATTACCATTCCTTTGCCTTAAGGATGGTCTGTCCAGAAGAGCCTTTTCCAGTCACCTCCCTTTCCTGAGGCAGGACCTTCCCAGCACAGCCTGCTGGGGCAGCCCCAGCTCAGGATTTACAAGTACTTTGAGTGGGGCTTTCCGGCTCACCTCCTCTGATGCTGTTACCAACAACAAGGGCTCAATGGCAGTTCGTCTGCGAGGCCTCCTTAACCTGAAGACTAGAATCTAACAACTTTCTGGTGGGCACATTACTTGGAGTTAAGTTTCAAGGCCAGTGCTGGTAATGGAAGATTTGCAGGCTTGGGTGTGTCACCACACCAAGCAGCTGAAGGTGGCACCTCTGTGGCTGAGGAACTGGCTACTCCCGTGATGCTGAGAGGCTTATTGTGACAAAATCCCACAGCTTTTAGAAGGAATAATACTAAAAGCAAAGGGATTTCGAGTATGTCACCAACATCCTGCAGACTGTTCTGAGAGTGGCATTTTTCAGCAGAGCCTGTGACACCTACCATTTGTAATTCACAGCAGCAATAAACCTGAGAGACTCGGGCCTGAGCAGGCAAGAGGTGGGCAAGGTAAGCTTGCCCTTCCCAGCTTGGCTGGGATTTTCAGTGCATGCCTTCAGATCACTTCATGTCTGGCAGGAATAGTGAGAGATACTCATCTAACACCATAGTGTATTCTGAGGAAGAAGGAAGAGACTGCAAGAAGAAGAGAAGATAAAAATGGCTTTGGTCAGGGCTTGAGCCTGCTGAGTTGTGCTCTTTTTTGGCTTTCCCTTGTGTGCTGGTGAGCAGTCTTCTGCCACCCATCCCTGCTTTCTTTCAGCATATTGCATGTGCTACCCCTGTGCGTGTGTGCTGAGGATGTGTGCAGCGGTGTCTGCGCTGTCGGCACCCCTGCAGCTGGTATGGAGAGAATGCCAGAGAGAAAAGCCAGTCCCCTCCAACAGCTGGCACTGCCGAAGAGCTTGCCTGCCTTATTAACAATCCACTTACCTGGAATCTGCTCGCTGAGCAGAAACTGCTCCATAAATCCTCCAGCAATTTGCATTCCTCATGGCTGTCGCTCATTACCACTGACCTCACTTCTTCTGCTGGAGATGATCAGCCTCCCACCGTCCTGCCTGCGAGACGCTTCTCCATTACCACAACCCATTAGCAGTGGCAGTGGCAGCGCCTCCGCGAATGAACGCACCGCTGCTGAGTCAGGAAACATTCCCAACTCCGCTCCTCTCTCGGCTCTCCCTCCCCACGCCCCGGCAGGGAGGCGGTGACAGCGAGCGCAGCTCTGTTCCTCTCCCTTGCGTGTTTCAAGGCCAGGCTCCGCATCCCGGGGAACTCAGGGCGGTCATTACTGGCCTCGCACTCCTGCACGCACGGGTGGGAAATGAGGTGCAGCGGATGGAAGCGTCTGAAACCACCAGTGCTTGCTAATCAGCGGTGGGGTTTCTCAAATAGCAGCTCACCCACTTGGTGCATGTGGATGCAGCTTTTTAGTTTAATACCCTACTCCTCACTCTTTGAGAACCGTGTTTCTGCTGCTTCCTTCCTCAGGAGCTGAGAAGCAAAAACTTACAGACATCTCACCCTAGTCTAAGCTGAGGGAGTGCTTGAGGAGGCTGAAGCAGCCGGTGCTCACTCAGCTCTGACCCAAGTGGTCATTTTGCAGGGGCTTGTGATGGGTAGGTCAGGGACAAAGAAAGCAAGGATTCATGTTACTGCTCTCCTTCCTGAGTGCCAGGGCAACTGGAAGTGTGAGGGCTCATGCTGCCTCCTCCTTCCTTGCAAAGACACGTCAGCAGCAGCAGCTGAGTGTTCAGCTTCCAGGCAGGGGAGGCAAAGTCAGGGACATGCTCCAGTCTTGCAGTGAAGGGTGAAAAAGGGACTTAAATTGTGTTTTGAACCTGTTACCCTTCTGTACAGTTTTGGGGGTCCCACAGCAAAGTACCACACCAGATGTTTCCCAGAGCCTCAAAATAGTCATGCAATACTCCTGTAGTAGTCCTCTTACATAGTCATGTAAGACTCTTCTTTTTCAGTTCTCTGTCCATGGTTGAAATCATAAATGGCTGAGAGAGTCACTGGCAGAGTAGCTGGAAGCATGCAGTGACTTAAGAGCTTCAGTTCAGAGCAGGCAGGAGAAAAGGACCTGGCTGTTTTGTTTAAATCCAGGTGTAATTCCATAAGTTTTAGAAACTGGAACATGATTTTCAGGTGAGTCGTCTGGTCTGATTTCCTATAGATGTTCAAATGCATTGTGAGCAATATGGATATAGCTCATATGGCTGTAAGTTTGTGAATGAGCATTCATTCTGTAATGTAAGGAAGGGTTTTATTTTAGTGGGAATGGAGGAAGGGGTGTGGGCAGAGGAAAAAGCCTCCTAGTATTCCCTAAGCTCTTTTCCCTTTGGCCCAGGCAAGCAAAGCCTTTCTTTGCAGGGGGAGAAACATGTTTACTTAGTATAGCAGAGGGACCTCATTAAAGTACAGCTCACGTATAGCCAGGGGTTTCATATATAGCTTTTTTTTTTTTTAACCTTCCCTGTCTTGATGGAAACAAAAGGAGGAGAAGAGAGAAAAAAAAAAAAGGAGAAAGAAAAGGAAGGAAGTGAATTGCTTAATGGAGGTTCTCTGCCTGCATATTTAATACCCTGGTTTTATTGAATAGAAGGTGAAAAAGTGCACCTTGTTTGTTGCTTGCCTGTCAACCCATGGCAAGAAGGCATCCTTTCCCTTGGCTGGTGTCTTTTATTAGTCAATGGTTTCCAGAGTGTAATTATACTGTAGATCTGAGATGCATTATACACACAATTACAATTCCCCAGCCGAGCCTGTTATTTATTAACCAGGGAAATATTTGTTCAATTGTTTTGGAGGGCTAAGGTTTTCTTTTGTTTCTTTCTTTTTTTCCTGACCCTTTAAACTGTAACACAGATCCTTGGAAAAGGTCTGTGCTTTGTGCCTCGGTGAGGGTAGGGTGAATGTCCCATTCTGCTAGCTCACCGTGTCACCTAAAAGCCTTGGCAAGAGAAACTGCAGTCTGGGGCTGAATTTGCAGGGGCAGAGCAAAAGGCACTGGAAGATCTTACGGAAATTTTTCTTTGCTTGGTTCCTGGTTTGCTTTCATAAAAGGGAGGTGACCTCTGGGCTTTGCAGGGCCTCTGTGGGGGGATTGCTTGTGGCTAAAAGCCTAGCACAGCTTTGCCAAAATCTGTTCCCTCCTGTGCATTTGTGTAGGTCAAAATCCACTGTTTATGTTCAAGTCAGCTTGGCCATAGCAGAATATCCACCCAAAGCCTGTTTTGACTTCTTGTTCATTGGGGCTACTTAAGAGTATCCTTTCTTAAAGCAGAAACAAACTACAGCTTGGCCTAACACTTGAAAACTGGATCCTAGTAGTCCTTCAGGGCAAACAGCATCTCTTTCTAGATTTTGTGTGCCACTCTGGCCATTAAGAAAATACAGCATCTGTAACTTATCTTGACAAGAACACAGAGGGCAAAGGAGAATGACAAAAAAATGTAAGGACAGGGTTGCTGGTTTAACCAAGCAATTTAGGACCACATACCACAACATAATTGGCCACTAGTCGTTCAGATCAAGAGTCCACCTTGCACTGTCTTGTCCTTTCTCTGAAAGCAGCTGGTAGCAGCAGAGTAGGTAAGGATAAAAGCTTTGCAGCCACTTTCCCTTCAGAAATATGTTTCCTGAAATGTAGTGAGCTCTGTTAAAAATGCATCCCATCCATCTATCATCCCAGGTGCTGTCCTGCCGGGATTTTTCCATTTCCACAATATCCTCACTTTAATAAGGTGACCAGAACAGGGCAAAAATCATTTCCTTGTTATTAATTATTACCATGACTGCTGTACAGCAGTGTGCTCAAGGGTGTAGAGCTATAATCCCCAAGAACCTCCTCCTGAAGGGCATTTTATCTTCCCTCACACTCCTAAACACTAGTATGTCAGACCTGCCCCTGCAGCTTTCCTCTCAAGCTGTGCTTCAGCCCTTCTCCCCTTGACCCTACATAACCAGCAGGTCCTCCTGGCACGTGCCTTATCCCTTCCTTAGACTCTGCCTGTGTGGGAACATCCTTCTAAATATGACCGCAGAGGTAGATTTAAACTGATAAGGTTTGCAGGTATAATCCTTGTACAGGGTGCAACTTTTTGGCTATTAGAGGAGCCTATTTAATCAGGTTAGCTGATGTGATTTGGGAAAATGTTTGCAATACCCCAGCCCTCTGCCCCTAAGCCCCTTTTTATCATGTGGGGATAATGGTGTTCATGCTGGGATTCATTCTGCTAAACTCTGTATCTGCATCCCCACTGATGTGACTGCTGGAGCTCTCCCTTGAAAGCAAGACCTCAGATGACACTTCACGCTTTTGTTTCAATGCAGCTAACAAAATGCTCCTGGCAGCTCTGGTGTTCAGTGTTTGGTAGCTTCACTGCTACTACAGCCACCCCCTGGTGCCTACCCCACTCTTCTGTTGGGTGTATCTCACTCTGGAACCAAATAAACAGAGACATGGCCTATATGCTGTCCAGCCACTGCAGCTGACAGCCCAAAAAACCAACAGAAGCTGCTGGTAAGGGTGGCTTTGGGCTGCTGCTGTGTATGGCAGCAGCTAAAGACCAGGCAAGTTCTTCTGCCAGCAGCCATGGCAAGCATACTGACTTGGGAGCAGGCAGCCAGGGAGGGGTGACTTCTGAAAGCAGCACAGCTGTTTGCTTACGTGCACCCGAGCCACGTTCCCACAGCACTTTCTGCTCTTAGCCTACACGCATCCCAGCAGTATTTTCTCCTGGCAAGGAAAGACAGCAGCTAACCTGAGAGAAAATCTTAGGAGAACCAAAGCAGCTGTTGTTTTGAGATGAGTAAGGACCTGAGATCCAGTCGTAGTTCGCGCTTTCTGTGAGTGGCTCTGTCTTTACAAGCCTTTTACACCTATGAGGTTACGATGAATTAAGAGCTTAACTTATTTTTTTTCCTAACAAAGACATGGTCCACTTGGGGTTGGGATTTGCTTGTTTCCATTTACACTGACAATATACTTGAAAGGGAAGCAAGAGGAGACCCTGCTACTTGGAAACAGCATCTGTATTTTACTCCCTTTCATTAAGTGAAATGCAATGTCCATAAACTACTATGTGCACAAAGGTCTCTTTCTCACCTTGATGCATAGCAGAGCATGGTCTTGATGACAGCCCTCACAGCTATTGGTTTTCTCTGCCAGGCTAAATCCAGTTGCAAAAAATGATAGAAATAACTTTTAAAGGTCTTCGTTTCAAGTCCCAATACCCGCCCTATGTCTGAAAGATTGTAAAGATGAGATATTGGGTGAAATGTGATGTGTGCACAGCATATGTGATTTAAGATAGTGAACCCAAAGAAATACAAGAAAAACAGGTCTGAATTTCAGTGGGCATCTTTAAATGTCTACTTTCTAAGAGTTTCTAAATCTTCAACTGAAGACATTATTTAATAAATCTATTTTTCCTGATGCCAGATTTGAAAATTGAATTCAGTAATTATACATCAGCCAGTGTAAATCTCCATACATAGCCTTATCTGTGGAGCAATCCTGATGCCTGTATACTAGATCCCACAAAACCTTAGGACTGGAATTAAGATTTAGGACTAAAATTAAGACTGCTAGAAAGTACATTCCCCCAGACATAATGAAGGACGAAAGAACTTATTAAATTAGCAAATATTTAGGTTTTCATTTTATTTTGTCAGTCTCTGTCACTTTCTGTCTGTCACCTGCAGCAGATGCAACTCATATCTCAGCTGAACACACAAATAGTGCTTGTTCATTTTGGAAATGTTTATTTGTTAGGCATCCATTTGTTTGCATGAGTTATATGGCTTCCATCAATTACACTGTACGTGGTTCTTTATGTGAGATCATTTTGCAGTAGCATAAGAGCATGAACTGTAGTGTGATTCCTAATAGTGGCTGGGGGATATGTTGCTGCTGCTATTCAGAGAAAATAATGGCAGTGGGGAAACCTGCACCATTATTGTTTTTGTAATTGTTGGTTTACATGATGACAGTTTGAGCGTAGAAATTACAAAAAGTAATAAGATATTTTAGGGCTGGAGCCTCAGTTTCAGATCAGAGTCTGCATTTCTCAGGATATAATGCAGAGCTCTTCCAAGGACGGGGTGTATGGTTTTCAGGGAAGGCATTTTGCTTTTGTTACAAAAATGCTGCTGCTCATTTCCTTTTGGAGTCTTGCTATTACAATGACTCCCTGAACAGCAATTACAGGAGTGCTGCAAAAGTTTATAATTTTTGATTCAATGCAACCACTTCACTAGTATTAAACTTTCTTACAGAAATGCCACTGCATACTGCACATACAACCATTAATTCAACCATGACCAAATCAGCAACAGTGTTCTTAGACACATATATCTTATGAAAAGGGGAAGGTGATGACTAATTAGCATTAGAAATATGATCAAGAGTTTATATCTTGTAGTGGCTTAGATCAAAGATGGTGTGGGCTTGGTGTTCTCAGCCTGGATCCCTATGGGCATATGTCTGTGTAGGAAGCCACATTAAAATCTGGCATAATTCAATATGATTAGCTGATTCTGTTTAAGCAAAAGCTGGTTTAATAGGCAAGGGTCTCAGAAAAGAGGGAGAGGCTTCAAATTCAAGATAAGAGGCAGAATTGTGAGGGGAGTTTGGGACTAGAATAACAAGGAAAAAGCAAGGAAAACAGGTAGGGGTGTTAATGGGGACCCCAGCTCTAGGGTAGAGGGGAACCTGTGAGGCAGGAACGAGGGGTGTCAGGAGCACTTGTGGCTACAGGGACACAGGTCTGCAAAGGTGGTGAGGAGAAGGGGGGCTGCAAATCAGAGGAGAGCTGACTGCACTCTAATTAATAACATGAGTTTTAAAGAGCGTGAAGTCACCTCAACACCAGCTCACGAGATGTATGGGATTAGTTTGTATAGTAATGAAAGAGTAATAACCAGAATTTAATTGTTATGGCTGCTGAACTAGCTGACCCCTCAGCCCAGTGGGCATTTAGATAATTTTCAGAACTGCAGTGAGCCTAGCTAACTCTTCATATGGGGAGGAGGAGGGGGATGGGAAGGGGGGTCTCTGGCGAGAAATATGCAACGAAAAGCAAACTAGTAATTGCAATGCTGCATTCTCGTGTTTCCCCTGACATTCTAAACCAGGGCTGGGGGTCTTTGTCTGCCAGCACTGTCTTTGTGCATCAGACCAGCAGTGTGTCCAGCTTGGCGTCTTGGCTTGTGTCACAATCCGGTATCAGATGCCTGAGGAAGTACAAGAAACCCATAGAAACACAGGTCAGGCTGCCTAAATTCAGACTTTCTTTATGGACTACCTAAAGACACCCACAGACAGGTGAGCAGTCCTGTAGCTACTCCAGCTGCCTCTCCAGAAGGGCAGGACTCTACTGTGGAATATTTTTGGTCTCATCCACCTGTCCTCTACAGACAATTTAGCAATCTTTGGACACCTCAGATAGGACTATGGTCTGATGTTTGCAGGATTCATTACTGTTCTTCCAGGTCCAGAAAAATACCTAGTCCCTCTACCTCCCCCCTCCCCCCCCCCCCCCGTTTAGTTCCTAGCTACTCTTGGACTAATTTAGGCCCTCAAGGCTTTCTAGGATCAGGATGACAGGGAACAAATCTCCCAAGTGTCATGTCTTCCCAAGCCTTCTCCCTAGCTGATAGTTTTCCTTCAGTACAGTGTCCCCTTGTGAATGCTGATTCGTTGTCACAGTGCACCTATGAGGGTGGCACTGCTCAGGCGCCCATTCCCACTTGCCTGTGTAGACCTGAAGGACTTGTCCAGGGAGATCTCCGAGGTCCCAAGTGATTTCTTCATCTCTTAGACAAAATCTGTTGGAATCAGTAGGAATCAGTAGGAATGTGCTTATGGACTAACTAAAAAAGGAAGAATGGATCCTACAGGTACTTGACTTGCAAGAGCTGAGATCTGACACTGGGAAGGTATTTTTATTCTTCAGTTCTTCATGTTTGTGGCATTACCTTGATATGGCTGGTTGAGATCAGCTGCAGTAGCAAAATCAGAGAGCCTTTGAAAGCTGGTGTGGACATAAAAACTGTCAGTGCCTCTATCCTGCTTGGGACTGACACTGGAACAGTTCCTTCAATTAGCTATTTTATTTCAAAACCTATTTATTGGTTAACTGTTATTATTCTTAGTAGCACTTTCCAGCTTGCCCCACGGAGTTCAGTGGTGCTATGTCCAGCAGACTAAAGTCTTATTCATGAAGTGGGATTTTTGGAAGCAGCTGAGTGGAACTGGAAGAGCAATTGTAATGACATTTGGCAGAAAGGTGAAGGCTGAAGATCCTAAGCCACTCAAGTTCCTTTGAAAATCATAGAAGGTCAAGGGTAGTCTGGTCCCTGTGCAAGGGTGCCAAGTTGTGGATGTTGCTACAACAGCATTGAAGTTCTACTCTCAATATTTTAGCATTTACCTGCAAACATTTCTCTGTATATTTGCATATGCATAAAACACAGAGCAAAGAAATTCACCAATGAAATATTAATAGAGGGAACACTAATCCTAACGATTGTAGGACTAGATGGATCCTGTGGCAGGTGTTATCTAGCCGTGGCTACAGTGGTTCTCTGTTGCTGGCAGTACCATTTATGGAGTGTGTGGTGTTACTTCTCTGGCTTCAGGGAGCAGAAGGGTGACCCTTGCTAGCTTCTGAATAGAAGTGATCAGTAAAACAGTAAGGAAACAGCTTCTTGTTGAAGAACACTGATGTTTCCATCCACTGAAACCTAGATGCTCTGTGGGAAGACAGCAGATTCTGTGCATTTCTGAAGGAAGTCTCCACTGTAAATGGTCTACAGCATGTGCATTCATAGTGCCTGGGACCTTGGTGACTTCTGCAGGCAGCAGCACAGTTGGCATCCCTCAGGCAGCAGTCAGGGACTTAAACCACAAGTGATCTGCAGGGAAGAGTGAAGAGATTTGTGGGTGTCCCATGCTGTGCAGGGGGGCTGGCTGGCTGAGAGGCAACTGCTGTTTGAAGGGATTTATTTGACAGGGGACCAGGCAGTCAGAACTCCTGTTGTGCTGGAGAATGGCAGTGGGGAGCTGCAGAGATGACAAAAGACACTGAACCTTCTGCACAGAGCATGCAGAGGGCCACAGGCTGCCACAAGTGGAAACTGCAACTTCTGAGCACATCTTCCAGGCTGGACTTTTTATTGCCTCACCATGATATGTACAGAAGAAGAGGAAAGGCCAATGTTCCTTGTTGGAAAGTGATTGCTACAGCATCTTTTGATTGAGCGTTGCCTTATGTTGAATTGAGAACATTATTATTCATGGAAAGGCATCCTAGAAAGCTTCAAAGAAGGGTGGAAAAAAAACTTCAGGTTTTAATACTAATTAGAGGAGCCTGTCTCCCAGGTGTGAGGTGTTTATCTGTGAAAAGCAGGAGATAGTGTAGCAAAGGAGAAATGTGCACTGGAGAATAGAAGTTCCAATAAATGGTTGAATGGATTAAAGAATAAAAAGGATGAGGAAGAAGAAAGAAGACCAAAACCAAAAGGGCAGATAATAAAATAAGATGTTTGCACTGAATATGAAGGGTTTGCAAAACAGCTCAGAGTTTATTTCCAAATCTGCAAAAAAACAACCCTGAAAATAATACAGCAATGTGTCTCAATAAGGAGAAGGTTCTTTTTATTTCTTCCTCCTATTAGCAGTGTTTATCAACTCGATTTCTTTTTCACACCAAACAGCACTTGTGTCATGACAGCTCAGAGTTGGCTTCAAGTATAGCCAAAACAGACTGTTCCTGGAGCTGGTGTACTGCCTTAACCAAGCACTGACCTTAGTCATACTGCTTGTTTTGCCTGAGAGTTTTCCTGGAGGACGTGGGCCTCGCTTCTCTCGGTGGCCTCTGCTTCAGCTAGAATTGTCCAACAGAAGTGGGTGCTGTGGTGCCAGTCTGTCCTGGCACATGTGCTTGCTGCCATCCCTCCTGTTGGCAGTGTCAGGAATATTGCCCTGGCTTCCACACCTCCCCTTCTCCAACTTCTCCTTTTGGCCCACATGGCTGGACTCACCCTTCTACTGACCTTTGGTGAGGTTTAGTGAGGGGAAGAGAGAAGGAGGACCCGAGATGAGAGAGGCCACGCTTCTGCGCAGTGGCGTTGCTGGTTTGTATTCTCAGGTGTGCAATATCCATGTAGCCAAGTGGCTGCAGTGTCTGACAGGTTGTTCTATACGTGTACCTTACCGTTTTCCTGCTGCTTCCCCCCTGCTCTCTTGTGAGTTAAGGAATCATTGCAGGTGGGGAAAGCTTGAGAGAACGGATGTGCTTTCATAGCCGAGTGAGTGACAGCTGGGCAGCTTTAATTGCCCTTTGGTGTGCTCCTAGAAGGTAGTTGAAGCGAAGAGATTTTTCTCCTGTCTCTATGGACATGAAATATGGACATCTTTGCTTCTGTGTTTCAGCTGATGAACAGTAACTGGTTAAGCATCAGAAACTCGATCACTTGTGATTGCCTACCCATAGCCTCTGCTAGTGACAAGATCTCATGAGGGAGCAGAAGGGAGAGTAGGGCAGGGATTTGACTTTCTGCCACAGGCTTTACTCTAGTCCTATCACTGAGGCAATCCTTCCTCTCTGAACACCACTTCCAAGCAGAATTTAACAGAGAAAAAAAACAGCAAGATTTTTCAGTGTTTTTTTCCTTGTGGAGCATTCCCTTAGATGACTACAGAGAGATGCATTCAAACAGAACATTAAAGTTAAACGAGGTGACACAAGGCTATATTTAAAAATAACAGAAAGTGTTTCAAGTTCTCCTTTGATAGGAGTTGGGCAGCTATATAACCCTACCAGCTTGCCATCCTAATGACAATCCCCAATGAGAAACACAGCCTGATAACATGCACTAAGACAGGAGATGGGAGCTCTGTTCACAGGCATGAGGAGCTGCAGGAGATAGCTGTTGTACAAAGATGCTTACTCAGAGCAGTTAGAAACCCCCCATCTTTCCTTGAACATTGCATAACTAGATGCATAGAATAAATATCTACAGCGTAGGACAGAAATTAACATTAAAGATATAATACCATTGTAGACTTACTGATAAACCCTCACCTTTCATACTTAGCTAATTTCTCATCAGCTTATTTTTTATAGAAGAAAAAAAAAGGATATAGCAGAACTGGGAGATAGGCAATGAAAATGGTCTGGAGGCTTGGAAGGATTTTCAGATAAGGAGAAAAAGAAAAAGATGAAGGAAGATATAGTTCAGAGAAGAGATGAATAAGAAGGGGTATGTCAGAAGTATATAAATTATAATATTTAAAAAGGTTCTCGGTACTTGTACAAAAGGGTATGCTTTGAATCAAAAAGCAATGCAGATCTGGAAGTGTTGAGAGGTTTTTTTTTTTATTGTATGCTATTAAACTGTGGAGCTCCCTGCTTCAAGGTGTCATCCACTGAGCTCATGGCCTTAGTGGAAAAAAAAAAAGGAGAAAAAGAAAGCTATTCTTGTGGACAGTGAGAATATTCACAGTTACATTAGAGAAAATAAAAAATTTATAAGAAATATCAGCCCTTGAGATTCGGGGCATAAATCCAACCGCTAACTGCCTGGGGTTATAAAGAAACTCCCCCAATGGACATATTAGTTAGTTATTTCCCATTTTAAGTGTTTTACATCTATCCTTGATGCTAGCCGCTGCCTGAGAAAAGGTGTTACAAGAGTTGGACAGTTGGTTTGATTTGCTATGAAGGTTGCTATACCCTTGAAAAACATGGCAGCTCTCTCCTTCCCTTCCTCGCCATCTCCAGCTGTGCCTCTGAACCACCTTACCATGGCATGCACCAGACAGCTGACAAAAAGACAGGGCTTCTCTGCTGCTTTCTGGGTACTCTGATGTGTGGGTAACCCCAGGCTGACACAATCCTGTTGTAGACACGAGAGTCCAGCACAGCTGGAGACCAGGCTCCCGCTGCCATCCTGGCTGCAGCAGGCTGGTACCAAACTGCCCTGGCAGAGGCCTGGCTTACACAGCCCTGCTGCTGCAAGAGCTGTCCCATCTTTCTGACCCCAAGGAGAACGTGTAGCTCCCCATTTGCAGCTCCTTTGCTGCATCTCTGGCTTTGCTTGTCTTCTCCATGCAGCACTGGGATTTCTCTGGTCCTCAGCTGTATGGCAGCACTCGAGCTTCAGCAAGCAAGCAGGAGATGCAGGCCAGTGAGGCAAAGGAAGGCAGAGTACCTGTCTTGCTTTCCCTTCTCCCTGAATGCTTAAATTTGTTCTTTGTCTAATCTCCTCTGCCAGGCGATTTGAGATAATCAGTGTAACTTTTCTGCTACTGTTTATCTATCCCAATCTTTCTCATTTTCTTTTGCAAATGGTGCCCCTTCTCATTCGCCTCATTTCTCTTCCTGTGATACCTTGAATGCAGAAAGCTCTGTTGCTCCAAGGCAGAGGAGTGCAAACTGGTTACAACGACTCTGTCACCTTCACGACCCTGTGCTGAAGAAGCTGAGCTGCTGTCAGCAATTAAAGCTCCTCAGAAGTTACCTGATTATCACTTGGGGGAAGTAATTGCCACTTCTCACTCAGAAAGGAAGGTGCTGTGTTGTCTTGACCTCAGGGACTCAGGTATACAAAGAATCAAAGAATCACAGAATCACAGAATATTCTGAGTTGGAACAGACCCACAAGGATTAATGAGCCCAACTCTTTAAGTGAATGGCGAAATCCTCTTGTGAATGGCTCGCTGTGTCTTTGCAATGGGTCAGTTGCAGCCACTCTGGGAAACATTCTGACTTCTTGGCAATCTCTACATGGATTCAGAGACCAACATGTGTCAGCTGCATTGCTGCACAGGACACTGGATTGCCATCAATCTGGCCTCAGCAGCTGAAGTGATGAGCCTAGGAGGAGAAGTGGTAAATAAAGTATGCTGTTCCTTCCTGTCTGTAGAAATGCTGGAAGAGGTAAAAGGGGAGAGATTCTTGTGAGGTAGAAGATAGGACATTATTATTTCCTTACAGGTGAATTCTGTTACATCCCTTTAATTGCCTGATTTCACAGTCTCATGGGAGGACTGTTTTCCTACGTACACATACTCATGCAGATACCCTCCCCCAGAAGGACAGATCAAAGGGGGATGTCTTTAAACTGAAAAAGAATACATTTAGACCAGAAATTAGGAGGAAGTTCTTTACTGTGAGGGTGGTGAGCAATGGAAACAGGTTGCTCAGAGTAGTTGTGGATGCCCCTTCCCTGGAAACATTGGAGGACAGATTGGATGGGACTCTGAGCAACCTGGTCTAGTAGAAGATGTCCCTGCCCATGACAGGGGTTTGGAACTGGATGAACTTTAAGGTTTCTTCTGATCCAAACCATTCTATGATTCTGTGATCTTACAGGAGGTTGGTGGGTTACTCGTGTGAGTTAATTTACTCTCAAACATCTTTATTGTGAAACTCTTTGTTCTTATTTCTTTACTATCACAGTATGGTATTGGTCACTGCTGGGAAGGGCTGGAAGGGTGCACAGGCCCACCAACTTCCATCACAATCACCTCCACATCAGATTCTGCTTTGGTCTTCCTATATAACATTCAGGGTGGGGTGAAGAAGAAGTAGGGGATGTTTTTTTTGTTTTTAGCAATGCACTGATTCCCTGGTTCCCCTCAGTTTGGCCTGGTCTCTTGGCTTTCCACATTCATTTGTACATTCAGTTCATTCTTCTCGCTGAAGCCTTCCTGACCTTGAACATAACCCAGCATGTTACAGCCTCACTCAGATAAACTCCTAGACCTAGGCTGAATACCTAAGCAATTTGGCAAACCAAGACCGGCACCTAGATTTCCCCGGAGCTTTTACCCTGCATGATCTACAGCAGCCAGACTGGACCCAATATTTTCTTTCTCTGTGTGGGCAGCTGGACACCTTCCACCACACCTGACTGCATCCTCACAGAAGATGCCTTGGGTAGACCTTATCTTTCTGCCTTTTCTTGTCTTCTCAGTCAAACTAGTGTCTGAACACTATGCAAATGCTACCATGTCCTTCCTGCTTCTTCTGAAGTAGGTTATTGGCATTATTGCTCTCTCTTACGATTAAAGAAATAAAGATTTAGAACAAGGTGTACTGATGGCGCCCAAGTCATTCATAAAAATGGTGCCAGGTCTGAAAATAAATCCCAGCTCTCCAGCTTCTCTGCATAGTGTTTTGACTGCAAGACTGGGTTAACCTTAGAATTCTCATTGCCTGTCCGGGTGTACTTGGATGTATGAACTTAAGTTCTCTGTTTAGCTCTTTACATGCTATTTGCTCTCTTTCACAGCAATTTTCTTTTGGCATCATTATGGTGAAAGGTACTGCTTAAATGACGTTCCTTTGAATTGAACTAGCTGTTGCACTCCAACTCTTGCAGGGTGTCCTTAGATTGGGTTTTGTCTTTAAAGTTCTTGAACAGGGCTGGGGCTGTTTCCTGAAGGTGTGAGTCCTTTTGGAAGACAGTTGGTCTGGGAGTCAGGCTTACATGGTAAATTAGAATGAACCAGAACTCTTTGGTTTCATTTTTGATGGGTCCTCCATAAAAAGGAGTCTGGATGATGCAGCTGTAATTCATTATACTGCAGAGGCAGGAGCATGGTGTGATGCTATGATCTGAATGGGAACTTTGTCTCAGGCTGCTCCCAGTGTCAGTTCTGCCCTAGCCATTACCAGAATAACCTAGTACCGAGCCTCAGCCCTCTCCCTGTCCCACACTTTACTTTTCTCATACTGCAGAAGAGTTCACCTTGGTACAAAGAAGGGAGCCTAAACTCAGTGCAAAGGAGCAAGCTTCCAAGCAGGGCAGAAGAAATCAGCTTTGGCAGAATGCCTTTGCTTGGCACTGGTCAAAACAAGCATATGGAAAAGGGAAGTGAATGAGGAATTCTCTGTCTGGGAAGATTGGTACATGGCGTGTAGTCCTGCAAGACAGGCTTTTAGACAGGAGTTCACTGCTGTTTGACATGCCCTGTGGAAACCTGAGTGCTCCCACACTTCTGAACTTTCCTCTGGACAGCATTTATCAAGAGGACACTGCAGGGACCATCCTCTTTTCCAGTCTTTCCTTCCACTCCCTTTTTCTTGCTGTCTGTTTTACACTCAGCTGAGCAGAATCTGCAGTAGATGGCAAATTTAGCTGCTGCTTTGTTTAGCCCCCACCCCTGGCTCCTGTGTTCTCCAGCTCTCTGTGCTCAGCAGCAGTTGTTTTACACAGTGGATTTGCACTGACTGACCTGCAGCCTCCGTTTATGTGTGTTTTAGTGTGGGAGCTACCTGCAAACCCTCTGCTGTGAGTAGTCAATATTCAAGATTTGATATTCGGGTGGTGTGATTGGTCAATGAGGTGACAGAGCCATGCCTTTGTTCCCTGATTAGATGACTGAACCTTTGTTAATTACTTCTGCCAGAAATGAAGTCTGTTGTGTGATTAAGTGGTTCTAAGCTACAGGCTTGAGATTTACTCCCTGTGAACTCTTGTTCCAATGGGACTTTGCAAGTGTGAGGGCTGTCTAAAGCATATATAAACAGAGTATAAAAATGGCCAGAGTCATATTCTATTTCTAACCTATTAAAAATGGTTGACCTGCATGTCTTTGCTATGCTTTTGGCTCTAGTAACGAGAGCCTGCCCTGGCAGAACACGAACCCTCTTTTGGCACAGGTCCTCCCAGGATGTCTGCAGTCCCAAAGCCACATCACACACCAGAGCATGGAACAGACTGGCTAAAAACCCTGTACCAACACAATAGCAGCACATAATCTTGCACTGACAAGCATATGGAGTGAGCTGGGAAGAAAACAGCATCTCGACTCTGAGGCCACGTGCCCTGCTACGTCAGCTCCTGTTACAATTTTTATCTGGCTTGGGTGTGGGCAAAAATGAACCTGTTGGTTGAATTAGCGAACCAGAAGCTACAGAGGGGTGTTTCTTTAATGCTGGCTCTATGCCACATAGTGGAGGACAGATGGTATCTTATACCAAATAAAGTCCTTTGGAGCAAAGTTAAATCATCGAAATGTTCTGGTAAAATTTTCAACCAGCTGAATGAGTGAATACTGAGTTGTTTCTTTTTGTCACATAGCCACAACATTTTCAACCCATTGGTAAAATAATGGATGCTTTGTGTTATTAACTGTGTGCTCAGAGCCCCAGTATCATAGCAGAGAGTAACTGGAAACTTAATTATTTGGGTGAGATTTAATTATCAGTCATGTCAGCTGCATCTACGTTCTTTACTATGTGAGAAAGCACAGATATGCTGCTCTCCCTAATCAAAAAGTACTACAAATCCAACTGTTACTCTGGGGTTGATGGAACAAGAAGCAATGATTTCAACATTTCTTTTGGCTTTAGTGAATATAATTCTCACCCCAGTGTATCAGAATATACTTCTGGGAAAAAGGTGCTTTCATCTAGCCTGTGGAAAACCTGAGTGATCGGTGTTTATAAATTCCTTGCAAATGCAGGCAGAAAGAAAGCTACTTTTTGTTTAGCTCCCCTGCTCAACCTTTTTACTGATCTAATGGAAGAAGGCCAGAGTTAAGATTCAGAGCAACCGTATGTACAAGAACTGCCTTAATTTAAGTGTCCTGTTGAATACAATATGATCTTAAGATGATGCATGGTGGACATTCTTCACAGACTGGTGCAGTGCATTAGCATTAGTCATTGCAGTAGGACTGGGTGGAGCACGTTAGAAGTCATCACTGTGATGGATGCATGGCATGCATTAAAATGAAAATCATTGCAATGGACCAAGCAGAAAACACAGGAATTAAAGTTTCTGTGATAGATTCTGCGAAACACATCAGAATTTGAGTGACTGTGATTCATAAAAGGCATAAGGGCCTGAATGTCCCTCATCTTGAATGGGCACTTTGTAAAGGATGAATGACATGGCTGGCTGTTATATCAATTACTTGCAGTGCTGTGGAAAGCCTCATGGATGGAATAACTGATGAGTCAGGATTCCTTGGTTCTGCCATCAGCTCTGCTGCTGACTCATTTTGTACCCTTGAGTGATAAACTTCCCTCTCACTTCCCCATCATGCGCATGACAGTGTCTTTACCCTTCCTTATAAAGTACTGAGACCTGTTTCTGCCACAACTCTTATGTATGTCTAGTATGATGCATTGGAAATGGTCCCAGTGCCCTTATGAATGAGTCTTTGGAGGGTGGAAGCCGTAGAATATGCAGATGAAAAGTGCTAAGCATAGTCACATACCATCAGATTTGTGTGATTCTTATTTTTGCTGTTTGATGATGTTTCCCATTATCAGCAATTGTTTATTTTGTTTGAAAAGCCCATGTGAGACTGAGCAGACATTAAGGAACTCTTTCTGTTCCTTTCTGATGGACTCTAGATTGGGTCATAAAGATGAAAGCTCCATTTCGTGACTTTATCCACCTACCCTCAGTATGTTCCTGAGCTAGTTAAAATTAAACTTAGCTATCAAAATGCTAAACTTGATAGCTCATTTATCTTTCTGTCTCCCAACTCTACATTACAATACAGCAGTGATTGATCTTGCGTCTTCAAGGTACTATATAGTATAAAAACTAAGAGAAGATTAATTAAAAGCCGTCGCATCCAGACAGGTTTTTAAATAAGTTTTAGATTTAGACAATATATCAGCTGAAGCAAAAAGGATTCCAAGACCATAAGCCTGTAACTTCACGTAAGTTTTGCTTTCCTTCGGGACACAGAAAACCCCATTTCACCACCGACTAACATCAAACTCTGATTTGGTCAGGCAGGCCTGTGGCAGGAGGCAGGAAGCTGTCACACTCATGGGCTCTCCAGCAGTGGTGAACATGATATCCTTGAGGACTTCTGCAGGCTCAGGGGAGAATGTCAGGCTTATGTCCGGATGGTGAGTTGGAGACAGTACCAAGGCAAATTTTTATAGTAGCCCTCAGCGCCTCCAGGCATGGAGGAACTTGTCTGTGCAGCATGTCTAAATGACTTAAATTGAGCCCAAAATCAGAGACAGCTGCATTTGAACTGTCAGTGTCTGACTGTGGGAGCTGCAAAACAACACTAAACAATCCAGTTTTATGTATTTTTGGCTAAAGAAGTACACATGATTGCTGGTCAGTGTCAGCTTTCTGGCACCACTGTTTAGCCAAACAATTGTTAAGCTATGCAGGGTCCTCAGAAGCCCTCAGCACTTGCAGTTCTCATGCACTGAACTTGGGGAGTACCTGGAAACCTGGCTATTCCCTGCCAGGAACTAATAGGGGATGTATACTTTGGAAAGATCCTTATACTGGATGCTGAACTCCTGAAATCTGGCCTTTAGATCACTGGGTGTTTAATGACTTTTGCTCTTAAACTTCGTTCTTGCCCACCTTTAGTCTGTGTCAGCAAACTCATCTTGAGAAAGACAAAATGGTGAGGCTCTTACATTTTCATGAGTTTGTTTAAAGGGAGACATTTAATCCACCTGACAGCTAAAATATGTTAGCGGGATGTGGGATGTCTGCCACGAGAGTGTTCAAGAGCTCCCCATTTTGCTTGAACAGTGGCAAAATGCCTTGATCACATGCAGCTGATTCAGGGATTTTTTTACCTTGGGTGAGGGTAAGGGAGGGGAAAACAAAATGAGAGCAAGGTGACAGCAGTGATTCTACTTTACAGGGGGTCAATGAAAATCCCCGGAGCATGAGTTGGGCCCAGCTATGTATCCTGTTACACACTGGTGTAATTCTTGGCAAAACAGGGCTCTTTGTCTCTAATTTACAGCATTCCATCCATTATCAGGAATTAAAATATATATATTTTTTTGGTCTCTTTCTCTCCCACTCTGTTTTCTTTCTACTTCTGTGCTGTTTCATCTACTCCCTAAAAGTGCCAATTAACTTTTTGTATGAAATAAGAGAACTCTCTTGAATTTGCATTAGTTACATGTTTGTGTCTTTAAATGCTGGTTGTCAGGATACATCATGCTCTGAGTTTTTTCCCCTGTGTTTTGTAAACAGGATATGTTTAACTTTCACTGCTGAAAAGCAATTTGAGTCAGGACGGATACCGAAGACACGTCTCCTTTCACTCTTTCAGAATTTGATTTTGTGTGTTTTTTATCAATCCCAAATTCATTTAATTTCCCTTAACTGAGCTGATTGTACCATGTACTTCCTTTTGAAGAAAATTCTGCTACTGGGAAGATGGCAGTCAAAGAGCTAATCGCTGGGGGTATGGCAAACTTCTCATGCCTCATATCAAGCTGTTGCATGCATCAGATGTGCACACATTTTAATTCAGATGTTTCCCAGTCCATGCTCCCCTCAGGAAAGAGAAAAGCAGAGAGACTGGTGAGAAAGAGAAAACAGCTATTGAAAAAAAATGAGTTGAAAAGGCAGTTGGGAATAAGCTAGAATGAATGTGAAATACTGGACAGAAATGGGAAGAGGGAAAATAAAAAGGAAAAATAGACAGTGCATCAACAGACTATAGGCAATATGTATACAGAAAGTTAGGGACCTATGGCAACCTAAACATAAGAAAACAGGTTTTATTAGTTGCCCATGGGTATGCTTCTTGTTCTCCTATAGTATGAGGAAGCAGGGTCTCAGTCTGAGAACCATCTGAGTGTCTCCTGACTTGTGTGCTGAGTTTCCTTTGGGATTTACCACTTGGGTAGTGCTCTCAGTCTTTTCAACTCTCAGCCTGGAACTGTCTGTAGTTGGTGTGGTTTGCTCTTTGGTGTGGCTGATCTTCTATCCAGTATAGTCTTCTGGAGAGTTTGGAGGCTGTTGGTGCTGGAGGAGCAGAAACACAGTAGAAGAACATGAGACCAGAGTACACATTCTCTGGAGCCACCCATACTGTCCACTTGTCACAGGCTTTGCAGCGAGTGTAGTAGCTTTGTCAGTGGTTTAGGTCCAGCCTTTCACTCTTCTATGCCTCTCTGCTTCTTCCTGCTCTAGGAGATTTCAAAAACTTGGTGATGTATGGTAGTTTGCCCCAACCTCTTCGAGGTATATTTCTAGCCTTTATTCTGCTTGCCAGTTTTCTGCCCTTCTACCTTGTCTTCTTTCACCTCTTCTTCCTGCCTTTGCTCTGTCTTCTGCTCTTCATTGAGATGATAACACAAGTCCTCCTACTAAAGCCTTGTTTGTTCCTTCAATGACTTTACTGCTTGCTGCGAAAAAGGAGTAAAAGTGTGAGATGTCACAGAGAGTGGGAAGCTGGACGAATGGCTGCAATTAAGTGATAGACCTGCAGTAAAAGACCTCACAGAATAATGGAATCACAGAATCATAAAATATACTGAGTTGGAAGGGGCCCATATGGATCACTGAGTCCAGCTCCTGGCCATACACAGGACACACGAAGAGTCACACCATGTTCTTGAGAACGCTTCTTGAACTCTGTCAGATTTGGTGCTGTGACCACTTCTCTGGGGAGCCTGTTACAGTGCTCAATCACCTCCTAGGTGAAAAACTTTTTCTTGATATCTGACCTAAACATGTCCTGACTCAGCTTCATGCCATTTCCTTGAGTCCTCTCACTGGTCACAAGAATGAAGAGATATGTACCTGCCCCTCTGTTTCCCCTGGTGAGAATATAGGAGACCCCAGTGAGGTCTCCTCTGTGCTACCTCTAAGGTCTTGGGGAATGGAAAGAGCTTATGGATTATACCAACATCTCCTGCTCATAAGGAGGAGCATGGGAGAAGTGCCTCTAGCAAGTGCCTCCTCACTTGTTCATTTATTTCTGTCACCATCAAGGTTAAACTTTTTTCTCTAACCAATACCAGTTCCTTTCAAGCTGCTCTGTGTAGGTATGTGTTGCTGTATGTTGAAGACATTGCTATGGTATTAATCTCTCATTTGTGTGTAATCCTGAGTGTGAAGTGATTTGACTCCTCAGAAAATTAAGAACAGAGAGAACTGAGCAGTGTTTTAAGCAGATGTGCTCTTCATGTAGTATCTCAGTATCTGACGAATCCAAAAATGCAGTAGAAACCAGTGATATTTCACTTGGGACTGCTATGCTGGGCAGAAAGGAGGCAGAGGTGAAATACTTTCAGCAAGGCTGGATCTCATCTCCCATGGCAAGAGCTGCTTGTGGAACGCAGCTCATCTGGGGCCATCATTCAGACCACAGCTGCATGTAATGACACTCAGCACATAGTAAAACAACCGTCTCTTATGGTCAAATGCTTCTGAAACAGAAGTCGGATTCAGCAACGTCATCCTGGCTATTTTATGCCTTGCCAGTGGTTCAGACAAGAATGTGAGCTGCTGATGTCACTGATACAAGACTCCAATGTAGAGAGATCCCCAAAGAACAAAGGTAGTAAAGAAAGAGGGTACGTTTTACCTGATGGCCAAAGGTGTACACCTTAGTAGCAGGTTGTGATTCAGTTCTGTGCACAGGTGAACACAAAACAAGTATTGTGAAAAAATATGTAATTTCCCGGGAAGTTTGTGTACAGCCTCCGACATACATTTGTGAAATACACACAGGATATCTACATAATAACAAAATTAATTTGGATTTTCAAAGTCAGTGGGAAGTTATGCATACATGCAAACATGCACACAGAGGAATAGTAAGGTGGAGGGATAAACAGAAGAAGCACTTTGCCTGCTCAAGTGTGCCAAGTTCTCATCACAGGCAGCAATTTTAGTTTGAGAGCATCTGATAATTTTTGTTTCCAGATAAAACTTTTCCACACTACCATATTTGGTTCTGGCTGGAAGCAAGGAGAAGAATGGAAAAGGTGTAAGACATTTTCCACTCCCAGGCTTCCAAAGCTTACTAAAATTATTTCAGGTGGAGGAGTCTTAGACAAAGGTTTTAATCTTATTTAAGATGAGAATTTCATTGTGGTTCTAAAATCAGTTTAATTTGGCCTTATGTCAGTCCTGACACGTTTGAAGACAGGCTGTTCATTTCAAGCTGGGACAGCTCTCTGCAAAATCTAGGTTTAGTTATAAACTTCCTCAGGGTACTTATGTCTTAAGGTGGGTACATCTGATAGCCTTATGGTTTATACCAACACCTCCTGCTCATAAGGAGGAGCATGGGAGAAGTGCCTCTAGCAAGGGAAAAACTGAACAATGAAGGACACCAACATGTGGCTGTCAGTCACAGTGGCCAAAGAAACCCATACACATCCAGATTTAGACTGGTTCTGAATTGCTCTCAGTCTGCTGTCGGTTCAGACCTGGGTCCAAGTTAGGGTGCGTTGGTGGTGGAGACATTTTTCTGGGTAGAATGTTTTTATGTGTGCAGTGTTGCCCTAAACCTTGTCTTCTGGTAGGAGATATCCAGTGAAAGTGCTATTGAGCAGATATTACAGTGATGTGGAAGATGCATTTGGGAATTTACTTTCCCTGCTGCCTTCCATGCACCTGGATTCAGAGTCCAGCACGTCTGCCTCCAGAGTTCTTGGAAATGGACCCGACACATGTATTTTTCTTTCCTGAACAAGAAAAGAAAGCCCAAAACTCCACGCCCCCACTCAGCATGCAAAGATGTGTCTGAGAATGGCTGCCGGAAAAAAGCCACAGTCACAGGAAATTACCTTAATAGAGTGAAAATTAAGAAACGACCGACAATGTAGTCTGTCTCCAGGATACAAGCAGTATTTTCATGCCTTGCCAATTATTCTGTTTGCATCAATTTTGGTTTATTTTTATTAAGTTTCATGTTTCTTTTTTATTTTAAGAGTTGGTATAATAAAGAGAAAAAAAGGATGAAAGCTCAGAGAATATTTAATTTTTGCTTTAATAAGGAAATAATTATACTTTTAATTCCATGAGCAGGAAAGGAACCAACCAATTGGATTTTTCCATCTTTTTCATGTTATTTTATGCCTGTAAAAAGGTTGAGAACTCTATTTAAGTGGATTATCTTGCCACTGAAAGGAAACTGGGAAATGAGTTAGAGAGGTAGGGTTAATTTCTTTCACAACTATCTAAATGTGTGCATACATATATTTGCTGTGTGCTATTTGAGAAATGCATTTATTTAGCTTTGCAAGGTCACCTTAACCTTAAGAATTAATGGAACAGACCATTAGCTACAAGAGGATATAGAAGCAAATTCCCCAACAAATTGTGCACAGATAATGCAAGCCTGCTCCTCACTGCCTACAAGGGTCCCATTTATAGCTTGGAAAGGGATGCAGGGGAGGACTTGTCTCACTTACAGATGGGTATCTATGTCCTAGATTTACCCCCGCTAGACATCTGCGTGCCATTATTGTTAATGGATACTGAGGAGAGTGCCTCAGCAGATAAAACATAGGTGTTTATTTTAGGATGAGATGAACTGCACCCTAAACAGCATTAGTTATATTGATTAGAGCTTTACTGACTCACAAGGGGAGCTTAAAACGACTTCCCCAGATGCAAATTTCTACAGCTCATGTCCCTGTATTTACTTGGGCAAATCCCACTGTCCATACTGTAATTAATCCTTCTGCTAGTCCAAAATGGTCAGTGGAGTGCAGGATGTAGTGATTTCTCTGTTGGTCCATTCATTAATTCCTAGATAGTGACCAATTTTTTGTCCTACTCACTCTTCACTGATACTAGACCACTTCTGACCTGAAGTGGAACATCTCTCTTTGAAGATAGGGGGTGTGACTTCACTGCTATTGAATGAAGCAAGAACAGTCTCTGTGACAAAAGCTGTGGATTATATCCCTAGAGAACATTTACTAGGTTGTACATGATCTGCTGAGCAGGGAGGATAGGTCTGATGCATGAACGTCCCAAATGTTTCACCCAGGTGATAACTATCTAATATAACTGCTGTATTTCAAAGTCCTTCATCTGCTGCGTGGCAGCAGCAAGGATTTGTAGTTTGGTCTTCTTGCAGCTTTCCTGATTTTTAGGTTTGATAGGCAGAGAGCTGCGTTTATTAACATGTTTATCACTTTCCAGAAATGTAGGTGAGAGTAATTGCACAACAAAAAAGAGTAGTTTCAGAAGTACAAGGGCAGAGTAGCATCAGTTGTGCAGTGGAGATTACCTGGGAAAGCCAAAGAGAGGAATTGCCTCAGATCTGTGCTTGTCCTGGAGACAGAAGACAGTGTCTTTCAAAGGAAGATGAAGTTATCATCTCCCTTCTTCAGAAAGCTTTCCTCTTCCTCAGAGGAGACTTTCCCTGGGGTTATTGAGTGGCTGGCCAGTACATTCTCCTCTGCTCCCATGGCAGGCCAAGTCTCGGTGCAGTGACTCCTCATCTTCGGCTGCCCTGCGAGGCAGACAAATGTTGAGAACAGCCACGCTTTTAAAAATCAGAAACAACCAAACATTTCCAGCAGAAATTTCACCTCGTATAGCAAGTTCAAACCTAGCAAAAGGCATGGTGCTTTGTAGGTAATTTACACAGGCTGTGGACCTGCAGCAGTCTGCAGCTCACCGGTGGGAAACCCCATGAATTTGAGTGTGTTCTCTCAAGAGTCTGACCAGAGAACTGCTGAGATTGTTACCACTTGCTCCTAGAAGGCTGTTTAGTGACACAAGTGATTGTACTTCCAGCGATGAAGGTTAGAAACTCAATAGGAAATGTACTGGACTTTTTATTTTTTTTTTTTAGTATAAGGATTTTCCATTTGTAAAGGCTGATTTTATGAAAACTTCAGGGTCTGTATAAATGTGCCCCATTTGATGAAATTTCACTCAGAAAACACATCAACACTTCCAGGAGGTTGAAAAGTTTCATTAAGTCTTTTTCATGATGTCTTGCTTGGACTCCTATTTTCTCTTTGGAACTACAGTATAATGTAACATTAAAGTTAAGATACATATAAAATATTCTGATTGACCTAAAATGATCAATTTTTCACTCAGACTTTCTAGGTTTTTTTTGTTTTGTTTTTCCTTAACAAAGGCAAATATGAAATTGCAGACCTTCCTTTGGCATAGAGATTCCAAATTTTGTTCAGGTCTATTAAATCATTGGGTTAGACATGCACGCAGATAATATTTTTTATACTCCCACCTTCCATGCAAGGTGGGAGTATAAAAATCTCCAAGTGGCAGAGATTCACAATTACCTTGTGAAATGGAAAAGATCATGGGAGATACAAGGATGTAGGAAGTCAAGTCTGTGTAATTTCCCATTGGGTATGGTATTTGGAAATCTCCTTTTGAGGTAGTGTAATTGACTTCTGCGTCTGCTGTACCTTGGAGACTCAGAGATTCTAAATATAATTTTTTAATAGCATGTCTCTGGGGCCCTATCTCACTCTGCTTTTCTCCTATGCTCTCTCTGTTCTTCTTCTTCTTTTTTTTTTTTTTTAATGGATGTAATATTCTAGGTACAATAGGTTAAACTACATTTCAAGAGATCTTGTGTCATTTTTCTCTAACTTGTACTAATATTTTTCTAATAATTTGTAAGACTAGGAATTTTGAGGAAAAAAGTTCTCTTTTAATTTTCTCTCAAGAACATAACTTCACTTAAAACTTCTCGATGTCCTAAATCTCAATACTTTTGAAGAAACTCTTCAGATGGCTCCATACTTTGCTCTCTACATTATCGCAGTCCTCTCCAGACCAGTTTCCTTGCTGCCACTGGGTTTCTCTTCTGTTCAGTGAAGATTTCTCCACAAGGGTTAGATGTGATTATATGGCAGTGTTCCAGATCTATGATCCCAGTTGAATGGAAGGATCTCGAGTGCAGGCTTGGTGTGGATATGTGCAGAGGAACATACTGGCTGTGGCTGATGGAGGAGAAATGGAATGGAGAACAAGGTTTCTGTGCTAGAGATTGTAACAAAGAAAGAGGTGGAGGATGGAATAGCAAGAGAATCAGTCAATCAGAAGAAAAAAGGGAAAGAAAAGAAACAAGAAAAGAGAAGAAAAGAAACAAGAGAAGAGAGAAGAGAAGAGAAGAGAAGAGAAGAGAAGAGAAGAGAAGAGAAGAGAAGAGAAGAGAAGAGAAGAGAAGAGAAGAGAAGAGAGAAAAGACAAGACAAGAAAAGAAAAGGAGAAAAAAGAGGGACATACTTGGAGCTACAAGAAGGATAAGGCTCATTCACAGAGGAAAATGAGAGCATACAGGAAGACCCACAGCAGCAGAATCAGCAAGTGAGAACAGTACACTGCCATGAGTCCCAAAGGCTTGGATTGTTTTCCAAGTTCTGCCTGAAGCAGCATAAATTTCTCAGTCCATGCACCTCTCAGAGCAGGCTACAGGGACAGAATAGCAAAGCATCCACAGCATAGAGCTTCTCGTACATCCAAGACACTTCAGGCCCTCACCTTCCTCCTGCCTTGCTCTGTACTTTCTAGAATGCCTGTCTCTCCTTCCCCTTCATCCGAGCAAGAGTTTGCTGCATGACAGTGAGGATCACCAGTGGCTGAGTCATTGCCCTGACCACTTCCCTGCAATTCCTGTACCTTCCTGTCCAGGCTGCTTCTGCAAGGCATCCTCCTGGACTGTGGCACAGGTTGTTGCTTACATTTGAAAATTTGGCCTTTGTATGGTGTTGTGTCTGCTGCCACAGCCACAGCCCAGGACTTGTTGGCCTTGTTTTGTCCTAACAAGTACATTGTTCCCTTTTACATCCAGTGGTGAATTCCACAATGAACATCTGTAAACCCAAAGACCATCCTGTGAAAAAATCTGGCGGCTGTCCTTCATGGTGGGACAAGTGTTACTGCCAGAATTCTACCAGAGAGGGTTAAAAATGCCTGTGCAATGCTAAGGAAGGTGCTCAGATCAGTGAGTGAAGCTCAGGTGAGCTGCAGTGGGATTACTCCTGTGCACAGAGGCAGCAAGAATCGCAGGGCTGATATAACTGGGAAAGTTTTCATGAAACCTAACCACTGAGAGAAATTCCCAAAAGGAGAGCCATCCTCCAGGGAGAGATGATTCCTGTATGCCTGAGAGACTGATTTCTGGTGTTAAGACAGCACAATTAATAATGAGATTTTAGTCTAGGAAAGAGAGTGAAAGTTCAGGAAGGTCTTGTACAATATTTGTTCTTGTGTTTTTTGTTTAAAACACAGAAAGAGCAATGGGTAAAAGAGTATATAACAATAGATGGATGTATAGAAAGGAATTAAACAAAAGGGCAAAGAAAATGAGAGCACAAATGTTGACTATAACAGTATTAAAACTAGTGATAGTATTTAGGGAACACTTGTACACAGTTTAGCTGGAAAAATGGGCAAGATTAGCCAAGGTGCATCAACATTAATCCAAGGAACATGAGAAACAGCGAAACACCTGTGTTATTAACTGGTTGTTTCAAAAACATGTTAGAGTGACAGTCATGACTGGGACATAGGTATTGAAGTGTATATGGTTTTCAGGAAAGACAGAAACAAGGACACAGTTGGGTAGGATTATGCCCATTAAGGGGGATAAGTCATAGCAAAGCTAAAAGCTTGGGTTAAAATCACACTGGGAAGGAGCTGAAAAAATGTTACCCCTGGATGTGTGCTCTAGCCCATGGGATCATGAAGCACTTCAACACGTAAAAAAGAGGAATATAACTGGGAATTGAGTCAGTTTAGAAGGCTGTATTTTCCAAAATGTAGATTGTAAAATAAGTGCTATTAATACAAGTAGGTCCTGGTTATTCTTGAATGTGATAGCTAAAAGACTTCATCACCAAATAATCACTGAGCCTCATCAAAAGTGCTGCTATTGTAGCCTTGATTTCAGTTAGCAGAGAGAATTTTACAGGAGAGCTTTATGTGGGACCTAACAATAGATTGATCATGAGCTGGATAGCAACATGGTAAATAACAGGCAATTTGATTTTGTCAGGAACAAATTGTATAAAGCCAACCTGATTTCCTACTCTGACAGGTAACAAGCCTTGTAGATAACGACAAAGAACCTTGACTTGTTAGGTTTTGACACTGTCTCATGTGAGACTTCCATTAGCAGGCTAGAGCAATGCAGCCTGGATAAAATTACTATGATATGGATTCCAAACTGTTTGGAAAACTGCACTTGTAGAACAGTTATCAGTGACTCACTGGCTGACTAGAAGGATGCGTCAAGGTGGGCACCATGGTCTCTAATGACTTAGGTTATGGAATAAGGCATGGCCTTAATAAATGAGAGAATAAATACTCTGTTGAAAATCATATACAATGTAGAGGGGACAGGATTCAAATTCAAAATTACCTAGATGGATTGGAGAAATAATCTGAAAAAAAAAAAAAGAGATGCAAATCAATGAAGATGGGTACAAGGTGGTGAGAAGCAATCAATAGTACCAGTACAACATGGGAACAGCTGGGTATAATTCTGCTGAGAAGGATATAGACGGTTACAGTGGATCACAAACTGCCTGTGAGTCAATAATAGTAAATCACCTGTTGCAAAGAAAGCAAACACATGCTGGGATATATAAACAGGAGCATCATGTGTAGATACGTGAAGTAATCCTTTAGACTCAACTGCATCAAGTTTTGGATGCTACATTTTAAGAAAGATGTGGGTTTCCTGGAGTTAGTCCAGAAAACAAAACAAAGAATTCTCAGAGGTTTAGAAATCACAAATAGTGAGGAAAGATTGAATGAGCTAGGAGCTGGTTAGCCTAGGAAGAAAGGTCTCAGAGGGTTTATGAGGAAGGAAGAAGCTGCCATGAAGACAATAACCTTTTCTTTGCATCCATGGCAGAGAGGACAAGTAACAATCGCCTTAAATTACTAGAAAAGAGATTCAGATGAGACATTGGGGAGCACTTTTGAGGTGAGGGGAAAGCAATGCAAGGAACAGATTGCTTGGGGAGGTTATGGAGTCTGCCAGTGGAGGTTTAAAAGAGTAGGTTAAACATATGCCTGTCAGGAGTGATGGAGGTCTGAACAGCTGATCACTGCTTGGGGCAGAGATGGACAGTATGAACCTCAAGGTCCCTTCAAGTCCTACAGCTATATGTTTTAGTTCAAACTGAGTGGCTGAATAAATAAGAATGAATCATGAAGGTGAGTTCCCTTTTATTTCTAAAGGGCATTTTTTTTTTTTTTTGCAAGCAAACAAATCAATAAGTCAGCTGGACTTAGGAACTTAGAGACTTTAAAGGAGGAGGAGCAGCATAATATATTTAGGTGAGTACTGCAAAATGATTTGTAATTTGCATCCTAGGAAAAGAGAGTAAACCTGGAGGAGATGAATGAGCAACTATTTTTAAAACCTTAACTTTAAAAATGTCTCAGCCACAAGCAGAGAACCTAGAAAGAACAGAGGAGGGCAGAAGCAGCACGTTGTCTACAGTATTAACAAATTTCTGAATGATGCCATCCCTAAATACAAAGATCAAATAAATCATTTGTGGTGGCACTGCAGAGCAGATGTGAGGTGAGTGGGGACAAGAGGAGCTGTGAGGCTGCAAAGGAGCTGTGAGTATTTTAAGGCAACTGTAGTTAGAGAAAGGAGCCTTCCTCTCTCCCTCAAATATGTCAATCATTCAATCACTGTCACCTAAGAACGCTGATCTGGGTCTATTTCCCTCTACCTCCAAAGGAGCTACAGAAGTGCCCTGTATCTGCTCTGAACACAAAGCAGACACCCATCTGTGCCTCTCAGACCACTGCTTGGCAAGTGTGAAAGGGGGATTCCTGCCTCTGGGAGAGGAAGCAAAGAATCAAGACTGGGAGTGGGATCTGAGAGAAAGGTCTAAGTTTCTTCTCTGACTGCCATCCAGAGGACCAGAGGGTAGGAGCAGTAGTTCCCAGTTTTGAAGGGACATATTCCTGCAGCAGTGGCAGCCATCCTGCCCCTGTTAGCATTGGCAGTCAGAGCAAGGCCAGCTCTGCAGAGCTTGGCATAAGCCAAGAAAGCCGTAGGTCTATGGACCTTTTATTACCCCCCAGCAGTCTGCTGCACCTGATAACCACCTAGGCCACCTGCACATCAAGGCAGCCTCGGAAAGGGGATTAAGTAACAAAGAAAGGTATGTCTTGGGAGGTCAGAAAGTGCAGGGATGAAGCGAGAATTGCTAGAAGTCAAACAGAGTTAGTTCCTGCAAAGAAAATGAAACAACAGAAGGATCCTTAAGACTACAAATGGAAAAAAAAAAGAATTGGAACCTCTGCATGTAGTGAGAAAAGTTTGCACAGTTCTAAACTAGAGGGCTACTTTGCCCCTAAGAGCAGGGATATGGAGTGTGGGGGCAAAGTCAGGCGGACTAATGGGAATAAGCGTATTGAAAGCGCAATGATTGCATGCAAGATGGAAGCAATTCAGAGAGCTTGCTGTGCGCAAACCAGGGAGGTCAGGAAACCACGCTCCCCAGATGCTAAAAAAATAGGCCCATGAAATTGCAGGTCTGGTAGATGGGATTTTTAATAAATCTGTCCAATCACTGGGGGTTCCTCTGCCTGGATAATAACAAATGTGGTACCCATATTTAAGAAAGTGAGGGAGAGCAATCTAAGCAGCCATGGACTTGTTATTTTGGCCTCAAGGGCATAGATAGATTCAGAGCAAATTATGTCAGAAAGAATAATTGAAGACATGGAATAGAAAATGGGATATAGTGCAATATGCCATTATCAAAAAGAGATTGTGCCAGACTAACTCGATATCTGTCTTTGATAAGGTAACTGATGTTCTAGACAAGGGAAAAGTAGTAGATCTTCTCTATCTGTACTTCATTAAAATTTGGTTTGGTGCCACCTGGGAAATTATTAGTTAAATGAGAGAAGATGAGGATTAGTACAAGAGTTGTGAGGTGAGTAAGGAATTGGTGTAAGAGGGGAAGGAGGCAGCTCTGCTGGAAGGAGGTTGCTAGCCAAGTTCTTAAGCCTTGGCCTTGGGAAAATTGTTTTTAATGATAACTTTTGGCCTAAAATTAGGAGTGGATTAACAGGCAGAATCAACGATGCTGAGGATCATCAAAATATCACAGAAAGTTTTGTGGAGATTAGGTTAACTGGAATGTGAGGAAATGCAGCAGCATGAAATGCAAGGCCACAGATTTGGGTACCGTGAGCAAGGGTTTCACCCACACACTGAAAGCTTATCAGTTTGAAACAAGAAAACAGAAGACAAGCTGGCTTGTAGCAGTCAATCACAACTCAACTATGAGCTCACAAGTTGAGTGTGAGGATATGTTCAATGGGAAGAGCACATGCTGGACACAGTGGAGTACCATGGTGGTTGTATGAAGGAGGTGTAGGTATCACCTGGAACAGAGTTATTCTTGTCAACTGTTTGCAAGAGGGAATTAAAACTGGAGCAATTGCCAATATGGAAAATCAGGGGAACAGCAAGCCCACCATACCAGAGGAAATGAGCCTACCTTCTTCAGTCCAGACAAATGGAGACTTGGGGGAGGGCACAACTACCCTCTGTAAACATTTAATTGGGTCATACACGAGGGAAGGAGAAAAGCCACTTTAATTGAAGCTCGTGGTTCTCACAAAAGTGGTCAGCTAAACTTGTCCTGGGAATTAGATGGTTTTGGTTCATCACAGGAGAGTAGACTGACCATAGTTTTTCAAGGGTTACAGTAGGGGCAGGAAGTGTGAGGTGCTGTGAGCACCCTGTGTTGAGGGATGAGTCCATATGACATGGCAAAACCAAGAGGCAGAGCTCAGAGCCCCAGAAGGTAATTTTCTCCTATCACACCCTGGATAGGCTGGCAGGCAATTTCAGAGTATGTGTAATTAATGCCTGGGTCCCAAGGAGCTGTATCACTGCCAGTGATATCTACCAGCATGTATAAAGGTGTCAAATCCATGCCTGCTCTCCTGGGGCTGTGGCTCTCTCCCCTTGCCTGCAAGTACAGTAAAGATTTGCAGGGACAGAGGGGTGAAGCAGTGCCAGCAGGGTGGAAAAAACAAAACAGAGACCACAGACAAACTCAGAGACCCTCCTTATCATACATACCAAGAGAAAGAGGCAGCGGGGTTTACATTCTTTTCCTTGCTCCTGGTATCTGTGATCATTCACACATACCCATAACACCTCTTCCTCATCCCAGTTGTGAAAGGAATTCCTTCCTAACAGGAGTGGAAAGATGGGTGAGTTTTCAGCCCTTCCAGGTGGTCCAGTAAATTATCCTAAAATCTGTACTGGTTTCCTGGGATGTGCTGTGGTTGAGGTGTTGCACGCCTCTGATGGCACAATAGGCTGCATAGGTACTGGAGTGGTATAAGCAGGCCAGATTTCTAACAGAAAAAAGAGATTCTAACCAGAAACAGAGATTCTCTCATGAAATCAGGCTCTGCATATGTGTGAAACAGTTATGGTGATAAGAGAGCTGTTGATGGAAAGAGAACTACTATCCCTTGTGGGAATAGCGGGAGAAATATCCACCCCATTGCCTTGTGCACTCAGAGGGAAATCCCACCTGCCACTACCAATAGTGACTGATGGCTCTCCTGCACTGGTTGGTGGCTTCTTGCTAAAACTGGTGTAAACAGCGCAGGTGCCATCACTGAGAACAGTCGCTCCTTCTATCCCTCATCCCCCAGGGATTTGCTCCTGTCATCCCCTTTTTTTAAGCTGGTGAAGAGAGTATCACAACCGCTCTTAGTCAAAAGAGGAGGGGGTGGAGGCCCATCTGGGCCCTTGGTTTGATTTCATATTTATGAAACAGCTTAAATGTCAGCTTGAGTGAAAAACGACACCTTCCCAAGCTTCTCATATTAATGCCTGTGGCTGCCACTGGTTTCTTTAGGAAGGCAGCTTGTGGTTTTTCCTCTCGCTCTCCCCCCAAAGGCTGCAGGGAAAGATGAATTGGACTGATAGATGAGACTGCAACTGCCGATAAACTGCTTTGCTGACAGGAGAGGGAGAGGGAGGTGGGGCGGGTGGCCAATGCTGAGGAAGGAGGGAAGGAGGGAGAGAGGAAAGAAGGAGGGGAGGAAGGGATATGGAGTGAGGGAGGAAAGAGAGAGAGGGGAGGATTGTAGAGAGGTGGGAAGGTGGTCTAAACTGAAGGGGGAGAGAGATGGAGAGAGAGGATGGTTGACTGTGAGGAGAAAAGAAATAAACAGGCACATGCTAAGGCAAGAGAGATGCTGAGAAGCAGTGGGAAAAATAAAAGTCATGGGCAAGGTCAAAATACACTGTGGAAGCATTAATTATGCACAACAGTGTATACATGCATAAAGGAATAAATAAAAATACACCCACCATCAGCAGAGGAACCTCCTCCCAAGGTCTGTGCTAAGCGTTGTGCTGAGTTGCTGGAGACTGTAAATCATTTGAGACCCTTGTACTGCAAGCGTGTTTGTGTGACACACCAATGAATCCTGAAGGGACACCCAAGGCAAAGCTGAGCCAGGCAGTTCTGGAAGATAACAGGTCTCCTGGGTACTGTGTTGCAAACGTGGTTAGCTAGCCAGGGCCAGTTTCCCAAAAGTGCCTCTCTACATGCCTGCACGCCAATACAGATACCTGAGCTTTCTTGGGCATAACTTGAGTATCTTCAAATTTCATGGTGCAGGTCTGATGGAGATGGTTTGTCCTCCTATCCAGCTGCCTGAAGGGACTGAAGCAGAAGATGCCCTTATCACATCAGGTTAAAAGGCTTCTGGCGGAAGCCAGCTGTACAAGCAGGTTATAGGAGCCGGCAAAAGGTGGAAGCTGAACCTTAAGTGGAGAATAAGAAAAAAGCTTCAAGTTCCTTGGAAAAAGAAAATTACCTGTTAGTCTCTCTGGAAGGAGTCTGATACAGTTTTTTTAATTACAAACCTAGAATCCGTTGGGTTGAGTCTGAACAACATTGTTGGAAACGAGGATACTGGTACAGAGAAACAGCAGGAAGGCAGAGGAGGGCAAAACACCCTGTATCTTGCACAGATGTGAGGGGTCAGGAAGAGGAAGGGATTCTTTTGACCCTTCTGGGTTAGTCCTTAAGGTACAGAATTTGTCCCAGGTAAGAATAAAGAATGGTGAGGGCTCGCTCTGAGTCTGCGGGGGTAGGGACAGACTCTCCTGCATTTGCATTCCAGGGCGGAGGCTCACCTGCCTTTCCACTGGGAGTCACTGACGGCGGGCTCCGAAGTCACCTGTGGAGTCTGGTGCTCTCAGCACGAGCATCTGCTCCCTTTTCCCTGCTCCTGCTTTCGGTGAGCTTGGTGGCTGTTTTTTCACTTTAACCAAGAGATGTCTCTGAAGTCTTTCTCTGTCTGGGTTCACGATGCTCAGTACCTCTATCAGCTGTTACAGTGTTTTGAGCATTATTCTTGGCAATAGCATATCACTCACTTTTCACCATCTCAGTCAGTTCTTGTCACTTTTTCCTCCCTGATTGAGATAGTAAAAAAGTCTGCTTCCATTTCATCTTTATTCCCCATGATCAGCTCTGTTTACAGACTTCTTGATTTTTTTTTTCTTGGCAAAGCTTGTTCCTGTGGTCTTTTTCTCCAGTGCTGCTAAGGATGTGAGTCCCTCTGTGTTGACTCTTTTGTGGCATTTCTCACCTCTGTTTCATTTCCCTGTTTAATCATTCTCCTTCTTGCCATGGGTCATACTAGATTGGTTCCTGACATCACATTTGTACACCATCTGCTGACTAATAACAGGCAAGGGCTTGGTTTCCACGATCAACAAGCCAGTCTAGTATAAGATTATTTAATGATACTGAACCTTACTACTCAGAAATGGGCATGCAAGCCAGAACCAAATGCTTCCCTTGCCACCTCTGTTCTTGCCACCCAGGCTCTATAACACCCACTTTCTAACAACATAGAAGACTTTTTCTCCCATAGCTAAGATTCTTTGTTCTAAATTGAACTAGATCTGGTCATTCCCTACCTGCTTCAAAGGCCTTATGCAAGTCCAAGAGAGGGTCCCATACCTTTTTGAGGCTCAGCACAGCTGAGGAGAACTTGCCTCAGAAGGGGATTTTCCTTCTCTCTTTTGTGAGGTTCTGAGCAGACTTTTGATGAAAAAACTACTTTTTTTTTTTTTTTTTAAACCAGGGGATTAGACATGTTTCCAGAAACATTCCCTGATATTGATGCTGCTAGGCCTGCAGTGTTCTTTCCATGCAACAAAGTTCTCCTTCCATCCAGACCAAGACACCTGTGTACAAACTGCCTGTGGAAAGGATCCCTGGCCTATTAAATCACGGACTGTGCCCAGGAGTCTTTTGGGATGCTGCTGGCTGGCCCAGGCCAAAACCATGCCAGGGGCCACACCAGCAATTTGGTAGTGTAGACAGCTGAATTCCCGTTACTGGAATCATCCCTGTGCCCTTATAAGTCTCTAGCCAGGAAAAAAGAGGATCCATTTGGTTCATAGGACCCAGAACCCTGAGCTTTAATAGCAGTTTACACCTCAGTCCTGGCACCGAGTCATTATACCAAGCTGCAAACTTCTGTTCAGATCAGGATTCCAAAACCCATCACAGACAAGGAGGGGTGCGTTGCTCCCAGGAGCTACATCTTGCCTCCTTGTTTGTCATCCTGTACCAGTGACCTCAGCAGCATTCTTGGGAAAGCAGTCAGTTGTAAGATTATGCAAATTAGACAGAGGATTTGAAAAGGGGCCTCAAACCTAAGAGGTTTCTCAGAAAAGCCTCTCCTGTGACTGCAGGGAAGGATGAGATCCTCTGCTTGGACACAGCATCTCTTTGCCTCCTAGCAGGTTGCAGCCTGCTGGAAAGGCTCACTGAGCAAGGGGGTGGCTACCTAATCCCAGCAGTGAGGCTGCCCATGGTCCAGATTCAAATGTAGCTCTAAGGCACCAGCCCTCTCCCATGAATGGTGGCCAGGGAGGGGCAGGAGGCTTTGACCCAAGCTTTCCTTCTGTGCCTGCTGCAGGCCTGCAATTACTGTTCGCACACAGCACGTGCCTGGCTCCTCATGGGACCGGGGAATTAGAGGTGCTAAGTGCTGGAAGGAAGGGAAGTGCTAGAGCTGCTGCCTGGTAGCAAGCAAGAAGTTAATTCTGGGGAGCCCTGCTGCTCTGCCAGAAAATCCTCACCAGTAGCATCCGCTGCAAGCATGCAGGGAAGCAGGCAAGCTCCGGCTGTCTCCAGGTGGAGCTTTCACTCCAGCTCCTGCACAGCACTGGCTGAGCTCTGCGAAGGACGCAGTGATGCACAATGTGAAATTACCTCGGTGCTTGAGCACACATGAGCCCTAAACAAACCTCAGTCTAATGCTCAATCCCCATCCCACAAATCCTAATTAAACATCCACCAGTAATTCTTCTGTTAACTCTCTCCAGTCAGCGACGAGTTGGGATCTTCTGAATTGGGCCTTCAGGCTCTTTACTCTTCTGCTCTGGATCCCCTACCTACAGGATTTAATTAAAGTGACCCAGTTTATGGTTGGGAAGGCAACAAAGAGTAACCCTCTGCTCCTTTCTGCATCAGCCCTTCTATTAACATTTGTCACCACTGGCAATATTGCTCTGCACTTTGGGGAGGTGGGAAGAGGCACTCTAAGATGCACAAGTGGACCTTTTCTCTCACCTTTTGCATATTTGTTTGTCTTAAAAAACCCCCAAAAACTACCCTATGGCTTCTTACTCTCAGGACAAGTTGGCACTCCTGGGGAGGAGTGAGCCAGAGCCTGCTGTCTAAAATTGGTTTACAGGTGGGGAGAGCCCCAGGGTATCAGCTGCCTCCTGTTTCCTCTGAGTAAGCAAAGGAACAGGTCACATGAAACAGGTCAGGTATTTTGTGCTACAGCAGCCTTCTGCTAGAAATGAGCTTTCATGTGATGCCTTGAAATTAGGATGTCATCACTGATGTTTTTATTTTATTGATTGGGGGAAGGAAAATGGAACAAACGAAAGAGAACCAGGATGGAAGAAAGAGGTTAGACAATGTTTAAACAGTATACATAATTGTTTTCCTTTTGAAAAATTACTCAGTCATTGAGTAATAAACTTTCTTAATAAAAATAAAGGATCACAATGAAACAGCTATAATTTCATTATAACTAGTGCGGTTATTGTATTGACACAAAATGTTATGTCTGCATTTTTGTGCTGTGTTTAAAACCAGATTAACCAGATTATGGTTTTACTCAACTCCAGGCAACCTCTTTTTGCTGGACTTTCTTTTGTGGTGTTTATTCCTCCTTCTCTTTCTGCAGCACTTAGCTCTGGAACTGTTTGTTTTAGGAAGCCATATCCCTGCTGTAGAGAACAGACCACATTTAAAATTGTGTTTGTTAGGACATTTGCACCAGCTAGAGACTACATATAAATTAACCAGGTCGTTACACTCAAGCCTGGGCTGGATTAGCCCCTTGCAAGCGCAGGGAAGAGAAGAGTGCAGTCATGTTAGGAAAGAAGCAAGGAAACAGCCTGTTATTTTCATATTATAGAAATTATTCAGGAACACCCAGTCTCTCATGGGGCAGTTCAGTAGTCTTTTGGGGTCACTGTCAGCTCCTGACAAAAGGTCTAGCTAGGATCCAGCTTTGCAACCCCCTCGGCCTGTCGCTGGGTTGACAGTCTCTCCCCTCCCTGCCTCTGCACTGCTTCCCTGTGTGTAATTTCATATGACTCGCTCTAATATTAATATCTCCATGTGCAGTAGTCATTGCAGTGAGAATAAACTGTTATTTTTTATTTTAAATGGTTAATATTCATCAAATGTTTATGAAAATACTTAACCCATAATGATGACAAACACAGTGCCTAATAAAGATGGAAGTGAAGATCCTCTTTGTGAATATGTAATCAGAAGAGTAAAGAAAATTACATTAAAAAGACTTCATTATGCCGTTAAATGTGTGAAATGACTTTTTCTTCTCCATTTTAATTTTAGCATATTTCTTTTTTTTTTTCTTTTTAAATATATCTGACACTTTCATGAGACGGGTACATAAAGAGGCCCTGGCTGCTGTAGCAAGAAGAACTCTGACTGGTGGCATCCATCATTCTCATAGAAATATTCATTTCATCTATCATTAAGAAAAATCAACACCATTTCTACCAATGATTGTCATTTTTTTCCTTTATTTTCTGTAGGAAGAGAGACACATCCTTATTACAGTTTCAAACGCAAGGCGTTGTTTCAAAACCCTCTGCAGAGCTGCAGGCCCAGGATCATTTCCCCTCAGATCAGGGCCTTACTGGTGTACAAGTACACATGCACATGCTTTTGCCTGACACCCTGGGGCTTGTAGCTGGCAATTCTGAGACTAATAGGATGAACTTCTGCTGTTTGAAATAGAAAAGTAAGGGCTTTTGATCAGCTTCTTTAGGGCCATGTATTGATACATGCAGGCAAAACCAGGCCAGACCAGGGGGTGTGTGTTTCACCACCTAAGAAGCTGCCCAGAACTTCACAGGACCAGACCAGTTCTCAGCGATGTGCAAGCTCCCACCTTGCTGATGCCCATCTTGCAGAATTGCACTGTGACAGTAAACCCCTACAACTTGAAGGAGGGAACATGATTCCCTACACAGGAGCTGTGACAGACATCTCTGAGGACATGGCTAAAAACATGCCACTGAGCACAGCCCCAGTGACCAAAAAGAAATGTTCATGAGAAAGCACCAAGGGAGGTGCACCTGAAGGCCTGGAAGCCTCCCCAGCTGGCAGTGCCCAGCCGCATGGATCAGCCAAGGAGAAGAGCCTGCACAGCTCTGTTTTAAAGGGCAGCACAGCACGTGTGCTCCCAGGGAAGGCTTGTGAAGCAATCAGTTATGGATTTCTTTTAAGAAACAAGTAAAAGAACAAAGAAAGTATTTATTTTAGTTGCATGTTAATTGCAGTGTTAATTTGAACAATTAATGTTAGCTTTTGGCAAGAAACTCTAGTGGCTCCGTATTTAACACGAACCTTTATTGCAACAGCTCTCCGAAATAAAATATATTCTCTTCTATTTAGGCTCTCCTGTTGTACTCAGCTCCTTGGCAGCCAAGTCTCACACCTCTGCTGCATGACCCCAGGCATCACTGATGCAGATGTCTCGGGTGTAGGAGTGTTGCTCTTATCAGGACTTTTTCTGAGCAGAATTAAAACTGTCTCTGGCCCTTTACCCCTTTCCCAAAGACAAGTCTTTTTGGTAAGATAGGCTTGCCAAATGCCAAATCCGATGGCTCCCAATTTATGAAAGATTTGTAGATCACTGCATTTTTTTGTCCATTTTGTATTTTCAGAAAGGTGGCTGCTGGGGACATTGTGTCCTTTTTACAGCACTCTTCTGCTACCTCTCCTTCAAAAGCTTATGAGGGATTGTGATGAGAGGTGAGTCAAGCACAGGTATTCTTTGAATAAACAGCTTGTGAAGAAGACTTGAAGAGTTATGAGGGGGAGGAGGGTACACAAACCAAACCTGTAATGAAGAGACTTCCAATCAAAATGTGATCAAAGAGGCTGCTGCCTTCTCTCAGCCTACTCCTTTCCATCTGAAACAGCTGATGAATGGTTATGTTGTGTTTGCAATTACAGTTCTCTGAAAGTGATAAATTATTGCGATTATTCCTAAATACAGGACTTTTACATGTATAATTAATACATAGAAGAGAATATCTGATAAGTGGTAGGCCACGTTCCAGTTCCATTTACACCATAATAGATCTGGAGTAGCTCCAGCTGTCCCTGTTCATGGAAAGCGGCTGTTAAATTGAGCTTGCACACTTGGAATACCTTGCAGAAGTCTTCCATGTTAGAGCAACAGAGAACGCAGTACAGCTCATGCATTTTAGCCCCCACATCTAAAAATCTCTATTCTAAGATCTCTCCATCCTGGTGATTGACTGACAACCGTCTTGAGTGATAAGAGAGGACTTACCTGTCACTGGTGTGTCCAGTAGCAAGTCCTAACCTATCAGTTTCATCTCAGAGTGAAGTCTAAGCCCTGAACTCACCTTTTTGCAATAAGACATGGGTATGGAGCATGTACCAAATCAGCAGTTGCTTGTGCCAAAGGACAAGATGTACAGCCTCTGCCACAAGAACCTGCTTCTTCCCTGCTGTCTGTCAGCGCTGAGGAAAAGCCAGTCCTACATTGCTTCCAGTTGAGTGCTTTCCTAGAGCACAAATGCTGTGCTCAGAGCTCAAAGTCTGTGATGTAAGGCTGGCACTCACAGCAAAAAAAAAAAACAAAAAAAAAAAAAACAAAAAACCAACAACCCATCTCTAGACACAGAGTCAGCATAAGAATAGGAAAAAGAAATTGTACAGTAATATAGTCTCCTGACACGGTTACCCATTAATGCCAGCTTTAAAGGTTAATGCAATTTAACTCGCTCTCGGCTATTACTCTGAAATAACATGCCAAAGCCTTCTCTATAAGCAGATAACAGATAAGGATGCTTTATGATAAACACCCACAATAAAGCTGCAGAACTTCACAGTGTTATGCTTGCAAGAGTGGCAGATTTGCCTTTATTTGTGCATGTGTGTGTATGGAGGAAAGCAGAGAGGAGAGGAGAGGAGAGAAGAGAGCTGGAAGAATTCTTGGCTTTTAGACTATCAGATAGCTTGATAAATCTGTCTTGTGTGTGTTCCTTCTTGCCAATACAATGGGAATGAATTGACATATCGTGTGTCTGCTGCAAGTTAAGTTTCCTTCTGCACTGGCAGAAACAAAGGTGCTGCTCTACAACCCACTCATGAGAATATTTGTTGGGTTTTATTTATATATTTGTCTTTTTACAAGGCAAAACCCATCAACTTTACTGTATAGCAGCAAAATGTAGAGCTTTATCTATTCCTCCACCTTCTGTTTTAAAGTTCTGCAAAATGCTTCAACGTTGAAGTTCTTCAAAATAATAACTAAAAGAAAAAGCATAATCATATTTCATTACAGAAAGTAGTGAGACAACTTAGTGCAACTTACTTCATCTCCTTGTGGAATACACAAAAAAAGTGGAAGCATACACTGCCTGGGGATTATTGTAACATCTCATTAATATTCTTACAGCACTCCAAGATCTTCCATTATATTCTTTAGCAGGTTAAAGGACAATATTTGCATGTCTATGGGACAGTGAAATATTTTTATTAAAAAATATTAGCCTTAAAATTTTAGGGCTCAAGAAAGACACTGTAGGTTTTGTATGTCAAACACATCCATACCCAACACACACATGCACACCCAAGCACACAGAGAGTGCTAATTCTTAAATTACTGGGCAAAAAGCACTGCACCCTGGAGAGACAATCCACAAGTTCTGCCTCAGAGGGCCTGTCCAGAACTCATGAGACAGATCCAACAACCCCATCTTCCTTGCACTCAGGTCCCCCCTCACCAGTGTGACGCTGTCAGTCCTGCTTTTGCCAAAACGCTGACACTAGCGAGCAGTGTCAGAGACTTGGCGTGAAGCTGAGAGGTCGTGCAAAGCTAGCAGGCTGTGATTTTGTACAGATGTGCCTTGCCTCAGCTTTCTGACTTTCCATTATTCCTTTGAATTACCTTTGCTACAAAGCTGATTATGTCTTTACATTTGCAGGGCGGTTGGGGTTTTTTTTCCTCCCTCCAGAATTGTCTGTTGTTCCTCAGGATGCTTTCATTTTTTTCTTTTCAGCATCTCCCTTTTCTGCTTCCCATTTTCTTTGCCTTTTTGCTGGAATATGACATTGCCTTGAAAAGGATTAATGTGATTCTGGGATATATCAGGCAAGAGTATTTTCAGAAAGGGAAGTATTTTAGTAGTACACTGATATAAGGGACTGAGGAGGCCTCACTTAAAATATTGCGGCCAATCTGGGTCACTTCTGATCAAAAAAGGGAAAGTGACATATAGAAAAAAGTTGTGAGGATGATGAGGGGAAGTGACAGACCTTTAGAAACTGTGTGTGGGAGGCTCAGTTAGACTTGCAAAATAAAGATGAGAAAGAGTGCAGTTTTTCCTCATAAATGCACTCTTTGTAAATACCAGGATGGAGAATTGTTTCAGCTGAAGCAAAGCTCTGTTAAAAGATCAGATGAGTATAAATTAGCTGGGAAATCAGGAGAAGGTTTCTAAACTTCAAAGGAATGAAGTTCTGGTCTTCCATACAGGCTAACAAGGGCAAGGAACTTAAATAATTAAAAAGTAGAGCTTGCTGAGCTCATAGAAGGAATTACACTGCATTTATATTTTAATTAATTAATTTCATGCTTCAGAGCTCCCACTGACCACTATTGGGTTAAAGAAGGAAGTCTCTTCATTTTCCAGTTCTTTATTCTCTCAGATGTGTATGTAATGATGGGAGGAATGAGGAGTGGGGAGAGGGCAAATTGATCTTCCTTTGAAGCATTAAATTACCCAAACAAGAAATTATCCAAGGCTAAAGACAGAATAGTAGGTGGGTTATGCTGGTTCTCCTAGTGGTACTGCCTGACTGATGTGTCCTGAATTAAAAGCATTGATTGTATGTGGCATTGGGAAAGATTTTCTTCTGGACTGAAGAGCAAGGATTGTTTAGAGTGATTGCCCCCCTGGTCTTCCTCTATAGCCATGTTGAGCATGAACCACTCTCAAGAAATATCAGAACATGCCAACCTGCATGCAACTGAAAGAGTCTGAGTCCTTCCCAAAGCCCTTCATCCTTCCCATTGTCTTGGCTGGACAGGTTATAATCACTGCAGCATTTTCTCTTTTGCATCAAGGGTTGTGAGGTTTCAGTGTTTTATGACTTAGAATGGGAATGGGGTTGAAGCAGAAGTTATGGATGTTTTTCAATTAAAATCTATTCCATTGTTGTCTGTAGTATTTGGAGGCTGGAATTGATAACCTATACAGTTGCCTTCTGTTCAATGTCTGCTCAGTGAATGTTTTCTCTCCTCCTTATTTTTGCAACTGCCTTTGAATTATTTCAATTATTTCCATGTGTTTTTATACTTTCTCCCCTTTCTTTTTTCTGCTTTGCTGATCTACCATTTTTTGATTTCTTCACCCATTCCCTGCTGGTTAATCTTGTCTTGTTCTACTGTTCCTACTTCCCTCCTTCTGTCTGTCAGCCCCTTTCTCTAGAGCGTCTCTGTTGCAGCTAAAACAGCTCTTGGCACTCGGTAGAAAGAAAAAAGGCATACATTTAATTTCCCTCTTTTTCTCATCCCTGTGGAATAAGCCTTTTAATGCACACTGAGTGGGGGCATGCCACACCACTGCCACATCATTCCTTTGACCTTCACATCTGTCTGGGCAGTTCTGAAGTAGGGAAGCAAGAATCTTTGTGCATGTGTCCTGGCTAATGACAGGTATCAGACAGAGAAGACTCTGGATCTCCTGCTTGATGTTCTTATGCCAAGAAGTTCTGCTGACTAGCAGCAGGCTGGTATCATATTTATTCCCCTCACATGCCTGCCAAGGTGGTGAAGCTGTGGGCTTAGATATACCAAGCTTCTGATGATGCCCGTGGACTCTGCTTTTCCATGCTATCCTTTTATTCTGGGGAATAAATCTGTAGTGCTGTAGTGCTTTCTCTGGAAAGCAGCAGTGAGGATATATCCAAAGGACCTGCTGGCTATCTTGGCTAATGACCTTATCAGTAGAAGCAGTTCTGAATTATTCCACAGAAATCTTTCTATTCCATTTCATGGGAAGTTTTGAGTTTTTAGACACCAGGTATTTTTCTTGTAATGAACAGGTTTCAGTGAAACTTCTGTTTAGAAAATTTTCTCAGGGAAGGAAAGAGCTCTGCTGCAGAATATGTATTAGCCAACTGCTCATTTTATGAGAGACAGACAACTTCAGGTCCCTATTCTTCCTGATTGAGACCAAGGACTCAAATGCAATGTGAACTGCATCTCACAGAATTTCCTCAGTTACAGTATTATCTGTTAGGAGCTAAGTTCTTATTCAGATTGAAAAAATACATCAGATAGCAAGAAATTAAAGATGTTGTACCTCACAGACATCTACTTTACCTATAGATCTGTATATGTTGTTTCAAAAACAGTACTGAGGAAAGCATGAGTGAGACACATACTATTTGGACAAGAGGGAAAATTAAAATAAGAGAAAAAAAGCACTTTAGCTCATGCAATGCCACGGCTTAGCAGCATAACATCCAGTAAAAGGACATGAAAATACAAAATTAGGTTTTGATGGGAAACACAGCTGCTGGAGATGGTTAGGGAAGATGGGTAAAAGATGCTGCAGCAAAGTAGAGCCTTCATTCCTGGGTGGAAAATATTTCCTTTCGTCGGCAAAATTTGAATGAAACAAGCAGGTAAATACAGACTTCAGCATATCTGAAGTAAGTAGGGTCCTATATCTAGTCTCACCAATCCATCCCTGCCTTTTTTGCAAACAATAGTTTCAGCCTTGTGAGAGACTGGCTGCTTCAGGAAAGCTGTTTCCAGAGATTTTATCTGATTTAAGCAACCAGAGGAGAAATGCCCTGTGAGATCCCACACTGCATGCAGCAGAAGCTTTGGAGCTGCTCAGCTAAAACTGTTCAATTCAGCAGCCAAAGAACTGGAGAAGACACTCATACCATCCTGCAGGGTGGTGGTTCATCAGGAGATTTTTGAGCTGGCCCAACTTTACATGTGCAAATAAGCAAGGAGTGAGTCAATGCCTGATTTCTCAGCACTCCTGCTCAGCAGGTGCCAGCTCTGGCTATGGAGTGAGAAATGCCCTCCTGTTTTTTGTATTGCTGAGAGGCAGCGTATTCTCAGTGGGACTCCAGACCTAACAAGACAGCCCCAAGCAATGTCTAGGGAACAGGCAAGTGCAGAAAATGCGCTTAGCTCTGCAGTCACCTAGAGAAGGGACAAAACCACGTAATATCTGTCCCTTCTCCTAAACTTTTATGCCTTCGAATGTCAATGTGGCTGCTGAGCCTTCAGCTTGCACATCCCTCAGGCTATAGCAACCACCCCTCCAGAGACTTTTTAAAGAATTGAGTGATTTCTTAGGGTTGCTCTGAAGCAGATTGATTTAACTCCTTTCTTCCTGAAACTGAAACTCTCTTAATTGATGAAGCAGCAGGAAAAATGTCAGGTCAACAGATAATCCTGACATTCTCCATCTGCCCGATGCCAAAGGAACGAAAACAATGACACGAAAACAAATGTCAGACATACAGCCCATTCCACCATATTTCTGTCCCTTCGTTGGGCCTTTTCCATGTGCAATGTTAAGAGTGAGAAGAGAAAACATTCTGGAGGAGCTAGGGCACAGAGGATCAGAGAAGGGTAGGCATCATGGCAGGTGAGAGTCAAGACAAAGAGACTTTCAGGGATCCTATTTTAGTATTTTTTAAAGACCCTGGCTTGCTTTGCCTCTACTCCTTCTGACGATTTCATACCTGTTTCATACCTGATGACTGCTCTCTCTGTCCTCTAAATCCTGTTGATGACACGACACCACATATTGCATTTCCACCTCAAATCAGGAGCTGAAAGCTCTAGTGAATGAACTTGGGAATTTTTCTCTCAATATAATTTTTCTTCTCTTGCATGGCCCCAGGTGAATTCAATTTTTTTTAAGTCCTAGAAATTGCCTGCTTAGAGACTTGTAGCTTCCAACCACCAAAGTCCCGTGTGGCTCTTCTTAATTGTCCATATAAATTGCTTTCTATTTTGGACACCATGAATATCTCAACAGCATCTGCTTCTCCCTTCTGGGCACCACCAACTGCGAATGATATTCCCCCCAAAGAGGCCAGGTAGAACTCTTTCCCACTGTTGAAAAAATAAAGAAATAAAGGAATTTACACAAAGGACAAGCTGGTGCCCCACTGCACCAAGCAGGTGAAAATGCAGTAGGGTCTGGTATTATGCCGAAAGAAAAAGGATGTTGAACAGGACTAAGTCTGTTCATAGCCACCTTCCAGACAGAGTGAGAATCATCATGCTCAACAAAATTCTTCACCAGGAGCTGTTTCAGTGCACTGCTTTGCAGCAGTGACTCTGTACAAGACATAGACTGAAAATAAATGGATGTATAGCTGAAACTGTGAGAGGATTCCAAAGGGTGGCTACGGGACACTTATCTTCTTCAACTCTGCTCTAACAACTTCCACTCTGCAATCTCAAAGCACATTTGCAATTGACATTGACTAGTCCAGAGTCTGCTGCATGGGAGAATTGGTTATTGTTCACTTTATTTTACTGATGAAGAAAATGAAGCAGAGAGAGCAAGATTAAGTGATGGCTTTGGTATCTCATGCAAGTCAAAGGCAAAGCCAAGAACACTACTGACACGTCTTGACTTTCAAATTAAGCACAGTACCACCTTTCCTAAAGGAAAGTCTGCCAGAGAGTCTTCAATAGACAAGCCTGTTTCAAAAGTAGTTGAAAATGTCCTGAGCACACTTGTCACCATCAGGGTGCACCATCAAATGCACCCTAGCGCTAGGTCTGCACTGGTAAAGGACTCATTTACAGTGGACTCATGAGAACCAGAGTCTTCTGTGAGCGAAGAGAGAACAATCTGGATTAGCAAATATGGAGTGAAAAACCTTTCTTGTTATTTTCTTTACCATAGACAACTCTCTGAGAAAATGCCTCTCCTACATCTCTTTCTGGAAAATGCTGGGCATCTCAGAAGGTGTCCTACTCCAACATTACATAGCCCCCAGTCCTCCCCTTCTGTCGGCCAGCCTGACCTTTTGTTAGGAAATGTGGCAAAAGCTTTGCCCAACTGATACGGCTGCAGGCATGAAAAGGAGGAGTGAAAAGCTGCCAGACACAGTGCCAATCTTATTATTATGAGTCAAAGCTGCATTTTCTGCTCGGCATATAATTGTGCTCTGGACTAGATGGGTATAAATTGAAGATTGGCTACAGCATAAATGTTCATTAGCTTGGAACTAAAACAAAGCTAAATTATCAGAGTCAGGGAGGGACTGTTTTCCTAAGCACTGTGTTGGCAGTGCTATCTGAATACCTCTGCATTATGCTGTTTTCATGTCCCTTTTTGGAAGGAAAAGATAAAAAAAGATGTGGCATGGAGGAAAGAGGTGCTTAAAAGAGCGTGTTGATTTTCTCTTTGTTGGTCACTCTGTTGTGTCCCTGCACTCTCCCTTGCTATCTGTTCGGTTTCTGAGTGTTAAAGAAATTGCAGAGGCTGAGTTTGGGGTAGGTGGACCACAACTACCAGAAGAGGCAAAATCAAGTGATTTTCTGGGAATAACAGTGGGAAGTTGTGTTTGCTGTTTTTCTGCTGAGAGCTCTTCAAAGTCACTTTTTTCCCAGGATAGATTGATATTGGCCAAGGAAATCCTATTTTATTCCCTCACAGCTAGCAATTATGGCACGGACAGCTTTTCTTTCTCTATTTCTGACCAGACAACCTTCTTCTCACGAATACCTAACTTAGCTCTCCACATGCAGCACAGATACCCCTGCTCCCTACTTTTGATATCTTTCTGGGTTTTCACAGAAAACCTTGTGCTTTCTGGGCCTCTGATCTTCGGAACCCTTTACGTTTCTACGTTCTTTGTCCATCATGCTGAGAGCCTTATTCCTGTTCCTTTTGCCCACTCTACCACCCTTCTGTTGTCTGGCTTGGATCAGTCCAGTAGCTGACAGTAGGCCACATTTGGAAAAAGGATGTTTCTTTCCTCCGTCTCCCTAACAGCCTAAATGTCCACACCCTGGGTGCTGCATGGTGGTCTAAGGCCCTTTTGGAAGTTGTGCTTTTGAAAGCATCGTGTGCTACAGCTCCTGTGCTCAGCCAGGCATGTGACTAAATGTTACTTGGGATTGGAAAGGGGCTCTACTTTCTTTTCTTTCTTTCCCTGGATACTGTGAATGAGAGGAGCTTTTATGAAGGGTTGGTTATGGTGAGTCATTTCAACTTCTGTGTCTGTAAGTATTATTTTATAGCACCTAGTTACTTTTGTTATAGGTATTATGACATAATAAATAAATAAAATATTATGACTTAGTGACTGCAATGCTGATTCTGGTAAGAGGATTATTCTCCCTCTGTTACCTATATTTGTTTAAAGTGGCTTCATTTAACATTTATGTAGGCTTTGGTGCAGAGAAAATGTGTTACAACAAGAGTTCATCCTAAGGGATCCTTACAGTACTAACAGCTACACCATCCACGGAGGCAGATATTGCTAAACACTGATGTGAAAAGATATCATCTAGGTCACTTAAAAATCATTTTTTACACACTTGTTTTGCAATAAAACTCCGTGAAAGTTAATCTCAGTTTATCCTTTTGCCTCTCTGTTGAAGGCAAAGAGGTACAAGCATTACCTGGGCACTGGGTGGAAGATGAATGACATCACATTGATCTGATACAGCTCCAGCAGAGTAAATTGCATTACTCTAGTCATGGTACACAAAGAAAATTCACTTTCTTTGCTCAGCTGACTTCTCTGTCCTACTCCATCGTTAGATTTCAGCCTGAACCTGGCCTTAGTCACCTTCCCTTAAGGAAAGAAAAAAACTTCTGTGCCAGTCTGCAGTGGTGGGAGAAAAAAAAGAAAAACCCAAAGGAACAAAAATCAAGAAATCTTCTGTTCTTCTTTACGTTTATTTCTCATTATGTGGCTTTGGGCTTCATCTCATTACTTCTTTGTACTGTGCTTTTGCCATCTGATAAGTTGGGTTGATGCTAATAATTATCTGCTACATTCTGTGTAACGCTAAGAGCCTGCAACATACCCACATGAAAATGGCAATTTTTATTACTACAAAATATTTATTTGCTTCTAGATGCCTCAGAACTGTTCTCCTTCTGGAAGCAGGCGTTAGGTTGCTGTTACTACCTTCCCTTGGGATCAAAAACTTTTTCAAAGATAAAAGCATGTATATTCACCAAAAGTTTGGGTGCCAACTGGCTGTTGTGCTCTAAGGATATTAATTTGAGGTAGGGAAGGTCACTTGTTCCTGAAAGTGTGAGATCACTCTCTAAGCTCACTCTGTTTTGCGATCATGCTTCATATTCCACACCAGTAAGTAAATAATGCTGTGGGATATCAAAAAAAATCCAGAACAAACAGCCTATAGGCCAGCAAAAGAAAGAATTAGGAATGCATAAAAGTCAGAGTCAGAAACAGCCTAGAGAAAAAGACCAGTGAGACAATTGTGGGAGAACTGGTTTTGTTTAACTTAAAAAAGGCAAAACAAAGAAGTTAACAAAAGTCTTCAAGAGCATAAAAAGTTGTGGAAAAGGCAAAGACTGGAAGAGATTCCCATGGCCCTGATGGATAGGACAAAGATGTAATGGGTTTAAACTGCAGTAAGAAAGGTTCAGGTAACACAAGGATTGCTTCAGGAGGTTGTGCAATCTCTGTCATTAGAAGTCTTTAAGAACACATTAGATAAATAAGTTTCAGTAATGACATAGGTGTATTTGATTCCGATCTGAAGTCAGGAAGATGGACTAGATGACCTGTCATGGTCCCTTTCAGTCCTCTGAATAAGGCAGAAGAATTTGCTACCTTGAGTGTAGTAAGAATGTTGTCACAGCTGTGGTGGCCTAAGGATATCAGCAAGACAAAGTTTTATCAGACAGACTGAAACAGGTATTTTATTACACTGGGTTTTAATCTAGAAGAGACACTATAACTTGAAATTTTCTGCTTCCAATCTGAAAAAAACAGGACTCTTATGTCTCTTTTCAGACCATTTCTCCATTTACCTAAGGAAAGATGCTACCTTTCCCTGCAAGCTTTGCCTTGTTCAATCCATCCCTTCCAAAGACCTAAGGGTGTCTGGGGAATGATTTGGCATTTCTACAGTGTCTTTGTTCTTCAGAACGGATTGTCAGAATTATTTTTGCATGCAATTTTGAACAACAACTACTGGTCAAAATGGTCTATTCAGAATATTTCAGTTTCATTTCAGCTCTGGCTATTTGCAGTTGTTCCCATGAAGTATGTGATATTTCCTCCATTTTCAGTTTGCACGAATCTACTGGTGTGTCTCTCATGATGTGAAAGACTTTGAAAGGCATTGAAATACATTTGGACTTCAAAGTGTTCAGATAAAAAAAAGAAAAAAAAATACCAACGTAAACTGATCACACCAGCATTCTTGTAAAGTGTGTTTGAAAAGTACCTATGTTGAAAGACAGAGCTTGTAAGGAAAAAAATCAGGTGTCTATCAGTAGCTATTTTTTTCTGCAGCATTATCCAAGCTTTAAGGATCTGCTTAACTGTGTCATACCTGTTCTGGGGACATCACTTTGTGCTGAAAGAGGACCTCACTTGTCATTTTTATTTGAGGTCATTGTGTCAGGATATATTCCTTTTCTGCCATGCAAAGATCCATCTCTCTTAGAGTTTCTCAATGCCCAGCATTGCTGTAAACACCTATTCCCACCCACAGAATATATATCTTTTTGCTCTGCAGAAAGACATTTCATAATACAGGAGTGGAAAGAGAGAATGAGTTGTCACTGGAAGGAGTGAAAGATGGTTTGTTGTTTACTATCAACAAACCCTAAAATGGGAACATCAGCAGCTTGGACTAAGTTGCATCTACCATAGTTCCATACCTAGTTCTGAAACCACAGAGAATTTGTGAGTTTGAAACAACCTGATATGCCTGGAAACCTGGTACTAGATTGACAAAATTCAGAACAGTCTGTGACCAGAATAAGTAAGTTGAACCAGCAAAAGAAGACTAAGACAGTTCACACTAATCAGAAAGACAAATTCCTTCAACCAAGTTCATCTCATCCCACTCACAATTAGAACTTCTTTCAATTTTAAGAGAGGGACAGGAGATTTTACTGAAAAAGTGGGATAAAGGCGTGCTCTGTACAGTATCCTAAAAGTAGCTTTGAGCCTGAGCAAACCCTCCATGTTACGAGAAGGGGCTGTTTGTGATGCTGCATCTGGCTGTGGACCTCCCTAGGAAATCACAAGACTTAACAAGTGCTTATGAACTGACTCACGATAACTAACTGTGTTCTGTGAGGTACAACACATGCCTGGTGAAGGACAAGCCTCTGAGTCCCTGTCAAAGTGGACTGAGAGAATGTGTTTTCAGTGCAACAGTGAGCTTCCAGTCAAGAAGAGATACTGTGGAAACACAGATGGGCATCTGAGCACTTACGCAAATATCAGGCTAATATTCAAGCATCTGTTCCATGCTGGTTTTCTGCTTCCATCCTTATTGCGGGATTTAGGCACTTTCCAGAAGAGTATGCACTGGCACTAGCAAGGCATTACTTATTCCCATGGGCAGAGCAGCACATTCCATCTGATTTTAGGACTTTAATATTCTTTAACAGAATGTTATTTTCACTTTGCTTTTTTTCCTCCTCTTTTTAAATACATGTAGACAGGAAATCCATATTTATACATATATTTAATCCATATTTATATATATAAGATTAACAGTACTGAAGAAATAAACCTGGTACCAGGAATGAAAACTCATAAGGCTTGGGACCATCTGTGGAAGAACCACTCTTAGAAATATCAATATTTGCCGCATTATCATCCCTTGGTACCAAGAAAACTCCATCTCTTGACCAGTGAAGTATTCCCATAATGGCAGACTCTGAGCATGGCAAAGAACAGCATCTGCAACTGGGAGCCTTCTGCAGTGTCTTGAGTCTATGAGGGTAAAGAACAAGACCATGAATTTTGCTGTAAGCTCTGAGGGGAGTCAGCATAGGCAGCAGAGGACAAGTAAGACACATTCAGAGTTGTTCATACTGCTGCAGGGAGCTGTATCAGCTGAACTCTCCAAAGGGTCATCACAGTCTTTTAATCCAAACAGAAGGTGACGAAAGCTTGGCTATCCATGGCCAGGACACTTTGGGCCAGGATCAAAAGGAGTCTTCTAGCCAAATGGGGATGGCAGAGATCTCTGCCTCAGTGTGCTCTGTCCATGACAGAGGGCTCTGAGACTTTTCTTAGAGCACTGCCTGAACAGACGGTTTGTGGCTGCTCACAGTATGCAAAGGCTGACACAGAGGGTCCATGAACTATTCACAGTGCTTTCTTTTGCCTGCCAGCGTAATCGCCATCTTCCTTGAGTTCAGCTTGCACAATCTGCTCTTCATCCACAAAGCCCATCATATCCAAGAGATGAGCCACCCTGATCTAATGAGCTCAGCATAAGCAAGGAATTAAAGCAGATTTCTCTAGACCTAGAACTGAGGCGTCTGGGTTCACATTCTTCCCCCAGAGATTTGACAGGAGTGCACTGAGAACTGCTCCAAGGGGTCTCTGTAGGTGGTGCCACGCAGGCTGGGAGCATGCCAAGAGTTTTGGTGTAGACCTATAGGCTACTTACCAAGGTTACACATTCCACAAAATGGAATAGGCTATTCCCAAGCTGAGTACTCTTCTTTATCTTCTGACGGCTGGGTTGCATGCTGTCCTTTTTAAGGCTACTCCATTTTTGATAGCTGTGTGCTTTTTCTCCTACCACTTCTGCCGTAGGACCTTGAATTATTGTGGTTGCATTTGTTGTGTGGTTATTTTAAGAGAAAAGGGTGGGTTTGAGGTGCAGGTATAGAGCTGGCACAGTGCTACACTACACAAGCTGCAAGAAGAAGATCCCTCAGGGCTGAAATATATCACTCTACTGTCTTTGAGGTGCAGCAATCCACAGATTTCAGATCTAGATCTGAACTGTCAGTATAACCTTAGCACAGCATGTTCCATATAAGCTTGTAATTTAAACTGCCATGAAGAAAGAGATGATGAAAAGAGATTTATTATGAAATGTGTGGACATGGCTGGACAGTGTTTGAAGGGTTAAAAAGAAGTTTAAAAGGAAAAAGTCAACTGAGTGAAAAGAAAATAATTTCCTGGTCTAGCCAAAAGTGCAGGTGAAAAAAGACTTGTTTTGGATGAAACCAGAAAATGTGGCATGGATCAGGAAATAAGCTGTTTATTTCACTGTAGCTTGAGAAATTTAATTTATGTGTCCAGTGTTTCCTTTGAATGTCAATGTCATGTTTTGTTTTGAGTTATTTAATTCCATTTTAAAACATATACATATATTTTCTTGTTTTCTGTGCTGGGTTGATCAATTCTAAAAAGAGTATGAAAAGGTTAAGGTTTGTTTAGGAAATGTCAAAGTGAAAGATTTCAGTGTATTAAAAACTTTTTAATGAAAATATCTCGTTAGAACTCCTCCATTACCCAGGTTTTCTGTTTATTTATTGCAAGGATTTTCCCCTAAGGACAGGGTAGAATACTAAGAAAGGTGGTTTAGTCAAACCTATTTGCTATATCAGGATGAAACAGGAGAGTGTTCTGCTCTCCCTAGTCTCTACATTTTAAAGCCATTTTACCATTCTTCATGATGTGATTTTCCTTTTTTAGGGTGAACTATCAGTTCGTCATTTTGGTGTTCACTTTTAAAGCACTAAATCCTACTTACATTTCTGCCATGTAAGCCACATTTTAGCCCAGCCTAAGACTTCTTCTGTGTAGATCTTCTGTAGCTCTAGGAAACAAGGTGAAATCTGACTGCAGGCCGTAATATCTCCAAAACCCAGCTACAGTACTTGCGAGATTTGCTTTGGCCCAGAGTATTTTTCTCTCAGGAATAAAAAAAAATTGTAGAGACATAATATTTTGAAGTTTTGCCAAAAGCTGCTGGAGTGACCTTAGGGAGACCACTGGAAGTTTTTTGCATTGGTTCCCCATCTGTAAAATGGAGACAAATGACACCGAACCACACCACCAGGGGGTATTTTGAGGCTAAATTATTTAATGTTTCCAAGGCTCTCAAAGCCTATAGTGGTGAGCTTGGTAGAAAAGATGACATGTTACATAAATGCATTACACAGGCCCGTGCAATTAGAAATGATAATAAACTTACTCTGTTCATGTGCCGGAGATAGTTTTTAAATATCAATAATGTGGGGGGGCTGTTGATGTTGTTGTTTTTCCAAATGCCAGATGTGCTGCCTCTGCCTCCAAAATGAAGAAGGGCAGTGGGAGCTCATCTGAAAAAGCAAAGCCACTCAAATATTTACATGTTACATCAGTACAGTGAGAACTTCAGCTCACCAGAAGCAACACCAGTAACCTCCATCAACAACTTTGTAGAGACAAAGCAGTCATTGTTAATCCACACTGGCTTTTGAAGGTCCCAGACAGTGCTGTTCACATGTGAGCTTCTTTGTTACCAAAATGAGAAAACAAAATCCAAGAATGAGTTTTCCTGAAGACAATGTCTCATCTCAATATAGTGATAGGTGTCTCCAAGGCTCTTCTCTCTCCCAGGGATTTTCCTTTCTTTCGCAGAGCACAAAGCTGCTGCCAGAGTTTGGCTACCAGCAGCACCCCTTCCTCCCCAGGATGCTGCTGTGTACTTCACAAGTAGAGAGCTGTAGCCAGAAACTCAGATAGCTCAGTTTGGGGTTACCCCCACCGTAGATTTCTGTTGTGTCCTCTTCCTGCATCCATGGCCAACCCATTAATGCGCTGTGGCCAAGCACATGCTTGTTCATGGGCTTTACAAGAATGTGTTGTCATACAAACTGGGGGTTGATGATGCTGATGGATGGTCAGGAGGAGGATGGATGGCACAGGGACAGCAGAGGTGCAGAACACACGTGCAGCAAATCATTTGGCTGTAGACTGGGGAACTCAGTCATCAGCCAGAAATGGAGATACACATTTCTTGTTCAGCCCTCTCATGTGGCCACAAACCAATGAACTTGCTTCAATGGCCATGTTCTCTATGTTGATCAGCTATGAAAGAAGATAAATATCCCCCAAGTGTACTGAACTTTTGCTCACAAGGTCTAAAGACTGCAGGATTGCAAATGCTGTGCAGCACTCATTCCATAATGAATTCATTGTCAATGCTCACAGGCAATGTGGACATGGCCAGGAACAAAACTCAGGCTGAGGCGTTGATCCAAAGTCTTCTAAAGTCAGTGGTTGTTCTTCTAAGGACTAGAGCAAGAGCCCTCTTAGGGAGGTAGGTGGGGATGGAAAGTGCACTATTCACCAGGGTTGTGGCATTTGCAAGAGAATGCAGCAATCACAGGGAGCCAAATTGTCACCCATGTTTTTGAGAAGCTGGAGAACATGTCTGCTGTGGTTCAGCGGAGCTGACTGCATACAAGTTTAATCCTCTTACAATTTCAGTCCGTGGAAGTGCTCACACTGATTTCAAAATAAGCAGGGGTTTGGCTCAGAGTGACTACTGACCATCACAATGGCACAGCTTTAGCTTACCTTACAGAGGGTGAAGAGAGCAGAAAAGAAAGGGGTGGTGATAGGGAACAAAAGGACAGAGCTTAAAGTTAGCTCCTGCTGAAAAGGACATGTGATAGCTGCACTTGGATGAGTTTTTCCAAAGCACAGAAACAAAATCCACACCTTGCCTAAACAACACGAGCTATGCTCGTCCTGTAAATAGGAAGACAGAACAAGCAGGCTCTAATTGTCTTGCAATGGCCCTCCCTAAAGCTGCAGCATTCTTTACCTGTAGTCAAGCAGCTCCTCTAAAAGCCTCAGCTCTTTTCCTGCATTTGCACACATCAAAGAAATGACTCCCAGTATGATCCTCACAAGCAAAGTGTCCTAATGATCAATGCGGGAGAATGGCAAATGCGCTTGGCATCACTGTGTGAAGTCAGTTTTGATCCATGGAGCCATTCAAACCAGCGCCGGTGATTAGTAAACCACATTCTGCAGTGCATGACATAAGATTTCTCCAGTTGAAGAAAGGACTAAGTCATGTCTCTGGAACAAATGCCTCCATGAAATCTCTAGGCCATCCATAAACCAGATTCTGGGATGAAATTTCTGCCTTAATTCCAGCCTCCGTGGGAATATGAAAAGGGCATAGTGATATGTGTTAAATCTATGCACATTTTTCTTTGCTTCTGCATCCAAGGTTTTTATAAGCTGTTTCATACAGTCTGTACCTTTTAAGACAGCAAGGCTGTCAATACATATTCTGGGAGAGGTGTCAGCAGCCCAGTTTTGATCTAATAAAGCCATATCTTTCATCTGGCATTCTGCAAGGATCTGGAGCACATTTTAAAGGCACTGAGAGAGGCTGCACCTGGTCCCAGTCAAACTTTACAGAAGATAATTGCCAAATCACTATGATAATTAATTAGTGTAATGAAAGATTAATAATCTATGGGCATATCAATAAAGTGAAGGTATAATTTGCTGTGTAATCTGAAATATTTATAAGGTTAATATTTGGGCATGAATCCTGCAATAAGACACTAGTTCAGTCTTCTAAAAGACTTTCCCAGCATAGCTGGTCTGGATGGAGATCTGCACTGTAGGTGTAGCCTCCATAGCCTGAGCCCCCAATCCTTTATTTTGGTTTTACTCAGGGGTAGCTTGGGCTTTTCAGTCCAGCTCATCACTGATTGATTTGTGAATGGCCACCCTGGAGACAGGGAACAGAGCCCAAGCCATCGTCTCCAATGGATCCTGAATTCAGCTAGGAACAGCAGGGGAGGGTGTAGCGTGGGAAGCTATGGGGTTCCTCTTCCTCTAAGGAATAGATTAGGGGATTTGCAGGAAGGCAGAGCCCACTGAATTATTGCAGGAAAAGAGTAATGAGGCTGTGAGATTAATGTGGGACTGGCCTCTTCAGGAAAGTTTCTACTGCTTTTGGGGGCAGTGGGGCAGAGAGAGGAGAGAATTTTCCATGAAAGAGTGAGAAATAAGCTTAGCAGATATGTCTTTTCTCTCTAAACTAAATTGCTGTGTTTATTCTAGCTTCATTCTTTTTTTCTGATGGTCAAATAATCTTTCTGGTTTAACAGACAGAGTCACCAAGAATATATGTGGGCTTCTGTCTGGAGTTGCTGTCCCAGTAGTGTTGTTTTCCAGTAGAGACTGACGAAAACAGCTAACAGAGAAGAGGAGTGCTTTGGGCTCATATTTCTCTGGGTTATAATTCCCTCTCAGGCACAGGTTTAAGGTTTGGGAAGGGGTTCTATCAGAAGTGCTGTACAAATGGTCTTTCACCTGCAAGGTATAAATGAGAAAGTGAATGGCAAGAATTTCAGAAGTTATTGATGGTGAGTTTCAAAGGTTATTTATGAACAAGGCTGTGATTCTATACTCTGTATTCTGGCATGTCTCCTGATGGAGATGTGATGAAGAAAAAAGGCAAGAGGGCTTTGAGGTTTGTGGGTGATCATCCCTCAAACATTTTCTATCCCTGCTGTGTCTTCCTTCCAGATACTGGACCGCAATGACTTTCAGGCACTTCCATAGCAAATGTGGATTGACCTTGGCTGTGAAAGGCTCTACTATCCCATTAGCAATCCTCTAAATTATCATTAAAAATAATAAAAATAATAAAAATAGTAGACCTCGTCAGCCTTCACTTAAAGGCTATGCATAAGCAATACCTGTGAATTAGCATGGAGCTGTAGTATTTGGGGTTTAATGCTTCACCTGTGTTTTAGATCTGCTTAGATCTAGTCTGAGTATTTGGTTCTATCTACAAGTATTGCCAATACTTACAAAGGACAATAACAATAAAAAGAAAAAAAGATAACTTAAAACCCCCAAAGCCTCTTTGGTATATCTTAAAGGGATATTAAGATGATGTTTTCATTGTATTTTAAATTATGATTTGTAAGTGGATACGCAAAATAAAAGAGGAGCAGAGAGCCCTCTGACTTCACCTGGTGTGACACGAACAGCTCTCAGACAGAGCAGAGTGAGTGCCTCCAACCTGCTGCTTGCAGATTGTCCCCAGCCTGAGCACAATTTTAATAAGGCCTTCAGTAATTCAGGCACACCACACTAATTCAGGCAGCACCATCAGCCACTGAATGCCCTGGGCTGTAAACTTTGTAGTTCACTGGTGTAACTGTGTCCTCCTGATGGGTGCAAAATGGTCTTTTTGCCTCTGTGATGTAGAAAGCACATGCAGAACCAAAGAACATGTACATTCTCCTCAAGGTCACCTCTAATCTGCTTTCTGGTCACTGTAGCTGCACCTGGGTTTACTGGTGTTAAATGGTTTATAATCAAGGTCCTGATTCTAACAATCAGCTTGGATTTATTGTGAGTGACTGCTGGGGTCATTGCCATAAGTCAGCCATGTTCTCAAGGGTTGGCTCAGGACTGTGGTTAGGTTTGTACTTGATGACAAGTCTGTCTAGGAAAGCTACTTTTCTCCTTGAGTCTGTTCCCAAAGCCTCTTGTCTGTATTCAACGTGAAATTACAGAATCACATAAATGGTTGGAGTTGGAATGGACCTCTAGTAATCATCTAGTCCAACACCCCTGATAGAACGTCGCGATAGAGGGGAAACCCAGACGCTCAATATGAGTGATCAGCAGGAATTCGATTTATTGATTGTACCAGAGCTCCTTATATACTAACAATAATAGGCTACATGCATATTCGTAAAGGCGCATTCTAAGTGGTTCACGTCTACTAAGCTGATCCTAAACTCCTCCTTAGTACCCCTTTTGTGGTCAGCAGTTCTGCTTTTTTCCCTGGCCTTCTAACCACAGATGTCTATTGTTATACTGCCAAAACCTAACCTTGCTGCCTCTGCAAATAAACCCATAGTTCAGCAGTAAGCCTCAATGGTGGTTCAGTTACTGAGCAAGATACATGTAATATTCTGTAACTTCAGTTGTTACATAGGATGTGTGGTGCATTGTCTTACGAGACCTTGCTCAGCTAGCTGCAAGGGCCTATGTGCCCGTTCTCGTGTAGCCAGCCTCTCAGATCAGTAAGCTGCAAAGAATCTGTATATCCTGAATCCATATGTCCCTTTTCACGTAACCAATCCCTCACAAGAACAGGTTCCCTGGAGCAGTTTGCACAGGACCGTGTCCAGGCTGGTTTTGAATATCTCCACAGAAAGAGACTCCATGGGTGCTCTGTGCAGCCTGTTGCAGTGCTCAGTCACCCTCACAATAAGGAATTCTTTCCTCATGTTTAGATGGAACTTCATGTGTTTCAGTTTGTACCCACTGTCCCTTGCCCTGTCACTGGGCAGCACTGCAAAGAGCCTGTGCCCATCCCTTTGACCCCAGCCCTTAGGATACTTCTGTATATTGATAAGATTCCCTCTGTGTCTTCGTCAGGCTAAACAGAGAGACTCAACAGCCTTTCCTCACAATAGAGATGCTCCAGTCCTCATGAAACACAGGATCATAGAATTTCCTGAGCTGGAAAGGAGTTGTTGTCCACCAGGATTCCCAGGTCTCTCTCTACAGAGCTGCTTTCCATCAAGTCAACCCCTATTGGTACATGGGGTTATTCCTCCCTCACCTGAGAACATGATAGCTCTTTGTGGACTGAAATCAGCTTTAGTTAACTCAGTCTTGCAAACGGCCCTTGTGATCAATGAACTGAACAGAAAAACCTCTAATCAACAGAAAAGATGTCTCTGAGGCTTGGACTTCTAAAATTAGAGGAGGAATGGAACCTTAGTAATTACACTGTGGATTTTGACACATTCATGGAAATAATTGTGACAGCAGAGATGTAAACCTGGAGTTAAAACTAGTGATGTGAAGACTGCAGTGTCAGATATGCTAATTTCTAGAAAGGGTCTGAAGGGAGACTTTACTTAACTGTACTTACTGCATTTAATCTGTGTTTCTTCTGAGAAAGAAAAGGATGTGGCTTATTTTTTCTTTCTTTCTCATTGGCTTTTGAGTTAGCTTTCACACTTCATAATTTTTTGGAGTACAAAAGTGTTCCTTAAAAAACATCCTTGATTCTTACAGTGTTGCTTCAGAGACAGAGTAATAATTGGAGAATGAGAGAAATATTTAATCCAACTCAATGACAGGGCCTAGTAGGGTCTCTTTTTTCATCACTTTTCTCTTTCTTCCATGTTGGGTGATATGGATTCTTAGAATACTGCCTTGGGAAGTTCTTGGGCTGAAAAAAATCTGCTTGTGGACATCAGAGTACTATGCTTGAAACATTTGCAAAAAGTTACTGAGGAGTGCAAACCTGTGCTAATAGACTTGCTACACGGGTGTCATGCATCTACTGCAAATACTGAAAATGTTTGTAGTAGACCTCTATACTTTATTTGTGTAGCTTTTAGGAAGGTTCAAGCTGCTGGCACCCTTAGTTCCATGTTTTCTTTACACATGTTTGAGGGGAATGGGAGTTGTACTTCAGGCTATTAGTGCATAAGGGGAGTGTACTAAGAAAATATTAATTGTTGTTGATGTTTTTAAGTTTGGTATCTGGTGCTTGCTGTCTTTGTTTGCAGGCCTTGAAGGACTCAGAGTGCTTCTGAAGAATATGATACTGTACTGTTCACTGTTTTTCACTGACAGTTTCTCAAAATATCATACACACACAAGATCCCTGGTGTAGGAAAGGGGTAGGAAAAATATGGGTTTGTGACAGTCACCTACTTTTAAGAGCATCCCATTTCTACTGAGACTGAGCATGAATATAAGCATAATCCCTCACTGAAGGTGACTGGGAGCTGTGCAGGCTGGCAAGATGGTAGCTAATGGCTAAAGAGTTAATGCTTTGCTAGTGGAAGGAGATACTACTTATATTCATTTGCATGGTTGGGAGCGAGCCTGGACTATTCGTATGAAATTACTCCAGCTTTTGACTTCTTGCTCTTATCTGTTCCACCAGACTTTCTCTCATGACCCCATCTTTTCCTACTCATTCGAATTTCCTGCCAAAAGAAGAGTGTGCAAGGGAATGCTGTCTGCTGCTGCTTGTGCTCTTCTTCCTTGACAAAATAATGGTTTGCCTTCAGGCTGGAGACTAGCAGTAAACTGACACAGGAATGGTATCGGGCTTTTTGTTCCTTGTGCTCTCTGTTGCCGTACTCATGATGTCCCATTGATGATAGCAACAGTGGGGACTCTAAAACAGACAAGAATCCTCAGGCTGGGGAGTGTGCTTTGAAGTGGCGGGTGGCCTTGGCTGAATTGTCTGCTGTTAAGCTCCTAATGTTGCCATGGATGCAGCAGTGGGAGCAATATGGGAGGGAGGGAATGGCTCTCTGGTCCAAAGTAGCTTAATACTGTAGGCAAAAGCAGCAGCAGAGGGGACTTGATCCAATTTATATGAGCTGGGGAAAGGAGCTGCTTAGTTCTGCTGGCTGTCCTTGATAGCTGAGGACAGTTGGTGTACTTGCTAGATGCATACAGGGTCCTGTCTGCCTCCTGTGCCTGAGGGCAGGTGCCTAAGGTGGCAATATACTTGACAACTCACAAGGTGTCATACCATTAGCCTGTAATCTGCAGTGACTCACTGTGTGCCTTCTGTGCAGTACTCCCTGAGCGGTCTAGCCAGAGAGAGAGTGCTTTCAGGTCACACAGGTCTCTCATCACTGTCTCCTGTTGATCTTAAATCAGCACAAATTTGTAGCATGTTGTAAATGGGGCAAATGCAGCAAGTTGGCCACTGCCTCCCTCCTCATTACCATGAGCAACTCTGTGAATCACTGTCTTGCACAGCTCTCCCCTCTTGGAGGATGCACTAGATCCAGAGTGCTGGCAGTCTCTTCCCCCCTTCACCCTGACCTGCCTGCATATCCCATGGAGAGACAGGGAGGGTGCAACTCTGACCATCCATGCCATGTCCTTCCTCCCATGTCAGACAAGTTCTGCAGAGCTCAGTGACTCCTCCTCACCTACTGCCAGAGCTTCTTTTGCTCTCCCACCCACAGCTCCCTGTGCCATGGATTAGGAGTTGCAAACACACAGGAGAGGGTTTCTGCAGCACAGAGTCTGCTCCACAAGGGAACTGCAGCTCTTTGGTAAGTGCCCAGAGAGGACTGGTGCCTCTGAGTTTCCACAGCAAAGAGAAGAAATCCATGCAGGCGCATCCTCAGCTCTTTTCCCTCTCTTCTGCACTGTAAGAATATGGGTCTGCCCAGTGCTATCCTAGCATGGGCCACCACCAAAGCTCCAGCTCTCTGAGAACCAGCCAGTAAGCAGGGCTTTGCAGAAGTCCTCTAAATATAGTGAGGTGCTCCTCTAGTCCCACTGATTCTGCCTATCTCTTTTCCTGTCAGTGAGTGTGAGGAGAGAGACTTTGTGTCTGACACAGGAAATATGATTATTTCCCAGGGACGTGGTGTGGGGCTATTCACTGGTGTTCTGGACCTTTGCCTTCTGCACTCAGCATACATGTAGGAAAACTGGGATATACCCACTTGCCTGGAGGAATGAAATCTCCAGCAAGACACCAAACAGTATTTCCAGTTCCAGCTAGTGCTAACTGCTGTATGGGAAGAAGAGCAACCAGTGGGAGCAAGAATACTGAATTTCCACATTTCACTAAGTGAATGGCTTCAGAACAAGTTGTTCCCGAGTTATCACATCAAAGGCTTCAAACTATCTGCAGCACAAACACACCCACTTTAGGCAAATGAGCTTTTTGTTCCCTCAAAACTCAGCACTTCATTCAAGTATCAGCTTTTCCACATCCTAGTCCCTGAAGCTATGGATGTATAGAATAATCCTGCGATGAATGCTGAAAAGGCCTTAGTCAAGTGCTGAATTTGTCTCTTGAGCAATGTCTTAACAGGGGTGGAATGGCTCAGTTTGTTGCAACCTCAGATGCTCAGATCAGGAATCTGGGCATAGGAGAAACTGAGGTGCCCAGTTTTGTTAGAGTGGGGGCTGTCTCCAAACCTGTTGCATGTGAAGGGAGCAGCTTTCTAGACTTGCTTACACTGGAGAGGCTTGAACAATCTAACTCTTGACAGCAGCCCCACAGCAGCTCACACAAATCCTGCCATGCTTAAAGGTAAGAGTATAGCTTATGAGGAAAGCCACAGGGCTTGTGATAATCAAGATCCACTAGTCTGGAGAACTGGGATGAAATTTATCTGGGCTTCTAAGATAAGAATTGGATGTTACAGAGCAGGCTCTGCACACAAGACACTGGATGGCTGCAGCTGTCCCTTCGAGATCTCTATGGACTTGAAGTCTTTCATAGTGGGACAGTGAGAGGCATGTGCTAATCAGAGACCTGTTCACATAATCTTGTGGCTGCAGAGAGCTAACTGCTTTGCAATCTCTCATTTCCATCTCCCTTCAAACTTAATCTGAAAACACCTGCTCTGATAACCCTCTCTCCCTGACTGCTCTTGTTTCCTTGATATATGAAGGCTTCAAGTAATTCTTTGTATGAGGTTTCAGCAACACGGTCTTGCTGCGTTCTGTCGCTTGCTTAGCACTGCTTGTGGTGCATCACCAGGCCATCTGCAGGAGACCCATCACTCAGTGTAGTACCAAACTGAACTGTGCTGCAGTGTTCTGTTTCCATGTATTGTGAATGAGTCGTGCCAGGGCAGGTACAGAGAGCAGAGTAAGAAAGGAAAACCCTGTTATTGCACTCTGAGGCAGCTGTGTCCTCTCACACCAAGAGTTTACAGATGCTTCCCATAGAAAATGAGTCTGATGACAGGCAACTGTCCAGGTGGTGGGCTTGGGCCTTTCACCATGCACACACAAGACTTAATGGCAGTGGAGCTGCTGCCAGTGGGACAAGCACCCCTGCTGAACCAGGTCTCCAGGGTCAGCCATCACTGCTGGCTCTGGGATGAGTCAATCCCTCTGTGGACCCATGCAGGCTTGTTTCTGGTGTTCTGTCTTCTTCTTTTTAGTGGTACTGAAAACTCTGGAAACAAAATTCCATCCCCTGACAGCAGGCCAATTCAGCTGCAGATTCCTTTGTGCCTCTGCCAGCAGCTCACACCAAATGCAGAGCTTGAAAGAGTGCAGCATCCAAGTCTCTGCTTCTATTTCCACTGAACTCTCTTTCGGGAGAGAGTGATTCTTCTTTCGGGATGAAATTGCTCACACTTACTCTAAGTCCAAAGGATTTGTTTAGGAGTTGTCAGGGGGCTTTTGACAAAATTGATCTGGCTATTTCTGAGTTACACGGGGAGAAATATTTTTTAAAAGGAAGCTGATTATATTTTTAAGAAATATTATAAAGATCAAGCTTGTCACAGATTTAAAAAAAAGATTTTATTTTCATGTATATTTGAATCTATTGTAGCTGTGTTTTTCAGAAGTTAGTGAACTAGTTAAGCCCTTGACTAGTGAACTCAAAATGAACTACAAGCACCAACATATCAGTTAAACTCATTTTTCCTTCACAAACACCATGGGAGTGAGGAATTGCAAATAAGAATGTAACCATACAGCTGGAAGCTGTATCTCAGAAGCATTTTCCCCTAGACTTGATTTCATCAGTATAATTTTAAGCTTATCTTCAGTGACCCTGTCCACCAGCCCACACGTGTGTGACCTACTCAACCACGCTTCTTCCCAGAACATGCTTGCTCTGCCCTTTGCTCTCCCCATGGCCCCCCACCAACATTCCCCCTGACACCACGTGGTTCAGCAGCAGAGAAAAGATACAGGGACACCTTCTTTCAATGTACAGCCACAGGCTGCAAAGACACCAGTTCCCATCAGGTCTGGATTAATGATTCCTGAAGCGAGCTATTCACTCACAACTTAGCTAAGAGTGTTCAGTCAGGCTAGAAATTTTATTAATGAAAGGTTAAAATGGGAATCTTTTTCCACTAGAAAATACCAACTTGGAAAAAAAAATTGCCTGAGGGATTCATTTGGTGTGTTTAAAAATTTCAAGGAAAAAGCATTTTCAACTAGTCTTTTAGAAGCTTTTCGTCAGAGTGAAAATGCATGCCAAGTACAGCAAAGGACTGGGGTTTTTTTCATACAGGTTTTAAAAGTGATTAAAATAAAATGTGTTCAGTAAAACATATTTTGGATTTTCAGATTCTTCAATTTAATTTGAGAATTAAATTCCTTTTCATTTTGGGCTGAGGAAAATAAATATTAATCAGCATGACATTTATCTTGCATGCTTAAGATATAAGACAAAAGGAGCACGCTCTGTCTCCTTCCTCTCATTTGCCAAGAACTTTTGAACTAGTCCAGTTTTTTGCAAAATAGCATGGAGAGAAAAGAAAGTTCTACTTTCTCTTGATACAGATATTGAGTGAAGCACCTGTTACTAAAATACAGAGAAGCTTCTTGCAGCTGAACCCTGCCCAGAGGAAACAAGACTTCGCTAACCATCATGAAACGTGTGAACGTGTGAATGTTCTGGGGCTGCAAGAAAGACTTCATACCCAGCTCTGATTCGGTGTGTTTGAATTAGGATGGATTTCAGGAGTTACAGGTAAGGATGACACTGCTGAAGAGATTCATTGGGAGTAATGAACTAATCAGGAAATATATATTTGGTTGACAATAGCAGCAGAATTAAAGTGCCTTTGTCTGAAGGCATGCGTTTGTAAAGAAGTTATAACCTCAGTAAATACACAGCTTCCACAAAGTAGTACATGTGACTAAGCAGTCTGTGTTGCTTTCTGTATCTGCTTTGCTTCATGGTGCTGGACAAGCTGTTTCACTTCTTTCCTTTTGGATATCTTTGTTAGGTGGTGTGGACTTCTCGCTTACATATTTATTCAGCGTCTATCACAGTAGGAGGCCCTGGATGTGACTGTAATACAAACAACACTGACAAATCTGTGTTTCCATGGTAGGCTAAAAATCTCTTCCTTCTGTACCAAATAATGGCAAGGGTAAAAGGTACTTACTTTACATCCATAGATCAAAAACCTTCCTGAGCACTTCCTGTAAAAGCTTTCCTGTAAAGTGGCACTGACTTAAATTGTGCTATGTGAATTGGCAGCCGGTTGTGGTCTGAACTTTTATCTCCTGGATGCTAATTTTGTGAACACTGTCAGTTTCTGTGGGAAGAAAGATGGTAAATCTTCTGTACACTTTCCCAAAAAAATAAGGACACATCTATTGGTTGTAATGTCCAAAGATAAAGAGTGGCAGTGATTTTTACCCAGTCCAGCTCACCAAAACCCAGCTTCTGCATTCCAAAATCGAGAAGAGCTGTTCCATGGTGGAAGACCAGTCCTTTGCATTACCTACATGAATCACTGTTTGCTGAGGAAAAGAGAGGGTATCCTCCTCCTTACAAATATAAAATAGCTTTCCCTTCACTGCATTTTGGAAAAGTGCAAATACATGCTACATGTCCAAACCTTTTGTACTCAGCTGGAGAAACACAGGTACAGCTCTTGTCATGCCTTTAAACCTGGTTCCCTGGTGTTCTCAGAAGAGACTCCAGACCATGGTGTGGGTCTGCTTCCACTCACCACATTGGGCTGGCTTCCAGAAGGAGTGCTCCTCAGAGCTGGACTCCACACACGTATGCGCTGGGCTTCACACAGTACCTGTCTTCCTCTGCATTAAATTGCTCTCCGTGAAAAATATTTGGCAGTTTTTTCCTCATCAAAGTCCAGGTTTTTTGATTCCCAAATAGAAAGCAAGAATTCCCAAGGGAGTCCTTAGGCATGAATACCAGCATGATAGGTAGAAGAGCTTTGCAAGACAAGAGAAAAGGCTGTTAAGTCTCACCTTTCCTTGGTTTGGTTAAGAGCAATTTATTTCTCTGCTGTGACACTTGTTTGGGGCACATAGTGCTTTTTAAGCACAGCCATCAAGTTTTCTTAGTTTGAAGCACCTGAGTCTTGAGGGAAACATCAGTCTTCCAGGACTGCTACTGTCTCTCTTCCAAACACAGTTCAGAAAATGGATTTTTTTCATGACAATCTTCAGTAGTGTTGGAATGAAAATACTGCAGCAGCCTTTAAGCATAAACTTCAGCCTCATCTTCTTTTCAGCAAATTGAAATTCTCTTCTCATGCACTGTAACCTGTATATTACTTCTTGATCTTGATGCTGTTGCCTCTAGGCTGACGTCTTTTTAGACCCAGCCAAGGGCCCTGGACAATTGACTTCCTCCTTCCTCAACACCAAGGCTTTCTTCGTTTCCAAATAAATAGAAGAAAATACTGCCTTTTTACTGGGCTTGACTACCACCACTCCACTATCACAGAGCACAATATTTTTCCAAAGGTATGGTTATCTCTATTCCTCTGTTCCATATTTGAAGACTCTCACAGCGTTAGTCTGTCCCATGTGTTGTTCCAGACCTTCAGATATGGGATAGTAGTATTTAAAACTCCGTGCATCTCTAAAAGCACAGGTGCTCCCTCTGGACTCAGGGAGAATAGGATCACTCTCCGTCTTTCCCAAAATGTCACCACCCAAGCACACCTCTGATCTTCACAGGGAGCATGGGATGACCCTTCTGGCAAACTTCACTTTCTCTCTTAGGATGACTCTGACTGTAGATGTCCCAACATCTCCCTGCAATGTTGCTAAGAAAGGAACCACATGCTATTTTGATGATTAGATTCTATCTTAGAGTTGCAGGAAACGGCTGAAAGATCCATCTCCCTCTTGAAGCCGGATGGATGAACTGAAGCAGCAGACAGAGCCTGGAGGGAGAAAAGAAAGAACTGGTATGAATATTAATACATATAAAATATATACTATGTGATGCATCTCTCTTCTCACACATCCAATGATCATCTATCCTCCCTCACTCCCCTCCCCTCTGCTCTGCTTCACTATGTCTATGGAGTAAATGTTGGATTTACATTTTCAGTCTATTTAAATCTCTCATTTTTGCTGCAGTGTAGCAGGGGAAAAGCCTTAACTCTCTGTTTGCTGTGCTGTATCTGTCAAGCAGTGGAGGAAAGCAAAGCTTTCCTCTAAGGTCTTCAAATGTTTCTGCAAACTTTTGCTCTTTAATCCTTATAGTCCCAACTGGGCAGAGGCCACTGAATCTAGCTGCACATATACTGCAATTTTATGAATCCAATACCTTTTTTCCACCCCTTTATGTCTTTAAAATCAAATATTTACAATACTGCATGATTACCAGTTAGCAGTTCTTAGAATCTTTGCAACAGAAGTCCTTCTGCACCTCTTGGCCTCCTGCAATGCTGAAGAGAGTTAATATACTTGAACACACATTTAAAGGAAAGAGGTTCAGTGATGTAGATGAACTTGCCAGCTACTTGTCTGCGAGATCCCAAGTGGAAACAATGTGAATTTATTTTGCACTGAGCCTTCTTCCATGGGCTCTCAGGGCATGAACTGTAGACCTCAGCCTGCTCTATAGCTGTTCCTGCACTTGTAAATTCTGGGATAAATGCAAAAGCCTTCACATTCTGCCTGAATAGAAATTTTTGGGCAAAAAGGCTTCTATGTCTGAATAGAGTGATGCATCATAAACCTGACAGTTATTTTGTTCTGTGTTTGTATTTAGGAGACCTCTTCTCGGTCATGCAATAGGACATCTGTGAGTTTTCAGGAATGGCTAGAGGAACCAGGAACAGCAAATAAGTCTGGGGCTAAAATAATTAATAGTATTCAGGTTATCCTGGATTCAGGTTTCCTTTCAGACTTGACTAAGAAAAAGATGAATCTAGTGAGAACTTCAGCATTGGCTTCCATCCTTCCTCTTCCTCTTGCAACCTTCCTTAGAAGCAACTGTATGCAAAAGGGGAGAGGACATGGGTGTGTTAGGCAGATGTGTCTTTGAAGCCACGCTGTAAGCTTTTACTGGGATTGGGGGAACATTCTATCAAGAAATCAGTAAGAGATATTACATCTTAAATTATCAAGAATGCAATAGGAAGTGTTGAATAGAGCATGCATTTTGCAGGACTGGAAAGCCTCTCATGGGCTGTGGTCAGGCACCAACACTGAACATTGTCCCAACAGTTAGCAGGGGCGCTTCAGGCACAGGCAGTCGGCCATTTATCTTTTTCCCACTTGGTATGGAAATGGGGGCAACTAAAAAAAACCTGTTCCCAATCTGGTGGACAGGGTGCTGCCAAGGAAAGGCTGATAAGTGACTAATAGTCTGACAGCTGCACCACAGCATTGTGTGACATGGTCACAACTGTATGGGTCAGTGGGAGTGGGTGGCAGGGGCAGGGGAGGAAAACAGGGACCTTGTGTGGCGACTGAGAGATCCTGCAGACCTCCTAAACTTCACTGTTGCATTTCCCCACATATAGAGACAAAAGCAAGCCAACTACCTTGTCTCTCACCTCAGAGGAGCTTGGGCTCTGAAAGGTTGCTTCTCTCTCCATGGCACAGGGTCAGAGGAGGAGCAAGGCACTGCCAGCCAGAGTGCAGACAAAGCAGTCCTTCCTGAACAACTGCCTCAGATATCTACTTTCCATACTCGCCTGAAAGTAGAGGAAGGTGGACTCCAAATATAAGGGCTGCTGTATGATCACCTGGGAGGTAGGATCTTTGGCCTGTAGGGAAATGGGAGTAGGTCCTAAATTTTTCACTGATCTCCATCTTCCCCTTCTGCCAGAGTTTGCAGTGCAACCTTCCAGAAGGTGCTGGTTTTTGAGATGTAATTTTGGCATGCTGGGTTACATTTCACAATGATTCTTGTATTGTGGCTGTACCCAGGCTTTGCCTGCTGCATTGCAATAATCTCCTTTGCAGACATGCAAGAGCAGGTGGGTGGCAAGTCAAGTTGTGAGGCAGCCACTCACAACTAAAATATCTCACAAAATAAAATATCTCTTAGCTCATCATTCCTCATAGATCACTGTCCAATATGTGTGTGCTGAGTGTGGAATGGGCTTTCTGTGCACCACTGTAGGATAGGGCATGTATTTCACCAAGGCCTTAAGGTTTGCCTTCACAAGCAAGGTGAATTGTGGAGTGGGAGGAGGAAGAGGGTGAATTAAGGTTCCCCAAACAGGCTTAGGCCTAAGTGTTTGCTAACAAGCGAGTGCTTAACTTGGCAACACCAATAACACTTTTTTATGGTAGGTTTATACATCAGCAAGAGGGAAGATGAATCACATTGCAGAAATAAAGTCAAGCACTCAACGATGTTGAGAATTGGCTTGGCTGGTTAGGGAAATAAAGGGCCCTTCAATCAGGGAGCAGAGAGCTAATTGTCTCATTAGCTTATCTGCCTGGGTTGTATTCCCCTGAGGACAGGGTGGGAGATGGAAAGGAGACAAATGAAATAAATGAAGCAGTCCTCTGGGAGGAGGATTCTCCACAAGAGCAAGGGCTGGTGGCTGTACTGCAGCATGCCTGGCTGCAATGGCTCCAGGCCTTGGCTGTTTCCAGAGGTGAACCTTGGAAGCTGTTGGGAAATACCCTGGAACAAAAGAGCTGGGGAGGGGTAAAGGAGCATGACTAGGGAGAACTCTTCTCTCTCTGCTGCAGGCTTCCCTGCCCCACTCTTTCCGCGTGTGGTTTTAGCACCTTAACATCATGGTTTTTGTATTGAGAAGTATTTAGCAGACTCGAGAGACCAAGCTAAAAGTAATACCTCTGGAATAACCCCAGAACCTCTTGGCAAAGCCACTGGGATCAACTTGCACTGCCATATAGCATCCTGGGAACAATAGTACCTGTGTGATATTTCCATAATTCAATATACAGCTTTAGGGTTTGCCATTCATATTGTGCTTGATCCTGCAAGGTGTTCTAACACTACTTTATATGGGGGAACAATGTAACACAAGGGGCCTTTCCATCAATTTTAAAGTAAGATCTTTGCAGAAGCAAGTTTATGTTCAGCGAGACATAGCTTCTCTGTTTTTTCATGTCTACAAATCTACTTGAATGCTTCAAATGACTTCTGGCTTTTTTTTTTCTTTTTATTTTTTTTCCTCTTGGAAAGGGAGTATTTCTAGGGTTGCTTCAGAGCTTCCAGAGAAGGTGTTGGATGCTGAATCATAAGATTTATTCTGCCACTAGAACTAGCAGCAGTGTCTTTTGGAATAGCTGCTCTTGTGAAACTTCCTTGCAAATGCTCTGTTAAAACTGGAGGAAAGTGAATTTCAAGGACTGTGCTGTTCTGCCTACAAGCCCTGGGGCTTTGGGAAGAGGAATTATCAGGAGATTCATTCTAGTACAGACCTTCACCTGGCTTGGGATGTTTGCTGAATACCAGCCTGCTGAATTTAAGCTTGCTCCTGAGATAATATGGCATTAGTCCCTGTGGGTACCATCTCATAAACTTATAGGGAAATACAGAAATAAAAGGAACTCTTGTAGATACCAATAACTGTGAGTCAGGCTTTCTATGAGTCAACGGATGCTGACTGCTGAGATAATTCTCTGACCTACATGTTTGCTGTGGAACCTGGAACTGCATCCAAGACTCCTGGTATTATCCACCATAATCATTAAACAGCCCAAGATCATCCTCAAATGAATGAAGATGTGGCTTCCTAAACCCTGGACTTAGTGATGTCTTGTAGTGTTGCATTGCTGAAATATCAGCAGGAGGAGGATTGTCTTCAAAACATGACTTGGTTACAAAAAGAAAAACACCTATGAAAGAATTTATGCTATTTCTGGTTTGAAATACTTTCCTGGTTTGGCTTTTAAATAGCTAAGAAACCAAACTATTTCCCTTGATAAAACCTGATAAACTGCTTATTTGATGTGAAATCTGGTGTTCTGTTATGGGATGGCAGGTGTAAGGTGGGGATCCATTCAAATCTGAGGCTGCTCACAGCAGGAGCTCGTTTGACATCTAATTCCATCTCATTCCTGTTATGTGTGATCTACTGGTTTGATCAAGTCTGTAAAAGGCTTCCAGCCTTTTAAGAGCTGGTTGCAAAAAAATCCATCCAGAGATTGGACAGTGCTTAAAAATGTGACTATGGCCTCAAAGAAAAAATCCTTTAGGACAAGGGCTTCTTGGGAGATTTTCTCAGGGATGTCATCTTCAGTCATTTTGCTTACTGAGATCTGGTGTTTATGAAAGTTATGTTTTGTAAACCACAGTGCCCATCCTGTGGATGTCCCTGGAATGGAAGGGATGTCCACAAGGGAAGCTAGTGAGCAGTAACTGCGTTGCCCTCTCTTCCCATGCTGACAGCCTCTTAGAGGGATACATACCTGCTTCTATGCCATCTGCCATTTTCACTGTTTTCTCCCTACTCATGTATGTGTCTGTTTCTGTCTCTCTAAATCCCTTTGCCTTTTCCAAAGACGAAAATGTCATGATAACAGGGTGTGTGGGGGTAATACAGGCTTTTGGAGTCTGCAACCATATTGGGCTGTCATCCAGCCCACCACTGATCTCAGAGGGAACGAATTCACCATCTGTAGAGAGTCCGTGTCTCACTGCAGCCATCTGTTAAGCTCCTCAGCCCACTTGCACTCTGAACAATGGCAGTGCACTTCAGAAAACCTGTAGGGGATCGTCCCTCCCTCCTCCGGGTGACAGTGCACTCCTCTGAAGATGAGTATCTGTGATTCTGCCAGACACGCAGATTTTTGCGGCAGAAAAAGTATTTGTGGTCCCAATCTGAGCATTGTAAAGAGCCTGAAGAGCTGGGCATAGATACCTTGAGGATACTGAGTCTCTGGGACTACTAACTTTGTCATCATCTTGGAAGGAGTAAGATCTTGTAACCTGCTCAGCTTACCATGCATGGTTCTCCTCAACATTCTGTTTGAGCAGGACAAAAAACATGAGTACCACCAACATCAGCAAAGGTCCAGCTCTCCTTTACCTGGAGAAGACACCACAGATGAAATCTTGGCAGCACTGTGCTGTTGACTTCACAGTGAAACTGATGCACAGGCCCTGCCTACTCTGTTATTCTGGTCCATGCTTCAATGGGAATCATTTATCAATCAGTCTCTTCATTCCTGCAAGCACTCCTATTTACCTCTCATGCTGTAAACTGCCAGGCAGCAGGGTGTAAGTACTCGGTGATCTCCAGTGTCACACAGGCAATCTAGATACTATCCCTATTAAAAGGCTTAGTCTGCCACAAGTTTATGAAACCAGGCTATTTTTTCTGAGGCTCTTCATTAAGGGTTGACTTAATTCAGGCATGTCTTTTCAAATTCATTAGTGCACTGACCAGTCAACTGCTTCGCCTTCATGGAGCTAAATCAGAAATTTGCTCTATCTGGTGATGGCTTCTATCCAAAGGCAAGGACTTCATCTGGGCCTGACACCAGAAAGCTGAAACAGCTTCAGACAGGGCTGCCTAATTCCCCTACTCCTACGTGTCTTCTTGGCTTACCTCAGCTGCCTCTTAAGAGCTGCTGCCACTTCTAAAACCACGTGATCCCTGGGTTTTCAGGGTGTTCCCAGATTTGCTAGGTAATTCCTGTCTTCCTCCACCCACACGCACATTACTTGCCAGACTCTGAAGGAAAGAAGGAAAACTTCTCAATTAACATTTAAGAGAGACACTTGCCTTTATTTCACTAGAACAGGGATTTGCTCTTTTTGCCGTTGTTCCACCACCTCTGTCCTTTGGTGGAATCCGTGTGGGAAGAATCTCTCTTTTTTATCAGCTCACCTGCTGCTACCTAACCTTTGCAATCTTCACAGCAGCCCCAGGGCAGCTGTCTTTCCAAATTCTGGTTTGGGAAATGAAGTCCTCACAGAAGATAACAGAGGGGAAAGAACTCAGATATGAGCTGAAACAGGGAAGGAAAATCTGTTGCCAGCCAGGAACAGGGCTTTGCTTGCAAAGGGGAGGGTGCTCTGATAGAGATGTCTTCTGCCACTAAATGCTACTGTAAACAGGGAAGTTTACAGTCAAAATGTTCTGTCAAAGAGCTGTCAGGGAGTCAGACAAATATTTAAAGGAGCAGATTTCCTCCTGAGGGTGAAGAAACACAGCTCAGCACTTGACAGTACAGCTTGGTAGCTCCCAGCCCTGGGGACAAATATGCTTGTGGACCCTGTATCCAAAGGTCAGTGAGAGAGGGAAAGGAGGTGAAAACAAGGAAAATAGCCAAATAATGCCTACATCCGAGCAATTATGCATGGAAAAGAGTCCTATAGCTATGGTGGCTCTTCATAGAAACAGGTCTTTCTCTCTACAGTCTTCCTGGGGATATGTGCAAGTAGAAGATCATCCCCTCTGCCAGCCACCCTCTGCAGGGAGGCAAAGTTACATGCAGAGGTGAACCCAGAGGACCCTTGGACATGCATCATTGCCTTGGGAAGTACTCAAAGATGTTCCCACCGATTTACATGGAGATTTTTCCCAAGCCAGACACTGAAACTGGTTCATACACATGAACATGCACTCTGAAGGGGTCTCTTTCTGTAGAGTAAGCAGCTTTGTGTAAACAAAGGGGCAACATCTAAAATCTCCTAAGGAAATGTATTTCTAAACTTATCTGAGCAAGCAGGACAAAACCATTGGTCTTAACAGATCTGCCAGGTAAGCAAATTGCCCTGTATTTGATAAGCAGCTCATGCAGCCTAAGGAGATGAAATCCAGGTCAAAGCCACACCTATGCCCCTGGCTCAGAGGTGCTAGTCTAACTCTTGTCTACTTGGGACACTGGGGTGTGACCCAACCAACCAGCTATCCTGGGAAGTGATGAAAGGATGCTCACATGCTCTGCAAATGCCTTTCTGCATGAGATTTCCCTTCCCCCAGACATTTACTTGAACCTCACGCTTTCCCCAGCCCTTGCAAGAAAAACACAGTTGTGAGCCTGGGCTCTCTCCTCTGTAAGCATGGGCTCTGGGAAATTTAAATATTGTCCCCTTTGGCTATGCTGTCTGTGGGGATTAGTAATCTTCTCCCTTCCCCGCCTCCCCCCATGTGAGAGACTGGTGCTCCAGCTCCTTTCCAAGCCACTGACCTAGTTCTCCCTGTCCCCAGGGACAGGCTACGCATCCAGGTCCATCCTGTGCCAAGGGCTGGGCCAGCACAGGGGCAGGACGAATGCTGCCTGTGGATTGGTAACGCAAGCAGCAGCAGCAGCAACAGCAGCAGCAGCACAGTGCACACAGATTGAAAGTGGATTTGAATATGGGCTCTTGAAAAATATGAGATAGCGCACAATATGTTTTCCTCGGTGCTGTAATGTATTTCAAACAGCTCACTTCCATCTCCTGCACTTTAATTAGCATGAAAATTGGCCAGTTCCACAATCCCTTTAAATACATTCAGTGTGTTACCAAATATATTTCAAAAGCAGTTACATACAGGGAGGCCAGGGCCTGGGGGTGGGACACAAAGCACTCCCCATTTTGATCTAACTCATTACTAACCTGTTTTGTAGCCTCTGAGAAAGCAGGCTAGTGGGTTCAGGTTCAGTTTTTGGTGGGCAAATGTCACCAGGGAAAACCTAAGTACATCAAACTACCTTTGGCTGCTGGACTGAGGGGCTGCAGTAAGAAGGCAGGAAAAAGCCAAAACTGTTTGCATCCTGCTCTTTCCCTAACACGAGGGAAGACCATGGAAGAAGCTGCCAGGATACTCTGGTTCTGTGGATAGGTTCCTCCGTGATCCCCCAGCTATCACTCCAGGCAGCAGGATGATCTCCAGAATATATCTATCTGCTAGAATCAAAATGACAGACTGCTGCGGGAAGGAATTGTTCATCAAATGTATTCTTGGGTTTTGTTAGGTAGTGAAAAGCAATGTATCTTGTCTTACCCCAGACTCATCTCCAGGATTACAATTTCCAATGTCTCTAAAATGGCTGGTAGGTGGTTCACACACATTTTCCCCCCATATATTGTGCCCCCCATCTTGCTGGCTTCCCCAGAGTGGGCGCTACAATGTGAACTGAGGTTCCTGGGTTTGCCCCACAAATGTGGCTGTGCTGACACAACTGGGAGGAGCAGCACAGGGCTGGGAGGCCAGGAAGGTATGGCAGCCATCACAGCAGCTGGGAGATGCTCTGCCTAAATATTTTGTGATGGCATTCAGTCACATGGTTTGTAGCTGGGTTCCCCTTTCTTTGTGGTTCTCTAGAGACACCACTTCTGCCTGTGGATAAAATCCATTATTGCCTGTGCCTTTTCAAACATGCTCCAGGCTCTAGTTTGCAGTCACTCTCCATCTCTGGGCCATCTCTTGCTTTTCCCCCTCCATGCACTCCAGAAACCCCTAGGCTAGTAATTTTTACCACCAGACCCTATTTTCCTCCTTTCTCAACCCATAGTGTTGCACAGGATGTCAGTGGCTGGCCTTGCCCCAGCTCATGAGAGGCTGAGAGGGATCCCTGATCCCCCCAAGGACTGGAGAGAGCACCTGGCTGGGCATGCTGTGGGCGCTGTCCCCTCAATTGCACGTGGTGAGGAACACAGGCAGTAAGGACGAGGACAGACTTTATCCCGCCAGCTAGAAATTGTTCTCCCCAGTCTCCACCTGGCACTGCCAAGGAGGAGAGAAAGAGATAGGGAAAGGGAGAGATGTCTCAGGACACTTCCTGAAGCTGCTGGCCCATGTCCCTGGTCAGACATGAATTTCCAGTAGGCTATGGGGTTGCCACAGCAATTCCCTCCTGTATTTTCCCAGTGCTTTCAGAGGTCAAGGATGACTGAATTTATGTTTTCTTGGGATGATGGGAGAAGACAGAATTTTGGGAGTCTTGAGGAGGAGCTGCAACTCCCTGGTAGCATCACTATATGCAAATGCAGGTAATTTCATGGAAATGTATGTAATTTTATGCAGATTTAAAAGCTATTGACTTTCTGTCACAAGATGTTGGCAGCTATGGTATTTGTTTGAGTCTTTTTCTTTCCCTTTTGAGCCTTTTTTTTCCTTTTGGAACTTAAAAGAATTAAATATTCATAGAAACATTTCTATGAGTCACAGGGAGATAGTACATCAAGCTGAAAAGTTCAGATGTGTATCCAGACTTCCTCAAAGTGCTTTGGGATAGGAAGTGGGATCTGAGAGCGGGCAGTTTTCAGATGCTGTCTGCAGAAAAGCCTTTTCCACCAGAACTTAAATTTGGGCTTATGGTGACCCAGCAACTTTACTAAGAATAAATATGGCTTGTTCTTGTTTAGTCAGAAAGAATCAGAGAAAATGTAAGTGGAAAAGCAAAGGAGAGGTTGCTCCAGCTTTTAGCACAGAAGCAAGTCACAGGCAGTGAGTGTTTTGCCGTTGCTTTCTGCAGCTTTCTTTGTATTGCCTGGAGCTGGAGGTTCTTGCTTTTAAGACTCAGGACAGTGGATAAAAGATCAGAAAGGACTTGATCACCCATGAACAAAACAGGTGTCAAAGCAGAGACTGCATTCCTTTTTTATTTTATCCCTGATGTATTTCCAGGGGTACATTCCCTTCTCTGGAAGCTATTGGGTAAAGACCTGGACTTCTAAATAAGTATTTTAGGATAGGTGGCTTTTTGCAGTTTTAGATGACTTACAAAGCTACGGCAGCTGCTTGTTGGACCACTGCTCACCCTGTGGCAGAGAGATGGACTAGATGGTTCCCCACTTACAGGGCGTTCTCCAAGAAATCACGGGGGCCTCAGGGAGTCACTTGCTTACTTAGGTGGAAAGGCCTGAATTTTATGGTCTTACAGGCTTAATGCAAAAGTCATGTATCTTTAAGAGGTGGTTTGAGAATGGCTAACATAAATTCTCTGAAATAGCAGTAATAGAAAGGAGGTCTTTGCAGCTGGCTGAATGGATATGAGTTAATTTGTTCCCATCTAAATGTTTGTTTTTAATGATGCTGGAGATATTATTCTGTTTTAAGACTAAAGTATTAAGCAAGGTTAGAAGTCTTGCCTGAATTAGTGTTTATCTGCTAACTAAACCTAATGAAAAGTAAATCATGTACAGCCAGACCTTAATAAAGCCTGGGCTCACTATATCCTTCTACCCTTGGTTAGAGTATCATGTATTGTCTGGCATAAACCTTGAGCTTAAACAACAGGAAAGATTTTGTTGCTTTCTTATTGTCTTGATTCGAGAGGTGTCTAACCACAGACTCTGTAACATTTGTCCTCTTCTGACTCCCTAGCTGGTGAGACTTTTTAACAAGTTAGGGAATTTGCATCTTGTAGTGGATTGACCGTGGCTGGATGCCAGGCACCCACCAAAGCTACTCCACTACTCTCCTGCACAACTGGAAAGAACAGGGGGAAAAAAATATACCAAAGGTCCTTGAGCTAAGATAAGGAAAAGGAGAGATCACTCACTAACTACACACCGCTGAAGTTGAGGATATTAATTAAATTTATTGCTAACAAAATCAGAGCAGGATAATGAGAAGTAAAATAATCCATTAAAATCACCTTTCCTTTCATCCCTCCATCCTTCCCAGGCTCCATCTCCTGCCCCTCAGTGGCACAGGAAGACAGGGAATGGGCTTATAGACAGTTCACCACATGCTGTTTCTGCTGCTGCCCAGGGAGAGGAGTCCTTCCCCTGCTCCAGCATGGGGTCTTGGGATCTCACAGGAGATACCTCCATGACCTTCTTCAATGTGCGTTCATCCCACAGGCAACAGTTCTTCATGAACTGCTCCAACATGGGTCACTTTTCCATGGGTTGAGTCCTTCAAGAAACAGCCTGCTCCAGTGTGGGTCCCCCACAGGGTCACGAGTCCTACCAGCAAATATGCTCCAGTGTGGGCTCCTCTCTGCAGGTCGCTGCCAGGGGCCTGCTCCAGCATGGGCATCTCACAGGGTCACTGCCTCCTCTCAGGCATCCACCTGCTCCAGCATGGGGCTCCTCCACAGGCTGCAGGTGGATCTCTGCGCTTCCACTGACCTCCATGGGCTGCAGGGGCACGGCTGCTTCGCCATGGTCTGCACCACAGGATGCAGGGGAATCTCAGCTCCAGCACTTGGAGCACCACCTCCTCTCCTTCTGCACTGACCTTGGTGTCTGCAGGGATGATTGTCTCCCATATTCTCACTCTGGTCTCCTCTGAGTGAAATCACAGCTGCACAAACCCGTTTTTTTTTATCTCCTTAAGTATGTTGCAAAGGCATTACCAGCATCTCTGGTCCATCCTGGAGCCAGCTGGCATTGGCTCTGCCGGACAAGGGGGAAGCTTCTGGCAGCTTCTCACAGAAGCCATCCCTGTAGACCCTGCTCCGCTACCCAAACCTGGCCACACAAACCCAATTCACACCTGGATCTGAACTTGAGACATTCTGATGCTTGGGGCAGAGAGGTCTGTGGTGAATGACGTCCTGGGTGGTGTGAACTGCTAAGTTTGGATTGAGATTTTTGCCTTGTATTTCAAACATGGCAAGGCTTAAATGGCTCAGCCTTTGCTTTAGGATGGAGGAAATTCCTTATTGTTTAACTTTACAATAGACAGAAAATGTGCTAGCCATGAAAAACCTACCTTTTATAAAAGCTGCAGTGTTTTATTTTTTATGTCTCCATTGCCATGGAAGTTGCCACAGAATTGACCTCCTGTCTCTGAATTGTTCTTTGTTTCAGTTCCATTTTTTAAAATACATTTTCTGCCATCAAAAAAAAAAGCTAGAAACAAGTATTGGAATATCAGTTGAAATAACTCTCTACTTTAGGATTTTCCAGAATACAGCTTCAGAAACAGCAGCTCTGAATGACATGACTCTCCTCACCTACCCTAACAAAGGGCTAATTCTGAAACGTGCTAATGTCATCTTCAACAGCTATTTTGCTTCTGATATTTTTTTGGTATAAGTGTCATTAAATCCTTTCTCTTCTGTTTGAGGCTAGCTGCAGCTGCCCATTTCCATTTATGGAAACTCCTCGCTTCCTACCATCCTGTCACACAATTCGAAAAATTAAATAAATCTAGTGCCATATTGAAAATGTAAGGACTACGTTTATCAATTATCTAGCCAGGCTATCTTAGTGCGCCTTATATGTCCCAAAGGTTTTGTGTGGTGTTTTTATACATGTGATTAACATTCAGAAACTCCCATATACTGAACTTATTTGAATGCAATTGTCATCCCCTTGAAAAAACTTTCTTTTTTTTTTTCTCAAAACATTTATAGTTATCCTGGTTCTATATATGCAGCAGCAGAAGAGGTATCTCTGTCCCGTCTTCCTGATACAAGTCAAAACCCAGACCTCCTCCCAGAGCTCCACTTTGGACACAGAATATCTCTCAGGAGAAGAAAAGCCTTTACACCTGTATGGCTAGTCATTTCTTGGGGCAGGCTAGCACAGAATACACCTGCAAGAGACAGGATCCCCCACACTGCAGAGAAGTTCAGAAGACGCCATCAAAAGGAAAGGTAACAGCCAAAATAAAACCCGCACGCTCTGTGATAAGGGCTGCTTGAAGCAGAAATGTCAGGGGGTTTGGTTGGGCTTTTTTTACCACTGTTCCTCTTGTCTATATTTGAATACATGTTAGTGAATGTGGGTTATTTGTTTTAAAGTCTCTTTCTTCCTTATCAAAGGCTGTCTTCTGACTTCACTCTGTGTTTTGCTGGAAAGATGCATTTAGTAATGTAAATGTGATTCTTCCCTGTGGCAGCTGCAAAGAGTGGCACAATTCTGTCTGTGCTTGCATTAGCAGCACATATTTGCACAGAAAGAGCACAATTGATGGATGGGAGGGATGGCTCAGGGATTTTTACTGTGCTGTGCCCCCATCTTTTCAGCTCCAGGACATCAGTCTGCACTCAGTCCTGGATGAGTTCCAGTGTCCAACTAGAGGAGCAGAGCAGGACAGCCCAAAGCTGGCAGTGGCAGGTGAGCAGAACATAAGAATTTGGTTGGCCTACTGAGCCTTCACAAGCTTGCAAGCATTTCTCTTTCCTAAGTGTTGGTATGAACAGTTCAACGCAATGCTAAATTCCTCCCTTGGATGCAGTTCCTTGGCATGCAATGAGCTAATGGAATTTAAATGATGGACCCCGCCTATCAATCAATTTTTGAAGCCTTATCTGTTTGTTCTCTGCAGTGATTCTTTAAAAAAAACAGACCTGTCAGGCCTCACAGGTCTGGAGAAGACTCCTCTGTCCATGCCCATTGCTTGGCACTCCCCAGTTTGTCCCGTATCTCAGGTGCTTCCAGTACAGCATCCTGCAACCTCACCATGGGTTTTCTCGCTGGAATAAGCTGGATTCACTTCAGGGGACTGGGGAGCAGGATGGAGTGTTCCTTGTGTTGTGCCATTAGGATGCACAGTTCCAAATATGTGGTCCTGCTGTACCATTGTGAGACTTTCTACGGAGCCACATTAAGTGGGAACGGTAGGCCCTATGAAAGATACAAGAAACCCTGTGAGAACCAGAGATTGAAGGGGTTAAAATTCCCTAGTGCAATTTCTCTGCTTCTTTTTCACAAGGGAAATCAAAGCCCCTGGGGTTTTTTCAAGGCCTACACCTGACTGTAAGAATTACGGGGGTTTTGTTTTCCCTCCAGTGGGGGAATGGAAACCATAGTATGAACCTATGATTAATCACAACAAACCAGCAGCTCATGGCTAGAATACTAACTATGGAATACACAAGCAATGCTTTTGTGATCAATCTGCAAGGGTGGTTTTTTAAAGGGAAAAAAAAAAAAAGCCCTGCCAAAAATGTGTTGAGTATTTTCAAATAATGAGTACTTTCGAGGAAATTTTGATTTTGCTCAGGGACCATCTGCGAGCAGAGAAAGGGACTAAATTCTTTCAGCAAATTACTGGCTGCAAATTATTTTCTCAGCACTAGTTATGAATGTTGTAACTGCACAGCTGAAAATGTATTATTAAGCTGAGAACTGGGGATTTAGGGACCACAGATTGTGAATTCTTTTCTTTTAGGTGTTTTTTAAGTGTCCTGTGGCACAAGAGACACCTTCAGCTGGAAACATCACGAGGTTCAAAAAGAGCACCATGTGCTAAAGTACTCCAATATGACGGACAAGGATAAGTTTTAGAGCATATTCATGTGGGAGCATCTGCAGATGTGTAAGGGGTGGTGTATGGTTACAAAAATGAACAATCTGAGCTGCTGACGTAGAAAGATATTGTAAATAAAATCTGCTTAACGGATTTAAGCAAGAGAACTTGATGTCTGGGGACTTGGTTGGTTGCTCAGTGCTGGGACTGCCGTGGTGAGCAAGGCCCTTGGATGGGCGCTTCACCAAGGACTGGTCTGAAGTTACGGAGTGAAGTGGAAGTTTCCTTGCTGGCCCCTTCGTTTCAGCAGGGTGGGGAAGTGAAATGCATGGTGGAATTTCAAAATGGTCCATGGCCCATCAATGTGCTGGAAGTCACTCCCGGCTTGGATACAGCTGCATCTTGCAGGTGAGGGGCTGCTGCCAGCCCTGTGCCTGGCCTTATGCTGACCATTGTTCCCAGAGGCACTATTCAGTGAAATAAAACCTGTGACTATCCACTCTCAGGATTCAGTTTTTTGAAATATGGGCTTGACATGGAACTGAAATTAAAACCTTAATTTTTGAAAAATGTTTTCTATTGAAGAATATTCTGGGGAAATTATTTTGTGTGTGTATTTAACACTTGATTCAATATGTGTTTTATTTTGATGAAAATGAAGTGTCTTTGATTTAAACTGTTTCTTCTTCTGGTATAATGTGCCAGAGAATATGTTTTCAAGAATTATCTAATGAAAAATAATCTCATGAAGGAAAACCAGAGATATTTTCCCCTACTCCTTGCTTCCCACAAGAAATTCTGGCTAAACTGACCTAATTTCATGTCACTTTTTTATTTCAGTGAAACAGCAAGGTCTGCTGTATTAAGCCCTGTAATCACCACTTGCTCACTTTACTGTAACCAAAAAAAAAGAAAAAATCAGATTTCATGGTATGAAATAATCCCATTATATTTCAGTTAATTGAATCCAGGAATACTTTAATCAAGCTGGGTGTAGACCAAAATGCCTGCTTGAAGACCTCAGAGATGTTCATATCTCAATACAAATTTTGCAGTTTGAGCTTTGGAACTTCACTTCCAACTTTTGAAGCTTTGGCTGAAGCCTGATCGGTAGAGGAGTGGAGGCAAAATTATCTCACCTGTCTCAAGTGCGATTCCTATGCCTTCCTCTGTTGTAAATGGTCTTTCTACCATCACAGACAAGAGCCTGGGCTTGCCATAAGGGATCAGAATCATCACTCATTTCTTAACCTAAACAGATCTGAACTGGTCTTCTTCCTCATTTGGAGTGTTAGTTGATTGCAGACTGAAATATTGAAAAGTAATCCAAAATCCAAAATTAAGACAGTTTGTAGTCCTGTGCAGGTGACTGGGAGAATTACCAGAGACATTCCAAAGATTGCTAGTTTAGCATGAGGTGCAAGAGTTGGGGATTATGTTAAAATGGAATTCAGCAGGGTTGTACAAAAAGTTTTCTATTCTAAATCCTTGTGTTTACTGCCTATCATCCACACCCTCCCCCAAAGACCTTTCTTTTCTCTTTTTCCATTTTTTCTTTTCTCTTTTCTCTTTGACTCCTGTCTTTCATGCCTCCTCTCTTTCTTCTTTTCTTCCCTTTCTTCCTTGATTTCTTGCAGAAACAGACTACTGATTTTCTTTCTTCCCCACACAGGATCTCAAGTGCTGAGAGGCTTCTGATCCATGAAAGACTTCATGGGAGAGGTCATTTACTGATTCAAGGAGCATATATAAAGATAATGTTGATACTAATAATAGTCTATCTGCAGCTTTGAAGGGATGAATATCCCTTCTGGGACCTTACTTCCACACTGCAAAAAGTGACTTCTCTCCTGTGAAACAACGTAGATCCTCCAAAAAGAGTGAGGAAGAGGAAGAGGCAGAAACCGAAATAATCAAGTGAAAAAATGTGAAAACGATGGGAAGAGTAGGAAGAGAGAGGGTGAAGAAATGAGAACTGTTAGGGAGACAGAGGGACTTTGGAAGCAAGGGGGAAAAGTGATGGGAAAGATCAAAAAAGAAAAGGGAAATGGTGACAGCATGTGGGCACAGGAAATTAATGTAGTGGATGAAGAGAAAGCAAAGGGGTGTGTTATGCGTGGAGAGAGAGATTAAAAGAGGCAGTTACAGAAAGAAGTGAAGTTGTCTAACACGCAGAGATGGGAAGTGACATGTTTGTGTGAATTTGGGGGCTGCTCAGCCCGGCTGCACTCTGGTTTCTACCTTTGATCAGCTGCATGGCAGGCTGGTGTCAGATCAGAAAGCAAATGAGATGATAAAGAAGCTGAAGCTGCAGTGAGTTTAACAGCAGCAGAGTGGCAGGGGGTGGGAGGGAGGAACTGTTGAATGAGGTGAATGCTCCCTGTGCTTTAATTCACAGAGTCCTGGAAGGGAATGCAGCTGCCTCCTCTGCTGAGAGGTTGCTAATGGCCAGAGCAAGAAGCTGCATTGCTCTGGTCACATAGAGATAAAGGACCTGCCTCAATGTGCTGGTACCACTGTCAGCAGCACTCTTGCCAACTGCAAGCCTGGTTGAAGCATCAAAGAGGGTTAGTGGGCTGACAGACTGATTAAAAATATCAATGCCTGCTTTAGCTCTGCTTGCTTTCCAGTTTTTGGGTTTGCTTTGGCTAGCAGAAATGCAGGAAACTGTGAGGAGCTTTCCTGTGGCTGCCACTTCTGGGTTAGGGATAAAGGAACAGAAAAGGGAGGTTTTGCTCAGGGGAGAAACAGTGACTATCTCATTGACCACCTCAGGATGTCACTACGGTTGGCACTGTATTGGGAAACCCCTGGTGCCTTGGAGGAGGGAGGAGTGGGAATGATTCATCTGTGGGTGGAACTTCAGGACTGAAGAGGAAAGGACAAGGATCACCAGCAGGCAACTAGATTCAGGCACACGCTGATTGCATTGCCATTTTCGGTAACTGCTGGTGCAGTGTCCAAGCAGAGGACTTGGAGGCAGGGCCCACGTCTGGGATGGAGTCGGCAGAGCTAACAGGAATTGCATGGAGGTGGAGGTGGTGTTTTCTGCAAGGTGCAGCAGGGGGGTTTATTGATCCTGAACACTCTTACCTGACCCAGTGTGAGGTGCCTGGAGGAATTACCATCCTGGTCCATACAAGCCCCTTCCCTCCAGTGTTCAGTGACTCTGCCTTGTCTGTTCAAGGCCCTTGGATGGACAGTCCGTGAGAATGCAAGCCCTGTTGCAATGGGACTCACAAAGACCTACTCACAACTGGTTTGGGGATGCATGGCTGGGAAAAGAAGATTCTAGGAATTAGAACTACTTGTTCCACCACGTTCCTCCTCACCTCAGAAAACCCCTGTCTTCTCCCATCAGGGGAGGGCAGGCACCTATCCTGTCATCGTTATTGATAGGCCGGACAGATGTTCTGAGAGCAAGTAGCTTCACATCTCTGCCTCATATTTCCCAGTTTATAAAATGGAGTTTACATTTCCTATTTTTGTTCCTCTGTAGACCCTTACATTTCTTTGTTTTCCTGGTCACAGATTATATTCCAGGCAAACCATGTCCTGATTCAGGAATCCAAGCACTCTAAACACTTTCTGGCACAGATGCTGGGCTTTTGACAGCTCCATCATGCCATTCCCAGAGTGAGGATTTCTACAGTGATGTTCTGGGGGCGGAGGTTGAAAGAAGTTTAGGATATCACAGAACTAATTAAATGCAAACTAGGCTGCCTGCAGAAAGCTGTACGTGCTGGTTGCTATGTTTCTGGCAGGAACAGACTGGGAGAGGGGGGGCTGAGGGAGGGCTGTTTGTTTTTTTACTGTTTGAAATGAAGATGCCGACAAAGTTCTGGTTACTCACCAGCCTTTGAAAGGTAGATGAAACATGAATTCTTGCAGCCATAGAAATAAGAAAAGTGAGAAGAGGAGGTAGAGTTAGAATGGATGAATGTATGGATATATTAAATCGAAAAGGGGAGAGGGGTTAGTTGTTGTTTATTTTCATACATTCCTTATCTCTGCATTTACATATGCTTTGACTTCAAGATGATCCCTAAATAATATGGAGCTTTTGTGGTCTCCTTTCCAAAGATATCCTTGTAAACTACCTTGAAACAGAAACTTTCAGAGCACTTGAGGCATGACAGAATCCTACACTGTGCCCATGCCAGCTCCCCAAAAGCAGTGGAGGAGTTCACAAGCGCCAGCAGGATTGGGTTTCCCTTTTGAGGAGGGAACTAAAAGAATTAAATGAGCATGCAAACACACGTGCATCTAGGCTCACTACACCTGTCCATATTTCATTAGTTCTTCTGCAGCTAATCAGAGGACAAGTTAAGCACAGCTTTCAGCTGCTTCACCTGAGCAACACTTGTGGGGAGATAATTAAGAACTTGCCTGAGCGAGCAAAGAGAGAGGCAGAAGAAAGAAGGAAGGACTTTGAGAAGGGAATAAATAAGCTAATTGGGATCACTTTAGAGAGTGAAGCTGGCTTTGAAGAACACCCACTGAAGGTATTCGACCTGCTGGAACGAGTGCATTACTCTAACACCCATGTGGAAATCAATATTGAACTACCTTGGGTTCCTTTCATATAAACCCTTAGGAAAAGAGGACAGACTAGTTCAGAGAATGGGGCTTCAGTGATGCCATGCCATGCTTCAGACATCATCCTGGATCTTGGTACAACCTGGCCGGTGACAGAGGCCAGAGGGAACAACAGCCGTCAGAGGCAACACGGCATAGGGAAGGACTTGTGGGCACCTCTCAGTCAAGTATTGTACTCAGGAAATCCAATCAAACACAGGAAAAGTTAGAGCTGTACCAGATGGTTTGAGATCGAGGAGAGTGGCAGTTCTAAATGTGGGGGACAGGGTGCCAGGTGTACTGAATAAGGATGGCCAGGATGATTCAGAGACAATGTGCCGCCTGTCACAAGCAAGGGCTGTCCAGCCAGCTGGCAACCTCTGCCATGCCATCTCAATGCACATGTGTTAGAGGGTGAGCACTTTATCCTGGTGGAGAGGCAGGATGGCTTGCCAGCAGGCAGGGCTGCCCAAAAGCTGGTCCAAGTGCAAGCAGGGTGTGCTGGCACACTGCAACTGACCTCACAGTGCCGAGGAGAAGTGAGCATTGACACATGGCAAGGGCAGGTTGACAGTCCAGGACTTGACCCATGATGAGTTTTTCTGCTTCCCCTTGCTCCTTTTGCCACATAGATGGCACTTCCTGAGTTCCCAGGACACAGTCACAGGTCCTCTCTTCCCCCTCCATCCCTGACTACAGCCCTGTGCTGACAATGTGAGCAGTGGCAGTGTCCCAGCAGAGAACTGGGAGCCCAGAAGACAGAAACACTAGGGTGGTTTAAACTCATGTTTGGCATGTCCAAATGGTTGAGGGCAGAGACACAGCTGCAAAGGGCTTCTGGACATGTGGAGAAAGTGTTACACCGGCACAAGGCATTACAGAGGGTGGGAACATTTCAGAAAAGCACAGTGTCTCCTGCCTTCCCCAAAGTCCCCAGCACAGAAGGAAGGTAGTAAAACTCTGTCACTCACCACCTTGAGAAGGCTGCACCCTCTGCACAGCCCAGAGCCAGCCCCTTCCCCCTGGAAACCTCTTCTCCTTAATGATAGCGCAGTGCTCTAATGAACAATTTCAGTGACAGCGCGGAATAAATGGGGAACACTCTCAATCTGAAGTTTGTATTGAATTAAATATTACAGCATTGATTGGGTTATTCATTTAGCATCTCACTCAATAAACATCTCTTGCAGCATATGTTTCTCCATTTATCTTATCTTGTCGTGGAACCTGCACTTACCCACCACACTTGGCACTGCTGCCTGGCTAAGGCAGGGAGGAGGGAGGATACATGGCCCAGGAAAGCTTAGTTCAGCATTTCTTCCAAAGAGTGAGAGCTCTGCTTGTGAGTCACAAAATTGACCAGAGCTCTCTGTGGAGGAGAGGTGCTTGCTTCTCTCAGGCCTGGATAAAGTCAGAACAGGTTTCTGGGGTCTGTGCTGAGCCGTGACTCCAGCTCATAACTCAGGACGGCAGAGACATGGGGAGAGCGAATAAGGAGAGCTAACGCAGTGCTGAGGGCTTATCTGTAACCTGTGCACATGTTTCTCTAGGGGCTGTTATTTTAATGCCCCAAATAAGTCATTTTTGTTGCTAAAAGAATGCAAAATCTAGTCTGATCCTGTTACTTAATCAGCAGTATTACAAGAGGACCAGAGCTATTGTAAACTTCACTCCTTAGAAAACACTTGCAAAGCTAGAAAGCCCCATAAAAATGTCAATGCAAATGCAAATGCTCAGTGATTTGGGTGTAGGCAGTGAATCCACTCTCCTAGGCACAGAATGGACACAGCCTGTAAAATGCTTGGCAGGCTTTTGGGCTCCGTAAGTAATCCAGGAGCCATTCTGGGAGATGGAATGCAATTACTAGGACTAGTTGATACCAATTTATTTAGTAAATGTGCTCTATTCTGCTTAGGATCTGATCGCAGCTGCCCAAATTTGTTTGTTGTTTGTATTTGTTCATTGAATTATTTGTGCAGGTAAATTATAGCTTTTTAATCACGTTTATTATGACAGCGCCTAGGAATTGACCAAGAATGCACCCCCTCTGCCTGCTTTCTGGGTAGTGTGTAAAGACAGAATAATAGGCAATCCCTGGCCTCATTTATGTTTGAATTGAGTGCTTTCATTATTTGCTATTTGTCAGTTGTTGGCCGTTCAAGTTGTTTAGCATCCTTTATTTTCCTTAAACCTGGTAACATAAGCTCTTCAAGTAAGAATTAAATGCTACAAGCAAATCACTGAAGCTTTGTTTTTCTTGGAAGGTAGGTGGTGGGTTGGGACAGTGGAGGTGAGAACATTTACTAGGAAGAGAGAAAGAACAGCTGGACCCCAATTTTTCCTGGTAGCTCCTTGCCTTGCTGACTGGGGGAGTGGGAGAGCTGTATGCAGTAATGACCTTGTGTTCCTTCCTCTCCCATTAGGCTGCTTTGTTGCATGTGCCTGTATAAGAATAATCCAGTACATTGTAGCTTAAGCTGGGTTCTTATTTGTTTGTTTAAATAAAGGAACTCAAGGCTGGTGTCTGATCCTCAACTCAGCCTTCCCCTTTCAGCTGCGACACTCTGCTCGCCACTCATTGATGTTACTCCTCCATAGTCCAGGTGTTCTGGAACACTCTTTGTTGCAAAAGCCTGGGCTGCTCTATGGGTCTGAAGACGTGCCTTTCCCAGCCATAAGATGTGTTCCTATAGCATCTGAAGGTCTGATAAAGCCACTCCTTTGTCTTCCCTGTCGTCTTCCCTGCTTCCAACACAGGTTGCAACTGAGTCTTTCTCTGAAGTCTGCTCTCTGAAGTGACCTTCCACCAACTTTCCATCATATTTAACACTTTGCCTTCTCTGTTTTCCATCTTTCTTCCTTGTTTTCATCCTTTTCCATGCCTAGTCTATTCAATTATCAGCATCTTTTAAACATGGACGTACAAATCTATGCCCTGAACTTGATTAAAAGGTTGGGTTTTGTTTGGTTTTTTGCAGTTGGTAATTTAATCTCTAATTCCATCTTGTTCAGATGAAAATTCTTGAACTGGATTTCTCAGGAATGTCAAAGAAGACCAAAAATGTTAAACCAAACTCCTGCCTAGTGAGGTCCTGTTCACCACAGTTTTTCACGTAAAGCTGACCTCAGACAAAATTTCATGCCAAGAAAGGAAAAAAAGAGAGACTTCTCTGTTTAAAATTTTAAACCGGATCTCTACTTTCCACTTTAAACACCACACTTGAAATATTTTTTTTCAACCTTGCCAACTTAGTATGGTTCTACAGTGGCAAGTGCAGTCCTTCAGAGCTTCATATTAAGACTCACTTCTAAACAAAACCCTCTCACAGAGGAGAATGTGGTAAAGCTCAACCCCCACATGGCCCTGCAGCAGCTTCCAAGGCATAAAAATGCTTTTTTTTTGACTTCATTTCCTTCTTAAATTTTAGTTAGTGAAAATCCCAGGGTTCAGTTAAAGGAAAACAAACAGTCTCAGTGGGTGTTTTTTGACCCAGCTGTTATTAAGACCTTTGACAATCTCTTGTATTCAATACTATAATTCTACTGGGTATAGAGGTCAGATCCTTAAAGCTTGTATTGTCTTTAGGATTTATTCTTCTCTTCCTCTCTTTTTCTCTGACATACAAGCTGACCACAGTGAAGCTTTCTTTGACAGTTTGCTCATGCTCATTATTTATCTTCCCTCCAATGCCTTTCAGCACCCTAGTTTCTTTTCCAGATAAACAGTGGTCCTCAGGGAAAGCGGAGAGTTGGAGTTGAGAAGAGCAGAGGGAGAATTAGTCCCAGGGGATGCCGTAATCATCTGAGTTCTCAGTTTGAAGATCTGGGCTGTATTCCCTGGTGGATTTGAAATAACTGTAGGTGTGGAAGCTTGACTATAATGCATTGTGGTTTAAATCCTCCTGTATTCACAAACCAGGAGTCACTGTAGCTACTTGGCACAATGAAATGTGCACACTGAAATGAGTAAGTGCTCTTTGTCTGGGGAAGGAATAGAAGCATTTCAAATTATCCCTTTAAAGAATAGTTCTTCCTGGTGCTTATTTGATTTTGTTATACATAAACAAAGTGTTCAAGCTAAATGCCTTCACTAGCTCAATTACTACAGTTTACTTACCAAGGCTCTGTTAAATGCTTTCCAGCACAAGTCCCTTCTGTACCATTAAAGACACTTTCCATTTCTGTGATACTGTATTAAGCTTCACACTTCCACTCCCTAGTGGACTTTGGCTTGTAACTGGATCCTAATACATCCTATTATCCAAACCAAAGTGATCAGGGCAGGGCTGTGCTGCAGAAGGACTTTTAGAATCCACTGTTCAAAACTTCTTGAAGCAGTCAATTTGGTGCCACTCCTCATTTCCCAAATTTTCCCCAAAGTCAGAGGTAAGCCTGGTTATTTTTCCTGACACCACATTTTTCACTTGTTTGCTGCATCTCAGTTAACACAGTGGCTGGGATGGGGAGAGAAACAGCAAAGTCTCCTTTTAGGAGACTCTCTGACCCAGTTACTGTGCAAGCTTTTGATCCTGCAGTCCTGGAAGGCAGTGAAGGCAGTGAAGTGGATGATGAACTGTAGCTGTGAGGGAATATTAACAGCAGGAGTAAAGGGGACTTCCAAATTCTTCTGCTAAGTCTTTGACAGAGTCCTCCCATGACATCTGTGGCCGGTTCTCCCCTGTGTGAAGACGAATGGAGCTATATCCCTTGCTGTCCAACAAATCTCTGTTGTAGTTTCCCTGGTGCCTCAGGACCAGCTTTTCCATTGGTTAATGGTGTTTGCAAACACACTGCTACCCACATGTTTACTCACAATCCTCCCCAAGGCATATCCACACACGTCCCACAGATTCTCCTTGGGTTAGGTTAAAAAAACATCAGATGGAAATGTGTGCAGGTGAAGTCACTAGTCACTGTACTGTGTCTAATAAAAATCCATTGATGGGATCCGGGCTGCAATATGACTTTAATGACTAACCACAGCAGAGGGAAATCAACAGACATAGCACAGGTAAATTGCTCAGTCTGTGCTTCCTAAAATACAGTTTTCTGGTGTGAGGGCACTCCATGTTTCCTAAAGCGTGGGCCACCTCCTACTCTAGAAGCTGCCTTACAGATGCCTCCCTTCCATTCAGAACCACGGGGGATGTGTTTCTTCTCATTGGCAATGTAATAATACCCCTGTGACAGCCCCAGTGATCACTTGCAGAAGGAAGTCATATGCTGAGGGTATTTTGTGTATTGTTAACATCTTTAAATGTGATTTAGCAGCTGGAAACAAGGAAGAGAAACTGGAACCACAAGACCATCAGATCTGCATTGCCTGTGTTTAACATCTGTGAGCTCAGAAATGGAGGGAAAAAAGAGATTCTCACTGTTAAACTCTGCCACAAGACAAATGAGGGGCTGTGGTAGAACTGCTTGGATGAAGTTTCCCTTTTCTACATGCAACTGAATACTACCTGCCTGTGCAGAGGTATTCCCATGGCACCAAATAAATAAAATAATAATAAATAAAAAAATAAACAAGATAATGTCTACTTGGAAAGAGAAATATGTCCTGTTTATAATGCAGACTAGATACATTTGCCATATAAGTTCCTCTGAAAAAATCCCTGAGGCAAAGAGACTCTAACTGAACAAAAACTCCAGACTTTACCTCAGACAATAAAAGGCAGATCATGATCTCCTTTTAATGGAGGTCCAGGAACAAAATAGAAATCTTCCCTGAAAAGTCCTGGCAAAAAATTCAGTTTGACCAGAAAATCATCCACTCTGTCTGCAGACAAGCAGAAGAGGTTAACTCCTTAATGTGGAACTCAGGTCACCTCAATAATTTCCTCTGTTGTCTGTGTCATCCTATAAAACCGGGCTAATCCAGTGGATGGAGAATGTTTTCAGGCAGCCTCCACTTGAAAATCCTGGCAGCAGTCCCCTGACCTCTGAGATCCTCCTGCCTGCACTACATATGCCCAACCACAGCGTTATCCAGATGCCTTCAGGAGGGAGGCAGACCTGCCCCATCGCTTTGATGCAGCAAGTGAGGTGTGAGCACCACAAAAAGAACCACTCTGGAAACTGCAGCCCCCAGCTGCCAACAGTCAGACACCTCCACACACTGCACAGGAGGGCTGGGAAGCATTTGGGATCTTTGTACCTGAATGGCAAATATGCCAGTCACACAGTGGTAAGCTGCTGATACAGTGCAAAAATCCACACTGATAATCAGGGCATGTTGATGGGGAAAATATTTCTGCAGGCTTTGCACTGGAACAGGGATTGCCTATGCATGTTCTTTTAAAATTAAACCATTTGGTTTAATTTTTGGTTTAAGGATCATTTGGTGTCCTGTTTGCTCATAACTGCCCTGAGGCAGGATGCATCCCTTACTGCAACCACGAGAGATGTGCCTCCATGTGCCAGTGCCTGGTTCAGCTCACATTTACACAACTGTGTTCACTGCTACTGTGCAGATATGGTACTGAAAGGATGCAGGTGCACAACTTGAAACACTGCAGTATTATCCCTTATCTCTACTAACAGCATTCTGGAAAACCTAAATCTGAGTGACAGGGAGGCAGCTTTTATTTTTACTGGTACACCAGCATGAAGCCGTTTGTGATGGTGGGGAATCCCTGCCTTGGGTTTGCTGAGGCTTTATGGCATTGCATTGGTGGAATAAGCCTACACAGGTGGGTACTGATCTCTAGTAGTTATACTGGTATAAATTACCCAGACAGAGGCAAAATCTCACTTATTCACACTCCCTTCAAATTGCACTCCCAATTTTCAACCCTGATCTTCCTGTCGGCTATTTGATATGCCCAAAGTTCTTGGTCTTTGAGCCCATTGTCAAGCATGAACACTGACAGAAAGGCATAAATTCATCTCCAACCACAGGGTTTACTCCCTGCAGTGGGAAGGCAGGTGGCAATGAAAATGAGCTGAATTCCCAGGCAAATAATGAGCAAGGCAGGGAGACAGCAGGTTCACCTGAGGTCCTGTGCCCAAGCCCTTCCCTCCCATCCTGGGGACCATCAGTAAGGAGGCCGTTTAGCCAATACATATTTTCCTCTTTAGTACATAATAGTAACCTGAATAAAAGGTCTGAATTACAAAGCAGGCTCACCCAGCACATTCTCTGAGCAATGACTGCCATTTGTGTCAAGAAAATAAAGAAGGAGAGAGAGTGCTGGCGCACATGGGCAGGAGTGACTGAGAGTGAGGCTGAGCGTCGATTGAGGCAGCAAGCTGGAAGAGAGGCTTACCCTGCTGAAGCAAAATTAGGAAAAGCCACAACAACAAAGGAAATTTGATTAAAAGAAAAAAAAGTAGCTTGTTATTATTGGAAAGTCGAGTGCTTTGTTCTAGCGACAAAGCAATATCGTTCACCAAAGCCTAATAGCGATGGCTTCTCTTCCCCTTTCCTGCAGCTTCTCACCTGCTTGCCATTCCCCACAGCCAGTGAACCAGGGCCAGTGGAGGTGTGGGGTGCATAGGAGCTGGCTGTGGCATAAGATTGCTCTGGGGCTGAGGCAGTGAGCCTCCCTCTGTAACTCTACAAGGACCACGTCCTTCCTCTCCTGCCACCTCTCCTCTTGCATCTCTCACTGAGCCTCTTTCCCTGCTCCTCTGCTGCCCTTCTCTGTCCCTCTCTCCCTCCTTCCCTCCCTCCTTCCCTGTCTTCTCCTGCCTCACACTATTTTTTCCCTTTCTCTGCCCCCTCTGTCTCCTCTCCCTTTTCCTCTTTCCCGTTGCTTAGCTGTGCCTCTCCTTTCCCCACTTCGCTCTCCCCCTCTCTCTCCCTGGCTGCGCTGGGTTACTAATGTGCAGTAATGGTATGGCTGGAAAGTCATTTGCACTCCCCTTCTCTTTATTTTTTTCCTGCAGTATTATTAAAACTGTTCCATCACTGGCTGTAATGGGAGCGTCTGTATTTTCTCCCTCTCCCGTATCCCTGACATGACATAATGCCTGCCCTCACCAAGACGCTATAACACCGAGGTAATTGAAACATAACTCACCGTAAATTACAGGCCGTTGTTCCAGGCAGGGACCCGGCCATGCTTCCTGGAGCTCATTCCAACTGGAAGCTAAACATTACTTGAAAAGGGATGCTTAAGCAAAACAAAGCCATTTAAAGAGCAGCACAAACACGGAGAGGGAGGGGAACACAGGGCTTGGGCTCTCCTGGAGAGGTGGGGTCCCACCTGTGTGGCAACTGGTGGGACTGAGCAGCCAGCAGGGGTTTGTGGTGACTTCTCTGTGGTCTGTGCATTCCAAACCAGGGAGACCAACACTGAGGTGTCCTTGTAGACACAAGTGTTGGGATCAAATAAGCATCTCTGTTAGCAGAGAGGCTGAGGGCAGAGCAGGCCACGTAAATGACTTCTTGGCTAAAAAGCGCATCAGGCAGGTCAGAGGTGCAAGGCTTTGATGGGACTCCTGCAGAATCGATGTGCTCTAATGCCCATTGCAGATGTGGTAACCTGAGGCTCTATCCATCCCTGTGGGATCTGAATTCTTCTTCTTGACAGTGATGAAGCTGCAACCTCCAAAAGGCCCAAATCACTGTGGGCTGCAGGGTCCAAAATACTGCAGAGGACATCCCTCCCTCCCCATTCATAAACCTAGCAACAGGTGTCTGTATTCAGAACTGAATGTTTGCTGACCCCAAGACTTGAAAGACCTTGAGCTCTTGGAAATTCATGGTTTTAGATCCAGATTTCCCACTGGTCTCCTGAATAACCTCAAGTAAGTCGCCTTGCTTTCCTCTGTGCCTCAGTTTCCCATTCCACAACATGGGACAAAACACTAACTGCCTTTGTCAAGCAGCCAGTGATCCTGTGCTAGGACAAGGGGGAATGGCTTTACACTGGAAGACAGTAGATTTCAATTAGATATTAGAAAGCAATTCTTTACTGTGAGGGTGGTGAGACACATGTTGCCCAGAGAAGCTGTGGATGCCCCATCCCTGGAAGTGTTCAAGGCCAGATTGTCTGGAGAAACCTGTTATAGTGGAAGGTGTCCCTGACCATGGCAATGGGGTGTAACTAGATGATCTTTAAAGTCCTCTCCAACCCAAACCCTTCTATGATTCTATGTCACAGTGATGTACCAAAAGCATATGACAGTGAAGGAGGGATGATTACTCAACAGCTGCCAGGAGCATGAACTGCTAGGAAACATCATTTTGCAGTCATAAGACAGCCCTGAAAATCAGGACCCCTGCGTTTTGGATTTGGCTCTTGCTTTGGCTGGTACTGCACCCATCAGCAAGTTTCTCTGGCATACCCTGACTCAGCTGCACCCCACCCTGTAGTATCACACAAAGAACTGGCTGTGCTTGGGTTTGTTCTGTCAGCCCTTGAATTCTGGGAAATTTTGAACAAAACACACAAAACCCAGAATGTACAGTGATTTTTCTGTGGTAATGGAAGTAAGTATTTGGAAATTTTTAAAAGGTCAAGATTAGTCAGAACAGGCTATCTCTCACAAGTACAAATTGGGGTCTGCCCAGGGCCTTTCCATCTATTGTCAGTAGACACCATGGCCCAAATTTGTACCTTGGTGTCATGTGGCTGGTGTCATAGGAATAACAGGGTCTTGTCAGAAACAGCCCTCTGCTCAGTGCTTCGCAACATACAAAGGATTTTATTTTGGGGAATGAGATTTACTATTTGTCGAGGATGAAACGGCAAAAACTCAGGGAACTATGACCCTGTGACTGCTCTGGTTTTCCCTGGAGACCTTCACAGCCAAAACTATTACAGTCAGCAACCTAGCAACTGCTTCCACTGTCCTGGAAGAGCCCTTGTAAGGGCAGGCAGAGAGAGGTGCTCCTGGCGTGATGTTGTGTGGTGGGGAGGTCCACCATGTCTGTAGGCTCTGGGTGAGTCCTAGGCTTGCAAGGGATGGCTGCAGAGCCACAGGGGACGGGGGACACAGCTGCAGAAATAAAGCCTTGGTAGAGGCTTCTTCGCAGTGTTAAGTGTTGCATGTCTGAGGCAGTTCTGGTACCAGAGAGTGAGCTTGCTCCTGAGGTCACAGGACTGCTCCATGGTTGCCTTCTGCTCCTGCCCAACACTTCTGGGCTTCACACCTCTAAGGGAGCAGGAGAAGTCAAGTAGTAGTGCAGGGCAAAAAAGTGTTGTGTTGAGAGTCCTTCAAGAGCCCATATCCCCTGTTTACTCACATGCCATGGTTACAGCTCCTGAAGCAGGTTGATGCAGCATCCAACACCACCTTCTGCGGCAGCTGCAGCAGCAGTGGTGTGGAGGTGGCATAGGTGTGTGGCCTCCCAGCCCTTGCTTTTCCTGGTGCCTGGTTGCAGCTGATTGCTTTCTGTGAGGCCTGCCACATGCCCCTTGAAAGTGTTTCCATCAACCCTCTTACTGTAGCTAAGGTTTCAGCAATCTCACCCCTCCTCTCTTTGATATTATTGGTTTATCTTTGTCCACTGGCAAAGTTCCCAAGCAATTCAACAATAACAGTTGTTTCTCTGTGGCTGAAAAAGTCATCTCTAGCACTGGCTGTTATTGATCATCTTACAGGAACCGGACATTTTCTTTTCCTTTACCATTTTTTAAAATACATCTTTTGAATTTCAGTCAATTTTAGTGCTCATGAAAGTGAAAGACTGATGGTGTTGACTAGAGCTAAACTTAGCTCTCTATGGCTTTCCCTATGCACACATCTCTACTAATGCACCACATTACCAACTTGCGTTAACTTCTGGCCCTCTCAGCCTGAGGCTTCCCTCATCATCTTGCCAGTGGCCCCTCCTGCCCTGCAGCCCACCCATCTCCTCCAGCTCAGGCTTCCCACACCAGCCCCTCACTACTCCCCCGTTCAGTGCTGATCTGCCAGCTCCTGCTTGGATGGAGATATGGGGCTGGACTGGTTGCTGTGCCCAGATGATGATGGTGAGAGATGCTGTCAGACTGGCCAGAGCATGGTGAATGCAGAGGTGTTTCACCGCCCAGAGTGACAGCGCATCAGCTGGTCCTCCTCTGAAGCAGTCAGTCAGACTTTTCCAGCCCCTTTTGCCTGCAGCCCAGGGGCCCTGTGGGGACAAATAGAAGAGCACACCCTGGCATCCTGCTTTTCTTTCAGGCTGAGGTGTGCTCTGTCTGGATAAACCTGACAGAACTGGCATGGGCCAATGGGGAGAGGTAAGACAGGTAAGGGGGATATGCTTTTCCCACTGCACTCTTCTTCCAATAGCTCCAGAACTCATAATACCAAAATCAGACGGCGCCCTTACTCATCTCATGACACTGTTTCCTGCTTTCTCAGCTTATGCAGTTCTATTGCTGTCTGAGGCAAGCCAATGTAAGCATAGTGTCTGGCATGCCTCCTGTCCTCTTGCCACATCATGGGGATAAATGGCGTGTCAAACCTCTAGAAATCAGGTGCTCACTCCATCCAGAAAAATACTAGATTGTAACTAGCATTTCAAATCACCATTTCTTAAAGAAAAACCAGAAAGTCATAACATGTAATTTCATTTTCAGGCTATTGTTCATTTTTCAAAAAAGGAAAAAAAAAATTAAAGTCCATACATATATTTTAGTCTGGTGTGGGGAAAAAAATGGCATGTGAGGGTAAAACAAAAACTGAGATTTCAATTTTGAAGTATTGATTCAAAATAGAGAGGAGGAATTAATTTTGAATCAATTCAGAATTTCTGGTGAGAACATACCCATTATCCCCTTGTCTTCTCTCCCCTTTCCTCTCCCCTCCTACTGTAGTCTATCAGGTAAATTAGGTAAGAAAAAATAACAGCAAGCAAGGACACACATCAGTGATGCCAGAGTTTTCATTAAAATGTTTTAAGTTGGGACAATGGCTCTATTAATCTTCCACCCTCCATGGGAACGCGTAGCACACAAGCCTCTGCTGTAGCGAGCCTGAGAACAAAATGGCTGTTGTCTCAGCAAACCAGCTGAGACCCTACTCTTCTAGTGCACAAAAAGTCTCCCTTTGGTATCTGCACAAACGGATGTGTGCAGTAGCACTACTACCACCTTGTCCCCTCTCTGCTGTGCAGGGACTTTTGCCACCTGTATCCCACCTGATGGCTCAGTAGGGACAGAGCTCCTGGCTTGTACCGGTTTGGCCAAATTTGGACATATATCCTCTGAGAGAAGGCAGGTTACAAATCACCCCTCCCCCACCAGGTTTGGGAAAAGTTGAATTTTCCTCAAAGGAAAGTGAGAGATAAAAACTATTTATTTAACAAACACACAGGAAAAGAATAATAATGCTAAATAATAAAACCTCTCACTGTGGAGAGAAAAACCTAGGAAAATTTCAGAGTCCTTCTGTAGTCTCTCTCTCTCCCTCCTTGGAGCTGGGACGGCGTGGTGGGCCCCCCTCCAGGGCCAAGGCCTCGGTGGAAAGTCCTCCCAATGTATTCTGATGTTGAAACAGTCCAACAGAGAAAAAGGGAAAAAATGAAGTCCCAGGAAAACAAAAGTTCAACTCTCCAGAGGAAAAGGAGCTGAAAAACGGGCTGACAGCTGGCTGGAAAGCAAGCAGGCTGCTTCCCCACCCTCGCTCTGCAGAAGCAGAGAGGTTTTGTCTCTGTGTCCTCGGAACATGGAAACAAACTGCTTTGAAAAAGTACACTCTTCTCTCTCTCTGCTCAGGCTCAGTTTAAAGGCATAGAAAGGCATATATGCTAATTTCTGGGCATAGGGCAGCGATAGGGAATACAACATCAAGTCACCCCAAGACATGGCTATAGACTCCTACAGGGTCCCTGTCCCCCAGAAGCTCTGACCGAGGATTCTGGAGCCAAGCCACTTTGCATTTAATTGTTTTGCTGTCCTGAACTTGTGTTCAGCCTGGATCCCGTCTGTCCCGGATCCCTGAGGACAGCTCTGAGCTGCCCAGTTAATTGGAAGTGGCTAAAGCCATGGAAGGCAGCTATGGAGATAGAGGGGACATTGTTGGGTTCAATTTGCAGAGAGTGTTGGAAATCTCTTGCTTAGTTTAGCAGTCATTCACTATTAGGGTGAGATGCTTGCCTGGGTACCTGTGGGAGATTTCTGAGATGTCCCAAGGGACTGTGGAAGTGATGGCAATTATCTTCATCTGTGCTGTGTTTTATTAAATAATGGTGAGAACCATGAGAGCTGGAAATGAGGAAAGGAGGTAAGGCTGAGTGTGAGGACGTGGGAAAAAGGTGCATGTTAGAAAATAAAGGGGTAAGGAGCATGCTCGCGTGATCAGGTATATATTAGAGTGAATGATTAAAGGGAATGGAGAGGGAAGAATAATGAATGTGCTGGCTTAGACTGTGACAGACAGAGGGTAATGACTGGGGAGGCTGGAGTTAAAATGAAAAAGGAAGTGCTGTATCAGTGGGATGGTGCTCACTTCTCCCTTTTGGGACACAGACAGAGAGGAAAAGGGCACAATGGAAAAGTGTGTGTGTGTGCATGTGGTGCATGTGGTGCATGTGCGTGTAACACAAGGGAAGAGGAGGGAAGGGGACATGTGGTGCCAAGCCCACGGTAATGGACTCTGCTGGGGGAGGGAAGGGGTTGGAGATGACAGAATGCGCGTGTGCTGGTGAGGCATTTCCCAGCCCTGGAGTCCAGAAAGGCAGAAGCATTCAGGTTTATGCTGATGACACATCTTTCCACTTGGGCAAATGGACGGATTCCCTCTCTAAATCACTCCAACGTGATTTTAATAGCAGGCAGAGGTGGCTTTTGGATAATAAATGGGTACTAAACCCTAAAGAGACACAGGCTGTGTCATACAGAACAGATGGTAAATTAAAAAGAATGGAAGCCCGTGTGTGTTCGCTTAGCTGTGCTCCAAGCCAGGGAGCTCTCACTCTTGTTATACCAAGTATTTAGTATTTACACTGCAAGGTTGCTTCTTTGCCTACCCTGACTTGGAAGATTGCAATTATGTATAATAACAGTGAGATCACACTGATTAGAGAGGTGGCAGGAATGGCAAGGCTGGATGATGGTGATGATAATCATCATTCTTATTAGCGATCATCAATAATTAATAATTGCATTGTTTATCCTTCATCAGCGGCAGAAAAGACACCCAGACGTGCTAAAAGGTTTAAAAATCAGCTTGCTTTGTTTTGTTTACTGACAGAGAAAGTCTTCCTTTGCATTTGCTTTTTACTTGGCATCGCCAGGGCGCTAGGTCCCTGTTCACCTTCCGGAGGGTTTATAAGCCAGTGCTCAGTGCCCTTTGGCTTCAGCGGGATGAAAGCATGTGTTAAGGGCTAAGCACATACTTGAACACGATGCAGAGCAGTGACTGAAGGCAGCTTGCCTTTGGAGTGGTGGGAGCACCGGGGCCAGAAACTGTATTAATAGGCAGTGAGAGATCAGAAATGAAGCTGCAGTAGGAACCCTCTCTAGGAATGCCACAGGGAGTGACATGGTCCTTTGAAGCTGCTCCAGTGATTAAGATCCACCTGTTACTGCCAGCCTTCCCCTGCCTTCTCCCTGCTCGAAGAGCAAGGCTGACCCCTCAGGTGTACCAAGCTGAGGTGCTGCGGGAGGGTCGGCAGAGACCCCTGCATGCATCCTGGTGGCAGCCAGCCACTCTGGAGGGGGACAGCACACGAGCTACCTGGCACACTCCAGCTTTGACAGTAGTACTGCAGAGAATGTAATGTGATTGTCACAGAGTCAGTGAGAATGAGTGCATATTCATGAGTCAAATGCGTGTCATGGTACTTCTTGGGCTATTTCACAGCCCTGTGAACTGGGATAACTGGAGTGCTGTGGTAAAATCTAGCAAAGGATCCCAGCAAGAAAACATGGCAGCGCATGAGCACAAGAAATCATTGCTTTAAACACAAAAGCAGCCAGCTAAGGCAACACTGTTATTGCTTCTCTCTCGTATATACATGAGAGGGAGCAAATCCTAAAAGCAACTGAAGCCATAAAGGCAATCACTTACCAAGGCTGTAAGATATTGATCTTCCCCCATCTGAGCTCTGTCAGGCTGGCATACTGGAAGATGTTTGTTCCTTTTAAACAGGTACATGATGAGGAAAGAGTGAAGGCAGCACTATTAACCTAGAATGTTGCTTGGAAGATCTAAGAAAAAAAATCCTTCATCTTCTGGGACCGCAGTTCTGTTACAACCTTGCTGGAAAGAAGCTTTAAAGAGAAGTACTCCTGACTCTACTGAGCTCTTAGAGGGGAAGGAAAAGGAACGAGATGAGTGCATTTATGTTTCGACTGCAGTTCCACGTAAAAGGTATATTAGGCCCTAACTTCACCATTGTGAAGGTTCCTAATCCCCACTAATTTAGGGCAGTAGTCTCAAATTTGCAGATAAATCCCCCCATACAGAAAAACTATAAGAGAAGTAATTGAATAGTAAGAGGAGGAACTGTAAAAGAATAACTTAGGTTGGATACCTTTTTTTTAAAGAAATGTTTTTTAAAGAAATGTTTTTAATTCTCATGCCCCTCAATCTATGCTCTTCATTTAAACTTTGGAGACTGTATATTATGTATATGTTTGTAAAATAAACTAATCTTCATAGAGAACAATTGCCTTTAATAATTTGAAAGAAAAAAATCCCAAAAGTTGAATCTTAAAAGAAGTTATTTTCTATTAGTAATGATGAAGATTATAGCCACTGGTAGTGACCAGCTAAGAAGAGATCTTCAGTGTATGAAGCTCCATGCAAATGTGGAGAGCAGATGTTCCCTTCCCCCATAAGCCCATCATCCAAACAGACAAGGCATTCAGAGTGTGAAATGGATCAGTCACACACACTACACTGAAGTGGGAGATCCAGGCACACTTTCAGGAAACTGAGCATCCAACTAACCTGCTAATGGAATTGTACAGTCTTGTAGGATGATTGATGAAATTGTAATAGAATTATGTTTGTTTATTGTTTCACTACAACCACCATGATAAAAAGACCAGGCTTTTAAACACAAAAAACCCCCCAACCCTATGGATGGTCTGATGAGTGGAAAAGAAAATATGGCAACAAAGAGAAAAAATCCAACTAAACGAAAACTAAACAGCTTGAAAGTAAGAACATTTGGGGGTTTTGTGAGCTATAGTGTGAGGAGGTTGACAGAAACTCACCTATACAAAATTAGTTTGATTTTCTGGTGTTTGATGTCATAATATTCTGCAATTTAGATTTACCAGTTTTCATGAACACAGTAAAAGCAAAATGATACTTTCACACCAAGAAACCATTCCAGAAGACTTTTTACTAGTAGGAAATTATAGGTTCAGCACTGAAAATAAATTCAATAAATAGATGAGAAGGCTCCAAAGAAAAGAGAGGATACAAATATAATAAAGTGGAATGAAGACTAGGACTAGGGAAAAAAAAAAAGTTATAGTCTTCAAATTTTCCACAACTCCTGACTAATTTAGTAAGGTGCTCCTATCTTTGGTTATAGTGAAGTAGCCAGCAGCTAGAGAAGGGCAGAATAATACAGATGCCTCTGTACAGACTGAAGCACCTTACCATTGCTTTCAATCCTATTTGTGTACCTCTAAAAAAGGCCTAATAGTGGTACAGATCCCTTTATCATCAACTTACTTTTGGAGATCTTAGAATGACTTTTCTTTACCTTTTGTGTTTCCCTTTGACATAGTACATAAGGCATTAGCAGAGCTGAGGAAGCTGAAAACCACTGCATTAGATAACTGTGCTTGAATAGAGCCTTTCGAGGCTGGTTCTGCAAGGGAGCGACAAGTTCCAGCTTTAGCCGTGCACACGCTGCCCGTGAGGTGACATCCCAGGGTCTGTGTGCACAGACAGACCGCCGTGCTGGGAGAGCGAGATGTTAGTCAAAGCTGGGGTATGTGTCAGAGGCAGCCGAGAAGGTTAAAGAGGCATGCCTTTAATGATTAAAAGTATTTTTGTGTGGTAGCAGCACTTGAGCTTTTCTGAACTCCCCTAACATGTTTTTTATCCTGAGGCTGTTAAAAATATCTGTCCTTTTAGGATTATGACAGAGGTGTACAGATAACTCTGTGAAGATTTTTTTTTATTTTTTCAAATCTTCAACATTCAGTGTCATTTCAAATTTCAGAAAATAAGTGTGGAAAACAGCCTGATGACAGTTTTGTGACATCTACTTCTCTACCTCCATGTGCCTTTTATCCAACAGGAAAATAAAACATTCAGTTAAGGAAAACTGAAAAAAAATGTGTGATCGCCATTTTCCCCCCATCCATTTCTCAACCACCTACATTTATGTTTCGTGTACTGACTGGAATCTTGCCACCTTCTGCTCACTTCACATAGGTCTTAATCCCAGATTGTTTTCTTGTCCCTTGCTGCATGTGTGACCCTGTCAGCCAGGATGCCAGGTGGAGGGGATGGGAGTGCTGGTGGCATGGGGCATAAGAAGCAAAAGGCCATTGCATGAAGCTGCAGGAGGCTATGACCTGGGGTTATTCAAAGGGGTGTGTGCTCAGCACAGCACTCAGTGCCCTGTGCCATGAACCCACTTAAGCTCTTAGTTGGCCCAATTGCTTTGGGGTGAAGAGGTAGTGGTCCTGCACCGCGAAGAAATCTTTTGATTTCTTTGAGGAAAACATGAGGCAGAAGTCAGCTGAATGAGGTTTGGATGTGTATGCGAAACTTCATGTCACAAGCTCCATCTCCTCTCCTGCCTGTTTGCTGTAGAGTATTGAACCTCAGACACCAGTTTTATTTAAATGAGTGACCGTTGGACTAAAACCAGCCTTGAATTGTGACAGAGGCATTTTCACATCAGCTACAGCAAGTTCAAGGCAACTGCTGTTAATGTTAAAGTGAACACAGCTTTGCAGTGCTATTCACGAGCATGGAAAGCACGCTGCCATCTGTGCTTAATTACATTTGTATGGGGTCTTGCTCTTCAAGTCATTTTGCAGAGTCCAGTACTATTGATTTCATAAAAGTTACATAAATCTGACTGCCACTGGTGTTATTAAATTTCACTAGCCGTTTCAATGGGGAGCCTTGAGATTCCCTCTCTTCCCAGGTGCTGATGCTTGAATTTACAAGGACAGTTCCGTGGGATTTTTTGAGATACACCTCAGCAGATCATTTTTAGGCTCATGTTAGAGTGAAAGGTAATTAGGATAGAAAAAACATAGCTCCTATCAGCATATGCAGAAGAAAGGACCTATTTTCAGCCAAAATAAAGTGGAATTTTGCCATCTGAGAGACAGAAGAGGTGCCCTGGCTTTCCTGAATTGCATTGGATGTCCCAGCTGTATTGATCGGGACAGATGCTTGCCCTATGCTTGAAGCAGAAATCTAGTGGGTTTCTGTACCAGTGTCTGTGGTGACTGTGATACAGAATCGTTACAGGCGTGGTGATGGTCCTGGGTTGCAGTGTATTCTATTGCCATCCTCATGAGCAGTTGAAACCAGGTGGGGCAGTGTTTCCTTGCCTCCTGCTCCCGGACTATCTTTCTGTTAATGAGCCTAATCAATGCCTGGCTGCATGACTCATCACCCCATTGTGAGATGCTCCACCCAGAGGGAGGAGCCAAGCATTCCATCCTGGATATAATCTGAGATTCTGAACACCACAGACAACCTTTCCACTGGATTCCAAGAGGACAGGAGCTCCATAGCCACCACTGGACCTTCTGAGGAAGAGCAGACCCTTCTACAGGATCACCGGTTCAACAGAACCACATCCACCACTTCAGGAGGACTGCAGCCACCATTTTATCGGACTGCTACCGCCACCCTGACTGACAGGATGTCAGGTTGTATCCTGACTCTGTCAGTTTGAACCAGTGTTTTCATTTATTTTTTTCCTTTTCTTTAATTTCCCTATTAAATTGTTATTCTGACTTGCCGCCTCCCACTCTGGTTTGTTTTCAAACTAGTACAGTATTGTGTGCAGGTTGGTCCACGTCTGCACAGGGGAACCAGTGGGCAGTGGATGGGACCTACTGCTTTTGCGTCTGCCAGAATTTCATCTGCCAGCGTGCCTGGTCATTGGCTGCCTTGATGGGCCAGAGATGTGGTTCTGCAGAGAAGATGAGAAAAGGAGAGTGTGTAGCAGTATTTCACTTCTTTTTGGTTGGTTCGTGAAGACTGGAAACCTGGCTGTCTTAAAATACTCAGTGCTCCTTTGGTGACACCAGATCTGTTCAGCAGCTGTGGCCTAGATGCTGAGTCTTGGACTCCTGTGCCACCAAGAGTGCACAGCTTCCATTGTCATCTGCTGGTGTTTGTTCTTGCACATGCAGTGGCCATGTACTGATTCATAAGGAGATAAACACTAGGAGCCTTTTGCACTCCTGCTTTGAGGACTTTGTCAATAATCCTGAATTGACTTCTGAAGCTTTTCCTTACAGCCTTGTCAGCTAAAAACATCCCATTTTTTCATATGTGTCTTTTGCAGGCAAAACAGTCTCAGTTCAGGGAATTTTACTGAATTTTATTAATTTCTAATTAGCATGAACTTTTACTTACTTATCTGGCTGATAGAAAACAAAGAAGACTTAGATAATTAAACACCGAGGGAAACTTCTTTCTTTCCTGTTCCCCAGACTCAGCTTCAGCCCAGCACCTCTCTCCCACCAGCCCCCTGCCCTCCATTTGCACTGTGTTTTACACCCAGTCCCTGCCAGTACCTTTGGTGAGGAGATGGGCAGTGTAGGGAGGTAATTTTCTTGCTGCTGCTCCTGGTTTTTGCTTTTTTCTTCTCCTGCTCTTTCCTCTCACTAATACCCTTCTCCACCCTGGTTCAGCCACAGGCTGCTGTCCATTCAGAAGTGTCTCTGCTCCAGTGTGGGTACCCCACAGGCACATTGCCCTCCCATGGTTAAGGGGGCAAGGAGCCCCTCCCTTCAAAAGTTGTTCCAAGCCCTGTGCTGTTCAACACACCTCCTCCTGTATCTGCTGCTCTATCCTTTCCCGTGTCTCCTTTTGTGCATCCTCACATCTCCTCCTGTTTCTTGGCTTTTCAATTCTCTCTTGGGTCCCCGCCAGAGCCCCCTGCCCCAGCAGTGCTGCTCTCCCTTAGCACTGTTGGCACAGCAGGGCTGGGACCCCTCTGAATGCCCATGGCCTTGGTGTCCCACCCATTATGGGGAGAGACAGGATTAATTGGGACCAGTACAGGACAGACCCTGAACCCTCCAGCACTGGGCAGCCTGTGCCCCCTTCCACTGCTACCAAAACCTACGAGACTTCATAGGGGTCAGAGAAGAATATCCTGTGCTCAGGTGCAGCTAGGGCTTTGGGAGGAGAAGAAATCTCACATTATACAGTGTGAGCCTTAGGGTATACTCCTGACAGTGGCCATGGACTGGGCTGTGGGATGCCATGTCTCTGGCATCAAAGGGGTCTCTGCTGGTTTCTGCACAGGGGTGCCAGTGAGAGAGAATCACTGTCAGACTTCTGATGGACATGCCACTCCCTCCCCAAGGCACCTTTTGTCCTCTGTGTGCATCCTGGCCTTCCTGTATATGGGGGTATTCAGAAAGATGGTTCAGAGGGAATTTCTGCCTTGTGAAATGTCTCATTCATTTACTTCTCCAAAAGAAGCCAAAGCTGCCAAGTTTTCAGCACTGAAGTGGAAAGAGTGTTGGATAGGAAGTCAGCACAAGCTCAGGTCTGCTCCCAGCTCTGCCACTGGCGAGCTGGATCCAGCACTTCAAAATGCTTTTTTTTACTTATGGACCCCAGACTGTGCCTGTTATGGTGTATTTAGTCTGGAAGCTGTACAGAACACAGCCTGCCTCTCACCATGTGTGTGAGACACCCAGCACAACAGGAACCTGGTCCCTGCTGAAGCCTTGAGGCATGACAGTAACACAATAAATAATAATACTGTTAGCAAAGGAACATACATATTTATATGAAAATGTACCGATGCAAAGCACCTTTGATTGACAGCAGTGCTCCGCACACTCACAGTGACGGGATTACATTATATATCTGTAGCCATGGCTTTATACACAAAGTGCAACCCATACATTGCACTGGCGATGATCTCTGCCTACGGCAACCAGCATCCTCACTCAGTGCTCTCCCATGGTGTCACACCAACAGCTTCTCACCAACACATAGCGCCAGAGCCACCTGATCAGAGGGAGGGGCAGGTAGAAAAAGAGTCAGGACAGGAGCTTTTCTCTCCAATGCATCTGACCTCGCAGTGCAACATTTGGGACAGCCCCCTGTTATGTTGCCTAAGTATGTATGCCCAGTGAGAAACAGCCCTTACTCTCCCCTTCTTTCTACTCCTCTCCTTGTCTTCTGTCCTCAGTCTGTGCAGCTATCAGGCAGAGATCCAGACTCACAGGAAATGCAACACGAGGTGTTTTCCCATGGGAACTGGCATTGTGTGCGAAGCTGTACCCCACCCATTTAAAACCTCTTGCTCTAGCAGGGTACCCATTGACTGCGGGGCAGGAACCTGGGCGCTGGGCAGAGGAATTTCTCAGGAGCACACACCAGCACCCCACTGTGCTGACAGATCTTCCATCCTGGCAGTAGCATCACCCTGAGTCATCAGCAGGGAGTGTGCCTTGAGCTGCTCCACAGAAACCGCCTTCAGTCGGTGTAGAGGAGGTATTTTAACTCACCCACACAACCATAAATGCGACCACACATCTCTTGATGACAGCAAGAGAAATGTCATCACCCTTGATAAACAGACAGGGTGTCATTTGTTTTTCCCTTATTTCTCCCCCCTAGGAATTTTCCATGTAGCATGGGGGTGTGTCAGGTAAATGTGGCTTTTCCCCTCTTCAGGAAGTGTGTGTACGTGGTGGAGGAGGCAGTGTGTCTGTACACAGACATCTCCGTGGCTCCTGTTGACTTGTAAAGGAGATTCACATGGGCAGAGGAGCAATCGGGTCCCAGATGCTGGAGAGAAAACAGCAAAGTAATTCTCCATTGCTGCTTCTATGTACTTCAAAAAGACATTAGAAAAGAGAAATGCATAACTGAAAGGTGCTGAATAATTTGGGGAAATGGGGTCACGCCCACCCACCCATTTGTAGAGCTTAGAGATCTGTATAAAGATGCAAATGAATACATCTGTTGTGTCATTAAATGCAACTGCAGCAACCTAGATGAAAGGGAAAGTGAGGGAGTGAGGGAGAAGTGCTGACTGGTAATAGTGCCACAAAGTTGTCTTCTGTGATGAAGATCTGCCAAGTGCAAAGCCCCAGGCTAGTACTGTGGGTCCCAGTTCAGCACCCATTTTTTCCCCTCTCTCTTTCTCTGCTGCTTCTCATAGTGTCCTGACATGGCATCAACCATAGTCCCTTGTGCTCTTTATATGAAAGTTGTGGGAGGTGATGGATGTGGAAGCAGCAGTTTTATCCCCTCTTTAACCTGCCTGTGGAGTCTGGCTTCATCAGCTGCTGTTTTGTAGGGAGGGGAGAAGACAGGACAGCAGCCCTCTGCTGCTGGAAGCACCTCTACCTCTGGGAAGGGGCAGGGGATGAGGTCAAGTGACAAGGTGTGTGCACAGGCTGCGGTGAGTAATTGAATGTGGGAGTGATCTTGACAGCCTCTCTGGCCCCACTCGCTACCTGGGCATGAATCAGCTGTGATGCTGGGATCTGAAAAGACACTTTAGAAACGCCACAGCCCGAAGGACCTGTTAGTGTGACACCCAGCATCAGGCTGGCACTGCCACCCAGACACATTGGCTCAGCAACGGGAGAAGAAACTTTCCCCATTCCCTCAGTAGAACAGAGGACCCCCTGACCACCCCATTCCTCTCCCCACTGTCCTCACCACGCAGCCCTAATAGAAAGCAGAGGTTCTCCCACCTCACACTCCCTCCATCCTGCTAGTATTCCCTGGCTGACAGGTGGGAAAATGCTTGCTCTTTACTTGAGCCCCACTCCCACACTCCTGCAGGCTGCTGTGCTCTTCTGTGGCAAGGCTCTGTTGTTATAATTCCTCTTCTCCTCCTGAGGATATCTGCAAGGCTGCTGCAGTGGCCACAAGTTCTGAGGCTCTTTCTCCTCACCTGCTGGGGCTGGAGCTCTTGTCACAAAGCTCAGATCTGGTGTCTGATTTCTCCCGACTACTATGCTGGCCATCAGATTCCCTTATCTTGGGCCTGCTTGTCTATATGCTTGGTTTTGAACTTCAATCTCCTAATTAATGCTGGTTGTTTCAATTTTTCCCTTTTTTTTCCTCTCAACATGGTACATAAACATTCTGAATTCCACACTATCTCTCTTATTGCTCAGTCTTACTGAGATTTTCTCCTTGGTCATCTTCTGGAGTGACTGTGCTATGGTGGCCTCTGAGACATCTCAGAAATTTTGCTGGAGGAGCTCCCAATTCTCACACATACAAACGGGTGTTTATACAAATATATACATGTGCTTTATATGCTCTTTCCTAATACATTTTACTTTTGACACTTGAGAAGTTTGCCTTTTCAAAGGGCCAGGTATATAAATATATATATTGTCTCTTGCCCGGATACTCCCTGTGCTCATATTCAGTGTAATCAAATCATGATCACTGGTCCCTGTAGCTGCTTCCAGGGATTGACAGTTCCTGCTGCAACAGGTTTGAAGGAGCATGCAGTGAGTGAAACCTTTTATTAATTCTCTCATCCAGGTGATCAGTTGGACAGGCATGTGTGAGCCCTCTTGTGGGTGTGTATGTGTGTCCAGGTGCAGGGACACTCACAATGCAAAAGCAATGTTTTTTTCCTAGCATTTTTGTACCTGTTCATGCTGTTGGTATTATCCAAAGGCTTATGCAGGTGCCTACATCTGCTTTTCCCAGTGACATTTCTCTGCACTGTTATTAACCAGTCATACACTAATCACCCTGTTAAACATGGATCATTGAATAGCTTCTCATGCCAATTTGCAGTCCAGGAGCTTATCATTCTTCTAAGTTATTTATAATTGTCCTCAGTGTTTCACTCTCTTTATTTATGGTTCCCAGGCTGCTTCCTATCAGTGCATATCAGTGTAATGTGCTTTTGAATACATTCAAATATGATTTTTTTTTATACTGATTTCCACATCTGTCTGTCTCAATCTTCACCCCTCATTGACTTGAGACCTACCTTTCAGAGGCAACAAACTGCTTAGACCAGCACTTTCGTCTTCCCCCTTCATAATTAGAGGAACAGTAGACTTTTACCTCAACCTGAATGTAATGTTTTCACAGTAGAAAATAATCATCTCTACATTTCAGAACCATTGATGGTGTTTCCTGTTGACTGCATAAAACCTCTAGCAAATTTTGAAACTGGAATCCTTCCACAATAACTGTATTTTTAATTTCCATATGCTACAGAGATGAGCTGAATCATTATTAAATCATTAATTTAGTGGAGTCTGAAAGACCCCAGTAGTCACCCTTTAGAAAGTTTTACTAGTAAACACAAGGATCAGTCTCTGCTCTGGAGAATTGAGTAACTAAAAAAATGCAGTGGTTTCTTTAACACAGACCATCACTCCTATGACTTTACTCACTCTGTTTTTCCTCAAATGTTTTTAACTTAAACTGTTTAAAATTCCAAGTAATGTGACTAATCTCTGCAGGTTTCAGCAATGACAATAATAGGAAATTTGTTCTTATCAATGGGAATTTCCATTTCCAGCTTGCCTGTTTCCCTGATGTCTAAGACCACTGTACAAATAATCGGAAAATCTCTTTCCTTCACAACTTTAGCTCAGCAGCTCAATTTGTTTGCAGCATGCTGAGCTTGAGTTCGTATTGCATTTGCCTTCTTAGCACCTTCCCTCTGTGACATCAGTCAAGCGGTCGCCTGGCTGCTCCAGCTTGTTTCTGACAGAATGGAGTAGCTTTGAAATGGAGGCCATTCTGCTCGTACATGGCTGCATATATATATAAAAGACTGAAGACAGCATTATGAAACCTCCAGCAACTTGACTACACACTGCAGCCGCTTACTTTACACTGACACCAGAACATTCTTTTTTCCTACTCACCAGCTGGTGAGAAGTGTCAAGTGACAATGCCAGCAGATCGCAGGAGGAGTCTCTGCCTTCAAACACCAGGCTTCATTAGCATGAGGACAACCGCATCAACCCTGCTGCTACTGGTCCTTGAAGGTGCTTATGCCCCAGAGTACCCCTGTTCCTTGGTTCATTCCTCAGAACCTGGCAGGGGGCGGGAGAAAGGGTGCACATAAACCTCTGAGTAATCAGCAGTTTCTCACCGAGTGCAAGAGAGGATCTACCGAATCAGGTATCACCTGGGAGTACCTTCCTTGGCAGTAACACTTCATGTGCCAGGGAATTGTATAGACTGACCAGCACTCCTCTTCCTCCTCTGTCACCCTCACAGCCTCACAGCCAGTGTGCTGGTGTGGCTGTTTGTCATCTGTCATACTGACACAAAGCTGGGACAAACCAGCAGCATGGGAATTGCATGGTCTGGTCAGCTAAGAAAGTTTATATTCTCTTTATAGGAGACCAACATAAACTGAAATTTGATGACCACAAGGAAAAAAAAAAAGGTTTCTGTTGTTCTGTTGGTAAGTCTGGACTGGTAGTGTGTGATTATTAGACATCAATTCAATAAAGCCTCAATTTAAGAAAGTACCTAAAAATGGATTTTTTTCTAATCATGTCTCTAAGATGTTTCTTGTTTATTGTCTCACAAAAGATGTAAATACAGGCATCTTCCAGCGAGTGCTGAGGTACTTTGAAGTAGCAACCTCAACTTTGTAAAAAAATGGTTGTCGTAGAGCAAAATGATGACATAAAGCATTTCTCCAGGGCTGCCTGGCACTAATGACTTTAATACAGTGAATTGAACAAACTTATGTGGCAGCAGTGACTGTGAAGGAGGACTTTTAACTTGCCTACAATAACTACCTTGCTAGGAGCTGAGTGTTTCAGTCAGAGTGATGGAAAGTGAGTAGGAGCCAGAATATGGCCAGCACATGGAGGCAGCACAGCAAGTGGGTCTGGATGGAGCAGGGTGCAGGACACAGCACCCTGAGAGAGCACCAGAGAGCATCTCTGGCAGCAGTATGGGGATGTGGTGAACTGTGCATTTAATTCCTAAAACTTGCAGCAGAAAGCTTGGCTGCACGGGGAAGAATTTGCCAAATCAGGACTTGGAATGCAGAAGTAATACACATAGAGGTGCATGCATGAATGCCCACAGGGCAATGGCTGGGGGGTGCTGGCAAAGGGCCCATAGCTCAAATGAACCCATAGCAGATTTCTGCCATCCAGGAGTGTAAGTATGAAATAGTGATGATGGTGGGGATCCTGACATGGCTCATACCACAGTTCTTCTTGAGCCCTAGCAGACAGTGACATCAGAAGCAGCAGAATTACTGTAAGCAGCACTTACAGAGCTGATGAAGGGCTGAATGTGCAAAACCTCTTGCTTTGTGACTCTGCATCTGTCCCAGGCTGATGTTCCAGCACCTGTAAGCCTCCTCCCGCAATCAGTCTCAGTACTGTTCACAAGACTGAGCTGTACCTCCAATTATATTTATAGACCTATTAGTAAAACCGGTGATCTATTCATAGACAAGCCATGAACACAGGAAAAGAGTCAAACACAGCCAATTACTTACTGCAAGAAGTAAACTGTGCCATCAGCAAAATTTTGTATTTCTGTTGTTGTCTGCTTTCTCTTAGATCGTTAATAAACATATTGAACATCCCTGGTCCTGATGCTGATCCCTGGAGCATCTCGCTATTAACCTCCTTTCACGGAGACAATTGGGTGCTTATTCCCCTCCTTTGTTTCTTACCTCTTATCTAGGTTTTAATCCATGTCAGGACTTTGCCTCCCACCCTACGGGCAACAAATTTCTTTAATAGCCTCTTGTGAAAGACTTTATCAAAAGGCTTTTGAAAAGTTTAAATAAATTATATCCCCCCACCACCCCTTCTCCTCAGTCCAGTATTTCATTAACTCTTCCCCTGAATCCTAATAGGCTAGAGGAGTACAAGCCACACTTAGAGAAACTGGCAGACAGGTTTATCTCTATTGCGTTAGACTCATCTGGAAGCTTTCTAACTCTATCTTTAACGATTTTTTTCAGTGTTTTCTCCTTGTTCTGAGGTAAGGTGCTCTGTTTTGTAATTGGATCATCTTTAGCTTCTTTGTAAAACACAGTTACAATAATCACACTCCATCCCAGCCCCTCAGTCCCGCAGGCGTTTGTACAAAAAGCTATTTGAATAAGCCACTGACTGCTTTGCTTAAGAGCTCATCTGCTCTGAACTCCCCTTCCTTGGGCATTCGAAGATGCTTACCATCCACTTGGAATTTTGCAATTTTATCTGCTGTGACATCTCTCATGCCGCTGACCCTTTTCAGCCTGGGAGAAACATCTAAAAATTATTCCCTCCTCTCACCCAGGTGAAAAACCCCAGAGAAGAAAAATGCATTGTTTTCCACAAGCCTTGTCCCACTCTAGCTATGGACGGTTCATCCTTCTGGTTAGCCAGGCAGTCCTAAAGATAATATTGATGGCCATTATGCACCTGCCTGTCTTTGCAAGGCAGCAAGTTTAAACCACCTTATTTGAAAGAACTGATGGGCAGAGCTCTGCTAGTGCTGTAGAGCACACACCTACAGAGGGATTTCCACCAGTGTGAGAGAAGAGGTTGACATCCCCAGAGTACCTTTTTGTATGGTGAGGAGGGGATTTTCTTCATTTCCTCCCTCAAAGACAACTCTCCTGTTGTAATGAGATGCTTTCAGTTCCACAGTGCAATCATTTCACCCAGCTCTCATGCAGAACAACGCCTGGCCAAGCTGGGTCTGTCATGAGGGAGGAAAATCAGGCCTGCAAAACATCCATTTGGTGTTACACACACGAAGGTCTGTGTGCTGACCCTCGCAGCTGCTGCACACATGCCCAGCAGCAGTTTAGCATACTGCTCTGCAGCCTTAGGCCCTCAGGTTGGCTCATGCAATGAATGGCACGCACAACTCTCCACAATGTGCAGGGACTGAATAAAAGCCTGCAAGTTACAGCTGTCCCCCAGGCTCATGAAAGAGCGGGACTTGCAAAGGTAGCTGAGCATCCTGAGTCTGCCTGGGTCTCACCAAACCGGGACCCCTCTGTCATTCCATTCCCTGGATTGTGCTGCTGACTTGGCACTTCCTGTGGGGCACATTGACTCATGGTTCTTATCCTTGCTCATCTCGTTTCTATGCAAGTTTCTAACAAACTTCTTCCACAACACTGAAATGTGATGCAGTCTAAACAAAAACTGATACTTTTGGAAAGAAGGCAACATTTGTCCTCCTCTTGGGTCAGACATGGCTCTGCACCCACAGACCCACTATCCCTACTGTGTAATTTTCAGCTCTTTTGTAGGCCAAAACCAATACCCTGAGCAAAACCTGGAGTCAGAGAAGAGATAAAGGAGCTTTTGTGAGAGGTCTCTTCATGTCCCCACACTTACGGAGCTGCAGCACTGCCAGTCTGAGGAAGCTATTTTACCTGAATGGCTGAGGAAACTTTGTACTCTGAATGCCAGCTGGTGACTCACCATACTTATGTCCTGCAAGTTGTTATGAAGGCTGCCTCTGCAGCATGACTCCTGTGCTGTGGGAGGAACTTCTTCCTGCTCTGAGCTCTCCTTCGTAATCAGCTCTTGTTTGGGAGAACTGCACAATTTTGCTCCCAAGGGGAAGTCAAAAGCCCACAGAGTCTGAGCATGGGTTTGCCATGGTATGATTTGTTCAGCAAAGCCCATTATACCCTCTTTAATCTCAATTTTACATCTCCCTTGCTGCACTTTACATTCTCTTATATTACTACAATTTGGGCTGCATTTCTGTATTTTAGAAAATTCTTCATTTAGAAAATTCCCTTTATCCATGGTGTCACTTCTTAACATTATTTCCCATCTGTAGGGAGGGTGTATATGCATCATATGGAAGTAGTCCAGGGCTGTAGTGAGTGACCTCACATCATCTGGCTGTTCCCTGTCCTAGTGTATGTGTCCATTTGTTTTAGGAATACAGCTGCAGTGTTTCTCCCTGAGACCACTCCCAAACCAGGCCAGTTTGTTGTACCTACAGAGAGCTCTTGCCCATGTAATGAGGCTGGAACATGACCTCCCAGCCTTGGGTACTTGAGCACATCCATCAGCATGCTGCCAGGCTTTCCTGCACCAGCTGTCCCATAGGCTCTGTGTGAAGCTTTCAGGAGGACAGGACTCTGGGCAGTGCTCACGAATTCCCTGTAGGCAGCTCTTCCATTATGATGCAAATCCCCAGCCTTCAGGATTCAGAACCTGTGCTGCTCCTGTGTTTTGTTATGCCTTGAAGTTTCACATATTTGCTGTTCCACACGAGTCATTAGGAAGAGTTATTGACAAACAGGAGCTGTTCAAAGGAGAGCAACTGAAATGATCAAGGGAGTGGAGGGATTGATTTAGAAAGAAAGATTAAAAGGATAAAGTCTGGAGAGATTGGTTAAACAGCAACTACTGCGAGCATGATAACCTACACATACTTAAAAAGTATTTCAGAAACAGGAAAACACTAGTAGCACGATACATGGGGAGACAAGTGAAAACAGGCAGGAATTGAGAGTAACCTGAATTTTCCCTTTGAGATTAGCTTTCAGACAATAGGAAAGGAAATGTTCTCTGTCACTACTCTAACCTGATGGCAGCATGAAAGAAACCCAATTGCTCTCAATTTTATAAACCCTAGGACAAAAAATACTAGTAAATCTAACACAGTGGGATGTCCAGGAATGGCACTGGGTTGGGGAATGGCGTCCTCCTCATGGGGAGGCCTCCTTGGGAGAAACTGTGGGCAAAGCAACACTATCCATAGCCCCACACAACCAAGGGAAACTCCCCTTGGACATCAGAGCTTGCTCCATACCTCCCCAGGAATCTGCTCTCCTCAGCTTGCAAGTGGAATGGCTTGTGGATGAGACCAAGACTTCCCCGAGAGGGCCGTGTGCACGGGTGAGGTTCCTGCAAGCCCCCCTCACCATCTGGTCCATGCGCTCTGATGGGCTACAGCCATTTTTCAGTTTTAGTCTCGACAACTTCTCATGCCAGAGTGTGCAGCTGAGCAAGCCTGACCAGATGCTTATCAAGTATAAATCGGTGCAAATGTCTATTTATATCAGCCGAGGCTGTGCACCACTCTTTATAATGAACCATGTGTCCATTGTGCATTCATGGACTCAGAGATGAAGACTAAAGGGACTACTAGATCATCTGTTTTGACCTTCCAAGTATCACAAGCCATTAATTTTCACCCAGTTACCCCTGGGTTGAACCCAATTATTTGTCGTTGACTAAAGCATAATAGGTGTTTAGCTAAGAAGCAACTCTTTGGATGAGGTCAGCTGTTGATTTCAAGACATTCAAATGTGACTAATCCTCTCCTTCATGTGGGAGTTTCTTGCTCTGGCTAATCACCTTTGCTCTTTCATAAAAAGCATAGCTTCCATTTTAACCTGCCTGGCTCCATCAGATGTTATCTGCTACTGAGGTCCAAGTTTGCTCATGGTCAAGCCACAAGGTCCGATAATTTGTGATCATTTTTGTTTTTGCTCAGAGTTATCAGTCAAAAATATTTTGAAGTGTGGGTTAAAAACAGTTTATTTTTGAGAGCCACAGAAGAATATTTATTATTCTCCATGAAAATCACTGTATGTTAAAAGCATGAGTATACTGCTTGACTTAAAATAAGATCAACCAATCAATCAATCAGTTTGTCTGATCAGTCGTAGTATCCCCCTTACCTGAATATTTGAACACATCCCTGTGATATTGGTAGCAACAGCAAAGTCCCCAATGGGTTTATACTGTGGCATATTTGTCTTTGAGAGAGTAGTGGTTCCATTCACACATTTCCTTGAGTTTCTTCTCATGGTTGCTGCAGGAGACAGTATTCCATGGTACACGGACCTGTGCTCTGAACTAGTACAGCTGCTCTTATAACCAGAACTATGCTTAAGAAAGGACATGGAACAGTTTTGCTTACTATCAGTTTTCTCCTTTCAGCTACTGAGGGATTTGGGGTGCAAACACGAGCCTGTGTTTTGAATTCTATTCTAGTGGAAATGCTTTTTAATGGAGACAGTGAAGAGACCTGTAATAGCAAATTTGAAATGCACTTTCTGCAAATAGTATGCAATACTGACTTAAAATTTGCCATTTCTACAAACATCCTTGCCAGTAAACTGATTTGTGAGATTGTTCATGGAAACACAGCAAAAAAAGGGGAGTGAACTCAGCAGAAAGGAATGAATTAAAAATTTGAAAGAAGATTTGTGGGTCATTCCTCAGGACCTGCATACGGATTTAAGGCAAAGAGCTGATTTGGGGGTATTGTTTCACAACCCCAGGCAGTGCTGTGAAAAGGTATCCTTGCTTGCATGGGAATCTCTCACAGGGCTTATAGGAATCTCCCTGGGTGAGTTAATGGGCCAGATACTACATAACACTTCTAACCACAACAGCTTTCTTGTTAGTTTGGGCAGTTCCAGAGACACACCGTCTGAGAGAGATCCAAGCACTGGAAAATAGAAACTAAAGTAACAAGTTTTATGTCTTTTTCCCTCCTCTGCCCTGTAAAAGCAAGAGATGCAGTAGTTTATAGGGTGATTTTTTTGTTTAGACTTCTGTGCGTGTGCTTATTGATGGAAGATCATCCTGGGGAAGTGTTCTCTGTGGAGAGGGCAGGAATTACCACAAGGGTTCTCACTGTTCCTGAAAGTAATACGACGATCCAAAGCCCTGTGAAATCCTGTCTCCAGCACAGACTCTATCCTCAATCAGAAGTCAACGATCCGCTTGTTCCTGCATGCCAAAGTAACCGTGGGGTTATGCAGAAAGGTGAATTTCTTCTGCAGCTCAGACAAAACCCGTGGCAGACATGGAGTATTGGGGCAGAGACCTTGAAGGTGACTCTGTCTTCACTGGTGGCCAGTACAAATGAGGGAGCAGTCGGGTGATGTTCTCACAGTAATCGGTGTTGCTAGGGAGACCAGAGGCTGTGTTTTCTCAACTGGAGCTTTTCCAGGATGCCTGCCTTCTTCACTAAATATTAGCTGCAATAATCAGTCATGAATGCCTGGATTGCTGTGCTGAGACCTGTGTCTGATAGGATAGGACACCATCTTCTGGCAGGTTGCAACTGGGAGTGTTTTAACAATATGGTTATCTGGGAATTACATAGCAGTAGGGCATCCAGAGGGACTTCAAAGCTACATGTGGATTTAACAGTCTGGGCTGACGCCCCTCAGTGGCAGGCAGTGCTATGGGAATACATGAGTGCTTCATTTCTTTTTGCAAGCATCAGTTTTGTTGCCGTGTTCCTGCTTTCTTCTGCTGCAGCTCTTTCTTCAGAAGTTCCTTTAATGGAGGAAAGTGTGCAGCACGTCATTAAATATACACAATTCCCTCTCTGTGGAGGCACTTCCCCAAGAATAGCTGCTCTTGTAGTATAGCCCCAAACAGGTCTGCAACCTGTCTGTGCTATTTAGGTTTGATTAATTAAACAGGACTCTCTTCTTACCTGAATTTAAGCCTTCTCCCAAAGAAAAAGAAAAAGAAAGAAAAACCAGAAGATTTATCCTGCAAAAAATTAACTGCAAAATGAAATTCCATATAAAAACATGGATCTCAGACTGCAGGGGAAGATTAATAGAATTCAGGTAAACAAAAAATGATCACATAAAAATATCTATGCAGAATTATATGCTTCTCTAAAAAAACTTCCAAACCCATCAGTCACTAAAAGCATAGGAAATTCAAAGCGAGTGTGAAGATATGAGAATCTCTAATAACAGTAAATACAGAATTGCACGGTGAAGCAACCTTAAGTCTGACTCCAGCAACGATTTTAGAAAAATCAGACATTCTGAGACTAACCTTGTCCATCCATTACCGACAGTGTCATCAGATCAATGGCCACAAAACTAGAATGCTTTATTCTCCATCGCTCTGAGGTTGTGCTGACTCTGGCCCTTCTTTACAGCCGTGCTCTCTCTACAGAAAAACACATATTTCACAAATTCCTCACTAGACATATAGCACATCGAAGCCATCACTCTGCACTTGTCATTCTGATTCTATTTACCCCAATTAGAAAAAGGACTGCAAAGCACAGGGCTAGCAGACATGAATCTCCTCAGCTCCGTTCCCTCCCTACGCTTGCCACACGAAGAAGGTTTTCATCGGAAAACCAGAGCCCGATTCCTTGGGAAGTGCTGGGCAGGGTAGCGACCCTCATTGCCTACCCCTTTCCCAGTACAGGGAGCTGCATGCCAGCAGAGATACCCACTCAGGTCCCCCACCAGACCCTGCCTCATGTCCAGCAGGACCACAAGGCTGAACGGGTGCTGTTCTTCAGACTCCCTGCCCACCCAGGGAAACCCTGACTGCTCTTGCATTGTGCTCTGCACAACTGCCTGAGTTTTGCAGTGAAGAGGATGTTTAAAGGCACTAATGCTGCTCTGAAACCCCTCTCTCTTACCAAATTGCTATAAAGATCATGCAAGTGCCAGGGCAATAGCACTTTTACATGTTCGCAGTGTCTGGTCCTAACTTTCTGCTGTACACCATTTATATCGATATTTTTAATGCTGTTAAATAACTACAGCTCTTCTCTCTCCTTTTCAGGCACCACAACAGAGGGGAACAGAGGGGTTGAAGGCCAGAAGCTGGAAACATGGCCTTTGAGGCATTGGAGTCAGAGGAATCTGGTGCCTCTTTCCAGGCAGCAGTGTCTCCTTCCAGCCAGCTCTGCAGGTGTCAGTGAGCAGTGAGAAACAGAGAACCAAGACCAGAGTTCAACTTGACACATAACATTGTGGCTGGATCCAAAAGACACAAGACATTATTCCTTGGACATCTCAAGAAAAACAGAGTCAGATTATCTGCTGGTTTAAACAAACCTTGGCCAAAGGAAGGCTACCACACAATGCAAACACAAAAGTGCAAGACTGTGCTTTGCTGGGAGCAACCTGTCATACTAGAAAACACTTTTCTAATATCACTCTTTTTATGACTGAATCTGATGATGGCAGTGGTTGTTTTCTTCACAGTTCACACAGAATGGCCATCAAAAAATAGCCAACTTTTCCTTCGTCTCAGATGAAAGTCTCCATAACCTTGGTGGGAATTTATAGTCTGTCGTTGCGTTTTGAGATGCCATATGTGCGAGAGAATAAGAGGGAGGGAGACATTTTGTTTCCAAAAATTATGCCACGCTTAGCACTATTACAGCATGGTGGACAATGTATATCATTTAAAGTAGCAAGAAGAGGTCTGGGGCAAAGGAAGACCTTGTGGTAAGCACAAATGTCTCTTGTCCTTGGGGACAAAGAAAAAAAATCTAAAACCCACCCTCCACTAATTAATGCAATATAATCCATTCAAACGGGAAGAAAGTTCTGAATTGTTTTTTAATTATTTCCCATGAATAAATCTTCTTTGACAGGAAAGAATCAGCAGTACCCAGTGAAGGGCAACTATTTCATTGCAAGAGTCTATTCAGCCTGAGGGTGACATCCTAGCTGGGAGATTTATGGAGAAACTACTATCACATCTGAATTTTTTGAGTCCCTTTACTTTGGTTGACCCTAATGATTTGGTGTCACCTTGTGGATTTTGCTAATCCTATCTTCTCTGGCTCAGCAAATGAAGTCCAAAAGAACCTGAAACACCTCTGCCTCTGCTTTTGCTGTTCCTTTGTCTACTAACTTTTGCTATTATAGTTGTTATTAATATTATTTGTGGAGGGCTGTGAGCCCTTGGCACAAGAGCCCTCTGCACTCCCTTGGAGGACAGAGGCCTGAGGGCAAAAAGACTCTCCCCAGAGATAAGCAACCTTCCTCGGGTCATGGTGAGAAAGTGAACCACCCTCAGCAAGCCTTGTTTCTGTACGGTAATAGCCTGTACCCAGTTGGCAAATTAGTTTCTACCCCACCCCCTGCCTTTCCCATAAAAAGCCCCCTGTTTCTGCCTCTAACCAGGGAGTCTTTGTCCCTGGCCTTCTCTTCACAGGGGCTGCTGGACAGTAAAAGCTGCTCTGTGGAATAGCCAAATGAGGCTCCTGTCTCTCTGTCCCCGAGTTTGCCTTGGGTGATTTCAAAAAGAGCTGAATCACAAGAGCTGGAATCACCTGTAGCTGAGAAATCGCTACACTTGCTGGAATCACCTGCTGTCCAGGGAGGCCTGCTGCCACCACCCCTGGAAGAGTTGTTCCTTGCAGGATGCTCTCTCTAGGAAGGTTGCAGCATACCAGTGCTGACCAGCATCGAACCCCCAGCGATAATTATTAATAGTAGTAGTAGTGCCGTTAAAACAGCAGCCCCTTAGAAGTTCCTGGACTAGAACTTCACTGAAAAAAACCACATAAGAAAAATACAAGTTTCTTGTTCTGTAATGTTTAGGATTTATCTGCTCTCATCATTTGGGCAAACAACGCATGGCTTAGCCTTCAGAGCCACTGAAGCTGGATTGCACCTTTGAGATCCGTTGCCTCATTCCTGCAAATTACATCACCATGTGGGCAGTGCATGCTTGGGTGTGTGTGTGTGCTGGTGATGTGCCTCCTGCCCCCCAGTCCTGAAAGGAGAACCAGTGCTGATGGCAGCTCAAGCTGATGGCTCTGTGCCAGGCTGTGTCGATGCCAGAAGGGTCTCCAGCCATTAGGCAAACCCAATTTTGTTATTGTCCTATCAAGAAAAGGCTGAGAGCCATGTGGAGACAGACATCTGAAAAGCTAAATCTGGGCTGTGATGGGAGAAATTAGGATAAGTTGAACACTGCTGCTCCAGGCAGTCAAGCAAGCTGTTTTGATTGTACCCAGGTCCTGAACCACAGAATACATGTTGTTTCCCATGCTCCTTGATATTGAGGCTCTGAACTCATTCCAAGCTGCTTTTGTGTGTCCATGGTATGCATGTGCAAGTCACAGATCCCTGCTGCATGACAGGGCCAGTGGAACACTGAGTCTGTACTCTGCTGGTGCCGTTGGTTCTGGGTTGGTTGTTTTCTATCTGCCCCCTTCACAGTGCAGCGTACAGTTATGTGATTAGGTGGCCAGACCTTCAGTGTAGAATGAAAATGAATGAAAAGAATAAAAACAAGACCCAAACAAAAAAAAATCATGACATGAAAGTGTCTTATGGAAACTAATAGTAATCAGGAAGGGTAAGAATAATTTAGTTCCTTTCATAATTTCCTGAAATGCTCTCAACCATCAATTTGCTGGCAATATTTTACCTCAGTATTAGCATTACCAACTAGATACAGCTTAAAAGAACATGTTTTTCCAAGAATCAGAATGCTGATACAAATGGTCAAGTTACTATGACTTTTTTAAAGTCTTGGCAAGCAACTACAGGTCAATTACTATTATTAATTTTGCTATTAATCATGGTATTATTTACTACACTGAAACAATTGTGTTTTTTCTCTCAAAAGCAAAGGTTTATGATTTTTGTTTCTCAGCCTTTCTTTTAAAAAATTATTTTAAATTTTGCTCCCAAAGAGATTCAAGTCCTCCTAAAGAGACTCTGACCTATCAGTTTGGGGCTCATTTTTAGATATTTTTGACAGAACCCCTAAAAGTAGTGCCTGGATTATCCACTGACAGCTACTGGAATAAAACTCAAGACAACTACAGAAACAGTCACCCTTGCCCATGTGCAAACATGGATATCTTTGTGTTTTGTGTTGTGCTCAGTGCAGTAGGAAGCTGGTCCCTGTCTAGGGCTTTGAGGTGTTATCACAGTGATGCACAAACAAGTAAAATAAGACAAGGAGGGAAAAGAGGCACATACAAGGGGAAGCACAGAGTAACAGCAAAATGATTAATTAATGAAAAGCTGAATAAGCAAGCAGTTCACCTCCTCTTTCAGGCTGTTAGAAAATGACATCATCATCAGTGGTACATTTTTTTAGGGAACTCTACTGAGGTTATTCTCCCTTCATGCTGGCAATTAAGCAGTGACTTGTATTTATAAAAACAGACTATAGAGAGAGCAAGGCACATAAATTTCATTTCAACAGATGCATGTAGAAGACTAAACCAAACCATGTTACTAAATAATAAATAAACATAAGCAAGTCTGAATCAAATAGACATGAGAAGGGGTCACTGCTTGTATGAATAGGGTTTTTACCCTAGGTCACCAGGTAGGCAATGACACAACTCTTTGCAGGATAATAATGCTGAGGCTGTGATACATATGCAGGTAGTACTGGGCAGACCTTTTGTTGTATCTTTTCAAGTTCCTTTAAGCAAGAAAAACTCCTCTTTGATTCTAGGTGTGGTAGAACTTCTTCCTACTACGCTAGCAGGAGCCCTTTAAGCTTGAAAGGGGAGACATTTAGGCTTATTTTTATCAGGTGCTCTGCCTAGAAAGTCAGGGCCAAAAAAATTCACCTGGCAGCCCTTAGGACTTCAAAAAGCTTGATAATGGTAGACACTTGGGTTTCTTGAATTTTGGTGTCTGTAGGAAGGGTTGTGGTGAGCTGCAAGGGTGAGTAGGGGAGTGAGCTGCTGCCTCCTGCCTTTAGGGGTAGAAGGTGACTGTTAAGGAGGGGCAAAGTGCCAGCCCCTGGGTTGCAGTCATCTACAGAAATAAGAAGGGTCTGGCTTGCAGCTGGACGGCTCTGTCAGATGCTTTCAGAAATGCTTACAGCCTAGATTCTAAAAATGACCTAGGGAAACAAAAGAGAAAGATACAAATCCCTAGGTTTTAGGTACCAGGCTTGTGGAGTGGAATTAAGGCGTTTCAGTTCTCAGTATTCCATGTGGAACAAATCAGGTGTTTCAGAAGAATAACAACCTGCAACTTTCTGCTAGTCTCAGTGGAGAAAGAAGACACTCACCTTGGAAAGGTAGTGTGTGAGGTGGGAATCTCCCCTTGCTGATCTGTGTGAAGAAATTTTGAGTCTGTTGTGAACGGTGCTGGTTTGCCCCCTGCTCACAGGGGATGTGTATGTGTGCACTTACAAGCACAGCAAAGGTCAGGAAGTGTGCAGAGCCGGAGGTGGTGGGGGCAGCCCCTGTGCTACAGCTGGCTTTGGCAGGCGTTGGGAGGGGTTCTCAGTGCCTCACACACGTGCAGTGTGTAACTCCTGTTAGAGCCCTGTGGAAGAGGGATAGGGTTGGACCCTGTGGACCATTGCTGTAGCCTGAGCTGTGTGTATTGATTGAGGGAGCAGGTTTCTTCCATATATTCATAGAGGCTGGTTTAGCCTGAGCTGGGACTCAGAGACTGTGTCTCTCTTTCTCTGGTTATGATTTATGACTTCAATCCAATTTATAGCCATTTACAAGAATGCTGAACTGGCTGTAAATCAGTAAAAGACCATAAAATACTCATGGAACTGCTGAAATCCATCTGGGTGAGCTTCCTTCCCTCCCAAGAGCAGCCATCTGAGGGCAGGAAGATGTAGCCCTCCCGTCAAGCCCACTGGCAGTGATGGGGGGGTGGGGGTGAGATGTAGTGCTTGGCTGCAGGAAAAGGTAAAGGGAAGGAGGTTTGCTTTCTGAGAGCACACAGGAGTCAGCTGAGCCCTTGCCTGAGGAGCACAATGGTGATAGCAGCAGCTCTATAGGGCTTCTTCAGAGGAGATTCACCTGAGTGCAGGGCTAAGGCAAAATCCATGGGGAAACAGTGAGTAAAGTCACTTTCAGTGATCTATGATTGTCTTTCAGAGGGTCAGTGTTTTATTAAGTCGATGACTTTTGTGGGCAGTTCATGGGGAATGCAGACATAAATGTCCAGGTCATTTTTATTCTCACCAGCTACTCTGATGACCTATTCTGGGGCAGGTTAGTTTGGTCATCACAGGTTAGAATTGCAGTCTGTGGGGATTTTGTAAGGTAAGAATTTACCTGCCTCCCTTACCTAAAGATGGTGCTCAGAGTTCAAGGAAGCTGTCCAAACAAGGTGTCTGATTGTGCCAAATTGCATGCTTACTCCTGCATCAGGGGATGATGCGGTGTGCTACAGAGCCCTTGTACATATCAGGCTTCGCATCCTATCTTTGACTTCTTTATCGTGCAGATTTTCCTCTCCTGCCTATTGGCAGGGAGCAGGTGGAATTCAATGAGAATGTTTGCAAGTCTCATTTTTCCTTTTTACCCTACTGTGAGGCGATGATCCGGCAACACTGGAGCACCAGGCTAGAAGGCACTGCAGGGGTTAGCAGGTCTTGGTCTGTTCTTTCTCTCTCTAGCAGCTTTGGGGATGTAGAATAAGATTAGTACAAAACAACTGAAGCATTCAGGAGCATGGCCCAAACCCTTACTCTGTAGCAGAACAGTTTCCAGTGTATGGTGGTGTTCAGTTCTACAACAAATGACAGCATTCCTGCAATGGAGCCTCCCAGAGGCCTTGGCACCCTGTTCCAGAAGGTTATTACCCTTGCAATTAAGCACTGTTAGTCCGAATCTGCCGAGCTGCGGCTGTCTTGCTCATGTGCCAAAGTGGCACGATGCTTTACCTCTGGGTTGGTATTTTTGACTGGGCTGGCTTGGGAAGCTGATCACCCCTGGGATGCTGCTGCAGTTTGCCAAGAGCAATGAACCCTGGCCAGTGCTGTGTGTTTCTTTTCTTTCTTGTGTGTAGTGCCTTGGGGAGAGATAAGCAATTGTGCTGTCTATGCACCGCCTGTGACCCTGTAGTGCCCTGAGAGTGAAATCCAGGCTCCGCTCCACTTCACATTCAAAACAACAGCAGAAAATAACTTCCACTTTCTTCATTTCTGTGGGCTTGGGCTCGCAGACAACGATAACGGAAATTGCTAAGGCCGAGCGGTGAGCGGGCAAGCCTGAAGGATGTCTCCCTTATCCTTCTGGCCAGCACAGGTTTAAAAATCAGTGCTGATCACCTGGCTGCTTGGACAGGCTAAATCTGTGCCAAAAGAAACCCTGATGAGACTGAGGGAAGGAGGGAGGGAAGATAGCTCGCAATAAGCCGTCGAAAAGCTGGGAGGACCCTACACCTCCATGTTGGATGAAGGCCCTAGGTTGGTGCCCACTATTTTGCTCATCACTCAGCTGTTGTGAATGCAGGATGCCTGAGAAGGGAGAAGCAAATTAGGTCAGCTCTGCTTAGCTGTGCAGATTCTTCACTTGACTGGGCTCCTTCCTGGCTACCTGGCTGCGTTTCTGAAGCCCAGGTTCCATTTCCTCCATAGTGTTATCCTTACTTAACAAATAAACAGTCTCCGACTATTATTGTGCTTTTTTTATTTCCTGAGAATTCCCTCTCAAGGTTTTCTTTAGAGACAAGCCAGCAATGTCACTGTCCCGTGATGAAAACTCCCAAGGTTGCAAGTTTCCCTCTAGCTGACAGATGTTTTCCTCTTTTTCATCAGAGGAATTAGATAACCATCATCTCATAGACCTACTGCTCACAGCATGTGCCCTTAATGCTCTGTGGGAAGTTTAGCTCAGAATGAGAATACCTGAAATCCAGTGATATTATGAGTGCATGAAACTACTGCTAAAGGTTTGGTTATAATTAGGGGATTACATAGTGTGTGATTCTCTGACAACAGAATATTCTACCATGTCTGCCATTGCCTGACATTTTAATTCAGAATATAAGGAGTCTATAGCTGGCTTGCTCTTTTCTTTATTTCAGATTGAGTTGTGTGAATAATGGAGTTTTCAATTCAATGACTGGACAAAAAAATAAAGTAAGATGAAGGAAATAGAGAATGGTGGGTCCCATTGCCCAGTGGTGCCTCATTCAATCCAAAACTGCAAAGTTTATTTTAATTGTAGGGAGGATGTTAATTCATTTCTTGTAAAATTCTTCTTCTTTTAAGCCTGGACAGTTTTAAAAAATAGCACCATCATTTCAGCAGTTAAAGAAATTTGACTTATTCTGAGATTTCTTTCACTCATCTGTCTCCACATCTCACTTTTTTTCTCTTATCCAGAAACGCATGTGTCAAAATTGACCCAAATTCACTTGGATCTTCACAAGTGGAATTTTTGCTTTTATCGAAAATATTCTGTGCAGCATCTCTTGATGAGCTAAGTTTTGTGATACGGCAGTTCCAATGAGTTTGTAGGGTTCCATATTTATTTTCTCCTGGAACTATAAGTAGTCTCCACCTGAGTGTAACACAATTTAAAACATGGTCTGCAGTGCTCTATAGTTGCAAAGTTGAGCCTTGCACAAAGTAAGTTTTTGCAAGCTAAAAGAAGGTGCACTGATATGCTGGAAGCTCCCTCATTTAGCCTGCTTTACTCGTATTTGACTAAGTCAAATATAGTAAGTAATGTCTTTTATAGGAAGGTGTAAACTCCTGTTCCTTCTCACAAAGCTGAATTGTCTGTGTAGGAAAAGAAAAGTTACTATGGTAAGTGAATGCACCACGATTGTGATGCATACACAGGAAACAGATTTGTTGTGAAGAGGCAAACCTGCCATCTGATAGTAACTGGGCAGGTGGTGATTTGTGATTACTGTTCCTGAGTAGCTGAGAATTATGCATATCCTATTATGTTTGTTAACCCATCTGTCCTGCTTACCCCCCACATACTTTTGTCTTGTTCTTGTCTTTAAAGCTATTAGCTATTTCTGTAAGAGGTTGTAATTTACTCTGCTGAATCATGTTACCAGTGAGTCCCCAGGCATGTCCTACCTTTCTGCATGTCCTTTTTGGCCCTGACTGTGAGCAAACATTCAGTCTTTAAAAGACAGAATGTTGCTGACATTATGCTTATACTGATTTGAGGGAGCAATCTGAATAGCTGGATTGCTGTCCTCATGAAGGTAATTTTGGGGTCACTTTTGCTATTTGGGAGCCACGCGTTGAGGTTCAGTGGAAATTTCTAAAAAGGAAACAGCTTTGCACATTGTTGGTCACTGATGTGGATTGGCAGGGCATGTACTGGTGGCATTTTTGTGGGGAGCCATTTCTTTGGAATATGCTTGGACAACCAGTTTTACTTCCACTGGAAGTAACTCCTCAAGGTTCTATGTAAATGACTACCTGTGTGCAGTAATAACTATATACACTTATTCTAATTGTTTTTTTAGTGATTTCCAATTATACTGTGACAGTGGACCTGTTTATGATCAGAAAGATGTGGAGGCAGCCCTTTGTCCTTCATCATCTGGAAATCCAAGGTGGCCACTCAAGTCACACTGCATAGGGAGGCCCAGGAGAGAATAAGGTCAAAATTAATTCAAAAGTAAAGGAAAACAATGGCATAAGATCCAGGAAAACACAAGGCCCAGAATCCAGACAGAATTATGCAGGCCAACTTCATGCACATTGTCCAAGCTGTTAGCAACCAGGAGGAAGAGCTCCTGAGGTCAGCTGGGACCTGGCATGCAGCAGCTCACAGTTGGCTCAGCTGTGTGCTGGTGCATATTGTGGCAGCTGCTCTATGAGGTTATCCCAGGCCACTGTTTTTACCTGTTGCCAAATAGAGGTGGGGGCAAGAAAGTCAGAAAGTGGTGTGGCTATTCTAAGCTTCAGCTTTAAACCAACTTCATTCATTCATGATGCTGAAATGGGGAAATGGCACTCAGGGCAGTGCATACAAACCGCCTGAAACAGGATCAACTCTTTTCCACCCTGTTCTTCTGCTTTGATTTCCATGTTAGCTCTCATTTTTCCCTTGCTTGTGTTTTCTGTCAGTGTTTGACCTTTCCTCCCCAGTCCCCTGGCCTTTGCTATTCTAAGCTGATAAGAAGGAGCTCAGAGTTGATATGCAGGAATCCCTGGACACAGCTATTTTTTTCATCAGTAGTTAATTTTCCACTTCTTTTATTTCCTTTGAGATTCAATACATCTACTTTCATGCTCCTGTGATTCAGTTTGTGGAGGAGACAGACAAGGAAATGCTGAATAAATCTCTTGCCTTCTCTCTCAATCCTTTACTCCCATCTTTGCATTGCTCCCTTTCCTTCTCTTACTTCATACCAGCACTGTTTTCACTTCTGGGGCTTTTTTTTTTTTGATTCCCTAGGACTCTGGCTTAGGACCATTACAGTTGTTGAGAGGGAATTCAGACATAGTCATGGTTGGTTGACTGGAAGATGCGGCTCCAGCCCTCCCAGACTTCTGCTGCAGACACTTCAGCACGTGGCCTCATGGCCTCACTCAGAAGGCCTGTTGGTCCTGGAGAGCACCAGTTCCTGAGGAGTATGAAGTGAAGGGTAGAGTGTTTTTCACAGATACCATCCCCTTCAAGCATTTAATCTTGCTGACAGAAGACAAATTTTATTAGAGGGAAGAGACTGCATGTTGTGGAAATGCATCTCTACCGGAAGGAGAATAGGAGGAGGGAGAAGAGTGAAAGGCAGGGGCAGGAGAAGGAGAAAAAATGATTGTTGAAGGATACATTCAGGGCAGCTATGTCGGGGTGCAGTGGGAGCCGCAGGTTGCGCTCTGGGTTGGCCCGAGGCATGAACTGCCGACCCTTTGCATAACAAAGGGGACGGGACACTCAGGCAGGCAGGAGCAGAGGACTCGGACTTTCCTGCCCTTAGACTGTGAAGATATAAAAGCGCAGGGTTTCCTTTGTTCAGGATCCCTCCTCGGATGCACCAGCTCGAGCAGGTATTTTGCTATTTAGGTATTGCACCAAGATTAAATTATTTTAAGGATCGAGATGCGTGAGACTCTGCTATGGATCATCTGGTCTGATTGTGAGTGTGGGGGGTGTAGCTGAGAAGAGGCCTCAGTCCCCAGCTCAGGTGCTGTGAGTGTGATTGCCAGAGTGGCTCCTGGATGGCTGGACGGGGAAGTTTGCTTAACATGATGAAAATACAGTTCCATGGGCTACTATGTCCCTATTATTTTCACTGCTCTCCTTTTACTCAGTACAGAGGCAACAGTTTTCCATTAGGAAATAGTCTGCTTAGTTTGCTGTCAAGTGTGATAAAGTGCCATCTCATTACTGGGAGAGGGTTGCTAGCTAATTGAATGCTGTTTTATACTAGACTCATGTTTGTGGCATCTGACTACGTTAAAATCGCTGATGTCACAGGCTAACAGTACCTTTCATGTCTAAAGGAAACACGTGTCAATTTCTGAGCAACTGTCTAGTTGTGGGATTTTTCAGGAGGCATGTCTGAGGGAGCCCATATGGGCAAAGAGCTGCCAAGTGTGTTTCAAACTCGTCTGGGAGAAGTCTGCTCAGCAGCCAGACAGGACTCAGACATTGGATTCAAATAGCAGCAAGTATATAAAATTCAGATTATTATCTGAGCATGGAAGGATACAGGATTGTGTCACACAAACATGTAGAAACTTTTTTCTTTTTGATACAGTAGTCCAAATGTCTCTTTGTATAATGGAACCACTGATGATGAAGTCCATAAGGACAGTACAGTATGATGAGGATCAGCATTTGGGCTGTTCAAGAGCTAAAAACTTTTGTCACGTTTCTCTGACTTCTCAGGTGGTCAAATGGGCTAAGAGGTCAACATGTTGAAGGGTTTGAAGCCAACTAATACAAACTTTGTTGCTCTTTTAAGACCATAGATAGGAAATTGGTCTTGTCCACCAACTAACCACTGGAAGGAGTATTCACAGCAATTTCCAGTCTACCATAATGGGATGCTAATACTGTCTATAAAAGTCTAAAGTGATGTCTAATATAAAGTCTCCATTCTTAACCCACTGTTTTTCACCTAACTCAGGAGTTAAAACCTCTTTCCTGGATCATCTCTCTATAATAATAACAATAACAAATCTCTTTCCTCAGTCTTGATTCTTTTGTGAACTGACAGAACTATAAAGACCAAATCTGTGGAGCTGATCTGATGCACAAATCCTCAGCAATGTTTAATGCTATGTCCAAGTGATTGTGAGTCTTTATTGATTTGATTTGGCTTGCAGGAGCAAATTGTTCTCAAAGGTAGAGTCTTCAGTGTGGACTGGTGAACAACCCTGGCAAGTCAGAGGACTGTACTAACCCCAAAAGGAAGAGCAAAGGTCCAGCAATGAGATAAGTAGTTGCTTAAGAAGGCTCTGAGAGGAATTAATTCTCCATTGCTTTCTACCACTGAAAAGGAGAAGATTTATGGCCCTTTTATTCAACTATGCAAAAGTGACCTGAGCTCCAGGAAAGGTGTCTCCTATATATCTAGAAAAAGATCAGTCAATGAAACAAAATGTTCGTGTCTCAAAGGGGAGTCCTTTCTATATTGTGAAATGCTAGTTATCTTGAGCTGAAGATCTTCTGATGCAAGTTTGAGCCAAAACCCAAGTAATTCACTTTGGGCTCCAAACAGACCTGGTAGAGTAATTAATTATTTAGAGTTGTGACTGGGCCAAAAGGTTAGGGGAAACACTTGAATTTTACCCAGAACTTAATTTTTTGTAGTAGTGTTGCCAAAGCAAAGCATCTATGCCTTCCCCTTCGGTATCGTCTTGGTCAAATCCAAAATGCTTTCTTTAATCCCTCTCAAAGTGTCATCTGCATTTTCAGGATAACTGCTATTAAAGTGGTTTTTTTATGTAGGCCATCAGGCATTTTTATAGCACTAGAACACAAAGATCCTTATTTAAGGGAAGTGGGACCTAAATATCTGCTGAGTTTTCCCAAAGAGGATCTGTGTATGGCAAGGTGGTTTTTAAATCAAATACAAGCTCTGCTATTCCTTTGCTTGGCAGGAGATCAGTCACAGCTGATGCCCCAAAGATGACTTATGTTCTTGAAAGCATCTTATTATACTAGACAATCTCAGGAGACCTCTTCCAATTCCAAATATCCCTTGATTCTGTAATTAAGACACTATTGATGGCAGCTCAAACTGAGTGACCAGTTTGGCATCTTTCAAACAGACTCTTTTCACCTCCAGAGACAGTGGGTTAAAACCTGCCTTTGGTGGGTTAAAAGAGCCCAAACGACTGAGTGCAAAGCTGGGACATACTTTCTCGTTTTCCTGTTGTCTGAAAATAGCTACAATTCTGTCTGTAATATGGATGACACCAGAATAACACAGTAATTTATAGCCTCTTTTATTCTCCTATCAGAGAAAGCTGAGATCAGAAAATCCTATCTCTAGACTAGGCAAGGGTCTTTCATGTGTCCAAAGCTTTGCCATGTCTAAAATGCCATCTACAGTACCAGGTAGGTTGGTGTTGTATCTTTGTATATGGTGCTGCTTGATGTACAGCTGGCTCATCGATTGTGACCTAGATTAAAAATAAAAATCTCAACCCAAAAACTCAGTTGATGAGCTACTTGTGTTCTGTTGCTGAAGAAACCATTTGTTCTGCTGTGTGTTTGCTTCCCCTGCAGCCAACACTCCCCACTCCTCATTGAGAACTTTGGTTATTTCTGTTTTCCATCTCCTATTTGCCACAGTTCCTTTAAAGAGTAGTTCATGTCTCGTTTGGGTGAAATTTGACAGTGATTGCATTTGCAGGACAAAATCAATTTACATATATGTATAATAGAAATAGATACCACTTGAGATTGTGAGCTTCATGAGTAGCGGTAGCAATTCCTGAACTGGCAAGATGGGAGCTATTGTGATTGGCAGTAATGATACCTCAGTTCAGATGGATCTGGAACATCTTGATGTGAGATGAGTCCCCGAGATGAAAGAAATGCAGAGAATCAACTTCGAATTTTCACTGATGGTGGATGTACAGAAACTAGAAGTAAACACGTACATGACTAGCCCACCTAGGGTTTTAGGATTCTGTACAAGCTTTTAAAGGATTGGACATATTAGAGAGACATGCAGGCTTGCTTTAGAGTGTAGGAGTAACAAAGGGATGTTAGTTAGATTGGCTTAGGGATGTAGGAATAATAGGATGTAATTTATTTTGCTTAAGGATGTAGAAGAAAGAAGATTTACATGGCATGGTTTAAGGCTGTAAAAGAAATAGGATTAAATTAACCACATGAAAAATTTAGGTGTTAGGAAAAATTTCCCTTAAGTATTGCAGCATGGTTTTCCAAAGGAAGAAATGATAATAGGACCAGGCTATTTCTCTCTGAACTTAAAAAGTCATTGGCTAAGGTTCTTTAAGTTCTGTAGCATCTGGCACACAGAGGTGGAAACAGGGAAAAAATAAATTAATAGGCTTTGATTGGTTTATCTGGTATAAATGTGCTAGTTTAGTTTTTGACCTTTAAGAGCCTCCTCTGTGGGTTTTTTTTTGGTGGTTTGTTCTTTTTTTTTTGTACTGCATATGGTATGTAGTTATGCATAATGTTACGGGTGAGAAATCAAGCACACAAAAGCCTAGAAAGTAAAAAAAAAGTGATTTTTCTTCCAACATTGACTTAACTCTGTTGCAAAAATGTATCAAGGGCCTGTTGATAAATGGAGAGGATTCAGAGAAGAGCCCACTGGAATGATGCAAAATTTGGAAATATGCCTCAGATTACCTAGGAAACTCAATCTATTTAGAGAAGACTGAGAAGCATCACCATAGGCCCTGTTTACCTACTTAGGAAGAAGATTGCAGCAATTTTGGCAAAGAAAATTCTGACAAGACCCAGTAGTTGCATCCTGAATTACAGAAAAGACAGGGAGAGGAAGTAAGGCATTTTTAATGATGAGGATAACTTTCCACTGGGATGAAATACCTGGAGAAATGATAACTGGGGAAATGAATCAGTTTTTCAAATCAAGACTGGTCTGCTGTTTAAAGGAGAGATTCTAGCTCAAACACAGGCATTTTGATACTGAAATCTTTAGTTGAATTTCAACAGTCAGGGCTAGGAAATCAGGCAAAATCATATCTTTCTTTCAGCTCTTGATATATAAATTTCTCTTTTATACTGCCTCTGGTATCTCAGGAATAATGTGGGTAGCTATAAAATGGGGAAGTTTTCTATTTCCTTGCATAGCTTGGCACCTGTTTTGCTCTCAGTGCTACAGGGGGTCTGCGCACACCAGTGTTCATCCCTAGAGCGCTGTTTCCAGCACACCACCACTTCCAGGACCTGACATCAGTATTTTTCTCACTAGAAAAATCTGTGTGGCAGGGTGGACATCATCCTTACTGGCACTGGAAGCTCATACTTGAAGGACTCTCAAAACCATGTCTTAAAACAAAGAAGGTGATACAGATAAGGTCTGGGCTTGAAAACTCTTCCACTGGGAACTGGGCAGCAGCACAACACAATGGAGTCCTGATGTCTGGGAGGTGCAGGGCCTCGGGCAGTTCTAGGCTGCTGCATCTCTACAGAGAGTGCCACAGAGGGTGGGGAGGAAATATGGTAAGAAAATGGTGTTTGTTGTGTGAAAGTAAGCATGGGTAAAATGATATTCCTGCCAAAGTGAGCAAAGTCAGGCAAGTGGAATTGGAAGTGCGTTAGGGTACCACAAAGGATATAGAATTTGAGCGGTCGAGAAATGACGCTGAAATACATTTTCCATGAAGAAACAGAAGGCTGTGTGAATGGGTGGAGGAAAGTAGGAGGATGTAAAAGAGTGTTATTAAGGGAGTCATGTTTCTTTACACAGAACTAGTCTCTCCTTTCTCTCCCTCTGGGTCCTGTGTGTTTCAGGAGTCTCCACTACCTCAGCAGGAACATTTTCCCAGTGCACCTGATGCACTGGGCCTTCAGAGGAAAGCAGTGTTTTGTAAAGTGATCCCCTGTCATTAAGAATTTGTCTTTCTTCAAGGGCTTTTACCTAGAAGTTCTTTCTCCCTTTCTCCCCTTTTAGTTTTGTTTTTTTGTTTTCTTTTTTTTTTTTTTTTTTTTGGTGGGTTTTATGTTTTGGTTTTTTTGGGGTTTGTTTGTTTGTTTGGGGGTTTTTTTGTTGGTGTTTTTGTTTGTTTTTTCTTCTCCAGAGGGTGCTTAGTTTCCTTCTCCCACTCATAACAGATGATGAAATTGATATGAACTGGAAAAGAGTAAGTTTGGAACAAGACATCCAGCAGCAGAGAGAAATGGAGGAGCCTAGACATTTGTCTGTCCCATAACTCCAAAGAGCAGCATTTGCTTGAGCTGAGTCTGATCTGTCTGTCTTTACTGGAAAAGTCCTGGACCCATTTAAATTAGGTCCATTAAATCTTTGGACCCATTACGCATATGCATGGTGGTTTGGGGGATGTTTATCATCCTGCATTTTTGGTTTTTAAAGTATAATTCCTATTTTCCTAACAGAATCTAGTACTGTCTGCTACATTTCTCCTTTTTGGCAGTGGTTTTAGCCCCTGGCCTGTAATTTAACCCATAAGGATATGATCTCTTATCCCAAAGTATTTCTACTTTGCTTTAAAGCTCTATCCACTGCAGAGGGCCAGAAGCAGAAGCAGCTGAGCCAAGAGGGATGGTATGATTCTCTACCGTCCCTTAGGAAAGAAATGAAAGACAAACGGTAGGGGTCTGGAGGAGGAGAGGGAAGACTCTCTTTTGCTAGCACAGAAGGATTGGCATGCAGAAATAAGCTGCGAGGGTAAAAGCTGCTGCTTCTGGGTGATAAGCCACCCAGTCAGTCAGCTGGGAGGAGCGTCCTGGAGAACAAAGGCCTTTCTGGTTTGGTGTGCTGAGAGTCAGGGTGATAAAACAGCTGGCAGAGTTAATGAGTTCACACCATTCCCTGGTGTAAACTGTCGGGGCTGTAAGTAGAGACTGGTGTGTGAGAGAACTATAGGTAGGTGCTTGTGTAGGGGAAAAGAGGCCTTGGGAGAGATAGGGTAGGACCTGATGGGGTACAGGCCTGAAAGCTGGTCTGAATGCAGCTGAGTGTACTTAGAGGGAGATGAGTGGAGGAGAAGAAGTGTGTGGTGAGACAGGGTAAAACTTAACTGCAAGTGCAGGTGATGTCAGTGTACAGGAAAACCAGAAAATGTTCCCTTAGCTGGGACTGGATATTCTCTATAAGGCATGGTGTTTCATTCCCTGCTTCCTTGGTTACCCAGAGGTCCCACCTCCACATAACTCTGCTTGGCTCGTAGGGCTCTTTTCCCTCTTGGTGAGGTGACAAAGCAGGATCTCAGTCTCTCCCTGTCCTTGTACCACTGTGACCTTTCCTAGCTGGATCTCATTTGAGCACAGATACAGACCCTGCAAATGCAAATACTGCTCAGCTGCCTGTCGATAAGCTCTTTTGCAGTATAAAGCTCTTGGAAAGGAACAAGTGTTTCATACCCTGTCTTTCCAATGTGGAAGCAAGGCTGGTGAATGCTGAAATACTGAAGGATAAAAAGACAACCTCTGCAGAGCCTGATGAAAGAGGTAAATGTTTTGTCATTTTGCTTCTCCTCAGCTGCAGTCCTCTCAGAAATGCAGCTTGTGACAGATTGCTGCTGGTATGATGTGGGACTGGACCATAAGAGCATCCTCTGTCATAAGGTCATGTCAGAAGAGACTCACGTTCCTTAAGGTGCCTGCTCCAAAATTACTACTCTTGGACCAGATCCTGAAACCTTTACTCATTCAAAATTTTCGGCATCTTCGAATGATGTTTTGCTTGAGTAACAACTGCAGGATTTTGCCCATTCATCAGCTTAAGTAATTCTACAGAAACGACATTATTTAGAGTGCTCAGCCCTGGCTTGCATACATCTTTACCGGCACGGTGATTTTAGCAACTCTTACCTAGGGATCGCTCTGAAGCTTGGTAAACTTGTGGAGGGAAAATCTCCATGGGAAAATAAGAATCTGTAGAAAATGGTGATGGTTCCCCCCCTCCTTTTAGTGGGCAGGTAATCTATGAGGCAGTCAGGAAAATAGCAACCTGGACATAAATTTGAATGTATTTCTTCTTCTTTGCTTTTGACAGGAGTCCTTGTATTTACAGTATTAGATGAGTTTTCTCAATGCAGTTAGGTTGGGAGGAATCTGCAGTGCCTTCCTTGGGTGAATGGATGTGTTGCTTAAGTCTCTTAGTCAGTTGGAGAATTACCAAAGGAAGCGAGACAAGGACTTTGACAGCTCTGTATCCTGCCTTGATCAGAGGGCAATGTCGACTATTTCAGCAGAAATTGCAAGGTGCAGAGAACATGGAATAATCTACCAAAGAGACAGTTGCTGCTTGACTGGTGAAAGACTTACGCGAACCAGTAAAAATGTCATATCCTCTCCAACCTGAATGGGAGTGCTTTTACTGGTAACATCTAATACCCTTGTAATTTACTTGGTCCTTGGCTTTGTGTGCCTCAGCAGTGAGTTCCACAGGTAATATTCTTAGAGGTGGCTTTCTAAATCAGCTGAAAGCCTTTTTGTAGTTGCAAACTACTGAGAGTTTCAGAGAACTCATGTAAGATGAAGCCTGGGATACTCTGGTTCGCAATAATTTTATTTCTTGGTGGCTAGCCCCAGAAGAGGTGAGAGGTGGCTGATTATTCCCTCAGTCTAGGGGCTCAGGGATTAGCATAAGTGGTTCAGCCTCTGGCAAGCAAATGCTGCTACTGTGTGTTGCTGCTGCAGTCTGCAAGAGCTGCACTTATGCAAGTCAGAGGTCTGGCATATCTCCACATGGGCTGCAGCAAGGGAGTTGACAACTGGAGAAGCCCAGTAAAGAGGAACTTTCATATTATACTGATTTACTGCAAACTACCAGGATGCAACAGTAAACTCTTCCACTCTCTTCACATTACTCTTATTTATACTTAACATCCAATACTTTGGCTGTCATTCTTTAATCAAGATTTCTTTTAAACCTGTCTGAATTGCTTGGGGAAAACCCTGGGTAAATATTGTTATTAGTTAAGTAATAAGACACAACAGGGTGTGAAATATTACCCTATAACTCATGCCTACTCTATAGCAGTACATTGAGTGGCACAAGGCCAAATGGCTTTGTGTGTTATTTTTTTAGTTAAATCAAATTAAAAAGACACCAGCAAAGTGTCTGTGGCTGTTAAAACATGGCCATGGTGGTAGGAGGGAGAAGGGAGAAGAGTCATTTAATAAGTTGTGCTGTCAATTGCTCACTTTTTAATTTAGTGAACGATGAAAAGTACTAAGTGGAGAGCCCTGGAGAGAGGTGTCCTTCACTTATCTAAAGGACAGATTGGACAGAAGCAGCAGCAGCGTGAGTTCTGCCATCACTCTGTGGCAGCAGCCTTGCAAGTTCCACCTCTGGTGGGTTAAAAATGTCCATTTGCAAGATCCCATTCAAACTTTTGTCACTCGGCATGAGCTGCCATTAACTCTGGCTTAATAAGATGCTTCCACGACCATAAGTTGCCTTGGGGGCATGTCTCAAATTCGAAGGCAAATTGAGGCTTCAACTTATGAAAACCACCAGATAGATTTTTACTGATGACTTGAGATTCCAACCAGCTTCCTGGGACCAAACTCAGCCTCTGCATAAGTCAGATGATGCTGTCTCATTTGGCTCACATGGCAAGGAAAAGGCATCAGTAATGTGTTGCACACTAAAAGACCCTTATTAACAGTTTTCTAACTTTTTGAGCCAATTCACTACCCTTTTAAAAAAATCCAGCTTATATAGAACACAGCATGCAATCCTGGCCACCCAGGATGGTTACTTTGCCTGGGATTGCCAGGGCTGCACTTTGGCTGCAGAGATGAACTGGACTCCTCTGAGCTCTCGCTTCTGTTTTAGCTTAGAATGACCTTTTTATGAGTAAATGGGTCCTGGTCTCTTGCTCTATTTAATAGCCCATTTGCTACAGGCAGGAGTCTCTTTCCAGGAATGGGCTAGTGCGTCTTGGGTTGGCTAAACTGTATATTGGCTTTTAAGGAATGAACTCCTTGCTCTGCAAGGAAAATGGTAAATTTTCATATAATTTTTTTTTTTTTGTTTCCTTTGTGTAGACAGCTGCTGTTGTGTCCCTTACCCAAGGCCCATTAGCTACCCAGCAGCTTCTGATTCAGACAGCCAGGCTAGAAATGTAGAAAACCATATAAAAAGATGCTCATTAATCCTTATTTTGTTCCTCCCATAGGCATTTTCCTTACATGCCCAGCATTTCTCACATTCTGGACTCCCAGTGCAACAGGAGGCCTCCATTTGCCTCAGTCTTTAAAAGCCCAAGCAGTTTATTTGTGGAACTTGCTGTGCTGCTTATTCTCTGATGTGGGGTGGGCTGTGCATGAATCTAGCCTAGTAAGTCTAGAGAAGGGGAGGATCCTTCTTTTTTCCTTTCTCCATAGAACATGCTGCCTCCTTTGACAACAGGACATGAAGGTTAACAAAGCGCTTTTCTCCCTGTGGTTTGAGCCTGGGACAATTCCCAGAGCAGCGTTGTGTCCTTTGCATGTGCTCATGTGCCTCTGTTGGCTTGCAGTTAGCACAGAGATACATCAATATTCCTGATGACAATAAATACAGCTATTAGGATGAGTCGAGAGCTTTTCTTAATTGGGTAACAGATGAGCAGGCGTATGTTGCTGTTGAATCCATCAACATTAACTGGGCAGAGGTAAGTTTGATCAATACTGACACTTGAGTGCATGGGTAGCCACTGGAAAATATTAATTTACAATCATGACCGGCACCTCTCATTAACCAGAAATGTGTTAACCCTAATTGGTTCAACAGGGCCCTGCTGCACCGCACTGTACTGCTCACAGCCTTTCTTGCAGGGTCTGAGACAGTTTCCTACGGATGGGAACTTGATGGTGCTCAAGTTTGTGCTTTGGGTGGCCAGGCTGGCAGCTGAACTGCAGCATCCATCAGGCCAGGAAGGTATGCAATGCACACCCACTTGGGCATACAGCCCATATGGCTGGGTAGACATGGAGATCTACGCATTTCTCTGTTCTTGCCTTGTGGCCAACTTGAATAGAAATTAGGCTGAGTAGGAGCGACACTGATTTATACCATCTGCAAGTCTGTACCACAAATCCATGAGCATTCATATCCTTTGTGCCTGTGCGTGCACTGAGGGGCTGCATGCAGATATGGACTGAGTACACTTGTGGTAGCATTTAGGTTGCCCTCAGAACTGTCAGGATATGTAAACAACACTGCTTTTAATGGGAAAACTGTATATATACCTGTGTGTGTATGGAATACTTATGAGGGTGTGTGAAAAATGTTTCTTGTGCAGTAATGCCAGCAATGACAATTTGTTTTCTCTACCTCAACAAAATCCTCACAACCATCCATTCAAAGCAGTCGTCTTTGGCATGTGCCATAAATATGCATAGTGTATATACAAATATGAGCTGTAAGAGTTGAAATCATCTTGTAATTAAGGTCTATGCCTGACAGCAAGGAAAGCTGAATTTGCTGTTAGACCTTCAGTATCTGTGGAGATAAGACTGCTGTCCACATCCACCATGGAAAGGATGAGAAACGATGGGCTTAAATTGTAACCTAGATCCTGTTGCTCCACATTAGGAATAAATTTCTAGCAGTAAGAATAGTTATGCAGTAAATTAGATTCCCCGAGAAGGTTATTGAATTTCTTCTTTGGAAAAAAAAAAAAAAAATCCAAGTTTGACAAATATCTGTTAGAACTAGTTAAAGGAAGAAAAAAAGGGGGCTATGTGTTATGGAATGCTTTTCAGTTTTGTTTTCTGGTGCTTTTAGAAGCATAGATGTGTCTCTGCTTCTTCAGCTGAACATGGCTGGATGTCAGCACTGACTATGCTTACAGTAACCTCATTTGCTACAAACTCATCTGTAAACTCAGCTGGCCTTAATCTGTGTTCCCTGTTTTAATGTCAAGTTTAAATAATGGCCTTTGCCAGTCATCATAATTTGACTGCCCTCCTTTGATATTCTGGGACCTGCAATGAAAGACTCCAGACAGAAGGAAGCAATTTCTTAGTCAAATGAATTTCAAGATCAAGAAAACTTTTTCTCTTCAAAGCTTTTTTGTACTTGTGATTTCTCAACTCCTTAATCTTTCTTTATTGTTTTAATGGTGAAGGGTGGTATGAAGTTCTTAGTAAAAATTCAATCCAAATATATTTTGGATGAAAATATTTGATTCTTGCCCTATTACCTGGATCATGATTGCCCAGTCCCATCCAAGTCCCCAGCATTCTTTTGGTCTCATCAGCTCTCCAATTAACCCAGAAATTTCTTTTTGGCTCTCAGATGTCTTCACCATAATTGATTTCCAAACCACTTGCCTTTAAAAGAGAAAAGCTGTTAGTTCTATATAATTCCAGGGGATAGTCAACTGTTCTTTTTTCCTTTTTGTGTAACAAAAGCTTTATTCTCCCATGTGAAGTTAAAAAGATGATTTTTGTCTTCCCGTTTCATCAGAGGATGCTATGAGGGGATGCCTGATACCCAGGGAATGTGAAGAAGAGCAACAACAACCTGCAAAGAAACACATTCCAGTAGCTGAGTGTTTGCATGTATGAATTTCAGTGAGGCTGTCTGAAAGATTTATTATTTGGCAAAAAGAAAAGGAACAACTGTTGGCTGGTTTGAATGCTTCAACAGTGAATGAGTATGGCATATGGAGATTGAGAAACAAGGTCAGACTCTCTTATATCTAATTCTTGCTTACCTGTAGCCTGGATACTTGGTATTTATAATATTTGTACCACTGCTGCTTCTTGGAGCATCTTTCACAGAAGCTCATTGGGGAATTTTCCAACAGTTTTGTGCTGAAGACTTTCAGTTTGTGAAAACACAAGAGTGTTCTGGGTTGGTTTTTTTTTTTTAATGTAACATTTTTGGAAGGAGTTTTTGGTCTCTGCAGGGAATTTTTGATGAAAGAGACCAGCTGGACCTGAGAACCAAACAGCATGGTGACCAAGGGTTTAACCAAGGTAGCTGGAAGTCACATAAAAGACCTTACTCTGGCTCTGTTCCTAGAAGCCAAGACTTTTCTCAGGGTTTTTTTGGTGGTGGTTTTTTGTTTGTTTGTTTGTTTGTTTGTTTTTTTTTCACCAGTTGAAGTACTTTCTTAGTCTTGCCTGAGGGGGATTGGGGGGAAGGGGGTTATTACACTTTGTATTAGCTGTCCCAGTAGTTGTCAAGTGAGGAGGAGATGGGTTGTGTAGGCCTGCTAGAGCACTCACCTGGGATGTGGGAGGTGGCAAATACAGGAACAAGAACTAGAACTTCCCCAATCCAGCCAAATGCCTACCTATTAGTTAAACTTGAATAATTTCCACTTGTTTTTGAAAAACAACTTTGACAGGTCTTGTTTTTTTTTTTTTTTTCTCTCCAGAGGGCAATGACTCATTGTCTGACTGACTCAGAAGCTTGGCAGTCTCACACATGCCTGCTGGGGAATTTCTGCTCAGGTATCTCCCCTGGTTGGCTCTTGCAGCTCTGGAAGTGAAGGGTTCCCTAGGATTTGTAAAAGCCATAAACCTCACTGAGGTCATCTGATCAGCTTCACCCTGTTAGCACCCTACTGAGCATATCTGGATACTTTAGGCTGCCCAAAGTGGTTTTGGTGGAGCGTGTTTGTATGTGAGAGAGCAGCAATGGAAGATGTGTGATGATGCAGACCATCTGTAGCTTTCTGGTGTATATTCTCAGAAAATTAGGTTCCTACAGAGGGAAATAACCTGTGACAGGGGCCATCCGTATTCTTTCAGGGGAACTCCAGAGGTGCTTAAGGGTCTGGGAGTGCTGCATTAATTCTCTTTGGTGTGTCGATGGGGCCACTCTCATGATGCCTGGAGGATATTCTAAGGCAAGCTAGGCAGCCAGAGAATTTGACCCTAGAGGTGTTGGCAGAAAGGACTAAGAAGAATATCCTACAGACACGGTGGCTTTGTCCTGAGCCTGCTCTGCCTCCAGTGGTATTATGTGTGCTGTGTAATGAAAACTTTTGGCAGTATGAGAAAATAGCATGGAAATAGCATTTTCTGGCCATCTCTAGCCTGCTGCTCTTTTTTCTTAGAGCAACATTCACTTCAGAGACATTTAAAGCAGACAAGGCACTGGTATTGGGGATAGTGAAAAGAAATGAGATAAAGTCTCATGCAAACAAGTGTTGGCAGTCAATGGAATTGTACTTCCTTTTTCCAAGGGCTGGATCTGGCATTGTCTTACATGCCTTAAGAGATTTATTACCTCTTTGACTTCATCTGTGGCACAAGATTTATGGCCAGGCTGAAAGTGCCCAGAAATAGCACTTCTCTCACTTTGTACCAGCACTCCACCTACCCAACACAAAAATGCCCACTAAGTCAGAAATTCTCATGTGGTAGGCATCTCTCAGGCTAGGGAGCTCAGCTATCTCCATGCTGGAGGTATAAGGTTCAAAGGAAGACCCTGTGCCCACAGAGGGGACCTGGTGAATGTCTCCCTGAAGGAATTCTAGGCTAAGAGGAATACCAGCTTCTCAAAGGCAGATCAAAGCATTGCAATGGTGTTCACACCTTCTGACACAGAAGGGCCACGGCATGGCAGACCTCAGGAGTGAGGGGACTTGCCTGTCTGGCCCTTCCGATGTGCTGATGAACTGGTAGCCTGAAGGGATTTATGGTGGAGACATGAGAGCTGCTCTTCCGTTGTCTACACAGTGAATTGAAAGTTCTTGTCCAGTGAGCACCATGCTTTCACCCCAATTCACCTCTACTCAGGCTGAGAACTTTAATTCAGGGATGCCCTGTAACTGATATTTCTGTATTTTACAATGTTTTTGTTAGTGATAGAATTACGGGCACTTTATTGATCACTCCAGAAGTCCTTGTACATATCAGCCTTTCCAAAACACAGAGAACTCTCCTCTGTGATTCCCAACACTCTGTTTAAGGCAAAAACTGCCTTGGCACGTAGTGCCAGGGTTCTAATGTAATTGACCTCTTCTGTCCATCTCTCCTCTGGGAATCTATGTGCTCCTATAAATCTGTGTATTCACAGATGGAGACTTGTGACCATTTCTCCAAGCCGAGGAGTTAAATCATTCTCCCTAAACCTGATAGGAGGAGATACAGGATCTGGGTTTTTTTGGGTTTGGATCACTTTACTTAGCTGCAGGTTACTCTTAGATGAGAGGGTAGGAAAAGGACAGTGCAGCAGTTCTTCAACTCCTGACGGAGTGTAGAACCTGCCTGATTTGGATTTTCTGAGCTGCTGTGCTCTAAGCCCACCTGAGTTGATGGCTGCCTTGCCACTCACAATGTGGCTTAACTGAGTGGAACTTTATTTCCTGAGTGTACAATAAAAAGCACAAACACTACTGTATCTGTTAAATCACAGCAAAAAGGAAGAGGGTGGGGTAGGGGGATAGAGAAAGAAACTTCCAATGCACACAGTTCATCTCCAGAGTGACAGAAAATAGGGAAAGGGTCATAGAGGGTTTCAAAGCAATTTATTGCCTCTACTTCATCATTACTGATATTTCCAGAGCACACAAACAACTACAGCATTCCAGACCAATTACTTCCCTCTTGTTGTTGATTTTTTTGTTGTTTTTTTTTAAATGTTGGCTTCACCACTTCTTTCATCTGCCTCTTGTGTGATTTTTTTCCCCCCACTATATTATTTTTTGTTACTGAATTGCTAGACACCCCCTGGATGCTATACAAGGTGACAGTTTCTGAGCAGTCAAGAAGAAGAACAACAGTCAAATAGAATGACAGAAGCACAAAAAAAGGAGGGAAGAGAAGACCTCCAGAGCTTTAATTTCACTTCTTTTATTTTGTCTGCTTGCAGGGGCAGTATAAACAGGAGAAAAATGACAACAGACTGCTTCACTTCTAATGATATCAAATGGTTTGAATCTGACATTGATGGGGAACTTGGAGAAACCACCATCAATTCCTCAATTCTTCCTTTCCCACTGCCCTCCATCTGGAGGAGGCTGTCACCTAGTCATGGCGCAGCAAATTCTTCACCTCTCTCTGTGGTCCTGGAATATTGTCTGACATGCACAAGAAAAATATGAGGTGAGTCAACATTCCTTCTATACTGAAGAACTCGCATAAAGATTCAGGTGTTTCGAAGTTGCATACTCCACATGACCTCCAGCAAACTTACCCTGTTGGAGAGATTCAGTGTTTTTCAAGGTCAGCTGAAGTGCTGCCTACATTAAAGAAGTTGGCATCAATGCAATTACATCAATACAGAGCACATTTTCCTAATGTAGAAAGGGCCTAGCTGTCCTTTCAGGAATGAATCCTCCATATAGATCTTTCTGAAGGGAAAACAATGAATAAAGCAAATATAGAGTTTACAGATATAACATGTTTTCTTCTTAATGGAGAAACCTTTGATGGTGTTGAAGGAACTAGATTTTTTAAATTTTTTTTGAAATTTTTTTTTTTACTTTCACAAGATTTCTGTCTCTAGAAAACATTTTCTAAATGACATATAATTTTCCGCCAGAAGCATTTTCTGCTGACAAGTGATCTAGTCATGCTGAATTTCAGGAAAACAAAGATGCTTATTGAGACATTTAGACACAATTAAAAACTGAGATGTGAAAGGAAATTCACTGCTCCACCTTGAATGTCCTGACTCACCAGATGTGTAGGATCTGTCTTTTACCTGCTGTATACAGAAGACCTTCATTGTTTCTTTTGCAGGGGTCATAAGGGAGGATGTAGAAATGGGAAGCAGTAGGATCTGAGGATGCTATTTTTAAAAAAACTAAACTTTGCTTCTCCCCCAGAATTTACTTTCCAAATGGAAGATCAGCCAAAGAGTGGACTTGCCCAGGGTCTGCTGTCTCTTACAGTCGGAGATCAGAAGTTGCTCTTTCCTTGACCTGCTTCATATCTTATTACTCCACAGGCAGGATTCAGATCCATATTCAGCTGCTTGAAAGTGGCTGGTGCCTGGACTGACAAGAGAGAGCAGGCTTTGTTTAAGTGACTACATTTTTGCCAGTCCTCTGATTCACAGATCATAATGCACTTGTGTTCAGACAGCATGAACAAGGGGATGATGAAAACATGTTACCATTGTCATTCTTTTGTAGGCAGAGCAGGCGCTTGCAATGAAACAGTTTTCAATAGTAATGGCAATTGGAATTTAATGATCAGGAGGCTGGAGAGTGTTTCTTCAATAATCCTTACAATTGATGTTGACTGACTATGGTGAAAGCAACATGATGAACTGTGACTATGGTTCCTGGAAAGTCTTCTTGTGTACCTCTTGTGCATTCCCCATCTTGCTCCTCACTATCAGCTCCTCTTGGCTTAGAGAAGAGTCAATGAGGACTGCATTCATCCAAGGGAGTCTATTTTCTGGTTGCATTCAAGTTGTTTGATGTTCTCTTGCACCTTTTCTTAATAACAACAGAACTGAACACTGTACTCCTAAGTGTACTGACAACCGCAGCTTCAGCTGATGTTTTCTTTATGTACCTGGGTAGACTCTTTTTTTCATGGTCATTCGCAACTTGAATAACAATATCAAAATACTATCAGATTATCTATTTGATTGAACAACCAAAGAGTACTATATGCAAGACGTTACTCCAAGATGGAGACCCAGTGTGAGTTCTGCTTTCCTTAACTGATCCCTGGCTTTGTGCCTTTTGAAACTATTGTGCCTAGCTTAAGCTCAGTGATACTTCAGTAAATATCCTTGCTCTGCAGAGTAAGTCATCAGACTGGACTGCCATACACCTGTCTCATCTAAATGGCTCTCACAGTAATTCTGTATGTTTTGGAAAAGCTTTATTTTCTGTTGTAGACCACCTACAATGGCAACCTGGACCCATTTAATGTGACTGTATCTTTGCTGCTTTTCTCCCCTTGTGTATATGTCTTTATGACTTTTTTTTCCTCCCTGCCTAACGTAGAATTTTCTGGGCCAACATATCAGTGAAAGATTTGGTTGATGGTAGTTGTATCCCAGTTTCTGTCATGACAATGTTAGGTTTTCCATCCACTTATTATGATGTTACCACAACCCACCCTCTTCTTAATAATCACACTGTTTCTCCAAGTTCTGTAGCTGATGCAAAAGTATGACAAGGGATCTCCTCAGTGGAGGTATATAACCTAGCTCCTGGCTGCCTGGAGGCACTCTGGGCTTTGCTGTCTTCCTCTGTGGCAATTTTGATATTAGAGTGACTGAGTGAGTACCTCCTTCCTATCTCTGTGATCTGTGTGTACAAACAAGATGATCTTCTGCAATTTAGTTTATCTCCTGCTAAAGCAGACTGTATGCCAGGTAACTACTTTTCACAATGCCATCCAATCAGTTGTGTTGACACTCTGGTGTCACCTTTGTGACAGCTACTTCATAGAGATAACAGAATGCTGGTAGCCAATTAGATTTCGCTGATAGCGGTACCACAGAGTCTGTCCAAAGGGGAGACTGTGCACGCCCACAGCTTGGCAATAACAATATAATTGAAACGACAAAGCCCAGAGACACTAATGTAGCTGCACATGTACAACCCTATAGCAGGGTCCTGGCATACCAGGGACTAGACAATCTTTGAAGTTGTCAACTCGAGCCATTCATACCAGCAAACCTTAAAAGCATTAGCTTGGTCGTAAACTATTTTCAGAAAATTAATGAAGAGGAAGGGACTTCGTGGCTGACATCTCTCGTGGGAGACAGGGGAGCAGCCGCTCTGTCCACGCTGCACTTGCCTGTCCTGTGACAGAGCAGCAGGAGCTGCTCTGTGCCGTGTCCCCACATGGCAAGCAGGTCATTCTCTCTTGTGCGCCTCTCATGAAGGCAGGAGGGAAATGCAGGAGGCTGCTAGCAGCACAGTTTTTCTGGTCACCGCAAGAGCCCTGTGTGCAGAGTCACCTCACACGTACTCAGGGAACAGCCAAGCGTGGCCGCTCAGACTCGGTGTTCTAAATCATTGTAACCTTTTGCAATGTTTTAAGTTTGCTTCTTTAAAAAAGAATAAATCTATTTCGTTTCTACTTCTGAATTTCTTCTTTATACTCTGGTGCGCTCTTCGCAGAAGCAAGAACTATAGACATGTACTCTGGGGAGACGGGTTATTTTCTCTAGAATAAAATGAAAAATATTCCCCACAGTTTTTCTGGAATAGGGATGCAAAAACGCTGGTCCTCTGCCTTTGTTATTCTCTTGCATCCTTTTCTCTACAAAAGAGGAATGCACCCTATCTTGCAATTAATCTTCATGATTCCAGTGGTAAGTGAAGGTATTTCCAGTTATTTGTTCTTGGCTTGAGGAAGTCTGGAATTAACTGTCCAAATCAGGTCATCTGTCTAGAAAAGCTTTTCTAAACTCTACCTCTATTAAGTGCTGTATACCCAACAACTGACATGGAAAAAGTTTCATATGCTTCCTCATGAGCACATCCACTTGCCTTGCAGTCTTCAGTGCTCCTGGGTGCACAGTTGCTGTGTGCATAGTTGCACATGAGAGTATGGATGGTGTAGGTGGTTGTGTCCCCCCGCTCCTGACTCACCCAGCCAGGTTTTTATCCTGGCTTTTGAAACCACACCGAAGCTTGTTCATCTTCATCATCCCTGGCAGGTAAATCATATTCACAGTAGTGCAGCTGCACTTATGGCTGACAATGGGGTGTATTTTTCATAGTATGGTAAAGGCAAGAGTCATCCTGCTTCCCTGTAAATTGAATAGTGTGTCTGTCTCAAATGATGAGATGAGCAAATAGACACAGTGATCTGGGGCATGTGCTAGATGGAGCAGCTGTTCATGCTCAAGGTAGCCTGTACCATGCCTCTTTGCTGCCTGAAAGACTTGTGACTCCAAGCTGCTGGCTTACACAGCCTTGCCATATATTGTGCTTCTCTTTTGTGATATTTTGAGGTTTTCATGGTAAAATTAAATTAATAGTTTTCCTTTATTGGTGGGGAGAAAGCATTGCTTCTGGTTTTGTATGGAGGACTTGAAGACTTTGATTTTTTTGAGGACAAGGGCGAGTGAGCATTTTTCCCTGTTTTCACTTAGGAGCTGGAGTGACTCAGGACACGTGCTCATGAGGCCATCCACATGATGTCTCAGCACAGAGCTTGGGTTATGGCTATCCCACAGTCACACAGTGGCAGCTTTAATGTCCCAGTTGCTTCATCCTCCCCCGAATATTGCTTTGTGTTTTGCAGGGCATGTGCCTATCAGAGAAAGATGAGTAAAGGGAGGTGTTCTGGGTTTAACTTCATCTCAGAGAATTTCAATGAAAAGTAGGTTTTAGAGCTGTAACCTCACAAACAGATGAGGGGTTTCTAGAGTCCCACTACACAAGCAGAGAGCATGGGTGACCTTGAGCTGTGCTCTGCTCCATCCTGGAAGAAGCTGCACTGCCTCCTAGCTACCTCTCACCTGTGTCATGCCTGTGTTCCCCATACAAAGCCCTTCCATACAGGATAAAGCTGGCATGCACACAGCCATCTCATGCAGGGCTGTTTGCAACATGAGAGGCACAGGAGCTCAAACGTACCCTGAAAAGGAATCTATGCATTCCTAGGCATATAATAAAAGCAAGAAGGGATAAAATGCTGTTGGTAAATGGCTCAGACTACTACTCTGTTCTCAGACATAAGGTTCTGGGACCAACACAAGGGGGTAGCTGTGTGTAATCCTTCTTTAAATGGCAGAATTCAGATTACAGTGCTGAGTGCTCTGAGGCACTGCTGCTCTGTTATTTCCAATATTGTGTGTTTGGGGAAATTGGAGGAAGACTGACATCCAGTCCACTCTCAGACAGTAAGGGGCAGAAAGATGCAGAGATACTCAGTCCCAAAGTGGGCCTGGAGCAAGGGGGTAATGGAGAGAATCGAGAAGGGAGAGAAGCTACCCTTCCCCCAAATTGGGGGTGAAAGGTAGCTGAGCAACAGAAACCTGTCAAGATAGTAACTAATAACAATTAATAATTTATTGTAGATCAAATAGCTCTTTTCCTCCTGGTTTCCAAAAGCTCTTTACAGACTATATATAGCGACTGCATTACAGTGTGGTATGCACTTTTCAGCAGCATGGTTTAGGAACAGCCCTGCTGCTGAGGCACAGTGGAGCCCCATCAGCCCAGAGGAATGCTAGGAAAAGATTTTCACCCTCACTCCTGCCTGCTTCGTTGTTCAAAAGAAAAGACAAAAAGAATAAAAAGAAGTATGCTGGAACAATCATTTGATGAGTAGAAAGAAGGCAGAGCATTGCATGGGTGTTATTTCTTCCTGCCTACAAAGACAGGCTGTCCCAATAAATTCAATTGTATAGACGTTGAGAGAAGGAGGACGGGGGTTGAAGGAAACAAATGCATTTTAGAAAGCCTATGATAATGACTTAAAATTGCTTTTCTTCATAATTGCAATTTTAAGAGCTGACATTTAGTGATAAGCCAAGTACTAGATGTTGATGGCTCATAGAACACGGGGTCTTAAACACTGACTGTGACACTAATTCTCATCTATCCTTGGACTTCTTTAATTCAGAAAGAGGATGATGTTGCTTCTAAGGCAGTTGGGGGAGGGTGAATTAGGAGCAAAAAATGTGAACACCCAAAAAGAGCAAGTCTGCTGAAAGACACACTGTCGTGCAATGTACCATTCTCTCGTTGCATCTGAATTTGTTCATCTCTGCCCCAAAATGCTGCCTTCACCTCCATGAGGGAACACACAGAGCAGGCATCTGCAGGGTAGAGCCCAGCACTACATGACAGGAGGTGCAGAACCATGTTCTTCCCTGAGAGGAGTGCAGGCAGTGTAATGCTTGTAAAAAAGCAATTAAAAGAGCCAAGCAAACAAATGATAAATAATGTAGTAGGAGTTGGTGTAATGAACCTCCTTAGGAAAGCTGGCCCATAGGCCAGCCTCAGGTTCCCTGAACCTGAGCAGGATAAACCCCACCTCTTACAACCACCCAGTGCATAAAGTCACTTTGGAGGAGCAATTAGGGAAGAAGCTGCTTAGTCCATTGCTCTTCAATCATATGCTGTTAAGTTTAGGGGGTGATGGGAAACCCTCGCAGATTGACTGAGGCTGCTTTTTGTAAGTGAAAGCTTACTTATGTAAATGTGTTTAAGAGGTGCCTTTCAGTGAAACTGTTTGCTACATTTCCTGAAAAGAGCTAATGGAAAACCTCTCCTTAGAGATGATGCAGTTAGGGCTGTGTTATGGATTTCACCTGTGGATGCCTGAAACTCAGGTGACCAGCTACAGAGATTATCTCTTCAGGGTATGGCACTGTTAGATACAAATGCTGAACTATCAGGAGACCTCCCATTTCCTGCTTCTTTAATTAGGCTTTGATAGACATGTAGTGCTTTGAGTGCATTTTGGGTTGCAATTCTTGCCAAAGTCAGTTGCAGCTATGAGATCATGGGATTTTCTTGTTTTTCCCTTTCCTGTCTATGCTTAGATTTATAATTATGAAGTTCCCCATTCCTATGGAGAGCCTGGTTTTGTCATGGAGCCTGCAGTTACCATTAGCAATAAGTGGTCCTCACAGCTTTATGCCAAGAGGAGGGAGAATGAACGGATGTTGGAAAGAGATGCCTGAAAAAAAAAATGGCCTGGCTTGAAAACCTCACCTTAACTCTTGTTCTGTTTGTGCTTTGGAGGGGGGCAAGGGACTTTTATGTCCAGGCTGCAATCCCTGAGTACTGTTCTTGCAGCAGCCTTGATGTTTTGGTAAGAGGGCATGGATTCCCCAATGTCCCGGAGAATCGTAAAGACAATTGGAGTAGTTCACTGCAACTTTTCCTTCCAGGCTGTGTGCCTCAGGAAAGGACAGGAAACATCACTGAGTACTGGAAGGGAGGCTCTGGGAGGCTGCAGTCCGGTGGAACAGAAGCTTCTATGTGATCCCGCTAGTGAAAACAATGGGACAAGACCAAGTAAATCCCAGGTCAGTTCCTCTGCCTTGTTGAACTGGGCAGTCCCATTTAAGCACTGCCATTTGATTCTTTCCTTGTGCTGAAACCTCACCCCAAATACTGATGTATCCTAACATGATGATGATGATGATGATGATATTTAGTGTCAGTGGGATATGCAGCTTAGAGTAAGTTTTCTCTGTCTTGCTCTCCCCTCACTAACTTTGCACCATCCTTTGTGATCTCACTGTGGGGCTGAAACCTGTTTCTGGGTGAATTTATCCCTCAGTGGATGCAGCACCCCTTTGGCGGTGGTTCTCTATGCCACTTCATTGCATCGCTCCTCACTCAGCTGTAACCTGCAAAGACCCTCGCTGACACATCTTGTGGCATCTGCTGTCTGCTCCAGCACTTTCCTGGTGAAGGGAGCATATTTCAGCCCTTCCCCTCCAATGGAGTAGAGAGTCCCCAAAGGCTGGAGAGGAAGGAAATAGAAGCAGACAAAGAGGAGGCTCTTTCAGTGGAGCAAGCAATGCAAAAAATGATATCAGACTGATAGAGTAGAGGCTGTAATACTGCAGTAGGCCCTTCTCAGCTCTAGACTCCTTGGTGAGCAGGACTAAATCTAGCTGTATCTGCTGCTTATGATCACCTCCTTACCTTCTACAAATTCTCTTGTCCAACTATTTCCATTTCTCTCTTCTGACTGATTATTAATCTCTTGGTTTTCCTTCACACATTTCTTCCATGCCAATTCACAGACCCACTATCCCAACACACACTACATTCAAGCTGAGCTGCTTTCCCAGCTCTAGATCCAGAAACTTTTCTTGCAACCATCCTTGTAAGGGTTCTTAAAATGGACCTGTGCCTTTTGCCGCCTACTGATCCATTGTGTCTCATCCATCGAGACACTCCTGCTGCTGATTATTCCATGTACAGGTGTCCCTGCTCTTTACTGAAGAAACCAGAGCTGTGTGTCTCTCAGGAACTTGGGGAGAACAGCGGTGTTTCGACAGAGCAGTCTCCAGTACGGACAAAAACTTCAAAGTATATTCCCACTAGATCTAACATCGTTCTTGAAGTGCAGCATGTGGGCTTTTACTTCATAGGCTTCTGTCATGGGAAATTTGTCTGTATTTTTCTTGGCTGTATTGATGGCAAATTTCTGGCATGAGGTCAATGATCCTGCCAAATGTCACGTTCTTGCTCCCCATTTGAGACCATGGAGCCTCCCTCGAAGCTGCAAGGTACCAACTTTCTTTCTGTTTCTTTACAGTATCTCAAGCAGTAGCTGAACTTTTGCAGAGGGGAACAAAATTGCAGGGAATGGGACGTAACCCAACGCAATAACTCCAGTGTTCACTGCAATACTTCACTCCTATAAATCAAGTCTTGGAAGGTTCTAAGGAACTAAAGAAATGATGCATCAGACACTATACATACGGGTCTACCTGTAACAAATAATTTTAACATTGCCTTTGTTTTGAGCATATGCTTTTACAAGAGACTGTTACACACCTACGATACTAGAAGGGTTTGGGATATTCTTGGCCATTCATCTTCCTTACAACAGAAGCGTGTCTTTTTTTAGTGGTGTGGAGGTGAGATACTGAGAGGGAAAATTTAGGGGAACGGGGAGTACGGGGTGGAAAGTGTTCATTCAGAGATTTTCGCACTGTTCAGGCCTCACCCTTGCTTTGAATCCATGCCTTTTCTTCACAAGTCTCCAGAGAAACTCTGTTTCTGCCTCCCCCATGCCCCCTGCTGCTCTCTGTAACACAGCCTGGAAGGGGCTGTGAGCAGCATGTGAGGACGGCTCAGTGCCCGGGCTCGCTGCATGGACCAGCCCCTTCTCCTTCATCCCCACCCTGGTGGCCACACTATGTGCTTTCCCCAGAGCTTTACTGCTTTTGCACACTCCTTTTTCACAGCCCTGGGCAGGGAGCTGGCAGGATGGGAGGGAGAAGATGATGAGAGCAGGAAAGAAAGAGGAAGTGGGGAAGGAGGGAGGAAACAGTGGGGGCCTGGGGAGAGAAGATCATTGCCTCTGATCTATTAGGAATTCTCCTGGGAGACAACCAGTAGGCTGGAAAGTGAATGATAGCCAAACCAGATGAGGAATTGGTCTGCGTCCCTGATGTATTTTATTCTCGACAGGCATTTAGTTTCTTTAACTATCAAACTAACTATTTCTCATATATATATTACATAAGCTGTGAAAGATAAAGCACACACACCATCAATCAAACCTCCTGTCAGAATCTCTTTACCTTTTCTCTTTTTTTTTTTTTAAATGCCTTCCACTCTTCTTTAAATTATACTCAAAACAAGGGTATTGTTATGCAAAGTTGACCAAAATGTAATTGAAGGACCATTTAACCACTCTACAAATCAGAAAAAAAACCTGAAAGAACAGGCTGTGGTATTGTTTTGAAGCTGGATATAAAAAGGATGGAGCACTGGTGTATGCGTTTGTTTTTATCAGTTGAGGGAACTCCTTCCATGTGAAACATGTTTGTTTGGGCTGCTTAGAAATCTAGCTCTGGGAAGGTAGAGTATGAGCTCTTTGGGATTACAGTAACTGCTAATTCACCAAGAAACCTTCTTCATCTTTGAGCAGAGAATTTTTTTTTTCATTCTTCACACTAACCAACATAAGACATCTGCACCCACAGAAAGAATAGAATCACAGAATCAATCAATTAGGCTGGAAAAGACCTTTAATATCATTGAGTCCAGGAAGACACACTGCTGTTATCTGTCTGGACCTATTGGCTGGATTGAGTAGAGAAAGGGAAATGTGGATGAACACAGAAAGAAGCTTTCAGAACATCCTGTCAGTTCCAGGTATTCCCAGATCCATGTTCCCTCTGCCCATAACAGCCTGACCCAGCCTCCACACAGAGTGCTGCAGGGTCCCGATTTGATCTTGCCTTTGCACTGACTCTCCTATGAGGTACCACAGTGAAAGAAATGGTCAGAGCCCTCTTTATTAATGTCACCATCTTTCTGGCACATAGATTAAAGAGAAAAATGTAAAAAAGTCAGCAAGACTCATGGATAACTCTGTAATCTCTAAATGCATTTGCCACTTAGTACAGGTGCCCATGAGACTTTATGCAATATATTGCTGTTCTGTGTAACCCCTTGAAGCAACTGCACTGTAACTGCAGATTATTAGAGATTCAATATGGCATTTCTAATGTGGTGAGAAGTAACAATGTGGCCCCATTCAATTTTTGGATCCCAATTTCAGAGTTGCTGAGTATCTCGTGTACCATCTAAAACCAGAAAGAGTGATGACACTCTGAGAACCAGGATGGCCCTTGTATTTTTTCTTTTCTGGTTTCACCTTAAATTAACCAGACATTTTTTCTGTGCTTCTTAACTCAGCCTTTTATTATGTTTGATAGAGTGAAAGAATGTTTTTTTTCCTCCCCTTGTATCTTGCACAATGGAGAACATAATGCTTTTGCTTTGAAGTCTTTGCTGCTATCCTGCCTACAAAGTCAGGCCTATCTTTTGGTTTCCAGTTTAATTAAATGCGCCTACATGGAACAAGAAAGCTGTCATGAAGAGCCTGAAATGGCCTCTTCCTCTTATGATAGCACACAGCCTCTGACTACTTTAGAGTAAGTTCACCTTGTACCAGCACATGCTGGATTTTGTAGCATGCCTGGCTTGTTTTATGCGCAGGGAACAGTAAGGAAAAATTGCGGTTATTCTCTGGGCTAAGGTCCTTTGCTGTCAGTCAGAAATGACCGGGTTGATGCAGCAGTTCTTTGTCTTTCTGGCTACACCAGAACAACTAGCTGACCTCAACCAATCTTAGCTGAAGGTGTTTTCTTCAGCCAAGTCTTGCAAGAAATAATTGAGCATACTTGGGTTACTCTGAACTGGGTGTTCCTTGAAATCATGCCAGTGCCGTAGAAACGGAAGTCTTCTGAAGTCTTCTAAAATCTTCTAAGTAACACAATGTTTTAATACTTTTCTTTATCCATGTAGTTTAGAGCATCTGTGTGTGTTTCTAGTAATTCTCAATGGAGTGCTTCCCGTGGCCATTTACTGGACAATGTCCCTGTGGCATAAAAACACCTCATAACCAGGAAGTACACTGGATCTTCAACAGGTTTGTGGTAGAAGCCATTTGGTGTTTAATTCTGGCAGAAGTATTTGTATCACTGGAAACAGCTGGGTTTGTCCTATACAATGTTGCATTATGCAGGTGGAGTGGTACAAGAAATCACCCAACCTCCGACTGGCAGGCTGGAGGATAACACTTTGAATGATGCTTGTCAGTAGAGCTGCATTAGAATTAATTTTAGCCCATAGTTTATTTACTAGGATTTCATATTCTTAATAGCTTCCATTGATTGCCGAACCTTAGTTTTCATCTCCTTATAATTAGAAATGTGCCCAATTATCCACATCCAGAGTTGGACCTCTAGTGCTCAGTGTTAGGATACCTAAGATGGCCTTCAGCCATTGATTTCATCCCAATCTCTTGCAGAAGAGTTTCACATAATCCCTCTTAAAGAGCTTCTAGCAACATTTTGGGAACTACTACTTGGATCCAATGCATGAGCAGCCCTCATCAATGCTCAGCATGCCCACACACTGAAAGAAAGGCTTAACATCACTAGAGCAATTACCTTTGCCCCAAGAAACATGGATAATTTAGAAGTGACTCTTTACAGCTTTCCATTGCTAGTTGTGCATTTTTTGGCATAGACTGAATATTCTTATTCCTCTTATTTAGGGTAAACTGTCCCATGTGTGCAATGGCAGGCAGGAAAACCAGTCATCAGTATTACACCAGCTAATAAGTCTGTGATATTATGCTGATAGAGTGCTGACAAGGACCTTGTTCCCAAAATGTTTTCTGTTGCCACAAGTTATCTTGCTCTAGAAGTCAGGAGAGAGCAGCTGGACCATTCTGTTTTATGCATTATGAGCATAAGGTCTCATGTATAGAGGTCTTATTTTGTTATTTCAGCTTCAGTGTTTCCCAGGCAGCAAGGACGAAGTGAGATTCCTCTTACACAAAAACTCTTTGATTCATAAACAACAGGCAATTAATTGCCATCAGGCATTGCAAAAAGGGTTACGGTATCAGTCTCACACATGTGACACCACAGGTCATTCCTAACTTTCATTTAAATTGCACTAGCATATTTTTCACTGCCAATATATAGAAAAGTCTTGCTATGTACAACCTGTAAATTGGAGATTTGGCAAACACATTGCAGGTTTTTCAAGTGCTTGGCTTCTTCAGCTTAGGCCATACCCTCAGATGTGCCTAGTCAGTATCATGCAGCTCCTACTTAGGGCTAAAATTTAAATAGGGGTCCGTATTTTTGCAAGAATTACCTGCTTATTTTGAAGTGCAGCTGGATGGCAAGTTCCTCTGACAACTTGGCTCACAGTGCCCTTGACTTTGCCTCGGTCCAAATGGATACAGTGTTCAACAGGAGGAGTTCCTTCATATTCCACAAAGTTTGCTACCCTATGCCCTTTGAATATCATTCTTACTTTGACAGTGCCCCAGGGTTTCTCTTTCGTCTATATGCCACTCTTGCCAGCCTATGTCTGATCAATTTGCATTTGCTTTGGAAGTCCTGAATAAAGGCCTTGGATCTTCTTATAAATTCTGAGGAACTTCTGGCTTGTCACTCTGTTCTCTGTTGACGTGCATCTTTACCTTGTTTGTCCAGTTCTACGGTACATCATTGCCAGAACTCATGTCAGCTGCTACAGTGTAAAATCTATATAACAAAAAGAGCTTCTGTCACAGAAGATGGACCCAAGGTGATTATCTTTTCAGTTCTTTTCCTGCCCTGTTTGCCACGATTCTTCTACAAATCCAGCTCAAGGAAATATGCCAAGCACTCGCTACAATAGTTAGTACGCCATGACCTCTCTCTGGTCCTGATCCCAGCTGGCATGGAATAGACAATTTCCATAATATGGAGCTTTCCTAATCTCCAAAATAGAGATACACATCCAAATTGCCAACTGGGAATGGTCCCTGGACCACCCTGTGAGTTCCCACCATGTGCCCCAGAACGATTTAGGAGACTGGTACTTGGGCTGGGCCCAAAGCATGCCAGGAATTGCTTTAACAGTTGAAAAATGCAGGTTATGAGGTCCGAGTGCCTGGAAATGTTACTGACACTGTTATTTATTTAAACAGGTGAAGCCACGGTGTTCACATACCTTTTGATGTTGTCCTTGCATTTATAGGAGCCCTCCAAGCAAAATGAGGTCTCTCTTATAATGATTTGCCTTATTGCTCATTAAGCATGGTCACTACTTAATGTATTACACTCAGATTCTCTTTAGCTGCCCTTTTTGTTGGCACAGCAATACCGCCCGCTTTCTGAAAGGTCAGGGCTTTTTCAGACAACAGTATCATTTGGATGCTTTCCTTAGATAACTGTTACACTAGCTCGTCCTTTTAATGAATACTTAAATTTATTCAAAGATCATAAACCTTGGTGAGCATCTTCAGTTTGGGTACATAATGGCTAGAGTATTCAGTGGGATTTTGATCACAGTTATTAAATCAAAATCTCTCCATGTTAATGAACAGCTTAGGAGAGAGAAAAGCTCCCATAGCATCACCACAGTCTTAGGCAATGCAGTCCTCTGCCTTTCACTTGTAATATAATCTGCAATATAACAGAGTTTGTTCTAGTGCAATAACTTTCCGCTCTCTTCTTCTCTTTCATTACCTTCTGTCACGTGGCCCAGAGTTGCCATCCATGGTAGTTACTGAGAAGACTGTTAATGACAAACAAAAGATGAGGAGAGAAAAAATCACTTATTTCTGTGAATCACAGTTTTGTCTAATGGCTTTCTAACACATACTTTTTCCATGCCTGACTCAAGATGTTAAGGAAATGAAAAATAGCCTTAATCACAGTAAGGGCTGTAGTTGGAAAATGAACCCCATTTATTGATGAGCTGTCCCATAATTCTCCCATAGAAGGGTGCTGCTATGCTCTCCAACCTGCACGGTGCGGATCCAAGTGAGCCCAGGAAGAGTTATTAAGGAAAGCTTTTATCAGGAAGCTTAGGCTCACAGTGTTAGGGTCCACACCTTCATTGCGACACATGCAGGAAAATTTTAGGTGCCACGAAAACGAAAAGGTTGAAAACCACTTTTCCAAAATTGATAGCAATTACCAAATAGACAACCCCCAGAGGCACAATGGTTATCTCCTCAGATCTCATCTTCCTGGGTTTGGAACTAGAATTTCGATTTAGGCCCATCATGTTTTTCAACAGTATTGGCCCAATTAGTCTAATGAGAAATTTTATTGTTTGTTTTACTGTTGAATCGAAGGATTGAATATCTGGATTCTTTTTTTTTAATGGGATAAGAAAGCTTGAAGGCTTTTTCTGATGGGATTTTTATAACCACCATGGAGATGAATGGTCAAGTGCCATGGAACATAATCTTGATCATATGCTGTTTCCAAGGAAACTCAGGATGGAGTTTCTAAAAGCCCTTTGTGTAGAACTGCAAAGCTACATCCCATCTCTGTCAGAAGTAAGGTCCCAGGATAGGACCATGACTCAGCTGAAGAACTACGTGCATCACCTAAAAGCAGAGTTGTAGGATAAATACCTAAGTGAAGAACATCATGTACTTGATGCTTTGGGTCAAGTTGTGAACAGCATAAAGACATTTGTAGCCCATTAACCAAATGGTTAAGTTACTGCCACTTAATTTTCTTGAGCAGCAATCTGAGAGATGCAGGTCACTTCAAAAGAATGGAGATTGACAGGAGACTGCTGCCACCTGTACCAGGCAGTCAAAGACGCTGCTTCTCTGAGCCAGGCATGCAGCCACCATGGAGGGTGGTACCCACCAGCACTGCCTGTGGATCCTGGCCAAGAGAATGAAAAGCTGATTTAGCTGTATATTTGACTGTGTGGGCCACTGAAGGACAGCATTTAGCATTGTTTAAGGGAAGGCTGGGAAAAGGTTATGCAGGATGTTTGTGGCTGCTGACTTTTTATTATTTGAATAACACAAACACACCCTCACACACAAAAGTACTGTTCTAAGCAAAAAATGTAACATTTTCTCAATTCTTTTCCCTTCCTCCACGAAATTAATGGCTTTACCAGAGGCTTCAACCAGAAATCTTTCCATCTGTCCTACAGCATATTGGAATAGTTGCTGCAATACAACTTTTCTTTGTGTAGATGCAGCAAAATCAGTAGACAAGTACTTTATATTGTGCAGGAACAAGGAATAAACTGTAATAACATAAGATAGGTTTAAACAGGCATTAACATCTCAATAGAAAGATAGAGATGATCCATGCATAATTTTCTATAAATAAAACTGGTTTAGAGGATAGTTGCTTGAAGGTCAGAGATACTGGTAGGATTTTTTATTATTTTTTTAACACAGCAAACTTCAGTCCAGAGGCCATCTTGTAAAATGTGCTAGTACCAGTCTGTAAGTTTTAAGTGGCCAGTCATCACTAATAGTAGCTGTTGGACAATAGAAATAAAAAGCATATCTTCTTGGAAAAAAAAGAAAAATAAACCAATTTCAGAAACTACTCCAGAGCTGATGGCAAAAGCAGAGGCTGGGAAACCAATTCTGAAACTTTGAAAGCCAAAACTGCTTAGAAGCATGGGGGAAGGACACATTTCCCCCTCTTCAACCTACCAAAGAAAAAAAAATATAATAATTTGGTTAAGATTTTCAACAAAAAATGCTTATTGATGTATAATTTCCTGGCTAACAACAACAAAAAGGATTTTAATACTTTTAAATTTTTACCTCACAGTAATGTTTCTCAGTGAAAATATTGATAAAAGTGATATACAGAAAATACTAGAGGGAAGGCAAAAAATAACAGATTTTTCAAATAACTTTCCTATTTAAAATGAAATACTAAAAAAAAAAAAAACTTTCCCACATCTTATTAAAAAAAACAAAGCCAAAACCCAATTAACAGCACCCCTCCAAAAAAAAAAACCCCAAACAAAACCCACACAACAAACAACAACAAAAAGATCTTTTAAAGATCTACCTACTTTCAGATCACAACTGATACAGTAAAACTCACATTGAAAATCCTGGCTTCATGCCATTAACAGAGCACAGGTGTCATATGCTGCTATGAAAAAAGTACATGTTTTTCGAGAAAGCTGCTATATTCTCATTGTACGGCTTCTGTGTAGATTTAAGGTCCAGCTGTTCCTGAAATATTTTAGTGCTGCTGCACAAAAGTCTGCCTAGACCCCATTAATAAGATCTCTATATATCTGGAATCTTGAGTCACATGCTTTTTTGCTTGTGCAAAGATGCTTTCGGGTCTTGGTTGCTGTCATGCCAGCTAAAACACAACTGAAGATCCCAGAGTATCCCTGATCTGCAAATGCCGAACACAAGTGACAGGATGTGCTCTATGCAAGTCTGCCTCAACCTAGGAGCACAACACCAATTTTACCAGAGCCTCAGGCAGTCAGTTCTGGGCGTACAAAGTCTCTGTTTCCTCCAACAATTTACCAAAGCATTGAACTCTCAGGAATGACTTCCAGTTTTTATCACAAAATTATCTCCCTGCTCCTTGTTGTGCATGTTTCTGTTTTGTTTCTTCAGACCTGCTTTAATGAGTGTGTTTTCTAACTTTGCATCCTTGGAACAGGCCCAACAATCATGTTAAACGGTCTCTATCTCTCTGTAACATGGGATTAGTGCCAAAAACCACTCCTTGAGACTTAACAGCAACACAAACAAACAACAACCACAACAAACAAACCATAAACACCAAGGTGAGAGCTTTTAGTCAGGGCTCATACTCCAGTTGGTTGCCAGCTCCTTGCTTTCTGCTTCATCTTTTCTCTAAACTTTTATAACCCCTAATTGCCTGTAAAGCATTGCTTACCCCTATGGTGCTATATAAATGAAATAACAATGATGCTCTTGAATTAATTGGGTGCGTTTGCATACAATAGTCTTATAACATCCCTTCGTCTTTGTAAGACCCTCTCATGTGAGGCTGCAGATCCAATTGCCACAGGTAATTCAGTGTTAGATTGAAGGTGTATAGGAAGAACCTTATGTTTTTCTCTTATGGGCCCTTTGTGGGGAGAATATGTTTTAGTTCATTAAAGGTGCACATTAGGCAATTATCTTCCCATTTCTCATTTTTTCCTCCTTCTTACTCCTCAGGGTTACATGTCTCCTTACAAAACCCTGAATCTTATGGAGTTTTAGAGATTCCCATACATGCCTTTTTTTTTTTTTTTTTAATTTGGCAGGGAATAAACCTCTCTCCCCAAGATATGACAACATATTAATCCATGGCCCAAAGACCATGCCAACAATGCACAAGTGGCAGCATCCACAAGTGAAGAGTAACAAAGTAGATGTACAGGTACCCTTGTGGTGCTCATTCAGTTATTGTGTCACTGGCCCAAGGACGCTATTCTCATTTTGAGGGTTTGACTCATGAGGAGAGCAGGCAGCAGCAGTGCCCTTGCTGGGTTGCTACCAGAGCTCAGATGCCTTGAGTCTTGCTGCTGACTCTGACAGTAACTATGGGCATGCTATGATATTTCTCTGTACCTAGATCTTGGGTTTGGCCCTCTATTTTTTTCAGCCTTAGTAAATAAGAGGTTAATCCAGCCATGAGTCCTTGCTGGCACTAGAACATGATGAAAGCTAAAGAAAAGTGGGAGCAATCCCTCTTAACCAGGCCTCTTACAGGTCCCTTATGACACCTAATGATGACTGTGATAAATAGCTTACAAGTGACTTCGACCATCTACAATTAATCAACACATCCCATAGTATAAGATCACAGCTCACTGGGGTGCAGGGTCATAGTCTGGTTCCCAAAAGAGTTTCTGAATAAGACTAATCCTATTCTTGCCACCTGGTTTCACAAGGGTCAGACAATAAAGGAGTCACTCATAAGCTGGAAGCTCTCTGTCACTCAAGCAAGTGAGACTGACTTGCATGGGGGATGTAGCACACTGGGAATGCAAGGTGATCATTGCCAGCAGTATGGCAATGTCCTAAGTGTTGGCATTAACCACCCTCAGTAGAGTTGTTGGACCTGAGGAGCTATTTATTCATCAGGCATTGTCAGAGAAGTAGGGGGAAACCTAAGATCAAAGACCTGCAGAGGTCACTGGAAAGATGTCACAGACTTTTCAGCTCCTAATCCGCAGACCGGAACCGGAGGAAAGGAAATATAAGAGTCCTCTCTAAGTTCAGAATCCGTTTGGAGAATAACCATACAGATTCAAGGTAATGTCCAGCATAAGAGACCACTAGGTTATTAAGATCCCTTTTTTTTGGAAAGTATGGTCTATTTTCTAATTTTTTTTTCTATTTCCATTACAAAATTCCCCATTGTCAGTTCCTCAATAATCTACTGCTTGTCTGGGCAGCTGCCATCTAAATCTACACCTACCCTGCCCCTATCTTCAACAGCCTGACAGCTGAAGCTGCAGATGGCCTTTTTTCCCTGCCTTCCTCTGCAAGACAGTTTTCAGATAAGCCCCCTGCAAAATGTGAGGGAGAAAGCCACAGAATAAGTGGCTGATGTACTGCTGAATAAATTTAGTAGCTAACTGTGAACATCTCTGCTATGACCTTCTTACAGTTGTGACCACTGACAGTTTCATGGCAACCATAGCCACCTTTTGCCTTTAGTAGCAAATCTCTTCTGCTTAAGTTGAAGGATGGTTCTATTAGAGTCTTGTATTCTAAGTGTCATAGTACAAGCAACCTGCTTCCCATACAGCCCCAAAATATGCCATATTTTGCTTCATTGATTTCTCGAGTGAAGTTGTCGGGGAGGTGGAATCACACGCAGCCAGATACGGAGTCATTGTTCAGGCTTGCATTTGCCCTGAGATCACTGGGGATGCAATGCAGCAATCTCAGTTTTACAAGATAGCTTGCAAGGCATAACCTCTTCAGGGCACTTATTGAAATGAAACTCTGCACAGAGAGGGAAAAGTTGTACAGATTAAATGCATTTTTATATGTTTTCTAATTCCTTATTCACCATGAACATCCTAGTGGTTTTTCAGAATACTCTCATCACTGTGCTCTATTTTCGCCATTTTAACCAATGAAAAAACAAAGCTTGATCCAAACTCCCTGAATGTCTAAACAGACTCATGAAATTTGTGACCAACGAAGGACTTGGAATCTACATTTCAAAATTTCTAGGACCTCATGGAACTTCCACACTTTATGCAATAGTGTTTTGAATGTTTGGGCCCAGCAACAGTATAGTAAAATCAAGTTTTCCAAGTGAGTGGAAGCTGTGTTTACTGCTGGACTGCCCCTCCCTTCCTCTCCAAGATGCTAACTTTTGAGTCTGTTTACAATAGAAATGTGTGCTAGTCTAGGTAGTTCACAATATTTGTTGACTTTGCTGTTGCTGGGAAAAACTGCAGCATGGATGCTGCTCTCTTGGCAATAAAGTGCTACTGGTGGAAAAGAAGAAACCCTTCTACTTGGAGAAGAAATGAATCTTCTCTGTGAGAAGCACACCTTAAGGATCTGTTTCAGGGCTCTTTGTGGGTATAAAATAGGTGATCTTATGGATAGCTCTTGCACTTTTACATGCCTCAATTTCCCTACTTGTAAAATAGTAATAATGAGCTCTTGATTGACAGGTGAACAGAACTGTACAAAAATCAGTAATTTCTGTCATTCTGGTTGTGCCACTGGTGTATAACTGTCATGGACTTTGGGCCACAGATTATTAAAGTTTCTGGGAAGAGGGGAGGGCAAAAATAAACACCACAGGACCCCTTGGTATAGTGGAAAGTGTTGCTATAGAGAAAAACCCTGTAGCCGTATCTTCTGGCTGATCAGGCAGACCCCTGGAGATAGTATCTTACCTAAGCTGCTGAAGAGGTTTTTGTTTAATACAGTTGTTCTCCTTATTCCCTACTCTCCTCTCCTCCCCTACCATTGATACATGGTCTGTGATTCCTTATAATAAATAAGATTTGCCAGCTCTTTGGGGAAATGGACTGTCTCTTTGCCTAGACTTGTGCAGCTTGTACAAGAGTATAAATAATAATAGTCATTAATGCTAATAATATGGTTTTTAACCTCCTGATCATCCTCTGTCTGATAAAATAGCTACAGAAAAGAAATCCTGCCTTAAAAAAGAAGCTAATGGCAGAGACTATTAACACTGCAAAGGCTAGGAGAGATCAGGTAGTGGCAAAATTAAAACTGTCTCCTAGTGTTTTTTGTTGAGTGAGAGTCTGCAAGTGCATCACAGACAATTTTTTTAAATAGTAGGTGAGCTGTAGGCTCTTCTCTGGCCAACGTACTGTGTGTTTGTCTGTCTTTGCACCTGCTGTTAATGGCTTGAAATACCTTCTCAGCAGCCTTTTGCAGAGGATGTATCTCAACAGGTCTCACGAGGGCTCTGTATCATCCCTGCAGCACAAGTGATCAACAGTGGCAGGGGAAGGCACACAGACACTCAAAACAGAGCAAGCAAGGGAAAGGGATGACCTAGTGACTTTGCTGTAGAGAGAACCTGGATCAGAGGCCACTGAGAGTCTTTCAACTGCTTTCCAGTTGAGAGCCGATCTGTAGTGATTCATAGAAATGCGTGGAGCCCTGCCTACACAAAGATTACTCTCTGCACATTACTGAAACCCAAGCATTTTCATGTCACTCATAACAAGAAGTGTCTTCTGGGACCTGTGATTTAGCTCAATAGGTGAAGACCACCTCGATACAACCATGTTTGCATGTTTTCTGCTCTTCTGGGTAATGTCTACGAGGGTAGACTTGACTTCCCTTCCAAGTTGCACTGACATTGTTGCTAGGATGGGCTAAAGACATAAATGAGGGGGGATTTGTAGGAAGAAGTACTATCAGTTATTTGACATTATATAGTTAAAAGTCTGGATACACTTTTGGGCATGCAAGCCCGTATGCCTGGAAAGCCTGTTTTGTTTTGTTCTTTCACCTATATTTTTCGGTTTAATAAAAGATATTGCCTCTTCCTACAAATCTTGCCTCACATTACTTGCCTTTCAAGTCTCTATCCACTGTAATTTCTGCACTGGAACTGTTAAAAAAAAATGTACAAATTGTTTCTTCCACTAATCATAAAGCATTCTCCCAGTCCCAAGTATCTTAAACAGCCAAACCCTTGCTTGTTCAAACTTTCAAAAATAAAAACAAAATCATAAAATTCCATCCTTGTGCACGAGACTACGTCTGAAAAACATTAGCGTGGGTGTTCATAATTTCAGGATGTTGTGAAGCATTGCAAGGAGACCCTTGCAATGGGAATGCTCCCATGGCTCAAGCTCTAGCTGCCTTCCAGACTGCTGAGTATGGATGCCCTGACGTAAAAAATCATCACAGAAAAACATGCTTTTCTGTATTTCTGTCCAGACAATGTCACACTGTCCACCCAAGTGCAGGTCAGCTATGCAGACAGTGAGATTGATGTCATTTGCCTCCCATATCTCATTTGGGTGATAGGCACAGCCTCGACAGTCATTTGGTTGGGACCTTCCTGTGTCAGGCGGATGAGCTGGAGCTCAGTCAGCCAGGCACAGGCAGCAAATGGCTACAATGTCCTTTCCTGCTTTGCCTAAACAACAAAGTACACGTTTCAGGGGTGCCCAGGCATAAGGCAATCCTGTCTCTGAAGTCAACCCACAATTTATCTAGCAAAGTCAACAAGCCATAGCCTAAAGATGGAAGTACCAGCTGGGGAGCACGATGCTTGACTTGCTGGGACCATGGGTCAGGGAGCTGGGCTGCAACATCCAGCAGCTCCTCCCTGGCGGGCACAGAGCATTAATGGAGGGAAGCACAAGGTCCCCAGCTGTGACTAAAGACCGGAAAAGCAACAGCTGGGATAAAAGGCAGCTTCTGGGCAGAGTGAGGTGTGTGCTAGGGAAGCTGGGTGCTATGTCAAGGAAACAGCTTTGGTAGAGTACTGCCTGGGGGAAGGCGCCCTGAGTCCCAGGAGGAGGGAGAAAGGTCTGAGATGACAAGCTCTGGTGGAGATTTAAAGACCAGGGGGCTGCAAAACCACTTCTTAAAAGGCCCTCTGTAGTGTTGAGGGATTCCTTGCGCTTCTGTAGAAGCCAGTTAGTTCTGGATGTGGCAAGGGTTTTGTGGTGCAACTGCCTCTCTCTTTGGATTGTGAATTCCCTGCTGCTCAAAGGAGTTGAACAGAATTATTATTTTTATTCCCAGCTTGAAAGAGCTGACTCTTTTCCCACAGAAAACATGACAACTCAAAAAATTATCTGCCAAAGTTTGTTTTTTTGGGTGTTTTTTTTTTTCCCCCTGGGTGCTAGCCAATTTTCTTTTTCTTGTTGTCATTCACACTTGCAGATTTCCCATAAAATCTTACAAATGTTGAAAGAGCGGAGGCCCTTTCTGCAGAACTTTGTGTGTGTATTTCCTTAAAGACTGGTTTCTACATGCCCGTGTTTCAGGCTTTCTCAGCATGGCCTGGGTGAGGCTCCCCTTGGAGAAGGAGTTGGCACCATGGATACAGTGTGGTAGACATGTTGATAGCATCTGTTATGCCATTTATTTTATGTTCTAATTATGCGACAACGTCAATGTGTGAATGTATACTGCTGGCAAGCGCTTTTTTGTGACATATCCTTTTATGTGACCCAACTTGTAAAGGAGGTGGGTCTGCTAAGGCTGATGCTAGAGAAACTCAGCCATTTGTGCTGTACCAGTTCATGCAACACATTCGTCTCCAAGAGTTCTCGGTTCAGTCCCCACTGCGTCACTGCACGGTTGTTGGAACTAAATGAGGGTTCTTTCCATCTCCTCCTTCCTTCCACTGCTCCTTGGCTGCTGTTGCTATCTCATTGGCTGGCTATTTCTGTGGATTTTCGTCTTAGGGAATTGCTATGTAGTCGTATGCAACCTTCCACAGTTGCTGGCCTGGCATTTATTTGTTCAAAAAAGCTACTTTCAGCTTGGAGTCTTGTGGAAACCCTGGTGGAAAATCTTCCCCTTCAAGAAGCCTCAAAAGATACTCTGCCTTATTTGATGAGTTTCACAGGAAGACCGTAGAGAAGAGAAGAGGTGGGAAGGATAGTGGGGGACAGCAAGAAGCTGAGAGGGGGAAAAGGTGGGAATAAAGACGAGGAGTATGAAGAGTCAGAAAGGAAAGAGCAGGTGGAAAGTGTGGTTTGAGTAGAGTTGGCTTCTCTTGAATGTCAGGCTGAAGGCAAATGAGAAGCACAAATGCTGTTTCCTGTCTACATAAAGGAGCTTAATCAGGTGTGAGACTATTTATCATGGTCATGAGGCCCTTGCATCCCTTCTAAGAGAACTCACATTTCTGGACACTGTGCAGTCTTTGACCTTGGACAGCGGTGGGTTTCACAGAACCACATGACAAATGAGTAGTTCTTGCAGAGAGAACATCTCCTTCTACCCCCTTTCCCAAGATCACGTGCAGCACATCCCACAACACTCTTCTAAATCACACTGAAATTCACTATTTATCATAGATGCACTAGTCCAAAGCTATGCCATGAAACCCACAGACAGAACACTCAGTAAAACAAGTAGTAATACACATATGTCAGAGACAGACATACAGGACAGGACACTAAAACATCCAGAAAAAAACACTTCTGGGTAATCTACGGCTCTTACCTCCTGCTCACTTTACCAAGCTCTCTCAACTTAAAATTTCAGGAACGCTCATTCTCTTATGTAAACCCTGCAAAATTTGCATGGCCAACTGTGTTTCCAATACTACTTCTATTACAGTAAAAAAAACCACTAAGCCTTTTGTTAATGCAACATTACATTTGCACAGTTAAATAACAGTAATTTGAAAAAATCTGTAATGGAAAAGTTAAAAGTTCCTCCATCAACTTTAGCATGCCTGCTTGAGAAGTATTTAATGGTAGGTTTGGGATAGAAACTTGGAAGAGAAAATATTATGTGTGTGCTGCACAATCAAGTTAATATTGATATTGCTTGAAGTGACTAAAGCTAAGATGAAATAGAAATGAAAGTGTGAGTGCTCAAACAGTTAATAGCACAAAGCACATTTATTTATTAAAAAATGGACAAGCATCCATGCTCAGTGCATCTAAATGCATTCACTCAGCCCTAATGAAACACTTTCACTATGCATTAAAAGTAGCTGGCTTTCAATCAGTCAGAGCTCTGTCAGAATTCAACCTTTTTTTTTTTTTTTTAAATACAGGATTGTAGATGCTCTTCTATTGCTGGCATTTCATTGGTTCGTTTGGCATTTGAATACTGGGTGAAGCAGAAAGATTGCAGTAATTTAAAAAGAAAGGACTGCTGTGTGTTTTGGGGTTTGGTTGGTTGTTTCGTTGTTGTTTGTTTTTCTTAATGTGTGGGGGATTTAGGGAGAGTTGAGCGTAATTCTTTATTCAGATTTTGCCCTCACAATATGTAGGTAGCTGAGAGATTTGGGCAGAGGAAAATGGACTCACTTTTGGCTGGAGACCAATCCCAGAGAACTTCAGCCCACAGAATCTGATACTCCTGCTCATATTTAGTAGTCTAATGTCCCGAGTAACCCCATTGGTATGACTCAGCATGAGCAAGGGAGCCAAAATCCAGTCCTGAATGTTTTTGAAGGTTAGGAGGATGTCAAATACGTAGTAAGAAGTAGCTGCTTATCCTTTCAGTCATGCCAGCTTCTCCAGGGAAGTGTAAGGGGAGAGAGCTGCTTCCTTTGTGTCTTTTCTCTGGGCTTGTAACTATCACTGCCCATTCTGGATAGGAACAATACTGGGTTCAGCATTATCTCCCACACATCCCTATGGAATTTATGGAGCAGAGATACAGTTCTACTATTATTTATTATTACTTATTACAAAATATAATGTTAATTATTATAATACATATAATATTGATTAATAATTAACACAAGACTAATTACTATGCTATATTATTAATTACTGGAATAAATATAAATTGCTATCATAAGTATTTTAATAAATGTTGTGGCATTTCAGTACCTAAAGGGGACCTATAAGAATGATGGGGACAAATTTTTAGCAGGGCTAGTTGCAATAGAACATGGGAAATGTTTTAGATGGAAGCAGGGTTGATTCAGATTTTTTTTTTCAGGCCATGGCATATTCATATCCAAAGTCTGAGATGGTCATGTGGTTGAGAGCTACATATATGGGATCATCCACGGGATCTGTAGGTAAAGTAGACTCTGAATGGTTGCATAAGGATCTGGTTAAAGTGGGAAGGCTGTGGGACCTTGTAGGATTATGTGCAGGGAGGATGGGAGGTGAGGTTATGTATGTGGCTGTGGGTAGCTGGGAAGCTGGGATAGGTAGCAGGTGAATTTTGGTGCCATATATGGGTATCGCGGTATCCTGCAGTGGTAGGGAGGAGAAGAGAGATCCAGGAATTGTGCAGCAAGATTGATTTATTTAATTATTTTACAACTCTTTTACAGACTTTTTTCTTCATAGTCTAACTGGACAAAGGATCAGCCACCCCTTGGGGTGATTGGCTAAAATCCTAAAACATCCATTGTCAAAATATTTTTCTACTGTACCATAAATAAACCTCTGCAAGGTCGCAGGTGTTCATAGTTTATAGAACTCTGCTATTATCTTCCATGAGAGAGGAAAAAATCTCACAGGACTGAAAGAAGCAAGAGAAATTCTTTCTAGCAGCATATTTGTATCCACATATGGGAGCTGAGGAGATTTGTGAAACAGAACAAATGCATATAATGCTGTGTATAATATCAGATGTAGATGGTGAGCACTGAGGTAATGGATCACAAAGGTATAGGACAAATGTAAAAAGGAATGCTGAGCACATGGACAGTCGTGTCAGAAATGTATAGAGCTGCTGTGGTGTTAAGGTGCTGGCCTAGCTGGTCCCTGAACCCTAGCTAGATGTTTGTGAGGATTTCTGCAAAAAACCCCAAAAACTCCTACTTCAAGCCCACCAACTTATTGTCACCACTTGATTTTGGCATGCTAAGTTCCAAATGCATCTTGAGTGCCAAGCTTATTTTTGTCTGTGCTCTCTTTCAGACCATGCTCTCTTGGTATCTGTGGTAGTTGGATGCTGGCTGGCCTCCAGGTGCTCACCAAAGTTGCTCCATCACCCCTCCTCAGCTGGACAGGGGGAGAAAAAATACAGTAAAAAGCTTGTGGGTCAAGATAAGAACAGGGAGAATCACTCCCCAAGTACAGTTAGAGGCCAAACAGATTCAACTTGGGGAAAATTCATTTAATTTGTTACCGATCAAGTCAAAGCTGTATAATAAGAAGTAAACCCAAATCTTAAAATATCTTTCCCACACTCCTCCCTTCCTCCTGGGCTTAACTTCACTCCTCATTTTCTCTCCCTCCTCCCTCGCAGTGGCGCAGGGGAACAGGGAATAGGGCCTGAGATCACTTCATCATAGCTGTCTCTGTCCTCCCTCCTCAGAGGGACGATCTTCACACTCTTCTGCTCCAGTGGGATCCCTCCAACAGGACACAGCCCTCCATGAACTTCTCCAATATGAGTCCTTCCCACAGGCCACAGTTCTTCACAAACCGCTCCAGTGTGGGTCCCCCACAGGGTCACAAGTCCTGCCAGCAAACCTACTCCAGTGTGGGATCCTCTCTCCATGGGGCCACAGGTCCTGCCAGGAGTGTGCTCCAGCGTGGGCTTCCCATGGGGTCACAGCCTCCTCCAGGCATCCACCTCCTCCAGCAAGGGGTCCGCCATGGGCTGCAGGTGGATAACTGATCTATCCGGAACCTCCACGGTATTCATCCCAGGCTGCAGGGGAATCTCTGCTCCAGTGCTCGTAGTACTTCCTCCCCATCCTTCTCCACCAACCTGGGTGTCTGCAGGGCTATTTCTCTCACATATTCTCACTCCTCTCTCCTGGCTGCTGCTGCACAGCTTCCACCCCCTTCTTAAATATGTTATTCCAGAGGTGTTACTACCATTGTTGATTGGCTCAGACTTGGCCTGTGGTGGGTTTGTCTTGGAGCTCTCTGGCCTTGGCACTATCAGACATAGAGAAAGCTCCTGGCAGCTTCTCACAGAAGCCCACCCCCACCAAAACCGTGCTATGTAGACTCAATGCATTATCAGAGGATGAAAACCATCTGAAACGGAAACCACAAAAAAGAAGCATGCTCTTCATTGACTAGAGTCAGTTGACTTTAGTCCACTCTAATATTTTTAGTTTGATTTCCTTGGGAAGTGAAGCCTAGCTGATAGTACATGTGTATCTGTTTGTCCATATGTTGTTCTTCCTCCTAATAACTTTTCAGTGCAACCAATTTCAACCACATTTAAAAGAGGGCGGAAGGCTAAAAAGTAACTTATTCCTGTATGTCTCTTAAAAACTGGTGATTAGGTAATGCTCCACTCCCTCCATAGGGGAAAACATGTGAGTTATGTAGGTGGTACATGGCAGCAGCCAACCAGGCTAAGGCAAGTGTTGCCTTGTGTTTTTTCTTTCATTTTGGTCCACTAGGAAGCAAGACTAGCCATAGCATGGATTTCTGATTCCTACAGGAGGTTTCACAGGGGGCATGATGGGATCTGGCTTTTATTAGAGCAGGGGGATTTTTGAGGCAGCAGACAGGAACCCACGGGGAGGCAGGCTTGGTGCGTTCTGTTCACAGAACAGCTTGCTCTACAGCAGTCTAATAAGAAACACTTCTGAAACGGCATCATTAGTGATGAGAATCCTACAGACCTTCCCTACATGTGGACACTCACCTTTGCTTACCCACACCCTCAATGTGTAAACTGAAGATTTGTGTCCTTTAGTGTTGACATCCTCATAGGCTGCCTGGTGACCACAGTGAAGGCCACAATGTGGCCTGAAGAGGGGCCACAGGGCTGGGTGGGCAGTCCAGCTGGGCTGTCACACTGTGTCCCAGGGACTGGCCTCAGAAGCTGTGCACTCACACTGCCTCCACGTCCCCAGCTGCGAAAGGACACCCTTTTGTGAAATGCCTGGGGAGAGACTGATGAAAAGCCCTGTGTGAATGTTAAGCGGTACATTGTTACTGGTGTTCCTCTGACTGGAGGCAATTATTTTAGGGGGAAATGGAGCTACAGGAGCTAACTACTCCTTGAGAAAAAAAGTTGGTACTACATATGGCAGGAGGAACCTGTATTTGAAGGGAGAAGGGTTGTGGGAGAAGCCTTCTGTGAGCAAATGATTGTTTTTCAAGCTGTATTTCCCTTACAGAAGGATTCTTTCTGGTCCCTCTGAAATTGTGCAGAAGTCACAGGAGATCCAGCAAAGATTAATGCAGACTGATGCTTGCTATTTTTTCCTGGAGGCCTTGGCAGCTCTGTAATTACAGTCGGTGTGTCTGAATCTCCCTCTGGCCCCTGTGTACTGCCCGGCAGTGACACCAGCATCAGAGAGACCCTTGCTTCAGAATTTGTCAAGCAGAACTCTGCTGAGAAACCAAACCTGCCCTGCTGTGCTTCTTGTTGTGGCGATGAGGAATATTCCTTCGCTGAATTGCCTCCCCGTGTGCACTGGAGCTGGAACCTCAGGGGCTCTTGAGCCCAGAATGGCTCATAGACTGTGATCCAAGAGATACATTTGTAGAGGAATGAGGGAACCATATTTCTGTAGCATAACGTATATGTAGTTATATATATATATAAATGAAATAAATGAGCTGGCTTGCAACACTAGGTGGCAGAGGTGGGATCTGTTCTGCTCTGAGCGCTGTCCTATAAGGCATTGCTTGTTTAAGTACAGTCGCATTTAGTTGGAGCTGCAGGAGAGAGACAGAGAGATTCTCTGTGTTTACAGCCAGCCCAGGCTACGGTGGAGCATCCAACCTGGCCCTCCCTTTCTCCAGCACTTGAAGGGGAGAGTGCGAGGTTATTTGGGAATCTGGCCACCGCGGGTCAGCTTGCACTGTGACTGGATTGTCAGAGCTGGCAAAGCAGAGCCCAGAGGGACTGAAGGGAGACACGAATCCCATTTTCTTCGAGAGGAGAGAAGAGGGGAAAAAAAAAAAAAAAAAAAGATAAATTGAGAGAGAGAGAGAGAAGCGAAGAGACGGAGAAAAAGGCAGAGGAAGCGGAGCGAGTGAGAGAGAAGCATGAGGACCTACTGGCTGCACAGTATCTGGGTGCTGGGATTCTTCCTGTCCCTCTTCTCCTTGCAAGGTATGTGGTGAGTTCTTTCTTGCAACCTCCTCAAACCCTTCTGCTTTAATTGGGGCTGATGGACTGAGGATGGCCTGAAACATGGAGCTGGAAGCTGGAGCTTCCTCTCCCCCCCTTTTCCCCTCCAAACCTCCCCCCCCACCCCCCCTTGCCTCAGGAAATAAGCCAAGGAGAGATCGCTGCTGGTGAATCCTATGGTTAGAGGGCACTGCATGTGACTGACTTTGCTGCTGTATTTATGCTTTTGCAGAAGGGGAGTTGGTGGGGGGAGTACAGTTAAGATTTGCGAAGGAAAAGAGTGGTGGGTGAAGGTGGGTATCCCCTCCATCCACAACCGCTGTTTCTCGGCACTTTGGGTCACAAGTACTGATTCTCCTCAATTCTTTACCTTCCTGAGGAGATAAGTGTTAAGTTTCTTTTGTTTTTTGTTTGTTTGTTTTGTTTTGTGGGTTTTTTATTTTTTTTTATTTTGGTTTTGTCCAGAGAGGGGGAGGTTAGAGGAATCTCTATGCCTCTGGTCTGTCTGCGAAAACACTATGTCCTTCCCCTCTATACCAGGGGGAAAAAAAAAGGAGAGAGAGAGTGATGGAGGAAAGACAGGAGAAGAAAATTTGTTGGGTATGGGGTTTTGTTCAGTGGAGAATTGCCAGCTGGGTTTCTTGCTTTAAGAGCCAAGTGTGAGTATGGAATTTAGTTCGAAGTGATGACAGGCATGTTAGCTGGTTTTGAGATGCTTTCTGTAAACAGGAGTTAAGGGTTAATGCATTCCATGCTGTATGTATTAATACATGTCACACATGTCCATATAATCATAGCCTTCAAAACTGCAGCTTGTGCATGATCCACACTCACTCACACACATCTGTGGTCCTTCATGAACACACGCACGCACACACACACACACTCTCAGGGATGTAGCAGGCAAGATGAATAAACTCACTCTGGCACATACAGTTCTAGCTCCCTAGCACATGCAATTCCTGGAGAGTCTGCTTCTCTTGTGCTCATGTTCTCCCTTCCCATTGTCCCCCCTCCCTCCTTCAAGCCTCCATCCTGATCACTAGTGTTCGAGGTTGCTTGCATATTAAAATCCCTTGCCTATCCTGCTGCACTAGCCTTGTAAGCCAGTGTGTGCACACATATACACACACATAGGTGAATATATAACTAAAGAACATAGATGTACTCTATCTGGCCTACTCTGTGCCTCACAGTCTTGCGTTCGCAGTGAGCTGCACCCTCAGAGCGCATCTCGCTCACACACGGCTTTTTACACAGTGCTTTTTTATCACTCTAGTACATATTAGTGCAGGAGTGCCGTGCATGGAGATATGCCAGTCACAGCATCCTCACTTCCCCTTAGCTCCTACTTTTACACACAGTCTTGCATGCACTGTTCTCTTCTATTTTTTGTCTACTAAGCAAATTCCCGTACAGGCAGGCTCCCTGTCACACACATGCTTTCTATTGCAGCCTCACACCTGTCACTCCTGCAAGCCCTCACTATGAAATCCCTCATTTTTTGCCACCTTCTCACATTTACTGAGTGCTCCTTTTCATACAGTCTCACTTCTCCCATTTCTGGGTCTCATACACACGCTTTTCACTGTCACATATTTTCGCTCAACTTACACTCTCTGAAGTCTGGACTGTGAATCCAACACCAGCACCTTCCAGCTGACTTCCTTCCTTGCTGTGAAGTGGCTATTTCTGACAGGGAAGGAGGATTTTTTCCAGCACATAGGTTGTACATGGGGTAAGAGGAGAATTGATACCTGTGTAACATAAGTAGATAATGTCAGCAATGAAGTTGTGTAGCTTGATGTGAACTTCCCCCTGCCCTGGAGGATTACACAGAGAGCTGTCAAGAAAGATGGACATTGGTAAATCACGTTGACTCTGACCATTGCCTGTCTTTCTGATGCATGTTTCCGTAGACCACAACGCTTGCTCCACGCAGTGTTTTCAAGTCATAAGCCTTCCCTGAGTTGTGGCCAGAGCATCCCGATGCTAGCCCAGCCAGGATCTGTTTTGGTCTGTCCTTATAGATGGAGCTCATGCCAGGGTACAGGCATGGCCAGGCTTTTACCTTCTGTTTTAGTGAGTTAGTATTGCCACAGTTGTATCAGCCACATCTATTCTCGTTTTGAAGGCTTCAGGGAAGGTCTTTTGAGGTCTGTGTTATCACATACGCTCTGAGAAGGCAGAGGCAATACAGTTGCCCTCCCTAGGTTTTGAGATGGGATAGGGTGGTGTGGTGTTGTCTGAGTGTTTGCAAACCTGGAGATGCTTTTTCTACTGCTCCCAAACTTCTGGCATGAAATAAACCAGAGCACTGCTGAATCTAGTTTCATAGCAGTAATTTCCTTTCTCTGATCTGAAGGGTGAAAGAATGGGGAAGCAGGAATACCGGGGCTGCATGGGAGGAGCAGGGCACTACCTGAAGCAAGCCTGAAGATATTTGAAGGAGTTAAAAAGGAGTGGGAAAGTATTGTGTCCTTAAAAAGACCCAACAAACCAACAAAAACCCCCTGCAATATTTCTTTCAAATTATTTGTCTTTCACTGAAAGCCGTGGTAACAAGCCTTGAACACTCCTCTAACCCTGCTGAGCACAACTCTGTGGAGCTCTTACCCCAGGAAATGGCAGTGTCGGCTTTGACAGGCAGCAGCCCCAGTCAGAACGCTTCCAAGACCTCGGTGAGCACATCCCTCCAGAGCCAGACAGCTGAGCCTACACCTCTGCGAGCTATCCAAAACTTGTCCGTGCCATCTCTCCCCTTTCCTCGCTGTCCACTTGGGGGTGTACCGGTGAACGCAAAAGCAGCTCGTCTTTCTCCGCTCTCCCAAAGCCACCAGGCGTGGGGGAGAAGGGGAGCGCTGCTGGCACTGCCGGGCCGAGCCGAGGCTGAATAGCAGGCACTGGGGTGCAGGGAGGAAGCGCAGCTGAGCCTGGCAGGAGAGCGATGGCTCCTCGGTGCCAAGCGGCCAGCGCAGGCTGCCTCCTCCAGCGCCGCTGCCAGGCAGGATGCAAAGGGCTGCCTGTCCCCGCCTGCCTGGCCTCAGGGGCTTTGGCACGGAGTCAGCCTTTGCTCCTTCCCCCCTAGGTTAGATGCTCCAAGTCCTGCACAGAGGATTTTTTTTTTTTTTTTTTCCCCCCCTGATCACTAGATTTCCTCAATTTTGTGGCTTAGGATTCTTGCGTTTTTCTCTGCTGCTGCACTTCCAGTCCCCTTTGGGAGGCAGGTGGCTCGGAGGCGGGATGGTTGTTCCTCCTGCATGGTGCACTGGCCTTCCTGCCCTGTGGGGGCCGGAGGAATAAAAGTACCTACACAGCCCAGCACTGCTGGTGGGTGGGATTTTCTAGGATTTTCTAGTGGCATGCTGCAGCTTCTCCCTCAAATGGTTTCGTTTCTTAGCACAATGTACCTCAAAGCTTCTGAAAGAGATCAGATTGTTGAATTGGACTGTAAAGATAAATTTTTCTTTTCCTTTTTTTTTCCCCAAGTCAAAAATTGGGTGCATGAGGATGAGGAGGAGAAGCAGATGATTAGGTTATATAAAAACTTGCATTTAGATAATTAAGAAGAATTTTGTGTTTATGTTTGCACTTTTACCTACTATTACTCTAACTTAGCTATCAATATGAATATTAATTTTTATTTCCTCACCCTGAGCACTTTATTTAAAAAAATGAACGCCTTGACAAATTATACGTTTCCTTCAGCATTGCTTTAAATTGAAAATTCTTCTAAACAAATTCTTTCCCTTGAAAAATAGCAGCTGTTTCAAATCAGCAATTTGCTAAAAAAATCCCAGCTTGTTTTAATGAACCTCCCCTACAACCCCACCTAATTGGTTAATTGTAGAAGACTTTGTGTTTAAAAAAAAAAAAAAAATTAGATACCTCCACAGCCAATTTAGTGAAGGAGATGGTTTAGGAAAGGGCATGCAGAACTGGCCTGCATAGTACTGGGAGCATTTATTTATGATGTATTTTTTGAGCTGCTCAAGGGTGTTCTTAAATGGGGAATGAGTCTGATGAAAGAAATCACAGAAGCAGTCGGGTAAGTGGAATAGGATGCTTTAGGTTGGCACACAGTACAAATGTTATCTGTAAAGTCTCATGTTCTATAACGTTAGTGGGCAGTGCGGGTGTGAAAAATGATGTGTTTGTTAATGCGTGAGGTATGCGCAGTCTATATGGATGGAAGCGTGTACCCGAGTGTTTCTGTGCTGATAATGTGTAATGGATGGGGAGAAGAGAGGGAGGAGCAGCCCTGTGTGTGCGAGTGCTGACATTGTGGTGTATGGGGAACAGCGTGGGGCGATTGTGATGCAGTTGGATAACATTTAGATACTGCCAGCTGGAGAGAAAAAAAGACTTTTCCTGCTCTCCTGAATATACTTTTCATCCTATCTGTTTCCAGTTCTCTCTCCTTGAGTAAGGCAAGGGAAACTCTCACAGGCTGGACTGTATTGATGAGGTGACAACTCACTCAGCTGCCTTGCATTCTCTTAAATGATGAAGAGATTCAATACTAAAACTAAACACTTGTAGGCTTAGTATAAGGAAGAAGTAGAGAAGGCTTTTTATCTGGACACAGGGAGCATTGAAAAGGTATCCCAAGTGTTTCTTCCAGTTCTATCCCAGTGATTGCCAACCATTTGTGTCAATAATTACATGAGTAAGAACCAATTTCCTCTAGCTGTTATGAATCTCAGCACTCAGCTACCTGCTCAGAGGGCTTTGTTATGATAAGAGAAATTTTGCTTTGTCTTTTAGTCTCAGAGATCTTTTCTCACACAGGAGTTTTACTAGTTCTGTAACAAAGAACCCAGCTCCCAATGTTTTCGGGCACTCCTTTTCAGCCTTGCAACCCACTTATGTGTATGCTAATGGTCTGAGGAGGAGCTATGCTCTTTTATAGCTACTGCTTTCACTTCCTCTTTTCTTCCACTAGCAGTAGAGCTTCTTCTAGTTGGGATGAGTAATACAGCTGCTCTTATCCTAGGCTGCTGGCATAGCCAGTGTTTTAGGAGTGCATACCCTTTCTGTTTGCCACCTGTGCCTCCTGTAAGCCTTGAGTGAGCCCAGGCCCCTGCCTTGCTGGTGGGGTCTGGACCCTTCCCCCAGCATATTTACCCTGAGCAAGACTGAGTGGCTCAGGAATAGGTTAGACAAGGGATGTTGATGCACAGGGCCTGCAGCAGCAGGTGGGTGTTGAGTGCAGCTGCCTGGAGAGGCTGGTGGGGCTGGGCAGGTGATGAGGAGCTGTAGCACTGCTTCCTTTCCTGTGTGCTGTACAGTGAGGACAGATGGCAAAAGCTGATGAAGAGTAAGGGCAAGGGATGCCCTTTTTCTGGGTGCATCATGGAAGAGGATCAGCTGAGGTGGTTGTTGTCTGATGGAGGTTGTTAAAGGACTGAATGATCTGAGTGAAGTCTACAATGGTACCAGACAAAGATATCCTGGAAGAGTCTGGGGAAAATCTTTCACGTGTGCCTTTGAACACGGAGACCAGTGTTTTGCCAGGTATTGTCTCCTTTGTGCATAGGGTGCTGCTGGAAGGATGCAGGGTTTTGCTGTCTGTGATCCCCACATGAAGCTTTGCCTCTTTGGTATCCCCTTTTCCTTAAAAAGGTGCACAACAGTTTCATTTGCTGTTCACACTCAAAGATCAATGATTTTGGCAGCTGATGTGCTCTTCCTGCTGTCAAATTATCCATGATAAAATCAAAAATATCAAGCACAGCACAGACCATCCTGTCCCTCTCTGAGAAGGAGCTAAGGGTGTGTGTAGGTGAGCATGTGAGACACAGCCCTCTCCTGGTGTCAGCAAAGGGCAGAGATCCCTGCTGCCAGCATAGAAGGGAAGAAAAAAATGCTGGGAGTACATGGTTCTTACAGAAATAGGCCCAGGGAAAAGAAGCCCAGGCTTGATTCTGTGCTATGCCATTGCACTGTGGTGCTTTAGCTGATGGAGAATTTCCTGGAAACTGAGATATTTCCCTGTGAGTTCCCTCCAGGAGGTTGCCTGCCTGTGTGACTGCATCTCCCTGCTCACCTGCATGGAAAGAAAAGGAAAATAGCACTACAGGGGCTGCTACCCTAATTTTTCTGAGCCACAGGAGTATTCTGTCTCACAGTGAAGTGTCTTGCTGGCCATATCTGCTGTTTTAAAGTTCCCAGGGAAGAAATTCTGCATGACTACATGCTGAGGGAAAGGGCCCTTTACACTAGCCACGCCTTTACACTTTACACGCCCACAAGCACAAAATAGGATTTTTCAGTGGTTGTCAGCCATAGAGGTACTGGACTTTGAATGGTACCTCTGGGAGGAGATAATTTTGGAGGCAATGCAAGGGTAAACATATCCAATTAACAGGTTGGTGTGTTGTGGGTTTTTTTGAAGGGTTGGTTTGTTTTATTTAAAAAAAGATAGCATGATAAGGCAGGCTTCAGAGGAAGGGTTTTGGCTTAAAGCAAAAGTAAGTGTAATCACAGCTGTGGGCTCAGAGTCTGGCTTTTGCAGCCCCTAGGTTTTATAAAGCATCCAAAAGAAACTCCCCTGAAGACGGTTAGTTCTTGAAATTTGTTTCCTTCCCTAGAGTCTGCCTCTGTGTGACCTCATGGATGCAGGTTTCTGCACTTCCTTCTGGTTTGGCAGACCTGTCCCACAAAAAGGGTGTCCCTCTCCTTTTTCTGGAGATGGTGATTGTGCTGTTGGGAGGAGGAAGATGGTTGGCGGGCAGGCCATGAGCAGTGGGATGAGGGAGGGAGGAAGGGAGCAAGCAAGGAGACAAACGAAAGGCTGTGGGCCTTTCCAGCTGGGAAATCAATAGCATATGAGTATGCAATGTAAGTGTGTAATCACAGCTCCCTCCCCTCTGCCCCTTAGCACTTACATTGATGGGGAGTTGCAGGCCAGAACCAATTAATCCTTACAACCTGCTAGGACAATAACTATTAATATTCTTCTGCATGCACTCTGGTTGCTGCACCTGCTTAGAGCCTGGCTGTGCTTGACCCTCAGCAGTTGACCCAAAGTTCCACCAAGAGAGCAAGAGCCTTTCTGATCATGAGCCTTGCAGCCAGTGCACTGGTACCTGACTTCCCCCTGTGTGGATGTTGGAGAGGCTGACTGGGGGGATAAATACTTGAGCATCTGAAAAAGGAGCGATTTGCTGGTAAGGTTTTGCCTGCAGGAAGAAGGGGTTATTCAGAGGGCCGTCTGTGGAATTTTTGATGTGTAAATGTGTTTAGACTTTTGTCATGCTGGTACATCATCATATGATGAGTATCTACTCTTTGCCTTGTAAAGGTACCTTGTACAATGGGATCAAAACATCCAGTTTTATTTGTGCCTGTATACGTGATCTGTGCATAAAGGTATGGCCCTTGAATAGCTCTTCCTTGGCTTTTGGGAAGGTGCATGGATGGAACAGAAGATTATATATATGCATGCACATGTGTTTGAGTGTGTGCATGTGACAGAAAATGCATAACCTGTGTGGTAAAGATGCTTGAGAAATGTTAACAAATCTGGTCTAGAGTTGTGTTTTGTGCAAGGGACTTGTCATGAATGTTAGTGCAGGAGGTAAATGCATCCTGATTTCTGATAGGAGTGTCTGTGTAGCTATGTGTGCTTTTGGAGTGACCATTATTCATAGCACATTTGCATCCTATCTTGACACGGCAAGAGATTGTTGCAGTGAAACAGAATTGATTCTGTGGCTTGGCTACCCCTCCTCATCTTTCTGTGATAGCCCCAGTGTAAGGTGGCAACTTAGTCACGCTTCGGTCACCTGGGCAGGAATACAGCCTAGAGAGTGGAAAGGACGTGTTTGACTCCTACACTTTCACAAGAGAGTTTCTGGGAATAGAAGGAAGAGGATAAAAGGAGGCTTTCTTACATGTACAAGTTGCATTGTTTTTTTAATGAGACCAACATACTCAAAAATAGCACGACCTGACTGAGCCCACCTTCCTTATTTTATGAGCTGGATGCAGCCTGAAGCAGTAAACCAGCCAGTCTGTACTCTGGCTGCACCTGCATTACCACAGCCTTGCTGGTTTAACTTCCTCAACAGCACGGGCTCTGCCCAGCGTGGCTGTCTTCTGTCCGGTCTCAGTTTGGGTAGCTGAGCAGGATGAGATGTTCTGAACTTCTAGATCTCTTGTAGAGGAAAGGAAACTATTTGTCTGGAAGAGTTGTGTTGTATCGAGGTTGGGGTTTTTATGAATGGTAATTTCTTGGTGATTCAAAGAAAAGAAATTGATCATGCTATCCCAGGTGGTGTAAGAGGTGTCTAGTCTAGGCCAGCTAAGGGAAGGAAGGCAGGAAACAGTGGGAGCTGAAGTGAGGATGCATAAGCTCTCCTCCATTTTCATGTATCCTAGGTGCCTACAGGTGACTGGTTTGTGTACTGTCCAGCAGCCACTGAGCTGCAACAGATTGGAATGTTGATTAAAAAAAAAGTCCAGCTGCAGCATGAGGTAAATGAGCTGTGCCATTGCCTCAGAGGGACCTAGAGCTACAGTCAGCAGTACAGTCTTCCTTCTCCTTTGGCCTGCTGTGTGCCTAGAGAAAAGAAAGAAAAGGCCATCCTGGCTGGCCTTGCTCTGTCTATCCTGATGTAAATCTTTGTAGCAGTAGCCTTTTCTTCAGGCTTCAAGGAACCTCACAAGACCCCACATGTAGGCTCTGCTCATCCCCTGGTCAACCCCAAGAGTTTTTGGTCTCTGTCTCTTCTTCCTGCTGACCGAAATGAACCAAACCACCACAAAATTGAAACAAGACAGACCTCAAGCTCTCCTGGATGCTGAAGCTTTGTTGTAGCTGCTGTGAAGGAGGAATGGACATGTGAAACATATTGGGGAGACAGAAGACTTCAAGGCTTTGCTTTCTTTGCCACACACAGGAGTAATAGCTCTGTAATTCTTTCAGACCTGGGGATGCTAAGTGAGAAGAGGTTTTGAAATTGTTACAGGGAGAGGCTTAGGGTCACCCTGATCTAAAAGAAACCTTCTTGTGGAGCTGCCACCTTTCCTTGGTGCAAATAATGCCAAGGTTGTGGCATATGGACCATTCACTTTAGAGTTGGACTCAGTGATTCTTGTGGGTCCCTTCCAACTCAGAATATTCTGTGATTCTGTCTTGAGAGCTGGCAGGAACCTTGTCAGGTTTCTTTATGAACTCTTTCTCAAGTTCTCCAGAAGTTTGTTGAAGCAAAGAAAAGATCTTTGCAGAATGTTTCTGCTTCACCAAAATGATATTTTTTCTAATAGAGAATAAAAAGATGTTTTGTTGGAAAAATTCCAGCCTGGGTTTCAAGAACAGATTAAGGCACAAGTGCTTAAAAGCTTTCCTGTGATGTGTTATCTGCTGTCATAAGACTACATCAAAGTCTCAACTGTCATCTAAAACAAAAAAATTCTGAAAACTGTGGCCTTTATTGGTGTTATTGAAAACTTGAAAATTAAACCTGAGTGCAGCCAGTAGCTGGTGTCTGTCTTGAGCGTGCAGGCAGCTGAAAGTGCTGTACTGAAGATCTGCTCTCACTTTGTCTTGAATTGGATTTCCTTGGAAGAGACCCAGCTGATGTTACTGTGGAGGAGGGAATGTCCAGTGAGTGGAAGTCGTGTCCTGTAGCGATGCTGTGTCTGAACCAGAGGACGAACATATGCATGTGTCTGTGTGTGCATGGCATGTGCAGGGCCTGTGCTGTGATCACCAGAATTACAGTCTAGCCAGATAACGAGCTGTTGTTGTTTACAGCACTTGGTTCCGGGCACTTCAATTCCAGAAAGATGTAAACAAAATTAGAGGGAATTCAGAGGATTGCAAGGAGAATGATTAAGGGGCTGGAGGGACTGACTTATGAAGAATGCTTGTGAGAGCTAAATATATAGCTGTTTTGGCTAAACGACTAAAGAGGAGCTATGCTAATGATGTAGGCATACTGGGAAGGCATGAAGAATTGTCTAGTGTGGACTCAGAGCTAGAAGAGTCTCTCATGACAGAAAATTTGGAGGAGGAAAGAAAAAATTGACAGGAGAGGAAGAATACTTAATGGAAGAAAGAGATTAGGTGGTGATACAGCTTTGTTAAGAATCATGGTGGAATTGCTGTCATTTGGGATAGCTGAAGTTTGGCTGGGCAGAGCCCTGGAGAATAATCCATGCACTACAAGCTTGAAAAGGCCCCTTGAGAGACAGTCTAGATGCCTTAATAGATTTTTATGCTGTCATTAATTTCTGAATCGCAGCTAATACTTCCAGTCTGACAAAGAGCCATATTCTTTAAAGCGTTTTTCTTTCTTGCCTTGTATTATTTCTGCTGTGATGCAAATACCGGTTGAAGACATGTGAGGAAGTCTTCTGCTATATTAACAATTGAAATCCTGGTTTTATCAGCTGCTTAACTCAAAGACCTTTTCCCACTTTCTTTTGGTGGAGCGTTCATTCAGATTTGTCTGATAGGTGTGAAGAGGCAGCCTGCTGGATGCCCAATAAGGTGAAAACCCAGTGTCTGTGACTCTGTCCTGTGAGCTGTGTTGGGCTTTGACAGGTTCCACATTGACACACATGATACATATATGCTCTGCTCTTTCTCTACCTTGCGCGTTTTCAAAATGGGTAACTGAACACTGGACTGGTCCCTTCAGTCTCAGAAGCTGATGTGGTGGAGTTTGTAGTGTTCCTGGAATGGCACAAGAGCTGAGTCCTCCCAGGGCCATCTGTGAGCTGGGGGGAGCTGGGCCTGTGAGGGAGACAGCAGTAGAACAGGATGGCAGGAGATTGCCAAGCTGATCAGTGGCACGTGGGGATGGCCCAGATGGTTTGCTCTTGTCTCACCTACAACATGAACTGAAGAGTGAAAGTGAGATGTGTGGTGTTGGCTGCTTGGTTTAATGGGAATGGAACAGACAGAATTGAGAGCAAGTTTTGTAGTGGATGCTGGCTGGCACCATGGACTTTCAGAGGTAAAAGGTATTGCAGCTTGAGTGAAAGAGCCAGGATACATAATGGGAATTATGCAGACTGAAGATTATTTGTGCCATGGATGCAGACCCAGAGAGAGTTCATCATAGTTTATTAGCTCAGGTACAGCACTATGCAAATTGCAATCTGTTTCCTGGGCGGGAAGCAAGGAGCACCATTTTGCATTGCATGCAGTCCAGACTGTTCAGTGTTGCTGGATCTTTCCCAGTCAGTGCAAGGCCTGTTTGAGGGCCTCAGCAGCCCAGCAGTGCCAGGGAACAAAACGTGGAGATAGCTGACTCTGGATGGAAATTGATGCTACTCAGCTTGGACATTTTGACTAGCCTTGGTATGTTCAAGGTGGCTGCTGGTAATGACAACCTTACCACATGTACCCCAGCAGGGTGGGAGAGCTCATTAGCTCAGATGTGGTGCAGTGGGAGTGCAGCGGGGCTCTGGCTCTGAACCAGAGACAAGAAACATTGTAGACTTGAGTTGTCTGCACTGAATGTCTTTATTTTTCATGTTGGAATCTCCTGTTTAAAAAATATGTAAGCCCTGGAAAGAATAAAATGTCCCTCCTTACCTGCCCCCCCCCCACCTGTGCATTAGGTAGAGATTCTGCATTTGTCCCAGAATGGGAAAACTGGGAGATTTGAGAAATTAACTAAAATATGATGAAGTGGAGAAGGTTAGAAATTCCAAAGGTCATAATCTGTGTTGGCAGATATGAGTTGCTCTTGAATGGTAGGATGCCTGCTCATGGAGATGGAGAACTTGGAATGTAGGTTCAAAGACCAATGGACTTATTGTTTACCCTGTATTATTTTGGCAATTTGCCCTCTAGTGGCACAACTCATCAAGGGAGGTGGAGTACTACTGCTCCTACCATTGGCAGTGTCACCTAAGAGAAGGGACTATATGTTCAGAGCCCAAAGGATGGGGCCTCTCAGCTGTGGCTCAGTGCAGAGAGAGGAATGGGGTGAGAGCAAGATAATTTGTGTAGTAATTGTGTTTTTTGCACGCAGGAAATTGATTTGTTACAGCACCTTTGAGTAATTGTTCCGTAGGATTTTGCTAATCTCATTCCAACCCTGGCAGAACATTTGTCGCTTTGCACCCAGCAGTTAAATGCGAGCGTGATGCTGCCACCTCCTTTAGTTATTGGGGCAAAGACACAGCAGCAGGAGACCTTGAAATACGTTCCTGCAACTGGGTGTACAGGATGGAGCTCTGGGTCCCCTCTCTGGGTTGCATGAACTGTAACTCTGAAAGGAAGAGAGAGACCCAGAGTGCTACCAAGAAGAGGACAGTTGGTGGCAAACTTGTGGTTGTATTGCTGTGTGCTGAACTTCTGGAGAAAATCCTAAGCTCTTCAAAGCCAAAACCAAAACCAACCTAGGAATACATTTTCTCAAGCTTCTGTTTAGGTATCTAACAGCAGCAGTACCTAATAGCAATGTTCACAGGAAGGGAAACTCTTCTCAAAGTAAATTTTCTTTTTTTCTGCAATTCACATGTTTGAACAAAGTAAAAAAAGTGGATTGATGCTATATAGTCACTACTTTTGTTAGTAGCCAGAACTGGTGCTGTAAAAATGATTGCGCAAATAGTAAAAGGAGAAACTTACTGGGAAAAATATGGTTGTTTTATGAAAACTGTTACAAAGAAGGATTTCTCATGCCTAGGATGGGCTTTTAGAAAGAAGTGGAGACTGAACCCAAGCCAGTACCATATAAGACATTCAAATCTATATTTCTGCTCCAAAATAGAGCAGGATCTGGAATGTGCTTATCCCACAGTTCAGAAAGCACATTAATCCCTCAGCTCTGGCCTTTTTTTGGAGAGGTCTAATTTTTCTCTGTAGTTGCTGTTTTAGCCACCACACATGTTAGAGTTAGAGCTCTGCGACTTCCACCATTCAGTGGGGTTTGCATTAAGTGCTAAATAGGAGGTGAGCAAAAAAAGTCTGCACCTACCTCACAGACATAGGTAAAGAGGCTCACATGCCAAAGGCACCCCAGTCCCAGATCTCTGTTCCTTGGCTTTCTGCACTGAAGGCAGACCAGGGAAGAGCCCCTGCTAGTCCCAGCAGATGGCTGAGAAGCGCTCGTTGGCACTGTGAGCAGAGGTGGCAGCAGCAGCACAGCCCTTGCAGGTATCTCAGCAGCAGTATTAGGGACGATGGCCACAGAAAGAGAGCTGACGCTGTGTAATGCCCTTGCCAGTTTTGGAGGTGGGCATCTCTGATGCATTTGTAAAATGTACAGTGTGGTGTCTGCCCTGCAGTCTCCAGTCAGTGTGGCCAATTTCTTTTTGCTCCTGATGTTGGCTCGCTGCAGCTGCAAGGAAGGGGAAAGCATGGCACTTTTCTTTCCTCTCTCTGCATTAAACTTTCACCACATATCCCACTTCACGTTTCCTACTTCTGCTGCTTTATGACCAAAACAAGAGACCGAAGATGTACTTGTAGTAAAACCAAGTAGTCCAACAACTTCTATGATGTCTACCTCCTGCCCTAGGGTGATACTGACAGGGTATGACCTAATGCTTTTTAGAAACCATCAATTCTGCACTGGAGTTTGAGTTCTGCTCTGTAGCCTTATTTGTTGTTGTGGGGTAGAAGATTGCCTAACCCCTCTTCAGTGATTTTTTGCTTTTGGGGAGTTTTTTGTGTGAAAAAAACAAAGAAGGAAAAAAAAAACAAACTGTATGGGCTATTTGTCTGTTTTAGGTAGACCCGAAGTGGAGTCCCTAATCCAATTTCATGGAGCAGAGACTTCAGGCTGGATTTATGCTGTCTCTCTCTAGGAGGTTAAGGATGTGTCATTCAGTTTGGTTATCCTTGGCAGTACTTGTTCCAACTTGAGGCTACAGAAATCCTAAACTGGTATATGTTTGTGAGGGGAAGAGAAAGGGGATGAGTTGCACCACGTGTCCTTTGATAAAAGGTAGTTCTGCTCTCCTGAGTGAGGGGTTACCTTTACCCTTCTGCTTTTTCCCAGCACCGTGAAAGGCAGTTCGTTCCTGTCTTGTTTGTATCTCTTGTTGAGCGTACTCCAAACAGAGGATCTTTGATCCACTCCAAGCAGATTTCTTTATGGGGTCTGATCTGGGGCTTAAGGATTGCATCTTGGAAAGTCAGGCCCATGGTTTAGTTTGCAGAAACTGCAGGACCAGTGATGTGAATGCAAGAAATAAAGCATCTACCCGGATTCTTGGATCCAATAGTGTCTTGCGGTGCAGGCTGGCAGTTGGAAGAAACACATTTTCATGCATAAATTTGGGTACCTTTGAGTTGCAAATGACTAAGAGACAATAAAACACACATTGCCACTTTCATGGGGACACCTTTAAAGCCAGGGCTGCTCTTTCAATTAACTCTGCTGTATGTGGCCAAAGTCGACAGTGCATAAAACTTTGATAATCTCACATTTTAAAAATGTATCAGGAAGTCTCATTCGTATATCTTCACTGAAAATTTCATGAATTGCACATTTCCTGGTGTTAGATGTTCAATAAACTTAAATTATGCAGCAATTTACATCTAGAAGATTTGCTTTAAAACTGAAGACTGGCTACTTCACTTCTGGGTTGAGAACAGCTCTTTCTTTTTATGCCTCCAACAATTAGAATGGGGGCTTTTGTTCAGAAATCTTTGGAGATGTGAACTGACCACTTAGTAGGAAAAACTCTGACATGAGGGAGATGTGAAAGGTATCAGCAAATAGCTGGACACAACTGTATCCCTCTTGTTTGAGCCTGATGTTGGAGTTTTGTTCATTTCACGGGCATCAGTACTGGATCTATCCAGAAATTTTCCAGCAAGATTTTTTTGTATTTTAATGTTTTTTCAGCTAATTGGGAAACTTGAGATTAGAGGGAAGAGCAAACTTGAATGAAACCAGTTTGTGAAATCCCAGATGGCAGTTATTAGCCAAGAGTACTTCCTGTACAGAAGGAGTCAGGTTGTTGGGGACATCTCCCTAGATCGTAGAGTCTTGAGGTGAACTCCCAGTTTGAGAGGATGACAATACGGGGTGTTCTGTCCATTAATGCAGATGAGTTCCTGTAATACCCTGCTCATCTCAAGCAGTGCTTTATTTCTATGCCCTATCCCAAATTTGTGCCTTTATCTGAGTGACCTCAAAGGAATAACGTGCAGTGTGAAGAGGAAGACTTTAAACAAAGCTCTCTGGAGCTATTTCCTCCCTTTCAGTAATCTCATTTCAAAGCTTTTCATGGTTACCCAGCTTTCTCATCCTCCTCATCCTTACTGCAACCAAGCTGAGAGTATAAACAAGTCCTACCACACTCCAGCTTTTCCATAAATGATGTCTATGCTCAACTACAGATGAAGAGTAAGGAAGAAAAATCAGAGCCTGAGGAACCAATGGCAGTCCCAGGACAGCACTGGTGCTGACAAGCATCCATTCTCAAGCTGATCTGTTGACCATGACAATGATGGTTTGTAGGAGAGGCATCGTAAAATTGCCTGAAATGTCTCAAAGCAGTGCTTCTAATCAGGAGATAGCTTTGAGTTTCTCCTGCAATACTCCTTAGTGATTTCCATCACCAATCACGTCTAAGAATAGAAATAGGATGCACAATATAGTTTTGTTTGACATCAACTAAAAAAAACCCCAAAAACAAACAAACAAAACCCCCTGGGCCCTGTTAATCTCAGCTGACCATGTAGAAACCAAAGGTTAAGATATTTCTCTAAAGTTGCCATCTAGGTTGGTGGCAGAGCAGAACCTGGAGGACTCATTCTCTGTCCTGTTCCCTTGCACAGCACTCGTTTGTCTTGTGCAGTACTTCCCTAGTTTGAGTCTCCCTGGGCAGGGCAATGGGCAGCACTGCTGACAGAAAAGGTGAAGGAGAGAGCTCTGAGGTGCAGGGAAGTGGTGAAGGAGAGAGAGGCTCCCTGATGTCTATAAGGAAGATGTCTGAAGGAAGGAATGGGGTGGATTTGACAATGGTGTGGGGAGGAGGGGAACAGAAGCGCCTGACAAGCTTTTGAAGCTCTGTTTGCTTAATGGGAGCTCTTGCAAAGACACAGACTGCGTAAGCCATCAAGAGAAGATGGCTTCTCCCAGGGCCCTTGCAGCTGCACCAGGCTATGATAACAGAAATTAACTTCATCTCCTTTGTCTTGCTTTCCAAGAGCCCCAGAATAGTAGTTATGAAAACACTGCTGTTTAATATTGTCTTTGATCGAGCAATCCAACGGGAGCCCTGGGCTTGTTCAGCTCGGCTTTGTTAGTTTCAGACCTCAAGGCAACAAGCCGTTGCCTTCAAAGCCCAGGCAGGGCTGCGTTAAGTGTGAGGCGTGCAGCAGAAATCGCAGTTTGTCAATTCAAATGGCACTCACCTAGCAGCAGTGCCTGTATATTTAGATCCACAGCAAAATGTGGGAAGCAGGGCACACAGTTATCCCCTCCGGAAAGAGCCTATCTCAGGAGCCAGCAAGCAAAGCAACACCCTCAAAAGACAGCAAGACAGGGTGGATCTTTCCTGTTATTATCCAGTTTTAATATGCTGCCTTTTTTTATTTGCTGTCAGCTGGTCTCCCAGTACAGCCAGGCAGCGTGTGATGCATGAGGACAGCATCACTGGAGAAGAAAGTTTCCATTCATCTCTTTCACCTCCCTGTAGATGTGCATCTTTCCTCTAACTCTGCCTTGGGGACACTGTGTGTACACCTTGTCCAAGACCTCCATTCTAGGGGGTTATAAGCACTGCAAGTCACCAAGCCTCTGATTCAGCTCTCAGAGATATTCGCTACTCAACCAGCAACCAGTATGAAGGCAGCTACTGAAAAAGGTCCATGCTAGTGGTGGTGTGCAGGAGTGCTTGTGAGAACCAGAAGGGTAGGAACAGCTCATCTGTTTCCAAATGGGTGGTTACACGAATGCACCATAACCCATGGGGACCCAAGTGCGGGGACTAAAGGTCTCTCTGCAGGCAGTGCTGAGATGGAACTATGTGCTAAGGAAAGGACTGGTGCACTTTTTTTGTTTAGTCTCTTTCATTGCTCAGTTATGAGACTCGTTCTACTTTGTGTCCCCCTGCACATAAAACAGGGATGTGGTCAGCTTTCGTTGGGTAGTTGTATGGGGCTCATGAAAGTTATAAGTAGGGCAGTGACTCTTTAGATGCATGGAAGAGCCCACTTGTCAGTTTACTGGGGACAGATGACCATGGTGCTTAACCTCAATCTTCACATCTATGTAAACTACATCTAGAGTAGGTTTGATTATGAAATGTCCTGGAACCTGTTGTGCTGCTTTCCTCTTATTATGGAAACTGTGTGCTCCCACTGAAATAAAGGAGCACCAAAGGTATAATATTTTAGATATACATTTTGTTGTAATAAAATTTGGAAAGTTGGAGAAGCCTCAGAAGCAAGTAGTTTAGTGATAGTATTTCATGTGACAGTGATAACACCTGCCATTACTGCAGTCAAGGTAAGATTTAGACAGGCCATATAAACACTTCAGGTATATGTTCTCTCAAATCTGACATAAACAAATGGATGTTCTGTTTCCAGAACCAGGTGTTCCTGAGCATTGTTAGAGAAAATAGAACAAGGATCTCCTTTCTGTTCCAGCAATGCTTGTCCTAGTACTGCATGTTGTTTTTTTATGTGCAGTGATGCTCGACACCTCTCTTCAGTTTAGCAGGCAACTGAAGGGACTCACCCTACAGTGTGCTCTCATGTATATTTTAGGAAGGATCAGAAGAAACTGGACAGCAGTTGAAGCTTTTCTGAGATTCTGGTTGGTTACTTGCCTCTTGAAATTATTGCTGTTTCTCTGATTGTGTCCCAGTAGGACTTCTATTTTCTTTTCTGTACCATGTAAGGCAACACAGTGACAGTGAGAACTTCATTGATCCAACTAGAAAGAGGAACATAAATGAGGGCAAAAAGTTGTGTTGTTTAAAGGTAACTGAGAACTGCAGAGGTGGGAGTTGCTTTTGCTGTGGTGAAATAATTTATGTTCCCTCTCTGAACCTGCTCAAAAAGTGACCATGGTTTAGAAAAAGCTCATGCAAGTATGAGTAACCCAGGGCTTAGTGCTAAGAGACAAATCTTTGGGGTTCCCATCTAGTTTTGTTGTTAATAGGAACTACTCCTGTCTCAGCACGTCAATATCCTCTTTTGTTAGAGGAGCAGAGGGACTCTGTAGAATTTTAAGAAGAGGTTTCAGATGATCAAATGATGGAGAAGTACAAAGTTCTTCAGATTATGAGTTACAGGAGAAAAGATTCAGCATGTAACTTCTAGCTTCAGTCCTGGGTGCATAGGAGGTGGATGGAGGGTAAAGGAGGCTGGAAATTAAAATAAGCCAATATCCTAAACTATATTTTAATTGAATTTTCAATATCTTCACCTCAGATGCTATCATAGCAGGCATTAAACCCATGCACATTATTCTGTAACTGTATACTATCTACAGTAAAAGCACCAGCTATTAAAACGGGAGAGTATAAAAAGCTCTTTCAGTATGCCTTCAAAATTGCTCAGTACTGTTGGTTATGCAATATTTTCTATTTTTGAAAGCTTAGAAGCCTGGAATTAAGTAGAGGAAAAGCCTTTTTAGGTTGGCAAGGCAGTTCCTCCCCACTTGACCAGTGCAAGCTCTTTCAGTACAATGACAGTTAAAATCAGCCCCCTCGTATCCATGCTGTTTAATTACAAAGGAAAGCCACAGCATTTCAGAACAGAAAGATATGGGCTTGTTAAGATACTGGACTGATCCTCAGGGGGAGCTGAGCTTAATTCCTGCCTTTGCCACAGGCTCTCTTTAAGTCAGTCAATTAATCAGGTTGTGCCTTGGCTTACCTGTCTACACAATGAAAATGAAGACAAAGGAAGTTCCAGCCCCATCTTCTCCCATACATAAAAGATGCTCTCTGTGTGATGGGTCCCAATCTTCTCTCTATTCTTTTATTGCTGTTTGGTATAAAGGTGTCTTCTTTCTAGGAGGGAAGTTCAGTTGATCTGTGCTTTCTTTTTTCAATGTTTCTCTAGCTCCATAAATGTGGTACTATACTGAGTTGAGCTAAAACAAAGCCTTTGCCATAAGAACTTGCACAAGTTAAATCTATGGGATCATTCGATCCGTCTTGTCAATTGTGCTTACCTTTACCTTGTGGAGCAGAGTGTTAGTCTGTGACTAGCTAAGGATGTGATTGAATTTTCATTATAAGGCTAATATTTGTTCCTTGGTACTCATCACAGACAATACAGAATTAGTCAGTTTGGGGGATGACTTAGCAGTTTTGTAATGAAGTCAACTGGATGATATTTTCCTGACTTTTATGTGTAAAAAACCACACATGATATATGCAATTTTATCTGTATTATAAATATTAATGAAAGCATAAAGAATTTCTTTCCACTTTTATTTGTAGTAACAACAAAGGAAAACGGAGAGAAGGCAAGGCATTTTATTTTCCTGGAATTGTTGACTGCAGATGAACACAGTTGGATCAAGATGAGTTGACTAGGTTTTAATTTTAAAAGTTAGGATTCCAAATAATGAGATCAAAATGGTTCATTGACTTGTTCCAGTGAACAACTTCTTGAGGTTAGGCTTTCATTAAAAAACTATGTAATGTTGTCTTTAACACTGTCTCTATCCCTTTTCCCATATCAAGAGGAAGTTTGCTCTAACCACAATTCCCTGGAGGGATCTGTTATTGGTGAAAGGCAAAAAGTTTCCACTAAATGCTAATTAGAGAAGCTGATTGGAAACTGCCACTTTTGTAAATCGACATTTTTCAAAGACTTCTCAATCCCTGGGTCCTTTCTTTGGTGGGGGGAAAGGTGAGACAATTACCCTTCTGCTCTAACTTGCTACATCCAGGATAATGTGAGAATGATGGTCACCTCTCCCGTTTTGCTCTTCAGACATCAAAGATCATGGCCAGACCACTCCTCTGTGTCTCTCCTCAAAGTTTTAAAACCTGCAGCAGTGTTGGACCGGTGGACTGGCTGGATCACAGGAGAGTATAGATCATGATGCACTGTTGAATAAGGACATGCAGAAAGCAACAGAGAAAAAGAATGTGGAGAAAAGATCATAAGGAAAGCTGGGCCCATTTGTACCTTTCCTGGCTGGCCAGGGTCACATCTGTGGCTTGCCGAATGTGTCGGAGTTTATTGCAACATCCTTTTAAAAGCTGCTATGCACCTCTTACCATTTTCATCTTTTGCAAGATGTCTTGGTGAAACAAAGGTCCTTCAAAACCACTCTCAACTAGGGTTGGCATTTTCTTGTGTTCACAGTAGCCTGATGAGACAATGTGTGGAGGTCGCCACACTTCTCCTGTATTTTGTAAGAGGAAGCAAAAATCTTCAATGACAAACTATTCTTCTTATATTTTGTGACAAAGACTGGAAGCAATTCTGTTCAGTCACTGAACTCACCTTGACTTCTCTCATGCAAATGCCATAACTCAGAAGTTCTTAAAACAGCGGTGTGCAGTGCACAGCCATTGCCTATGGATCTGTACCATCTGTGGTGTTTTCAGTTAACTGATGGCAAAGGTGCAGGGTATCACCGGGGAAATAAAAGGCAGGCTCTGGATTATCAATTCAGCAATTCTGGAGCAGTGGCTTCTTTGCCAGGAACAAAGCTTCTGTATAACTGGTCTACTGTGTAATTAGTGACTAATGGAACAACAACCGCCAGTATATTAATTGTTATTGTAGCTGTATACAGAGCATTGTTCTTGCTCTGACAGACATATAAATTGTGTGCAACTGTGTTGTCCTTTCCAGAGTAGCTCTCTCTAGAGTTAGGTGTCAATAATGAAATGCAGCTGTTCCTTGAGGACGGATAATGTTATCTCTAAGGGCTTGTCTAGGCAGAACACACGGGAAAGTTGATCTGAATTAAGTTAACAAGGTGGGTTTCAAGTGGATTATGTAAAATGTATTAAACTGATGCATGCATGCACACTTGTTTGGAATTAAAAATGGCCATCATTTGATTTTGTTTAATTTTCCTTTAAAGGGAATCCAACTAAATTGAATTAAAGCCACTTTAATGCTGGCTGAAAGTATGAACACTCATTTTCCTGTGATCCATTGTAAAAGTTCACCATGTTATTTTCCTAAGAAGAGGGCAAAGGTTCTCCTGGCATTCCTGGACATTGTGCTGAGCAAATGTGAAAGTTGCCTTAAGTATTCATTTTAGCACTTTGAAACTCACTGTGAGTTCCATCCTTTCGTACTTTTCGGGTGTTTTTTCTTTTTTTTCTACTCTCCTCTGAATTCCCTGTGCAACTAGTACAGAAGGCTAGTGAAAGTGTACATTTTAATTGTTTGAGGTTTTTTAGTTTGCTTTTTTTTAATCCTGGAGATTTAACTCTTCCCTATAGTGAAATGGAAGCACAGAAAGGATAAGTAACTTCCCCACAGAAACCCAGCATGAGCTGCCTGTAGAATACAGCCCGAGATCTGCTGTAGCTGGCACCAATGTCTTGAGGCTCGAGATTTGTATGTCCACAGTCACTTGTTTGGATCCTCTTGTCTTTCTTAGAGGAAACCTTGGTCTTAAGCTGCGAAAGAAACCTTTCACTCTCCCCAGTATGGGCAGCCTACCTGATGTGTGTGCTGTTGGACATCTTTTTGGAAGCCTTGCTGAGAATTGATGTTTCCACGGCTGAAGAGCATCTCTTCTGACCTACAGCCTTAGCTGCTCACTGAGTCACACAGGCAGACAGTGAGTTTGGGACTCTCATCACTGCGCAGTGTGGCTGAGCTCAGAGCATGTGAGAAGAGCAGTTGGAGTGTGGGGAGGAAGAAAGGCAAGCCCTGAGATCCCTTTGTAATGCAGAAAGCTTTTCATGAAGTCACATTAAAATGAGCAGGCAGGCCGTGATTCGAAATGAAATAAACCTTAGGAGCCCTGGATTTTTAATGTACTGTTGATAAATGGATTCTGTTCTTATTCATCCCACTCTTGCATGATGAAGAAAAAAACTTCTTCTGTGAATTGACCTGCATTTCTTTCAACTCTACCTTTCTAGATAAAGCTGAAGTGAGCTCCCAATTTGGTGACTAGTTAATCCTGGCCAGGAGTTAGGAAGAGCATTGGTAATGGCAGCCAGAATTGCATTAATGGAGGAGAGCTGTATTCAGCATATTCAGTGAAGAATTCCCCTTATATTTCTTGTAGCATAGTTCTACATTTCCTTAACACAACACACTACACTTGTCTAAGTACTTAAATCTGTATGGGCTCTCTTCTGTTTATTAGAAATAGCAGAGCCAATTTTTATACACATCATGAACAGTGTGTCAGAGGCTAATGAGAGCATGTATTTTGGTTTGGTTTTTGCTTTCATGAGAAAGGCAGTGTTTTCTTGAACATTAACAGATGCATTTCCAGTGCTTAACAATAGAACCTCAGCTTAAAAGGTTCAGGCATTGTTCAGATGCCACTGTCAGCTGGAGAGATGTCACCTAGAATAGAAGAGCCACAAAACTGCAAGTATAAACAAACCCCGTGCTGCAGCCTCAGCAGAGCAGCCTTTGTATTGGTTCTACATCTATGGGTTTGAACTTCTACTTTTTTGAAATACAGGTGAGGAGGTTTTAATTCACCCCAACTTTCTGTAGGTCTGTATTTCTGGCATCTCCTGTCTTTCAAGTATGCAGTCTGTTGATGGTCTCACTGGTTGCTTTGTCTTGTGGTTTGGATCTCGTGTTTAGAGAGTTGAGGAGGAAGGATGTAGCAAGCACCTGACAGCCAAGTGCATCAATAACACTCTGCCATTTTGCACTCAGCCATCTTCTGTGAATGCCAATGGCAATCTGTGCTTGAGAAGTTTTCTCATGCCATATTGGTACGTTTCTAGTATTTTCAGGCACAGACTCAGCTTTAGGGTTTTGAGGTTAATGTGTTTGATTGTTGGTGTGCTGCTTTTATGGTCTTATTAGTTGTCATGAAGGTCATTATTAAGAGGTACCACCTTGCAGCAAGTCACATCCTCCTGTGTGCTCTATGTACAGGAGAGATGGTTGACTTGTTTTAAATCAGATATTGCTGTGAGGTCCTGTGATATGCAATGACTTTTTAATGAGAACTGTTTTATAGCCTAATAATTGTGAGGCCAAATTTCATTGTTTGTTTTCCAGATGTAAGAATCCTGGAAACATCCCCTGTGATTGCACAGTAATTAATTTGTACCCCAATCTGGCACACACAGCAGGTTTCTATTGTTTTAGGTAGACATCTGAGGCACGGGCACCTTGACTCATGAGGAGGAGGACAAGCTAATGCAAATACTGTGTCAATGGTTGCACAGAGCTTATAGGATATAATTTGCTGCAGTCTGACATACTCATGGAAATTGCCAAGAATGTAGTCTTTTGTTTTCTGTGCTGTAGTCCCAGACTTTTAAACTCTGAATTCTTCTACAGGGGGGATGTTGTTCTGCAGATTGCCTCATACTGGCTGATACTGAGATTGTCTTTAGAAGAGACACTTTTTAGGCAGGTCAGAAGGCAGTCTGTCAAGTGAAGGATTGAATACTTCATCTTCTGATACAATTTAGGCATACATACATACAAATGTGAGGGGGGGTTTTTTGGTATCTATTTAGCTTCACCTGTGGATATTTATTTATATTGCTTTAAACTTGGCTTTTTGTGCATTAGGTTTTTAAGATATTATTAAGGCATTTACATAGTCTTTAGAAATCTGGGCTTTGGTCACTCAGGAGGGCAGAGCTGCCAATGAGATTTGAGCTGTGATGCATCTAATTTCTGAAAATGAGTCATCAGTCTCTGAAATGCATGGGGCATTCAGTGAGAACTAGCTTGCAGAGACCACTGAGGTGAAAGAGAGGAACCCAAGGCAAAGGAGAGAGGGATGACAAGATGGTAGAATTGCTGACTTTCAGTTCCTTTGCTTGAGTCTTGGCCTGAACTATTCTAGAAAGCAATCAAGAAAGAACATCCTTGTCTATAGCACGCTAACTTCAAGGGAGCTCATTGCTAGTAATCTTGCTTGCCTGCAGCATCCCTGTGACAAGTGTGGATAGATAGGGCAACAAAGCTATAGTGACAGATTTAACACCGTTATGACTCTTAGTGCTTTCTTGGTAATCTTTGTTTTGTGTTCCTAAGTCCATAATTACAGTTCAAGTAAACCAACAGAACTTCAAATTTGCAAGGCTCCGAGTGTTGTCTTTGATAACTAAGAAGAAAAACCTCATATTCTGGCCTTTTTGGTACTTGTTGAAGGCATAAATTTAGGTAATAATTATGTATGTTTCCACAGGGCCTTTGCTGCTTAGGGATATGTTTTTTTTTTTTTTCTTCCCTAAGGAAATTTCCCATCTCTTTCACACACCCTATGTGTTCTCCCACACAGGATGGGATGCTCAAGAGACTTGTGAGTTTGCAAGGCCTGACAAGATCCTTAGGGGAGCAAGTGGTGTCCTGGTTATTTTAATTCTTGGTTTTTATTGCATGTGAAGCAGTCTTGAATACTGTAACTCACTTTGCCTGCCTCTCCTTATTGGTTTGTAATCTCTGGAAGCAGATAAATCCTTGGATGCAGCTACTACACAAATGAGGAAGGGGAGTTTTGTTCTGTATATTGATCATAAGTGATGCAAATAAGGTCAGCTATTTCGTGTTTGAGCTTCAATGACTGCTTGCAATCGGATAGCTCTGGTAGGGAGAGTGTGACAGGATAGCTCCATGGATGGGGGCAGTAGCAAAGCTGAGAGGGTACAGAAAAGGAGAGCTAGAGAGCCCACTGAGCTGAGACCTTTCGCTCTGTAGGTCACACAAGCCTCGCCTGCAGTGTTGTTCCTAGAAAAACCAGGTTACTGTAGGATTGATCGGCTGAGGCCAGAGCTCAGATGTAATTTTCTCCCATCGCATTCAGAAGAGCCCCAAGTAATTGATTTGATGTGTGAGTGCAGCTCGAACAGCCCAGCGATGGAGGGTGTGGCTGTGTCCTGCTCTGGCTCATTTAACTTGCGTCTGACCCAGGGCTATGGCAAATTAGGGTTTGTCCCTTTGAAGTGGAAAGCAGCTCCCATTTGCAATATGCTGACTGCATTATCAGTCATCAGCATGCAATGGAGAGAGAGCCCTCACAGAAACAAGTCTTCCAAAGGGACTTGATTAGATGGCAGAGAGATGCAAACAGCAAACTCACAACGTTGTGCCAGTACAGGTTGTGTTAATCTGCTTGTTTCTCTAGCCAACAAATATTTGAGTTCTTTCTACCCACACATTTTCACTAGTAAAACTTCTGTAAATATTCACAGATATGCCCTGGGCCCAAATGGGTTATTTGGGTTTGAATCTAGAAACTCTGAGCTGTATTGAGTGGATAGTGGTAGAAAACGGAAAAAGAGTAGCCAGTCCAGTGTACAGACACAGACATGAAAGTCAGGTTACTACGGCTTAACCTGCTACTGCTGATCAGCTGGGCTGCAGTAATTCCCTACTTTTAACCTATTCCATTGCTCTCCTGATGCATCTGCCAGATAGGAAGGGTATTTGGCTGGAGTCAAAAGGTTCAGTTCCACTGCATTCATCTACCATAGGCTTCTTCCCAACCTCCATCGTCTGTTGGTAATGGGGTGATAATACCGAAGCATTTGTTCCGTAAATACTGGATTCTTTCTACATCATGTGATCTCTGTAAATGGTTATTTATGCCTATTATATCTTTTAATAACTGTTAGTGGTGGGTGGAAAATCACCCTGAAGATCACCAGTCCTTCATGTTTCGACTTGCCCTTATATGAACTGGGAGAATACTTTCTCTGATCCATTCATATGAACAAAAAGCTGGGAGCACCAACTGCAGCAAAGGCAATGCATTACGCATAGGAAGAAACTTTTATAGCCATACCATCTTGACTACAAGATCACCCATTCTTATCTTCTCGTGCCTCTTTGTCTTTGCAAATTAGATATATGTATAACATTTACTTCAGTCAAAATACCTGGTTACAGATTGGTGCATCCTCCCAAAGAGGGAAAAGCAAACCTCTGCTTCTGGCTCTAGCTGGAGTTCTAAGGATAGAATCCTCCTCTATACCAGTGATTTTATTGCTTTAGCCTAACCATGGTGGTTCTCAAGCACTTATCTCTGAGGCTATTATGGTAGGGAAATGTGCCACAAGTTTTATAGGCTGGTGGATACAAGTATTTTTTTTTTTAATTATTTAGGGATTTCTTCCTGTTTAGGATGATCGCTTTCAGAGCCACTTCTATTTTTTATTACTCTTTGATTGGCAAGATGAGTGTGTCAGTGTTATGAGTTTTTCAATTTTTGCAGTAGGAAGACCTTTAATCCAGCCTTCCAGCAGGGAAATCAGTTGAAATTCCCAATGACATGTGAGTTCTGTCTGAAGGAAGGCCTCGTAGGACTGAGGCCCAATTATATTACTTGACATTTTACATAGTGGTATCAGAATGCTTGTCTAACAAATATAAGACAAAGCCTGACCGGAGACAGCCTGCAACACAATAAAATAATAACACCACACGACGAGCCAATTACTTTACTGTTAAATTTCATAGAGCAAGAATCTACAGTCCACATCTTCTGGCTGTTGGTTTTGGTTTTTTCTTTTCATACTTGTCAGTTCTAGCCCAAAAGGTCCTCTTTCCTGAAGATGACCAGCCAGTTCCTGTTTCCAAATGTCTCTTTTCAGTTTAATTAGATTTGGCATGGGAAGCTTTTAGACATAGTTGTCATTTGTGCAAAGTTGCATGGGTCAGACAATGCTTTTGCTACTTCTCTCAGGTTAGCATTTAAATAAGCGTTAATGGTTTGAAATCTATATTTCAGGCTTGCTCTTCATAGGATTCGCCTCCCTGCCTAAAAGAAAAGAGGGTTGTTACTTTTCCAGTTGTTCTCAATGTTTCCTTAATTTGATTTCCCATTTTTTCCCCCTCCAGGACAATGTTTAGCATCTACACACTTAAAAATGGGAGTTTGGGGGTGGGTTTACACAACTCCGCTCTGTTAAGCAGAGATGCTCATTATGCCCTATCCACAAAATTGTTCTATTTTTTTTCAACTTACTGCAGCAGGGATGCTAAAAATAAACTATTTAGAGAATTATATTTTGTTATGAAGAATATGGATGTCTCTAATGGTACCCTGTCCCCTAATTGCTTTGCTGGAAGGCCTGACAAGTGGGTGCATTCATACATTTATATTCGACAACCGCATTCAGCTTCCTGCTGACTAAGTTTGCAGCATGTGAGACACTCATGGAATGAATCCTCTTCCAACTTCTTGCCAACAAACAGCATCTATGCAAAGCAGTACCTAGGTTGCATCTTCTGCAGGCAGTTGGGAGACGAAAAGAATTCCTACCGATGCTGGCATTGAGCGCCATGGGCAGAGCCGTGTGCCTGTAGTCTGGGGAATACGCTTGCCGCTTCCCTAGCCCTTGGTGCTGCCTGCAAAGTGCAACGATCGATCCCTGGCACAGGCAAAGTCGGGGCCTGTGAAGAGCCCCTGAGCCCACAACCCGCCACGGAGTGGGGTGGCACCGCAGTCGGTATCGATCCGCGCCCGAGAAACCGGCGACCGTTGTATTATATAATTATTGATGTAGCTGGAAAATGCCACAGGCGAAGCGCAGCTCGCTATTTGTTATGCTGCATTGTCTCTCTCGTCTGCGTTGGGCCTCTGTGTTTTGCCTCTTCTGTTCCCATTGCATGTTTATTTATACCGTGTGCCTTTAGCTTTCATATTTCTCCTGCGAATCCAAGTTGGAAAAACCAGCTCTAGTTTTCGTTCAGGAGAAGGAGGGGTGGACTGTGAAGGAAATTAATTCCTCTAGACACTTCTGGAGGCCCTAAGCTGAATACAAAAACCAGGGAGAAGGCATGAGTGGGGAAAAGAGGCTTGGGAAGCAGAAGGCCCTTTTTATCTCAGTGGGGCCCACAGGGACTGCCAATCTTTTGATAAAAATGTAGACTTTAGAAGCAGCCATAATGTACAGCCTCATCTATCATGCGGTTGGGACAAATGGGTTTAGACCTAATTTGTAGTAGCAATTAACTGAAGTCCAGCCAAATCCTCTCGAAGTCCTTTAGGATCACATGTACTTGGTTCCTATGCATTCCCAGGAAGGGGTGAGGACAGGACACCACAGGCTTCAGCCTGTGGTGCAGGAGAACACTCTCCAACAGCCCAGGAGTGAGGAGAGCTGGGCAATGCTGCATGAGCCTCAGAGAGGTGTCTTGTCCTGGGCCTTGCTAATGAACTTCTCTTGATGAAACCACAAAGAGACAGGTTGAAGGATGGGTCTAAGGTGTCCTGCCAAAGGTGGAAATAGGAAAGTAGAGACTAAAAGAGGTTGGCAGAGCTGGGGAACCTTCAGCTGAGGAGATACCAGGCAAGAAGAGTGGGGCAGCAGCAGAGCTGATGTGAGGAGTCTGCAGCTGGAGTAATCTGTGTCTGTGAGTACAGAGATATTTTATGTGGAAGGTTGCCAGGGCAGCAGTGAAGGGTCAGATTTTTTAAGGCAGACATGAGTATCTGAAGGCAAAGCCCATGGTATACCACAGTGCAGGTGTGAGACCCTCACAGCATCAGCCCCTCTGTGCCTAGTGCTAACGCATGCCGGTACTCACTCACTTCTACTGGAGCAGAGAGTTATCAGCCAAAATGTAAAGATAAAAGATTACAATGTGCAGCATTAAACAAATGCACAGACGCCAGGCATCTGCAGGGCACAGTCCTGTACTAGTTAAGCGAAGACAGGCTGGCTGAGGATGTTGGGATAACGGGGCTTTTTCATTAGGAAGGTCTGATGCATTTCCATCCTGTGCAATGAGTTACCAGTGTGTGAGTATGGGACTGCCCTCTCCTGGACGAAATATGCTTTGCTCCCCTCTTCTGCTTTCACCATTGATGACAGATTTTGTAGTTTTATAGCACAGATAAGGTACAGATTGAATCAGTGATCTCTTTCATATCATGCAGGAGTGCTCTTGACCCACTGCGCCCTATGCCATAATTGTGTGGCTGATAGCTGTGGGATGGCAGCTATGGATAGTAGTATTTGTGCTGTACCTCAAAATGCCTGAGCTCTAGGAACAGGCCAGTGCTGGGATAGGAAGCTTTCCTGCTGTGAAAACAACTGCTTAGGGTCAACTTCTTGGTGTTCCACGGGGCTGACCTTCAGCAGTGCCTCTTGGCTACCCAGTGGCAAAGTGTAAGCATCCTGCAGGCTGTACTGGGGATAAGTGCAAACTCTATTTAGCTCAAAATCAGCAGGCTGGTGTAAAGGTGGGCCTAAGCTTAATTTCACAGCCAGAGGTGGTTGGTGAAGAAAGGCAGAGGGACAGGGTCTTTCCTGGAACTGTTCAAAAAGTGCATAGAAGTGGCACTTAGGGACATGGCTTAGTGGTGGACCTGCATTAAGTTAATGGCTGGACTTGATCTTAGAGGCCTTTTTCAACCTCAATGATTCTATGACTTTGTAACATTCATGCTCTGCAGGGTGCAGTTGCTGAAGCTGACTGGGTCTACAGGCTTCTGCTAACACCACTCTGCCTCCAAAGGCAATACAGCCGTTGCCTTGGGAAAGTGGTCAGGCCACAGCCAGAAATCCCTTTTTGCTGCTGGTGGGTGCTCTCTGAGCACAGGGAAGAACTTAGTTTATTCCCCAACCTGCAGCCACCACTGGGGTGATATTTTAAATCAGCGCATTTATTGCTGTTCAGAGAGGGCCTATTTCTACTTGACATAGCACCGCAGTGCTGCTCCAGCTCCAGGATAAAACACAGTGCCACCCCACACCTTGGAGCAGCGGTACTGCTGTAGGGAGGCAGCAAGTAATCAGCAGAGATTCACTGAGGGCTGTGATGCTGTAAAATAGCCTCTCTGCACAAGATACAGGGCGGCGCTTACCGAGGCGACAGGGAAACGATACATTTCTTTTTTCCAATCCATTAATCAAAGTGCCTGCTGTTCCTGTTCCGGTGAGGCAGGTGAGACTCTAATAAATATTGAGCAGCGAAACTTGATCTGTGTCCAGGCTCTCCGAGTATTTTCATAAATAGGAAGTTGCAAAACAATAAAATAAACCAGTCTGCTTCCCAGCCACTTCTTGCTGAGCGCTTATTTGTGGCTGCAGGGCTGCGCAGCTGCCAAGGCTGGCTGAGCTCTGGCCGGGGATGAGGGACGGGATAGCTGAGGCTGCCTCTCTGGGAACAGGGAGGTTTACCTCCTCCCTCTGCTATCGATGGATCATGCGCGACCTGCAGCTGGATTATTCCCTGACGCTGCAGCTGTGGCAAGCTGTTTTCTCAATGTCCCCTTTGTACCGGCTTGATCTTATTACTGGTGATGGCCTTGGAGTCGATACAGAGTTGGTTTCACATCTCAACAGAAAGAAAGCAGAGGAAGCCCTTTGCCAGGCCTGATGCTGCAGTCCTTGTTCGCTGAGTAGCTCCATTGATTTATGCAGGACTATTCAGATAAAGAAGCATTCTGTGTTATATTGCTTTTTTTCAGGTAACTCAGCCAATGTAGCTTTCATTTTCTCTTTTCAGCTGTTTCTTAGCCTGGTTTCATACAGAAACATAGCTTCTATGAGCACAGTGTCTGGCTGTCTTTCAAACTCCTGTAATTACTGAATATCTTGACTGATTTCAGCTAAATTGAAATCTCAAAGACATTTACTCCTTGTAGTTTTCAGGAAAACAGGAGGAAAGTGACCTTACTAACTCTGCCGTTGCATGAACTCAGCTATATGCTTGGGCAACAGAGACTCTATCCAGAAGAAGTGTTAGCAATGTGGAAGTAGTAGGAAAAGCCTCACTCGGACTTTTTTCGCCTCAAAAAAATCCCTAAAAACAAAAACATGTTTCCCTATCCAGAGAGAAAAAGAAAATCTGCTCCAAATAACTCCACACACAACACTTACCACCCTTCTGAAAAACAGGCATTTCTAATTCCAGTGCTTACAGAAGAACTTCCTAGGACTGTTGGACTGCCCTTTTCTTCTTGCCAAGATGCTGTTTATCACACTGGGCTACTGATCCACAAGATTGTGTGGTTTCTGTTGCATTTCTGACCTCACCATTCAGAGGAAAGGGAAGAAAGTATTGTAATATCTCTGTCCAAAGGTACATTGAAGTATACAGGGGAGGGAAGGCTGGGAACAAGGGGGAGGAGAATGCTCCTTTGGAAATCCACCTATGTTTCTGAAACCTTAGGATTTGATGGGTTACTATTGTCCCACTCTATCAATAACTAGGCAAGCAAGAAAGGTCTTGTTAAGGCAAGGGAGCTGGGGCTCAAATGTTACAGGCAGGTGATGTTGGAATTGCTTGTGCTGCATTTTTACTTTTTTTCTTATTTTGTTTCCCCCAAATAGTGCAGGAAGATGCTTAGTCAACCCTTTTATAAAGTGCTTTGAGATCCCAGGATCCCAGGTGTTCTAGGAATCCAAAATAGTATTGTTGTTACTACTGCTCTATTAATAATATTAGTGATTTTAGTGCTTTCTTTTCCTTTTTAAAAAGCATCAATCACCCTTTTTTGGAGCAGTGTCAATGTAACAGGTGGGTTTTGTGCTCTCCTCCATTGGTTCAAAATTTTTTTTCTATTTGGCTTGCTTTTAGTGCAGGCATGTGATTGGGGAGATACAGGGTAAGAGGCTTTGAGAGATTTTTTTTTTTTTTTTTTTTTGGTCATCCTGAAATACTGTTTTCAGTATGACCAGAAGTAACAGTTTGGGCAAATCTCTGAGAAAATCCTAGCCTTGTAGACTCACTAACATGTAGACAACTAACACTAACTCAGGTAATTAAAGACTTGTTTTGGCAACTTCATGAAAGTTTTAGGATTTTTTTTTCCTGAACTGTTTCAGGTTCACCTATATTAATATAGTACTTTGACCCCTGGTAACCGAGTTTGAGATCCAAAAAGATTTATGTGACTCATTTGTTCAGGCCTCTAGACTGTCATTGGTGTGAGTGGATTTAAGTGCCTGCTGCCTGTTTCTAGATGCCTTCCTGTTCTGAAGAGGGTTTGGTGTGAGGGAGGATAAATGCATGTGGTAAATTTGGGACCTGGGCTGAATGGAACTCTTGGTTCTCTCTGCTTTTACATATGTGAGAGAAGGAGTCAGCCCCCAGTGTTTGCTGAAGAGCCACAGTCCCATTTGCTTTTGGGTAGCCTACAGCAATGTACACAATTGAGGATTTTCCCTGGCTTTCTCTAGCACAGGCTACGTTTTCATACACTGAGCATTTTTAATAAGCGTGTGTTGTTTGTTTAAGGACTTAAAGCCTATGCCAAATTTCTCTTTCCTTGGCTTTAAGTATGTGGCCCAAGGGTAGTTTTATCCCAGTTATCCATAAATAGGAGCATGTTTGTGTTCCCAGTGACCACAGTTTTGAACTAGAGTCGAGCTTCATGTTCAGCTCGTGCCCTGTCACACCAGGTGCAGCCAGAGGTAGGGATGCCCAGGTGCTTTAAGCCATTTGCCACTTGCTTGCATTCTGCTGTGTCAAGAACTGGACTGTGATTAGAATAGTCATGGTGTCTGTAAAGCAAATTGCTGCCATTTTGGCCAATAGTCTTGCCCCAGTAGTGATGTAGGGGAGTAGACCAGTAAAGAATTTGCTCTAGGGACTTCAGTAGTGAGAAAATACTCAGCAGGTGGAAGGAAGGCTTTCATGGTCTCCCTTGCTTTAGCCTGTCCCAGAGGGATGTTTCTTTCTGGCATGAAATGGTGAGCAATGCTGCACATAGAAACTTCAGCAGTCTTGAGAGCTGGAGCTTGATTACCCACTGTGGACTCTACCTGGACAGGGCAACCCATGGCTCCCCCACACTCAGCATGAGCTGTGGGTTGCTCTCTGCAGGTGAAATGAGGGCAATATCCCCTCTAGGGTGCTGCACTTCAGAGGACTTGTGGCCTCACGCTTTCCTTCTAGAAGATGGAGGAGCAATCTCAGTTGCATTCCTAGCACTGCTTCCCTCAGCACTCCAGGTTTCCCTCAGTGGTGTCCCGTCCAAGTATTGACTGGGGTGAACATTGCTTATCTCGGGAAATCAATGGGATGACAGCCCAAGGTACTGCAGTAAGAAGACAAGCAAGGAGATATGTATCTACCTCTGACTTTTTTCCACCTCAATAAATATGTTTCCCTGATCCAATGGCATTGTAACAATAGGCAGTAATTACTGTGCCTGCATCCATCTCCTTTGATTTAATCAGACAGATATTATATGTTAAGTATCAATTGATTATTAAAAGTATATCTGCTGATGCTTCCAAATCCACATAATGATGCATAAACAGTTATTTACTGCACAGCTATTAGAACTCAGCAACTCGACTTGCTTTTTACAATCACTGTTTATTTAACATGCAGTGACCATCCTGTCCCATTAAAACTAAATGTGTTAACTGTGTTTTGGGCATTTAATTTTAAAGCTTTTCTTACTATAATATCAAGTGATTACAAAAAGCCATTGTCTTAGCAGGCATTTGAAGCTATGCAAACATATTTCAGAAGAGTCACATTTTGATAACCTGACGTGATGTTACTCTGGGTCAGCATAGACAAACTATTATGGTGCCTCTAGTAAAGTAGAACTTTTTGTTAATGTGTTTGAGTTTTAAAATCCCTGTATGACCTTGTGTTCTCTGAGAAGTTGAACACTCTAACTTATGCCCAAATTGCTTGGGATGTTTGATACTGGTGGTTCCTTAACCAAGCAGAGTCCAGCTTTCTTATTTGGGCAAAACAGATCTGCTCTTTAGAACAGGTCTCAGGATGTTTAATGCCATAGGTAGATTCTTAAGAGGGGCAGTTTTTATGACATCCCATTAGCCTGAGGAAAAACTGGACTACTTTAAGAAAACAGGGAGGAGTTCACTATCAACCTGTCTCTTCTTGTCTTCCTTCCTGCCTTCCTTCCTTTCTCATTGCAGGCTCGGCAGCTCCAGCAAATATGTTCTCAGTAGTTCCCTTGCTGTTAGGATAGCTGCTGGGGCAGAAGGACCATATAGGGGCTGAGAACTTCTCTGTAATACTGTAATGTAATGATAAGTTTTGCAAAGTGTGGTGGTGATTGGCTGGGCACAGGTGTTGTGTTGTGCAGCCGTGATGGTTAGTGAGCACGGCTGGTTGTGAAGCAACCCGGCTATTTCTCCATTCAGTTCCTGAAGGTCCTCTCCCTTGGCTTTCTTTTCTCCCAGGCTTGGAGCAGCTCAGGATCTGTTTACTTTTCTTGCCAGAAGATGGTTGAAGGCTCAATGGTAGGGCATGTGTTCCATCTGCCTGCCCTTTCTAAAGTCTGCAGAGCTGTCTTGCAATTCCCTTACGCTTCAAAGCAAATAAATAAATATTTGCAGAGTTATTAAAGATTTATTGAAAATGCCATATATTTAAACCATCTTGTGAAAAAAATAGATGGCTGAATATTTATTATTTACATGTTAGGCATCCTCTACATATTTATTTATTCCTCCTTAATCCAATCCGTGTTTTATAAATATTGCAAAAGACCCGTCAATAATAGAACAGGTTTCCATTAATCCAGAGGAATAATTAGAAAACATTTAGGATAATATTGCTCTGTACAAATATTGCATGAGCCTGTGAAGAGAGAAACTTGGAACAGCCACTGTCACTGATGTAGCTGGGGCATATGCCAAAACCCCTGTCAGGTGGGGGCTAGCAAGCGCCTTGGCTTCCTGCTGTGGGCTATCCTACCTCCTCTGATCGCTCTTGCCTTGCAAAGAGGTCCTTGGAATGACAAGCCTGCTTCTCTAGGGAGAGACTGCAGTATTTAATCTTTCTTTTGTGAAGCAAGACAGTCTCCAGCATGAGATCACTCTGGGATTGTGCTCAGCATGGCAGGGACAGGGCAGTTATGCAATTGCTCTTGCAGGTTTCCCAAAGCCCCTGCCCCATGCTGACAGATCTACTTCTCATTGTTAAATTTTGCCTAGGCACATGTAATAATGTTTACCAGTACAATATTGTGAGCAGGTGATCAATTATTGTGTTTCCAAAAATGATAACAAGCTTCAGTTGTACTAATATTCCAAGATCTTGAGGAATCATCACACACAGCTGCTCGTTCCTCTTTCTTTCCCCACCATTGTCTCAGTTCAGAAATTTCTGGTTCCAGTTACTGTGCTTGGAATCATACTTATTTAAATACTAAAAAAACCAAAAAAGTTGTAGTTTGCTTTGTTCCTTCCCTAGTCCTTTTTAAAACTATGCTCACAAGGCAAAATTAGTAGCCTTATTCCCTATGCTGTACTCATTAAATCTTTGACCTTCTTAATGCTAAACTTTGACTGGAGGGGACTCGCCTGGTTCCTTCACTGTCCTGGAGCACGCAGACTTTAATGTCAGATGCGCAGAAATATTTGAATCCAAGTCTCATCTACTCCAACTGCATGTGTCTGACACTTTGAAAGGAGATTTCAGGTGTGTGAAAGATGCTCACACCTCTACTTCGAGATCATACACCTGCTGATGAGAGAACCTAATCCTTAGCACAGATCAAGCTATGAAGCAAATGAGTTTTGTGGGAGCTGTTAATTGATTATTACAGGAATGATGGTTTGGTTTCTTCAGTGACTAAGCCTGTGTTTGGCTAGATTTAAACAACCACTCATGGAAAGAGTGACAGCCAGTATGGCTGTAAAATCCTGAAGGGCAGGAGAGTATCATTCTGCATGTGCCTTAGCATTGTGCAAGATCACCTCAGCTATTTTGGGAGCAGAATAACTGTGTGGGAAGATGTCCTGTCAGATTACTTAGCTGCCTGGAGAAGCAGAGCACAGTAGCTTGATCAGCAATGCTGTACTACTGTGTCCACACTTTTTCTAGGATCTAAGTTAAATCATTCTGCGCAGCACAGAAATCTTTGCTGTCCAGAGCCTAGGGCCAAACAGCTCTTGCCTTTGGAGAATGCAGACTATAAATCCTAATGAACCTAGTTTGAGCTCCAGCCCTTATAAGAAATGTAGCTTAGCATTATGTTCCCTAGCCTACAGCAGACAAGCAGCAGACTGCTTTGATACTTTCAGTGGTCCTGTGCAGGGCGTAATTTGATTGTTGTTTGGCAGGGGGCAGAGGGTTGTTTGATTCACCGTTGGTTTGGGATTTTTTTGGACATAGTTGACTGATGCAAATGAGGACAGACCCAAAGATTAAGGCTGAAGGAATTGACTGTAACATTTGGCTAGCATAAGCAGCCAGCCTGTCTTTTGCCTGAGGAAACAGAGAGACAGGGAACATATAGATTTTATGTAAAACTCTAATAGGAATAGGACTTAGGAACACCTTATTCCCATGGCAGTCCTAAGCTTGCTATTTCACCTCTCTGTTACCCTCACAGCAGTTTTTCCAACCTTCTCGTTCGCAGCCTTGAAAAGAACACAAAATCTAAATTTCAGTCATTATTTGCTATATGTTATCTCATGATCCCTGTGGAAGACAGGGCTGGGCTATTTTAGGCATTGTAGCTAAACAAAGAAGGAGCTAAGGCGTAGTTATTTGACTGATATTGCATGTGATGTCTCCAGCAGAACTAATAGCTGAACCCCAGCCCCTCCTAAGTATCTCCTGAGCTGCCAGGCAGAACTCCATCTTCCCTTGCTGTTTCATTTCAGTTTCAGTAGACTGACAACACTAAATGTCTGCTTCCCTCCAAAACGTATCTGCCCAAATGAATAGTCAGAAGAAAGAATTGGGTGTACATCCTTGCCCAAGCTTTCAAATCCCTGTTTACCATTTACCACTTATCATTTGAGTAATTTTTTTGCCTGGTTGGCTTGGGAAGTATCATCCAGCTGCCTTGTGTTTTCATGTCATCTTGCCTGGTAAGGTGCAGATCCAGTTGGTTAGCACCTGGTCTTTCTTATGGTTTTCCCTGAGCATTTGTTATGGCAGATCAGATTGCTGAAAGGGGAGCCATTAACTGGATTGAAGGAGAATCCCAAAGAGTGGGAAGGTTTGCCACGATAAGCTTAAAAACAACAATGAACTTTTCTGAAAGGGATGACAGGAAGTTCTGGGCTTGTACACAGGAGTGCGTTAGGATTTAGCCTGGCTTAAGTGGGATGGAAGACAAACTGTGCTTGCAGCAGCAGATGAGCAGGGTTTGGAATACAGAATGGGAGAGTTTGATCTGAAGCTGGTGACGGGAAATGTATCAAGCATATAAAACAGCAGTGGACAAATTAGGACAACTGCTACAGAAGGACCGTAGAGAGATGGAATGAGAAAATATTTGACTTCCTTCAGGGACAAAAACCAAAATATAATTGCCAGTTTGGAAACAGGAAAGACTGTGGACCAGTATCATAGTTCTACAAGGTGCTTAGTGCTCGAATAAAACTCTCAAAAACGCTTCTGCACTGAATGTCATCAGTCTTATGGATAGCAGGAGGACTATTCCATTAGGTGAGGACATGGCTGAACAGCGTAATCCCTTGCTGAGCTGAAAGCCCTTGGGTCCCATTCTCAAACTGGCACAGTAAGAATAAGAAGAGCAGCAGAGCAGGCTGTCTTATTCCAGGAAATCATGTCAATCCATCAGCCAGGGCATGTAAAAACTGTACTGGCTATGGATACTTTTAGAACATCTATCTCATCTTTTAAGCCTAGTCCCACACAAGTCTCTCCATCTTTCCTGTTCCTCTCCTCTTGCCATGTTGCAACAGGCTGACTTCTAGCACCCAGTGATGTTTATGTTTCAGCCCATCCTGTGAGGTGATTGAGTTGGATGTATCATGAGAGATGGTGAATGACAGCAGTGCAGCAGTGGAAGGATAAGAAAGGAGGTATTTTTTTTATTTAATTTTTATAGGAATAGCTTGCAGCTGTCTAATGTCTTTCCATGAGCTCTGCATATGGAGAAAATAGTAATTTTGCCAGTAGGAATGCGATAATGAAAAAATAAAATTTCTCCCCTTTCTGTATAAAATCTGTCTGTAAAAGGAGGGAGGGCAAATCAGTTAAAGACGGCCCCTGCCATCTCCCTAGCGTGCTGCAGGGCTAAGCAATAAAGTAGGAGAAACTCTGCATAGAAAATGCATCCCAGTGTGAAGCAGAGGAGACTCTGTGGGCAGAGGTACATTGGCATTAGAAGCGGGAGAGAACACACATTGGCATATTCAATGCGTTGGCTTTTTTGGCAAACGGCTGAGCTTGGATTAATAAAATGTTCAGATAAAAATCAGGGTTTTATTAAAGTGTGCTCACACAGCAGCAGCGCCCGGCCGGGCTCCTGGAACGTGAGCTGGAAGCCTGCCAGCTGTGTGCTGGAATGCTGCTTATCATACCTGATAAGAAGGTCCTGCTGTGCCAGAGTGTGAAGGGGAGCATGAGTGGACAAGAGGAGGGGAAGCTGGCAGCAGTCTGCCTGCTTCTTGCCCCAAGCCTTGTTCTGAGCTCACTGGCCCGTAAGGGTTTGCCCCCTATATAAATCCAGTGCACGTTGGAGGAAAAGCACACAGAGGCTTCCAGGAGAGCAAACAAGGCCAATTGCTCGGGCGGCAGCTCCCCTCTCCTTCCTCCGCTCCCCCCCCTCGCCATTCCACAGCTCGCTCCCTGCTGTATTTGAAACGAGACTTGGTCTTTACTTTCTCTCTTCTGTGTCGGTTCACTCAGTTTCAGATCTCAAAGCTAATTAAAAGGGGCATGGACTGGGCTTACATTTTTTCTTCAGTAGAGAGCTGTTGGCAGAGTTTCTGAGCTGCCAGAAATGGGGACTGTGAACAGAAAGTTGGTACCAAGTAGGGAGTGAGAAGCCAAAAACTACCCTAGCTCCTCTGAGCAGGGAAATGAATAAAACACAGCTCTCAAGCCCTTCAACAGATAATGCGCAGGCCTGCAAGCGCAGTGTGTGTCACAGTCCTCCTTACGTACTTTTCTTAGACTTTGCATTGAACTGAACTCTCTCAGCCTGTTCCTACTGCTTTGTATTCAGAGAATGTGCACATGATCCTTGTCTTCTCCACCATATTGCACTCTCTCATATACTATGTGTGAAAATGTGGCAAAATCAGCTTTCTCAGAATATCAGGCTCCTCCAGTTTCTTAGCAAAAACGGCTCTCAACCAATGTTGGAGAATAGCTGAATAAAGGACATATTCAGCTTGCTGTATTATCAGCTTACCTCCATGGATTGCATTTGTCCAGGCCTGTGACTTGTCAGGTCAGCCACTAAGTGGTGACACTTTATTTTTCAGGCCAGGGAGGAGAAAGCTATTGTTGGGTTAATTCACGCGTTCAGGAAAACTGTAGATGATAGACATGATAGCAGCATAAGCATGCTACTCTGCAATAATTTTTCTGGCCAGCTTCCAGCATTTATTCTAAATGTGGTGTAGAGAAGTACAGTAGCCTTCTGACATCTTACTTAGACCATTCTCCTCGGTACAGTTTTTTCCATTTTTAAGAACACAGTGCTGTTCCTCCTTTGTTTGTCTTTAAACTTGAGGCCTGTTGTGTCCCTGATTTCAAAGAGCTTAAACTAATATGCTTAGACTTAGTATGAATTAAAAGAGCTGCCACCTTTGTTGAATGCCCCCAGCATGGCATAATGTCCACCTGGCACTAATTAACATTTCACAACTAGGTCCCCATCCTAGTTCCACTTCTTGTGAGTCACCTGCACTGGATTATCAGGGAATTTTCTTCCGGTTTGCTAATTCAAGAACCCCAGCTAGGGGTGGGGTATGGGAAAGACATTGGAAAGTAGCACGAGCTTTGCCTCATCACAGCAACTGCTTTATTGTTCATCTCTGTAACTTCAGTGAGGGCTGCATCCTCTGTCATAAAAGATTGCTGGCATTATTCTCCTTCCTCTTATTCTGCACCACTGTAAAATTCCAGGTGAATTGCTGGTCTTTCCTGCTCCATCCTCTAGCATTCATGTTGTGTGTGTGCAAGCAGAGGGAGAGCTGTTAATGTGCTTGGGACTACTGTGTATCCACACCACTGCTCAAAGACTCTCCTCCAAGCTGGGCAACTTTCCAGCACCTCATTTGCCTGCCTGCTGCATCACTGCATCTCATCCCTTACCTCCCACCCTCTCCCCTCCACTGTCCGCCCCTAGATGCATTTGTGCTGACGGGCCCATCTTTCCTCATCCACAGACAGGAGATGTGATTAGAGGGAATCTAATTTGTTTGGAGTGCTCTGGCGACGGAAGGAAATTATTCTGCAGCAATATTTGCAAATGCATTCATCATGGAGTCCCTGGCAATCCGTCACCGCAAGCTGATGACTTTGTGATCTTCATGAAGGTCTGATTAAAAGTGCTTTCTAATGATCGGCCCAACTTCCCATCCTGCTCTTTCTCTTGTGCACCAAGACAAAAAGAAGGAATGAGGATGGAGGCCAGTCATGTGCTATCTGTGCTTTCTTTCCCCTAAGTCCAGGCTCAGACCTGGTCTGATAACACTGAACTGCTACCACAGTCTGAGGCCCCTCCATTTTCTGGTTTCCTCCATGTTGTACAGCTTTGTAAAGAATTGGCTTCTCTTGTGTTCATTCTATTTGAGTGTTCCACCTTGCCCAGGGTGAGGAGCAGTTTTGTATAATCCCTGGAGCTCTCTCGGCACCAGAAGCTCAATCTTTATACCTTCTCAACTTGACTGTCTTGCAAAATAATGTGTATAGATCTTTCCCAACACCAGAGCTTGGTCCCAGTCAAGAAATGCAAGGGGTGGGGGCAGGGCAGGGGAACAGGATCCAGGGAAAAGGAACAACTGTTTAGGTGGGGCTAGAGTGGTGTAGCAGGCCCTCCCTGGCAGCACCATCCTGAATATTCTGTGGCCTCAGGGCTTCTCTCTTATCCTGTAATCCCCCACAACAGCTACAGACCTCCTTACCCAACTGCATTTTGGATGAGAGTTACACAACACGAGAAGCTGGGTTGTATCAAAAAGAGAGGCTCAACGCTAGCCACAGGGGAGCAAAGAGAAAAAGGTGATTACAGGAATTGTCTGCTGGGCATGCAAGATTTGACAGAGTCATCTGATGTCTGCAAGGGTTGAGGGCATGCCTGGTAGGTCCCACCTTCACAGCCAACACTGAGAGTACATATGTCTTGTTTTGTGTTGTCTGTGGTGTTTGTTTCATTTTAACTGAACTAAAGAGGCCTCCATATGAGGTGAAGTCATGGAAATGGCAGCCCAAACAAAGCAGGTGAGAAAACCAGGCCAGGATAGAGCTAAACAACAGCTAAGTGTGCTTCCAGTGACCTGAGCAGCATATGGAACATGCATAAAGCCTGGACTTCTTTCATGGCTGTCTATGGCTTGAAAAAATTGGCTACCTAGTTACCTCTCAGACTTGTGATTTTGATGCTGTGAGTGTGTAACAGATGCTCTACAGTAGCCTTGTGCAAAAACTTTTCTATCAAGCCCATCGTTTGATAGAAAGGTATCTATTCCTAGGTGTTGCAGTGGGTCCCATGCAGCAGTGGGGCTATACCTGTGCCCCTTTTGGCTTCAGTCCAGATCACTGTGTTGGAGCCTCTGTCCTTCTCTCTCTCTGCTAGCCTCTGCTTCAGCAGTAGCTGATCCGGGTTCATCAGATATGTTCCAAAATTACTTGTAATGGTGTGCCCTTCCCCAGATTTGCAAAGCACAGCTTTACACCATTTTGTGATCTGCTTCCCTTTTCCTCTTGTGCATGCCCTCTGGCTGGGGAGGTTTGGGTGCCATTTGCTTATTCCACTCTCTTCTGCCATGACTTGGCACTGTGATTGCCTTCATCCATCTGGCTCGTGATGGTGACTCAGACTCTCTATTGTACTGATCTGTACTAGCGTGCAGTTAGTGTAGCTGTGCCCTAATAGGTTCTGCTGCCAGACTAATTCAGTGTCATCCATGCCATGCCCTTCTCACTGCTGCATCTTGCACAAACTCTGCAAAGTTTTCTTTGAAGGCTGATATCTCTGCTTCACTGCTGCACACTGCTAAACCAGTTCAGTTTGGTTTAGTCTAACCCCTAAACATAAGTCTCTACTAACAGATTACCTTACTATGTATTTCTTTCTTTAGTCAAGGCCCTAAGAGGAAAATTGCAGCCCACCATAGGAAAAAGCAGGGGTGTCATCCTGCTTAGACAGCTTTTGCCTCTCTGCTTGGAGGTGGGGAGAGGCCTCAGCTTGGGCTGAGGACTTTTGCCCTATCTGGGTTTCCTAGGCTCTTCAGCAGTATAATGCAGCTATGGTGTATTTGGTCAGGCTACTACATGCACACACACCCACACTCACCTGGGGTCTGGCTAGCTCAGAGTCCCCAGTACTGGGGAACTGTTGAGTGTAAGTATGAGTAAAAGCAGTTTACCTGGTTATTATGACCTGGGGTAATAGAGTTTATCAGTGTTGTGTAAACACCAAGGAGGTGTGATGATCTGTGTATTCTTTAACAGCAGAGTGCTCGTGTGTGTGCAGGCATATGAGATAACTGTGAAGACCCATGGATTGTTAGTGACCCACCCTACATGCCCTGGAGAACATGGATTCTGTGCAAGAGCAGCACATAACCCTGAACTGGGGAGTGCTTTCTTTCATGGCTCTGCTACAGTTTCTCTTTGCATCTAGCCTTGAAAACATGCCATGTTTCTTGACTCCTCATGATGTGAGGGTGTGTGAGGTTGGGAGGCAGCTCTGAAGCACAAAGGAGGGAGGCAGGAGGAGGACCAGCTAAAGAGAGTTCTTCATGTGGCTTGGGTGCATAGGGAAGTGGTCAACAGGCTGTGTTGCTGCAGCAGAGCTGAGTTTAAAACTTGTCTGAAGTGTTTCAGCTCTGCCTGGTATCCCTTCTACCTTTAAAAACATCGTGCTTGTTGAGAACAGTTGTTTTCCCAAGTTAACAACTGGTGAAACTCAGTGTCTAACCCACAATTTGTTCAGAATGCTCCAGCACTTCTTTCTTTCCTAGCTGGGCAGTTGAGGGTTTGGGGTTTTTGGTTTTTGTTTTGGTTTGGTTTTTGCTTTTGGTTTTTTTTACACCTGGAGTAGACTCCAAACAGCTTGATTCCTCAGTTCTTGGGGAAGGTGCTAGGAGTTACTTCATGCTCCCTCACTTTCCTCAGGGTACAAAATATTTCACGCTGACATTAGCAAGAGTTACATTCTCCTCTTGCTTTGAAGAAAGAGTGTATGGACAGAATGTGCTTATCCCGTAATTGGTGTTCTCTGACTTCTGTGTCTTGTTTTCCCCACACCCACAGAACTGTGCTTCCTCTAAACACAAGGGTCTGGACTCTGAATTAGTTTTCATGCACAGCTTTCTCTAATGCTTAATGGAGCTGTCTCTTACGTCAGCTAGGTTCTTTATTGGAGGTTGGATGCTGACAGATGGGAAAGAAGATGTAGAGGGAAGTCGATGCTAAACCAGAGAGAGAGGGTTAGGCACTGCACTAAACCAGGTGGCCAGGAGGTGCTCTAACCTCTCCTTTTGCTAATCTGGCTGTCTGGATGAATAGACATGAGGTTAAAAAAGCAAGTGCCTCTATGTGTGTGGATCTGCAATAAATGCAGTAGCAGCAGCATCTCCACCAGTAATCATCTCCATAGTATTTACTGGCTTCTCCCTATTGCAGACGTGAGTTCAGCATTGCAGGTGCCACTTTTAAAGCTGAAAGCTCTGCTTGTTTTAAAATATAAAAATGAAGGTGCACCATAAAAAGCAATCAGGAAAGCTGCCAAATTGTTTGGACCAGTAAGCAACCTTGAAGTCCTGAGGGATACTCCAGTGGGCATTTTCTAATGCTTTATATGTTACATAGGCAGTCTTCTAGCTAAGTTGTTATGCAAGACTTACCCTTGGTAAAGTTCTTCTAGCAGATGCATTAGTTCTTGATTTGCTATGTGCTGCCTCCACACGCCTTCCAGGGAAAGGGAACTAAGGACTGACTAATCAGTTTTTCTCAGTGGAAATGGAGAGAGTGCTGTTGAGTGGTGGATCTGCAGTCAGGGTTTTGGAAATGTCCTTCAAGAGACAGCACTTTATGAACCAAGACTGAATGTAAGAAAAAAGCAGACAAGCTTGACCAGGACTGTTCTAGGTAAGGTGTGAAGCCAAAGTGATGAAGTGAGCAATGGGTAGAAGCAGGGAGAAGCATATGTATCTAAAGTCAAAATTAAATAGTCTAGCAATAATTCTGCAAACCCGTTTCACACCCACTCAATCCCTTGCTGGCAAATATTTCTAGCCACATTACCATCACTGTGTGGATTAAATATAAAGAAGGATTGTGCAGCAGAGTAAAGTTTGCTAAGAAGTCTGGAAGTTCTACATTTCTCTAAGTCCTGAAGAGAAAATGTAGGCAGAGCCACTGATATTGCCATAGGCCTGGCACCAAAGTAAAATTCATTAAGTTGGTCTGTGGATCTTTGCTCTTGACCAAACAGGACTTTTACCTCTCATAAGCAAAGTGATATTGGGGCACTGGATTGCAGTACAGAATTTGACAGCCAAGTCCTCAGGTTGAGGAAGGAAGGATAAGGATGCACTCAGTCAGCAGGGTCTCTCACTGTGGCCTAAACATTTCATTTATTTACAGAAATATGGTTTTCTAGAGAGCTCTAAGGGCTATCAAAGCTACATGTGTTTGACTAGAGACTCTGGAAGAAGTTTTGTTGTCAGCCATCAACAAAAGGTTGCCGCAGAACTTGTCTGCAGCTACTGACACTCCAGTAATTTTTGCACTCCCCCTCATGTTTGGATGTACGTGGTGGTAGAAGTGAAGTGTGCTCAGAGGCAGTGGGTCCCACCCTTGTCATGTGGAGAGAGATTCCAGCCTCTCTTTAGATCCGTGACACAAACTGAAGAGGGGTTTTCCCAGGACCCTTCCTGCAGCCCATGTCTGCCCAATTAACGGCCAAGGCACAGAAATGAATTTGCACAGGTCGAACTTCTTATGTGCAGAAAGTGTTTCTGCAGGGAAAAAAGAAACATAGAAATGTTGAAAATGAACTTTTCGGGGAAGGAGAACAACATCAGTTCTGCTGGGGGGGGGGGCGAAATGGGTTTTCCAAGGGGGAATTTGAAACAAACAGTTTAAAAATCAACGTTTTGACTGAAAATATTCCATTTTGGTTTCTCAGCTTAAAAAGGAAAAAAAGAGGAGAAACAAAATGATAGCTGGAGTGGAAATGTCACTTTGTCACGTTTGCTTTTATTCCGTTCAAAAAAAAAAAAAAAAAAAGGAATATGACACTTTAAAGCAAAACAGAGGAAAAAAATTGTCACTTTGAATCTGTTCCAGACTTCAGTGGGAAAGCTGACAACTTTTTGATAGAAAAGACTATCTCAAAAGAATTTTCAGCTGAAATTCTGTGAACAAAAATGTTGAATTTTTTTCCCCAAGAGTTTCTGGAAAAAAGGAGGCACTGCAGCTTGGGAATTGGGTGTTGTATAGAGACTGCTCTGATGTGCTTTAATATGATATTCTGCTGCAAATGAGCTTTCTTCCACTCTCACACGAAAAAAAAGATGGAGTGCATCATTGTACTCTCACTAAAATACTCTACATCTCTACATAGGTAGGAATAGGCTGAAGCAAAAGGGAAGAGAGCTAAATGTGCTTCTCTTGTGTTAAGGAAAGCTCAGGAGCTGAATTCAAGAGTGTATTTATAGCTTGTGCTAAAACACTGTCCAAGTTTACCCTTGTAAAGCACATTTCCTTGATACTACAATTTCATGAAAAAGGCATGGAGAAATGCTCAGTTTCAGGTAAGCTGGAGTATTTTGTTTTGACTTGCATTTCATAGAACTGCAGAGGTGCTGGCTGGGAGGGGCCACTGGAGGTCACAAAGTTTGGCCTCCTCTTCAAATACAACTGCTCCTCATGATAGATCAGGTCACTGTGGCTTTATCTAGTTGAGCCTAGACAAGGTTGCAGGTCCCGCAGTTTCTTGGAGTACCTGCTGCAGCCTCCCTGGTACAGCAGTTTTTCCATATGTCAGGTCTAAATTTCTGTATTTCAAACAAAAAGTCTGTAGTAGCAGCAGAAACTCTCTGTTCTTATCAAAGCAAGGGACTTCAGCCTCAGTGAAGAAAAGGATTCTCACACATCCTAAACAAAATTGTTTTTTTTCCAATATCTTTATTTCACAGGAAAGCCTCTCATCTGAGCATGGTTTTTTTTCCTGGGGGAAAAAAAAAATATAAGTGAACTTGTGGCATTTTTCCTAAAGAGAAGGAGAGGTTTTGACAAGTCCTGACAGTGTGATGATTTTAGGCATACGCATAATGGTACATGCTGATCAGAAGCTGAAAGCAGACAAATTTGTACTAAAGATGAGGCAGAAGTTAAAAAGGACAGTACCAGCTGGTCTGACTGGGTTTATGGTAGACAGTGCTTCAGCTGCAGTCTTTTAGGCAAAACTGGATACCTTTCTGAGAGATGATGTAATGCAAACAACTTTCTCCGCAAAGTGCTGAAACTGCTGAGTGAGTTGCTTTCCAGTCCATGTTATCCTGGAAGTTGTATTAGCCCAAATGACCCCTTCTGGCTTTAGATGTGTTTCCTGTAGCAATATCAAAAGGCATTAAGTGGTGATGGGAACGCTGTAAGCGCATACAGCAGTCCATGCCCGCAAGGGTCAGCAATTTGGGACTGAATAAGAGCTAATTTTAGACCTGCTCCTTTCCATCAAGGCCTGTGAAAGAAAAGGAGCCTGAGACCAGGATGGAGTTGAGGGGTAAGGGTTGATGGAGAGAAAGAGGAAAAGGTGGGTTTGAAGGTGTGGTTAAGGCAGGGAGGCACAGTGCTGCATGTGTCCCAAGGAATGGGGGAAGGAGACAGGAGGGGACCAAAGAGGGGAACGAGGGATGTGGATGGTGATTCCAGAGTTCCTATAGGGAGTGATGTTTACCAAAGCACACACCAAAGGCATAGCTGTGTTGTCCCTCTGACTTCTTTAGTTTACTTGTGGGGTTTGGGATTTTTTTCTCCCGCTGACCTCACTCCTTTCCCTTTTCCCTTTTCTCTTCCAGCTTTTATTTTTCTGCCAGCAAGCTCCAAAAGCCCAAGGTGCTTTAATGCCAGCTTAAGTGCCTTTGATTTGTTGTCTGAAGGCAGGTTTGTGAGGGCCAGGGCTGTTTCCTTTGCTGTGGTGATTTGCTTCCCATGAACAAGTTCAGCAGCCTGTTTCTTTTCTATTCTGTGAATTTGGTGTGTATCTTTGCCTTTGTAAGATGAGAGAGAAGCAAAAAGAGATCCTGGGAAAGCGGACAAAGAGCAAGTAAGAAAGGAAGAAGGATCAGCAGAGAGATCTGGAGGAATAGATGTGAGAAGGGCTGTGGGTAATGTGTTGGCTCAGTTCAGTGGCATTCAGTTGCATTCACAGCTACCTTGCAGGTGTCTCAGCTGGGATATAGGAGCCAGATTCAGACCGTGGAGGAAGCAGGATAAAATCCTAACCTGGGACTTGGGAGCTGGAGTTTGAGCTTCCTGCTTTTCCATGGGTCTTTTTGTTTTATCTTAAATGAATTCCTTAATTTTGCTATGCTTTAATCCTCGCTCTGGCAATGAAAATGCTAATCTAGAAGGGCATTTCAGGATACAAAGTACTATGGTATTGCTGTGAGGCTGAGCTCTGTGGATCCTCTTCTCCTCAGATACCAATCCCAGTGTCTTTGGAGTGAGATGGCCACCAGATGGAACTTGAGATCCTGATGATTTGAGGTGTTAAAAGTACTTTCACCAAAACGAAGGAAATGTATGACCCAGGGGTGAGCTATGCCTGGATAAAGCCTCAATACAAACTCAATGTTTGTGCTACCAAGCAAAGAGACACAAAGTGATGCACACTTGGGCTGGCTGTGGGGCATGGCTATTTTCCTGAGAACCCACTAGTTTTTCAGCAGCTCCTATTATAAAGCTTTTTCTTCCTCCAAAATCCTTTCTGGAGCTGCTTCCAAATCCTGTCCTGCTTCAAAGTCCAGCCTGTTGGAGAAGAATCAAACACAAGGTTCCCACTTGGCCCATCCTGAACTCAGAATCCATTTCTGATGTAAACTTTCTGTGGCTTTCTCTTCTCTTTCATGGAAAAGCAAGTGTCAAAGCAGGTTAGCTGATAAGGATTCTGATATCTGCCACCAGAAAATAGGTCACAAGCTTCAGAATTACTTTATTTGCAGTGAGAGGATTCTGTTACCAAAATTAGTCCAAAACATTTGTTAGCAGGCATGAAAATCAGGTTGGTAATGTTTTTTTTCTGGGAACCAAGGACATAATAAACCTAACAGTCCTCTGTTTCTCCTGCCTGTTCATTTGCTCTCTCTGTGGTTCAAGCCTGTATTGTATTTATTCAGCTTTAAGGATTGCAAGTATTCATGGTGAAATTGCACAAGCCATGCTGTTACATTATACAACAAGCACTTAGACTGCTATTTCAGGGGTATCCAGCCTCCTCTGTTGCAGCCTGTATTAGGTTTATAAGGTACACCCACCAGTGTGTGCCCAGCATCATCTAAATTAGACAAACAGGCTGACATATTTCCCCAGGTCATATTGTTTGGCTTTGGCACGGGTAGAGGATTATTTTTACTGCTCGCCCACAAATAGAAGCTGTTATATGTAAGCCAGTATATAATTGTCTTTTAAGACACATGTGTGGGTGAATGTGAGGACTCGTATATGTCGGGCATTAAGCCTGTAGGTTGGATGCCCTGCTTATATGAGCAGGGCTTGTTGGTTGGCAGGAATGGTACGACTCCATCACAGGTGGACATATCACCAGGAAGCTCAATGGTGGAATTTTAGTGATGACTTCAAAGGTGCTACCCAGGGCTAGCTTAGTATCTTCTCACTATACCTTCCACACGATGGCTAAAGCTGGGTATTTTTGCTAAAATAGTCTCTTCCAGTACTGCCCTAGCACTGGAGCTCCTGACTTCAGAATCTTGATAATAAAACAATAAGCCCCCTCAGTACCATACTGGCAAGCTGAAAGCTTTGCCTCTAGTGGAGAAATATGATTATTTTTCAAGGAGGGATTTAGAAAGAGTACACTATAGCTGCTTGTAAAATGACCTTTCTCACGGTGTCAAGATGCAAGGTACTGCATCTTCCGCTTATTCCTGGGTCACAGATGAGTCATACAACTTTAAACATTAGGAGAAAGGCTAGCTTGAAGTCTGTGTTGACATACATAGCCAAACTCAACCAGAGTGAAACCATTTGCCTTAACCCACACCATCCAGTAATGTTAAAAGCTACTGTGTAGACGATGAAGGACCAGGAGCCCCTCTCTCATCCTTGGGTAAAGATGTGTGTGTTACATTTCCTATCCAGCATCTTATTTGTCTCCTTGCAGAGCAGAAAAAAACCCCTGCTTACCAATTTCCTTACTGCAGACAAGGCCTAAGGGACAAAGCATTGTTTGGAAAGGCTGTTCTCTGTAGAAGCCATATCGATTCTTGGGGCAGAGGGAAGGGGAAGAGACAAAGCTATTCCCTCTGAGAGTAAAATGACAATTGCCATTGAGAAATTTGGCAAATCTTGTGGGAAGTCTGAATGCAGGGGGTCAATTCATCCCTTTTTTGTCTCCACTGAGCCCTTGTGAATTGTATAAGCTTTCAGCCTAATCTGCCATATGAGAAAAGCCCCTTCCTGGGCTGGGACAATGGGACCTAGCACACCTGGTACAGAGAGTACTTCATCCTGTCAGGAGTGGGAGGTCTGCAGAGAAACTGGAGGATGCACAAAAACCAGGGAATGAGAAGGGATGCTGTATCTTCCTCCAGAATGGGTGTATGATGTGGGAGAGGCCCAAAGACAGCGTTTTTATTTCCCACTTCCCAAGTGCTCCCTTCTCTGTGCAGCTGTGAGATCTATTCCCCCGTCAGGTAAAGCCAAGCAGCCATTGATTGGCAGCCAGATGGAGCAATGAAGGTGGATCAATGTGAATTGGATTTTTTTAACTTTAAATAAAATTTGTATCGGCATGAAGTTAATTAATAGAGAGCTGTCAGAGGGCTCCTTGGCACATCAGTGTATTAGGAGGCAATGATACCCTTCGGGGAGGTGGTGGGAGGAGGCTGGAGGAAAAGGGATTCTGCTAGCAGCAAGCTGAAATTAAAAAACCAGGCCAGTCTTTCTCTTGGTCCTGTTTCAACATTTTTTTCATTCTTTCTTCCTTCCTTTGAGATTGCTTTGTCTTTACTGATGCACCTTCCCATTTTTTGGCCTGTTGTTCTTGTTGCTTGCCATCTGAAATCCCTTCCCAATGGAAGTGTCACTTTTCCGACTTCTTGTGTCGGCACAGATGTTCCTGGGTTTGGTACTCCACTCGCACTCTCTTCCATTCGGAGAGGTGATGAGAATCCAGTCAGCAGTGCAGAGGCATGGAAGAGCAAGGCTGCAGGTGTATTGGCTGCGAGGTATCTTGTGCATCCTTCAGCCCTAGGCTTGCCAGTGCATGTGGTCTAATGCAAGTCCCCAAAAAAAGCATCTCTGCTCTAGCAGCCTCAGGAGGGAATGGGGCAGGTGATGGGGTATGGATTACCTTTCAAAGAGAAACAGCACATCAGTCTCACAGGCTCCTCTGTAGCCAGCTGGGGGTAGACTTCAGTGTGTGCAGGGACATGGGAATAACCCCAGCATCTCCTGACAAAGCTCTGTAAGGACTCGAGATGTGTGTATCTGCAGGCATTTGTCATGACCCTCCGAAGGATGGTGCCTTAAAGGGCCTGGTTCTGCTTCACTTTTAATTAAAACTTGCCCAAAGAACAGTGAAATTGGACCTTCTCTGTGAGGCAGGTGGTGGTTGGGAGGCCTGGGGTTACAGGCCAGCCTGGTTCCTGCGGGGCTGGTTCATTGCATCAATGATCAATGTCTCTTCGATGCTGCCTCTGACTCTGAGCGGGGACATGACGGAAAGACAGAGAGTGGAAACCAGATGCAGTTTCCATGGCAACGCCCAAAAAAATGGGAGAGTGACTGGGGGTGGGGAGAATTAAAAAAAAAAAAAAGGAAGAAGAAGAGGAGCCTCATAGAGATTTAGGTTTCACACATCAGTGGATGAGCTTTGACGCTGGCTTGCCCAATGCAGGAAGATGCTGCTTTATTCACTCTGTGCCTTCTCCTGCATGAGGAGCGGTATGCAGGAGACTTCCTCAGAGCCCATTCCAACTTCAGCACCTCTCTTTAGCCAGCAGAGACAGGACCAGGGCACCAGAGCCCTTCAGCACACTCTTGCTTCAGGGCCTGTAATATCCCAGACAGGATGAGCAGGGTGAGATCTCCCAGTTACTCCAGTCCCTGTCTCTTCCCGTGAAGAGTGTGTTAGGAAATGAAGTGGGAGAGGCAGCAGGGGGACATTTCAGAGCTGCTCTAAGCTTGGCTGCTTGGTGAAGTGGGCAGATCAGGGCTTAGGGCATGTTCCCAGGCACAGGAGGGCTCCCAGCTGCTCTGGCAGACTGAGGAGGAGCCGAGGGTAGCTGTACTCCCTGCCTTTTCCAGCAGGAGGCACAGGGAAAAATGGTAAAACGGAGCCGGCTTTGTGAAAGGCTTTCATCTCCTCAGAAATTCTCCTTTCTGTGATTTCCATGCATGCCCACTTATCCCATTATCTGTGTCAGGAGGAAAACAGAATCATCAGCAGTCGTGATTTGTATCTCTTAAGATTTTCTTCTCCATGCTTAAGCGAAATCCCCTCTTAACCACTTCTTGTCCTTGCCTTCACAGGTTAAAGCATTTCAGTTCATGGCTTTTCTTATATTCTTTCCTTACTTTAGAGTTCAATCCTGTTGCTGCCTCTTACAGCTGCTTTTCTTAGGCTCCCAGATATGACCTAACATCCAGTCCAATAATACGGTATACTCAGACCTGGATCAATAAAGCTTTTAGGCGCCTAACTCCTCTCTTTGGTGCTTTACTCCTTCACATCTTCCCTGTGGAGCTGTAAAATTCCCATTTTACAGAGTGGCACACTCAAGTAGGAGTTTGCTGATGCTAGCAGAGGAAACTGTGAAAGCTGCAAATATCATTCAGCAGCTACTACGTCTGTTTTCAAAACCTTAAACTGTCTCCCCATGTGTCACAAGTTACTAATCATAACTGCATAGGATCTTGCAGGACTTTCCTGTTATCCCATAGTTGTAGCTGTGATCCCTGCTGCTGGAGCTCACTCTTTCCTGAAGAGGACCTGCTGAAGCAGGACCTTCTGAGGAGAGTGACATGTTACATCCAGTTGTTACTTCAAATACAAAATTTAGACCACACTGTTGTCATATTTTAGAAGTCTTGAAAGCTAAGTCAAGGTTTACAGCACAGCCGTGGTCTATAATGGCTGCTGTTGATGATGCCAGATGTCTGCTCTGACATTGGGAATTTGGGCCAGCTGCCTGCTCTGGCTCTTTCATCCTCTGAAAGGGTTGGGTCATAGCATTCATTGCAGCATCAGGCGGGTGGCCTGAGCCATACCAAACCTGTAAAAATAGGGCAGGAAGGCTGGGCTCTTCAATTTATGGTGTTGCAGTGAGGTGCTTGCTTTGAAACGCGCAAGTTAAGAATAGGCAGGTATAAATAAAATGTACGAAGTGATTACTGAATATGAATGTATTTGCAAAGGTCGGATCAAAATCCAAGGTGCCAGTAAGGTTTCTAGGTCTACTCCTATTGGAAGTAGGCTTTGCTTATAAAACTGCTGCACTTGAGAACTGCAGCAAAGCACCAGCTTAGCATTTATTCTCAATAAACAATACCTTGGTAATAGAGTTTTCCTTTCCTTCCTTTATTTTGCAAAAACCCTTACTTCATGTTTAGAAGAGATGAGGTCTTATCGCTTCTTACTTTTGTGTGTTTCTGGTGTTACCTACAGAAGAAGTGGCCTTACTCAAAGTTGTGCTGCCTATGCAGAAAAGGGCTGTCCCTCTGGCTGGAGGTGTAGTTTGTTCGATGGCGCTACCGTGCAATTATGCATTTCTTTTCTAATGAGATCGTTAGGAGTGCAGTGCTTGTCGCTGATTAGAAGTTCCTAGAATAGAACTTGCTATTTTCTTCTAATTACATTATATAACAGTGTAATTCACAAGGATAGTAGTTAAGACAAAGTATATGGATTTAGGAGATTGGTTTCTGGTTCTGTTGTGATTTTTTTTTTTTTTTTTTTAAAAGACACTATCGCAACCTTTTTGTATGACATTTGGGTAAGTCGCTTAATATTCTCTGCAGCTGAGATCCTGGAAAAGTAAATAGACACGTAGATCATTAAGTATCTAATTATCTTAGAGGATATGGACTTCTGTTCCCTAGATGCCAAATGGGGGGATAACTTCAGAGATGCATGTAAAGCCCTTTCGGATACCACAGTAAATATTAGGAAAGCCAGTAAATAGTAGTGTGTGTGTTATAAATCTATTTTACTGAAACTCAGCCTGTTGACATAATATTGGTTGTTCATGGAAATTAAGTTTGATATAGTTTAGAAAGAGACAGATCTAAGTCACAATCAAGTCATAAGTATGTGTAGTGTAGGCAATGCAAAGACTGCATAAAATGGGGTGAAGTTCGGACCAGGCTTGCACATTTTTTTTTGCTGTAGCTGGAAACAACATTTCCTATCAAAGCCTATACATTTGAAGAATTTGGACCATTATCATAATTTTCTAAAGAAGCAGATAGGATATGGGGGAAGTAGACTGTGAAAGACCTAAAATATGAAACAATTAGATTAAAAAAAAAAAAAAAAAGGAAAATAGAAGAGAAATGGTATGAGCTAGGAAGCACTGATTTTATATATATACACATATAAAAAAATCAGTGTTCTATTTATCTTTGTTCAGGTGTTTCTACACATATATAAAAAGAACACTGGAAAACCTTCTGATACTAGCTGAGGTATTTGTTACAATGGAAAATGTGCCCAGCTGGTATGATAACATCAAGGTCGTTTGTTAATTATGTGGCTTTATCAAAAATCTTTTTGAAAGTACTGACTTTCCAATGACATCCAGTTTAACTTGTATCCTCCTTAAGAGGAAATCATAGCAGTCAGTCTAAGGCCTTTGGACAAAACTGTATTGCTTATTTAGGATGTAATACTTTTTCAAGCAGAGCTGCTTTAACCTTGAACTTGAAGAAAGCCAGTAGAATTTAGCTTCACCTGCTCAAAGAAGTAAACAAAAAGATTAGAACCAATAGTAATAGTAGAAACAATACACAAGTGATTGGGGATATAGGGCTTCAAAGCATCTCTTTGGGTCATCAAATCCAGTCCTCTGGTATTACTGGCAGTCATGTCATAACCCTTTCCATAAGCCTTGAGGACCCAGAGGAATGTTGGCACACACTTAAAATAATCAACACTCTGTTCTGAAGTGTTCAACACTTAAGCCCCTCCTGTTGTAAAGAGACTGAAGACACCAAGAGAGGCCCAGGGGACAGAGAGGACAGAGGTGATGATAGGTAGGTCTGCTTAGCTGTGGCAGTTGTGAGATGGAGCAAGTTACATGTTGGCAACACTGTTCCTAACTTAAAAATTGGGTCTCAGATGGCAGATTTCTGAGTGCAGGTTTTTGCAAATGAAATAGAAGAACAATATGGTGGCAATGGGATCCAGGGACTCGTATGGATAGATAGGACTGGTGGAAAACATCTTGGCTTGGTAATGTATCATGTATTGTTTTTCCAGAGCAAAATTATGAGACCAAAGTTGCATCCTACCTCTTAATTTCCAGACTCTTTCTGGTGTAGAACATTAGGGCATCGATTAACAGTTGAACATTCCTAAGATGTTTTTCGCCTACTAGGTGTCCACTATGGCTTCTTAGCCACCTTAGATGCCAGCTAACAACTTACTGGAGTCAGTCCTGCTTTTGCTGTGGCTTTGCCTCAGTGGGAGTTGATCAGACCCACCATGTGTGTTCACAGTCTCCAAACTGGCTCATGTCCCAGGATGGATGTCTGCAGACCCTTGCTGAATACATCCTATGGAAGAACTTAGTCCAGAGTGCCTTGATTTCTCTCACTTGAAGCCCTGACTGTCAGGACTCTATGGTTGTGCTGTACTTTCATTTTGCAAAATAGTTATTCCTTACTGATGAGCTTTCCTCTTCTTGACTGGCCTGACCTACACCATCTTCCCTTCAAACGGTGTTAAATAATTAAATAAATGCCGGGCACCACTTCTACCCAACTATTGTTCTTAAGCACTAAATCACTTGCACATTAATTGAAACTTCCTCTTCCTTCTCTTTCTTCTCTCTTCCCTCCACCCCCCAACAAGGTATTTGTCTTAATTTGCTTTCATGGGTCTTTTTTTCTCTGCCTTTTCTTTCACTTCAGGCATTCTCAGAGGGCACCTAAAGTTCTTTGGCTATGCAGTTTTAAAATGTGCAATTTGGCAGCAGCATGAGCCTAGGATTGAATTAAATTAACTCGAGGCACTCTGAATTTTTTTTTATTAAATTACTTCTTTCAAAGTTACTACAGAACATTCCACTTATGAATTTTTTTTATTTTATTATTAAATGAAAGGAAGAAAGGGGAAAAAAAAGACATAAAACTCAGGAAAAGTCTGGAGTCAGGACTTGTTTAGTTTTTAGGGTTTTACTCTTGCAAACTTCTCTGTGGCTTTATAACAAGCTTCTTCATTTAGAAAGGTTAAGAAGCCTCACAGATCTCCTTCACTTTTGACACATACTTAATAGCACACTAGTTTAATATTTGTTGGAACAGCCAAAGCTTATTTGAGCATCACTATCATCTATTAAGGATCCTTCAAATTCACATGCTTACCAGTCAGGTAGGCATTTGTATTGTCAAAGAACTCAGAGGCACTGCAAGACAAGACAGACCATAGCAAGAGTCTAGTATTTCGTGCTAGCGGTCAAAACACAAAGAATTGCTAAAAAGGACTAAAGAGGCAGATCATAGGTGTTGGGGAAGAGAGTTTTGGTTGTGATGATGATGACAGTCTGCTACTGAAACCCCTATCAATTGTCAACACCTGAGGGGTGGTGATGGTGGAGAAAGCTGGGATTTGGTAGTGGTTTCTTGTTCTCTCTCTCTCTCTCATTGTGCTCCAGCCTTTCTTGCAGGTATTTCCTCATAGCCATTTTGGAAGCCAATCTCTGCACCATTGGCTTTCTGATTAAAAAGTTTTCATCAGTTTGATTTGATATTCCTTCCACGTGCACCTAATCCTTTCTCTTGAAGTGAACCAAAACCTGAAGTAAATAAATATGAGTTGCAAGAAATGGATTTAGATTTTTGTATCTCTAATCCTGTTTTTATCAATACCTGGTATTGTTTCTCACCAAGAAATGCCATTTTCCGTAGGAGTTAGTAAATTGGAGAAATGTGACTATGGTTGTCTTTAAAAAGAAAATAACAAATTGACCCATTTCAGCTCCTGTTTTGCTTGGAAGTAGAAGGACATCTCTGTGTGTGTGTGAGAGAGAGAGAGAAAGGAGACTGACTGGCTAGAAAACACGTTCCTGGTTTGTTTACTATAATTGATGAGGAACAGTTTGACCTGGAGAATCAATCTTGTGTCTTACTCCTGATAACTGCAAAGGACAGGAGAAATCAGAAATAAGCCACTGAAGCAGATGGAGGGAGGAACAAACAAGGGGCAAGAACAGGGGAGGCAGGAGAGGAACAAGCATGCAGATTGTCCCAGCTCACTGCATTTCTAGAAAGATGCAGCAGTGCAAAACTGGATTTCCAAGAAATAATTTGAGAATTGACTATCAGACTTTATCTGAAGCTTATTTCAGAAACCAAATGAGTTTCATTAACCAGAACTTGTGTTTTCTTTGTCCTTTCTAATTTTCCACTTTATACTTGAGTATTAGGAAGTGGTAAATGTTTTAGTTGTGTTGGCTTTTTGTAGTGTATTTCTTCCAGTACAGATACATCGATCAGGGTATTATTTTGCTGTATCTTTCCCTTTTTATCAGCCCAATATTTTCAGAACCACCTGCTTAGCTAGGAAGGTTTCTATAGGGACAAGAATGACATGGTGAGAGCCCTACAGATGGTGGGAAAGCCGATATAATCTTGGTATTGAGGACAGCTCTTGTCTTGGGGATAGCCATCCCCCACAGATTTTTACAATCTTTAGTAAAAGCTTCAGACATATTTCCCTACAGTGCTAAGCGTGGACAGTGTGAGTGCTGTCCCCAAGCATGGCATCACAACGTGCTGGAACAGAAAGCACACTGCACCTGTCTGGTAGCCATTGGGGGGGATTCCAGTGCCTATCCCCAGTTTTGCAGAGATAGGCATGCAGAAACTTATGCTGAGGAGAAAATGGGGAATATTCGGAGAAAAGATATAAGGTCTTTTGTGAGGTAATGGTCACTCTGTTCTGCAACACACAATGCCGAAGTCATCTCTTCTTAGCAGTATTGTCTGGATAACAAACATCCCAAACTGCTCTTGCTCTGTATGAGGTCACTTGAAATCCCTGTTGCGTTATATACTTGCATGTGCACACAGGTCTTCTGCAAAATTTCATCCTGAGATCCTCACCAGCTGAGAAGGGACAGAGCTGCCACTGTATCATATTGCATCATCCCCCTGTGGATTACATGTGCCTCATGTAAGAAACACTCTTGTATGACTTTTTTAGGTGAAGTATTAATTTTTGCCTTGCTGTGTCCACAGGTTCAAACAGACTGCAAAATGTGCAGTGGCTGCATCCCTAATGGAGTCTCTGTTAGATCAGGAGGCAGAGTTAGTTTCTTCAAATGAAGCGAAATAGATTTGGGTTTGGAAAAAGATTGATTGAGTAGGGGAAGTTGAGAAATGCCGGTGGAATATATTTACAAAGGTTTCCAGGAAACGGTAAAGAACAAAACAAAATCTACTTGAAGTAATATTTTGGAACGAGTCCTAGGAAAGGCAGGCTTGTGGGCAGAGTGCAGGGGAAGCAGTCAAAGATGTATAATGAAACACGCATTCGTTCCGTGTTGAGATTTTTTACTTTGTCGCTTCAGTATCCCTTCTGGAACATGCTGTGCGGGAATATGCTGTTGCTTTCTGCTAATTAAAACATCTGGCACTAGTTTATAGAACTCTGGCCTTTAAAATAGCGGGAAGCAGGGTAATGCATTTAATCTTGAATAGCTTGATTTGTTATCTGGTTTGAGCTCAGGAGCCTCTGCACAGATTACTTGCTGCCTGCATTGATTCAAAAAAAGAGATGGGTAAAAATGCTTCACGTGTAAAGAGCTAATCAGGGACAGTGTACTGAAATCCTGATCTTAGGTGAAAAACAGAAAAAAAAGGAACATTTTTTCAAATCCCTTTGCTATTCAGTGGAGTTGAGATTTTATTTATTCTTGTTAATTTAAGCAACCTTCAGCCTGGTCGATAGAGAGAATGGGTTACCTTCAAAAGCAGGGTGCTGTAGGAAGTGGAGTGCGTGTTTCCTCTGGATCGATGTCGAATTAATAATCCAGCATAGTGCAAGAGGGTGCTGTAGCAGTGCTTTAAGCATAGTTCTTTCTAGTGAGAAATAAAGCCAGGTGGGGAGCGGTTCTTAGTGAGTCAGTCCTGAACTTCTGCCCCACCTTAATACTAAGCTGGGTCTGGAGCAAAACCTTCCCCTGAGGAGGTGTGTTGTGGTGAGCGTCAGCTGAGGAACTTAAGGGGCATTTATCTCCATAGTGGCAGCATTTGACTTTTTGTGGTTTCCACAAATCTCCTTTAAAGGCATTGATCGTCCCTGTCAGCAGGATTAGTGGAAGCGGTCATGCAGAACATGTTTGTAAAAATGTTTTTTAAAAATTCTTCCTGAATGTACCAAATCTTGTAAGGGATCTAACTATGCTCGGGAAGGGAAAAGGTCAGCTTTAAAGAACAAGGGATGGCTTTCTCTTCAGCTGCTTTACCAGAGTAGATAGAGTTCTGATTTTTATTAACGGAGGGACTTGCATTGGGGACTGCATCCAGGCATGTTTTGTGTAAAGCAAACAAGCTTTGCCCATCTAGACAAGTCTGCCAATGCCCCCCCATCTGCCCTGCAGCCCTCCTGGTATTTCAGTTCAGAGCTCCCCAGACACCTCTCTGTCCATGCCCTCAACTTTTGACCAGCAATGCTCCTCCTGCTTCTTCTCTATTCCAGTGCGGGTGTCAAACCCCACCTCGAGTCTGACCTTTTGAGCTTCAAAGCAGGAGGTAGATCTAGTTGAAAACTTAAAATGCTTCCTGCACTGTGTCTGTATGTGTGTTACAGAACCCAGCAGGAAAACAGACCTTTTGCCTGGATGGCTAGATCTAAGTAAAGTTGACCTTAATACAGAACTGTGCCAGTTATCCCAAATTTAGTTCAATACAGATTCTCCCAGAGTGCCCTATATGACTGGCTTCCAGTACTGTGGGAAATGCTCTGCACAGATTATAAGGACCTGCAGAGCATGTCCAAATCACATAATGCCACATGATATCAAAAGATCTGGCTCCAGATGAGCTGCTATATCCACATGGATGAGTGCAGTTCCGGTCTTAAGTACTACAAGTGAAAAAGAAAAAAAAAACAACAACAAACCAAAAATGCAAAACCAACCCAAAAACACCCAGCAAACCAAAACCCCAACCACCACCATCAAAACTGCTAACAGGGGGGCTGTTTCTAATGCAGCTTTGCTTATAACTAGTTTACAGGCCCATCCAGGATATGTGCTGTGTTTTTACCCCCTGGCCATCACAGTGTATGCAGGTTTACAGGAAGTAGCATAGAGAAGTGGTGATGGTTTTGTGCGGAGTATTGCCACGTCCCGATGCTCTTCCCGGAGGGTAAATGCCAATAGGTGGCAGTGATAAACCTCACTCCCCCTTCCTGTAAATGGTGTCTGTAAAGGCAGGAACACGGACGAGGATATTAGATAAGGGAAAAGGGTGGTGCAGACAGGTGCTGTGATGGGAGATTAATTATCTGCCTTCAGTGTCACACGACACGTTGGTTAGAGCAGAGACCCCGTGGGCCATGGAGAGATGTTTGCTTTTTTCAAGCCGCATCCCTTGTAAATAGCAGTGTTGGCTCCAACTGCTGCCCTGCATAACACCAGGATAATTCTGTTTGTCATTTTCAGACAGTCTCCCTCTGCCTTGTCCTTTGGGCTGCTAAAAAGTTGTGATGTGTCTGGGCCCACTGGGGAAATGGCTGTTGCAGGGTTGTGAGGGCAGCAGATGTGCTGCAAGAATCAGGGCAACAGCATGGTGGGAGTACTGGAAACAGGACACGTGCAGCTGCTTGGGATGGTCTGCCATGGTCCCTCTGTGTCACGTGTGTTTTTCTCCCCTCTCCTTGCCCTTTTCATCTGCAAAATGAATGCTCATTACTCATTACTTTGAAGATCAATGGAGTTCAAATCCTTGTAGGCATATTGTAGTTTTCTCATGCTGGGTCCCAGTAGGGTCAACTGGCCCAGCTTAAGCACCGTGCTGCTGGATAAAGACTGCTTCCCATAGTTGAGTTAGATCCTTTACAACTGAGCTGAGTGCTTCTCCATCCATGTGGCACTGATCTTTGTGTGGCACTGATCTTTGTGTGGCAAAGTTGCTGCTACCAGGAACAGTAAGTTTATGTGTGACAAGCGGGGAGAGAAATCAGATTTCCACTGGTTTCCTCCTGCCTTTTTGGCCAAGCACTGTGGAAGCTCTCACATAAGAGTTTCCAAGGACCCAGACCCTCGTTGCTCCAAGGAATGCACCATGGTTTTATCTTTCTCCAGTGGTTTTTCCATGTTTTTTGTTGTGTGTCAAGTGCAGGATGGCCCTTCTGGGAATACCTGAAGCTCCAGTTTCTGAGCTATGGTGGAATATAATGTATTTTTCTAGTTGACGTGGCAGACTTCAACTAAAGGAGCATGTGTGTCTAGGGCTGTTTATTTAGTCCTGATCTTTGCATAGTTAAGGAGTGGACTTCATTTTTTCTGTGGATGGATCTGCCCCATCTCCTGTGAGTTCTTGTAGGGTGGATCTCCCATCTGTGTCAGGGTGCATTGACTTCAGCCTGGTAGAAGTGGATCAGCTATCCTTGCACTCAGTGCTCATAGTGATTTAAATATGCTCAATGGGATATGGCTGAAGGCCACAAAACTTCCTTCACACAGAGACCACCACAGAGTGGTCAGATGCAAATGGTAATGATTTTAATGTGCCACCAGAATGCACAGGAGTCAAACTCATAATCTAGTGGTAAAAGGTTTTGTAAGGTAACGTCTTTTCAGCAATTACTTTTATAGCTCTATCTAAGCAGTTCTCATTCTGCAACACTGTGAGGCTCATCCAAACCCCTTCTGCAAAGACAAGTCCCAGCCCTTTGATCTCACAACATAAAAAAGCCCCTCAATGCAGTTTTGGTTTCTGTGAGTTGTGTCCAAGTAGGAGGTTGTACTTCTGATTTTGAGACCAAGAGGACCAGGAACATATTCCTGCTTGCAGCACACAGATGTTCTCACCATGCCATCCATCCTGAAAAAGGACTCCACTGTGTTCTTGTCCATCTGCTAACTCTGAAAACCCAGCCAGTGGCCTTAATCCACCAAATAATTAGTTTCCTTTTTGGATAATGTTCCTTCCACTGAGACTTTTAGGCTCAACTATATTTCTCTAATGTTTTTTTAACTGCTGGTTTTGCACCCTTTTCAAGAGTCCCCTGAGAGAGCAGAAGTCCTACAGAGAGACAGAGAGAAAGCTCCAAGGAGGTGCAATACTGACATTTTACACACACTCCATGCCCTCAGCCAAAGGGAAAATACAGGAATGCTAGCTGGAAATCCATGAGAAACAGAAACATCCCATCATTGGCAGCAAAAATTCTGCTGAGCAGCTGCCTAGTAGAGCTAAAATCAAGGGTTTTCAACAGGGCTTTCTACATCTTTCTACATCTCTCTGTATCTGCCTCATTTCCTATTACCTCAATTTTCTACAGCCTGCCTTCCCTACTACTCTTTCCTTCTAATCTCTCTTCTTGTTTTTTCCATTATACCCCCATCTGCTTATAAATAAATAAATAAATGGAATTTTTCTCCAGATTTTTCAATTTTTTCCTCTTATTTCTTGCTTCCCACCTCCATTCTTGGTGCAGGATAAAAGCAACGCTTTCTAGCATGAAAAGCATGGGCAAGTGGATGCACCAGAATTCTTGTCAGCTTTCTGATTACCTTTTGTGCTCAGTATCTGGGTAAGCCTGACTAATGCCAGCCCTGTTTTACTTCTGTGCCATGGGCCAACAGAGAGGACTCGTATTAATTGGTGATGCTATGTTAGAGTCCCTTGCTCAGGTCTCTTCCTCTACAGCTTTTTTCAAGGCTGTTGTCTGGCAGAGACTGCCAGTTTTAGGTTGTTATTTTGCACTGGGTCAAAGCTTATGCTTCCATTCCTTTGCCCCATTTGTCTGAAGAGCTCACCTCAGTCACAAAAGGTGGTTTATTTCAGAAGAGTTTGTGGTCATTATGTGCTAGTTAGGCAGCATGCTAGTGTGGGGAGAGGTAAGAAACCTGAGCAACTCAGCTGAGGTCTAGGAAACATTCACACTTCCTATGTTTTTCGGGAAAGAGGACATGACAAACCAAGATATGCTGCACAGTCGTCACTCTGAGGTGATACCTCTGCCAGTGGAGGGGCTTGTTCAGGGCCCAGGTTCTCTGTGAAGACTTCACTGTATCTGCACTGCATCACAGCTCTCTCCTGCAGGAGCCTTTTTAAGGCATATCTCCCACAGGGGGACCTTAGCAAGAAAAGAGCAGAAATGAAGTTATAGAAGGATGAAGCCAAGTTTTCCTAATGTTATAGTCCTCACCTTGTTTCCCACGGATTGGTTCAGAAAGATGGGTGTTCAATACCAGCCTCCATACCGAATAAAAAGGGAGAGAGATTTTAAATTTCTAGACAATCTCTGAAGCCTTCCACTTTAACCCTCAGTGTGTGATTACTTTTACAAGCATGGACACTGTATCAGTTTGGGTCAGTTAGCATTTCTGTCCTCTATATTTTAATGACAGGTAAATTGAGGTGCAGCGTGTCTTGCTAATAGCATGGCAGTCAACAAACACCATATCTAGCAACATAACTCATGTCTCCTGGGTCTTGCTTTTTAATCCGAGGCAGAGCCAAAATGTTATTATTGGATTAGGATCTGTGGTCTTTATATCTGATAGATTTGAGCTGAAGGACTTCTGGAGTCCAGGTTCTTCTTATGTTTTTGCTCATGAAAACAACACTGTAATTTTATTTTCATACAGGGTACTTGATCTGGGTCTTATGTGAGAGGGGAATTGGGGAGAAAGGGAGCAGTAGTAAGAGTGTGTAAATGCAAGGAGGCAACGTGAGAGAAAGGCATTGGAAAGTCAAGAAGAGGAAAGCGAAAGAAGGATGTTGGGGCAAGAGGCAAAGGGAGAAAATGAGAGAAAGCAACCTGACAGAAAGGAGAGAGATTAGGGGCCGGGGTGGCAGGGGCAGGAAGAGGTCAGGAAGCAAGGAACAGCAAGATATTTAATCTCAGAGCGACTGCAGCTCTTTAGCCAGGTGGCTGGTGGGATAACCGGCAGGAAGCTGGCATTTACCTGTATGCTAATTCCTCCCTTCCTGCCAGTCTGGCAGGATAAGTGCCTGCTCTCCTGGTGAGATGAGATCATTTGAAAAGCCCCCCTGGCTGCTATTATGAGGAGCGACTGAACGAAGGCTCCAGTGTTGTGGTGTGTGATAAAGCACGGTAGCTGGGAGGGGAGGGGGCTGGTGGCAGTGGGAGCACTGGAGACAGGCTGCTCATTTAGTGCTGCCAAGCTCTGCGCCTGCTTAATTATGGAGCAGTTGATAAATAACATTGCAGAGATACGTAAATCAACGGGAGAGACGCAGGGAACTGGGCAGGATTGAGGGACTGGCAGTGCTTGGGCAGCTCTGCTCAGAGGATCACTGTTCTTGGCACAGGCGGTGCCACGTTTGGCAGTGGCAGCTGGCAAGGGTGGCAGGCACAAGGGGTGGCAGCGAGAGGCGCGGGAACAGGGAGGCAGGCGTGCTGCTCCGGCCCACGTCACGGCTTTCCAGGGAACTGTCCAAGATACGTAGGTGGTCCCTGCTAATACCGCAACCAAAAAACTCTTTGTAGTCTCTGAGACATTCATCTGCCTCATCCTCATAGAAAAAGGGGAATGCTCTCCTCACGGCTGCACAGACAAAATGTGGGGAAGCCAAGGGTTTGGCAGGGAAGGGCGCTGAACCCAGCTGCCTTCTCTTCTTGCTCTTTCCCAGCTGTAGGTTTTTGTTTTAGTCCCTGCACTCTCTCCTTCCTCCAGATAAGGGAGAAAATCTGTTTTTCAGAAGATACATGTGGCTCCCTGAAAATACATTGTTCAACCATTGCACACAAGGTTGTTCCCTTTGGCTGCTACAGTGAGTGTCCAGTGGGTGTTTGATATGCCTTGGGTACCTTTGGGTGGAGTTGTCCTGAGGGGCTCGTGGCTTGAGTTTGTCCATGAAATCATAGAATGGTTTGGGTTAAAAGGGATCTTAAAAATCATTTCAGCTAGAAATGGATATGCCATGGACAAGGAACCTTCCACTAAACCAGGCTGCTCAAAGCCCAGTCCAACCTGGCCTTGAACACTTCCAGGAATGGAGCATTCATCTCACTGTTATGACTTTCACCCTGTACCTTTGGTGTCACCTGGTTTCATCCCTGCCTTTCCACATCCTTTGCTAGTATGCTTAAATTAACTCATGAGAAAACAGATGAGGAATGTAAACGGCTGACAGCTCTCGGTCAGTGAATGCAGCCATAGTTCAAAACGACCCAAGGACTCTTTCAGGATTCAGGCCTAACCACCAGCATGTGGTAAAACACCAATACTTACACTGGGGAGCAAACATCTGAGTTGTGTCTTTACACTATTTTTTTTACATATTTGGGTAGAATAAAACAAATGGTTAATTAGAGATTAGAGAGGGACAGCGACCTACTGTAGGTTCAGCCCAGCTCACCCTGACTCTGAGCAAGGAGGAGCAGTCTTCTAAAAAAGGACTGGAATGTGGCACATACTGACTTGATATCAAATTGAGGTGTCTACCAAGTCCTACATCTGAGGTGCAATGAAGGAGTCAGCTGATGGTCTAATACTGAAATGTGGTCCATAAAATAATGCAAGCCTTTTGTTTCAAGCAGGGGATGAGCATTGAAAGGTTGGTGGGATGAAACAGCATCTTGGTGAGGTGGGCATGAAAAGAGTCCTGCAATTTTCTACTGCACAGTAACTCCCTTCACAGCCAAGGCTCCTTGCCAGAGCTCTGCATATGAATGTACATTTGTGCCTGTATATGTAAAAAGTGGGTTCAACCAGTGAAACCCCAGCATTAGTGAAATGTGGAGTTATTCTGGAGTGCACTGCAGTGTAACAGCAGAGTCTCAGGGTATTGGTTGAACCCCAGCAATTAACCAACCCCAGGCAGCCGTTTGCTCACTCCCCCACCAGTGGGATCAGGGAGAGAATCGGAAGGGTAAAAGCTGGAAAACTCGTGGATTGAGATAAAGACAGTTTTAACAAGGAAAGCAAAAGCTGAGCATACAAGCCAAGCAAAGCAAAAAATTAATTCACCTCCCATGGGCAGGCAGGTGTTCAGCCATCCCCAGGAGAGCAGGGCCCCATCATGTGTAAGAGTTACTTGGGAACACAAGCATCGTCACTCCAAATGTCCTCTTCTTCCTTCTTCCTCCAGCTTTATATACTGAGTATGATGTTATAGGGAATGGGATATCCCTCTGGTCAGTTTGGGTTGCCTGCCCCAGTTGTGTCTCCTCCCCATTTCCCAGGCACCCCCAGCCTCCATTCCAGCATAGCAGTATGGAGAGCAGAAAAGGCCATGTAAGCCCTGCTCAGCAGTAATAAAAACACCACTATATTATCACGACTCTGCTCTGCACAATTCAAAACACAGCCCCATACTGGCCACTGTGAAGAAAATGAACTCTCCCCCAGCCAAAACCAGGACATGGATGAAGAGACAGAAGCAAAGGGAACCGAACCCATTTTACAGTGACTGAACCCATTTTTCCTCATCAGAAAGTGAGGCAGTATTTTGAATGGAACAGGCAGAGTAGAAGACAACTAGCTTAAAAAGTTTATAAAACATGAAAATACTGTTCCCATAGGGAAATTAATTTCTTTGTACTGTGAAAAGCAGGAGATGCTGGTGCAAAAAAAATATACTCAGTGCTTCTGCATGTGCTCTTGATCTGCTACAGGAAAGTGGACACAGGATGCTGAACACAGAACATCATGAACTGTGAAGCAGCAGCTGCCTTTATTGTGGGGTTTTTTTATCAGTGCAGATAGTTAAGTAGTTGGATGAGCATCAAAACAAGCAGACATCTCTCAGGAAAAGCAACCACATGGGACTTCTCAGCTTTTAGATCTTCCTATCCCCTATTTTAAATTTTCTATTGATTGTGCCTTTGAGCTATCCCTGGAACACATGAAGGCAGTATTCGCTCTTTAAGTCAAAGCGGAGTCACTTCCATTCTTGGCCCAAAGCTCAGTGCCAAAGCTTTTGGAACAAAGCTACGTGGTCAATTTTAGAGCTTGGCTGAAGATAAAGCACCTGATCATGACTATCCAATGCTCCAGATCTTTCTTGCACTGTCTTTCCTTCCTTATAGTGGGGCAAATCTGAGCACACCTAAGTTTAGGGAATGTTGCTATTGCAAATGCAACTCAGGACTAGCTCTGAGACTTGGATGATCTTTGAATATTTCTAGCTTCAATACAATGGCAAAATGGGGGAAACCCAAAAAAAACCCTAGACTGCCTATCTTGTTAATATGCTGCCCCTTTAAAACCAACTTTAACAGAAACCCCTCTGTTGCCTAGATTTAAAGCAAAATACTCCAAAATTTGAATCCATCAATTAATTTTTTTTTTTAATTAGGATTGAGTACAGTCACTAACAACCCAACTAAGCCGGCTTCCTAAAAGTATTTATAAATCTAGAAATGGAAAAGAAATATCTGACCAAACTAGCCTGCAAACTCCAGACGAATAAAAAGGAAAAGAAATAACTCAGGTAAGGCAAAAGTCACAAGTAATTTAAATCTGTGAAGTGTGTTCTTTCCGATAATCTATTTTAAAGAGCTAATAGCACAGTGCAGAAAAAATGTTATAACAATCTAATGAGGTCCCATTAAGCTTCCCTTCCATTAAGTTCTTTTGGGTCCTATCTAGGCTAGTCAAATAGGTAATTTAAAACAAAACCTGCTTCTTTAGTCTAAACATGTGCTTGGTTAAGAAGGAAACTTGGGAGTTGATGCTGCTTGGGTTCTGTTACCTACTCTGCCATCAAACTCTGAGTCTTTGACTGAAAGAGCTCCCTCCTCTGGGCCATCACTTCCCAGGCTGTAAGACCCAGATAATTATTTTCACACACATCTCACTGGATAGGGAAAAGCATGATACCCAAGGGAGAGCCTGGGATCCTGTGAAAACATAAGTGTGTTTCAGAGATATGTGTATGTGCATACATACAGATTTAAGTGTGTGCACATTTGACCCCCAATGCTCAATGTAGGACACCTGGAGTTTGTCAGGGTTTGTTGCACTCTGGATATAAAACTGCTAGATATTTATTTGTAGCTTTCTTTCACTGGTGCTAGAGAAAGCACCAGGCCTTGGGATTTTATTCATCCAGGAGCAGCTTTGACCTACGCAGGCTGTCAGTCAGGGGACGCTCATGGTTGGGAGAAAGTGGACAGACGGGTCTGCCTTCCCATGAGCCTTTTTGCCTTCCACCAGTTTTAATTACCAGCCTTTGCAAAGGTTCCTCTGGGAGAAAATTAGCCATCAGTTGCAACAGCAGCAGACAAGACACCAGTTCACTCATGAGCTGTCAGCTAACTTTAGCCCCCTTCTTGCTGAGCCATCCTTTATTTAATCAGGGTCGGAGGAGCATCCGTGCCCGGCACTCAACTCAGCAGGTGGGGAATGATTTACTGCCCTGCTATCAGAGAGCTCTTTAATCTTGTCTTTATGAACACTTAGCACCTACAAATCACCTGTTTGGCTTGAAATACATCGCCTGCTTCATGCCTTGGTGCCCTGAAGGGGAGGATGTCAAAGGTACATCTTGTTTACATGACAAGATGCTTTATGGAACGGGCCCTATTGCCTGTGTGGCAAACCCTACTTCAGCCCTCTCCTCCATCTCCCTCTTGCAGTGTTTGAAGTGCATGGTTTTATCCCCTGGACACCTTCTAGAGGGTTTTCAGCCCCCTCAACCTAGCCTTTCACCTCTTCCATTCCTTTACCCAAGAAGCCAGGCCGAGGGTTTCATTTCTGCTGCACTCCCTTAACGCTCCGGTTCAAACCATGAGTTTGAAATTTCCCTTAAGTTTTTCTGGTTCAAACTGCTTCTCCAGATGCAAAATGAAGGTGAGAGTAGCTCAGGATCAATGTTTGACATTTCTTCAGATGCATTTTATCCCAGGGGACTTCAAACTGCTTTCTAGTCAGCCATCCCACTAGGACAGTGCAGGCAGCTTTGGGGTGGAGCATGATAACCGTGACTGTTAGCTATGCTGAATGCCAGTTTGGGACAAGAATTAAGGAGTTTAATTGAAGTGAGACATGTAATTGAAACTGCAGGGGAAACTTTAGGATAGACAGCAATTATACAAATTAGGGCATCATGACACCGTAGCTGCGCTTTAAGAAAGAAAAGACCTCTGATTTTAGAAAAGAACAATAACTGAAGAGAAAAATCCCAGGCTCTTAAATGTCTAGAGAAGAACAGCATTAGAAATCTTACTGGGAAGGCACATCTCCAGTGGCCTGGAGCCCCTGAACACCACAAAGGGGCAAGCTTTGTTATAAGCTCAGAGAGCAGACATCTGCTACTTGATTAGCAGAACAAATTCCTCGTACGTACTTTTGCTAAAGCTCCCTTCTTCCCTGCAAGAGTGTCCTTACTGTCTGGAAAGGAAGAGCTGTCAGTCAGGCTTTCAAACAGAGATGGACCATGCACGTGGGGGATGTCTTAGTCCTTATGCAAACCTCATGGGGCCCTAAAATGAAGGTGCAGAACTTTTCTTTGGGCTTTGATGTCCTTTCTCCAATAAGCCACCCATTAAACCTTCTCAACAGCCTTTGATCATGCCACAGAGAAGACAGGAGCCTGGAACACCTCAAAGTGTCAATCCGTCCCTTGACCTGCATTGCTGAAAATATTTTAATAAAGATAGTGGACAATCTCCTCAAGTTTTGGACTTTTCCCCCTAATATCCAGAGTCAGGAATGAAGTTCCTTGAATAGAGATGATCCAGGCTTGCAGTAGAAGGTGGTAAGTATGGCCGTGAGTCTTTAAGTCAGCAAGTTTTCCTCTCTCTGGCGCCCATCTCTTTCATAGTCATGAATCTTGATGTTATTTTTAGCATGAAGAGACCAAATGGAGTTGGGGGAGGAGGGAGTAAAAGTGAAGCTGACAGTATAATGTAAGCCAACATACAGGCACTCTGCATTACTAAGAGATGAAGGATGGCGTGTCATACATCAGCAGGAACAATAAAACATGATAGATTTCTTAACCTCAGCATCAATCCTAGATGAGTTCGTCCAGTTTCTCCAGAAACAGCCAGGCTGAGGTAGCCTGAAAAGCTTCTAGCTCCTTCCAGAAGCAGAAGCTTGCATTTCATGGATCTGTCGGGTTCAGAAATTACCTTCACACTGTACCAAGACACTACCAGCACAAGACAAGATACCGTGGGCCAGGCTGAGATCATGGTTTCAGTTCTTTCTCTGCCAAGAAAGCAGCTAGAGACAATAATTTTCAAACCCGAAAGGGTTCAAAGTTAGCTGGAAGGACTTGTTTGAAGCCTAAACCTCATAGTTTCTGTTTGTTTAAAAGCCCAGGACATCTTCAAGTTTGTATTAGCCTTGGGAGAAAGTGCTGTTTCAAATTTCTTAAAAAGAATTTAAGAAGAATTTAAAAAGAATTCTTAAAGCGTTTGGTATTTTAGGATTAGATAGACTCGAAAGATCTCAGGCAAACTGGAAATTAGAATAAAACAAGCCTTCAAGTGAGATTTGTTTCATCAACAGAAGAATAGGCCAAATTTCCTCCTTTTTTCACTTCCCAATATTAAATGCATTAATGAAAAAAAAAATTACTGAGGAACTGTTTAACACAGGCAGAGTATGAGTCACAGGGCATTTGGGAATGAGGGAAGCTTGAATGCTTATTGTGTTCTGGTTGCTGTCAGAGATAGGATAATGACTGGACTGTTATGTAGTCTGACCCTACACAGCGGCAGTGGCTCCATCTTTATCTAGATCTCTATTTATCTGGAGATGAATAAAAATTGTACTTGAATGTCTAGACTAGCTTCAATAAAAATAACCATAATGGAGCTTAATGGATATTTTTATTGTGGAAAGCGCGTTTGTTGTCTGGATCTCTTTGAAAAATGTTCTTCCCATCAGATTCAGCAGACCTGTCAGAAAGTCTTCACAATGGAAATGCCTCTTCAGTATCATTTCACCTTGTGGAGAGTCAGTGCGTGCATGGTTGCCTGCTCACTGCAGGCTTTAGTTCTGCTCTGAACACTCCATCTACAAGGTGGCAGAGGACACTTTATTCCATGCAGCTCCTCCTTTCCCTCTCTCAGAGCAGTTTTTCTTGTCTTTTTCCTGTTGTCAGTGAGCCACTGTTCCTCTGTGGGACATCTTCTAGTCTAGTGGTGAATGGAGCATGTGTTGGTATTTCAAGTGGTTCTTGTCAGCTGAGAACTAAGAACCATTTTTCCACGTGCTTTCAGAAACATAAGTACTTCCTTGTACCCTGCATAGCTGCTTCATGACTGTCTCTTTGTAACAGTTCCTTTCGGTGTGAATTAAATCATAAGTCGAGTTTGACTAAGAAAGTTCTGCAGAAAGGTAACCTGTAGGGTGGTAGGGAAGGATTTAAAGTGGCGAGAAGCTCAAGTAGCAGGAAAGGATATATGGTGATGATGAATGCTGGGAAAGGTTTTAAAAACATTTGCAAGTGGTCTATGTGTGCTCACAGTGAAGTCAAAGATAAGCCAGTGCTGTGTGCTCCTGAATATCCTACCTGTAAAACTCTGCATCTTGGGAAAGGAAAGAGCATGGATTAAAAAGAGAGGATTTCAAGCAAACACCAAGGGGTCGATTATGATGACCCAGTGCTGAGAATTAAAGTGTGCTGTCAGAAGCACATACATCTTGGTCTTTGAACTTGATTCCATTTTTAGTGCCTCTGCAGTTCTTTTTTCTACACAACTGGAAAAGCTGGTCGACCAAAAAAAAAATTATATACAGTGCTACTAAGTTATGTTTATACACTGCATTTTGCTATAAATGGGGGAAATGTCCTCTCATTTGCTGTCGATAAGTATGGAAAAGTGGTTGACTGCCTATGAAAATGAGTCCTAAAAGCTTATATGCATCTCTGGCCAAAATGCTTGCTCATTAGAAAAACCACCCACAACATAATGAAATGACTTGACATTTTCTGTTTTGTTTAAAGCATCAGTCATCTAACAAGGGGGCAGTGCAAGTACCATGTGACTTAAGTGACTAATGATCTACTACATCAGATGGCATCATAAACTGATAGACTTAAAAGGATGTCAATACTTAGACTGGTCCAGGCACGGCACTGAGTCAGCCTGGCATTTTGTGAACATCTCAGGCCCTCACAGAGACACTGAGCAAGGAGAGAGAGGGACAGGGAAAAGCTGCTGTATTTGTAGGGCTTTTACTTCCTGTGATGTTTTACCTTTATAGCTAAAAAAAAAAAAAAAAATCTAATTGCTTGGCAGGTTTTCTTTTGTCTGTACAAGAAAAACCCCCACACCCCAACCATATTCGAAGGAAGCTGTCTTTATGCATGCCATGGGCTGATATGTGTTGAGAGTAGGCTACTTGTTAAATAAATGGTTGGATGATTCTTTGAGAAATATGTTGTACTTTGTAAGTAGCATAAAAAATGAGGAAATGGCTAAGGTCCTGCTCTGATTTTTCTAAAAAAGATTTTGGCTGATCCCCGTACCTGGGGCAGTGAAAGAATGATATTGTCTTGCAGTTTCTTAGCTGGCTGTAGGATGTCTTCCCAAGGAAGGCATCTGCGTGAAGGCAGTGGTGGCTGTGGAGTGGCCAGGAAGTCACTGTGCTGATGGGAGGAGGCACACTGGGGCTGGCAGTCAGACCAGTATCCAAGTGGGAGTACAGCTAAGGTGGGAGCATCCTTTTCACGTGTTGGAATGTAGTACTTTCTGTGTTTTTTGTTGGGAGCATGTTAGGACCTCTAGTTAGCTCAGCACCTTGCAATATCTGTGCAAGTCTATTGGCCTCCTACTTTCCCGAGTCTGTTTTGTTTCCAAAGTACAACCCTGTATGCTTTATGGCTCTGCTGAGAGGAGGACAAGTAGAGTACCTCATATGGAAGAGCTGAGTCTTGTTTGTCAAGTCATGAACATTTTAAAAGGTACTGCAAGTTGAACAGATCAACAACAGATAAGATAATGCTTTCCATATGTTGTGATTTCCTGTCATTCCTACCCTGACCCTTTCTGTGGTCACCATTTTGCAATCAGCTCAGCTGTGATCAACGGCAGAAACATCTTTTGTTTGTTTCCTAATGAGAAGGAAGCTACAGTGATTGTTTCCTTTCTTCTATAAAATAATGTCCACTTAAAATCATATGCATTCTCTTTGCTTAAAACAGAGAAGTCCTGATGGGACAAATCAACAGGTGCTAAGTAAATAACATGTAATCAAGACTAGTAAGTGAAGCTAAGAGCTGGCAGCAGTGGGGGAAACAGGGAATAGAAATAAAAGATGAATATAAAAAAACTGGTATTGGAGAGGGAAGTACTGTGGAAAAAATGGGAAGCAGAAAAAGGCATTCAAGCAAGTTATTCGTATTATCATTTGGGGGACTTCTCAGAAAAAAATCTTCCCTTCTCTCCAGTACCCTTTTCCCATAATCATGCTCAGATAGTGCAAAGAAGAAGGAAGAGGAGAATGTGGGAGAATCTGTAGACTACTTCCCCTACTGAAACAACAACTGTGTCTTGCCTTTCATTTTAGTGCATGGTGCCAGATCTGTACCTGCTCTTTGCTGGAAAAATATTTCAGAAACTCTCTCCTGAGCCTGCTGGTGGGAAGGGCAAGGTCGAGCAGGTATCAACAGAAAGAAGGACTCCTTGTCCTTGCTCCCAATAACATCTAATAACCACCCTATACCAAAACCCCAGCTTGCTTTTTGGAAGCAGTGTTAGGTGCTTGAGTCTCTTGCTTTAGAAGCTTTCTGGTGTCCTGCCTGGCTTCCTGCCACTGGTGCAGATGGGCACAGGTTTCCTGTAGTCCTGGGTCATATCTGCCATTTCTGTGCAGATGTCTTGTGCACCCCAAGGCATCCCAAATGGCACCAAAAACCTACGTTTAGGCAAGTGAAGGGAGCCGCAGGGAAATGTCCTGCTTGGCAGAGTGTGGCCACAGATGGACTCAGAGAAAGGAGAAAGCCATCTGGGCCCATGGTTTAATGGAGGCGCTTCATTGCTGCCAGTCTGGAGGGAGGGAGGTGGCAAAGGTCACATGGGAAGGTGTGTTGGGGAGGAGGGAAGGGACAGATGTGACAACCAAATTCCACGTGGCTTGGTTCCATGAGGTTCTAAGTTCTGCGTGGCTTGAGGATCGAAGCTTCCAATGATTGTGTTGCTGTTGTGTCAGAGTTAATGCTCTCTTAACTCTGCTTGAAACTTGCCATGCACCACCAGAGAACACAGACAATGCCACTTCAGTGCAGGGTGCAAGCTGCCTGGGCTACATCTTCATAGTCCTGGTAGGAGCTCAGCTCCCAGTGCCACCTGTCACAGCCCTCCAGAACAACTGGTACCACAAACTGGTCACTGAGCCAGCCTGCTGGTTCACATTGATGTCCTGCAGCAGTGGCTGGACAGCTAATATAGAAAACTTCTGTGTTTTTGGAAAGAGGGGTGTCAGAAGAGTTTTCCACTAAAGAGGCGAGGAAATGGAGAGAAACAGAAGGTCAGGACAGTGATAGCCATGACATTGGTGTGTGGCAACAACAGACCTTCAAATAAAGTGTTGAGTCTTGAAAACAGGTAAAGTGAAGAGTTGTGCTTTAAAAGTTGTGCTTTTTTGAAACCATTGTGTCCTGTTAAGTCCCTGTTGGTTATCTGGATTTGCATTGCCAGGACATGTCTCATAAACATCAGGAGCATGCTTATTTTTATTATCTGGAAAGCAGATGAGCCAATCAAGCATGCTTTTAAATTCTGAGTATGCAGTGAACAAGTCTGGTCCTGCAGCCCCGTCAGAGTCCCTGGCTCCAGCCTTCAACACTGTCTGCTATCCTGTGCCGAGCTCCCTGAACAAAGCTCCAGTGGTTCCCATCACAACTCCAGCGCTGCTCCATCCTGTGAGCCTCCAAGGAGGCAGCGCACAGCCTGCTGGAAGGTGGGCCAGCCTTAAGGTGGAAACTGGGAGCAAGTCTTTGAGATACATAAATAGGAAATCCATCAGTTATCTAATCAAAATTTTATTTCTTCTCTTTCTAAATGGTAGACCAAGACTTATTTGATAATGATGGACTATCTTTTGTCATGTAGTTAAATGAACAATCTTTCACTACTATTCCTATTCCACATTTATGTTCTTCCTAGGAGCTCCAGATGACTTTGCAAAGCTACTAGAAGTGAGGAAGTAGTTTTCAGGTGGAGGGGAAAAGAAGTTAAATTTTTTCATGAAAAATGGGATTCTGTGGTTAATGAAGCAGGTTTTAAATAGAACTTTCCCAAAGAAAGCAATTAGAATAAAACATTTCAGAGAAAAAGTTGATTTTTTTAAAATAAAGCTTATTTCTAATTTAATGTAGAAAGTATACATTTTCTGCCCTTCAATTTCTACACTCTATTTTTTTCTGTAGGGATTTTCTTTATCTATTTTTTTTTTCCTTTTCCAGTTATGCTGCAAGAGATAGTAACAGTTTCTCACTTTCAGAAAGATTTGCAGGCCATCTGCCCGTTCCTTTGGCACACCCTCAAGGGAACAGCAGTGGAGGTGGGTTAAGGGACCATCCTGAAGGGCCATGCCTCCAGCCTCCTTGGTTTTCCATGGACCTGGGCACAGGATTGGTCTGAAACGAGCAGCCAAAACAATCCTCCTTTCTCTGAGCCGGAGTCCTTCCCCAGGGCACTGGCATTCTCAGCTGATCAATTCTCCCCAGGATCCCTCCCCAGTGTGAATGCTAATAGGAAGGGTACAGGCAACTGATTTATAATATTCTTGAAAATCTGGATAGATTGCTGTAACGACCAGAATTAATTACTCTTTTCAAGATTTTATGTTTCCAAGCTTCCTTTTTCCTTCTCCTCCCTCCCCCCTACCCCCTCCCCTCCCTGCCAGCTCAGTCGTCCTCTTTTCCCTCTGGAGTCCTTCCACCTTGGCTCCTGGCCAGCTCCCTACAATAAAGTCACATGCTAATCAATAACACTTTTATTGAGAGTGACAGACAGGAGCTAACTGCACCGAAACAGTAACAAGTTCAGCCAGTAGTAAATGTGCTCTCCTCAAATCCCAGGCCTTGTGCTTTGCTCGCTGCCTCTTCAGCTTCCCTTCAGTATCTGTCTCAGGCCTTCCCTTCTCCCTTCAGACCTCACGACAGTGGTTTTTTGATGACCCTGTCAAAAGTGACAGTTGCCTCCAGGCCTTCTGACAGGAAGCATTTGGTCCCTGGGATTTCAATACCCTTTGGCCTTGACTACACTGCTTTAGTAAACTGGTGCTCAGGGCATATAGCTATTCTTATTTTGGCTGAATACAGGCCTGTTTCTGTGAGCAAGGCTGAAATATCGTGGGGTAAGAGCAGAAGTCTGCAGAGTCAGTCCCAAAAGAGGTATATCCCACAGCAGTATGTTCATTTCCCAGCAGCCTTGAAATCTTGTGCTAACCCCAGACCAATCTGATGCTAAAACAAGGGTCCATGCAGAGCTCTGCACTGATGCAACTACATCAGTCTATACCTGCACTTGAAAAGAACTGAGGCTATTGTGGGTGGGAGTGAGTTCAGCTCCGAAGGTCACCTCTTTGGCCAGAACAGTGCTGGTACTTTTTCACAGAGCTTCGATAGGAGCCTCACTTGTTTCACTTCTGACATGGTCTTGCAGCTGCTCATAGTCAGAGCTGCTGGTCTGGGAAATGACTGTCTTTCCTGCATTTGGAGATGCTCTGACAGGGCAGAGGAGCACAGTGCTGAGAAGCAGCCTCTAACATGCCCTTCCAGTCACTCCGGAGGGCAGGCCCTTTGTGCTCAAGCATGCCACTGCACCAGCAGAGCTCCTGGTGTTTGCCATGACTCATTCAAGAGTACATGAAAGCAGGTCTAAGACAAACAGAGAGGCAAATGGCTCCCAGACCATGAGAAGATAGAAGGTACCATAAAAAACCCATTGCTGGTCATTGCTATTGCTGCTGCTTTACTGATCCAGGCAAAGCTTGGTTGGAGTAAAGGATCAATGTAGTAGGACATAGGGGCAGGTGTCAAACTAACTGATGTGCCTCTAAGAACGACACATCATCCTCTTCCATGCCACCTACACAGCCCCTTGCTTTGCCAGAGATGTGATCAGCTGTATCCATGCCTCTGTCCTATCACACTTTCTGCTGAGCAGGGAGAGAAATCTTATCTTCTGGTGCTACCTCTCCTCATCCACTGGGCACTGCAGGGACACCCCACACTTACCTCGCTCATTCACAAACAGCACTTTTGCTTCATCAAAGTAGATACTGGTCCCCACCTTCCATCGTGTGCCACCTGATACCCTCATAGTCTAATACAGGCATGCCAATAAATATGAAATGTTGTGCTTGCCTTGCATAATATAAAACCCAAAACAGAGAGAAGGTTAGCAGAGACAGCTTTGCATGTTTAGAAAACTGACTGCCTTCTCTGTACCACCTACTTACAGTGAGTCTGATCTATCAGCAGTCCTGCAAATCCTAGCTCAGGGATGTTTGGAAGGGAGTAGGATTAGCTGAGGTCTTCTAAAGGAAACCTCTGAGGCTATGAAATATTTCTAAGCTTAAGAAATAATACTTCTAATTACTTTTTATAATTATTTCTTCTGTCAGAAATGTGAAAATCAAATACGTGTGACGTTAAAAAATTATTTTTCATTAGAAAGTTGTAATTTCTTTTATGGACTTCTCAAATGTTCTCTATCATTTTTTTAAAAATTACTTAATTTCTGCCAGAAAACTATCTTATACCAGCTGAAAAAAAAACAGTGGAAAAGTTTTAAAAACCAAGTCAGGCCTGATAAGGGTTTTGGATTTTTTTTCAGTTTTAAAGTGCATCAGTGTATTTGGGGGGAATGGTATTGTAGCACAGAGATGAGGATCTTTGGCCTTCTAAAGAATGAGCTGAGATCAGTTTGCTGGATCCTTTATGAGTTGGTAAATCATTTATTGTGATGTGCTGTTGTACAAAACACAGCAATAGTGCTTCATAAAATATAAATAGTACAAAATACTTTGGTTCTATTAACAACCTGTAACTGATGCACTTGAACTCTTTCTCATTTTCCTTTTTAATTTCTCTGTCTTGTAAAGTGAAGCTTGGTTTATGATTGCAAATAAAAATGAATTTGGTGGATGTCATCTTAATTTTATCATCCCAAACCCAGAGTTTCACCTTCTGGCTTGTACTTTATAGTCTCTACTCAAGGAAGACTTGAGGGCAGGAGAGAGAGGAAATAGCTGAGGGAAGTGCTGGGGTGGCTGTGGCGTAGGAGGGGCAGTGGCCAAAGGGAAGCCAGACCCTGCTGGGAGGTCAGGTCTGAGGTGTGCCATCAGTCACAAAATCCCATGACCACTCCTGCTCAGAGCTGTTCTTGGCTCAAGATAGAGATATCGATCCCTGACTTCCAAGAATCACTAAATCCTCTTTCAAGTTAAAATAAGTGAATAAATAAGCACAGGCAGAAATGCAGGAAGCAGTCCTCAGATTACTTTGTGGATCAGGAGCCAAGTGCAAAAATCTGTGAGCCACTGGGATTCACTTGTTTGCAACAGCAGGACCTACAGGGAGTTGCTTCTGATGACCATGGACACAGTCCCTTGGTGACTTCTTCTGGGGGAAGGCTTGCCATGCTTATCCAGTGAATCCCTTCTTTGGCTTGTCTTCTGAAATCCATTGTGCTGAATGTGGTTGCTGGTCAACCCCCAAACCACTTCTTCCTCTTCTTTACCTTCTTCCCCATGATGAAGGAAAGCCTCAACTCTCCCTTTACCACTGGAGTATGCTTCACTGGGTTTAATCTGGGAAAACTCAAGACAGAATAATTTTTTGTTCTCTATTTGGACTATGGAGATATGACAGGATGGTGGAATGGGGAAGACAGTGAGAACTTGATATTTTAAACCAAACTTAGCATTTGTGGAGACTCCTTCAGCAGGCTTTGTTCTGAAGGTCTCCCTCTGAAGTACAGTCCCTTTTGGTCTTTGCAAGTATTTTCTGCACAGAACTTGTAGCACGTGTCCTTGTGATGAGCTTCAGATGCAGCCTGGGAGGGACTTAAAAGGGTTGTCTCTGAGCTTCAGCTGTTTTTTTTCCAGAGCACTGAGCAAAGACAGGGATCATCCTAGGATAGAAAAACAGAATTAGCGATAAATAACCTTTCTTCTCTGCTCTCATCGTCCTGCAGTTTATCTCTCAGGGAGTGGAGGATTGAAGCCAAATCATCCCAGCTTCTTCTTGGTGCATCTCCACTGTGTTCACCTACTGCTTGCTAATCGCCCACTTTGACTGTTTTATTCTTAGAGGCATGAGAATATGGCCCTATGGATGGAGGAATAAAATGGCACTTTCCTTCTGTTCTTACTAGAATAAAATACAAATGGATGCTTCAACATCCCTTGTCCTTTCAGTCCTGAAACAGCCTTTCCCCAAGGAACTGAGTGGACACAGTCTGCCATAAAAAATAGCAGGCTCAGTCCAACCAGTAATTTTGCCTCACAGTAGTGCATATGGGAACAAATTGATGGGAGGGGATATACCATAGCACTGTGGGAATGGGAGGGAGCAGATAAATTACAACCCAGCATCACATGGAAGTGCAATTATCATTTAGCTGCAACCTGCTGATCTCACTGGTTTACCTCTCCCTTGGCTTTCTGGACTGGAAGAAGAGTAAAATGGTGATCAGCCACCCATAAGTGTGCTGATACACCAGTCCTACCTTAGCCCTTGCCCCTCAAAAGCTGTACATCTCTGGTTCTTCAGATGATCACTCTCATACCATGCTCCTTTCCTCCTCTCTATCTGTACGTGAGTAGTTTTGATGTCCTGGGGGATCTGTGAGCAATGCCCTAACGATCTCTTTCGACAAATGAGTGATGGGCAGTCCTGTGGATCCCTGAAAGCAGTTTGTCATGCCTCGTATTAGTCGAATCTCTCAGATTTTAATATTCTTCCACCAGCCTCAGCAGGGTACGTGTGCACGCATGCCTATGTGCGTGCATGTGAAAATCCTTGCCAACATGTCATCCCTTATTGAGCAAAATATTGACAGGTTTGGATGTGGAGAGAAGATGGGAAAGAACATTGTGTCTTTCTGGAGAACTGAAAGGCCTCTGCCTTCTGCATTCAGTGCCTTTCCTTCATCTCGTGTGCACATGCATGCACAAACATCCCCTGTCACTCCTACAACTGCTTCCTAGCACAGAGCCAGAGCCAAGGAGAGTATATATTTTCTCATCATGGAACAAAATCTTTTTTAGAAAAATAATAAAACTTCATTAGAGTATTAATTCAAAGCTTTTATTTTTTATAGTCCCCTTTTTATCATTTTTATTGCTAGGTTTAAGAGGAGGAGATTCCCTACATTAGGGAGGCAGCGAGCTGTTTTACATGGAGTATCCAAGTGCCATTTACCAGTATCAACTTTGGGATGCAGGCTGGTTGCTTTTGTGCCTGACTTGCTCTTAGTACCACTTTTTGCTTTGCTTTGGTGCTGTCTGAGGCTGCTTATGTGCTGTGCATTTGCCCTGGTATCCTGTGTGTGTATCCTGTCTGTCACAGGGAGCTGGAACTGGAGTATATGGTGAATTTCTACCTGTGTAATGCATGTTAATTGTTTCCTTCTGTACTTTCTATGATGGAGGCTGAAGCTCAGAGTAGTTCTGAGCCAGCTTTTCCTCACCTTGTCCCTGTGTTGTGAATCTTGTAAGGTAGAAGTTACACATGTCAACATCTACCTAATAACAACACATGAATTGTGCAGAGCCCTGAGCTCTCTGTGAGGGAGACATGACCTTCATTATAATGATACAGTTGACATTTTCCCTGTGACACTTATTGTAACATCATTGCTTCCTGTTGGCATCTGTGGGCTTATCAGGCAGCTTGTTCAAGCAATCTGGAGTTGTGATGAAACCAGGCAGGAGGGAAGAGGCTGAGATTTGAGGGGGAAGAAGAGGGAGTGGGGAAAAAAGAAGGACTCATAGAGTATCAGAGCATACAGAACATTAATGAATGTGAGCTCATCTAATCGTCTTCCCCTTGCATCCATCTCCCTGCCTGTGGATTCACAAACACGCTGCACTGCAGAACCCAGCATCCCTACAGCTCACCACTTACCATTGGCATTCCTGCTACTAGTGGCAGTGGTGCTCCCAGCAGTAGGAGCCCAGGCTTCCTGGGCAGTCAAACCCATGAGAGAAGGAGGTCCAGGGGCCCCTTTTCCATTTTGCAAACCCCTTGCAAGCAAGGCTGGCTCGGGCTCCTCGCATTATCCTGAGGCTAACATTATGGCACACTAAGTGATGTTTGTGTGGGGATAATCCAGGAGATCTGGTCTATGTTCAGAATGTCTGCAGGCTCATCTGCTGATGTATTGAAGCTGGCTGGGATTTGACTGATCTTGAGGGGAAAATTAGGCCCCAGAGTGGTCAAAATCTGGAATCAGGTCTGCTGACTCTTCTTGCACACACTTCTTTTCTGTCTTTTAGCAGAGTCCTAAATCTATCATCACAGTGAGGAAATCAATTATTGTAATAGCTGGGGCTTTGGGTTGGTATCTGTAAGGAAATCAACCACCCCTTGGCCACCTAATACCTGCCCAAAATGAGGCAGGCACATGTTAAGAGCTTCTTGTCACCATTGGTGGGGGTTGGTAAAAACTAGCTTAATGTACAGAATAAAAGGTTTGTATCTATTATTCCCCAAGCATTTCAGTTTCTTGTTGAAACTCCTGAACTTAAGCCTTGGGTTCAAACACTTCATCTACGCTGGGAGAGGCTACTGTGAAGTCCTGCACTTTGCTCCTCATCTACAATCTGTAAACGTCACATGCACCACTAACTCATTACGACTTAACTGATGCTACAATTTTTGTGTCAGGGCTGATGAGAGGCCTAAAATTAAAATTCTCAGCAGTTTCAGTTGGCAAGTAGGCACATGTATTTCCTGCCCCTTTTCTGCTTTCCAATTGCTCCTCTATGCTACTTTTGGGTACAGCTGTTGCCAGGGCAAACCAAGCCCTGCACTGTGTTTTACTTTTGACAGCATCCTTGGCTGGTTAGCTGGGAGAAGAGTAGAGCAGAACAAAGTGGCTCCTTCATTTTTCATGGGAACATAGGATTTGACATACAAGATCAGATTCTGCCTTTCCTAATGGCCAAATATGTGATATTTCAGAGGAGAGCAATATCCTGCCAATAGAAAATATATTTATTGGCACAGCTTCCTTCCAAGGGTTTTGGATTGAGCTGCCTGATAGACAAGAGGTGGAGGGAGAGCCGCTGCAAAGAGGCAGGTTGTAGGCCCCTCACGTCTCAGGGTAATGCTTCAGGCAGGGGACTCCCTTCCTGAGCCCTATGGAAAGCACTCTGCTTCCTGAGGCATGAGATTCATTTGCCTTAGTAATTACTGTGGCTCCCACAGCTACATATGTTATTAGCAGGTATCATATGTTTCAGGCATAAAATGAGGTCTCGGGGGGGGAACCCCAAAATTCTTAGTCATTGTTCACCTGAGTTGATCTGCTCCTGTGGGAGGGAATCTCCCAAGTTGCTAATATGTAGCTTTACAGGCTATGATATTTGCGTGCGATGGAGATGATTGGATATATCTTTCATTTCATCTGGAGGAAAAATAGCTCAGGATTACGAGAGATAAGTAGAGGTAAAACTCCCTGTTATTTTAGCATTATATGGCACTTTGGGCCTTTTTAGCTTCAGTAACACTGTATTCTGCCTCCAGGGGAGAGGACACTTTGTTCCGTCACACACAAAGAACATGCAGAGGTTTCCCTCGTGGATGTCTTTAACAAGGAGAGGAGAGCAGCATGGGAGAATTCAAGTACAGCACAATAAAGCATTTTCCATTTCAAATACAGCATTACCACAGCCTCAACATTGGGACAGAGATTTTGGACGTTTTGCACTGTTGACGCTCACAGTTTTAGCAGCAGTTCTTAGTCCTTCCATATTTAATTTCGAGCTCAGCTGCCTCTTACGTATCTGAGAAGACAAATTTTCCTTTCACTGCTTTTGGGGGAAGTGAAGAGGGCTTGAAGGCTTTTTACTCTAATGTCACCTGATGAAAAGCTTGAAAATACAGCCCTAAATGTCACCTGATTATTCAAAACCAAGAAATGTAGAAAACTCATTTTCATGGTTTTGGAAGGCTACACTCAGGATTTCTGATTGTTTGAACTGCCAGTACCTGGAAACAAAGACAGACTATTTAGAAACAAAGGTTCCTTGATTTCAGAGCTGTTTTATACGATAGAAATAAGACATCACTCCTTTTCACTGCTCCCTCAAAGACTCCCAGCAAGCATGTTTCTCACAGACAGTGAAGGGTGGATGTATCTCCCTTCATACTGTGTCAGTACCTGCAACAATCCACACATTGTACAACAGCCATTTGCCTGCTCCTCTGTGCTCAGACCCTTGGTCCTTCAAATGTGCCTGCTGAATCACAATTTTGCTTCCTCTTAGGATTCATGGAGAGGAGGATGGGCCAGGGTGAGAGAGAAGTTTTTCCTCTGTTCATTAGAGGGCAAGATTAAGCCTTATTATTAATTATTCCTGTATTATGGCCACTGGTGGCCTGTAGTATTCCAGAAGTCAGATTGCCAGCAGCACTAAATCAGTGCTGCTGCTGGTACTATGTTATCAGTCTGTAGGCACACAGACATTTGGTATGTTATAAAATCAGAGTAACGCTTCATAATTGCCTTGCAAAAGTGGGGCATTAGTGTTTTCTAAGTGACAAGCCTATCTGGAAATGCAATCGGGTCTTTAGCTATAATGCTATGGCAGTGATAGCAAAGTCATACTCAGGGCAGAAATTAGCTAAAAATTAACCATACAATTGCAAATGGGCAAAGCAATTAAGTGCAACCCATCCGCCAGGCTGCATGGGCCTTAGTGCACGTCACTCAGGAGCTCTCCAGGCTGAATGCATGTTAAGAACTTGTCTTCTTCCTCAGCATCCACACACAGTTCATCCTAGACAAAGTGGTATTTACCTAGTTCTTTCTGGCTCTTAAAGCAATGTTTGAGAGCAGATCAGGACCCTACCTCTTGTTACAGAAGAAAAAGTGGTACTGAGAAGCATTCGGATGAAGCACTGAAGAAATCTCTAAGCTACCATTAAACAAAGGTTGTTTTTCACCTGGACCCTGGGCACATTAACTTGGGTCTATCCCAGTACCAAGCCAGCTATGTTGCTCTGGGAGGTGAGCTCATGGCTCCCTGTGCAGCAGGGACTCCAGCCAGCCCCAGGACCTCTGATGTATTGCTTCATAAAGGTGTGTAAAATTAGAGAAGCTACAGAAAAAATACTTCACATCCCCTTCAATCCTTGGGCTGGGCTCTAAATGTGAAAGCCATCTGTTCCTCCTTCCATCTCCCTCACACCTAAGACCATTAGGGAAAGATGACTACTCTCAATGTTAAGATCCTCTTGGCTGGCTGATGCTTTTTTCCAAACTTTGGCATGCCTCTGCCCAGTTTGGCCAGGGGATAATTTCCTCTGTGGTTCAGCTGGCTTGGCGTCTGCTTGCAGGACTTGGACATGGTGCTGTCAGCCTCAGCCATGGAAACACGCTGGCCACGCACACACAGAAGCCTGGTTTGCCAGGCTGAAAGACTGTGGCCAGTTGGTCGCATCCACTGTAGCGTCTGGCCACCAGCTGGGAGACATGACACCCAGAATGTTGCTCCGTATGCTAAATGAATTGCGAATGATTACAAAACCTGTTTCTGTAAAGGCTTCTCCTTGATTCTTGGAATAGTTGCATGCTGTGTCCCTACCAGAACTGATAAAGCTTTGAGAAGGATCAGGTCCATGATATGCAAAGGACAACTTGGCATCAAATTCAGTATGCCCTCTTTGTATTATAATTTTTAAAAATTTTTTTGTATTTAATGAAACATAACAGAGACTTTGCATTTCTTAGAAGCTGCTTATCTCTAGTGAGCAAGTTTGTTCTGTGGTGCCAAGCTTGGGCCAGGCTGTGGTGTAATCAGTGTTATCAGCTGATAAATATTTACCATGCCATGTATTCCTCTGTATGTATGTATGAAATTAAACCCGTGTAAGATCCAAGAGAGAAGAGAAAGGTATTTCAGAGTACTTGTAAAAAGTTATCTCTGCATGTCTTTAATTAATCCAGTAATTGCTTGAGAAAGAGCTGCAGTCACCATACTTTGTCTTTGGTAGGACCTGAACTTACTTTCATACCCCTCTAAGACTACCAGGACTAGGATTCTGGTTATGTGTGCAAATTTCAAGCCCATTTGGTGAAAGTGTATGAAGTCTTAGTTCTGGTTTAAGCTGAGCAAAGGCTGCACAGGGGTTTTGGAACAAGCTGGGAGTCCTTTGTGTAGTCCCTAAGCTTCTTCTTAATACACTGGGCAACCTTGCATGTGTCAGCCTCCCTACTTAGTGTCTCTGTGGAAATGAGTGTAATGATATCAATCGATTAAAGATCTTTAAACTTCACAAGTAAAAATGCCAAAAAGGTGCTAAATGTTATGTATCTTTATTTAAAGTTTAGGGTCAGGATGATTTTTAATGAGGATTATGTGCATTTATAAGCTTAAGCCATGTAAAACGTACTTAGTGGCAGCAAAAGTGGTTGTTAAAATGCGATCATCATGTGGCCCAGAACTGACACTTCTGGATCCTAGTCCACTGTGATGCCAGATCCAGTCCAGGTTTCACGTGTCCATGTCAACTTTTCTTGGAATAAAATACATAATGGATCAAGCTGCCATATTAAATTTAGTTGTTTGCTGTCACATCACCCAGTACACAGTCTGCTCCCTAAATCCCATACTAATCCAGTTGTCTGTATCTTCTTTGGTATAAAAACACATTAGCCTCAAAAGAAGCAGCAGAAACAATATTCATAGAAAAATAAAACAGTGATGAGAGGGTTAATATCAAGCTTCAGTCCTAACCTGATATAGCATTTATATGTCCTCAGGAATAGCACTTCACCCCCAATACCTATATTCTTGATGCTTCACTGAGAAGATGATGATCTGTGATTTCTCTTTATCCTCTCTCACACCCATCTTCTTTCATTTGCTTATGGTAACCCCGATGTGTAGTGTAGTTTTAGCAATGTCAGTAGTTTACCTTTTACCTGGAGTGAGTTTGATAGGATTTGACAGTGACAGAGGATGAGAAAATTCTGTGATTCTATTATTCATCCCATTTCTGCAGCAGTCTTGTGTAGATTGTATACTATTAGGAGAAAATGTTTGTACTGAAGGTTTCCTCTCTCTCTCTCTCTCCATCCTGATAGTTTGCTCCCATCATCACACTGTAGGTACCTCTGGTCATTAAAACCTTTTGTAGGAGAAAAGTGGAGAGAGGGGCAGGAGGAAGGCCAAGGAACCACTTAGTTATCAAGTATGATAAATTCATATATTAAAGGACAGACCTTCTCCCAGAACATTTATGAGCAACAATGCAAGCAGTGCCAGAGCCATTGTCATTCATGTGACTTGCAAGCACTGTGTCTGTCAATTGGGTCTGTGTCTTGAAAGGATAGCTAAGACTCGTTCATGTTTTTACAGCATCTCTCTATGTATAGGCATTGCCAGTGTCTTCATATTATCCCTTGCCAGGCTGCTGTTATGGGGCCTGTGTCTTTGGCCTATTTGAACTGTATTAATTTCAGTTTTTTACTGACCTTGGTTTGCTCCCTGACCATTGCTCTACTTCCTGATCTCTCGGGCTTCTGCTCACACAGTGCTGGACATCACTGAAAGAACTGGGGAGGCAAAGTCTCAGCATGATGCTGGCCCTTTGACTTTGATTCCATCATCTCTGCAGCGCAGAAATATATAACTGACTCCTACAGTTAGGAAAGGTAAAATATCCTTTCCAAAGTCCTTCCCAAAAAGGTTAAGAATTTAATTTTGGATGAACATCCTTGCCCTCTGAGCAAGTCTTTGTATTAATGATCTCATGACAGATTGCTCCTTAAACTGGCCCTAGCGCAGGTCAAGACGGAGTGAGAATATTCTCTATTTAATGAGGCAGAGATCAGAGCATCTAATATTTCATCATTCGTGCTCTGGGGAGGAAGGGAGTTATGAGCTTGGAGAGCTGCTGGCAGAAGGGGCCCTCATGAGCAGCTGCGATGGCAACTCACTCACTGCATGGTTCTTAGCCCCCAAGAACTTACTGCTGTAGGTTTCCAGCTTGCTCTTGGAAAAACTAACCTTTGTCATTAAACTCATTTAAATGATTGAGTTTAGTGTTGGCGAAAGATCCGAGGCTAATAACCCTCAGGGCAGAAGAGACAAATTTAGTCTGCAGAGAGGCATAGTATGAGGAACATGGATGTCAGTGGTATATGGACAACCACAGTCTACAGGACTATGTGGAGCATTTAGTTTTGTTCCTCATCAGCTTTTGCCTAGGAAGGATGGGCAATCTGATACTCAGATGCTAGTAAATTAGAAAGCCAACTTGCAGATCCAGTGGTTTACAAGTGTCTTAATTTATTAATGAGTGGAGGCCATCTCAGTGTGTGTAAATATAGATTTTAAATCACTTGACATGATGTACATAAACAATCAAACTTGTAGTGTTGAGATGCTAATGTTAAATCCACCCCTGACTTGAGTGCTACTTTTCAGTAGCACTGTGTTCCCTGGGAAGCAGTGATATATAGTGCTGTGCAAATCACTGGTGCCCTTAAATTGCAGCTCTGAAATATTTACACATCCAAAGTGTGTGTGTAAATTGGGAGTATCGCAACGTTCCCATAAGGTGACAGAGATTTGTAAATTTTGCTTCTGTGCGGTCCAGCATTTCCCTGCTAGTGACTGGGAAGCCAGGACCCAAGAGCATAAATTCCCCAAATAATTCTTGCAATACTTAGGGTGAGCTCAGCTCCTGCACTTAGCTACTAGAAGCAAATCTTTCCAAGGTGCCACAGTTATGATTTGCCCTTTGAAACGGACTGGAAGTGTCTTTAAAGCAACAGCTCCTGTAGGAACTCTAATAGCTATGCAAGGTGCTATTCCATGGTGTTGAGTAAGGACATCCTGCTGGCTCTAAGACTAATCGAATTGGTCAAGGCTGGACTTCGAATCCTGTGTTCAGTTTTGGGCCACTCACTACAGGAAAGACATTGAGGTGCTGGAGAGCATCCAGAGAAGGGCAGTGGAGCTGGTGAAGGGTCTGGAACGTAAGTGTTATGAGGAGTGTCTGTGGAAGCTGGGGTTGTTTAGCCTGGAGCAATGGAGGGTCAGGGGGACCTTATTGCTCTTTACAATGCCCTGAAAAGAGTTTGTGGTGAGGTGGGGGCTGGTCTCTTCTGCCATTTAACAAGTGATAAGAGGAAATAGCCTCAAGTTGTGCCAGACAAGATTTACATTGGATATTGGGAAACATTTCTTCACAGAAAAGGTTGTCAAGCATTGGAACAGCTGCCCTGGGAAGTGGTGGATTCACCATCCCTAGAGCTATTTAAAAGATGTGTAGATGGAGCACTTGGTAACGTGGTTTAGTGGTGGGATTGGCGGTGTCAGGTTAACGGTTGGCCTAGATGATCTTAGAGGTCTTTTCCAACCTAAAAAATCTGTAATTCTGTAATGGAAGAAATATGCCTGAAGAGAAGCGGACAGTCCTTCCTTAGTAACTAATCATGGCTGACATATCTCAGTCAGAGCTCACACGTGTATGGCTGAGCCCAGAGGGTTGGTTGGGACCATCCAGCTTGCCTCACTTCCCTCCACCCTGCGGGAACAAAAGCCCTCTCACAAGGCATGGAATTTGCCTGTGCAGTGCCCTGGAGCGCAGCCGGCAGCCCCGGCCCGTCGGTGGCGGGTGCGCGGGCCCCGCGGCCGGGCTGAGGCGCCTCACGGGAGGCCGCGCCGCCGCCATGACCGCGGCGCGCGCTCCCGCCGCCAGATGTCGCTCGGCGCTGAGGCCGCGGCGCGGCAGCGGGAGCCAAGGCCGGGAGCCAAGGCCGGGAGCAGGGAGCCTGCGGGCCTGCTGGAGGGGGGCGCTGGGCCGCCCTCCTCAGCCTCCGAGTCCGTGTGGTGTTGTGAGCGATGCTCCTCCGTGCTCTGCCATGGGCGCTCTCTGCAGCTCCTTGCGGAGGGGAAGTGGAGAGGGAGGTGCTGATCCCTTCCCCCTGGCATCCAGTGACAGGGCACGTGGGAATGGCTCCCAAAAATTGTCGCAGGAGAGGTTCAGACTGGACGCTAGAATGCATTTTTTTGCTGAGAGGGTGGTCAGGCAGTGGAATAAGCTTCCTAGAGAAGTGGTCAATGCCCCAAGTCATCAGTGTTTAAGAGGCATTTGGACAGAGCCCTTAACAACAGACCAACTTTCGGCCAGCCCTGAAGCCGTCAGGCAGGACAATTGCCATAGGTCGCTTTCAACCAAACTAGTCTGTTCTGTTCTGTTCTATTCTATTCTATTCTATTCATTGGTTAATAGTAGACATTAAAAAAAACCCCAAAAACGCACCAAAATCCCCACAAGTTCCCCCCAAACAACTGAACAAAAAAACCCCAATTAAAAAAAACCCAAACCAAACAAAAAAAAAACACAAACAAAAAACCAAAACCATACCACCCCCCAAAAAGAAAAACAAAACAAAAACCAAAAAGTCCACCCAAAAAAAAAAAAAAAATCCACCAAAAAACCAAATGAAAACAAGAAGCCAAAAAAAAACAAATAAGAGAAAGTATCTGGACCACTTGTAGTTGTCACTGCATAATATATTTTATAAGAGGACCTTTGCCTTGTTTCCCAATTTTAACCAGTTTCTAATCTGGATAATTATGTTCTGTCTAATCTTGTACTCTTTTAGCACTTGTTATTCTTCTTCATTTGCTGCCTTAAACTACTGTTGCTTTTAAGCAGCTGCTATGTTCCATCACAGAGAAAGCTGCACTTCAGGGAAGGGCAAGCTCTTGTCAAATAATATTAGTTCAATAATTTATATAGCGTTTTCCCCCCATATTTTGTAATAAATTATTCACCTTGTATCATTTTGCATTATTCATCTGGTTAACTGAGGTAGCCTAACAATTTTAAAATGTATTTGTCAAAAAAAAATTGTTGAATTGCTTTTGTCAGTTTGGGGCCTTTTTTTCCAAAATAAAAGCTTTGACAAATAATCACAGTCCTTAGCTGCCTGGCCCATGTGGTCAGTGAAGTGGTTTAGATAGATTGATGGTGAGCAGTTTTGTAAAACCAAACAAAGCAGCAAAGCAAAAAGCAAAAAGAGCACAGCTGAAGCCCATTTTCTGAGATTTTGTACACTGTGAAATGTAAAATATAAGTGTCAGCTCTGTTTGTTAGCTGATCATCTTTTGGATGGCAGAATCTCTGACGCCATCAACTTGCCAACTGAATTAGAGCATGGGGATTAGAGAAACACGGGTTGAAAATACGTTGGAAGGACCTGTTTGCTGTCTTCCACATTCCTGAGGCAGCTTGTGGGCCTTCAGAATATTAGATCTTAAGTTTTTTTACTTTCACTATGAGATTGCTGAAATGGTTGTCTTCAAGATTGCTTTAAACTTGGCCTAGTTGGCATAAAATGAAGCCTGCTGTAGGGTAGAAATGTGTGTGCAGGTGGGGGCACGTTATGGATTTCCTGCAAGTTTTAAATGGTAAACTGTACAACCCCCTGAAATATTTGTGCTGGACCAGCTGGGGATAGAAACAGGTGGCTCAGGACTGCCTCACTTTGTCTATTCCCTGGTTTTGCAAACAGAATTATCCTGTGCTGTTCTTCACCAGGTTGCTACACATATCAGTATGTTACCACTGGTTTCCTGTTTAGATACTGCAGACATTAGGACTGCAGAGCTACTTTAACTGTATCCTAAAAGTCTTTATGAAGCATTGATTGGCCAAGAAATGAGAAGCAGCAGGAAGCCACAGCTTTCTGACTTAGGAACTTGCAAGTCTTTCATACAGCTCATCTCGAGCTTTGCTGACATGATCTCACTTGCTAATGTTTTTTTGCAGAGCATCCTATGTAATGACATAATTAGTGTAAATTGCATTTTATTTTTAAATCATCCCCTTTCCTTCCTGATTTTTTCATATCTAAATGTCAACTTTTATGGTAAAGAGTGGTGTGCTGCAGAGGCTGAACAGCAAAACACTTGTGCAGGTGGAAATCTGCTGGTAGAGCTTCTGAGACGATGTTGAACAGGAGCTCAGCTGGTTGAGGTCAATGTTTTTTCAAGGCATTGCAAGTTGCTCTTGATTTTGTTTTCTTCTTGCAGCCCAAGTCATCCTACCGTATCAGGTAGCAAAGGCTTTAAATTATGAGTAGTACTGGTGAATTGCAAACATATTCAGATTTTAAAGATCAAAGGTAAATGATAATGTTAGAGCACCAAACCCGTTCAAACATGGTACAGTAAAAGTGTACCTTATTATGGTGGGAATTACTTTCCATACAATACTTACCTTTCTCTGGAAGATTAAATTCAAAGCAGTTGGAGCTCTGGGAAGGGATGCTATTAACTTTCTTCACCCATTATTTTTCATTTCTGGTCATTCCACTCTGCCTTACTAACTCTAGATGGCATTATTATTATTATGGAATTATTAAGAATTCTAATACACTTTCCATTTTGCTTTTTCTTGTCATTATGGTAAGCTTTTTGGAAGCAGGCATGGCTTCCTTATTGCATATATATGCAAATCTGACACCAGAATTTGGTTCTTGAGTCCCTCTTGTCAAAAAGAATATATTTAAAAAAAAAAAAAGTTGTTTAGCTGATTAAGAATTTTGGAATTGGTACAAATCCCAGTCCTGTTTTTCAAAGCAAAGAAGATTCAGTAAAGTTCAGAAATCAAAATATTTACCTAAAAGTTGTGTAACCACAATAATAAACTATTGATACTATCAATTATAACAGAATCTCATTGTACTCTTGAACATCCATGAGCTGAGCCTTCCCACCTGCATTGCAGGGTAGGATTATCACTGTTACCATTTCATGCATTGGAAAACTGAGGCATATTTAACAAGTAGAGGTTCACTCATTCACGCGTTTTCTGCCTCTTGTTCATCTGAGTTGTGTAAAGTTTGCTCCTTAATTTTCTTCATGATATTCATCAGGACAGAATGAAAGCCTGTTCCCAAAGCTAAGGTAAGTGGAGAAGACAACGAAGGACTTGGAAAGATGTAGACTCCAGAAACTGGATTCTGGGCATGTACTGCCAGGACGGAGGATTTTTATTTAATTTTATAGAAAAATGTTCTGGTTATTTTACACTGAGATGCAAAATCTCATTTGCAGCCAAGCCCCGGAGGGAGTAAAAGGAACTTGGAGAGCTCATAAAGACAAGTGTAATAGGATTAATAAGAAAAAGGCCTAAGACATAAGCCTTCATTGTACACATTTCTTGCTAAATTTTAGTACTGATGAAGGTGAAATGCCAAAACATAGCCACACGCTCATGTCCTTGAGGCAGTAACAGAACGTCAGCATTCATATGTGCTGCTCCTGCCACCATTTTAAGAGCAAACACGTGGGGATGCTGCCTTTTGGGGTGGATAGCAAAGGGAAAGGGGCAGGAAAGCTGGTCGTGAATGGAGACAGCTCCCCTAGCAGGATGAATATTTACGCCGTATTGAACATGCATGTGGGATGGAGGGTGTGCAGGGGAAGGGTTGGGGCCCTTTGACAAATGAGAGGGAACACAGTTGAATGCCCAGAGAATGGAGCAAAGGTTAACTTCCATCCCCACTGGTTAGATCCAGAGAGAGACACAGACAGATCAAAGACAATGAATGGGTCCTAAAGGGGACCTAAAGGTTCACTGTCACGTGGTGCCTTCAGTGCATCAGTTATCTCAGCATCTTCAACGTAGCTGAGGAGTCTTTGCTGACTGCCACCCAGCAGACATCTGTGACTGCACAGGACACCCAAGTACTAGAGCAACCTGTCCTTTGCTCACCCAGACTTTTAACAGAAGAAAATGGAAGAAGGAGAGATGGGGCCAGGCCTATCACATTTGCTTGTCTGTTTGTTTTGCTCATCTGTCTTTCTGCTGCTGCTAGTGCCCATGTAGTGGATGAAGGATGATTGCATCATTTCCATATAGCTTGCTGTTCCAGCCCCCTGATTTAGGGTAAAATTTGGTTGTGCTGCTGGGTATTCAAACGTTTGCCAAGTAGGTGCTACCAAGAACATTTATTAAAATAGGCAGATGGGCACTAGGGTAGGAAGCAGCCATTAGAATGCTTGAAATCAACCAACTGTGAAATAGAAAAATCAAAAAACTGTATTCCTGGAGCCTTTAATACTAGCCTTCCCTTTTGGGGCTTACCTTTTTTACTTGTACACACCCACAAACGCAGAGCTACTTATGAAAATGCCACAGCCATGTTTTTGTCTTTTTAGGCATTTCAGTTTAGCCAGGATTTGGAGGGAATCTGAGAATGGCTCCCTGAGCCAAAACCAGTGCATGCAGAATCAGAATGAAGTTTTGCTTGCAAAAAGCACTCTGGTTTCTCTGGGAGCTGGGGCATCTCAAGCTCAGGCAAGGTCTGCCCTGTCCCTGCTCGAGTGCAGTAGGAGGAACAAAGCCGCTGACTTCTGGTAGGTAGGAGGTGAGATTCCTAATCACTTGTCTAGATGCATTTGCAACTTATTCTGATTCTTTAACAGCTCTTTCTGTCTGCTCGAGTTCCTTTGGCATTGTGATCACTCTCCATTAGCTCTTGCAAGTAGTGGCATGAGATGCCAGGATAGATACTGTCAAAATCAAACATCTTTGTTTTGTTCCTTTTCTTTCTTCCCTAACTTACCTCTGGAATAAACAAGATGTGTACCTTTGCCTTTCATAGCAATGTCTAGAAGGGGGAGTCCAAGGCTATTAAAAAAAGTACGTGTCAGTCAGCAATATCAGATTAGTAGGGAGATCTCTACTCGTAGGTATGAAAACATTGTCGAATCAGTCACTGTCTCGAGATAAACTGCTGTGGCATCAGTATTAGCAGCTTATTTTGGGTTTGTGTTAAATTCTCAGGGGATGAAGGGCAGTCCCCAGTACTGTGACTTCCTTGTAGCTGTGATCTTGGCTGAGTCACTTGCTGGCACCTCTTGCAATACCAACCTGCGAGATCTGTGAATTTTCTTTGAGCATATATGTTTCTAAACTTGACCTTGGTCTTACAGTATTTCTGCTTATCTGTCACTAACCTGAAGAGAGTAAGGACAGTGTCAGTGGGTGCTCAGGTATGACAGCAAGGACTGGCGTAGAATATTTATCTGCTAGTTAGATGCATAGCATGAGCTTGTTTGTAAAAGGAACAGACCAAAATCAGAAGATCTTTCTTAGTGCCTGTCCTTCACTATCCTGATGCTGGTGACACCATCCCAGAGAAAAACCTAAAGTAGGATAAGAGATTTGTACTGAGGCAGTGGAGACTGGCTCTCCACTGTTTTCCCAAGTGGGTCTGTACAAAGCCAACTCCGGATCCTTGTATCACTTCGAGGTAGTGATGTCTTAGACAGAGATTTTTTGGGTTTTTGTGCTTTACCTCAGCTTTGGGCACAGGGAAATGACAATCCTGGTCTCCAGATGGTGTCAACTGGTGTAACCATCTGGGAGTGGGCTTGTGAATGCAGCATCAGACATTCAAAGTATTTCTTTTTCCTGTTTCTTTTTTCTGTTTACTGTGAAGCTCTTTGAGATCTTCTAAGGAAAGGTGCTCTAAAATACAAACCATTAGTCAAGAATATCTAAGTGCACATATTTGTCCTGTTTCTCTTAGTACTGCACAACATTCCTTTCCATTGGCTGATTTATAACCCCTAGATCTGCAAGGTCATTTCCATTTGATTCTGCAGTGTTGCACTTTTAAATGATGCTAAAACCTCCCCTTTATTGTCAGAATAAAATTAATACAAACCAAGCAGACCTTGACCAAAGGAGTAGCCCAATAAAACTGTAAGTTGCCCACACTAGGCCAGTAACCAGGAAGCAATTTGCAAAGTTCAGTGATGCTTTCAGTTCCCTTTTTTGGCCTCATTAGCACTGTGTACAGCCACCTACAAGGGTCAGAAAGCACGTTTACCTCTCAAACACATCACATCCTCTGTTTCCCTCATTTTCCAAGCACCTAAGCCTTGTCTCCTCTTGCACCCTGTACAAGTTCAGATGGGCCAAGAGGGTTATTTTAGCTGAAGGCGTTGCACCTCACAGTACTGGTGTTGATGGAGGGGCATTTGGTGAACTTCTTCCTTCCAACAGGGAAGGTACTTGCTTGCAGCTTCGCCTGAGGCTGACAGGAGTCCTTCCATTTATTTAAGGTCCCATCTGCAGCATCTTGTGATTTTCCAGCTGTGAATGTTGCTGCCTCTAGAATCACAGGAGTCTGAAGAAAGACATGTCTTTGGTGATTAGATGTGCTTTATTGGATAGATCTGGGTTTGAAAGAAGCATGTTCAGGTCTTGAGCAGTGTTTGGTGGGGAAATGATGCATCTCTTTTTCCATTGCTCCTGCCTCATACAGTGAACCCAGAATATAAGGCCAAGGACACGATTGCTGTAGCTCCCTCAATTGTGAGTCATATTCTTCTGGCCAATGTGTTTCTGCATTTCCATTGTCTCCCAAGGTGACAAGTACAAAAGAAAAGGAACAGTAGGGGGGAAAAAAGGCTTTTTGTCTTTTTAATCTCACCATGATACAGAATTAATCAAGCATCCTAGGAGCATCATAGGAAACTGTTAAGCAAGTGGACTTGCTCTAAGCTGGGAAAAATATGGGACAAGCAACCTACTGGTTGTAATATGATGCAATCTTCTAGAAATAAGATTCAGACCAAAGTGTGGTTGGTGAAAACTTCCAGAGTCCTGACTGGAACCTGAGACCACACACCCACACTACTCTGACTAAAGTCCAATTCTAGCTCCCCTAGACTGAGATGGAAGCATTTAAAATGAAAACAAATCCATGAAAGACTGCTGTTAAGCTGCTTGAGAGATGTCAACAATACCATCATTCTTCTTTGAGGTGGACTTGGAGGCAAAGTCACCCTCTCTCCATTAAGAGCCCTCACTTCTCTACACTGCTTTGATACTTTCACACTTGTCTTTGCCTTTCAGTGTCTCCTCCCTTCTTTGTGTGTGCCTCCTATGACAAGGCAGGCACCGTTATGCAGTAGGATAGAAAGCAGTCCTGGAGCTGGCAGACTAGACACTTTTTTCCCTGGAGGATGATGGTGAAGGGAAATCACTTCTGCTGGGCTTCATTTTGTGGTAACTGGTGTTCTGCCATCAGCCTTGACCACCAGCCAGCTTTACACCTGCCAAAGATCAATCCCCTCATCTGTGTCTACCTGTGTCACTCCATGCTGATTCCTTTCCTGCCTTTTCCTTTGGTCCTGTGGGAGACAGAAGGAATAGGTTCATGTGATCTGGTCTTGCAATTTTCATGTGTTTACATTTTTACCTGCCTCACCAGTGTCCTTAGTTGCCCTTGCTCCAACCTTCTGTGCTGCCTTTTCCCACTTTGCTACTTCCTTCCTATTGCCCCTCCTCTGCTGTGCTTTCATGCACTGCCCCCACATAGAGTGTTCTCCTTTTTGCTATGCAGCCCTTCCTCGCTGGCACGCAATGAAGTCACAATTGCCTCCAGTCAATTAAGAGATCAAGTTTTATGGCTGTGCTAGGTTGTTGGGGTTTCTTTTACCGACTTTGTATTATTTTTCCAGCTCCATCTTGGCACCTACATTTATTTGAAACAAATTGCAGGATAATTTGTTTTTCTAATTTTCAAGAAGTGAACTCCTGGTTCCAGGGGGGTTGGTGTTTTGGGCACCCGGTGCCAGCGATGTGGGACTGCACACAGAGATTTGTGCTATGTGAGGAAATACTTCATTAGACTTGTATTCCACGAAGACACTCTTGCTTCTTAACGCCTATGATTTTAATTAAAACCTGGAAAGTGAAGAATCCTTGGGTTGTATTAATGTTTTCATTTCCATTAGGACAGGAGAGTTTATAAACATGAGCTGGGTTTATAAATTAGACCTTGTAAGAATATTATGTGCACAGTGCAGCAAAGGCAGACGAGAACTGGAGTGGAGCTGGCCCCATCTGTCTCTTTCCTTGGCTGGCTCTTGCTTTCCAGTGTCCTCCCCTTGGCACAGGCTTTTCTGAGCTGTTCAAGGGTTCCCCCTTGGAGACTAAGCTAATGGCTTCTTCCATTTCTTTCTGTGGATGTTCTCCTCACTCAGCAAAGCAGGAAGAGAAGCAGATGTTTTAATCAGGGCCTTGCAAAACAACTTGCAAAGGTGACATTGGTATAGGGATTTTGTGATGAGTTACATGAAAGGGGAGAGATTCTCCTGACCCAGTTCTTGTATGCATGTGTATACAGAGATGCACTCAGAGATAGTCAGGTCTAAATATGCATCCCACTTACAGTCATCCACATCCAGAGTGTGAATATGTATCGCTGAGCATGCAGGGGAATGTGACAGAAGATGCAGTCTCCTCCAGAGATGATGTGACAGCTGCACACAGCTGTGCACAGGCTGCCCGGGGGGTGCAGGCAGGCATTGCCCAGCAGGCACTGCCCAGCAGGCACTGCCTGGCACAAACACTGATGCAGGGAACCACGGGCCCCATACAGCCTGACTGTACTCAGCTGTGCAAACTGCACGCGGGCCATCAGTGTGACACCAGTGACAATAACAAGCACTTGAGTGCTGCGTTCTGCTCAAGGACAGATATCCACAATTTTATGCAAGGGAAAGTGAAATGTGGATAAATGAAGTGCCCAGCTTCACACAGTTTGTCAGCAGCAGAGCTGAGAGTAAAATCTGGACCTCATTTGTAGGGATCCTGAGTTTCCATTCATAATTCCCACAGGGTAAACTCCCCACTCCTAACTGTAATTATGTAACATCCTTGGAAATTACTTTCCCTTGGAAGTGTAATGGCACAGAACAGCTACATTTATTTGCATCTCTGACCTTTGGCTGTGTTATCTCACGTTAGCTCAAGACTTTCTTGCAGTGGTCATCAGTAGGGTCAGCTCAGAATCACCTACACTGTGTACAGTGCAGTGTCATGCAGGAATGATACCTGAGCTAATCTCTTCAGGCAGTGTGTGGTGTAGTGCACACCCTGTTAGCATTTGCTTTTTGGAGGGTGGGTACACAACTTTCGTTCTAAAGTCTGCCTTCTCTTCAGTATGCAAAAGGATGGACCCTGTGCTAAAACCATGCAGTCCCCCAAAGGATCTGCAGGAGTGAGTTTGAAGGCATTTTGTATGGGCACCTGTGCATGAGTGTAAATGTTTCTGCTCTGCCGTCTAAACTATGTGAGTGGAGTAGACCATGTCTTCAGCCCTTGATGATGCTCGTTTAGCACCATAACTGCTTAGCTGTCTGAGCTGGTTTGCAAGGTAGCATCTGGGATTCACAAACAGCTCAGTTTCCATCAATGGCTGACGTGGTACAGGAGGTGTAGGAAGTTGGGAAGAGAGCTCATGGGCATGCCTGCCTCTTCCCATCTCCCTCACATTATGACTGGATGTTTTGACATGAGGTTGATGTTCAGGAGAAAGGAGGGAGGCGTACTCACTCTCAGCCTCTGTCTCCTTGAGCCCAGTAGGGCTGTTATTGAGATATCCTTCCAAGCAGCTTAAATGGAAACGTCTGGTGACAAAATGAAAACAAATGGAGAAGCCAGCAAGACTGGCTGGGGGGGGTTCCCTTCCCTGGTGCTGCCAGCCCCTGAAGGAGAGGAGGGGCTTGCTGGCACTTCCAGTCCTTGATAATGCATCTGAGTTAGTGGAAGGGGCAGTGGCAGCGGAGGAGGAGGGAGTGGATAGCTTCCTGGGCAATTTTTCAGGCTCTTAAAACACTGCTGAACCCACTAGAGGCCATTATTTAGGCTGCCTGGCAACATGGGCTCTCACACTCTTGAGACTTGGAGGGTTCTGGGTCAGTGCATCCCTGCAGAGAGGGGAGAGCTGAAGTCCCTCAGTCAGAGTAATGCCAGGAGCCTCCACGCTGGTATCTCCTCTGCTGCCCCTGCTGCCATTGCTTAGGTTCAAGGGGACACAAGTGGTAGTCCCGAAACATTCCCTGCATTTTGAAAAACCTCGTTGCTTTGTCTTTCCTTCCCTGTATTTCTGCAGGAGAATGTTGGTCACCTCATTTAAAAAAGTCTTTGTTTAACCCCTTTACTTACCCAGTCCTTCTCACCTCCCTGTGACCCAATCCCCTTCTTCGAGAAAGGGCTGAAAAGGTGATAGCTATTCAGCAGGAATGAATTCACCAGGAAAAGGTCTTGCCCAACCCACTGCCTGCTTAGGGAGCCAGTAAATCATTGGCATGGCATAACTCCTTGGGCTGAGTGGGCAGGGCTGGATGTGAAGGGTGTCAGGGAGTCTGAAAACCTTCTGAGAACATGGCACATTGAGCTCCATCCAACAGTGCTGCTCCAAGGGGCTCTTGCAGGGACTTCATGTTTTCAATGAGTGGGAGTAAGTGGGGTGGGAGGGGAGAAGAGGATTGGGAGCTACATAGAAATGCCGTGGTAACACCCGCACATTAATGGCCTCACTTCTCCAAGAAATTTCTCTTGAGAGTTCCTCATTATGCAAACAAGTCTGGCAAATGATAATGCCTCCTGTACTTCCAAGGATTAATGTATGTAAATGGCAGAGCTACTGCTCATTCCCAAAAGCAACATTCAGTTTCCCACACCGGAGCCAGCGCCTGGGCCAAGGGCAGCGAGTCTCAGGGTACATGCAGACTGCTCTTTCCACTCCCCTTTCATACCAGCTGGCCCCTGAATTTTCTAAGATCACTGGAATAAATGCTTCCTTCCTTAAAACATCCACACTGAGTACAGCATTGTGGCCTTCCATGTATGTGGGGTCAGTATATGTCATCTGCTGCCTGCTGAGGACACTGTCACGTGTCCTGGTGATCTGCCAGAGAAACCAGCAGTGTAGATCCTGGTGTTGGGGGATTTGATCCAGGCAATATATTGCTTCATAACATTGCTAGAATGCAGGGGGTAGATGGGGAGGGTGGCTGACTTCTTAGTTACAGGCTTCAGTTTGATGTGGAAAAGGACCTGTTTGTTATAATCAGAAAAGAATTTTGTCACCTTTGTGAAATGCACCTTTTGTGCATTTTAGGTCTTTTTTACTTTAGTGTAATGTGGTTAGCAAGCAGAAAACCACAGAAAAATCAGGTAGGTTTTTTGTTTTTGTTTTTGTTTTAAATAATCTAGGTCAGGTCAATCTGAGTTAGCTGAGCCTGAGGCTGACATCACCAAGTTTATTTTGTGGTAAAACCAAAGTATGCTATCAGTGTGATATTTTTCCACTTGAGATAACTTCTGACAGTTGCCATGAGGTTAAAAATGCAATTTTTTTCCCCTTTCTTCCTTTCTTTCTTTGGCTTTTGTTTTTTGTTTTTTGGGTTTTTTTTACTTTTGACAGTAGGCTCTGCCTACGAATTTACTTTGCTTGACTGCGCATGCATAGCAGAGTCCCATCATGACTGGCACTAGTACCCAGCATCCTCAGCAGCAGTAAGGCAGGGCAGTGCTGACTACCAACATCCACAGCTTACTTGCCATGTGGCAAGCAGGAGCCTGGCCTCTTCAAGGTGCTCTGGCTGCCATCTTCCCTTTACACCAGATAACTGCAAATGAACGAAGTGATTTCTGATTGCTAAAACTGGTGTGTGCAGCCAAGCATATCTCAGCTAAAGATCATTTGCTCAAAACACAGGTGAGCTGCTTTGCCAAGCACCTGGAGACAGCTGAAACTAAAGTAGGTTTGGAATTTTTAATGCACACCCAATTTTTCAACATTTTTGGGTTTTGCCGCCATGCTATTATTAATAAAATGGAAGTGGAGGATTTTGAGTCAAGTTTTGACCCAAGAAAAATCATACTCATTTCTAGTAGGTTTGAACTTTTGATTTCTATTTAGTTCCAAAAAAGCATGAAGCTAATTTTCTTTTTCTTTATTAGGGGAGTTGTCATTTTCACCCTTTTCTCTAGTCAGCTGATCTTGAAGAAAAGAATAAAATGGTACATGATGGTGGTTCCCTCCTGACAAAGCAGAGTTAAATCACAGGAGATATGATCTACATAGCACAGCCTGTAGCAAAGAACAGAGGCATTTAACCTTCCTCAGACTTTTATAAGACAAAAGGAAAACGCATCTCAACGCTAAAACAGCTTGAAATTGAACAGTTTGGGGCATTTCAAGAAATAAGACTGAAGCATTGGATGATTTGAATGTTAAAATTCTTTCTCTCAGACCCAGAAGAAAAACGTTATAAAATTTCTATGAATAATTTTGAAATTTGCTTGTGCCGTGAGGGTTAGCTGTGAAATTGATGTCATTTTGAATTCACTTGAGAGCTGGCTTGTTAGGGAAATGCTTTACTAGGATGAAGTTAGGCCATCCAAACCAAAGCATGCCAAATGACTTGCTTGTAAAAGGGGGTGGTGGTTGCTGTCAGCCTTAAGGGAAGCACAGCCTGGGACATGGATGGTGAGCCTTTTGCAACCTGCTTGCCCCTGGCTTGCAAACGCTGCAGAAGAGCAAACAGACATTCATTTAGAGGCTGCATTGTCTATTTGGACCTGGGATGAGAAGAGTGTGTTGTTTTGTATCCCAAGAACCTTGCAGAAATGGATGTTTTACATCCAGATGCCAGTTTCTGTTCTGCTTTGGATACAAGCTGCAGAATTCTGACTGCTGGGGGGAGGAAGACGTGTGTGTGGAGCAGGGAGCTGGAAGCTAGATTTGGAAACCCCTAACCTGCTTTTTTGCTCATGGGATTGTGAAAGTGCTCAGAGATTGCAATTCTTCTCCAGCTCTGAAGAATCCCGTTGATATATGCTCCACATTATGATCATATATAAAGACTGATAAGGCATCTTTGAAAGAAAATCAGAGGGGAACATGTTGCTGCGTGTGCTAAAGTAGCAGAAGTGTGAATGTCACGTTCAAACCTTACATTTTGATATACGGCCATAACAAAGGGGATGAGGGGTCTGTCTGTATAAAGAACGCCACAAAATCTACTGCCTAATGATTTTTCTAAAAGGAGAATATAAATCAAAATTGAGAAACTCAGAAGGCTTTTACACCTACTTAGTGGAATCTGTGTGCATTGAATGTCTGCTGCTATAAAACCCGAAGGTACTCTGTCTTTGAAAGTTGGCTGGGAACTAATAGCACCTTATCAGGGTTTTGCATGCGATAGCCCTAAGGTTTACCTTTGTAGTGCCTTTTGAAAAAAGGTCCTGCTGTACAGAGCTCCAGTCTGTGCTCCAGCTAAAGGTGAAAAGGGGATGCGGGAAAGGGAAGTAATAAGATTATACCTAATTGCTTTAGCATCCACTTAACTGTTTTACATATGTGTCTTAGAACAAATGTTTGTGCAGTGTCTAGACTGCTGTTTACAAATGTGTTAGCTAACTCTGGCTAATTGGGGAGCAATTACCGTGAGTTAAAACAGTACTCTAAAGCCAGAGTGCACCTTTCCTCTTCCCATCCACACCAAGCCTGCCAGAGCTCATGAAGGGTTTGGACAACACACTCAGGCACACGGTGTGATTTTTTTGGGGGTTGTCATGTGCAGGGCCAGGAGTTGGACTCAATGATCCTTTGGATGTCCTTACAACAATCTCTACCTTTATCCTGCGAAGGAGGAGAGGCTTGAATTGCAGCATAAAGAGGCATGCTGCTCCCTGTAAGGGAAGGGAAAAAGCATATAAGGAGGGACCCAGAACTTTTCTGGCAGTGTGCTAGCTGTGCCAAAAATCACACTTCAGCAGGAGTGCTGCCAGTGATTTTCATTGCTTGGCCATGGCATCAGCTTCACCTGAGCTGTTCCTCCCCACCTTGGGCCTTCTGCAGGCTCCAGCCTTTCTCTTGCTTTTCCCTTGTCTGCACTGCACCTGCCAGCACCTGGTACAGCCCTTCTGTTGCCACCCCTCATGCCCCATCCTAAGGAAGGAAACTGCTCTCAGTTACACTCATGGCTTGATGGCTTCCCTCACCTAAATAATGCTGCCTCTCCAATGGCAGCTGTGCCTTTGCTCTGTGTTGGCTGGAGAGCCTTGTGGGGGCTGGGGCTGTGTGGGATCTCTGGGGGCAGAGCCCTGGGGGGGTTCTGGTGGTCATCAGGGAGCCGGGGCGTGGCACCCTCCTCTCCCTCAGCCATGTTTGGGAGCTGTTTCACTCTGCTGTGACATCAGAGCTGTCAGTGGCTGGGAGCAGAATGCCAGGGCAGGTGTGCCAAGCCCCCACGGGCCATGCCAGTGCTGAACAGCCTGTTCCCTTGGTGCCCAGAATGGGATGGTTGTGGGAGGCAGAGCTGGGTGAGCCCCTCAGCAAATCTGCTTTCCCTGGCAGCATCCTGTGTGCCTGCAGGTGCCCCCCAGCCTGCCCTCCCAGGGACCTGTAGAGGCCACCTGCCCTTTGGTGTCTGCTGGATAAACAAGGTACAGGCCAGGATTTTGGGAGGGCTCTTGTGCTGTGTGGAAGCACCAGGCTGGAGGGGTATGAATAATATCAATTCCCAGCCTTCTACTCAGACCCATTGTGAATGTTGTCTTTAGAGTAGGTTTCCCAGTGGGAAAATAAAGGGAAATTGCCCAGGCTGAGCAGCAGCTGCTGCTGTTTTGGAAGTGTGTGCCTGGTTTCCCTGGCCCCCTTCAGCTCCTGTGGAACCACTTTTTTGGTGGTTGGATGCTTTGGGGATCATACCTCGAAAGCAGACTTTGGGCCAGAATGTAGGCTCAGCCAGACTGCCAGCACTCTGCTCATCTGTGATGTAGGATGTGCCCTTGAGGAGCTTTTTGGAGATGGACTTTCATAGAAGTGTGTTAGAGGTGTGTGTTACAGGTGTGTACCAGGGGAGAACTTGTTGGCTCTTGGCTTTCTCTTTTCTGCTCAGAACTTGTCACAAATCACAGCAGTAAGACTTGTTCTTCCACAACAGGGTAGGAGTCATTCCCCAGATAAACTGGGCCTTCCTGGGAATGTGGGCTGGAAAAACTTGGTCAAGGACTGAGCAAGAGGAGACAAATTTTACATGGAAAGGATTTATGAGCACAGACAGAAGCACTGCTTGTTCTCTTTTCTATTGCGCACACACGTCTGGAAGTTAAACCCATGAGCTAATTACAAAGCCACATGCACACATTATATGTATATAAATAATAATAAACCTCCCATTCATTATGTACCCTGGAGTGTCTAACCTGCATTACATCCAGTAATTCATTTGCTTGGGAATCAATCCAATATTAGAATAGCAAAAATGAAAGGTTGGAAGAGCTCTCAGGAGTCCATTTTCTTCCTTGCAGACAGGATCAGAATTACCAATTGCAAACTCATGACCTACCACAAATAGTCATACATGTGCAGAAAAGGGGCAGATTTCCCTGCCAAATTAATGCACACTTTTTTTTAATGTGTATTTTTCCTAAAAAGTTTCCTAGGAAGATTTAGTTCTGAGATAAATTTGTTTCTGGTGTGCCAGCATGTACTGGAAGCTAATAATCATGGAGATTTTCTCATGTGGAAAGGGAGGCTGGCAGTCCCCTACTGGGGCATGCAATATTCACTTCTGGGTCCTGGATTATCATATTCTGATTAAAGCTTCTGTATGCATTAAAATGTTAAAACATTTTGGAAATGTTTTAATGTTCCAACATATTTTAGCATTCCAAAACTTGGAACAGTTTGGAAATGTTTAACATGCACTCATTTTGAGTCTTTCTATCCTCCATATGTCTTTTGAAGAATTTTTGCAGTCCCTACAAGTTTTTGGAATCATTAACAAGTGGTTTTATCAAGGTCTCTTTAAATTTAGGGGAAACCCTCTCACTGATGCAACAGTTTTTGCCAGAGATCCTGGGATTGTTTTGGTGGAAGACAACATGAAGTATGAGATGTTGATAATGACTGGGAATAATTAGGAAGGCATGAAAAGCAGGACTTTTCTCCTGCACTTGGGAGTTGTTCAAGAGAAATCTGCATATTGTCAGGAGAGCTCTAGTAGTGCTGGTTGGAGGTACAGTCATTCTGAAGGCAGTATCAGCTGTCAGACTGACTGTTGCAATCTACTAGAATGCATGGCTGGGGTTGTGCTCCTGTCATGGGTTACAGGCATCCAGTGTGTTCACCTGTACTGCTGGTTTATTTTAAGTTCACTGCTTTAAGGTGTTCATGGTTTTAAGCACTTGTCAGCTCTAACAGAGGCAGCTTTGGAAACTAAACTGGTTTCCTAGGAAAGTAAAGTGTTTTTTTCTAGTCAAGTAAAAGTTTTGTGTTCCCTATTATAAAATTGGAAACACAGTTATTAAAGCAATGCAGCTGTACTTCGCGTCTGTCAGTAGTTTTAGCTGTCACTCATGGAAATTTTTTTGGCACTTTGTACTCAAACCAGACGTCATCTTGCAGAGATAATCTTCCAGGGCAGAAGTGGTACTGTTTCTCTGAATTCTTCTTTTATATAGAATTATACAAACAGAGTTTAGAACCTGCTTTGTTTTATAACTGACTTTCCTGAGCTCACACCTATCTTTTTCTTCTGCTGGCATTTTTAAAGGAGCTGGCCATTTTAGTTTTAGAAGCTTGTGAAATTATTTTTAGTTATTAACATTCGTGTTGTTTTCTGAAATGCATCAGCCCTGTGTTTGTTACAGATTTCTTTCACTGGGCATATCCTCATCAAGAAGGAAATTAATTGCACAAGCACTTTTCCTGATATCTCTTACCTTAATATGGCTGGTGTTACGTTCCCTATGTTTGTTGTGGTTTCTGTAACCCATATCAGAAGAATTACTTAGAAAACAGTATTTGTCACAATCTCAGAAGTGCAATTGAGTTGTGTATCTTGTGTATAGTATGTAGATGATTAATCTGGCAGCTGGAGCACTTCAGATTTCCTTATGTTACCAATTTTAGGAGGATGTTTGGGAAGGACAGAGGGATTGGCCGTAGGTCCATATGCAGAAGGAAATTATGTTCTGTTTGTAAGTGAAAAGTTTCTTTGAAATCTATTTGAAACAAGAAATTTGTAGTTTAAGTATTTGTTTCCAAAATCTCTAAAAAACTTCTCACTATACTCCTTGAGTCTAACTAGAAAATACTTCAATTGCATTTTAGTTTCTAAAATGTACAAATATTTATCTCCATATCGTGGGACTTGAATAGGTGAAGTCAGTTGTCCAAGTGACTGAGGATCTGCCATGAATGCCAGAGAGGGCAAGAAGAATTTTGAAGGATCTACACAAGGGTGTTTATCAGGTGCTGAGCACATGTATTGCGGCCTTGCAATATTTCTAGTGACTGTCTTTACAGGTTCAGTTTTTCAACCATGAAAACAGAGCTCCCAGCATGAGGAGCTCTGTTTTGCAAACCTAGATGCTAGGTTTGTTGCCCAAATGAGATATCAGCTCATTTGAAAAAAATCTGTCTCCAGTTGTGAATGCTGCACTTGCCGAGAAAGCCAGCCAAATGCCTGCACCTGCTCCAGATACCAAGCTTGGAGTAACCCTGTTTCAACATAAGCCTTTTATCTTGCCTAAAACAAGGGGGGTTTCCTTTCCCATGCCCCAGGCATCATGTGAAATGGGGTGCTGTGCTGGAAAATCCATCCTTTCTTTTCTGGACCCATTCCAGCACCCCAGCTTACAAAATACTGTGCTGTGGGGAGGTGTTGCCTTTTGCAACACAGGCGTAAAACAGCTGGTTTGTGCCTAGTCTGGTATCAGCTGTGGGTTGTGTTATCTTTTCCTCTGATAATGTTTCCTGCCACACCTTGCTGCTTATCTCTACTGCCACAGTTTTGCAAATGGCATAAAAATCCCCTTGCAGACAGTTAATGCAACATGAGGCGAACGAATAGGGGGAGACTTGTCACAGACCTCCAGAAGTGAGGTGTAATCATCCCCGGTGCCTTTGCTCGCTGATGCCTAGTGTGATCTGAAAGAAAAGCTGGTTCCCTGCCCAAATGCAGCCAAGGGAGTGAGATGCCTTCTTGTTTCTGGGGATGGGGCTGCAAGCTCTGTGCATCTTCACACTGGGGTCCCCTGGGGAGATATGTACACTATCATTACTGAATCATTCAGTGTGCTGTTGAGCACATGGGACTGTCAAACTTCTGAGTTAAATCTACTCATAACCATTGCAAAGCCATTTTGATGCCTATGACAGTTAAAACCTCTTACGGTGAAATCATTTATTGCAGCCTAACATTTTGCTACAGTGAGAGTGGGTGCTTGTAGTAATCCTTGAGAAAGATCAAATTGAATTGTAAAAGGTGTTTCCCATTGTGGCAGTGGCTAAGTGCTTAACTATGTGAGGTCCAGGGGAGCACTGAGCCGCCATTTCGATAAGGACACCATCTGGAAACTCCTTGAGAGGAAATCAGCAGAGGGTCAGAAAAGCGCAGAAAGGGAAGTGGCCTCAGAAATCGGTAGCTCTTTTTACTGGGAGGCATGCATGTGTGCATGTGTACAAGCAGGCATGATTGCAGGCATCTAATCTTGAAATTGTTTTGCACATTTCACACATGCAAAGGCGTGTGAGATAAGGCATCATGTGTTTTGTTGGTGAAAATTATATGGGGTGTCACACTCTGAGCTAAGTAGTCCTTCATCCCAACCCTTCATTTTCTTGTTTTTCTTGATGTTATTTCTTCCTTAATGAGATGCATTTGGACTGACCCAAGCCATTTTTCTCTCCCCTTGGCATTTATACCTTTTGTGTGGTGGTGCAAAGTCATTCATATTCCCACCACAGAGCTGTTAGAAAAGAAAAGGCATGACTGTTCTTTCAGCTAGTAACATTTTGGGATCTGAATATCTTCATTAGAAAGGTCATGAAAAATGCTCTGGCGTTCTGCTGTTAGCCTGTGATTTACCTTTCAAGTCCAGACTGTCTAGATCCCATACAGCTAAGCCTGGGACATGCATGGGGAAAATATCTAAGTATTGGTGCTACGACTGGCTGCTGTAATTGGTCCCCAGTGAGTAGTGCCTGTTGTAACCACTTACAGGCAAAGAGGAGGGTAGGAATGTACAGACAGAGTGCTTTTGCTTGGAAAGTGTTGGACAGTGTGGTTTCCCTGTGGACAAAATTCCATTTTCTGAGCAGATCTAATCACAGACCAGCATGATAACCCAGGTCACTGCTACAGGAGCTTGTGTTTGTCCTGCTGCTCCTTATACTGCAGAGGAATATAGAGTTACAAAGGCCACTACCTCGATATAGGATTTGCGTCGCAAAACATCTTTCAGTTGAGAGAGAGAGTTGTTGGATTCTTGGAGAAAAAACCCTTAGCTCAGGAGTTTCCAAACTTCTTGATGCTCCATTTTCTGGGGCAGTGATCTTTCCTGCAAGATTTCAGACTTTTTTGTTGGAGTCAAGACCCCTATTTTGGGATCTGCTGCCTTAGCTTCTTACATTGGTGGGGTCATCCCCAGTGATGCCAAAAAGTAAATCCCTTATGGGTTGTGTCTTAAGCTGATCTACTTAATCAGGTGGAAAGAAAAGTTTTGAGCTGTCCCCACTGCCCAGTTCTGGAGATGCACTGCTGGCTGGTCACTGTCACCACACAAAGCACTGGCAGCACTCCGTGGTGTGCCAGCAGATGGACTGGCAGCCCGGCTTACTTCTCATAACTTGTATCTCTGTGAGCAAGGATGGTGAGAAAAGGATTGTACATGGATTAGTGTTTTGTGTGAGAAAGGAACTACGTTGAAATGGGTAGAAGTAACCTAGTGAGAGGATCTCATTCATCCCACTGCTGAAAGACCAGATCAGCTTTACTTGGCTGTTTCCTAACATGTTGATCTGGTTGACTCTAAAACACCTTCTATTGGTGGGGTGTCTGCAACACAAAACAATTTTTTCCAGTGCTTAATGCTTTTATTGATAGAGCTCAGATGTGACTTCTAACCTTAATCTCCTTTTCTGCAGTTTAGCCCCCACTTTCCTTGCTGTATTTGTCATGGGTATGCAGAACAAACTGGTTTTTGATTTTTTTTTCAGAAATCTTTCAAGTTTTTGAAAACTGTTCTAATGTCTCATCTATTTCTTTGTTACCTTTAAAGTAAACAGCTCCAATGCATTCAAGCTCCTGTGGAAATGATGTTTTCTCAGCTTCTGGTTATTATCATTTCCTTCCTCAGATCTCTTCCAGGAGGGCCGTACTTCCCTTGGGGTTCATTCTCCCAAGGTGGACACAGTGCTCTGGCTCTCTCCCGCTATTGTTAGGTAAAGATATTCAGTTTCTGTGTTTTGCAGATTTCATCCTTGTACGCATATTTTCTTTTTCCTTTCTAGCAAGGCAGTGGTGATTCATGCGGAGCTTATGGTCTACTGTTGGCTTTTCTCCTGTAAGCCCCTTTTCTGCTAGGATGATAATGGCCTGATTGTTCATCCTCTGTCAATGGAGACTGTTATTCCTGCCAAAGTGTAATACCTTGCACACGCCCATAAAGTATTTCTTCAACATTTTATCAGTTCATGCTGCAAATGAGCTGATTGTAATTTTTAATTCCATACCTATCTTCCACATGTGCTCCTGGCTCAGCTTGCTGCCATCTGCAAATTTAATAAACAGATTTTATCCTGGTCATTAATGAAAATATTGAATATCACCAGACTGCAAACAGATCCATGCAGAAACCCCATTGGTGTATCCTTGCATGTTGACAGTGAACCATTGGTAACTACTTTCTGAGTACTGTTTTCCAACAAGTTGTATAGCCATTTCATAGTGCATTCATCTAGACCACATTTTCTGAGCTTGCCTGTAGGAATGTTTGGAGAAAAGGTGTCAGAAAGCCTACTAAGGTCAAGATATATGATTATACTGTTTCTCTGCTGTCCACAAGACCCATTACCCTTCCCCTGAAGAAAATTAGATTGGTTTGACATGATTTTCCTTGACAAGTGCATGTTGCCTGTTACTCATCTCCTTGTTATCTTGCAGGTGCTTGAAAGTAGTCTGGTTATTTGTTCCTGTCTGTTCTGGGAACCAAAGCTAAGTTCTCTGCTTTATAATCCCCTGCTCCTCCCATTTATCAAGATACACACCACATTTGGCCAGGTTTTTTCTTTTGGAGCCAGGCTTAGCCCCTTGGTTTTCCAGCTGTTTGCAGGCGAATGTTGAAGCAAAAATGTGAAATCCAAGCATGCTTGATTGATATTGCACCCAAGTAAGGTGTTTGGCTGTACCACCAGCACTGTGGGTTTGCCTCACTTCTGGAGAAGCAATGTCACAAATCTGTACCTAAAATGAGCAGTCTCGAGAGTTTACCTGCCGCGTAAATAAGATATGTGTTGTTTGGTGTATCAGAGCTGTGGATGTACACAGAAAAGCCCTGGGCTGGCCAAATCAGAAGTGCTGTAAACCAGTTAATCTGTGTTTACCCTTCAGCTCTGCCTAGCAGTGGCCCACAGAAGGACAAGGAAGAGAATCTGAATAATATTTTATTGCCACTGTTGGAAGAGAAAGTAGAACAGACAAGTGTGTGTGTGTGTGTGTGTGTGTGTGTGTGTGTAAAACTAACTGTGTCTGTAACTGGCACAAGCCTTTTGGTGTAGCTACTTTTAGGCAAATAGGCTTTGGCTGAGCCTTGGGGCTTGTTTTGGAAGATTTTTTAAAAATCCAGGGAGATACCTTTCACGTGTTCTTGGGCAGTCTCAGTTTTGCTTAAAAGTGACAGATAAGACAATTCAGAGTAGATTACAGAAGTGGAAAAGCAAAAGACTGATAGAAGAGCTTGGAAGCAGGGAGAGACATGAGAGAGAGGTATAAGGGATTGAAATGCATGGTGTGAGTACAGGCAGAGATACAGGTGAATGGAGTCAGGAAGAGAAGGGAAAAAAGGCCGAGGAAATAAACTGAAGAAGTAGAAAGACAACAAAGGTAATTGTTCATTGGTGGATTTAAGGTTTTCAAGGACTTAGTCTAAACAGAAGAAAGCACAGCATCTAACATGGAAGGGAGGAATGAGAAAAGATGGGGACAGAGCAGAGCATCAAAACTACTATAATAAGAACAGCAGGCAGAATCTTGAAGACTCAGAGCTGTGCAACGCTGGGACCACGGCACCGAGATGGAAGGCAGCGCACCCTTGTTACTGAAACAGGGTAGGGGGGAAGCACTGGTTGGCACTAAGGTGCAGTCAAGTTTATGATGGGATGCAATCAATAGGAACAAAGCTGGCTGACAGATAAAGAGCCTGAGAATGGTTATTGTTGCAGTATGAAACCGCATTGCATTGATTCATGGCACTTGGGGATTAATCTGCCTTCAGGTTACACCTGGCTTTTAAAAGTGTTCTAGTTACGCTGTTTACAACCTGAAATAGAGTCAAGTGAACTGGGTTTTTCTCCAACTTGAGAGCTGTCCAGCTCTGGAGTTTGGTTCAGCCAACTAGAGAAAAATAGCCAGCCAGCTGCAAACTTAAAATTTTCATCCAAGTGCTCCCCTCAGTACCTGTGAAATTGCTGATTTGTGTCTTTTAGCAGGAGCTCATCACTTGCCCTTCTGAGCTCTCAGTTCTGGTGGAATGGAAGCACCATGATCCAAAATGTGGGGAGAGATCTGAGGGAAACTGTAACAAAGAGGCTGCGATAATTTGCAAAGAAGGTGTAATGGGTATTCACCCTGATTAGACCATTCAGCCGCTGTACAACAGGGAAGGGCAGTTTGGAGAAGGAAGAGAAGCAGTCACGGACAGAGACAGGTGGGATCTTAGGAGGAGAAGGGAAGTCTGATGAGGTGAAATAAGATGGAGGTGTGCACTTAAAAAATAGCAGAGCAAGATGTTATTTTTGAGGTCTTTGTCCCAAGGGCTTTTGATCGTATCTCTGTATGAGTAAGTGGAGTAGAGAGCTAGGAGTGATAGAGGTCAAAACTTTTCTTGGGGGAGAAAAAAGAGTGTTTTCACTGAAGAAAGTATATGGGCAGAAACAGATTTTACCTTAAGGGTCATTGGTCATGAGCAGGGGCAGACGCAGCCCTATGAGTCCCATAGTCCTGACAGTTCTGCTACTGGAGACAGCCTGGTGCAAGCAGCCAGCTTGAAAGGGAGAGATAGAGTAGAGCAAGTGGCCTTTTTCTCTGCTCTTGCACTTCATCCTCACCTGTGATGGACCTTTCCAGGCTGGTCATGGTGCTATCATCAACAAAAAATCCAACGGGCTTAAACAACCATTTCCCTTCAGACTTGCTGTCTTTATTCAAACACCATGAAGATGGAAAGCCACCTTTCCAGCCCTGCAGGGCTAATGCCATTATCCTGATTCCCAGAAAACATTGCTTCTCATCCTCTGCAGAAGTGTGAGGCTGGTCCTTCAGCCAGTTGACTGGCAGGCAGTGATGAAATCTGATAGGAGTCTAGGAGCCTGTCCTAAGCCTAAACCAAGGGATTACTCTGCAGCTGCTCTTGCCTTGCCCAGAGAAAGGTTAAGTTGCCTGGTGCAGGCTGTCACGGGCTGATGGTTTGACATTGCCTGCTTATAGATCCCAGGACTTGGCCAGGCCCCACCACTTTAACTTTCACTCTTAGTAAATCACGAAATGAAATGGAGTTTTCTTCCGAGTGACAGGTAAATCTTGGCCACTCTCTGGCTGCTGTACCAGTATTGCTTAATTCTGTAATCCCTTTGCCCTCCGTTCCTTAGTGCAGTGAGCACATGCTGGGAAGCGCTGGAGTGACAAGCGATTTCTCTGTGCCTGACACCTCGGTTGGGAGGCTTGATTAAGGGAAACTATCTTTGCATTCATTTTTTTTCAGGTGCAGAGAATGAAATGCACCTAAGAAATCATCTGGGGCTGGGAAACATTACGGTGATTTCGTGCTCTGCTACCTGGCCAGCCTCTCAGGCCAGTGGCCTTTCTGTGTTGCATATGCAGCTAGTTTTATGGGGAGGTGAAATTTGCCTTGATATTTCCAGTTTTACTCTGACAGACCTTGAGAGGTTTTCTTCCAGGTCTAAAGAGAGTCTCTGCACTCCTCCTTATAGAGCAACCTCCTGCCAATATTAGAGACTCAGGTAATCCCTTCTACTCACAAGGGTGAGGAGGTGTCTCCTTCCACTCACTGCTGCCAGCTGCCAGCCTGGGGAGCCGGAGCAGCTGGGAGCTTCTCCCATCAAGAAGGCTGTAGATCATTCCCTCCAGAATCTTTCACCCTGATTTGAGTGACATTACTGCAGCTCTGGGAACTGTTATTAGTATTCAGTAGTACACTTTTAAGCAAAACCTGAGAAAGGAATTAATCTGTCAATAGGAATGAATATACTGGACAGTGATTTATGCAGATCCTGTACTCAGAGTGACTGTGTTCCTTTCAACTGCATCTCTCACTCTTGTTCCCCGAGCCAATACACAAACTTGCATTTAAAGTTACATTACAGCTGGCTGATCATTTGTTCAACACCTGGGTCCATGCAAGCACTGCTGTACTCGGGAGGCAAAGCTGAGGAGAAGTGCATGCGTCTGTCACTTTTTACAAAGCTCAAACAGTAAGAGACACAGCCAAGGCACAGGGCTCTTTTCAATTGTCCAGGGCACATGTACTGGGCCCTGGCATCCTGCACACGTGGGAACTTTTGCATGTGCTTGTAACTTCCCAGGCACCATGCCTTGCTGCTGGATCCATACATGGAAAGGTGTGTACAGCAGTGTAAACACAGAGGTGCATCTGTGGGGGGAGGAGACTGTGCGCTCGGTACATGGCAAGCACAGCTATAGAATCCTGGCATCCACTGCATGCATGGTTAGAAGTACAACAGAGAACTATTCATTTGGGTGCACAGGGTCCTGAGGGTCCATGTTATGGTGACACACTGGTCTGGTTGGAAAAGCACGTTTGTGGGTCAGGAGATTTATTCTGCGTTTCTCACTGTGCCCCTTATTTATTGTGACACTTTGAGAAGCCACTTCACAGAACTGTCCTTTTATCCTAGTTTCTATACAGAAGGCAATTGCAGCACTACCAATTCTGGAATTTTTTGTCATGTGTCTCAGTGATAATTTGTGCTTTACCAGATGCGTCTGCTTCTGAAAGTAAATTGTTCTCAACCTTTTGTGGTTTTGGTGACAGAGCAAGGCTTGAAAATATGGCTTGCAACCACTCTTGAGGCTCATTAATGACAAAAAGAAGGGGGGAAATGAACTTTTCTTATTGTTTGGAAATCCTTTCTGTTTTCTAGAACCCTGATTAACGATGTTGATGTGATTCAGGGTTGTGAGTGTTTGTTGGAGTAGTGACAGGATTCTTCAGAATTGAGAGGTTCAGGTACAAAATATGTCAAATAAGTCACCTGTGAATTTCATAGGAATCACAGAGAAGAGTGAGACAAGTACATTGAGATATGGTTATGCTGTTCCATATGCTTTCAGGTGTGGCCAGGGTTGGGAATAGAGGTGTAGCCCTCTAATTAAAAGAGCAACATCTCTCCATCTCAGCGCATGTGAGTGTGAATTACTCCTCTCAAGTCAGATCACCCCCTGTGATGTGCGGAAGCAGTATGGTTGCAGTGGTAGCAGTGCTGCCAAGATTCTTGACTGAGTTCCACAGTAGCTGGGGGTTGGCAGAAAAGAAACAAAACAAAATAAAAACCAAACAAGACTGAACTTCTCAAGTCAGGATTCATTTCAGTTTTCATTATAAACCAATAATGCAATGGAAAGAGGGCCACTCTATAATTGACATAATTTAAAATCTTGGGATAGGAATTGCTTGCATCCTTGGTGTTGACAGTGCTGACCGTCCATGGCTGCTGGGCCAAAAACTATTGCCACATGTGTGTGGCCATCCTTCCAGCTCCTTTCTTCCCTCCTTCCTTTCACTTTCTGGTACATAATACAAGCCTATGCATTTGCTCCCTGGCATCTTTTCCCACCCATTTTCCAGATGGGAGGAGGGAGACTGGCTACTACCCAGAGCTTCTCATCTCCCAGACTGCCTGTATTATGCAGCAAGCTTCTCTTAAAATTATTGAGATTATTACTGTTGTATATTTTATACATATACACACACATATATGTTTTTATATATATATTCTTCAGTCTCCCTCTGCAGCTCAGAGATGCACCCGGGATTTATCTCTGTAATGAGAAAAGGGAGATAGGGAGAAGTAAGGGCATTTTTCTCTGACTTGAATTGTAAGTCATTTTGATATTCATTGTAAAAGATGCTTTTCAAATATTTAAATGTATGTGCGCTCACATATCAGTTCTTCAGGATAGATTGTATGCGACATAATCACTGTTTTATATCTCCTGCGTTCTGTGATATTCGTTCGTTTCGTTACCTTCATCTGGAAGAGATGGGAAGATGAGGAGCTGAAACTGGGATTAACTTCTGTAGCCTTTGCTCTGTCCTCATCTCTTTTCAGAATGGACTAAGGCTGGAGAAGAAATATGCTCACCCTTGACTGGAGCTCTCACCTTTTCCAACACTATTGTATTTAAGGGGTGGAGTAGGCTTAAAGTTGCTGAGACTTCCTGGAAACTGCTCTTACATCTCATGGGAAAGGCTGAACTGGGATTTTGCTTGATAATTAGCTCAATGTGCTTGGTAATTAGATCAAACAAAGGACATTTTGTCTGAGGCAGGAAAATTGTACAAATGTAGAGGTGTCAGTGACACCTGTCCAGGTTTACCCTAGTGTGAAAATCTCTTCTTACAACGTGGGGGGTGGCAGAGAGGGAGAGGTGGGTACATGCATGGCTGGGAATTGTGGCTGGCCATGCTGCACACAAACTCTTCCTCCCCCTTCGTCCTTGGAAGGTCTGCTCCCTGTCAGGTGTGCCATCCTGCCATCTGCTCCCAGCCCTGAGCAGCTGGTCCGATAGCCACAAACGCTGGCAGGAGCGGCCTTCCAGCCGCGTGAATGACAGCACGCGCCACTGCTTCCTTGGCACGGGGAGCAGTGCTTGTAGCTGGGAATTAGAGGCTTGTAAACCTGCCGGCTCCAAGGTAGGGGGAACGGCTCTCGGCAGCACTCTGAGGCGTGGGAATCCGCCTGAGCTCCCGCCAGTGGCCTCGCACCTGCAGGAGTCCTGCCCGGCCCCAGGCAGAATGCCTGTGCCCACGGGGAGTTGTCACAGCTGAGATCCAGAGGCAGTTCGGGTGATTCCTCCTCATCATTATCCCTCATTTGAGTGGAGGGAGAAGCCATCCCAGCTGCAACTGGAAGGGCAGCCCTGCTCCTCCCCAGGCCATTTTATCCAGCAGCCATTAAGGCTCTGCCTGAGGCATGGTCACAAGTGTTATGGTTTAACCCCAGCCAGCAACTGAGAGTCACACTGCTGCTCACTTGCTCTCCTCCAGCAGGATGGGGGAAACAAAAGTATTGGAAGGGTAAGGGTGAGAAAACTTGTGGGTTGAGATGGAACAAGTTCAATACAAGATAAACAAAACCCAAGATAGTCAACTGATGCAAATGAAAAGAGTTTCTCACCACCAACCAACTGATGCCCAGCCAGTCTGTGAGCAGTAGCCCCTAGCCAATTTATCCCCTACTTTATATGCTGGGCATGATGTCCCACGGTGTGGGATATCCCTTTGGTCAGTTGGGATTAGGTGTCTCGGCTGTGTCCCCTCCCAGTTTCTTGTGCACTCCCAGCTTTTTCACTGGTGGGGCATTGTGAGAAGCAGAAAAGGCCTTGGCCCCATGTAAGCTCTGCTTGACAGTAACTAAAACATCTCTGTTATCAACACTGTTTCCAGTACAAATCCAAAACATAGCCCAACACAAGCTACTACGAAGAAAATTAATGCTACCCCAGCTAAAACCAGCACATCACAGAACAGGGAAGTTAGGGGCCAAGTCAGAGGTAATTGCTTTCAAATACTGACTCTCCCTGGCTTGTGAGAGAGGAAGAAAAAAGCAAGGGGAGGATGGAAGGAAGCAGGGTAGGCTGGAAAGAAGAGAGGTTTGGTGGAAGGGTCCCAGCTGCCTTTTGCACCTGCTTTCAAGAGAACATGTGCATGCTGCCCTGTTACCTGCAGGGCTCAGTAAGGCAGTTCAGGATCTGTCACTGGCTCACTGCTGGAGTCTCCAAACTTGAGTGGCTCAAGAAAACAAGACTGCAGCCCAGCAGGGAATAGAGGGAAAGGGAAGATGCAGACCTTTTGCTCCAACGAGAATGAGACGTTTCCTGTCACAAAAAGGAAGAATTTTATCCAGGAACCCTACATATGGTGCATCAGGAAACACCATCAAAATATTATGATTTTTTTCAAGAGGAGCTTGCATGAAGGTCACTGTGTGAGTGTAGTTCATTGTCAGGACTCTGGTAATGGCTTGGATATCTGTCTGCTCTTTAAACTTCTTCATAGGACAATTATTTAAAGCTATGGGTTTTTCTAGTGTCTTATAGTGATATACTAAATCCAACACAAGACTGATTAATTTTTTCCAGAGTTTGAATTCTGACTGGCATGATGAAAATAGCCTGCAAGTTTCAGATTTTGGTGTATGTTGTGACCTTTCCACATCTGGGAACCACAAATGTGAAAGTTAGATCCACATATGAAATGATGTGCCATAGATTTCAGAAGTGTTTGCGTGTAGAGTTCAGATTCATCCCCATGTTTTCTGGGACATCCTCTCTTACCTGGAGAGGTGCAGTGTGACCTGTGAGCTGCATATGCCAATCCTTTTTTAAACCATCAGCATTCTGCAAACAAGCAGGCTTAGGTGATTGACTTTGATTTGATGCCACGTCCCAAAGAAACCGGAGGTTACATTCTTTGTCCTGGTGTTGGAAAGCTGTTGTTGTTTTTCTGGGTTCCTCTCTCTTAGGGAGAATCACTGGTGGGTATAAAAGGGGTGTAAAGCTCCTACTCTCTATAGGGAGTTACTGTACCAAAGAGAGGTGTCACTGCTCAGAAAAGGTAGGAGGCCTGACCTTTGAATTCCTGTTGCAGAAGAGGAACTGGATCTTGAGAGCTGTGTGTCTTAGGTGAGGAGTCCAGCTACTCAGTTAACTTTTAGCTCCTCTATGTCCAAAAATTTCATTGTGGAAATGCTCCTGTTGAAAATTCTGCGAAAGCTGATAACAGTAGAAGAATTTTGAATTTTTTATATGAGCTGGCATGTTCCCACTCAGTGTTTCATCCAGACATTCCCAGGTACTTTTGAGACTTAAGTCTGTGCTCTTCCTGCTTTTGAGGTCTGTTCAAAAGCCCCTTTGAAGGTCAAAGCTGGAACCCTGGCCTCCACTAATCCCTCCCAGTTGGTCCTCCTTGCTTTGAGACCACCTTGCAAATGTAGCTGAAAAGGTGTGGAATAAGTTCTTTGCCCTCTTCTCTGCCCTCTGAAGAGGGGGCTTCACTTTCCAGAGTTGGGAGCTGCTCATTAGTGCAGAAGATCTGAAAGGATTGACAAATAGATTAATACCCGGCAGCTATGGCTGAAACTAGCTACCTCTGAACGAGCAGTCATTTATCACTAAATTACTTTCTCTAAGCCAGGTAATTTCTGATCAACATGCGCAAAAACAAAGCCACGGCAGTGATGCGATGTTAACCAGAGGCCATTCCTACTCCCTGGGCTGCTGCAGCAATGAATGCAGAAAGAATTATCACTGGAATGGTTTATGAAGCTTAATAAAAAGTGACATTGCAGGATGGGGAGGGAGGGGACCACAGGGCTAGGTCTGGTTTGTCCAGTAACCAGTGCCACATGCAGAGAGGATGTATGACTGGAATAATTCTCACTCAGGAATGAGCAGTACTGGCAGAACTGGTTCTGGGACAGGGTGAGAGAATGGTGCCTACAGAGAGGGTACTAAAGTGCATGAATGGTATGGTAGCCATTCTTTTTTGGAAACAGAGGTAGCCCCATACCAGGAGTTTTTAACGTAAATAGGGTGATGAGAGGTGAAGTGTGCCTGAAGGAGAATCACAGAGCATGATACATTTGGAAGCATCAGCTGTTTAAAGTTCAGCACAGGGATTCAAATACAAAAGTTTTGGTGCGGGAAGACTTGATGTTGTTTCTGTGTCTGTAGCAAACCAGACTTGGAGCCAAGTCCAAGCCTTGTCAAAATTTGGGGCATTCAGTTCTGACATGGTAACTCCTGAAAAGAATGTCTTTTTACATTTAATGAATTTTAAATGTGCTGCATGTCTTCAGGGGTCTTTAAAATTCAGAAGAGGCTCTTCACCTCGTAGAACAGGGCTTGGTGGAAAGGAGGAGCAAGGGCATTTCTGCATGTCAAGGGAAGTCATGGCCAAGTTCTTACAGGGTACCTTGACTAAAGCCATGCCAAGCGCCTTCAGTGAGCCAGGTTTGTAGTCTGTCTCTCTGGCCATGCAAGGTTAACTTTATTGTGCCTCATAGGGATTCTGTAATTGATGTGCATGCATATTTTTAGTCTGTGCATGAGTGTCAATGCAAAGTTAAGGCACTCCTCATTAACCTGCTGAGCTTTGCCTCTCTGCACCTCAGGGATTCCTAGCCAAGGCACCCTGGGCATCTTGGTGGATACCTTTTCCCTGGCACTTCTGACCTTTTCTAGTATTTCCCAACTAATAACAGGGAGGAGAAGAGCTGCTAAGATCTGTAAGGTTTGTTTCTTGACAAATGTCCCATTTTCACAGGCAGTTGAACTGAACTACAGCTTGTGCTCCATTCAAACATGTCAATAAACATTATTGCAAAGATGTACAAGCAATAATGGGAATGTATAAAACTCACCTTTATTTCTTCTTGCCATGAATTTACACGATGCTCCAAACAGCTTTTACTCTTCCAGAGGGAAGTCTGGGGATTTTCTCTTTAATGTCATACTGATTTCCCCGGCTTAAACCAAGGACCTTTGCTGCCTTCTCTGCCTCCCCACCACGAGTGCTGGGGATGGGAACATTGCATCAGAGGTACGGATACATGTCTGAAGTTGCAGTCAGACTCAGTTAAAAGATGAAGAGGTGAAGTTGCCATTCTCTGGGATAAGCTGCTATGTATGTTATTGCCCGTCCTTTGCTTGATCACACAATGCCAGGGAGTAAATTACATTCGACAGTGCAGTGGAAGGGAACAGCTCAATTCCCATCTAGCTGTAGCTTCATGAGTGTGGCAGTTGTATTTCTACACTGGAGATGGAGGCTGCTCACTGCACTCCTGCAATGCTTTCACTGAAGCCAGTTAAGGTATTATGTGAACAAGGCACAGTCGAGCTCTTCATCAGTGCTTCAATGCTGGTTTTCCTGTAGTGACAGGTGCTCAGCAGTACTCTTTTAGCCTGAAAGCTTCTTGGAGGTCACAGGGGTAAAACTCATTTCTGAGCTGATCTGTGGCAGAAACAGGGTAAGAGGAAACACAGATTTGTGCAACAGCTTCCCAAACTGAGTTTCTTGGTAACTGGAAAATGTGGATGGAGAAAAATAGCAACGCACAAACACAATATACAAGCCTGAGGATTGCTGCAAAAAGGGAGCGGTGGTTTTGCTTCTACTCCAGAGTGCCAACAGCTTTGCTCCAGCCTAAAGATTCCTTTCCTTCCTCTTTGGGGTTCAGTGACTGTCCCTTGCTTTGTACCTTGTATAACATCTGCAGCAGGGTCTGCAGTTTTGCTCTGTCTTCACATGGGATTGGGCACAATGGCTTCTTGGTCCCACTGTGTATTCTCCATTTCCTTTATCAAACCTCACAGTGTCCCAGCAGATCTGTACCAATGCTCAGCACAAGCAGTGTGCTCTCGCTGCTTTACCCCACTGTCCTCTGTCTTCTTCCTGGGGAGGTTCTTCTGCTGGAGGGCCAGCTCCTGGGGCTGGGTGGAGCATAGTTGAGCGTAAAACGTCTGGAAAGGGGAGGTTGCATGAAGCAGCTGCCTTTTCCTCTCCATGGCCTGGTTCACCCAAGAGCATGGTTCCTCTCTGCTTCCTGGGCTTCTGCCCAGCTCTCACAGCTTTGTGCCAGTGGGTGGGCTCTTACTTAGGTGCTGGCTACTGTTCCTGGAGCTCTCGCCATGCCCTATTGCTTGTGGCTCTGATGCTGTCATGGCACAGCCAGTGGCTGGGCTCTATCTGTGTTTCCCTGAGGCTTGCTGTCCTGTGGTGGTGGCTTTGCCTGCCAGCATTTCAGTAGCCTTAGCTCTCCAATGGCTGCTGCCCTCCTGCTTTCCCAGGTCCTGTGCTGCCCACCCAGCCATGTTTGATGCCCAGACACCCTTGTGAGCTGGCCAGACTCTTTGTAGCGAGCCCCTGCCAGTCTGTGACCCAGGGTATCACAAGGGTTTAGGCCAACCAATCTTCTCCAACAGGCTCTGAAATTGTGCCCTCGATGCCCTTCTCCTCAGCCAAAGACCCCCTATAGCTTGGACCAGCAAGGGTGAGCTTTGAGGCTGACCTTGTAACAACAGGGCATCCTCAGTAATACTGTGTGGCAAACTCAACACCCCCTTCTTCCCAGTCTGCCCCCGTGCCTGTAGGAGTGTTCCCGCCTTGCCCCTTTTTCATATCCCTTAAGGTATCACTTTTCCTTTTCGGTCTGGAGGAGGGTAGTGCCTCTAAGACTTCATAGTGAAGTAGTATCAGTAGTTTGTAAAGCATAGAAAGAGCTGAGGAAAAGCTGCAGAACTCCCATGAGGTGATATGCTTTGTGGTTTGGATCCCAAGGCATGTTTGCTCAGACCTAGGTACTGAGATGGCAGTCATCACTTTGGTTTGGTTATCCTTGGGATGGAATGTATGGCAGGCTGAACTACCCGTTATGCCTGCTTTTTCCTCTAGCTAGGCAGGCTGTTCCTATGTATTCTTGATTTGATCCCTGCCAAAAATATTTCTACCTATCTGTGGCTCCAGCAGCTCCTGCTTGTTATACCCTGAGGAAAGAGCTCTCCACTTGGCTGCCCTTGCCTTTGCCTGCCGTATGGGGAGGCAGTGCAGAATGTTGTTGGGGCTCATGCTTTCCTTTTTTTTTTCTTCAGGGCCTTTTCCTACATCTGTCAGAGTGTTTTGATTTTCTTTAAAGACATGTAAAGTTTCAGGTAGCAGAAACACAATTTTCCAAGTTAGTTAGTTAGTTAAAGAGTTTTCTCTTTCTGTTGAAGGCAGTTCCATGCCCTGTAGGTCTCCAGGGCTTCTCTGAGTCATCTCTTGGAGCCTTTGGGCTTTCTCTGGAGACAGGTGAGTTCCCAAGCAGCAGCCTCAGGCTTTGGTAGAGGGGCCACCTGAGGAGCTTTGTTGTAGTTGAGGAAAGGTCTGTGTCCATAGTTGCTTCAAACTCCTCCCAGGCAGCTCCATAATGGTTTGGCCTTCCCTGGAGATGGCGAAATTTCACAGGTAGTAGCTGCAGACTCCTCCCTGGAATCCACCCAAAGAGTTTTGGTAATGTTGGAGATGTTTTTCAGCTGGGGAAAAGAATAAGCAGCTAGAAGTTCTCAACAAAGAGGGAGAGCTCAGCCTCCCTGGCCTGTTTGCTTGTGTCTTCTCTCTGGCTTGCGTTGGCTCCGGGTTTTGGAGAAGTGAATGGCCCTCGCCTGAATTGGTCTCTTGCTGATGGCAGGGTGCCAGCTCTTGCAGGTGTGGGAGGAGCAGAGCTGAGGTGCACAGGGCCAGGAGAAGGAGCAGTGGTGGGCTCAGAGAGATAGATGGGAGCTTCGTAGGGTTAGGAGGATGGCAGTTCCTGCAGCAGGGTACAAATCAGCTCAGCCCTGCAGTTTTAGGACAGTGGTTATTGCAATCTATTTTTTATAAATTTTAGTAGTAATAGTTAAGGGAGATCAAAGTGTTCAAAACCAAGTGAGCAACTTCAAAAAAGGGGGTTTAAAATTTATTTTTAAACCTAAGCTTAGGATTATTGGTATTTGCACAACTCCAGCTGCCTGCCTGTATTGCAGCAGTTCAGGCCATCTAGGGACAACTTAGAGTAGCTGTGAAGTTGCTGCATTGACCTGTTGCATGGGTGTAGAAAGTTTGAAAGCATTGTGATCTCCAATTTCATGAGGGGTAGTTTTTTCTTCTGACAATCACATCTTGAGTTTTTACCTAAGCTCAACAAAATCCTTCACAGTGGGCATGGTGCCTAACAGAGGGGAGTAGTTGAAAAAGATTGCATCAAGTGGATGGAGCGCCTAAAAATTTGTGTAGATAGGTGCAAAGTAACTGACTTGACCTTTGCTCTTGCCAGTGCTAGGAAAGAGATTACAACCAGAAAGCAGGATGAGGCACAAAGCCCCTGTTTTCATGTCTTCAAAAACTTTGGGTTCTCAAAGTGGTGTCAAAAAAAAGCCAGTTCCTGTGGCAGTTGGGAGTGGGTTGGCAGCTCTTTGCTCACTGAAATCACACCATCTATATAAAAAAAGGGTAAGAAATTTCTTCCCCAAGCAAATAGATTTGCTTTTGTTCCCAACAGCACTGTAGTTTGAAGTCTGGAAAATACTGAGGGAAGAGCTAGAAGTGTGAGACCTTTTCATGTTCATGGAATAGTAGATACCTAGACATGGGTCTCTGACCCTTCCTTTTGTTTTTTATCCTATGTGTTATATGAGGTGGCAGAAATAAGAAGTAAATGTTTTTTTTCCTTGAAAAGCGGATGTTAAATAAGTGACTGTTGCTTTAAGGTATCTCACATTGTCCAGAATTAGCAAGCCTTAGTTTGTGGCAGCTACTGGCACTGCCCTGAGACTTACCTTCTAATAGTTGTTAAAAATAGCTCAATTTGGTATATATGCAGTGAGAATTTAATCATGTTATTGATATACAGTGTACCCCTAGAAAGGTATCTATTTGATAAGATCCAGCAATGCCTAACAAGTTGGGAAGGAGAGGAGGCATGGGCAGATAGATGTGGGGGCTGGGGAGGGTGTTTGAAGAAGGATGTAAAGACACTTATAAAAGAGAACAGGTTGTGTTGAGGCAAAGAGAAGAACTCTCAGAAAGAAAAATGAGGAAGATAATGTTGAAAGCAAAGAAGGAGTAAAAGGCAGTAAAGAGTAAGACCAAAGATGGAAGATGGAGTAGAGGAAGAGCTAAGTAGGAAGAAGAAAAACTATATATGAAAGAAAAAAGCCTGGCATCTGAACACCAAGCTCGTGAAAAAGACAGAATCAGTACTTGCAAAAGATCTCATAGTCACAGGAGATGAATTAAACATGGCCCCAAAGGTGCCAGAATCCCTGAGCAGTGTAGAAAATGAGTCTGCAAAGGAATTCCCGAGCTCTGAGTGAATACAGTGGCCAGACTCATAGGTGCCCCTACGTAGATGTCTTGTCTTTGCTTTTGTGTGGGAAGTGCTCAGCACACCTGGGCAACTGTTGTACAAAAAACCTAATCTGTTGAACAAATAAACTGTTGTACAGTAAACTAGAGGAAAAGATAAAGTAGGGAAGATAGGAAGAAAGGACGCATGCACAAGAGAAAGAAGCACATTTCTATTTTTGAAAGGCAGAATTGTTTTGTGGGGAAGACACCAGTGCTTTGCTATCAAATTGGCTGGGTTTTATTCCTGCCTCTGCCACAGAACTGGCTTTGTGATCTCATGTAAGTCCCTTCACCTCTCTGACACCTTTTTTTTTTCATTTGAGCCTTTGGATTATGATAAAAACATGCTCCAAGCATAGGTAAGGAGGTTAAATATTCACAACCCTTCTGCCCCATCAACTTGCTGTTATTATTATTGTCATCATCATCATCTTTTACAGGTGAGACAGTGAACATGTCCCAGTCTTCAGAACAAAACGTGGGCACAGAAGCAAGTTTATGTACTCTTAGCCCCTTCCCATTCCCCTCTTGCCATTAGGTCTCAGAATCCTGAATCTGCTTGGAGGGCAGCAGTGCTGAAGGCAAGGAAGGTTGCAGCCCACCAAGGCTGTCTGCAGGGCCTTCTTACTCAGCTAAAGCTGCTGACAGCTATACTGCTATTTATTTATTTGGCTGCTGAGGACAGAAACAGCAGGAGATAATCATAAGAAAATCATAAAAAAGAGGGAAAACCAGCAGATAATATTCTGCAGAGGGATTTAACAGGGTGAAAAATTGTCTCTTGCCAAACTGTCTATGACACTAAATGCTGTCTCTGAGATCTTCACTCTTCCTCCTCAACAGAGGCTTAAGGAAAGCGACAGAAAAGGCTCTGAACCAGCGTCTGGGGGTTTTGAACATATGACAGGCAGGAGCCTGGGTTTTACTTATCAGCATCTTTCAGTGGCATGGATGCAATCAGTCACTCCGTCTGTTTCTCTCTGAACAGGACCGTTCCCTCCTCCTGCCACGATGAGTTGAGGGGAGGACACTTGGGAAATGCCACGCGACTTCCTATACCCTAGTCTTTCAATTGAGATGAATTTTTTTTCCTGTGCTGCAAGAGCATGGTCAGATAGCTGGGAAGGCTGCAGGTAGCTGGGAAGGCTTTAGGAGGCAGGAGTTTCAAAACTAATTCAGATCTTGTGGTGACAATATGGCATCAGAAAGGTGGGACCCACTTGAACAAAAGTGGTGGCTGAGGTTTAATTCAAATGAGGCAGATCCCTTCTGCTGAAATCATCTTTGTCAGATTTCCCCAGCCATGCTGAAATCTCTCAGACAGAGGGATGGAAGCTTGGGAAATGCTCCTGTGATGCTGTTGGGCTATTGTGATGTCATAGTATGATGTGAATTTTATGGTTTTATGAGATATGAGGACAGGGTGGGGCCGCTGTCTGGGTCTGGCTAAGATGGGAAGGGTTCAGCTCATTCTCTAGGGTTGGCTGTAGAGACTCAAATCAAAAAGCAAAAAAAAAAACAAACCCAAAAACCAACTTTTTGTTCCACTTTCCAATACAAGAAACTGTATGCCAGACTTGGAGAATCTGTGCTTGATTCTCATATTTGCTAGAGGCTTCAAGTTTGATTTTGAGGAATTAATTGAATGTTGTTTTCCTCTTTCCAATGAGCACCTTTTTGCCTGCCAGGAAGGCTGGTGAATAGAAATTCACATGCAAGGTGCCCAGGTAGGGTGTTGTTGTTGGATGTATATACCTAGTTAGAGTTCCTGGGGAACAACCACAGATGTAAAAACACTGAGCTCCCATGTGACTGCTCCCTCTCCTTACAAGGTTCTTTCTTACATGCTGTTATTGCCTGTATGTGTCCCAAGCAGTGATATTTTTCTTAATAGCTTTAATTGATCTGTTGGAATATAGAAGATCACACATCAAGCTGAGCATTGTGTGTCAGTTCTGAACCAATTTACTGTTTCTTTTGCTCTTTCCAAGGAAAACCAATGTAAATGCAAAGGGCTACTGGGCCCTGTAAGGCAGTCAAGTGATGAGAGGAAGATGCCCTTCCAGAGTGGAGCAGCACCTTCATAGGACAAACCCCAAAGATATATTGGAAAGCTGTTAGGGACTGAGTTTAGTTTCAACCCTGCATGCAAACAACCTTCCTTTCTGAGAACACATTCACTTGGAAATAAGTTGGCATGGTCACCATGGTTTAGCTCGTTCGATGTGGTGTATCTGCTCCCCAGCACAATGTTCTTGCAGTTGAACTAACGTAGCTGCAGGTTCCTTTTTGTGGAGGACAAGCTGAGGTTTAATTTAAACAAAGGTCTGCTTTTACAACCAGGGATTAAAGCACTCCATTGAGGTCTACTCCATTAAAGTAGCACTTTAATCAGCAAAACATGAGTGTGGAGGCTCTTTACATAAATCACAGTCCCCTGGTGTTAGGGACTTGTTTTGGACATGGGGATGGCAGGGAGATGCAGCAGTACAGCATCTCCTGACTTCTGAATGCATATGAATAGGGAGAGGAAGCCATCTGCAGATTTTTTCAATGATCCTTATAGTCTTGCCTGAGGCTGGCATCAGGCTCTCAGGCAGCCATCAGGTACGAGGGCTCCATCCGCCTGTCTTGGACAAGGCAGTTCACTAGATTGAAGGCAAAGAGACTTAGTAGGATCAGACTGAAAACACTCTCCTTAAGAAGATTTGAAGTCTGAGGTCTTGATCTTCCAGCCATTAGACTGTTCCCATATGCTTGGCAGGAAGAGTGTGGTAAAGCAGTGTGTTTCCAAACTGAAGCCAGTAAACAATTCTCCACTAAAACACAATGTTAGGGTCCATCCTGCCTAAAAATGCTGAGCTTTTTGTAATCTATATCTTTTTGTAAAGATGGAAATTATTCTCTCAGTGATAATTACTTTGTAAAAGAACTAGATAGGATATAACTGAGAGAAAATGTTTCTTCTTATGCCTATAGCGACTCAGTTAATTTTGGTATCTTTGATCAAGCAACTCAGTGACAAAGCTATTGAGAAAAATGACATTCTTTCACTGAGATATTTTGCATGGACTGTGCAGCATCTCCAAACCCAGTGTGTGCCGGCACTCAAACAAGCAATTCTCAGCTTCCTCCCAGACAACCATGCTGCCTTTATACAGTTTGGGGAAACACAGAAAAAATCTTTTCTGTTCAAAGTCCTGAAGAGTTGACCAGCAGGACACTGACTGCTGATAGACTCTCTTGGCAGTGAAAGACGTCATAAATTACCCCAAATAACTTGCATTTCAAAAACATTATTTGCAGTATTAAAAAAGAGAGGGCAGATCAGGACAATAAGATCCCAGGAAGTCCTCAAGGAAACTTTTAGAAATGCTGCTGCCAAATCCCCTCGGAGTTGCCAGTGTGACCTGTTGTTGCTGAGAGGCCTTGTTCTGGCCAGTCTTTTTACTCCAAACATGCTCTGGCATCACTCTTTGCAGAGACAAACAGAAAAGGTTGGGGGGATGCAGCGGGCTTGGGAACACTTTCTGTTTACATGGAAACAGCGGTGTTAGGATCAGGAAGTATAGGGCCACCATATGGCTGCTTTCCCAATAGCCTTCTCTGACAATAAGTGCCTCTGTCCTGCCATTGCCCCCTCGTTACAGCATCTCGGGTGTGCTAGCAGAATGCTTTTTGAGCTATTGAATTGTGGTCACAGTGTCAATATACTGTTGGTGTAGGGGGCATGGTAGGTTTTTGTGACAGAGCCAGTGCAACCCCATCTCATTGGAGTCTTTCCAGCTGTGCTGAGACCATGCTCTTCAAGGGCACCACTGCTCATTTTGCCAGTGCCATGTGCCAGCGTGAAGAAGGCACAGAGACTTTGTTTGTGGAGTTGCTTCATCTTCACCAGCCCCCTAAGATACACTTTTGTCCCTGTTGCCTGTTTTTCCCACTCCTCGCTGGGCTGCTCCTGGGGCTCAGCTGGAACGAGCCTGTGAGCTCTTTGGGAAGGCAGTTGTGTGGTGTGCCTGCCTGCAGCAGGACACAATGTGGGCACTGGGAATGGCTCGGGACTACAGATCAGCTGCAACAAAAGTGAAGGCAGCAAGCTATGGCAGGAATTGTAAGGGCTTATCACTTTCCACTTTATTTCCATGTGGGAGGGTAAATATGAGCTGCTGCTGACAAGGCTTCCATTTTGATTTTAACCAAATGAAAATTAATACTTTTTGATGGAGAATTTTCCACTCCTAATTCTCTGCTCTCAGCAGCAAACTGTCAGCCATTAGTCCCTTCATCTCTGTCCCACCCCCACCATCAGTGTGACCCATGTTACCAGATGTCTGTTGTGAGGGCCTGGTTTGCAATCAGTCACGGTCCAGGCAGGCCAAGCATCTGCAGGTCCTGCCATGTCAGGCTTTCAAACTGTGCTTTCCATCCCACAAAATTTCTAAACAATGCAAAGTACCAAGCAATGCAAGTCACTTCAGAAAACTGCATTTGTGGTGATTCCTCCATGCTTACACAGAGATCCTCAGACAGTGCAAGCAAGAAAATACAGATCTGGCTCTCCACTGTACGGAGTAATTTTTTTGCCTATACCATCTGGCTTTTTGTGTCCAACATATATAGTGAATGTGACAGTGATAATCGTGAGGAAAAGGATTTCTTCATTAAGGGGCGGAAAGCAGAAAGGAGGCAGGATCCAGCATGCCTGTGAATTTTCAGAGCCATCAAGTCCATTTGGGATGGAGGAACAGTGTGTTTGTGTTTGTCAGAGCAGGGCTGTCACAGGGATCAGAGGCTGTCCTTGGTGGCCTGTCACTGGTGAGTGATTATTGCTTTCTCTCACCTGTGTCCCAAACTTCATCTCTCATGGCTGATGCTTTCCCCTCTCTATATTCCCTTCACATGCCAGCACTCAGCCAGCAAGCAGAGAGGCAGAGAGTGAGTGCAAGAGCTGGCAGGGAGTCAATATATTTCAGTGTTTTATTACTACAGAGCTGAAGTAGCATTTAGTTGGTTAGGCTCCGCACAGAGTGAGCAGACTAAGTGACTCAGATATCGGGGCCAACAATTAAAGGCACAACAAAAAATCCATGGATTAATTAGCAGGTCAATGGTGGTTGAGCGGTTATAGCTAAATTACAAGCTTTGCATGTTAGAGACGGGATTGATCACTGGTGTCTGCCGGCTCCTCTGGCTGTGTGTTAGAGATGTGGGTCAGGGGGGTAGGTTCCCCCTGGTGGGGTGACTGTGAAGGGGGTCAAGAAAGGTAGGGGAGGAGACTGCCGAAGCTTTATCACTCCCCTACCACAAGGATGCACATTGTGCCTGTTTAACAGAGGTTCAGAATTAATTGATACCATCTGCCAGGCAGGTCTGCTCCTGCTGCATCTCTGTGAGGCCTTGGGGAGCTGGCAAGGGGATGGGGGCAAGGAGATGGGAGAGGGGGGAAGACCCAGGGAGTGGAATGGATGACATGGTGAACATCCATAGAGGTGTCTCCTCTCAGCACCAGGGAAAAGGGTCTGTCTGGAGCGGTATCACATCCAGTGACAGGGTTTTGAACAAAGGCTGAAAGGGCGTCGAGACCTGCACACACTCCCTACTCTGTCATGAAATACTGGAACATTTTGTAGAAAAAGGTATATATACACAAACCACCATTTCCACAGTGGAACACAAGGGACTTTTAGACAGAGAAGAGCAAGCAGTTTCTTTCCAGCAAGTGGAGTCTTAGGAAACAGTCTTTTCCCTTTTGGGGTGCAGGAGGTTTCGCGAAACAGGCACAAAGAGTGTCTTTCCCAGGGTAGGACTGAAGGGAAAATACTATTTGCCCATTGCCGCTATAATTAGTAGCTCTGCAGTGATGACAGCTGGATTAGAAAGAAAAAACTTACCCCTGAGGACACCCACATAAATGCAAAGCAGGCAGTGACAGGGGGAAGAAGGAGAAAAGGAGAGGGATGTGGCCTGATGGATACAGTACTGGGGGACTCCGCTCTCCCTGTGTTGGAAGCTCACCAGATTGCACTAATGTGCATAATAATCAAGCTGTCAGAGCCCTCGCTCCAGCTCCGCTCGGAGGCAGGCAGTGCCGAGAACATTTTATCTCGTTTCCGAATGACTTTTTATGCCCAGTAAAATGCTGTTTTCATATCAATTAATAATTCAGCTAATAACACAATTAAGAAATCCGCCTTTCGCTGGGAGCCATTTGGAGGGGACGGCAGAGGAGGGGCAGACACGGCACTAGGGAGGCTTCAGGCTGATGCTGCTCTGGGCTTGCGGGTCGCTGTTCCTGTGCGGAGATACCCAGTAATTAAATGTGCACGTCAGGGAAGCCAAGAGTTACACGTCCCGTGTTTCTCCACGTGACAGAGGCACGATGCAGCTGCTGGCAAATCACTTAACCACTCTTTGAGCTTAAGTTCTCCTCAGAAAAGTAAGGCTTGTGCTACTTTTGTCATGTTCTGCAAAGGAACGTATCTCTAAATGTTACAGTGCTGCTGTTGCACAGACCAGGTCTTACTTATGCAATGGTATGTGCCATGCCAGGGCTTTGCAGAAACAAAATACCAAGGCTTAGTGGGTCAGCTGGGATTTACCGTCTCCTGCATACCAGCAGAAATCTCAGTGCATTCAGAGCCAGCTATTTTTATCCCGATTATGAGAGTCCAAGGATGAGGCCTACTCTGTAGATCATATATTAGTTGGGTGTATGATTATGATTAATTTGAAAGTGATACAATTATACAGGTGCAAATCTCACTATGAGCAAAGTAATCTCTTTGCAAATGTGCCATGAATGTATATTAATCTATTCTTCCTTTCCCCATACTGTGCAAGGCTGGCTGCATCTCCTCTAGGGAATTCTGTAATAGCAGCTATATTCCATTACAGTTCCAATAATGCACCCCATGGTGGTAGATGAAGCTTGTGTGGGATGTTTAAGCACCACTCTGTGCTATTCTGGACTGGTAGAACCAAGGAGGGGAAAATGTGACACAGTTTTCAAACATGAAAATGCTGATTTGACTTTGTTGGTGAAGGGAGGCTCTTACTTTCTTAGGACCAGACCCCTGGGTATAGTCAGTTTTCCCTCTTCTCTGGAAATTTGAGTTGCCTCTCACAGGCAGGTTAACTCTTGAGAATAAATAAATAATCTTTATTTAGTTATTTATTCCTTGCAAAGATTTAGTCCTTGTTGAGTGATTGCTGGTCCTAGCTACAGACCTATAAATCATTGTTCAAGGAAGTGACACATCCTTGCTGCACTCTGAGTGTTCATGAAACTGCTGCGAAATAAAGGCATAATACTGCTTTAGGCCTGTATAGCGGCCTCTTATCTTGCCTAAGAGCCTTCCCTTATGTCCTTCCTTGTTCAAGTGATAGATCTTTGCAGGACACATCTTCAGTTTTTGTCCTTGTGTTCCACACAAAGATGCTTTGTTTTCAGGAAAATCTTGAAATGCAGGGATGGCACCAACCTCAAGATCTTCTGTTCCCTCCTTCCATCCCATGGCAGAGCCTACTTTGCCTAAACCAAGACTACGAAGGCTTCTCATTGCAGCTGTATTAAGATAGTGCATGAGAGAACCACAAGGCAGAGTGACTCAATCCATCCTTCCCTTAACAAGATCCTTTCTTGCTGCAGTTTCTTTTGGTAGACTTCAAGGCCTGCACCCTGCTGTTCACAGTCAGAATAATTTGTGCCTGTCCGTGTAGTTAATGTTGTTATGGAGCTTCTTTCTCTCTTTCTCTTTTTTTCCCCTTTTTTTTAATAGAACAAGATGTTGATGAAAACACCTGCTCAGTTTTGCTTTTCTAAATGAATAACCTGTATAAAAATAAATGGCACCACAGACCAATTACAGCAGGGAAGAGAGAGAGTGGCCATGCTAAGAGAGCTATCATAGATCACTCCTGTTTCTTAATATGTCAGGAATCTCCTAACAAGGTGCCAGGATGTGGGAATCACCTGGGAAATAAAGATAAGCAGCATCTGTATGTTTCAGGGACATCCACTAACCGTATTTTCTCTCTCTTTTTGTCTTCTAGGTAAGTGAATCTTTGATTTTCCTATGCATAGAGTACCAGTTGACTGGGACATGATGGCCTGAAAAGATGATGTGTTCCTTGCCTCAAAGGCCACAGTGAGGGGTGTCCAACCTCAGGTGTTCATGGCTCTCCTGTTTGTAAGTCTTTGCTAGAAAAAATGTTGGGAAAAGAGATGTCTTGTGACTGTATGATCCAGTGATTGGGATGGCTAACCTGCAGTGCTTTATACCTTGTCAGTAAGTCATTACCTGTGTTGGGGTGCTTACAGCATACATATGTACATGGTTGTTCTGGCCTGGGCTAATTGAATGTCATCTGCAGTCAAAAGCATATCTAATTTTTGTTTGTCACCATTGCTCTCCCCCAGGCTGGTTTATAATGAGATCATTGAGCATTACCCATGCATTCTCTCTTTAGCATGGGTGCCAGAAGGGCATGCTGGTCTTGGAACAGGCACTTGTGCAATTTCTGTCTTGTGGCAACTGTAGTGCCCCTGTACAGCTGAAGTGCAAGTTGTGTGGCAACAGCAGGCTGTAGCAAGGGGGCTTGCCAGGCTGATTCCCCTTTCAGACACCACATTCTCGTGGTGCATGACCTGAGCCTTACAGAGTACTTTTGAAAATATATTTTTATAACTCTTATTTCCACTTGGCACTGAAGTCCTGATGACAACATTTGAAACCAAGATTTATGTCTGTATGGGCTTAGCGTACAGCAAGCTGTAGTTCATTCTCTGGCTTTTCAAGTTCCTTACAGCTGCATCTATACCATATACTTTGTTATGTACTGGGCCCATACAGCTCTCCTGGGAATAGCTTTGGGTTTGTGCATTTGGCTTCCAGGATCATACAAATAGTGTATGATTCAGGGTTGCTCCTCCTCTTTTAAACCCACAGGCATTATGTGGTACACCACATAATGTTGGTGTGGGAAACCAGCAAATAACATGTTTGGAAATCCAAGTATGAGTGAACTATAGACTTTTGTGTATACATATAAATTCTAGTCATACAGAAATATTAAACAGACTTCATATATTAGTTTAATATATATATTCTTTTAACTTTTCATAGTAGGAGACAGTATTGAAAACCTGATTTTAATTTACGTCATTATTACAGGGTGCTTCTGTTTACAATTGCAGTGTTGTGCTCCTGTTTGTTTAGTGAAGCTTTCCAGATTATCTGCACTATCTTACTGTGTCTAGCTAGCAAAATAAGAACTGCTCTTTGTTCTGGTTATGTCCAAAAACAGAGGTTTATGATAATGTGGCATTTTCCAAGCATGGTCATCATTACTTAGCATTCCTGCTGGGATATTCCTGCTGTCTCTGCAGAGGAATTGTGTTGGATGACTGAAGTTCTGTTTCAAAACAAGGGAATGGATGAGAAAACATTTTCTGAGCAATCCAGATAGAATAATACGGGTTTGAGAAACGATGTGGGGACTGAGTTTGAGATACAGACTTGAACCACTCAACTAAGTCTAAAGGAAAGAGAGTAAGGAGCAGAAGAGAAGAACAAATAGAATTTGTATTTTTTACTACCCTGATTTTTTCCATCTTGAATCCACCAGTTTTGCAGCTTTAATATGGCTGTTTTGTACTGCAGAGTTGGTTCTTTTTGCTGTTGTCTGGGGCAGATATTACCTGAGAGACAGATTGTGAGGCTTGTGCCTATTCCCTGTGTTCTAGAGGCTATGTGAGTGGAGGAAGCTGTCTTTCCATAACACCTGTGTTACTGGCCTGTGTGTGCCAACCTTTGGACTTGTCTCTGTATCAAGAATTTTCATCTGGCCATCTTATCTGAAGCAGTCTTCTGTAGGGCTCTTTGTGGCTTTGTGGCTAGTCCCTTTGGATTGAGTTTTCTGCAAAGAATGTTATTGCTGGTATAAAGATGACATTTCTGTCTGATGAGCTTCAGGATGTACATCACATGAACAAACGTGAAAACTGAAAAGCGGATAGTGCAGTATATTATCTGAACTCAATAGGGTTTTCAGCGCAGAAGCTGACAGACCAAAACCTAGAATCCCCACCTCCTTGACACTTTAATGTATTCAGATCCCTGTTGCACATTGTAGCCATGACAGACGATTCCAGGGCAGAGACACCTTGTGCGGCGACATCGTCACAAAGCTGTGTAATTAGTTCAGCAGCTACAGAGCCAGAGAGAATCATCTTCTGTCTGTGTTCAGATGCAGAGTTCAGCGAAGAAATGCTTTTGTGTTTGTTGCAGCCAAGTCCTATTGCATAACCAATGCCTCAACATCACAGCTGGGGATAGCAATTTCTGCTTGCCCTCTGGCCTGAAGAAAAACAGCAATCTCAGGTTTGTTCCCCAGCTGGAAGAGCCACAACAGGGTGTGACAATCTTGACACATGGGGCCCAGGAACTCAGGTCTTCCCTCTGCATCTCTTTCCTCAGTCCAATATGCGTTTTCTCAGTAAGAGCAGCAGCCTAGCCCACCCTCTTCTGCCCTCTCAGCTGTGCCAGCATGTCTCTATGCAGGTCTGTATTGTTGAGCACATCCAAAGCCTCTCTATAGGAAATCCCCCTCTGTGCTCTCTTTTGCTTTGTAGCTCTTCAGCCAGATTAGTTCTCTTACCTGATTCGTAGCACAGTCTCACAAAGTTCTGCGGTCACACCCTTGATGTACACAGAGGAGCAAGAGTAAGTGAAGGGAGAGAAAGGCTGTGATAGGGCTGGGAACATACTACATTGGAGACAACTTTATTTACTAGTTATTTTTTCATATCCCTTATTTTTTCCTTCATAGCTCCTGCTGTCCTTTGATATAATAGTATCCTTAGTCTGAAAAGACTCAAGCTTCACAAGGTTTTAAAAACCATAAATAGAGGTGAGATTCCTTTTATTTAGTTGCCAGTTCTCCAAAATCTTGGCGATTAGGAATTTATCTGAAAGGCTTAAATGATTTCCTTAGTCACATGATTTCCTTAGTCACATGACCCAAAGAGCTGGCACTTTTAAGAAAACCTTAAAGCTGTGGTGAAATTACATAAATCAGTTGAGCTGTCATTTGTTCAAACAGCATCCTTCCATGGACACTGGGGAGTAACGAAAAAATCTTTGCCCGAGCAGGAATATAAAAGAAATCGTCATATCATTTATGGCAGCTTCCTTATCGTTATCATTAGAGCTAATGCCATCATCATTTTCCCTAGTGAAAGCAGGGCCTCTGGGGCCTCTCTGCTTCCTGACAGTGGAGACACACATGTGCATATTAATATGCAGCTCTGCTTATGCTAATGGCAGCTATTTGTAACATTAATATTTTTTTCCTCCATAAAAAAATAACAACAACAATAATAATAATGCTTTGTCTTGAGGATTTGAGCTCTAACGTGCTTTGCAGGAATGGAAGAGGAAGAAAAAAGCCTCTGACCTAATTTTTTGTATCCTTGAGGGGAAGACCAAATTTGCAGATGGTGTAGGTGCTGAAATGCTTGCCCTCCTCATAAGCGCTGTAAAGGTCAGTGGGGAAACTGCTCTGCCTCATGTGTAAGGTGAGCAGCAACATCATTCACTGTGATTGCTCCAGATTCCTGCTGGAAGGTCCTGTTTGGACTGAATCAGCACACAAGGCTGTGCTCCTCATGGTCAGCCCTCTCACCTGGGCTGCACTGATGAGCAACACACTGGTGCTTGCTCTGGGGGATGGAAAGGTGGGGGGAGCAACTGCTTGTGTCCAGGTATGTCTCTGTTGAATTTCAAATGCTCACTGGGTGGCTTCAAGGCCAGTCTGTCTGACCTTGCAGTTACCAAGCCCGACAGTACGACTCTGGGAATACTCTGTGTGCCTGGATGAGATGTGGCATGAGGCATGGATCTGGGAGCAAGTGGCCTCCTTTTGCTCTGAAGAAAAGGTCCATGATGAACGGCACAGGTCTTGTTCCTACCCTGTCTACCCAATCAACCACCGTGGTGGGTTTTGTTCTGATACCATGCCCTACAGAAAGACAGCTTCGTTTCCAAGTCCTTTTCAGTATTAGTTACTGCAGTCACTGTAGCCAGTAGTTGCAGCAGCCACCCAGCATCATTCTGCTCCCTGAGGTGCTGTGCAAATGCAGATCAGGAAGGCTGGGGTTTTCTCAAAGGGCTTGCACTTTTCTAAGTCACTCAAGATTTTGGATTTGGATTGCTGAGTACCTGTTTTATTTCCAAGCTTCAGTGTATTCCATGGCCCCTGCCCAAATGTCCCGGTGATGCAAACAGAGAATATCAGGTATAGAAGGCAGAGGGATACACAAAAAGTAACAGAAACCTTGTTAGGTTTGCTCCTCAGCTCCAAAATGCCACTAGACTCTTTAGTGCCATTGGGGGCAGTGGGGCAATGCCTGCCTGTTCTGCAGGACAGGTGCTGAATAGCCTGTTGTTAACATTTGGTTATTTGATGCAAGTAAATAGAGGAAAAAAAAGTTAAAGGATTTTCAGGATGAAATGTCTGTAATTGGTTACTCTGGGAGCATATGATGATATTTAATAGGCCCCTCAGTGGTAATTTTAGTAGCCTTTCCTAATGCCTGACAAATACTGAACATGGCATACTTTGTTACTTTAATTAAAAACTCTTTAAAGAAAATGTCAGTGGTGTTCCAATAGCCTGAGGTTTATTTGGGAATCTGGGGGAAACTGTTTCTTGTCAGAAGGAAGACAAAGAGATGCCATTTTTCTGTGTGGAACTATGACTTGGTTGAGAACTTGTCTTTTCTTCTTGTTTATTTTTAAGTGCCTGAATTTTGAAGTGTCTGAAGCTCCTTTTTCTTGTACTGCAATGGTTCATTTGTTCATTAAGTGCTTACAGTGGTATTTACTATTTTACTTTTTGAATTGAGGGGAGAGAGCAAAGAAGAGATCACACCATCTGTTGGATCCATATATTATAACATTTGGTGAGAGGAGAAGAGAACTACAAGGGAAAAAAAAGGCCTTAAGATTACTTCCCTTTCACAGCTGGTATTCAGAGATGCCCCTTCTCAATATCAGTTGTCTTGCTGCCCCAAAACATGAGACTGTCTTAAAAATTATCATGTACCTTAGAAACAACCAGCACTGGCCTCTCCAGTTTGCACCCCACAGGAAGAGTTTCTAGATACCTGTCCTTATTGTTGCCTCTATGTTCAAGATGTTTGGGTCAAGGAAAAGTTTAAAATTTCATGCTTTTCATTATAACCCTTCCAGAGGTTAGTAACATTATTAAAAAACAACAACAACAACAACAAATACAAAAAAAACCCCTAAAAAACAACCTCAGACATTTTCTTCAAGCCTAATGGGACATGAACATTTCAGCAGTTATCACAAAATGAATGACTTATGTCCAAATCATGCGAATTAGGAATACTTTCAAAACAACAAAATTATAGCTTAGCATAAACTAAAAATTATACTGTTTTTAAGTACCCTTGTGCAGATAATGTTAAATTTAAAAATGCCCATAACTATTCTACTCTGATGTTTGTTGTCCTTCTGTATCACAGCCCCTATGGCATGAAAACCTGTGCATGGACCTTACAGGAAGTGGAAGATGGGTTTGACTGTTTAAATTCCTAGCACTTTAATTTGGAAGCTATAACACTGAGCCCATTGGACCTTCATTGATCATAAGAAGGAAGCAAGTTGACCTTTGTAGTGCAGTCAAATCCTGAAAGTAAACGAAGGCCGTAACTGGAGAAGAATTAACAGAGGTGTTGGGCAGTCTTTCAGGAAAAGTTAGTTAAAGGTGTCATTGGCAACAGAGGGAGCAAGTGTTTCATAGGATACTTTTGCAAAAGAAGGGGGCTTCAGCTTTCCTTTTAAAAAATGGTCCTGCAGCAAATTCTACTCTTTAGCATCCTTTTTTGTAAATTTACTATTGCTTCATTGACTCTGACCGTGTTGATCCTGTTTTAAACTTTGTGATGTAGTACATGTAGAGTTCTCCCAAGGTTCTCAATTGGATACTTCCCCTTTAGAGAAAGGTCAGTTATGATTGTACTAGAAACACACTGAGAATGATTTGAGGGTTGTTTAAATTGTCCTCTGAGGTGTATTGATCTTAATGAAAGGAAAACGTGTCCTCTTGTGGCAAGGAAGATAGGGCTGAATCTGCTATATGAGGGCAGCTCTGTGGCCAGATTTGGGTAGCAAAATCTCTTGGTTTTGCTGCACAGTTCTGTCTTGAATAGATGGAGATGTTATATCCATTTGTGTGTTCTCAATGCCTGCATTGGCAGGATTTTCTAAATACCTGTGGAGAGGCACAAGGTATTTGTCAAGTGCAGTGACATAAAAGAGATGTCGTGGAAAATTATAGCTCTGGCAGTTCAGCTCTAAGGAGGGCAGTAAGTCTTTATGGATTCTCTGGTACCTGTGAGTAACACACAGTGGATTTGTTCTCTAGGCTACTGGGTGCTTTCAGGATGCAAAGAAAAATGGTACTAAAGGGAATATCTGGGTTCACTGGGGAAAAAATGCCACTGACTGTGCAGAACATACTCAGAACTCACTGGCAGTACAGCATTATTGTGAGTCATGCCAAAAGATGGTGCAGGGAAAAATAGGTGCAAAATGCATGTAGGAAGGGGCAGTACAGTTGCAGGAGCATGAGAGGAAAAGAGAGAGTGCAAGATTAGGGGTGAGGTTATTCCCATGTGTGTATTCATCCTTGTGAATGCTCTTCCCAGCAAGGGATATCCTTGTGCTGTTTACTTGTTCCGTAAGCTTTTCAGGGCCTGAGCTGCGTGAAGCACCTGCCCTTATTTGCAGTCTAAGCCCTTGCATAATAACGATGTAATCATCATAGTCATAATGACCAAGCCATTCATAGTAACTGATATGGTTTATCACACGTGACACGTTTGTAGGTGTGTATGAGCTCAAGTAGCATCCTTTCTCAAGGAGCCTAAAAGTAGTTTCTGTCCCACACAACTTCTCCCTGTTGACTTCTCCTTGGCTTGGCACAGCAAGCACAGGGTACAAAGCCCAGTAGAGACTGTTTTCCTTTATTTGTGCACCAGAGACAGATAGGATAGGTGATTTGCCCAGTGTAGATCTCCTGGTTCAAAAAAATGCAAGGTTTAGCTCTCTATCCACCATGCACATCAGCTCTGCAAGTGTCTGTTGCCCCCTCGTGACATGAACTCCCAGACTGGAGCTCATTTGACTCTAAGGTTAATTTTCTTTAGCCACTGGCAGGCTGATTTAAGTGTCAGCTCATTACGATGGCATTCTAATTAGAGTCCCACGATAGCCTTTGGCCCTGGAAAATGATTTGGGAGAGGAGAAGCAAACAGGGTGATAAGCTTGGATACTGGCACACAGGAGGAAATATGTCCTGCCTGATGTTTGTGGGTGTCAACGTCAGCATTATCAGATTGTCCTGTGGGAAGGACTGGTTATTAGTATTTATCTCCCTAAGACAAATTCAGCAGCACTGATGTCTCTTGTTTCAAAGGGAGTTGCACCTTCTTCTTGCCAGGAATGGATTTAGTCCTCTGCCTTCATTTTCAAGGTGTATTTTTTGTAGTTTCAGAAGAGCTGATCACATCTCTTACTGGGTGGAAGATCAAGTCTCACTGGGACATGAGAATTTTTTCTATGCCTACTAGGAAAAAGAGCTGACCCTTAGTTTTCCCAGGGTATAGAAATGGGAAGAAAAAAAAAGATTCAGGTAAAATTAGTATTTCAACAGTACATATGGATCTGCATCCACATCCTAGAAAGTTGGGTTTTTTCTTTTGTTCCCATGTGACATAGCCTTTAGAAAAAAAAGTGGGGTAGTCATCCTGATCTAACCATGTGAGGCTCCTGCACAGCACCAGCAATATCCAAAGCAGATCCTCTCAAGAATGCTTTTAGGAAAATGTACAGTTACGACAAATCCCAGCTAGGAATGCTGTCTGCCTTCTGCAGAGAGGTTCTCTTTGTGTACCTTGAATCATGCCCTTTCCTACACACCTTGTCAGGAACTCCTAGCATTCCATGTTTCCACATCTTTCCCTCTCCTGTCCTTTGATAGCTCTTACTTGCATTTTTCTCATATCCCTCAAGGATGGGGAAGTACTAGGTCTGCAATGATAAAGCCACTTGGAGGACATGATCCTCTGGAACTGAAAGCAGTGGTAGTTGGTATCCCTTTCCTGTACTCACCATACCTAACGCTCCTGAGGATACCTTTTGGTATTCTCAGTCTGTGGCTGGAACCCTGGCAGACTGATCTATGAAATCTCATGGCTTTCTGTTGAGCAGGAGGTAAGTTTGTCCTGCATGGAACAGGTGAGGAAACAGTGAGCTGAGGTTTATGCAAAGCATCATAGCAAGTCAGTGGCAGAGTGTCCTAGAACTTACCTGCCTGCAGTTGTGCTTGACTTGACCCAAGGCTCACTGAAATCATTTAAGCTTTGTTAGGAGCCAGATCTTTTGATATTTGATATTTGATATTTTTGAGTGTAGGCAAAATTGTTACCCTCAGAAAACACCAGTTAATTGAAACCTTGTGTGGAATTGTCACAGTTTCAGCAAGGCTTTGCCAGGGAGAGTTTCACATTTCCAGGTTTTAAGTGCCTCACCAAGCCAGAGAGGTCACACAGGAGTAGCCAGGAACCTGAAGCCAGATTTCTCAGCTGGGACTAGAGACATGGGAAGGAGTCCTATGGGAAAGACATCTTTATGAATCAAATTGAGCAGAGGCTGGAAAACAGAAGGCTAATGTTGCAGAGGAGTAATGTCTTGCTTTCACATGTGGTACAGAATGGGGAGCAGGGAAGGTCATTGTCCCAGTGTGGTCTTGGCTCTGTCTGGGTGTGGAATGGGAATGACATCTTAACAAGTGGTGTGGGATAGAAGATTAGTTTTCTGCCTACCCCTTCCGAGGGCTAGCAGGTTGTCCAGATCTTGTCTGTAATAAGTCCTACAGGCAGGACTGATTTTCAGAAGAACAGCTGAGAAGTTACTTTCTTGTAATAATGAGGTACTTCAGTAGTGTTCTCAGCTAGCATGCAATCTTATAATTATTGTCTTTTGTGTGTGCATAGTATCCTGTCTGTCTTCCCCTCCTCTGTATGCATGCAGGCATGCACTCATTCCTATCTCCATCATCTTTAACTAAATTAGAGTGAAATACTTCATTACAGAGACTTTCAGCCATGAGTGTGGGCCCCAGGGAGTTTATTTTCATACAAATGTATTATGCACAAGGTTGATCTGATCACAGACAATTTGAACTATCTCTGCACCCCCAGGAAAATTCTTTCATAAATGTAAATGATGTGACACTTCAAAGAAAGAAAACAAGACAGAAGGAGAAAAGAGAAGAGAAGAAAAGAAAGAAAGAATCTTTATGCTTATAGAAAGGAGATTATGGGCAGCTGCAGAGGTGCTGGGTCTTAAGTGCAGGATGTGAAGCTGTCAGGGCTCTTCTGCCTGCCCTTTTCCTCCTCTCACAGTGTAGCCTTCCCATCAAACACCAAGCTGTTGCAAGGTACTGGAGGGGGAAGACTGATGCATTAAGTATGTTTGAAATTATAATAACTGTTTCCATGGCAACAATAAAATGCCCTCCGTGGCTTTTGTTTGTGTTTTGAGCAAGGAGGCATGAAGTGAAGGTTTGTAAACAGAAGGCAGTGGGAAGGGATGCAGGCAGGGGGCTTTGTGGCACCCTGCCCATGATACTGACCCACTTCAGGCACACGTGGCTTCTTTTGGTGTGTGGGGCTTTCTTCTGCCTTGCTTCAGCTGTCAGTTGCAGCTTGGGCTTTGGACTTCTGGGATGTGAGAGAGAGCAAGAGAGTGAAGGCCTATGCTTTTCCAGGTTCTTCATTACCGAGCTGCTCAAAAGTTGGTACCTATAGGACCCAGTGTCCTCTCGTGAGGATGTGCAGGAATGAGCCCAGCATGCTTCTCCATGGGATTCCTCCACTCTGCAGGAGCCCAGACCTGACCCTGCAGGGATCTCCCAGTACAAGCAGTAAGCATGGAGGATGAGTTAATCCCCACTTTCACAGAATATTAATCCTCCGCACAAATTCACTGGGCAGAAAGATGCAATGTAACTGAAACCACTTTGGTTTCCCCTCTCCAGCACTGCACAGAGAGACCTATCTATTATTAAAAACCGTATTAGTCGTGGTAAGATTGTACCACTCCCTCTCACTGTAGCTGCTGAGCGTTATCTAATTGGTTTTTATTACTACGCCATCCCTGGGAGCATGTGGAACTCAAATACACATTTGCTAAGACATTTGCGTTCGCTCGTCCTCGTTGGGAATGCTTTTAAACCGTTTAAGGTTTTGTCAGGAGGATTAAAAAAAGAGGGCAAGAGAGGAGGAAACTAAGAGAAATGGTTCCCAGGCTGGAAAGGATGTGGGCGATGGAGACAACAAGAGGCAGGACCAAGGCAGGTCAGTTTGGCTGGTGTCTCCAGCCATTGCCCTGCTGGACAATAGGCCTCTCTGGTCCTTCCAGGACACAGCTACTCCAGTTTTCTCTTTCCCAAAGAGGGACATGCTTGCTAGGTTCCTCAGTCACTAGTATTCCAGCTTTGTGGTGCTTGCACACAGAGCAGTCCTCTCACCCTGGAAATGGAAGTGGAGTTTAGTGAGAGGGCAGGACAGACTGCACCCAGCAGGCACAAGGCATGGCCAGACAAGTGCACTGGCCACCAACTTTTGACACATGACTGGTCCATTCTGTCCCTTGACCCCTCTATTTTAACATGCTTTTTCCTCCGCAAACCATCTTGGTCCTTTCTTTTTGTTCCTTTGGTCTTTCCCCAAAAAATCCCTATAAATCTTCTACAGTCCCCAAATGCTTTTGCTCTGCCATTCTCCCTAGGCAGTATCCTAAGGATTAACAGCCCTGTCCTGTGCCACCCACATCTCCAGTGGTGGTCTCTCTTGCTGCCCCACTGCCCTTTGCTCTGCTGGTACCAGTGTTTGCACAGCTCCATCTGGATGTGTGAGGCTTGCAGGGAGAGAAGCACTGGCTCTGTGACTAATGTTATTTGGGTAACAGCATGCCACACAAATTCAAAGGTGTTTCAGAGCTGGGAGCTGCCATGAGGCAGCTGGTGAGATTTCCAAGTCCTCCCAAGCAGCGTAGGTGTCTCTCTTTTTGAAATGAGTGAATGTTAAGGAACTCAGTTTGGTGAGGCATTTCTGGGAAAGAAAAAGAAAATTAATCTCTCTGACCCTTTAATCTCCTAAGTAGTTTTACACATTTTGGGCTTGGAGTCCTTAGCAATTGGCAAAAATCAGACTTCTTGTGAAGTGTGATGTAACTGCCTTTTGCATGCGAGCTGCCTAACCAAGAAAAAGTAGCAGTTGGATTCATATGCTCCATGTAGCCATTAAACAAGCTGTAAAGCTGCATCACCACTTGCTCAGTTCAGGCTGGGACATTCTGGTTTTTGTGGTCACTGGTCAAGTGAAATTGTTTGTTATGCGCGGGTGGCTATGTTCATTCATTGATTCCACAGGCACTCCTGCTGCAGATGGAACAGAGGTGGCTTAGCCAGGGCATCCAGTTGTTCAAGCCAGGCAGCTTCCCTCTGCATTCTGATAGTTTTATAGTGTCTGGAAATGCATATTCACCTGCTAGTGCGAGCAAATAAATGTTTTTTTCCAGGGATTAACCCCCAGTGAGGCACTCCAGTACTCCCCACACAGGCAGTGAAAAGGCTCTGCCCTGCCTGCTGTGTGTGGGTTGGCAGGGCACGCTCTCACCTTTCCTCTCTGAAAGGGGCTGTTTCAGCCTGCTTCACTTCGCCTGCCAGCATCTCACTTAAGCACACACAGGATGTTACTCTTCCTCTGATGCCTGTTGTGTTAATGGGATACATTTAAAGCCAACTCCACTGTAATTTCATTTTCCTTCGGGAGAGGCAGGGAAAGCACTTTCTCCTCGGAGCTACGTCCTCGCTGTTCACTGTGTGTCTCTCTCTCAGAGTCTGCAGCATGCTCATTTCTCTCCCAGATAATGAAAAACGCCAGGAGCCAGGCGAGCCCTGGAGGGGCCCTTGTGGATGCACTGCTGCTCTGCACCACACAACACAGGCTAAGCCCCATCTTCTCTCCCTGCAGTGGCCTCAGCCACAGACTCTCCCTGCTACCCGCTGTTTGTTCTAGGACAGCTGGATCATGCATCTTACAGCAGCCTGCACCTTCAACTGGAAATCAGTCAGTACAGAAGCTTGTGATATAATCCTTTAATGGGAGTGTGTTGCCCAGCATGTTGCAGTTTGGTTTGGACTTTATAGGTTCTTGCCCCAGTGCTGGCATTTACTGTGCCAAGTCATTTGAGAGCTTCCCACACCAGCAAGGAATCCCTTCCCCACAGAATGTTGTTGCAGTTGCAGTGGCTGAGTTCTCAGGGCATAAAAGAGAGGGAGCTGCTGGCAGGGCTTTTCCCCAAGGGTCCCATAGCCCTGTAATTCAGTTCCCCCATCAGTCTGAAAATCCTCTGTCAATCTTCAGGGTTTGCAGAGAAACTTGTCTGCTTTCTGGGGCACTCAGGGCTGCCTGAGATGGATGGGCAGCCAGGGGAGGGAGTGTTGTTTTTCTGTCTGAACAGTTGATGTTTTTCTGTTGTGTGGGTTGGGATATGTTGCTGGATTTGATTTTGGTTTGCTGTATTGTTGTTTGTTGAATAGCTTGGGGGGTTGTATATAGCGTTGAAATGGTTGGGGCCTGCAAGGGGTGCTTTTTTCCTGGCATTTGAAAAGAAATCAAAATAGATGAGACATTTTTCTCATAATTAGAGATCGTACCTAAATCAAATGCTTTAGACCTCACTCTCCTCCTATTCCCCTACTTCCCACCCCTCTCCCCCTCCTACACACATACAAAGTTCAGCTGTTTGGGAATGCAGCTGAGAATTTCCTATTGTCTGGTAAGAATGAACTAAATCTCTTTTCCTGGCTCTTTTAAAAAAACCCAACCTACAATGTGAAGTATACTCATGGTTCTCGTGGCTGTTCTGTAGCTGGCACTCCTCTCCAGCTACGGTGTAGGTTATTTCTGAATTACCCTAAACAGACAGTTCCCTCGCTCAGAGGTCAAGGTCGGTGCAGTGATGGCCACATCCCTCTGTTGGCACTTCCCCGTGGGAATGACATTACCCCTCACTCCTCTCCCGCTCCTACTCCCTACAGCCTGTTATTAAACAAGGACAAGAGAGTAGCTTGTCTGTGTCTGTGTGTGAGAGCGCGACTCTGTCACCTGATGCATACAGATGGCTTATTAACCAATTAATTCATAGGACTAAATTGGCTAAATCAAACTAAATGACACCCAATTGCTGTACAAGGGTAGAAATGGATTGGAATAAGTGTTTCTTAAATGCCAGCCTCGTTGAGCAAAGGAGTGAGTAGCAGAGGGAGGAGGGGGCCTTATGGAGGCGTGGGGATGACAGCAGACACTGGCAGGCAGCATAAGCAGAGCTGTCCATGTCATCACGTCCTAGGGAAGGAAGTGGCTCATGAGCCCGTGGCAGTTTGTGCTGCCAAGAAATCGGATCACTCTTTTTGCTGGTGACACTTTAGGCCTGGGAATGCGTCTGGAAAGGGGGTCCCAGCTCCTGCCTCACTCTGTGTCCTGGGCAAAAGAAGGTGTCTTCTTGTTTCCCAGACTTTGGTTGAAGCACAGATTATTAAGTGAACTATTGTTGATTGCAGCATGATCTGTTATTGTTCATTTGTCCAAGGAGTGAGGGTTTGATTTTTCAGAAGTGCAGTCTACCTCCCCCTCTGTCTGAAGTCCCTAGGAGCAATTATGTTCATCATCCTGAAAATGGGTTCTTTGTCCTTTCTGTAACCATGCTCTCATGCTCTCAGGACTGGCTGGAGCACTGTCTTGGTTTGAAAGACAGGTGTCTGCTAAGGAAGGCAGGAGCCCCCCTTGGAATGGCAGATGCAACCCCCCTTCCCTCTGAGTTATTATAATTTTGAAATCAAGGGGCTTTTAGGCAAAGATGTGGAAAATAGGAATAACAGTTCTTTACTATTATATATCTATATGTGTATAACCAGTCAAACAAACAACAACAACTCTGGCAGTAACAGCAATCACAAACCCAGTGCCAGCCTTCTCGGCTGTCGGGCCCTTTCCCCTCGGGTGCAGTTCCGCTCGCAGCCGGCAGGGGCGCTGGCGGCTCCCGGTGAGCAGGGCAGGTGCGATGGTTCCCCCGCGGCTGCAGGGGGCGCTCCGGGGCGAGCTCGGGGAGCACGCGGCACCGGTGCCCTGGGATCCCGGGAAGGGATGGGACAAAGGCTTCACAAACCCCTGGGCAGCTGATCCCAGTGTCCGGCCGGACCCTCAGGAACAGCAGGCTGGAACGGCAGGGACGAGCACAAATCCCGGGTGGCAGATGAGATGTATCCAAACGGGAAACCCCCCGGAGATCTGGGCAGGCAGGGCGAGCAGGGCTACAACGCAGCGAAGGCTCGAAGCAATGGCGGGGCAGAGCGGCCACAGCCCAGTTCCCAGTAGGGCAGGGAAGGCGGGCTTGGGATCCCGGGGCTTCTCAAGTAGAGAGGGAAAGCAGCCGAAGAAAGCAGCCTCTCTCTCTGTCCAAACACGAACTCGGAGACCAACTGCCCCACACACCCAGGTGAAACAAAAGAGTAGCCAGAACTTTTGTTTTTCTTAAATACCCAGCCATTTGTCCCCCTAGCAACATGTATGGGTAAAATTCCTTTAACAGAAAAAAAAAAAACCAAAACAGGAGAGCTCCTAAAACCCCAACAAGCCCTAGACACAGCTGGAATGCTTCTATGTGCCTCACCTGCAGCAGTATTAACAGTTGCTTAAAGATGCTTCTCTCTGTATTTCCCTTGGCATTATTTATTTGGGGGTGGGGATGGGCTGACCTTGGCTGGCTGCTGCACACCCACCAAGGTGCTCTATCACTCCTCCTCTGCAGGACAGGAGAAGATGACTTATCAATTACTGTCACTGGCAAAACAGACTAGACTTGAGAAAATTAATTTAATTTGTTGCCAATTAATAACAGAGTAGGATAGTGAGAAATTAGAATGAAACTAAAAACATCTTCCCCACCCCTTCCTTCTTCCCAGGCTCAGCTTCATGCCAACCCTCCTTCCTCCCCCACGTGCTGCACAAGGGAACAGGGAATATGTGTTGCAGTCTGTTCATAACACTTTGTCTCTAGTACTCCTTCCTCCTTGTGCTCTTCCCTTGCTGCAGCGAGGGGTCCCTCCCATGGGAGACAGTTCTTTGAGAACTGCTTCAGTGTGAGTCCTTCATATGAGGAACAATTTTCAGGAACAGACTGCTCCAGCATCCATTCCCCATGGGTTGTAGCTTCTGCCAGAAAGCTTGTTCCTGTGTAGGCTCCACTCCATGGCCACAGCTCCTGTCAGGAGCCTGCTCCAGCAGGGGCTTTTCAAGGGCTGCAGCTTCCTTCAGGGCACATCTACCTCCTGCATTGTGGGTCCTCCCCAGGCTGCAGAGGAATCTGCTCCAGCATTTGAAACACTTCTCCCCTCCCTCTTCACTGACCTTGGTGTATGCAGGGAATTTTTTCTTACATTGTCTCCTCTCTTGCAGATGCTGAACAGTTATTTTTTACTCTTTCTTAATTATGTTATTGCAGAGACCCTACCTACATCGCTGGTTTACTCAGCTTTGGACTGTGACAGGTTTGCAATGGCATTTTGGAGCCAGCTAAACCAGACTTAGTCCAACATGGGAGCAGCTCCTGCTGTCTTCTTACAGAAGCCACTTCTGCAGCCTCCCTTCCCTCTCAGCCTTGCCACATAAACTAAATAGAGTGTGTTACAAGAGACTGTTTTTCTGCATAGGAGAGCACACCATTTTTTCTACACTGAATGCTAACCTTTGCTCTGTGTTGTGGTATAGAAGATGGACTTGATAGGATTTACTGGATGACCGGGAGTGGGAGGTATTTTCTCTGATCCCGGTTCAGTTTAACAACTACTGTGATATGTAAGAGTAATAACCTTATTTGGAATAGTGGAGGGGAAAACAAAAGGCAAGAGTTGCACATCAGAAACTACTTTTTAATGTTTTATGTTGAAGTTTGAATATTTTGCCTGCCTCAAGGCTATATCTCATCCCACCATATCGAAGCTTAGGTTGCTTGTACCACTGTTCTACTGGAGCTGATAATCTGAGCAAGGTTTCCTGGCTGCTTCCCTTGGCAGGAGCTTAATCTTTCTAGTCATGACAGGAGGAGTCTGTGGCTCTCCTTAAGGATGTGGTAGAGAAATGGTCCAATGGGACTATGGGAGATGTCAAGTCCTTCCATGAAGCAGAGTCATCTAGCAAAAGCCAATGGCATTTTCTTGCTAACAGCGTCTTTGTGCAGCATGACCCAGGGCATACTCTTCTGTTGATTATTCACCTCGTGGTCCCTTGGTCAGTGCTGTTTCCCCAGGGAGCACTGGAAAACTATACCCAAGAGTGTGAGGGCATGAAGAACAGGGGCCACTGTCCATGGATGTGCCCAGGACAATGTTTCTGGAACTGGGACTGAGGAAGGACTTAAATGGGATTTAACCAAGGTTAAGTCTGGGTTGGTGTTGTTTGAGGGGCAGTTGGTGTGTGGAGGGCAGGGGCAGTCTTTGCCTGGCACAGGACACTTTGTTGCATAAAATGCCAGCTCTGGCAGTGCTTGCAGAAGAAAAGGATGAATCCTTTAGTGTGGGGCAGGAGTGGAAGGTGTGTCTTGGTGGTTATCACTGGGGTCAGCTGAGAAAAGAACGACAGCATGCCTTAGCGAACCCTGCAAAATCAGGGCGCTTGCAGTGCACTTCCATATGCAGCGAGAAACAGAGCCTCAGAGCCCAGGATATGCACACACACATGCACACACGTGCACACACTCAGGATGCACACTCACAGCCACATGCACACAGCTCTGGCACCCCAGTTGGGACAGCATGAGCGGATCACACCCAGACATAGCCTGAAACATATGCGTTCATGGAGTACAGCCCATTAGGAACGAAACCTGCACATATGCAAAACTGCCAAGAACACATTCCCCAGCACCCTAATGCTGGCTCTGGATAACCACCAAACAAACACATGCCTGACTATTATGTCAGTGTTAAAACTGCTCTTCTTCAGTTGCTGCAGCAAGATAAAGTCTCCAAAGCCCGTCATGCTGCGGCATCTTTTTCAAGGCTGCAGTATACTGAGTGTGTATAAAATATTGAATCATTTAGGAGATTTTCATCTTTTCTTTTTTTTTTTTTTGGAAAGAAGAATGGGATTTACACTTTGTCCAGTGGCAGAACAAATGTTTTATGTGCTGGAGCCAGGACTACTGCTCTAGAGCATTTGATGCATATATTTTGTGGCTTTTTTCCCTCCTTTTTTTTTTTTTCCCTTTAGAGTCATGCCTCTGAAAAGGGTCAGATCAACTGTTTGGAAGGGTAATTTTTCATTCTTAGAGCAGAATGTACTCCAAGAGCTGTAAAACAAACTTTGTCACCCTTTCATTAACATTTGTCCTCAAAAGATCCCTCACATTCCCTTGGCCCTAATAACTCTTATTATCCCTGAAGAAACAGGCTGAGGAAGGGAATGTTTTCGTAATTCCAGAGGTGAAGTAGTAAGTTGTATGAGGTTTCCATTCAATGAGCAATGGAGTGAGAAAAAATTTAGCCATGCACCCGCAGACAAGCTGGACCACTCAGGACTTTTTGTGCAGGATTGTGTTTTTCCTCCCTTTAATGCCCTACCCTGTGTACCTGTTTCCTGGAGGCTCTGATTGTGCACAGAAGTTAATTGGCTCAGTAGAGTGCTTCACAGCCTGTGTATGATGTTGGCCTGCTTTAGTTGGGAGTAACTTTTTTCTGGTTTCAAAAAGTCCATTTTAGGGGAGAGGGATGGCCTGTGGCTCAGGACAGGCTGTTGGCTCAGGCTCTGCACTGTACTGTGGTCAGGCTGTGCACAGATTTCATCCCTCTCAAATGCCTCAGTTGCCTCATCCCTTCCGGAGCAATAACAGTGCTGATTCATCTCAGAGGGAGCTAGACAGGCTCATTCATTAGTATTAGAAAGTGTTTTGAGGTCTCCAGTAGACAGGTAAGTTACTGCTATGCTCTGAGCTGTTTTTCCTTCTCCACCCCATTTATAATGATCTGGACTCTCTTGAAGTCTGAAGTAGAAGCAGGCTGATCTTGCTACATCTTTTGGTTTTGCCTTTTATTAGCAGAGCTCTCACAGTTCAGAGGCCTTGCATGGGCATGGAGTACATATTCTTTTGTTGTTTCTGTGGTCCAGAACAGAACTGCTTTAGACACAAAGCAACAGCCCAGGGTAATAACAGAAGACAAAAATTTAATTAAGAAGAAAGAAGAAAGAGAAGAACTCTCTTTTATTGCAAAAATTGAAGGGCTGAGGAGTCTTGTTGATGTTTGTCAGTGTAGTTAGGTAAGTCTGTTATTGCCAGTCTGAGAGAAAGCTCAAAAGATTTTTAAGTTCATATAAACAACAGAAGGTTTTTAACAGTTCTGTGAATCATACAAAAATCCTATAGTCTCTGGTCTGTGGTGCTTCTGTCACATTCAGAGATGTAGCTTAGACACCTGTACAACTATTTTCCCTTCATTCTCCCTTTGCATTAATGGGTGTAAATTGGCAGTACTCACAAGTGAAGAAATGAGTATAAAGTTTGGAAATGGCTTCATCATTAGGTTGGATAATGTAGATCCTCTTAGAACTCGATGTCCACAGATTGAGTGGCACCAAGAGGATCAACAAGGATCCAAGTAAGTGTGAGGGAGTCATGTGGGATCTGCTGCTCTAGCTAGATCTCTACAAATCTATGGGGCTTGATGAGATTCATCCAAGAATCCTCGAAAAGCTCCTGATGTCATCACAAAGCCTCTCTCAGAGATTTCTGAGCAGTCTTGTGAATACTTGAGAGAGGTCCTGGGTGGCTGGAAGGTGACAAACATTGTCCTGATTTTCAAGAACGGCAAAAAGAAGGATCCTGGAAACTACAGACTTGTCAGTCTCACTTCAGTTCCTGATAAAGTTATGGAGAAGATTACTTTGGGAGGTACTGAAAAGCATCTGAAAGACAAGAGGAGACTGGAGGGAGACCTCATTGCATTCTACAACATCCTTGTGAGGGGAAGAGGAGGGGCAGACACTGATCTCTCCCCTGAGGTCACCAGTGACAGGACACGAGAGAATGGACTGGAACAAGATTCCCAGGGAAATGGTCACAGCACCAAGCCTAACAGAGTTCAGGAGGTGTTTGGACAATACTCTAGGGCACATGGTGTGATTATTAGGGGTGGTCCTGTGCAGGGCAGAGTTGGACTCTTATGATCCTTGTGGGTCCCTTCCAATTCAGCATATTCTGTGATAATCTCCTTTCTTCCCCCATCCAAAGGAGGGTAAAATCTTTTGGAGAAGTGTCAGGATTCAGCTCTAGAGGGAAGTACAGTTTCTCCAGTTTTCTTACCCCTTCCTGGGAAGCTAATAAGAAGAAGGAAGGAGTTGAAAAACTGGAGTAAAACACAGAGAAGATCAAAGCCCAGTGGATCCTCAGACCAGACACCTCCTGTTGATCTCTTCTGAATGCTCAACATTCCTGCAAGAGAGTCCACTGAGACACCAAGGAATGTTGAAAGTGTCTCATTGAGATCAGAATGTTGTGGGCCAGGAACATCCTTTAATTCATTAATGTTGTTGTGCAAGAAGAGGAAAAACATCCCTCTTATGTCTTTTCTGTCCTTGTCTTTGAAAGATGTCGCAGGTATTAGGTGGTATAATCATGTCCACCCAATGAGAGGTACATTCTGAGCAAATGTATATCTAAATATTCATCTCCTTTTTTGGACTATTTATTTAGTTGCAGATTTTTTTGTCATTTTTCTTTGACCTTTAGGCAGCTATATGTTTTGGCATTAAACACAAAAGTTCGCAGTAAAATGGCGTGTGTGTGTGTGGTGGTGGAGAGAGACATCTTTTTGGGCTAAACAACCTCTTTTGGTCTGAAAATGTTTTTCAGCAGGATTTCACATCTCTGGGGAGAGTTTTTAAGGGCAAAAAATATTTAAGTATGTATTGGTTTTTGATCAAGTCAAAGATAAAGAAGTATTAACTTTCAGTTTTATAGAGAACTGCTTACTAGTGCCATCTTGCTTTGTGATAGCTTTGGAGCACATCATATTTTTTCAAAGCAGTGGATGACTCCAGGGTTGGATACAAAACTTCAGTTGCAAGAAAGAGGAGGGAGACTGATGTGTATATCAGTCTTATGAACAGCAGATCAAAGAGGCTTGTAGCCGAAGCTGAGGCTGGGAACACCATCATCTGCATTGCACTCCTGGGGAAATGAGTCATGGAATGACTGCGTGGGGTGGCAAGGTCTGGGGGGAGTAACTGGGATGCAACATGAGAAAGGAATGGCTCCCGCCTCGCTTTCTGATGGCTACAGCACGCTGGCAATAACCCTTCCTGAGCTGTCTCAGCGGCATCCCGTGGGATGAGTGTCTGGGTAACAAACCTGGCTGTGCAGTCCAGAAGTGGCACTTCTGCTAGGGCTGGGAGCAAAAGTACCTCCTCTGCAGTAGGCAGGGATAACTGCAGTTTTGGGAGGGGGCCCTGGTGTGCTGGCCACACACGAGTCACTGAGCTTCCCACTGGGGATTTTTAACTTGGGCTCGCTGGCGACGTCATTTCCACTGGGGAGGTTTTAAACACTGCTTGTCTTGGGCAAGAGCAGACAGCATTTAATGAAGAATGAAGGAAGCAGGGTGTTTTGTATTATGCTTTCTGGGGAAAAAAAGTGTCCCTCTAGGAGAGCTGAATAGCAGCAGGGATGGGCACCATGCTACTGGTTCCAGTAAGCTAGCAGTCCCAGCGCTCAGCTTTTGACTGTGGGGGATGCAGGAGGCTAAGTGACAACATCCCATCCATCGCTGCAGTGAGAAGACTGTGTGAGGAAGGAGAGGGGGTTCACAGCTCCCCACTGCCTGACTATGACCAGCAGGAGAGATGCAGTATCCAGTCACACTATGAATACAGAATTAGAAAGTGTGTGGGGACTATTTCAAATGCAGTTGAGGTTTTTTTGCTGTCTGTACTTCTTCCTCAGGCCACAATACAGCTCCTTCACAGTGCTTCGTACCAACCTGCCCCTCTCCTGCTTCCCAGCAGAGCAAACACTGAAGCACAGTGAGACAGCTGGCAGGCACTCTGCCTTTCCTCCTTCCCTCCTCCTCTCCCTGCCAGTTTTGTCCTTCCTTGCACGCTGTGGATGAGTTCTTTAGGGTCTTTCTTTAACTTAATGTGTGTACCCAGCACAGCACAGTGAGGGCCTGGCCCCCTGTTAGGATCTGAGTGGATAATGATGGTTTCTGCTTCCATTTCTGCCGAGTCTGCAGGCTGCATTTTGTCAGCTGCATACAGAGGGACCACTGCCCATAGCTAGTGTTGTCACCTGGAGTCCACACCTGGAGCTGCTGCTGCTGCTGGGTTGATCTGCCGTGGATTTTTTGTTTGTTTGTTTGTTTGTGCCAATAATGGAAATGTCTTAGTACCTGCCAATTATGAAAAAAAAAAGAGGCAGCAGTAATCTCCTCTCTCTTTCTGTATCTCTCCATTTTTTCTCCTCTCCACTGGGACAGAAGTAAATAAAATGCTTGATAAAATTTAGGCTTTATGTGTGCAAGAGAGATACTTATTGTGGTGAGCTGGATTGAAGAAATGAGATTTGCATAGATATGGATGGATAAAAAGAAGAGAAGATTGGGAGAAGAATGCTTGAATACTGAATACCTGAAAATGTATGGAGCTGAATGTATGCCTGAGAAAACTGTCTAGACTTCAGCAGAGTTGTATTCACTTGCATCCACTCTGTTCTTAGCCCCTTTTTTTGCTTTTAAATCACATTACTTATTTTGTCTAAATCCCCAGGCGTCTCATTTGAGGATGTTCTTTCTCATTAGGGTGTGAGAGGAGAGAATTATTGTTCAGTGTGCTAGAGGTATGTCACTACTGCAGAGATCCTGTGGTGCTTAGCAGGGTGATGGTAGGGCAGTAGTCTCCTAGAGACTTTGGAAAACACCCATTGCTTGTGATAATTAGAATCTGAGGAAGACCTGAGCAGAAGCCTGTCATGAAATTTCCCGGGCTGCAGACAAATGGTAGGAAATCCTCAGAGTTCTCAATTTTTCAGTCATCCTCAACTCTGGAGGAACTGAGCCACAGGCCAGAATCAAAGATTCAAGCTGGACTATGTAGCTTCCTCTTCACAGCAGTGCCTGCATTTTTGAATCATACATAGGACTATCATGGCAGACTTTGCCAGAAGCTGAAAAGATCTTGAGAAGACTTCAAGACATTTCACTTCTTCCATGTTGCAGCTGGTACTGCATAGGCTGGGAGGTCTGACATGGAGGTTTGGGTTGGATCTGATAATCATTTGATTCAGAAACCCAGCTGTCATGATGGTTGGAAGCAGATTTGTCAGGGAAAAGGAGGAAGGTGGCACATTTGGGTAATCTGATCCCATGCTAAGTATCATCCCTAGCACTGAGAGTCAGGAGCTAATTTACTTTCTGAAGCTTTAATGTATCTTCAAAAATACGTTGTCAGTTATTGTCACAATTCTGGATGTTGTGATGTGTCTCATTTCTGCCCCTTCTGGAATACTGTGAGAATCTTCCTTTCAATTATTTCCTCTAGCTTCCAGTCCCAAAATCTAATAATGTAACATGTGGAGAGGGGAAAAAAAATGCAGAAAAAATGTATTCCAGCACCTTTGAATTCTGCTTTTTATTTAGCTGAATGCCTTTATAGTCCTTATTTCCTAAGCTTGGACAAAAGTCTAAGCTGATGAAGAAAGGTAGCTACTTCTTTTTCATGTGTATAGGTGCTCTGGGAAGCACATCTGTGATCTCTCCAGGACAACCTGAAACCTAAGAATTCAACACATGAAGACATTTCTTCCACCTGGTTGTTGATGCTTTGTGGCCACAACTTTGGTGCCCATATCCAAGCAGAAAGAAGGCTTTTTCCCAGCTCAGCCCATATCTGGGCTGCCCTGTTTGCAGTCTTTCCACATGATAAACAGGCTAATTAATTTACAGGGTAAAATGAGAAAAGGAAAAAAAAAAAATGGGGGCACAGGGGAAAGGATCAATGGACAAATTGAAATGTCATTTCCCAGCCTGCAGCTGGATGCTGCTGCCTCTCCTGTCTCTCTCCCACCCTCTATTTTTTTTTTCCTTACCCTTTTGGCTTTTTTGATTTGGTTATAAAAGCCAGGATGTAATTGGAACTGGCACTGATATCAAACAGCATGACCTTGCCAGGTTTCTTCCAGTCCCACCAGGCCATCCTTGCTGGCTGAGGGAAATAAAAGAGGGTGGAGGGGGAAGCGAGGGAGGGCGGCAGCACAGGGAGTCCCCTGACAACTCGGCTGCTGCGTGCCTGTCTTTGAAGGGCTTCTCTTCAATGCATCTCTTATTTATTTAATTTTTGTCCAAGGCAGCCAAAGTGCTTTGGGGACCTTGGGGGTGACAGCAGAGCACACAAGCAGCTTTTTCTTAGGAGCTGATATGTAAAACTGCTGTGGGAACTGAGTGACGTAGTCTGCCAGCTCATGAGAGTAGTGTCAGCTTTAAGGAGTTGAGAAAACAAGGGCCTTGATGCCTTGACCTTCTTGGCCTGTCTGGAGCTAGAAGGAGCAGTCTCTTATTTCCAAACACAAGATGAGTCGCTCTGGCCTTGCTCCCTAATTCTGCCCTGTAGCAACACCCTTCCAGATGACTGAGCCAAGAAAACTCATGTCATCTGTGAGCCAGGCATTTCTTGGGGCTCAGATGTCCCCAAGGAGAAAGTTTAGTGCAGGTTGCCTATGGCTCATGTGCTCAAAAGCAGGTCTTGTTCTTAGGAGGGCTGGTTTCTGCTCTGTGCCCCAGGCTGGGTCCTCAGCCAGCTTTTCAGGAGGGGCCTATGTGCACATCTTTCTTTGCTCTAACCCTGTTCTTTAGGAAGAATTCTGACAGGCAGGGAGGTCTAGTGCATTTCCGGGGTCTCCAAGTTCTGGAAGGGAAGGGGCACAGGGTGGCTCAGTATGATGGGAAGCAGCCCCTGAACTCTAATGTGGAGATGCCTGGATGCAGTGCCCCTAGAGTGGGGCTAACCAGAGCCCTGGAACAGCCCAGTTTTGGGATTTTGAGGCTCTCATTGTGAGAGGCAGTTAAAGTGTGAGCTCAAGGCACAATAAAAAGCAGGGAATAAATCTACCATAAAGCGGTCCCATCGTTGGTGCCCTCACACACAGACAGGTCTGCGGTGTTAGTTTTTACAAACTGGAGTAGGAAATGAAGATGAAAGCGAGACAGCAGTGGAGGAATGCTGCAGGACCTCAAGGGACAAGACAGCAAGCTTCTTTACAGGCCACTGAGAAGCTGGGTTTGGAACAAGTAGTGTTTGGTGGGATTGATAGAGCCCATATAACAATATCCCCATCTCCCTCCTCCATTCTGTTTGTACACTATATGCCCATTAGATCACTGTGAGTTTACACAGAAACTGCTGAGGTAAAAAAAAAAAAAAAAAAAAAAAAAAAAAATATATATATATATATATATTTTATAAGCCAGTATTTCTGTGTTCTAATATGAATGAAATATAGAAAATGTGAGTGAATGGAGCTCCCACAGGAGAATAGGTAGAGAAGCTTGAGTCAGCAGAAGCAGAGCATAAGGACAGCAGAGGTTTATGGAGGCCTTGATATTGCCTCGTTGAAAACAGTGATTTGTGAACTTGTGGAGATGAATAATATGGTTCACTTCAGTCGCTTCTTTGCAGACTTAAGCCAAATTCCAGCATGATACTTGAGATGCTTTTGGTACATGATGGGATAGGATTTTCTTTTGGGAATAATTCAGACATGATGTTGTGTTCATTCATAGCAGAAGGGAAGTTTCCATGAACTTTAGATGGATCAGATTCAGGCCCATAAGTGAACAAACACATTTTTAAACTGTTATGTACCTTTCTCTGCTACTGCTGCTTTGTTGTGGTTTGGGTTTTTTTTGCAGTTAGCATAAATCCTTTGATTTGCCTTTTCTTTTTGTTTCTAAACAACTCTCGCTTTCAGATCATCAGGTGCTTGTGTCTTACTGCAGGTTTGGGCTGAGCACCATAGACTACACTGTGTAAATATTTGCAGAATTAAGTTTTATTCCCCTGAAGGAACGCTGTCTGAAGTCAAAGAACACCTTTCTACTATGAATATCAATGTAATTAGTGAGATTTCACCCTGTGCAAAATGCTAACTGCTTTCTCCCAGCATGTAGCACTTTCTGGTAAATAAGGCAAACTGTACTTTTATGAACATCAGATCAAATTTGTCAGTGACTATGCTTTGGCCGCACTTAATTCTGCTTTAACATCCTCCCTCTGCACATATTTGGCCAATTTAATTGTATGGCCAAAAAACCAACCAACCAACCAACCAAACAAACAAAAAAAATGAAGTTCAACATTGTGGAAATATTCACAGAAACTGAATTGTAGAAATTCCATGGAGAATATTCATCAAAGAAGGATTTGTTCATTTGGCCAACCTTAGCAATTGTGAAAGAGAATCAGTGTTGAAGTCCCCTGAGCCCTGATTTGACTTATCAGAATAAGCTGCATCAGATTTTCAATTGAAAAGTAAGGGAACCACTGTAGTTGGTGGATAATATCACATATTTATCAATAATAATGATTAGTGTTTTCCCTAAAGCATAAGGTAACACAGTCAATGCCATCAGCCCTGGTAGTTTATATTTTGTTGCTTTGGTTCTCCATGTAAATATGCAATTCTGTACTCCACTTTACTAAACTCTTGGCTTCAATATAATTTGCCAGTGAGTTCTCTTGCATAAGTTCAGTGTTCTGTTAAAAAAAAAAATCGCTAGTAAATTTGTAATCACCACCTTTCAGCTTCATTAACTGCTCATTTTTTCTTGCATTCTAAAGAATGAAAACTAGCTCTTCACCTCCATTCTCCATAGTATTCACTATTTCACAGACTTTATCACACCTCCTCTTATTTGTCTTCTCTTTGATACAAACATCCCCCCTCCTTTTATTCCTGTTTCCTATATGCATTTTTCCAGTCCTGTTATCATTCTTGCCACCTTTCTAAAGAGGAGGCTGAAACAATACATTGTGACTTATCTGGCCACTAGTCAAACCATCTGGAATTTCAGACTTCACCTTAGAGGGGGAGGGAAACTGGGTGGGGGGAGAATCCATCAAATAAATTGGAAAAACAAATACAGTTATTGAACTCACCATCTGGTAGTGCACATTCCACCAGCGGAACAAAAAAAAAAGAACCCCACCAAGCTAAATTCAACAAATCAATTATTCATTGTGAATTATTCACTAGCTTCTATTCCAAACACTGCCAAGATATGTTTGTTTATTTTCATTTGGAGTTTAAAAAAATCCATTGCAACATTGCTGTTTGTCTGTGTTCGAGCACAAAGAGCGGACCTACACTTCTGTTCTGGATGCCTTTATTTAATCAAAGAAAAGCAACAGAACAAGAAATAACAAAAGCAAAGTTCTCAGAAGAGAAAATAGCGTGTGTCTGTAATGTATCTTTTCACTGTGTCTGATAAAATGGTAGGTGTTGCAGGTGGCAGACTGTTTTGGAAATACAATTGTGAAAAACACAGGAAGAGACACTGTATCTGTTACATCTGTATTAGGGCACCACCTGACACAGACAGGGTTTGTGCCACAGCTGAAGAAAACAGATGGATTGGTTTTTACTGGAAAGGAGCTTAATAAACTGGTGTGGCTGCAGGTCAGGGTTTACTTGCACTGTCAAACCGGGGAGTAGAGGATGGGAGAAGAGAGAGTTTGAGCAGGTGATATGGGAACGGGAGTGTTAGGAGCATCCTCATCTGATGTGAAGCTGTCATATGCTTGGGCTCAAGTTCCTCCCTGGTTTGGTCTTTTTTTGTGGCTCCACACGTGCTGTAGGACTGCAGTGGGGATCTGAGTAGTTCAAGGCAATGATGATTTGTAATCTTCTCTCTGGTTTGCAAGCTTCTGCAGAGCAAGGCCATTTGGGGAACTGGGAGAGCTGGACAGCCCTGGGTGGCATGATTAGATCTGAGGAGTCAGCAGAAGGGACAAGGTGAGAGCTGGCCATCCATGGCCCTCATCCTGCTGCTCTATTGGAAAGCACAGCAGTAAAGAAGCTTTTTTTTCTTTTTTTTTGGTGTCCCAGCTGAGTTACTGCTAACAGCTAATTAAGCCCCTAATTGGATATTGGCCGAAGGGCAGTCAGATAAGTGGTTAGGAAACGGAAGGAAATAAAAGTGCGCTATGACTCAAGGTTTATATTGATTGTAGGCTCCTCCAATGTAAGGTGCTAGGTGTCTGCCCTTTGGGGCAACCAGAGCATTTTTCCATATGTTTGCACACTGCCATGCACACAGCGTGGCTCCTTTGGCTACTGCTGCCTTTGGAGACCAACAGTAGCACTATGGTGTGCAAACATCCCTTTGGAGGTGCAGATCTTGGCATCCCAGTGCAGGATTTGTTATTTTGCATCTATGAGATGTGCAGTTCTGGCCTTATGGGGGTGTTGTATCAGACAGCCCTTTCCCTTTACCCAGTAATGAAATTATGTTATTCACTGATATATTTCCAGAAGGGTGGGAGGCAGAAGCTCTCATTTGGGCACATGCTTTGCTCTTCAAATTTTTTTCAAAGTTTTGTTCCTAGTTCTTCCACATTAAGAAAAAAAAAAAAAAGAGCATGGTCCCACCTTGCTTTCAGAAGCAATTTTTAAAGTTTTTATACCCCCTGATCAGTGCCTGTCTGGTCATCAATTTTGTGCCTGCAATTAAATCATTAGCACAAAATGTCCCACCATTAAGCCGTGGGCAAAAATGCTGGTGTCTCAAATTGCACCAGGATAAGAATCAAGAATTCTTACTGATGAAGCAGTACTCCACTTTTGAATGTATGCTACCTTTTTAAAACTGTGGCCCAGATTTTGGAAACTAAGGTTAGAATATTCAAAGCAGTGGCATTTCCCATCTGCTGATGTCCTCAGCTATCAGGTTGCTGTACCGAACAGTTTACTCTGCTAGAGATCTCTACTGCTTCTTGTGGAACTGATGCAAATATATATATTCAGAAAAAAGAGAGAAAGAGCGAAAGAGAGATTGAAATTGAAAACACACAAGATTAAAAACAAGAGAAAAAAATAAAATAACACAAACAAAAAAGCCCAGCAAATTAAAGATTAGAGAGATTTTTCCCTCCCTTGGAAAAAGGTTTTCTCTTTCATCATCTGATTTGCCTGGCTTCAGTCCAAACATTCCTCCTCCACTCTGGTGGCTGTGGCTTCTTTGTTCCTTGGTGTTCCTGTCCCCACTGCCCTGCCACTGGTTTGCCTGGGCAAGGCTGTGGAACTGTCTGAGTGTTGTCAGGATGATGGGAGAGAATCAGAGAGGGAGCCCCAGGGAACAGGCACTGCTCTTGGTGGCAGCTCAGTGTGTGGGAAACGGGATCAATGCCCACCTGTACTTCACAGGGACTGATGCCTCCCCCAGCAAGAGGTTGCCTGGAGCATAGTCCAGATCTAGGGGCTATGTGATGTTAGGGATAGCTGCAGGAGCTGGAGATGTTGGTGCAGAGAAGGTTGGTTAAGCAGAAAGTGAGGTGGCAGAGCAGCTGAAACTCTTGAAAACCCTTCTGCACTTCATAACTGGAAGATCAGAAACAGGCTGTATAAACTAGGGGACACAGATGATTTTGACACCCAAAATCGTCTTCAGAAGAGGATGCATTTGCAAGGGTGGATTCCTTTTTCTTTGGGATTTTTGGGGAGGAAGGCTTTAAATTAATGCCAGGAATGCAAAGGCTGCCAGTGTCTTTCAGCAACATTGTTCTCTAAGATACAGGGGAGTTTTGTTGGCCTTTACAAATGATTTATTCTGACAGTTGTTGTATGTTCAACAATAAATTAGGTTAAAATAGACTAATAGCACATATTTACTGATGCTCTTAACAGCTCAGTAATAGATAGGAATTTCCTCTCCAACCTCATTCTCCTTTTCAAGTAAACAGACTTTTGTATGTAAGCCAGAAAAAAGTGGGATCCTCCAATGGGAAGGATAGGTAGGCAGGGAGAGAGCAGTCTGCAGCAAATGCCTCTATAGTTGCAGGTATGTGATGGCAGAGTACTGAGAAGATCACTTTGGTGTTGATGGCAACAAAAAGTTTTCTCCCAGCAAATAATGTGTATGGTGAGAACTTGCACTTTCAGCACTTTGAATCTCTCTGGAAATCTCAAACACGGGGCAGCTGACTCTGTTTCACAAACATCGTTGCAGCATCTGTCTCACAGGTCTCGTGGCTCTCCCTGCATGTCAAAGGTACCCCTTCCTCACCAAGCTGCCATGCCTCAGGCAAACCTGTTCATGTTATCTGGTGCAGTGCTGCATTGAGGCACTGCTACCCTGAGTTCTTTGTGCTGCAGGGTCAGCTCAGAGGTGGAAGTGACATCAAGAGGAGTGCATCTTTGTGCCCCAAGGCAGAGCCAGCTAATCTGATGCCATTCTAACCAGCCAGGTATCTGATATACTTTCACTTTGACACTGCTGTGGCATCGCAGTAAGCAAATCAGAGAAGGTCAGTTGAAATACCAAAGGGTAGTTGCAGCATCTCTTGTGCTCAGAGAGGAACTACCGACAGTTCTCTGTCAAAATGGAAAGTGTGTGGAGTGGCAGGGCTCAGTCCTACATCGGTCACTGCTCAGTATTGTTTTTCCTGAGTTGGATGATAGGGACGGCAAAGAAGCTCTTATTTTTAAAGATTATGGGATTGCAGGCATGCTTGCGGAACGGGCTAGAACAAATTGCTTAAATTTCCTGAAAAAGTTGTGTCTGAAATTCAGGGAGAGCATGTGCAAGGAGAGGCACTTGGTCAGGGATAATGAAGTATATGTATATGGGCCAAGGAATGGCAGGCTGAGGAGCAATCCAGTGGAAGAACACACTGGAATTACTGTGAAATGTGAAGTCAGAAGGTGCTAAACTGGAGCAGAGGTATATTTATTTAATTATTCTCATCTTTTCCCTTTCTCCTGCAGCAGCCAGGACACTGAGTATTACTTCCTGACCTGCCTCCCTAGCATCCTTGTAGTCTGGCCTGGAGTCTCTGCTATAGCCAGACAATCATGGGCACAGATAAGTGACAAAGAGTTATGGAAGGGCTGTGGTAACTCTGGGGTGCATCAGGGGCTCCAGCTTTTCTCTTTGCTCCTTGTCTAGTTCTGTGCCAACTCTGGAAGTCAAGAACCCCTATACCATTAGCACACCTGTGGCATCAAGGAAAGAGGGAGCTAAACAAGTGGAAGAATGAGGCAGAAGGCAGCATATCAAACCAACATGCTGTGAAAACACCCCAGATGCTGCAGGGGCTGCTTCTCCATCGGCAACAGAGGACTGCATCCACCTGTCCAAGTCCTCTGAGGCAGCACAAATGAAAGCCTAATTCTCAGGCATTGAAAGTAATCTGTCTATCATCACCTCCTCTCTTCCCTTTTCCTGCTACCTTCTGTCTCCCACTTGCCTCATACTATTTTCTCGTAAACAAGGTGGTCTCTGTTTCCTTGAAAAGCATCGAGTTGGTAGTTAGACCTGGAAGGATAATTCACAGAGATTTACTGGCTCTGCAGTTTTGCATCATGTATTACAAATGTCTGTGAGCCGAGGGCAGTTGCCTTGACTTTACTCAAGGAATGATTGTTTGCTTACTTGTACGGCTCTTTTTGTGTTTGTGCTTTCCTTTTTCCCCCACCTTCTTTCTTTCTCACTGTTTTTTTCTTTTCTTTTTATGTTTTTTAAGTCAGTTAAGCAGCAAGTATTGGAGGTTTGCTGTTGAATCTACCTTAGTTGTGGTAGATCACACTCTCTTCCCTTGTTTTCATGATTTGCTGAGGATATCTCCTGTAGCCAGAGGGTGTTATGAAGAAACCAGTGGCTTTCACTCTCTCTGGAAGAGGAATCAATTTATGAAAATAGAACACATAAGAACATAAGACTACTTGGAACTCATTTAAAGGTTTTTCCTCTCCCCAGGCTTGTGCCCAAGCATCACTCCTAGGAAATTTGAGCATCTCTGCATTTCTTTGGCTGTGTGGGAGTTTAGAGGTAGTCTGTGCATGCCCAGTTACAGCCATGCATACAAACATTTTCCACAGTTAGGTGTATGCAACTGACTTCTCTGATTGCTTTGGAACCAGAGATGCAGCAGCAGATTTTGGGAGCTTTCTTTTTGCTGTGACCAGCAGTGTCTGGTGCAATATAAAGTACAACTTCCGATGCGAATGTGTGCATATGCTTGAGCTTCTTCTTTGTTCTCTGCCCTTTACCGTTACGTGGGTTGGCAAGCTGGAAATGGATTTGTGCCAGCATTTAATGGGAGCAGCTCCCAACTGCTGAATGTGAGTGCAGAAAGCAAATGCAAAAGAGAGGGGGTTTTGATAGTGAGAGCAACCATGTTTTAACTGGGGAAAATTCTCCTGTAATACAGATTCTGTAACTTTCCCAACTCTGGTTATGACACATTTTAAAATCCATACTGCTGTGAAGTAGAAATTATAGCCAATTAAACAAGACTACCAAACAGAGTCTGTCCCCAAATTTTCCCTTTTTGTATTTGTTGAACTGCACAATTATTTTAAATGGAGTGTTGCATATTCATAAACCACATTTCAAACCACCCAGTCTTCTGGTTTATGTATCTAGTTGGAAATATTAGCATATATTTCAGTAGCTCATTTCATTTCATTGATCCCAAAGTTCCTTACAGCAGACGTGCGTGATATTTGTACCGGTACCAAAATGCAGCCTCCTCTGTGACAGAATATAACAGGTGTTTAACAGAGTGAGAATTTCCTCCCACCACATCAGCTAAACCAACATACAGCTGCCTCTGCTTCCACCAGGAATGGCTGGGTAGGTTGTGTACAAATGCAACGTACAGCAGAGGGATTGCAGCACATCTATGAAATTAGCAAATTTCTTTTCTTGGATTGGTGTTGGATCCCATCTTTGAGAGTGACCTGAGAGCCTAAGGGTCAGTCCATGTGGGCAAGTTGTGCAGGTGTAATGGGAGATGTGGATTTTAGTGGCTGTCGTTATGGTGATGGATTGGGGTTACTCAGGCTACTGGGAAAGCCACTCAGGAGGAGCTCAGGTGAATGAGGCCGCTTGTGAGGGAGGATGAGTGCAGGGATATCTTCTCAAAATCACACCTTACATGTGAGTGGTAAAACCTTCCCGTGCAGGAAAACCTAAAGACCCACTCGGTGAAATGAAGGTTATCAGTTGCCTGTCACTTTTTAAAACACAGCGTGGGGGTTGGTAGCTCGTGGAGAGGACCCTTCAAAACTGCACCCAGCATGTCCCTCTTAGAATTCTGTGGCAGCACTGCTGAGTTTCTGAGTCACTAACACTGTTATTTGCAGTTTCTCCCATCCAAACAGTGACAGTTTGTTTCGCAGCTCTGTTTAGCTTGTCAGCTCTGCAGTGGGGGGCTATGGCTCCTCAGGCACAGTTACTGAAAAGAGGGAAAGAGAAACCTCTTAAATTTCTATCATCTTTCATTCTCGTGACATTTATCAAATTTCCTCTGACAAGTTCAGATCACATGTGTTCCCCTGCCTTCCTACAACTATCCCTCTGATGGGAAGCGAGGGTGAGACAATGGGCAGCATGTGCTTGGAAAAAAACGGGGAAGGTGTTGTATAAGGGAGGAAGAGGAGGAAAGAAAAGATTCGATAAAAAACCCAGAAATAAAAATAAAATTTAAAAAGGCCCTAAAACGTACAGAAAGAGGAAAGGAATAGAGAAAGAGGCAGGAAAATAAGGAAAATAAATGGTTTGAGATTGTTTGAAAGGCTTATTAAGCCCACACACTAGAGTCTGCAGTCTTTAAAATACCTGGAAAAACAAGTGTTGTCTTTACTGTTGTGTCTGCCAATATTCTTGTCACACAGCTAGTTCTGCATTTTCTGGTCCTTAGTTTTCTCCTGCATTTCTCCACTATCTTTTTGTCTTTTTTTTTTTTTTTTTTTTTTTTTTTTTCCTCTATAACTACTATTTGCCTCAGTCATTGCCTTATGTTTTCAGGAGTTTTTTTTTTCTCCCTGAGTCCTGAGTCTGGAAGGGACACGAGAGGTTTCTTCCATTTCCAAGACAGATGAACAGCCACAGTAGATTATGCCCACCCACCTTTTCTTTCTTAGGCCATGTCAGGGGGTGTCCCAGGAGAAGAAAGGCAAAGAGACATCTGAACTAAACTTCCAGAACCTTCTGCATCTTTTTCCCTTACAGTTTGGGATCATGGTCCTCAGAGAATTGATAGCGGTCTCTGCCTCCATCAGCTGCATAGTTTAACTGCCTGCTCTCAGGGGATCATTTGGAGAAGCCCACCCACTAGGGAAAGAGTGGTTACGTGGGCAAATCAGTATCTCCCTGGCTGTTTTAAAATGCCTTTTCCCAGGCCTGTGACACTTGATGGCTTGGTCCATACTGGGCAGTGGTAGCACGTTCTGCAAGATGCTGGCACCACCACTGCAGGGGCTCTGTCTAGAAACCATTTCTTCTGAAAAACCATTGCAGCTCCAGCACACTCAGCTCTGCTGACACATGGGCATTCACCAGCTGGTACAAGCAGTGGCTGGTATCTGTCATTAACTTCAAGACAGGAACAGATCACAGCTGCTCTCATCCTGAGCTCCCATCTCCACACAATGTGCAGACAAAGTTTCATTGGCAAGACAAAGCCGCGTATGCTGGGAAGTTTAGGGTCTGCTGGCCACATAATTGTGTACAAGAATAGTGACTGAAAAAATCCACTGGAATGAGCACAGTCTGACTGAACAGAGCTGTGCGTGCTAATGACATTGATGAGTTTTGCTTGTGGATAGCAATGAACCACACATTTTAACTCCCAGAAGCACAAATAGTCCTTCAGCTGCTGCATGGTTTCTCTTTCTGCTAGGCTGGCTGCTGCACATGCTTTTCCTTGGCCATGCATCTAGTTTCTGTGTGTGTCAGAGGAAAGGCTCTGAGGGAGTGCTGCATACTGGATTGGTAGCATCTGCCATCTTTTCAAAAGATGTGTTAGAGAGTCTTGATGGTTTGCACACGTTTTCTGGGCTCTCTGTGGCTGAAGGAATATCATGGTGGTTGCCATCTGCCCTCAAAGTTCAGAGGTTGGTTGAAACACTGCCAAATATCAGGGAGTTTTCAGCATTAATCAAGACATCTCTTGGATCTGGAAGTCAGCAGAGAATGCACCTTCCTGGGAGATTTCCATTAGTATTAGTCAGAGAGCCACTTCTCTATGTGATTTAAAACAGTAGAAGTGTTTGAGAATGAGTGGATGGAAGCCATGAAAGGTAGAAGTAATCAGATTTGGGTTTGCCTCTTGTTTGTAACAAGGTTCACAGGTGGTTGGTTTTTTTTCACCTGAATTACCCTGGTAGTCTGGAAATGTCTACAGATCCATCCTCCTTGGCACTTAGTATTAGGTCGGTGGTAATGGAATGACTGAAAGAGAGTGTGAACTGGGTAGCTCAGTGCAGGTCTCTGTTTCAGGCTAAACAGGACACAAATTGAAAAAGCCAAAGATACAGCCATTCATTGATTCCCTGTGCTTACAGATATCTGCTCAAACATGCAGCATTTCCTTCTTGATAGCGTTTCTGTTGCATGTTACTGTCCATCTGCAAGGAGATTACATATTTAGCATCTGTCTACCCATCCATCAGCATTATGTTTCTTAAGGCACCCGTTAATGTTGAGTTTCAGCATCTGTTTTCCTTGCCACCTGCTCTCTGCATTCTGCGTCTTTTCTGACAGAAAATTCCCTCTCTGTTGTGGGCATTTGCTCTCTGTTGTGTCTCAGTTCAGGTAGAGACTTGCTGGCTTTCTTTCATGGAAATTGTTTTTCTTTTCTTCTTTCTTTCTGCAGTGTTCTCTGAATGTAAAATAAAAGTGAGGCTGGTTGAGACATTTAGCCTGGCTGCTGGAAGACCCAGGCATGACTTCCAGTGTGTCACTGTTTCCTGATGGCATAGGACAGCTCACTTCTGCAATTACACACAGTACCAGCAGCATATCAGAATCCTGACTTGCACTGCTTCCCAGTTCAAACATCTTACTTGTGATTAAGAAAAATGTTGGCATTTTCATTATTCAGAAGTATTGAAAGAGTCATCCCAGTATGTGGAAAAGTGGCTGACTTGGACACCAAAGCAATGTACAGGTGAACATCTTGACCTTTTAACTGCCAGGCTATTTTAGCCATGCAGTCGGGTGGAGAATTATACTTCTGAATCTACCAGGACTTGTTACCTACAGAGACTAAATTGCTCTGTATGGAGCTTATGTACCCTGGAAGCTCAGGGCAATTAGCTGTGCACGATGAGAGTCACAAGTTCTCAAGGCCAAAGTGCTCAGCTGCTCCACTCTTGGAGATCTTGGACACTCCACAGGACTTGACCTTCACTCTTAACTTGAGCATCACCCTTGGCATGTAGATAATCAAGAGGTTGGAGTAACTGGGATAGAAAATTGTGGTAAGCACTGTACAGTTTTAAAGCTCTGCTGCTGCTGAAGGCCTCAGGTTATGGAAAGAGCATAATTGTTTTGACTCTTTTTTTTTCTTGTTGTCATTAAAAAGAAGGAAAGTAGAATCTAAATGCAGTCTGTCACCTGCCCCTAGCTGAAGAACCAACTTACTGTGTGTCTTGTAATGATACTTAGAAGCCTTGGTGTCATTATTAACAGTGGGCAAAGATATATCAAACAACTGGTCCTGTCCTCAGAAAGCTTGTGATCTAAAGTCCAGATCCCAGAAACCATTAAGAATCTGCTTAGCAGTGTGTTGCAATTATAACTGATAAAAATTGCTGTTGTGGGAAATACAGTTCCCAAATATCAGTCAGGAACCCAGGCTAAAGAGCCCTCTAATAATACACGATAAGGACAGTTCCAGAACCAGCAAGTTTGCAGTCAAAATGTTGAGCATTGACTCTGTTGGATTTCTTACAGTGCATACAAATTCAGTGCCTGTGTAAGGCTTTGCAGACACTATGCATAAAATGAGGAAAAGATAAGAAATAGATACAACAAAGATATAGGTGGAAGCATAAGGTAACAATGTAATGTAATATTAAGAATATAAATCTCAGATAGAATTGAGAATATTCCAAGAGCTTGGTTTTTTTCTGCAACATTAACTTGATTGCATCACACACTAGAATATATATAGGTTCTCTGTTCTTATTTTACCTGGGAAATGTACAATTTCATATATAATGTGTGATAAATAGGATGTGCAATGGCCTAGAATCAATGGTGCAGGAGAAATTTTAACATATGGAATGGCTTGACTTCTAAGCTTGATTTCTCAGTCTTAATGTTTTAGCAGTGCTGAGGTTTTTTTGTGCTATAGATATGTTTGCATGCATGTGCCCTTCTGAAAACTAGGTGAAACTGAAGCCAAACTTAGCCCTGTAGTAGTGGTGTCTTTAAAAAGAAAGACCTAAAGAGCTTGTTGCAAAGCCCATCTGTTTGACAGGCTATTTGTTGAGTGCTAGTGCAGCTGGAGTGGGATTCTCTCTGATGGGAATAGATGGGCAGGCTGATAATTTTTATACAGGAGACCTGAGTCTGTGGGGAAAGAAAAATGTTTTTGCATTAGTTTTGCTACCTTTTTGTTGCCCTATTTGTTAATAGCAGGACTTCCTTGGGGCTCTTTTCCTATTTCAAAATTGAGATAAATAAAGAAAAGTAGGTACTTTTCCCCATAACCTTGGGGATAAACTGGCTGACTCTGTAGAATGACAGAGATTTTCTCCTGTGGAGTGGAGAGTGCTGGGGTTTAGAACATGTTATTTTAGACAGATATCTGTTTGGACAGAGTGAAAAACCTGAAGATGATAAATGGCCTGTATTTGCACATTTCCCAACTGAAATGCTAACATTACTGCAGGCCCATTTCCCAAATCTGATCTGAAAGACATGCTTCATACTTATGTCTCTTCCTAGTGCTTATATACCATCATAAAGACTTTAGTATCCCATCAAGACATATTAACATTTTTCCTTGAGCTGGGATGGTGTGAAAGTGGCTTATTTTCCAAAACTCATCATGCCTTCTCTAGGTAACAAAGAAATCTCATATATCCTCACTTTCAGTCCTCTTAGAAGCTCCGGGCATGAAGAAGGCTTGATGTGACAGTCAAATAGGTAAGAACTCTGATGAAGTCCATGAAAATACAACCTAAGGCTCTCAGGGAAAAATAATTTCTACCACTAGTGCCCTTTCCAAGTGTGATGGCCACAGCAGAGTTTTTGTTGTCTCCTTTCTTAAGGAAGGAAACATAGAGTGACAAGCAGATATGGGAGTGGAAGGTAACAGATGATACATGGAAGCATTATGTATGAACATAAACATAAATATATGATGGAAAACATTGCATAGCCCTGGTCAAATTTTCCCCCTCCGTCCTTCTTTCTGTTTCAAATCACATAAATTAATATTTTATTTTTGTGCAGCTGTAAGGGAAATACATTATTGAAGGGATCAGGGATCATGTTTTCCCAGAGTCTTTCCCCATTCCCTGGTTTTCTGTGTTACATTAAGGCAAGTTTAAAGAAAAAAATAAACAATGACTTCTAGGGCTGGAGTTGTGAAAGTTCCAAGAATTCTATCCAAATATTAATGGAAAGACCCTCTGCAAGGTTTCATTTATGCCTCAAGTCCTTCTTGTCTTACTATACTCAACATACTCATTAATAAGGCTCTCATGAGACAGAGACATCAAGTTTGGCTCTCAATAATTATACAGATGCCCAAGGTCTGGCTATGGTCAGAAGAATGGTGTGTTGCTCAAAGCCCTGCCTGGAGGTTTGGGCTCTGCATCTGTGCACGTCTCAGGATCCCTGTCAAAAAGCAATGCTTCTCTATTTGTGTAGCATGCTGAAAAATACATGCACGAAAAACTCTAAGCAAAGAAGTGTATTGCGGTATTGCAGTCTTGGGCATAGCAAAATTTGCTGCTCATTTGTGTTGTGTTTGTTTCTTTTATTTTTTTTTTTCTGGAGCAGACCTGAGGGTTTCTTATCCAGGGAATTAGGAATATTCAAGTGCACTGAATTCCAATCAATTCAGCAGATACTTTTGTGGTTTCGGTCTCACAGAGGAGACAGGGTGACCTAAAATTTTGGATCCACACTTAAATCTGTCTATACTGTCCCTCAACAGGGCACTCTACACAAGCTCTGAAAATACAAGATACTGCTCGGTCCTGTTAAAAACCCACTACTCTTCAGCCTGCCAAAGTATGAAGGTGCTGATGAGTCTGTCTGTAATGACAAGTTCAAAATAGAATTTGAAAACAGATGAGTTATCATCTGAAAACAGTCAATGAAGCAAGTAGGTGCCCCCTCCAGACCAGGTATAGGGGGTATGAGCAGCTCTGTTTTTCTGTCATCTCTGTGTGAATCTCCAGGTAAGATATTGCAGAGATTTAGTGCCATGACACAGAGATAACACGTATGTTTAGGTCACATTTGTTTCTGGCATTTCAGAGGCCAATGTGTATCCTTTTTTTTCCTGGAGAGTCTCCTGGCTGTCACAAATGTCTTTTAGGAAAAAATGCTGTGAAGAATAAACAGATCCCACAGGCTGATCTAAAAGATATTCCTTTCTGTTTTTTGCTGATGGTGGAAGGGGATGTATTTGAGAGTGGGGGCACTGGAGGCAGCATGGCCAATTACCTGACCCCCCAGGAGTTCAGTGAGAAGCTTTGTCATCTCGTGGTGTGCTGTGAGGCATTTACTAAGTCCTGTTCAAAACTGTCACTTTCAGTGCAGTGAAGGTGATGGCACTGTTTAGAAACACAGAGCATCATCCTCCATGAAAATCATGCATGTAAAGCCTTGCCTTAAGCCCCTCTAACCTCCCCCTTCTGCCCCTGGGGCTGCCCCTCAACACCATGACCTCTCTGCTTCTTTCATGGCTGAGAAGACACACACAGTTGTAGGAGAAATTTGCATCTTCCCCTGTGTCCTCCCCCTTCCCAGCCACACACAGAAAGAAAATTCAATTAAGCAAGTGATTTGCTGTTGTATTTAAGTTACAATAGTAGTAATCACACCAATTATAGAAATCAAGTTGGCAATCATGGACCCTGCCCTCTGCATTGCTTATTAACTTCATTCCAGTGTGTGATTTCCCTCCACCCCATTGAAATTGGTAAATGTCACCTGTGTATGTCCCTGCTCCTCCAGGGTGTAATAGCATCTTTGAAACCTAACAACCAATTGCTGCCCTCACACATGCAGTCAGATTTATCCCTACCTCTCTCTATTACAATAATGAGTGGGTAGCAGATGTAGTCAAATGCTTTTGCAGTATTCTCCCTCTGCCCTCCCTCCCTTTCCCTAGCAAGCAATAGTTTGAATCTTAAGCAGTGTCTTGGATTACTTAGTGGAAACATTTCCCAGGCCCAGGGGGAATATAGTTACACAACTGCCTAGGATCTTTCTTTCTGTTTTCCATTTTTTTTTTCCTTAATCCTATCTTTCTTTCTACTTGGATGAATCTTCTTTAATTATTTAAACTGTACAACAAGAAGCAGCATTAAATATGATGACAGATGTCTCCCTCTGTTCCTGTTCTCCCATCTCCAAGATTATCAATGGAAATCCCTTCACAGGCAAAACATTACTTTGTTGCAGGGAAATTTTACCATATTTTTTTCCCCTTCTATTGCTCTTGTGAATGTAGGCAGATTTCTAGTTGACTTCCTTTTGTTACCTCTTTCTCCAGCTCTAGAGCCAAAGGGGTACAAGATCCAAAATACATTCGACTGCAACAATTTTTGAGAAAAAAGCTGTTGGTCCAGCTTCTTTGGCCCAGGCAGGAAATCACACCTCTTTCTGCCATGAAATGCTGAAATACTGTATTTCAAACATGGGGCCATAGCTTTGCAATGCAGCAGCTGTTCTGGATATCCAGGTACCCTCCAAAACCAGAAACACTCAAATCGCCATCTTCTTTCCATAAAATTGGTTGTTGCTCAACTGTACATATGTATGAGCTCAGGGGGAAATTGGGTTGTGACGTGGAGGGAATGAGATGAGATGAGGTGATGAATGAGATTAATCTCACACTACTTTAAAAAGATTTCAAGTTCTTTGAATAGAAGTGCCAGTAAAAGAAGAAACAGAATTATGATTCTTCTTATTGATACTGTTCCTTTTTGCTGCTTTGCTCCACCCAGGCCTAGGAGATGATCTCACATCTCAGGGCGAAACTGAACTCCAGCATAAGGGGTTAGAGAATCACAGAAAGGTTTGGCTTAGATGGGATCATTGCTTAGGTTAATGCTGCTGCCACTTGTCCTGTCACTACAGACCCTGGTGAAATGCTGCTCTTCATCTTTCTCATATAATCACTCTTTATTGAAAGGCCGCAATAAGGTGTCCTTGGAACCTTATCTTTTCCAGGCTAAACAAACCGACGTCTCTTGGCTGTTCTGCATAGGAGCGGTGCTCCAGCCCTTCTTGTGGCCATCCTCTGGATTCACTCCCACAGGTTAATGTCTTTCTGTGCCAAGGACCCCAGAGGTGGCTGCAGTACTCTAGCTGGTGTCTCATGAGAACAGAGTCGAGGGGCAAAACCACCTCCCTTGCCCTGCTGGTGACACATTTTTTGATGCAGGTCAGGATGCAATTGGCTTTCTGAGCTGGGAAAGCACACTGCCAGCTCATATCTAATATTTTTTTCACCAGTATCGCCACATCCTTTTCCACAGGACTGCTCTCAATCAATTCATTCTCCAATCTGTATTCATACTGAGGATTGCTCTGATGCAGGTGCAGGGCCTTATACTTGGTGTTGTTGAACTTCATAAGACTCTCATGGGCCCAATTCACAATCCTGTCAAGGTCCTTGTGGATAGCGTCCCTCAGCTTCCTGTCATGTACAAACTCTCTCAGGTGGACTCAACCCCACTATGTCATTAATAAAGGTGTCAAACAGCACCAGGCCTGATATGGCCCCTTGAGGAACGTCACTTGTTACTCATCTCCATTTGGACCACTAAGCCATTGTAACTTATTCCATCCATCCTTATTCCAATTCCTTATCCGTCTACCACTCCATCCATCAAACCCATATTGTTCCAATTTATCAACAGGGACGTTGGCCTGAACCGTGTCAATGGCATTATAGAAGTAAAGATAGATGACATCAGTTGTGTCCATCAAAATGTTATCCTGCCTTGTCTAATGCACAGCTGCTCCTCACACCACCTCCTGTTGTATTCCTGCCTTTCCCAGTGTGTCTGGGTTGGTCATTCTTCAATCATTCATGGCATTTGCTATAGTCCAAAGAGGAGGCTGTTAGAAGGATGTTAATTTAGATGCTTGTTCAAAACTCAAATTAGCCTCCCACATCTCTGCTTTTTTGGGATCACTGTTTTTCCTGTGGTTGGTCTGCTGTATAATTTACACTTTCCACAAGAGAGGTGGCGAGCCATCTGGATTTGGTGCGCAGCCAAAGCTGGTCAGCTTGTCCACAGAATTAAGATAGAGCTGCCATGTATTGGGAATATCAAGCCCTTTAACAGGTATGAGAGCAGCTCTGGAGTGGCATTTTCCCAACGTGCTGTGCCTGGTAAATTGGGCAGCACTGAATCATTTAAGGGGCATTCTTTGTTATGTCTCTCCTTTACTGCCTATCTCATGCTACAGCTCTCTAAACAAGCTCATTACAAATTTTTGATGTGCTTGGCTCCACGTGTTTGTGCAGCAAAGTTGGGACCTGGCCACCCGAGTAACTTTGGGGGTTGATGTGGTGCTGAGTGGTGCATCCATGTCACATCACAACCAGGCTGCCTTGAATGGCTGCTATGATGAGGCCCTGCCTCTTCCCTAATGTGGCTCAGGCTGTCTCCTGAGCAAGTTGATGGAAAGGCTCAGTCGCACTTCTTGTCGAGTAGGGAAGGATTCTGTTTAACCAAGAGGGTATCTTGAGAGGGAACCAGTGTAGATATTGTAAATTGGGCCCTAGAAGTTCAAGAAAATGGTTTTTCCAATGTTCTTTTCTCCTTAGGTTAGGTTTATTGTCATTAGCCCACGTAAGAGAGAGGCATTCTGGATGCCCCAGGGTGCATGGGCAGTGACAAAGGAGAGCAGCCCCCAGAACAGAGCTCTGTCATGGACTGGCACTGCCCTGCTGCAGCTGATGAAGTGGCTGTTTTCCATGGGTGCCCCAGCTTGATGTCCTGTGCTGGGATGTGGGCTGGGGCACTACCTCCTGCAGTGGGCCGAGTGCCTGCTTCGCAGGGTTTGACAACAGTGCCAGGCCAAGTGCCTGGATGCACTCTCCACAATCCCTGGGGCAGGCACAGGCTGTGTAATTGTACAGACAGGAGTGGTTTAATCCTAGAGAAGAGAACAGATGGGGAAGGGAAATGGCAGTGTTTCAGGATGTGCAGGTGTTACCTGCCACAATCCCACTTTCGGTTGGCTGCACAATGAGGTTTCTCTGGTCTTCCTGCCACCTTGGCTGGCCCATGGGCTGAGGGACCTTCCAACCCTGTGGCAGGTGGAGGAGAGGGGGGGCCACTGTGTCCTGGCCAGATCCCTGGAGCTTTCATTCCTGCGTGTTTTCCTCTCCTGACTCCCAGCTACATGTAAATCTTCCCTTGCTCTTCACCTGCCAGAACCCAGGGCAATGAAGGATCAGGTGGCAGGTAAAGTAATCAATCTGGAGGGCTTTTAGCAGCACGTCCTGCCATCGTTTGACAGCGCATCTCTGTCAAGGAGACTGTGTCTTTCCTTGATCAATAAATCAATCTGTCCTTTTTTACCTTTGTGCGCTGCCATGTCAGTCATTTCATGCCATGGACAATGTAGAGCTGGCACTGAAATGGTGTGGTAAACATTGCCTCCTGCTGAGACCCCTCAGAGCTGGATCAAAGTCCAGGGCCTCTGCAGGATCTCTGCCCATGGCCATGTAGCTAGCGATGGTGTCAATCCACATCCCTCTACCTGCCTGGGTGGCTGGGTGGTATCTGCTTTCAAGGCAAATCCTCTGTCAGGATGTCTCTGTGATGTGCCTGAGTCTTTCCCTGAGAAACCTTGGGTTTGTGTCCGTGTAAGCCACAGGACTTATTTTTGTCAGATGTCACTGAGTCAGACATGTCCCCTGGCTCTCTGCAACAGGGCAGATGCTCTCTGCCAGCATCTCCCCTTGCATCCCACAAGTTCTCACTTCCATATCCTAGAAAAGTTCCACCGCTGTGCTTTGGGGAGAACAAAGCATGGTCTCCCACGGCGATTGCGGGTGGAGGCTTGGAGGATGCTGCTAGACCTGTGCCAAGTGTGGGCTGAGGTGGGCTGCCGAGGCTTGCTGGGCGAGGCTTGCTGCTGCCGGCCTGGGGCTGGCCCTGCACGCATGTGAATGCTGCACTCAGGGTGGGCTGAGCTCCTGGCGCCTGGCTGCTGAGGTTTGTAGAGACATAGCTTGTGTCAGCCTCAATCTCCGATTTATCTCCTCCTGTTCCTGCTGTCACAACTCCTTCCCGAGAATGCAGAGTGAAGAGGGTGGCAGCGTTGGGTAGAGAGGGACTGACAAACAGCTGGGGCCTCAGAGCCGAGGTGTGAATGATGCCTGCACACCGTGACATCTTTGCTTGTTTTATCAAGACCCGGACCGAGCGTCACCAAAGTCAGTGTGCTTAGGAATGTCATTCTGTAATATCAAAGGGAAAGGCTGTGTCTCTTTCAGCATCTCTTCCACAAAACTGAGACGTGATTATTTGAGACTAGAAAACAGCTGGTTTGGATGTGTCATGCTAATTTAGGGCATCTTCTTTTGTTGTTTTATTGCTCCTGACTCTTTTTGGCAACCAGCTTTGCTTTCTCTTAGCAGCTTTTGCCCTAAGATCTCCAACTGCAAGTCCAGGGTGCACTAAAAGGAACCCTAGTGGTTAGATGCCTTAACAATGCCTCAGCATGGTATTGGGAATTCCTGGTGTTAGTTTAGAAACACTTGGAAACATTGAAACCAAGGTATCAGGAGACTGGAAGTTTCCTGCTGGAGTCACAAGGCATCCCTGCAACACCTCAGAATCATCCAGGAGCCAGCACCAGACTGCAACCCGTATTATCTTGTCCCCTACCTTTATGGTTTAACAGCAAGATCAGCCTCCCTCTCTAGACATGCCTAATTGTATCCTTAGGCTATCATGACTATAACTACACTGCTACACTAATTAGGCTTATGGTTCAACATCTTTCTTAATTTTTCCTTTCTTTAATTTCTTTGAAATGTTTCAGACAGCCATCCTAACTTAACCAGTCTTTCATCACCTAACATCCTTCATCTTTCTCTCCCTCTGTCCTGGATGCAGCTGAGGAATGCCAAGCCTCTTTTACACCTCCTCTACAGCTGGTGGCTGGTGGAGCACCTCCTTCCATTCAGGCAGCATGGGAGCTGCAAACAGAGCAACAAGAGTCCTGTCCTTACCCTCATTGTGAGGTCTAGGGGGGGGCTTGGTGTGCTGCACAGTGACAGCTGCAAAATTCCTGGATGACCCTGGATTTGTTCTCCTCTTAATTGCTCTTACTTTTTTTTGGAGGTCAGGCCCTGCCATCCGTTGCCAGCTCCTCAGAGAATTTAGAGAAAAATACGGACTAGTAGCTTGAAATGTGGTTCTTGCCTAAAAAAAAAAGAAAGTAAAAGTGACTTGTTAAAAATAGCCTCTTCCTCCTCTGTTGCTCTGATTTCTGTATGACTCCAGGTCAGTTTTTCTTGCTCACAGATGGAAAAAAAAGTTTTTGCCATTTCTCTCCTGTTCCCCACAGAGATCCAGGAGAGAGACCTGCAGTTTCTCAGCAGGATAGCTAACTAAAGTCTAAATGAAAAATTAGGGTTGTTCCTGGAATTGAGGAGGGGGAAAATCCCCGAAGCAATAGTTTAATCCATATATCTTTTCTTAGATCTGCATAGTTGACAATAAGACTAAAGAGTGACCAGCAACTTAATCCCTTCAGTAGGGCACATCAGGGATCAGATACTGTGATAACACAGCTATGTAACTATTTGCAAGGAATTTCTTCAGGAAATTGTCCCTAAGTATTTTGGCCAACCAGATGCTTCCAAGTGTTTACAATGTAAGCATTCCTACATTGTAAGGACAGAGTCAGACAGACAGGGATGTTTTGTCACATACTGTCTACCCCCATAATGTCAGTATGTAGGGTGGTTTGTGGGGCTAAGAAAATATTGCTGAGCTTTTCCATCTTCTGCTTGCCACAGGCCAGCGCCTCTTTTCCCTCTTTTAGTGTGCTCGGGGGAAAACACAGCTTTCCCTAAAGGGTTTTTCCTTTTGAAGGTATGAAATGTTTTTCCTTCTCTGACTGCTGTAATTGCTGTGAACAGTTGTTGTACACGGGGGCTGCTGTCTGCTTGAGGAATGTTTTAAAGAGAGGAAAACTTCAGATCATCAGGAATAGGCTGCAGACTACGCCAACGAAGTGTGCAAAATCTCCCTGCTCCAGCACATCCCATGTGCAAGAAACAAAAAATACCTCAGGTTGTCTATCTGCTTAGCTGGCACACACATCTCTTCTGCACACATCTGCACATGGGGTGTTATGTCAGGAGGGTGCCCTCAGTCTGGGTGTGAAAGTCCTTAATTCCCAGCTCTGTGCCTCCCTCTTCTCCTTCCCTCCCTCCCTCTCTTAACTAGCTAAGACTTGCTAAGGTGCCTTAATGCAGGGACTCCTAACCATGGCCCAGCCTTGTGAAGCAGGTGGCTTCATGGCTGGGGATGTCTAGACCTTCTCAACTTTGTGTTGGCATTTTGATCTAGCAGCATTTCTGCTAACCTCTCACCTGCCCAACCTGAGAGCTTCAGTAGGGGGTTGTCCTAAGTGACAGGCTAAAATAAGCCCTCTGTCATCCTGATCAGAGCCTTAGAGCTGCTTGAGAGAGAAGGAGAGATCACAGCCAGGTTTCCTCATGGATTTGTGTCTGGCTGGTCTCTAGGGCTGATGTCAGGTGGGTGCTGCAAGCTGAAAATCTTGAAACTGAGACCATGCCCCCTTGAGATCCCACGAGAGGTCTACAACACTACCTGTGATAATCCTGGTGCAAGGTGGCTATCAGTTCATCCTGCCCACCTTTGCCATCTCTGTTAGATACCAAGCAGTTCTTCATTTTCTCTTCTAGGCAGTGCTGTGGCTGCTTCCAGGGCTCCCACTGCACCTTTCTGCCAGGTGAAAGAGAGCGATCCCACTGCCAGTATGGGTAGCAGCCCCAAAACATCCTGTGTCACACTGGGAATGTGCTGTAACTCAGAAACTGGGGATGAGGATAATAATAGCTCTCATTCCCTGCTGTGCCACAGGTGTAGAAGAAATAGTTAAGGCAGCCTGGGGCTTAGGGATGCCCCCATTTTGTGTTCCTTCCTCCCCCTGCCCTCCTCAAATCAAAGCTTAGAAGACAGGGAGGGGGGAAGTAAAAGCTCTTTCCCAGTGAACTATGCAAGTCCGCTATCTGAGGGGCTTCAAGGGCAGCTGGCAGCTATAGCAAGACTTGCAGGAAATTCACAGGAGTTGGCTGTAGGCATGTCAGATGATGTAAGGAGAAGGGACTCACTGATGTATACAGAAATAGAAGTCACCAGGCCAGCTGAGGAGTTGAAGAGAGAGAAAATGTTGCTTACTCATAGGAAAAAAAAAGAATGGGGTGTGTGGTGTGTTTCATAGTATTTGAGAGAAATTGTCTGCTTTCCTATTCCTTCCCTGTTCCTTTTTTTCCAGACTTTTTTAGTTGGTGGAAGTCACTCTACATGCATCCCTAGTTTACCAGCTCACAGGCACTTGAAAGTCACAGTGCCCTGAGACATAATGGTGTCCCTGACACCAGGGCTTTTCCAAAAGGGAAAACTGACTCCAAAAGAAGTGTGGAGAAGGATTTAAAGCTGTTGAGCTCCCTGAGTCCCAAAGCCCTTTTGTGGTTTCCTGCCCCAAATCCTGTGGATGGGTGACCCCTGTGTGACCGACCACTGCCTGGCACTGGGGTCAGTGGGACTCCGCTATCCCACCTCTGACATGTTTTGTATCTAGGATCTCTTGAACTACAGCATGTACAAGGTGAAGCAGAATCTGACCCCATTCCACAAAAGGAAGTTTGTCATCCCTGTTGCCCCATTTTTCTCACCCATTCCTGAGGACCCTCCTTGCAGCTCCCATGAGCTTTTCTGCTGCTCTCAGCACCAACAGCCATCTCAGCAGTAAGTACACAGAGACTTAGTGACCAGGCTTGCCCACAGCACACACTTGCAGACCCTCATCCAGCGGCCCTCTTGTCCTGGGTCCACTCTGCAAGCCCCACGGAGGCAAGTGGGATGGGGCAAGCTGGGCCTGTCGTGGGCTGTTTGGGGCTCAGGGGAGCGCCCCAGGCCAGGCTGCAGACTGTCCTGGCTGCCACCCCTGCTGAGGGCTGTGACAGTGACCCCTCCGTAAGGGCAGCCTGCCTGGCCGGAGTGTGCCAAAGGGCTCAGGGCTGAAGGGACGCAAGGGTGCCAGAGAAAGCAAGCGCAGCAAAGCAGGGAACAAGCGCTGACTGCAGATGGATTTTGCCCCCTTCTGTCAGCATCCTGCAACAGACCGGCGCTGCTGCCTCGGGCCGGGGCTGCGTTGCCGAGCCGGGTGTGTGGGGCTGTACAGATGCTGTCACAGCCCCTGGCAGCCTCTCGCCAGCCTCAAGCTGCTTACAGGCAGGGAGGCTAGAATTATGACAGAAGCCTCTGGGCTCCGCTTTAAAGCCACACGATTGTGCCATAAACAGGGGTATTTTATTTTCAGGTCAGAAGATAGTGGTCTGGGGCAGAGAAGGTGGTGGGGGTGTGGGAAGAATGGATATTTGCAGAAACAAGGGAGTCACATAGCTGAGGGGTGACTGTCAGTGTCTGAACAGGCCTTGGAGATGGCAACATATTTTTGCCTACAGATTCACTTGTGAAAATCTGCTGCTGTCTTAAATGTTGTCAGTGCCTGAGCATTTGCCTCACAGGAACACAGAGGCAGGATGCACCCACAGGCCCAGTCTTCTGGTGCATGGCAGAAGAGCGTGGAGCCTCTAAAGTAATGTCTGTGATTGCGCTGACCTCCTGCCCTACCCTAGCCCCTTGTACCTCACATGCCAGCAAAGTTTGAAGTTGCTGTCAGATAATGGCCATGCAAAATTATGAGACAAGCCTCATCTTAGCGTTCACTGAAGTGAGTCTTAGGCAGGGAGGATGTCAGGGGAGCAGGTGGGGGAGAAGGAGATGTGCCCGAGGGATGGTTACTATATCCTGTGCAGCAGAGAATGGGGAGTTGTGCAGTTTTGTGGGTGTGTGTTATCTCCCAACGAGTCTGCCTGGATGGTTTTTGCTTGAGGAATTGCATTCCTCAGGTCTTGGTTGCAGAGGCATGGGACAGCTTTTTCTTCCATTATTTTGATGTTCAGCATTAGTTCTGGGCTTTGGTAGGAAGGTTTAGTCGCCTTATAAATAATCCCTTTCTCTCCAGTGTGACCTCTGTGCAGGCTCTGTGTGTGCTGCTAAGCAGCTACACGAGAGGTGGTGGCTTTTCCACGGCTCCAATGCACACAGGCTTAGTGGCATTTCAGAGCCTCCTCACAGATGTGTACTCAACAAACATTTCATATGAGGGCCCAGAGAGCTGCCCAAGGTACAGTGATTCCAGTGGTGTGGAATTTCCCAGTGATTGCCCAGTCATTATTTTAATGTCAGTCTGACTGAAATGAAATTTTGAATCCAAGGCAAACCTAGGAGGATGTGTGCTTCAGAGTCATGTTGACCCCTGTGCTTCCATCACAATGGAAAAACAGGTCTGCCGGGCAAACCTGCTTCTTTTCAGCTGCTGTCAGGAGAGTTTTGTCTCTGGAGCAGTCCTGAGCTTACTCCAGGGCGCAGCTGGCATTAGATGAAGTGAGGTAGAAATCTTATGGGCACCGTTACAGGCTTCATCCCCAGGGCAGTGTTACTGCCACCTGGTCCCCACTGCAGAGGGCACAGTGTCATTCTTTGGAAACAGGTGGTGTGTGGAATTACCCTGCCTGATGGGGAGGATTTAGGTACCTCCAGGAAAACGGTAAAGAAGCACATCCAAGCCTTCCTCTCAGTTCAGCAGCAGATTTGTACACAAGTGTCACAGAGAGCATCTTCCAGCCCATCTCTCTTTTCCTCCTGTTAGTCTGCATTTATCTGTGGCCTTTGTATCTCTTGGCTGTAGCTCAGGCCAGACATGGGCAACTCACCAGACACCTGTTCCTGCATCATTCCTGGTCCCAGTACCCCTGGGTTATGCATTTACTTTCTGCCTCTTCCTGCTCTATAAACAGAAGAGATACAGGTCACTGGGTCACTAGGGAAAGCACCTAGCCTTCTGTATGCAGGTTGTATCCACAGCAGGCCCAGCAAATCCCACTCAAACCCCAGCTATGAACACCTCTCTAGCTTGGCCAGGCTGGAAGAAAACAGCCATATCCAGCACATGGGCTCTGCTCTTCCCTGGGAAGTGAGAAGTGCTCCCAGCACAGGTTCCAGTGTGTGAGAGTGCATTCCTGTAAGACCTAGAAAGGAGAAGATGCCTGCAGCTCTCTGCCCGCTGCCTAGATGGCCCCATGCCTTATCTGCAGCCTGCATCCATGGGAGCCCAGAGCCTGGGGACTGTGATCTCCTTGCCTGCCAGGGCTGTGAGCTCGTACCTCCTGATGGCCTTGCCCAAGAGCGTGTTGTGGCTGGTGCATTTTTTTTCCTTTTTCTCCAAGCAGCTGAGGGTGGCACCTGTGACTCTGGGAGGGAAAGCTGGACAGGTTTTTGGAGTGCTAATGATGATTAGTTTGTCTAAGCCAGCACAAACTATCAATAGGTTTGAAATGTTAATCAGGAGAAGGGCCTAGTGCTGAAGAGCTGCAGAATGAGAAATGAATGGGAAAGGGAGGGGAGGGAGGACAAGGGCTGGAGGGGGAAGAGATGCCTAAGTGGGGGTTTGACACAAGTATTTTCAGCTGCTCAACTCTTTGCTCTCTGAGTGTGACAGATGCCTTCCTCTTCTGTGTGCCTGGAATACCTCACTTTGCTCACAGAAACACTACGATTGCAATTAATTTCACTCTGCCTGAATAGGAAAATTCTCCTTGAGGACTGCTTCCTAGATACTCCTCTGCTCCACCCAGGGAGTGACCTTGCTCACACCCCTATGGAATTTACCCTTCTGCTGCTTGCTTATTTGGTATATTGGTATGCATATACTTTAGCCCAGTCCTGGAAGATACTCACACACACCCGATTTCAGACAAACTGCTGCCTTGCAGGCTGCACTTTCCTGTAGAGTGCATGGATGGATGGATTCTGATAAACACTAAAATACGTGCTCTGTAATAAAATGTTTGCAAACAAACTACTCTCTCTGCACTGTTCCTTTTGTAGATACCTGTGCACCTCCATATTTTTATCTCACACTTGCACTTGCTGTGCATGCCTGCACTATCTTACACTCACATTGACATATAGGAAGATCATCCTCAGAGTACCTTGCCATGCTGTGCTGGCACTTCCAGCTCCTGAATTTATGTAGAACAGGATTGCTGCTCACACACCCTCTCCTGCTGGTAATCAGTGAGTGGGTATAGATGTGGGTGATGATGATGTCCCCTTATCACATCTCATCCTGATCACATGTAGATGTGAGACTGCTTTTTCTCAGGCTTTGCCAGGAGCTCCTGCTCTTTCTTTGGGATGGTTTTTGGGCCCATGGCATAGGAAATGTAATGGGGGAAAAAAAAAAAAAGAGAGAGAAAAAAAGAAAAAGAAACACATAATTTCATAGCTCTCTAAGCACAGACATGCTTAACTTCCTGCTTAAGGATCTGAGCCATACAGCTCACCCAATTAGTCAGTAACATAAGAACTGCCGTACCAGGCAGAACCAAGAATCTGTCTAGCTGCCTTTCCCCCATATGTCTCCAGCAGTGACCTATAGTAGATGCCAAGAGGAGAATGTATGAGTGCTGTAAGTATATGATGTAACTAATGATGCTGCTCTGTTACACTTGCTGAACCTCCAGTGATTTGCAGCCCAGGGACCTCCTGAGCTGGTAGTGTTCACTTTGTGCTCAGTAGTTCCTTGTGGATTTGCCTCACAGCTTTCTGAGGTTCTGCAGTGTCCTGTGGCAATGAGTTCCACAGCTGAACTCTGCTTTACCTGCTCTATTTTGCATTTGATCATCACTGCTTCATTGAGTTTCCATTGCTCCCACTGGAAGAGACAGTGAAAGATCTTTCTTAATTACTTGATGTATGATGCTCATGATTTTGTGTTTCTATGTCACATATCTTCTCCATCATCCAAGCTCTAGCCTGAAGAAACCTATCTTTTTCTGTGTGAATAAACAAACAAAAATAAGCAGGAGGAGGCACTCCAAACATCCTTAGCTCTTAGCATGTTTCAGACAGTAACCTTTCCTTCAAACTAGTTCTAGAAATCAACCTGTGAATGGCTCCCCAAAGCTCCATATTCACATCCAAACCAGCAGTCTTCTGTGGTCTGTCTGACTTTATATACCAGAGATTTTGCTATACCATATCTAACTTGCCACCAAAATGGCTTTTGAAGAACATGTGCTGACTGTATTTCCTGCATTCTTACTCATTTTCCTCGTTCTGGCCCTTGGTCTGTCCTCTCTGCACCAAGCAGCAACTCCCCCCCCGAGCACTCTGCTCCTCAGAGGAGGCTGACACTTCAAAAACCTGTCAAAATTAATGCAAGCTGGGAGTCATTGGCCTGGCCTCAAGGTCAGTCCCGTGCTGTGCAAGACTCTTAGTCATTCCTCAGTGTGCATATTCCTGAGCATGTGCTTCTGGAGAAGAGATAAACGAGAGCTGTATCAAAGCATCTGGCAAGAGTCATGGCCTTGATGCAGTTAGGTAATTAGTTGGATCCCTGGCATCCTGGGATTGCCACCTTCTGCATCTGTCCTTCTGCAAAGGAGAGGTTCTGCAGTCAGCTGCACAACGTAATCTCATCAGTGGCCACCAGGATTAGCTCTTGGCTTTACGAGGCAAGCAAGCAGCTCAGACAGAGAGAGCAAGAGCTCCCATCTTGGAAACTGATTTAGAGATAAGGGATTCCACTAAAGGGTGACACAAAAATGTGAGCAATAATAATAATTAATCCTCTTAAGCAGGCAATCTTTTCACAGCAAGCAGAGCTTTTACTGAGTTTAGTCCTACGTGTTACTCTATAACACACAAACCATTTAGGTTAATGGCACCTTTTCCTTTAGTAGCCTTTGGATAAGAAACACTGGCCAAAGAGTTGGGAACCCCATTTTGATGTGTCATTCCTGAGCTTTTACTGAATGACGGGCAGGAATGTGAGAGCTGCCTTCCAGTGGACTGCCATGATTTTTTTGTTCAGGTACTGTGTACTCATCTTACAAAACCAGCACTCAGACTTCCTAGCCCTACTTTTTCTCTCTGATGAGGTGGCTGTCAGATTTTCCAGAGAGCCATGCAAAATCTTCCAGTGCAGGTAGTTTAGCTGATACACGAAGTCAGCACCACGGTGCTCCTGACTTTGTTTCTCTCCCCAGGGACAGTCTTGCAAACCAAAGCCATTTGTGTTAATGTTCGCAGAAAGCGAGTAAAATGGGCCACGAACACAATCAAAACAAATCTGCTGTTTATATTTGAATGACTGTTTGGTCATGCTCTAATAGCAATAATCATCAGCAGTAGCAGCGGGGAGCCAGCATGCACGTTAACTGCATTACATTTTCATTTGACATGAGTAATTGTAACATTCACTGAAGTTGTTCTAATAGTTATGATACACTTGTTGGTCCACGAGGTGGAAAGTGGTAGAAGGCCAAATTAAGGTAGTTTGTCTGACTCTCACTAACGAATTGCCTCACTCACAACCCATAATGTAGTAGAAGTAATTTGACTGTTGCTGATTATTTTTAAACTATATTTAAGGAACATTAGCCATTTCCTCTACTGCACAAATACATGTGATGGTTGGAGATGGGCCCAGGCAGGAGTTGGTGTGAGTGCTGGATGCAACATCTGGATTTGGTTTACAACTTCTCATCTCTGTTTGCAAACTAAATGTATTGAGCCAATCCCATGTTCTGTAGAGAAAAGGCAAGAATAAATTCTATTAAACAAAGAAAATTCTCAGCTAATAAATGGATCAACCCAGTCTCCAGCCTAATAATGCTGTATCAGGTTTCCTTAAGTTTTGCCCTGGTCTAAGAGCTGAGGTAGGGGCTATTAGATTGTGTCACTGGTGGTTCAGATGGGGATCTGAGGTCCACCAGGTTTCAGGTCAAAGTGCCCAGCTGAGAGACTCAAGCTGAAGGCTGAGCCCTGAGGTTCCATTTCAAACCCATCTCTACTCATAAATGCCATGTTTTCTTTCTTATTCTCTAAATTAAGAAAACCCAAACCAGTTGAAAGCTGGGGAGCTCACAGCAGGGGCCTTTCCATACCTACAGGAGATGCACACAGGCCAGCCTGGCCTCTGCCTCGGTGTGCCCCCTCCAGCCTCCCACTGCTTCTGGCCGGCTGCTCACCACCGCCCCGGGGTGACCTCCCTGCTTAGCACCCTGCAGCTTTTGCTCACGTTCACAGCAGGCTCTAAACGAAGTAGAATGAGGCTCCAATTACAGTTTTAACGAGGATGAAAATCCTGATTCCCATCTCGTGCTGAGTTCCCAGCTGTAGGAATTTATCAGATTGTTCCAGCCGGGCGGACTCCGGCTCCTGGCTCTGCCCTGGCCTCTGCTGGGCAGTGCCTGCTGGCTGTGCTGCAAAGAACCGAGTGCTCTCTACTCAGCCAGGCCAGGCTGCTTTCTCACACGGCAGCAAGCAGTCATTTTGTTCACTCATCTGCTCGCATTACTGTGGTGTAATGATTTCCTAATTGCTTCTATTAAACACATCCCTAAACAGCTACCTGTCCACCTGCCAGACTGTACTGGGGGCCATGTGGGATTAAAAACAGAGCCCTGGAAGGCCCCTTGGATAGTGTCTCTAAGGATTCAATTTTTGTTTCCAGTCAAGGACAAAGCCAAACCCTTAATGAAAGTCTTTGCCTAAATCATAGCTAGGTTTTGTACAGGGGCCAAGATGGGGGCAAGCCCCAGCCAGCATCTCCTCCCTCCAGCTCTGCCCTGTGACATCCAGACTCACCCAAAGTGTTCTTGTGCTCAGCTTGACTCAGATGGATCCTCCACCTGGATAATCTCCACTTGGCATTGAACCAGTCTGGCCTGAGAGATTCCTATGTTCTCCCTCTGCCTTCCTCCTGCTTCTGCTTGTGCTCAGCCCTCATCCGTCCTATCTGCGCTCCCCCATCTTTCCCTGCCCTTTGGCCTCATGCATGTTTCTGTCATGTGGTTCACAAAGTAATGCCAAGCCTGTCTTGCATGTGCCCAGCACAGGGCAGGCCTGCTTCAGCCCGAGCCTGCTGAACCCTGGCACAGAGGGGAAAGGAGGAGGAAAGATAGAAAGGTAACTGAAATAAAGAAGGAAAATACAGTTGGGTAGTTGGCACAGGTGCTTCCCATGTAGTGCCAGGCAGCATTTTCAGGCAGCACGTGGTGAACATCACTTTGCATATGAAAATCTAGTTAAGCTAACGAGGTCCTTAATTAGGGCTTTTATTATCTTTTAATTCTTTGCTTAAAGGAAAGTGATTACAAAGCTCATCTTTATGATACAGCAAACTAATCTTTCATTTCTGAAGTGTTTCCTTTCCTTCTCTTACCGCAATAATGGGGAAAGGGAAGGAAAGGAAAAGGATGGAGAGGTGAGTGCAAAAAGGGAAACAAAGCTGCAAGGAGGCCACAAAGCAGAGGATTTGAACCTGCACGCTCTTGCAATAGCTTTTCCATGAGGATCAGAAAAGCCTCAGGAACCTGTGACTCAGTAGCTGGGAATGAGTGGGTGAGAGAAGCAAAATATCAAAAAGGCAGCATCGCAGCAGGAAGTAGGGGGCTGGAGGCTTTTGGCACAGGATCTGCACACCTCTGTCCCTGGCACAGGGCTTGCTGCTCCTTGGTGACACTCAGCCACGCCAAGTGGCTCAGTGGGCTTCGTGCATTAATCCTGTAGATGACTTCTTAAAGGGACTTCCATAAAGGCCCCACAGATATCAAAGCAGAGTAATTGGGGCTGTATGGCTCATGTTTGCTCTTCTAGATGCTCCCAAACTGCACATCTTCTGAAACTGAAGGATGAACAGAACTGCCTAGAAACAAGCACATGCTGAAAAGCTGTGCCTCTTTCTTCCCTGCACCCCTCGCCCCCAGCTTTCCCAGTGTATTTCAGATCTAATGACTGGTACTCTTTATGTCCTTATACATTTCCTACAGGCCTGCTAGTTCTATCCCATCCTATTAGATCCTCTGACATGCTAGTGCTGGGCTTCACACAAGAGAGTAGTTTGTACACTGGATCTTGACTTGTTATCACAGTGCTGTGAGTCTGACAAACAGATATCACATTTTCTGTCTTTTGTGATACAGACATTTGTTGAAAGCTGCTAAATTCATGTTTCTTGTGAACACTGCCAACTTTGAACCTTGGTTGCTGCCTCCCTTCACCCACCCCTAAAGGCACAATATGTTATGACACAAAGCCATATCCCCTAGTAGGGGGATGGTGATAGATCTCTCCAACACAAAGTGTATAAGGTGGGGTGAGATGCCCAAAAATGAGAAGCATGAGAACCTCCAGGTGGGAGCTCCATGGAGACAAGTTGATCAGGTGCTCTGCTGTAGCTTGTGCATCCCAGTGCTGATGGAGGAATCATCCTTTGGATGGATATAAAAATAAAGTGTGGATCATTTGTTGCTATTAGAGATCATGTGATATTTCCTATAAAAGCAGGGATGTTAACATCAATTTCACCAAATTCCAATACAAGTCATTACACGCTACTTTCTGAATTTCTTCTCTTTGCAATTAAAATTTCTATCTTTTCTCCTTTTCTTTTCCAGACTGGTTCAGCACTGCAAAGCAGTTGCTGCATTCCATACCACAGACAGCCACATTTCAGTTTCTGCTGATAGGATCTTCACTGTATGTGTTTAGAATGTATCAGAAAACACAGTTTGGTGTGTTAATGCTATCCTCTTTTCATTGCCACGATAGCAATGTTTGCTCTACACTTTTTAATCCAATTACAGTCCAAATGAAAATAAAGTAAATTTTTAAACCTTCGACTTGCAGCTAGGAACATTGTGCATTAAACACTGAGCATCAAACAGCAATTCATGCCTTTGAATTCTTTTTCACTGGTAAAAGATCATCAGCTTTATCTATGGAGTTGTAGATGATGCCAAAGACAAATGGACTGATTTTGCAAGGTGTTTACTGTCTGCATTTCCAACTCAAGCTAATGCTTAGTATCTGTGAAAATTAGGCAAAAGATTTTTTACAACCACATTGAAGTGCTTTGTAGTCTCTTTTCTTGATATCTTTCATATTTATCTAGATTGAAGCAAGTTTAGAGGAGCAAATAAAATTACTAGCACTTCTTTGTCAACCTGGCAACAGTTTCTGTCTGTTCTGCTTAGAAATCTCAGTCTAAACAGGTAAGATGAGCACGTATTACGGCTTTTCAGAAAATATCATTATGATATTTTTAAGCTGGTGGATTAGTGTCACTGTCTTTAACTGTTTATTTCCATGTTTGTATTAATCGTATTAATCTCCTCAATACCAGGTAGCTTAATTTTCTGATAGTTCCTTAAGGACATATTGACCCTAGTTAGAATTGGAATGAATAATGGAATAGAGTTTATTATATTCATTAATCCCTCCAGATATAATTTACATTGTAAGGTGGATATCCTGCTGTTGCATTTGTTTTATCTGAAGCCCCAGTTAAGTCATCTTTGCCCAAACTCTAGCCACAATGTTTTAGAGCACAGGTATTTTACTTACTGGATCAGCATCTCTTTCTGGCTTCCTGCAATACTTGCCAAAGTCTTCCTTTCTATTAACTTCCCTGTACCCAAATTAAAACATCATCCATTAAAAGTCTGTCATCTCATAATCCCTCAAAGATCTGTGCAATTACTCTTTGTAATACCTTGGGATCAGAACTTTTACCAAATGGCCTTTGCTTAAATTCGCTGTATAGTGTCCAAATGATGTATTAAAAATCACTACCTTAGAGCCCAAGCTAACTTTTTTTTTCCAAAAATGACTGTGTTATATTAATTTTTTAGAATATTTTTGTTTTTCTGTTAAGATCTTATCTGTCCTTTCTTTAGTGATTTTGATCAGATGCTATACAGACTTTATGGCTTCATTTCAGTTATGTGAATCGATACACATCCATAGCATATTTGACTTCTCAGTTACAACCACGTAATTCTTTCAAACTATAAATTGTTCTTCTGTACCAATAAATGCTTGCTTTTTTCCTATGATTAAATTCAGTTTTCCTGCTCATTAGGGTGAACAGTGCCTTTTTCTGGGTGGGCATCACATGGGAGCGATTAATTTATCAAAGTGGTGTTTGGAGATGTGAGGATTTGTGTAGTCTGTTTAGAATTCTGTAGTGCTTACAACACACATCACTTTTTACTGACTTGGACTGTGTCATTTTCAACTCCCAGTATTTTCCCTGGAACATGTTGCAGTCACCCAATTTAAAATAATACTACCATGCCATTAATGTTTAGCTGTGCTTGCCTGTCTGAGCCATTTATTTTGCACTCTGTGTCTACAGAAATATATGTGCCATTGTCTCTCTCTTCTCTAAATGTGCAGACTCTCCTGGTTTTAATGTGTGTGCTGCAGCTCTGAATTTTTGTTTTGTTTCGTTTGGGCTTTTTTTTTTTTTTTTTTTTTTGTCTTTGCATTTATATACTTATATGTTTGTGGCTAGGAGGTTGTGATTATCAGAGGAACTTTTATTTCCCTTCTGGATTCTTTTTCGGATTCCCTTCATCTCCGGCTTCCTGAAATGATGCAATATGGACACTCATTCATCACTGAGTCATACGGATCCCAACTGTGCATTCCGCTGCCTTTTAAAGTGTCTCTCTTCCTGCATTAAGATTATATACCCTCTTCTTCAGAGGTTTGCATCCATCTGGGGTCTGATCCAAGGCCCCCAAAAGTCTGTAGAATCATCCTAGTTGCCTTCAGTAGGTTTTAAATAAGGCTTCAGTCATTTTGTCCCAAGTCTGCAAATTTCTCTTTCATTTAAGGCTTGTGGAGCTCTTCAAATTCATGTGACTGAGCTTAAATTTCTACCCAGTCCCCAGTGCATCAGCTAGATCAATTACCCATGGTTTCAATGTTTTTAAATGATCACATTTTGTATAGTAGCAGCTTCTCGCTCTGATTTTCAGAGCATGAGCCAAATCTTCCCCAGTTGCTTCTCCTCCCATGCAAAAGCAGTGCATGCCAACAAACACCACCCAGTCCACCGAGTGTATGGTACTGCAGCTTTATAAGAGCCTCCTCTGCAGCTTATTGGGACTGGGCAACTGTTCAAACTCTTCCTGATGCTCTCTTTTCTGTTCAGATTTCTTGACAATTCAGAGAATTTGGGGGAAGTAAACACTCCCATCTAACTTGTGTCAGGGTTCAGTGGGCGCTAAGGAAGAGCTACACTGTTGTCATAAAAAATAAGATTATGGTCTTTTGCATATGGGTATACTTGGGATCCTGGAAACATCTGAGTGATATGGGGCATGCTTGGAATTTTAATACATATACCATTATCACAGTCCATCCTGTGTTAGTGTAATGCCTTGTCAGCTCCAAAAGCTAGGCCTGAAACTAAACACCTCCAGGGTTAGACAAAGCATCCAGCCCGGGATTGAACCAAGTCTGGCTACGAGCCATAAAGATACAACATCTCTGTATGAGAAATAGGGAAAAAAGCTGAAAATTGCAAGATAGCCTTCCTAGCTGCCATGAACCAGAGAAGATGAAACACAGAAGAAGAGAATTAACTACGAGGCATCCATCAAAGTCTTTCTCAAGGTGAATAATTACACTCTCTGTTAATTACATGTAGTACCATAGCTTGGCTTTCATGATATATGTCAGGTTTTATTGCTCTTCTTGTCAGTTTCTGGATGTCATAACTCTGCTCCCCAGCAGCCAGTCTTCAGGATGTGCTACGGTAAATGAATTCTGTAAAAAAGCATTTGCTAATGTTTGTTTCCCCAGGAACAGCAGTGCAATAGGTTTGTTGCAGGCCTTGCACCAAGCTCTCCCAGCAGGATGGTGCTCAGAGCTGGTTTACTTCAGCACCTTCTACAGAAGCCCTGAGATTAAACCTGATTAGTAAACCTGAGTAATTCTTGCTACAGCAGGCAGGGAGGTGTTTCTTTGTACAGGCTTTTTCGTGCTGCCTCTAATCTCATTCATAAACCTGACAGGCTACCATAGGTTATCCCTGGCTCTCCTAACCCACCCGAGCACCCTGTGCTTGCAGCATTTCAGAGGTCTTCTCACTCTAGTATAGGGTCTCATGGCTCTCTCCCTGCATATTGACAAGCCTCATTTTCAGTACTCCACTTATTTTTCTTTCACAAGTGTTTCTTGGATGAATTTTGTTTACAATTATGGAATCACAGAAGTAAGCAATGAAAAAATGTATGTGTTTATAAAAGTCCTGTCAGCCTGAACTCATCCAACCAAGGAGAATTATCAGTATTATTTGACTTTGCTTTGTCACACCAAATGATTTACTAGCCACCTTTTGAAGAGGATATGAATTCTTGGAAGAATTATGATAGGATGTTGTGTTTCAACTTATTCAAATAGAAATGTGTGAGGATGCTGTCATTTTGTCCCTTTCCTTGCCAAAAGTAAATACATTTAATTTCACATTTAAAATTTTTAATTTGCTCTAGCCATGGGGAAATTTTTATGTTTAGTCCATGGGCTGAAATATGTTCTCATCAATTTTGTTTTGAATACGTTTGCGTAAGGAACAAATTAATCAAAAATGTCTATGTGCCAAAATTTCATGAAGAAACATTGGCAAATTTTTGCTGCAAACAATTTGTCCAGCTCTGGTGATCAGGATGAATAAGAAAGAGCAAAAGTTCTCACAGGTGTTTTTAAGTCTGGTTCTACCATATTCTTAGTTATGGTTAGTATCTTCAGGCCTGAAAATATTTACTGCATTTACTGCATTTACTACCCCTGTGAAATAAAAGGAATTATCTTTTCTTTTTTCATGGGAAGTTCAGAAAGAGGGAGACTAAAGACGGGTCAAACCACCCAAATGAAATACCCAGTTTAAGATGGGATGCGGTGTTGTCTGCACCTGTGATCTTTCTCTGTAGCCTGTAAAGGAGGCTTATGATAGAAGTCCATCTTGAAGGTAGGATGTTAGACTAGATGAATCCTGCTCTGTACAGTGGGTATCCATGGGAGGTGTCTGTGACTCTGCAGGAAATCTCTGGCAGAGCAAGGAAATGAAACTGCTTCAGGGATTCCAGGCAAATCATGGGACCTTCTTCCTTCTATGGCATTTCAGGCATCCTCTGCTCTCATAGATTTCAGAACAAAGAAGTGCTGATGCAAGCCAGCTAGCAGTCCAGGTAGAATAGTACTCACATTGCAAGCGACCAGTAAAATAAGCACTTTGAGAACAGAAGAGATGGACTGATGCAGAGGATTAAAGCCAAAAAACATCTTGGCTTTCTGAGGCAAGTCTGGGTCAATAGTGGTCTATCTGGCCATGCCTTGAGCAGGGAGTTGGACTAGAGACCTTGAGAGATCCCTTTTCACCTGCACAGTTCTGCAAGTCTCTGATTCGCTGTTTGTTCTGTGGCCTGCTCTCCAGTGCTGAAGTGTAGTTGTTGCCCGCACCATGTGCTGTAGCTCTTTCCCACCAACCACGCGTTGAACGTACTGAAGATCACTGTGGCCTGTTCTTGGTGGTTGTGAAATCTTGAAGCCCTCTGTGTCCATCCTGATCCAATGCTCCTAATGTGGTGGTATATAGATATCCTGGAAACACGCTGAGTTCGAGAGAGAAGTGGCAGGGAACAGTGGCCCTTTGGGTACCCAGAAAGGCTTGCAAGTAGGTGTGAGCAGCCCTCAGAGATGCCCGTGCTCCTAGGAAGGGGTTGGGCATACCATCTCTGGTGTTCCCCCTTCTACAGGGGCTCTCAGGAAATGCAGAAGGGTGGCATAGGACAGGTCAGGTCAGGGCTTTGCTCCCTACAGGCTTAGAACACCTCCCATTGAATCACCACCTCAGCTGCCAGCCGTATCCACAAGCCAGCAGCCTCAGCCCTGGCCCTTGCAGTTCATAGTGTGGGGACTGTGGGGAGAATGGGGAGATGCTTATCCCTTCCTTCCTTGTTGTAGAGGGTAGACCTGGCTGGATGCCTACCAAAGCCACTCTATCCCTCCCCTGCACAAGTAGACAGGGGAAAGAAAACCCAACAAAGGCTTCATGGCTTGAGATACAGGCCAGGAGTGATCCCTCATCAAATATCAACAAGGGTAAAACAGATTCAAATTGGGGATATTAATTGAATTTATTACCAATCAAAATCAGAGCAGGATAATGAGAAGTAAAATAAATCTTAAAAACACCTTTTCCCCACCCCTCCCTCATTCCCACGCTCTACTTCCTCGCCTCCAATGGTGCAGGGAGACAGGGAATGGGGTTGTGGTTAGTTCAATACACGTTGCTCCTGCCACTGCTCAGGAAGAGCAGTGACTCCTTTCTTCTCTGGCCACAACTACACCTGCACAATATTTTTTTTTTCCTTTTTAAAATGTTATCACAGAGGCATTACCAGCACCTCTGATTGACTTAGCGTTGGCCAGAGGCAGGTCCATCCTGGAGCCAGCTGGCATTGGCTCTGTTGGACATGCAGGAAGCTTCTGGCAGCTTCTCACAGAAGCCATCCCTGTAGCCTCCCTGCTACCAAAACCTGGCCACACAAACCCAGCACACTAGCTTTCCTTGCCCCTTAGAGTGGGCTGAGGGGAGGAACAGGGCATAGCCTTGCACCCAGGATGGATCTCATGCATGGCTCCTGTCATGCTTTTAGACCACTTGGCAGTAGTTTGGTTTCCTTTGAAAAACAGAGTCTTTTCAAATTTGGCAATTGATAATTACCTAAAATTGCTTTTAACCATGCAAAAATCACACACAGTTCCTAGAGCAGTGAATGTTATGCACTCTCATTTGTTGTGTGATCCATTGTCCATTTGGCTAGGACAGTTGCAATGACACCAACCCTTGGGGCTTCTCTGATGTCTGGTAACTCATAGCGTTTCCTTTTGTGGAAGGGAAGGCCATCACTGGACCTCTGTCCTTTTTGCTACATCTCTGAAGTTTGTATGGGTGAAGTAGCTGGGAAATCACTGCTTCTGTGTCAATGAAACATAGATTTAGAAGAAACATAAAGATTTTAGTTATAGGCTAGCTGTGTTGAAATTAGTTAGAATAAGAAGGAATTTGGGCCCAGCTAGAGTTAATTAAAATAGTTAGGAGAGCTGGACCTGAAATGGATTTTAAGATGTTAGTAACTGATTACCAAATAACTGATGATCTGTCATTTGCATGTTTGCTTAGCTGTGCTTAGAATGAGGAACAGAAACATTGATAAGTTGGTGTAGGGAACAAGGACAATCACCAATTTCTTCCCTTGGTGGGAACCTATTAAAAAGTCACACAAGAGGAAACTTAGAGGTCACTAAAGTAATTAGGGTTGTTAAAGTTCAGAAAGGAGAAAAAGGTCAAAGTGAGGGAGATGAGCTTACTTCATCTATTTAGGACCACTGACCCAATTCAAGACCACTGACTCCATTCAGAACACACACTACGCATGCTTAATGACATTGAAGCTCATTTCCATATGAAGCGGAGAATGGGAGGTGTTAATGTTATGAATATGTATTTGTATTTTGGATATTCATAATTTTTGTAAATAAAAAGCTTTGTGTTTGCTTGGATCGGGGCCCTGCATCTTGGGGAGCTATCCCATGCAGTGCCTGGCGCCAAATAAAACATACACTTTCTAACTCTAAACTGTTAGAGAGTTTTTATCCATCTCAGTTGGATACTGATATTAGACCGATATTCATATTTTAGTAAATCATCAGGACTAATTGAAACTGTCTTTTCTTTGATATCTTGGGTGACAGCAGGTCCAGCTATGCTCTGCCTTCACAGGTAACTGCCTAAAGTCATATGAAGCCAGATCCACAAAGGCAGGTATGCCCTGAAGAGCCCAGGAAAGCCTTTGGAATCTGGGCCTTTGTTTCAGATCCCCATCCCTAAAGATGGAGTCCATGTCTCTGTCTTAGAACTCAGGGCTGTTCTCTTGGTAGCTTCCAGGTTGCACTGTAGTCACAGGGACAATCCCTGCTACCCCCAAGGTAGTTTTTCTGCCAGTATGTAATTCTGTAAGGTATTTTTACCACTCAGCCTCCCAAATAAACTGCCTTAGCAGAATCTGCTGTCCTGGTTGTCAAGAAGTTGGAGAGGCTTGCTGTAGAAAATCAGTGGCATTTGGAGATGAGTGAAAAAAAATATAACTCCAAATGTAAGTGATCTTCATGAAGCCCTTATATAGATATTTGTGTATTTATTGTTAGCTCTCTCTGTAAAAACTTGGTGTGTGGAGGAGTGATTTAATTCAATTACTTCAAGATTGTGCTTGAAAGTATTCCCTTAAGATCTCAGCATGTCTCTTTACCCACCAACACATTTGAAGACAGTCTGCACAATGGAAATCTGAGACATCACATTCAATCTAAGTCCCACACAGTGTCTCTTGTTTTACCTAAATCAGCTTATGCCTTCTCTCTAGGAACATGTTGCCCAGATGCTTGGAACATTATAAGAGCACATGTTAACAGGCTTTAAGTCACAATAAAAGTTTTAGTTTTCTCTGAAAAATACTATCTTTGAGTTGATGCCAATGTAACCCTTGCTATGACACAGTCTCTCACTGAAGCTCAGGAGGCATCTGGTGATTTCATCCTGCAGAGCAGTGACAGAGAAAACACATTTTAGGAAATACACCTGAAGCATTTCTTTTTCTGATTGCATCTCTCAAACATCATTTTTAGGGGAAAGCAAGGTTGATGCCAGCATTCAAAGTGAACATTTTCAAAGAGTCTTAAAATAGGAACTCAAAGGGTCCTTAAAAACATCACAAACCAATCTCTCTACCTTGATGCAGTCACCTGTACATCTGTTATACCTGACATATGATTTATTTGAAAGCTGTCCAGTACCAGAAAGACTATGCCCTTCCCAAGCAGATTTTCTAGTACTTTCCCAGGCTTACCAATACAGCTTTCATTCTGCTTGCTAGTTAGCATGCATCCTTCTTTCTGAAATTTAAGTCAGTTACTCCCTGCTCTGTCTGCAGCGGACATAAACAAAAAATGATCTTTCCCCTTTTTAAACTATCTTTTATATACATGAAGATTCTTATCATAGCTTCCCCAGTCTTCCCTTCTGCTGGCTTTCAATTCTTTTGAGGTGTTTTCTAGAGGCATAACTATTCTCGTTTGCTCTCCTCTAGGCTCTTCTTGGGCCCACATCTTTCTTCAAGTGTCATGCCCAAAACGGGACACAGCATTCCAGCTGAAGCCCCTCAACACTTGGTAGAGTGGAAAGATCATACCATGTGTCCAGATCCCGATGTCTACATGATATTTGTCTTTTTCACGGTGTTATAATACTGCTCAGATAAGTCCAGCTGGCAAGTCACTACGTTCTGCCCACCTCAGATTATTTTCTTTTTGAAGAACTTTTGACTATTTAATTCTTCCCTTATCTTCTGTCAGTGTGGTTGTATCTTCCTGTTAAAGGTTTTAATTGATCTTTGTTGTATTAATTCAATGTTTAAGAGTTCTTCTCCACATTGTAAAGATCCATTTCAATTCTCATGTTAGCTTTCAGCAGTCAGGTATTATCTACGTGATTTATGAACCAGATCTCTACTCCATACCATTGTTCATGTAGAGGATAATATGTTCAGCATATTTGTCCTGGGAGAGACCCCTGGGCATCTCACTCAGCACAGCTTCCCTTGTTGACAGAAACCACTGAGAGCTGCCCTCTGAGTCAGGCTGTGACACTGGTTTTATACCTACCCTTGAGTAGCTACTAGTCCATGTTTTCTGAGATTGCTGAAGAGAATATCACAGGCACCAGTCACAAATCCTACTAAAAGTCAAGATATATGGCATCTACTGCTTGTCACCTTTGCCCAAGGCCCATTACCTGTCACACAAAGAAATTAAATTGGCTTGACACAATTTCTTTCTGACAATTCAACAGGGTCTGTTATTCATCTCTTCGTACTTATCCTTTTAGCTTCCTACATATAGTTCGATTATTTGTTTCAATATTTTTTCTTGGGATGAAAGTTAAACTGAGTGGTCTGTAATTCCCTAGCATAATTTTTAAAGCTAGGCACCATGTTTCTCCTTTCCAGACTTCTTAAGTCTTTTCTGTTCTCTATGATTCATGTTCTCCATGAACTGGAATTGCTTCAGCCGCTTAAGTATTCAAAGGAAGAAGTTTGTCAGGACCAGCCAGCTTGAATACACATTCCTCTGGGTATTTTTCTTGGCTTTCATGCCACTGACATTAATAGCATAGTATTAGATGTTTGCACTTGACCTACTTAATGAACTGTCCTCCAGAAATTATTCAGCCTTTAGACTGTCATCTGTCCCTTTTCATTAACACTTTGTTTTTGTTCTCCTCTCTGGTAGTGAATGAAGGGGAGGCTTGTTACTTTTTGATTGAATCTGTGCATCATTCATACCCTCCCTCCACCCAGTAGCTGGACCTGGGGTCTGTTCTCCCTTCATACAAGATCAAAGGAAGTGCTCATGATTTAGTCATGTCCTGCTGCCTTTCTATTTGCTGCAATAGGACACTGGGTGTCTCAGTGCTGCTTCTTTGAGAAATTGTCAGCTTTCCTTGTTTCCTTTAGAATCACTTCCATCAGAGCCTACCTACCTGTTTTCTGTGTGTATTCTCTGCTTCATTTAAGTTCCTGGCTTTTATGTTCTTGTTTTACTTCTTACTCTTTGTATGGGTTCTGAACGCTTTGTATGGGCTTGTTCACTCTCACCAAAGTTGCCTTCTGCTTTTATAGTCCCAGTTCACCTTGGCTCTAGGTATTAAGCAAAACTTGTATCACCAAAGAGATTCTCTCTTTGGGACTGCAGCTCTTTCTGCTCCAGAGCTTTTTGCTGTGGTGATGGTGTTTCCCTCTCACTTGTTCCTTCTCCTTCTTGTCTGTCCCCAAGTTGATGTAGGTCAAACAGCAAGGCCTTGTAAGCAGTGGCTGAGCTGCAGAGGCAGAGGATCAGAGCTACTGCAGAATTGCCCTTCTCCCACTGGGTCACTGGTTAGCAGTTTTGTTTACTTGGGCTTTTGAATTCCTTTGGGCTTGCCTCACATTGCATGAACTTCATGGATGCTTTGCGTTTGTTTTTTTCTCATTTAATGCTCATTGAAGTTGAACAGCCACTTCTTGCAGCTCTGCTTTGATTTACCTAAAGTACCAGGAACGACCTGATTGTGTTACCGTGTCAAATCTGGTCACTCCTACAGTTGATTCAAGTCCACATTAAGCTATCTTGTCTAACAGAAGTGGCTTCTCAAGTGTCTTCCCTTTCACATTTTTCTATTGATTTTTTTTTTTTAATCTCCAGTGCCATTGCCACAACTCTGTAAAAGTAGTAAATTATAAATGCATAAAATATAACCAGTGCTTGTTTTTGCTTCCATGATGTTTTATATGGAAGCTCTTTCCAATCTTAAAGTTGTGTTACAAAGCAAAATTTAATTTGTATTTACTTCTGTAAAATAAATTTGTGATTTGTAGTTTTCTGCTTGTGGTATTCTGCCTATGGTGAGTAATTTTTGCAAGGACTCTGGTGAATGAATTCTACGAAATGAAGTTACTCTGAAATGAATGTAGCTCTTCTGTAGTTAAAGTTTCAGCTGGAGTTTACCTGATTCTGAGCAGATGTTTGCCTTATGAGATAGATAAACAAAGGAATAAAACCCTCCCCAAAAGACAGACCATGTGAAGCCTTGACTAAGAGGCTTTTACCTACTAAGAAATTAACAGGATGCACTGGATTGCTGCCTATAGCTGCCTTAAGGTGGTGTTTTTTAGATGGAAAAATGTCCTTTAATTCACTTTGCCACTTTATAGCACAAGAACAAAAAAAAAACCCAAACAAAGCAAAACCAAATCAGAGATTAAAACTACTCTAGTAGACTCGTCTTGTTGAAATCTAATGCACAAGAGCACTGAAAATTAGTTGATTGAACTCTAATTTTAAAAGTCACTGACATTATAAAAAAATGTCAGAGGGCATGTCATCAGAAACAGGCTTAAAATATCATGTCAGATGACTGCTGAAGACCTAATTCTTTTTTCTGTTTCTATTCTTAATTTGTTTAGCAGTTTGCAAATGCTGAAGCTACAAAGCAATTGTCAAAAACTATTTTTAGCAGAAATTCCCAACCCTTGGCAGCACTCAGATGACCTGCATACAAATAATAATGCAACAAAAAACCAAGAACCCTCTTCAGGAGGAGCTGAACTGAGCCCTGAGAAAGGAAACAAACTCTACCACTAGTTCTCTCTCTTCCCTTTAAATTGTATCACCCTTTGTTCAAGACAGTGCTTTCGGTAGGAACGATTTGCTGGTGATGACTTTCTTGTCTGATGCTGATAAGAATTAAGTCCGTCAGAAAAGCTCTGTGTTGATATAGACAAACCAAGGAGACCCAATGTTTCATTTTCTGTTTCAGAAACATGTCCTTACCTCATAGGTGATTGTTCATTTTGGATTTTGCTAGAACAAGTTTTCTTTAGTGAGAAGGCAAATGGAAATGCTCTGTGCTGATTTGAAGAAGCGGTCATAAATTGTGACTGGTGTTCAGAAGCTGTTACGAATGATTGTTGTAGTAAGGGCAGCTCATCAAGTTTTGGGGTGTCTACTTCGAATGGGAATAACCTGCGATTGAAGGGAAGAGGAGGGCAGATAGACAGCCACACACATGGCTAAGGAATATTTTCTTCAGAGAAGGAAGAGGGAAAGAGAAATAACTTCTACCAGTAAAACAAAGATGTCAAGTATACCAAGTCATGCTGCACATCCTAAAAGGCTCATGTCTGTGCCATCCCTGGACACTTGAACTTCTCAAGAACCAGATCCTCAATGATTAAAGTTTGTCTTCTGGTGGTTTAAGTCACATTGAAATTCGTGATTATTCATCTTAAAATTCCAAGCTGCTAAGTGTAGAGCTGTAGGAGCTACCTATGAGCATCTCAAGTCTCCCTGCATTAGAACAGAGGCAGGGCATATTAGGTCAATGTGATGCCTGTCATCCTTACTCCTGAGTCAGAGCCTTCACAGAGCATGGAGAACCAGAAGAAGCCTGGTCACAGGGAGGAGCAAAAATGCATGTTTTAACAGTGGAGGGGATAGTTTCAATTGTGAAACCAGGTAGTGGGAGGAATTTTAACTGCTCTAAATAACCCAAAACAGTTGTGTTTCTTCTTTATGAGTTAGGATGCTTAGCTGCATAGCAGGCTCATTCCAAAAAATATCACCAAATGCTGAGGAAACAGAATCAGAATACAAGTGAAAGTGCTTTTTAGTATTCTTATAGATTTTTCAGCTTCTTATGCCAGCCAAAGTAAAGAATGATTGATTGGGGAAACCTCAGTAGGCCCTGTGAGCTTTCCCTAGGATGCATTTCTGGAAGGGTGCGTATCAATTTCCAGCCTCTGCTTGCAGCTCTGGAGGTCTGGAACAAGGATGGGCTTGAGCTTTGTCTGAGTTTGGGGCTGGAGCCAGCACTGGAGTCTGGGCTGCTCCTGGGGGCTTGGATCAGCTGTGCTCCACTGGGGCACAGGGGTGACACAGAGCAGGAGCCAGAGAAAAAGCTTAAGTGTGCCGGGGGGACTTGAGAAGGCAGAGCACAGCAAGCCTGCTCACATCAAGGGAAGCTGAATTGCACATGGGCCCAGCACGTGAGACACAAATAAATATAGCAGCCTGGTGAGTGCCCAGCTGGGGTGAGCTTTATTTTGCTTTTTAAAGGAATGCTGTCAATTCCTATTTGGCTGATGAATTTTTGCTTTGTTTAAAAAGGGGAAAAAAAAACCAAAAAGAGAAAAGGTGGTAGTAGGCTTTTTTCCCCATGCAAGCCAAGAGTAAGTAATTCCCATTAAGTAGTTAATTTTTTGTAAAACTTCCAGTGCAAAGGGTTGTCTTAAAACAAAAACTTCTTCCCTGTCACCTGATACTTAAATTCACTGGAGAGAAAAAGGAAAGCTGCTGCATTGATTTTCATTGTCCAGGCTGAGAGGAGCACAAAAAGCTATCAGGGGAAGGGAAAAAGACAGACATATTTAAGAACACTCCTTCTGACGATAATCTGAGTAGTTGTTTGCAATATGAATTAAGGGATATGTTCCTTTAAAAAACATTGTTTCTTTTTAAGTGGCTAGTTCTGCTGTAAACAAATCTTAGAAAACGCCAGTGGAATTAGATGTATTTCAATTAAGGAACTCAAAGGAAGTAGATTTTTACCTACAGCAGAGTATGGAAATGAGGATGGGAGCGTAAGGCATTTTACAAAGCAAAATGTAAGTTCCTTTCAGTAAACAGGGAAGTAACAGCTGTGAAATGTTGCTAGTAGAAATTAAATGTTGTGGCCAAAAGGTTTGTTTTGTTTTTTGCCTGTTTGCTAAGGCATAATTGTTCAGGTACAAGCAATCAATCAATCTGCAAGTGTAAGAAAGGGTCAGGGTGTCCATTTCATCAAACCAGACCAGTACATTACTTACTGCCAGATTAAATTGTCTGGGGGAGGGAAGGATGTCAAAACGTCATGCCTTCGATGGATTTGTTTTCCTGAAGACAGTGATTTTTTGAGTGCCTGGCTGTGGTTGTAAGAAGTGCACCTTGCAGAAATGGGCAGTTGTTGGCCACCAGGCGGGCAGAACTAAGGGTGTTTTGGAAGATGTACTAGTGTGTTTAAAAAGTCAGCTTTTACTTTTCCAGACCTCATACAACAAGATACACTGGTTTCCCTTTTCCCTTACACATTCATTGGCAGTTAGATGTCTAGAAGGGAAGTGCAGCATCCAGAGGTTTCTGTATCCATATACACGTGTGAGTTGTATGAAGTTTGAATCCTTACTGGCTTCAGATCTACACAAGCTATACACGTGCATAACTATTTACAGACACAAGTCATGGTGATCATTAAATTCAAGTTAATGAAGCCTGTGGAAGTTTTAATTTCTTTGTGTGGGGCCTGTATTTCTGCTGGTGCTCTGTACAGGCTAATTTGTGACCTGCTTAAGGATCCCATTTGTCCCCCCATTGTCAGGGGCAGACAGGAGATAAGCAGCTCTTTGCCACATGATGCTCTTTGCTTCAGCAAGTACAAATTTTCTGTCTTTTCAATGATTTTTAAAAAACAATTTACTAATTACCCACCTGCAGAAATTTGAAAACAGCAATCAGTATAAAAAAAAAAAAAAATTATAGCTTGGAGAGATGGATGGTTTTTTACTTTAGTGGAGGCACTTCTGTAGGAACAAACTAACTGTCTGGATTGTATTTTATATTGAATCCACTGCAAACATGAGGTTTATGCAAATAGCAAAAATACTAAATTCCGCATATAATTGGGGCCAAAATTTTAACCCCTAGAAATAAAAAACAGAGCAAAAGTAATGGAAAGTCTAATCTGTTTTAGTACAGCACAGGAAGAATTTTCTGGTTTCTGTATGCAGCAATTTGCTACTTCCAGTGCAAGTGGAAAGTGTTTTGATGATTTTCCATGTCTTCAATGGAAAAGAGTCTTCTGTGTTTTAGGAGATTTTCATTTTGTCTAAAACTAGAAAAGCTCCTTGATCAAGTGATTTCAGCTTTTGGAAGGTTTTCCAGCTAGCACTGGCTAGCAGAATGCCAACTATGTATCTGCTTAGTTTGTTACAGCTAACTGTGTTTGTGACTTGCATCTTGTTTTCTGCAACTGCTGCCTATGTGAGTGCTTTCAAAGAGATTTGAATTTTGAGTAACTTAGGGAGATTAAAAAACACCATGTTTTTTGATGCCGGGGGTTGTTCTGCTTTGTTTTCTCAAGTGAAAGAAGCTAAGGAAACATTTAGTCTCGCAAAGGTTCAGTCTGGAATTGCCTACCTCTTTGAATTACAGGTCCAAATTCTTCAAATTGCAGAGAGGAGGAGGGAAGGGGGGAAAAAAATCTTTGTAGCTTCAGTACAAAACCCTGCAATTATGAGCTGAAGTTAGAGGAATGCATATGAAGAGTTATTTCAGTCAGAGCTGAAAGTGGCAACTGATTACCACCCCAGCTCTGAAGAAACCCCAGCCCTTCCATAATTTTTTTGCCCTTCCAGGATCTGTCACTTTAATAATCTTTGACCAATGCATGACAAATAAGTGAGGATGGGTGCTCAGAAATCAGAGGTCTCCATCCTCAGTTGCCTCAGGGATGTCAGGTTCTCTGTCCATGAGATCTTCTGGTCATATTGGTTACAGGTGGTTTTACCAGCCAGCAAATACAGTGACATGGGAGGGTCAAAGGGATCCCCTGGCCCTGGTCTCGAAGCAGCTGGGAGTTGGTGAAGGAGGGAGGCACTCTGAGCAGAAACAGCCTTTACTCTAATGTTGCAGGGCTAAGGAAGCAGGTTTGGTCAGATCTGACTCTTGGCAGCTTGCAGGTGGTGACTGTTTGTCCTGTTGAGGCTGAGGAGCTGTATGTAGTGAACATCCTGGGTGTGCAGTGTTTCTTCCTGCAGCAGAAGTGCCGGGAGAATGGGAGGGTTGGGCCTGTTTGCCCTCATCTGCTCATCTCAGAGAAGCCAAGTGCTGCCCTGCAAAGAAAGCATTAGGTAATGTTTTGCTTTCTCTGGCATCCATATGTGAATGTGGATTCTCTCCCTTTGCTTTCTCTCTTTCTGCCTGTAATAGGAAAAAATCTTTTATGGATTAGGCACAGGCTGGGCAATTCTTCCCCACGCTCATCTGTTTGGGAGCAGACCCAAGGGAAAGGGCTTTTCTGATGGTGCTCTCCTCTTTGCTGTGGGAGCAGCAGTGCTTGAGGAAGGGGGTCCCTTCAGTCAGTTTGGGGAAATTATGCTATTTTGTTACTGGTTTTTTAAACTAATTGTATGTATTTTATTTTGTGTGTCCTCACAGTCACCTGTATTGGTGCAACTGAACAAATGCACGTAGCACTCAGACAAGGGGGTGGAGTGATGGGAAGCTCTTACGCTGACTTCAGAGCACAAGAAAATGTATCTGGCAACCCAGTCTTGGTCCTCTCAGCATGTCTGACTTTGGGAGCTTGGTAATTCAGAGCTGGCCACCAGTTCCTCATTTTAGGAATGAGCAACAGGGAAGAGATTAAGGCAATAACAACAGCTGTCAGAATATAGCCTTTTTAGTGGTATATTGGAAAGGAAGTTTGGCCTGTGTTAGTTTCAACTGAGAATGCATCAGCAAATGCTGGGAAAGATGAAGAAATGAGTGTGCAGCAGTGTCTGTTCCCTAGTTTGCTGTAAACCATATGTCTGTCAGTAGCATATACAAATACTGAGTAGGTGAATAGGTGACTCATATTCAGTTGGCCAGATATTATGATTACCAGCACTATCCAGCCATGCAGGCTCTGCCAAATAACTTTCAAGCATTTAGCACCTGTGGATGCTGTCCCTGTCGCCATGCCAAAACTGGCTGCCATCTGAATAACAGCAGCTCTGGCCCCTTGGTGTTGTCTGCCTGTCTTGCTGAGCCAAACTTAATGCACACAGGAATTGTTCTACCTCCAAATGAGGTAGAGCCACTCTGCTTGCTATTGCTGTGTGTTTCTGTACTATACAACAGTGCAGGCAATAAGAAAGAGGCAATTTCTCACTGAGCTGCAGGTACCACAAATGCAATTAGCTGTATTGGTGTTTGGCCAGTGAAAATACAGGAACATTCTTGGAAGCCGGAGAGTTAATGATGTTAAATCTTCATGAGCGGCCAAAGTCTGTCCTCTCCTACTACTTTCTTTTTGCTGCTTTAATGTATAACTTTCTACCTTTGAATTGTAGGTAATTAAGCTGGACTCCTCCGTGCGGAAATGTCACACTTACCACCTGTGGGCTTCCTATCTCCAGCTTTAAAAGGAATTATTCTTCCTGCAGCTCCTGCTGCTCCTGTGTTCCACTCTTATTAACCTCATGGCCACAAAGAACAGTCTCTCCTGTGTTTTCATTAGATCTGCTTTCTAAAGAAATGCAACTAGAAACCAAAGGAAAATATTCAAAGTAAAGATTTGACTTCTTTCACTTGTGGAGTGAGGTGACAACAGGGAAAGAATCCTTCTAGCTCTTGTGGTCCCCTCTGACCTGGTCCTTCTGCTGGATCTGTCGCAGTCATGTTTTCCTGATTTGTCTCTCAGCAAGGAAGCAATTGCAGATACCCAGTTCTGCCATCATTCAGTCTCACATTTCGTAACAATCCTGATTTGATAGTCATAGAACTGAAGAGTATTTTCACCTGGAAGGCGTTGCAGCATAGCAGTGCAATTCTTTGTGGTTTAATCTTAATTACAACTTGAGGGCACCCTGTGTGGTGGCATTGGACAGCACAGACAGTGCTTGTCTGTGAATCCACATCCTGGAGCTGAGCTAGAGAAACAATTACATCCATTTGAGCAAGAGAATGCATCAAAACAGTGCAATACATTATACATTCAGATCCCTTCACGCATTGCAGCACTTTGCTGGCACTTCTGCATTGCTCTGTGCCCATTCTGCAAGATGTGCAGATGTGCTGTGCTGGAGCTACGGAAGCATTGGATCCGTGGCGGATGCCAGCAGGAGACTGACTAAGCATGGTGATGTGGTCAGACAGTCAAACTTCCTGGGTACAGCACAGACACTCTTGGCCTGATGTTTTTGGTTTTGAGAAAAATTAAATGTCATTAGAGAAAGGAAATAAAGAAGGGTGCACGTAAACTGAAGCTGCTTTTGGGACCACTAGAAGTTTTTCTTCTTGAAGAGTTTACACAAGCAAGATTTTCAGTTCACTTACACTAGCTGTAGCAAATTTATCCTTGCATTGAGTATTTAAATTATTACCAAATCAGAAAAAGATTGTTTGGTAGTTGCTTTGCCCAGATTTAGCAATTACAGTTCCGGATGCCAGGTGATAAGAAACAGTGCCCAACATGTTCAGTAAGAGCCTGTTTTCTCCCTTCCCAGCTAGGACCAGCCGGGCACTGTGCTCCTTCCACCGCGCTTTCACAGGAAAATGCAGCACCTGGCATGCAAGGCAGAAACACAAGGAGCACTGTTTGGTTTCCTGCCTTCTGATGTTAAAAGCTTCTTCCCTGGCAAATGTTTTCTCTTCCCTCGGGGCCCTCCTCTCATCAGTCGAGAAAAGGAGTTACAAAGACACACCACGGATTTTTAGATCTTAATAATAAACAGTTAGCAAGGCTTTGGTTTGTACTGTGCTCAGGAGCCCTGGGATGTGCAGAGATACTGCATTTCACCATCAATTCCACAGGATAATGAAGTCCCAATTCCCCCTTATGGCAGTGTGAGTTCATGCAATCTTTCTGTTTTGCTTGGACTGTCCAAGACATGGAGGGAAGTGGCAGTAGGCCACAGCCACAGGCGGCAACTTGAACTCGGAAAGCTTCTCCCCCTTGCTGAGCCTCTCATCTGCTTCTACCTTTTTCTGTGTGGTAGATGTGTTTGAGGCGCTGTGGGTGTGGGACATAGTGGAGCCTACAAGGATGAGATGAGGAGGGCAGGAAGGTGACATCCACGCTGCTGCAGTTCTGCATTGTTTATCGTGGCTTTTCTGTTGGTATAGGCACACAAACAGCCGCAGGTTGCCTGTGTCTATGCTGAGATCCCTGAATATCAGGAGGGATACAGCTGTTACAATTTTTCCTCTCCCTCTGAGTTGCAGGATGAGCCTGCTCCAGACATAATAAGTTATTTGGCTCTGTCAGAAGTGGGATTTACCCTAGTAGGCACATTGTAGTCATGAGTAGGGAATACTGCTAGAGGGTCACGAAACCCAGCTTGCTTGCCCTCATCTGGTTCCCCAGACAGCTGTGACCATTCAATGTCAGTGACAGTCTGAGGTTAAGCTGCTCATGACGGGAAACCCAATATGGGTGTGGGGTAAGTGATGCTCACCCTCTGACCTTCAGGGACCTGAGGAGGAAGGAACTCATTGGAAAGCTTGAGGTGGGCTGCTGGCTTGGCAAGCAGGAGTTTTAGGAGTAATAATTTTTGTAGACAAGAGGAGACTGAGGGAGTGGTTGTGAGGATATGAGAAGCAAATTTGGTGATCAAGGTTCGGAAAGTAGAGAGACTGCCTGTTATTTTAAAGAGAGAGAAAACAAGGATAAGGCTATTTTTAGGAACAACGTGTCCAGACAAGTGGATGACAGTCATACCTCACAGCAGAAATTCTCATGCTGAAGTGCAAATGCTGCTGAGCTTGCGCTGCCAGCCTAATGAGCAGAGGAACATGATGAGCCAACTACAGTAAAATAGGACTTAAATAGCATGGTTCCCAGGGAATTTGAATGGGAAAGAGGAGATGTCCAGGAGTGGATGGTGGAAAGACTGCCTTCTTTTGAGATAACTCCCTCATACAGCTCTCCCCAGAGAGGGCATCAGTGCCAATAATATGTGGAAAGGGATGTAAGCATTGATGCTCATTCAGTGGTTTCTGTTGGGAAAGCTGAGTCAAAGCCCTGTGTTTGCCCCATTTGAGAGCTCTCTAATCAAACCTGGTGTGGAGAGTGCTGGTCCTGTTTCTTTTACCTGAGAAACATCTCTGGAGCTGCCATTGCTTCTGTTTGTGTCACTCTGCCAGGGCCAGCCTTTCTGGGGTTGACATTCAATCCTACTTCCATTAGAAGGAAAATCGAAGTTTTAAAGGTTTGGACTTCGTTTCGTTGCAGATTTTTTATCCATATTCTCCATCCTTTGCTTTGTATCACAAAAGATAATGAACCCAAAAGAAAAAAGGCAAAACCCCAAAAGCCCAACATATCTATTTAAATTTAATGTCCCTACTTCCCTAGTTTGAACTTTGCAAAGACTCTGCAGAATATCATAGCTGTGTCAGTCAGGACAAGATGTCCAAAGTGAGCTCAGCTCCAGAAATTCTGAGGTGTTATGGTCCTGCCTCCCAGAGGGATGTGCTGGTAAATGCCATGGTAATTGTGTTTGTTATCTGCAGCATCTAGATTCATTGCATTAGATGCAGGTAACAGGCAACTGCAACTTAACCGTGGCATTTAGGATGCTCCATGAGTCTTAATCCCTTTCCCTGGCCCTGCTATCAGCACACATGGCTGCAGGAGGTTCCTGCATTAGCATTGCGTGAGCCTCTGGCTCTTGGATTTCAGGGGGCCCGTTCTGAAATGCAATATGGGCAGTCAGAGTCTCCAGACTTGGGGAATTCAGAGGCAGGCAATGGGAAAGAGCTGTGTGTGAGTCCACATTCATCAAAAGCCTGACCCAAAGGGAGAGGTAGAGGTTGAAAAGCAGCTTAGCCATGAGGGGTTGTTTTACCACTGACTATAGACTGGCAGGCCAAATTTTGTCTCCTTTGAGATGACACTGAATAGGCAAGCAGTTTCATATTTAAGCACTTTGATGACCATTGTGGTCAGCTGCATCCTCTGCTGCTGTCAGATGGGATCCCAAGGCTTGTCAACGTGACTGATTGCTGTGTTACATCTCTCTCTCTCTGTGTATGTAAGAGGCCCTGTGCTCATTTGGATGAGCTTCACTCACAGCCCTGCCCGAGGTGATGGTGTGGCTGAGGAGGCAGGTCAAGAAGCTCTGTTGCTTGCTTGGGAGCAGTGAAGCTGTCAAATGACTCAGCACTCACCCACTGTGGTGGTGAGGGCAGCAGAACAGTGCCCATGGGACATCAGGGTTCAGGCAGTTGTCACCAGAGAATAGTAGGGCTGGTCTTGGCCCTTCTCCCTCAATGACAGCTAGCCCACTGGCACCAGGCAGTGTGGTGATGACACAGCTCCAAGTCAGCTCCTGCAGCCATGTGGTACTACCCTGTGGTTCCCTTCAGACAGTAATGTGATTATTGGTGACGGTTCTTGTGGGCAATAAAGCAGGAATCTTCCCTTGCCAATGGAATGAATGTCCTTTGCTTTGTCCCTGCAAGGATTTCCACTCTCCTGCTCTGTCTGCCAGATCTCTTGGTTTAACCCTGCACTTAGGATTTACACTGGTTTTAACTGGGTTGGCTTAGGAACAGTTACTTAACTGCTGGAACAGGTTGGTGGAGTCTCTTGATTTGGGTTGGGGAACTTCATGTCGATGTCACCTGTGCACACCAAACTGGCACCGGAACCTCTTTAATCCAAATTACGAGCAGTTGAACAAGGAGTCAAATCAAATATAGCAGACCATTTTAGAAAATGATTTTATTCAACCAGTACAGCTCCTGTGTGTGCATTGAACCAGAGATGAAGTGATTGTTAAAGTCACTAGAGTTAAACTCATATAAATTTGAGTGCAGGCAGGCTTTTATGAATTCATTCATGTGGATCAATCATCGTGTTGATCCAACAGGAACACTTTGAAGAACACAAAAAATGATTTAATATGCTAGTTGTAGGTTATGGGCAAGTATTCAACGGGCTCACCTGTTGGTAAAGGCCATAACCAGGCATGTGGTGTGGGACACTGCCATTTGTAACCACACTCAGGCGTGCATCTAACCAGCCTTTTGACATCAGCAGCTCTCCTTGCTGAGGCATTAGCCCTGTCCCTTGTGTAGTCCAAAGTGACTCTAATGGGATTTTTTTCTGCAAGTTGATTCTGTGTGAGTGACTCTGCTGGGGGCATTGGGATGGTTCTTCTTTGTAGGGGAGAAGTCCAAGACATTCAAAGCCCAGTATCACACCTGACAGCTTTCTCAAGCTCAAAATAATAAGGACGGTTTCCGTACCAACTCCAAAATACCAACCTTTTCCTAAGGGAGACTCTAGCGGGAGTGTGAACAAGGCCGTAGCTCATCTTTAATAATGCTACTTTTAAAAATAAATCATTTTTTATGGATCTAAACTTAGCCTCTCCAGATAAGCGAGTCCCGGGGCCGCTGGTGATTAATATGCAGCACTGGAGCGTGGCCCAGCGGGGCCCTGATTAATAGCAATGACATCATGACTTTTAAACATTCTGTTAATGCCGGCCCCGGTGACAAATGGGGATGCGAGGCATTGCTTCCCGTGGCATTTGCGTCGCCGGAGCGAGGCCCTGTCGCCTCCCCTGGGCCAGGCACAGGGAACCTGCTGCTGCCCGCCCGGCTGACCTGCACTGGCCCTGGGAGCTGTGCCCTGGGACCTGGCACTGCCGCAGTTCCTCCATCCTCATTCAGAGGCTCGTGCGAGTCCCTGGAGGGTGAGGCAGGTATGGAAGGGGTTTTTAAGCACGTCCTCCACCTGCAGGTTTCTCTGCCACCCTACCCTTCAGGGAGTTTGCTTGTAGGCTTGGGGCCAAGGCAGACTTAAATGGGCAGCAGGCTTCTGCTCTCTGATGCAGTCTTCCTTGAGTTTTAGGGGCTGGTACCCCACAAACCTGGCACAACAGCCACCCCTAGCAGAGGCCTGAATCCATACCCTTCTCGGCATCATCAGGTGGCAATTTTGCTTCAGCTGCTGCCTCTCCCCTTCAGCCATGAGTTAGTTAATAAGTATGGGGGATTGTTGTGCTTCCAGGAAGAAAGGACTGCTGCCATCGTGCACCATTTCCCACAGTTTTCCTGCAGTTCCATGACCTCCTGGTCTTTGCCCCCTATGTTGTGGGGCAGCACTCTGCATGAGTGCCTGGGCCATGCTGCAGCACCTGGTGGGCAGAAGCTCCCCAGGTATGTTCTGTGCCTGCAGGCTGTGAACTAATGAGCAGCCCCATCACTTCCCTTTTCCTCTCCTGCTTTTATGGCATCTTGTAGGCAGAAGGCTTGACCTGGAGTGCTGCCCTTGACTTCCCTGGATGCTCTGGAAAGCTCTGTAGATTGGTGTCTGTGTATTAGGGCTTGGGATTTATTCCTACTTTTTATTCACGGGGCTTGAGCTGGACTGGTCTGGTGTCTGCAGAGCAATCTAGTAGACCAGACTGCTAAAACTTTTGGTTCCTGATGAACATGTTTCTCAACTGTCTAAGATTTTGCTAAGAATTTTTACCAAGTTTCCAAATAAATCCTCTTCTGCCCTCCCACCACCACCAGTGAGAAAGATGTCATTTGAAGCTCTCTGCTTTTGCATTCAAATGACAACTCCATGAATCCAGACTTCATTTGGTATCCAAAAGTTATCCCAGGAAGGTTTTAGACAGTTTGAGTTTTATAATACAATTTCATCTTTGCAGTGGTCTCTATGCCACTCCAATGTGTAGTATGGGACCAAATATGTGAGGAGTTCTGAACTGGCAAAAATCTACATGAGACTCACTGTGCTGGGACAGGTACTGCCCTGTAGCCCTGTAGTTGTTAAAACTTCAGAAAAAGCTGGCGGCTGTTAATGTTGTTTTATTAAAGCTATATTTGGTCTGCTGCCACCTCTTTGAACCTTCTGATACCAAATGACTGTGTTGCATTTTGCAGAGCTTTTCTTGTTGAATAGACAGGTTGCTTTGGACTTGCTCAGTGTGTGGGGAGGGGTTTTTATTCCTAAACACCTCCCTGTAAACCCCAAGACATCTAACTGTAATGCCGTACTGTACAGAGCATATTTTATGATCTTAAAGGTCTGAGAATATAAAAAATGTTGTAAATATATAACCTCTGAGCTACTGAGCACCAGACAGGGAAATGTCCCCCCTCCCCATCAGCATTACTTGGAGAATGCAGATATTCTGCCTGTCAGAGAAATCTTTGCATGTTGGCATCATCTGCTCTGCAATGTTTCACCCTTGCAGCAAATCCTCTCACCCCTTCTCCGATCAGTCTTGTTCTTTGCACTTTTAGAGTCTTTGCCACCCCACCTTTAATGCATGTTCCTTGTGCAGTGAGTGCAGTGATAAAGTGCATTTCAGAGTGAAGGCAGTGCAGATGGATGGGATCAGGGGCATCCATTTTCGTGTCTCAGCCATGGACTTGTGTGTACTTGGTTTCTTCAGCTTTCTCCTCAGTGTCAGGAACAAATTGGTACTTGTCATAAACTCTTTTGATCCTTGAAGAAAATGAAGGGCCATTTAACATTTTTAGAGTAATAATAATAATGTAGGAAAAAGGATGCATCCTAGTAGCTGAGAACAGCAGGTTATTTGTTTAAGAGCATACTTTAGAACAACAGCAAAAAGGACCTTTAATCTCAGAGTTTCAAGGCACCTTGTAAACTATAAACATTGATTCTCCTTCTTCTTGTTATTCCTTGTGGGCATTTTACCTCTATAAAATAGAGCAACAATGCTATCCTGATGATCTTGCAGCAAGAACAAACGAATACTGGAGAGAACTGAGGCAAAGTACAAGCAGCATTCAGATGGCAAACACAACCAGGGAGTGTGCTGGGAATGGGTGGTTTATGCTCAGGATATCTCACCCATGGGGGTGTGCATTCTGGGTAAGTCAGCCTCATGGACACCTGTGAAAAGAAATTTATCCTGCCCTGGGGAAGCTGAGTAGTGGGGCATGCAAATGAGATTGGTCACTCTATAAATTCTCTTTGAGAAATGTAGCTTGTAACCTGGCAAGGAGGTGAGTGGGTGAGTGTTGTTGAATCATGGAGGGGACAAGCAGCAGTCGGGGGAGTTTTCCATTGGCTCCAGTAGATAAAGATTTCCTGCCGGGAGTTCTAGATTTGCCTCCCTAATTGTGTGCCTGCTGTGTCATCTCTACACTGATAATATTATGTCTCCTTTCCTTTTTTCTTTTTTCCCCTCCACTTTCTATAAAGAAAGCACTGGAAACCATTTTGAGCTGTTCTGAAATTTTGGGTTCTTTTGTTTCTCTGCATTTCTATTGGATTATGTCCTTGACATTATTGCCAAGAAGTTAAGTAATACATCTAGAGATTGAGAAAACTAAATAATGAAGCTCTGCAGTTTATAGCTTTTCTAGTGCTGTGCCAGAGAGCTTTTTGAGTTGAGAATTGTGACTGGCAGTCAAATTTAGACAAAAATGTTTTGAAAATTATTTCTTTTTTCTCTTTTTTTTATCTGATAAGGACCAAAATGTGCTGTTGGAAGCTGTAACATTCATGGCAAAATAGCCTCAGAGATTCAGAAAAAGTGAACACTTTTAAAAGTTAAGTAGGAAACCTGGTTGCTTAGCAAGTGCCTGTGGTTGCAGACCGTGGGTTATTCAGAAAGCATGGGCTGTGCCACTCCACAACAGATGAGCTGGACACACCTGACTCAGCTGGAGCCTTGTGCGTGACCAAGTCATAAGGGAAATTCAGATTGAGTTTCAGGACTGATGGAGGGCTCCTTCAGCACCTATGGAAAGGGTGGAAGTGTTTCCATTGCCATGAATGGATTTTGGCAGCCAGACCAAATCAAATTAAGCAACTCCAGCTCCAGCTCCTTGACCTGTTTTCAAGTCCCACAGTCTTTGCCTCGCCTGCTCCTCTCTGCAGCACCCTGATTGCAGGGTCTGAGCTTAGACTATCTGTGCTTTGACTTTTCCTCCCTGTAGCCCTGAGTGCTATGTAGAGTCAAGGGAAATTGAGTTTGGTCCTTGGATGCCCTGGGGAACGGTGTGACAGCATGGATGTGCTCCTTAACCTTTTCATCGTCCAGGGGTCCCATCTTCACTGTCTGCTGCACCATCCTCAAGCTCGTTCAGGAAACTACTAACCAAATCTCAGTCAGAGCAGCTGGGTGAACTCATCCTCACCCTTTTGCCTATTGGGGAGATAATGTGCTAATAAAGCCCCTCCAAAACAGACTGAACAGAAGCCATTATTTTATGTCCAGGCCTTGCTGAGTAATAATGATCTGCCTTTAACCACCCACTCGTGCCTCTGCTTATCCTCCTGCTTGTTCATGACCTTCACTCATTGTATTCTGTTGAATTGAGCTTGTATATTCCTGACACACTGGAGCTGCATCTTCATTCATTTGTGGTAAATGCCTGAGACACTCAGGGCACTTGAAATTAAATAATCAGCCATGAAACAAAAGACCCCAAATGGGCACACAGGCACATTGTCTGTTTTATTTGCAGATAAGTTCTGTCTAAAAGCCAGCAATGCGTGATGTTTCTTGCTGCTTTTTTAGTTTAAAGCAGATGCTGTACACAATATTAGAAACCATACTCTTGCAGGCTGTGAAGTAATGAGGGCAGGAAGCAAGAAGTGAGGAGCTGGGATATCTTCTGCTTTATTTTAGGTGAGGCTTTGGGGAAGGGAGGAGTGTAGAGTGAGGGCTCTGCGTCCAAGCAAAATGTCCAGTTCTTTTTCCCTTTTGAGGCTGAGTGTTCGTCAGGTTGAGGATGATATGTGAAAGGGAGGAACAAAGGGAGGGAGGGAAGGAGGGGAAGAAATAAAGATTTTAGTGCTCTATGTTGGATCTACGCAGCATGAGTCAGTAAAGGTGTGAGGTGTGGTGGGCTCTAGAGGGTGGCGTATCTATGCTGGAGGTGAGAGAAGAGTCTATGAGTTTCGTGATGATGCTTCATGCTCAAAGAAGCCAATATTGTCCTATCAGGTGTATGAAAACTATGAAAAACTACAAGAGATACAAGCATATATTTGCGCCCAGGATAGATTCAAGGGGGTCTTATACCCAAGAAGAATCCTCTCTCTCTTTTCTCCCACTGGATTTTTGGGAAAGACCCCTGGAAAGATGCATTTTCTCTCCCAGCTGAAGAATAGCCATGTGAGAACAGCCCTGTGAAGCACCCTGACCACAGGTGGGACATCTTCGAAAGGAATGTGTGGCAGCACAGTGAACTCCTCCCATTTTATTTCTCTTCTTGGGAGCAGATAAATTCACTTGTTTTAAAGTACTGAGAAGATGGGAACTACTGTGCGTGTGCATGTGCCTGAATGTCCCCTCGGAACGCTCGGAGCAGCTGCTGGGTGTGTGCAGCTGGAAGATAACGCGCTCATCTCCTCTCTGAGGGCAGGTGGGGGCAGCTGGGCTGTCAGGCCCAGGTTATCTGTTACCAGCACACTGCTTGCTGCCTCTCTCGTCTCTTCCCACCCGATTCCAGCCAATTCCAGATGAAACGCACTACATATGAACTTGGCAATTAGTCCATCAACCCCTCTGAGCCTGCAGGATCTGGCCACGGAGCAGGGGGAATCCCATGCGATGGCAGTGGGCAGAACAAATCAGCCACGCCTGACAGACAAGAGTGGGGTCTGGCAGTGTCTGTCAGTCCCCTGAGAAGTCCCAGTTTAGTATGGAGCAGCTCTCCAGTTTCTGGTTACCGGTCAGAAATGGCAGCTGTGGGTTGTTCTTCTCTTCCTTTATTGGCCATTGCTAAAAGATTTGTGGAAGGCCTTCAGGAGGTCTGTGAGTGTGGCCCAGTGTGATGCTTGGGGTGTCAGGACAGTGCACGTCAGCAGAAAGCACAACTTTTTTGTCAGGGGAAACTTGGAAATCTGTGCTTGTGAGTAGCAAGGGAGGGGAGGTGTTTATCTGTGTGGGGGCAGTTGGCACTACCATCTGGGATAATTGCTGATTATTTTTTAGATATCAAAAGGGCTCAGCAAATAACGTCCACCTCCCCATTTTGCAAAATATTCAGGTTGCTAGTGTGTGGAGTAGTACCTTTGCAAGTGGAGAAGTGGTCAGTCTGCTTCAGGTGTGGTCTTAGCACAGTCATCTCTCACCACGGAAAAGATTATACTTGAAACACACAAGAAAATATCAATAAAGGCTGGTGGGAGCATCACTCTCCCAAAGAAGATCAGAAGCTTTTTATGTCGGTAGTGAGAAGGAAATCCACTCCTTCTAGTTCTGTCTGTAGAGTCAGAGGGCTTTTTGTTGGAATTACCAAGTAAATAAATGTGAGTTGTACGTGTAAACCCCTCAGACAGCCTTGTAAATCTCAACTATAGGCTCCAAAAATGTCAATTTATTCTTTTTATCAGCATTTTAGTTGGATTTTTATTGGGATTTTTTAATGAAAAAGAAGGACATGAGTAAGAGAAAGGAAGAAAGGAGGAGAAAGAAAAGAATGAAGGAAATTATTGGAACGAGAAAGAAAGTGAGAAAGAGAAAAAAAGGAAGGAGGAAAGAAAGAGCAAAGTACACTAGCAGAATATTAAGGTTTGATAAGGCGCAGATAAGTCGTGGAGCTGAGAAGTCTTGCCTCACTCATCTATATGCTGCATAAGTTATGAAGAGAAGCGAGTGACACAATGTATCTTGTTATTTAAGGAATATGTGCCATGTAGTTCTAGCATTTCCTTGCATTAGCATACTTGTGCAGCTATCACACTTGCAGTGTATCCATTTAGTGGTGGGGGTTTTTTTTCTTCTTTTTCTTTTGAAATTAATTTTGAAGGGTGAGTCCTTTCCTAGTAAAGATTTTCTGTATTCCATAACTTTGTGTGAGAACCGCTGCATAAGCCCCAATTTCAGCAAAGCGGAGCCCTGAGATGTTGAATGAATTACAGAATGGTTGGGTTTGGAAGGGACCTCTTGAGACCATTTAGTCTGACCCCTTGCACAAGCAGTGCCAGCTGGAGCAGGCCGCCCAGGACCATGTCCAATTGGCTTTTTAGCATTTCCACACATGGAGATTCCACAACCTGTCCAGGCAACCTGTTTCAGTGTTTGATCACTCTCCTAGTTAAAAAGTGTTTTCCTATGTTCAGGTGGAATTTCTGGTGCTATAGTTGGTGTTTTTAAATGAAGGCAGTACTGCTGCAGGGCCCTACCTTCCTGATTTCTTCTGAGATGAGTGGAAGAAGTAGCAGTATCCTTGAAATGAAAGGTGGGAGGACAATCCAGAAGGGTTCCTTTACGCACTTAGTTTAAAAAAGTGAAGGGAGAGACCATCTGGAGAAAGAAGGAACTAATTTGACTGGGTGGAACATGGCTTAATTGGAAAAAGTTTGATCCACAGTTAGCTTTTAAGTGCCTTGAAGCTTGTGGTGTAATCAGAGCTTTGAATTTCATTTGTAATGAAGGCAAACAGGTGCCAGCTGTAAAATTTATTCCTGGATCTGGACCCAAGAGTTTTCATCCTCCTCAACTTTTCAGAAGTTTTGATTCAGATTTTATTTCTGCTTTCCCCCCTTCCCTCTTTGGCCAAGCTGAAATGTCTGAGCCTTGATTTGGGATCTTTCAGAAATATGGAAAGGAGGGACGAATATGCATACCTGATAGGACTGGCATATCCCTGTGTGTCCATTAAATGAGAATTCCTCATCTTCCTGAGGCTGCTGGTAAAAATTACCAGATGGAGGACATGGATCAAAATGACACGTTGGACCAAGATGACCCAAAGATCTGGTGCTTGAGAGGAAATGCTGCAGCCCTGGTTCCTGAACAGGCACAGTGGCATCTGCAGGAAAGCAGCCACGAACGTCACCTCTCTCTTCTGAGCTCATCCTATAGCTTGATGGGCACCTCTTGAAAGATAATGAGGATCTTCAGTTGCCCGCTTGGTGCAGTGTGGAGGGGGATCTGCACTGACAGGGATCACCAGGGTGGCTGCAGCTCAGGAGGAGCCACAGAGCTTCAGTGCACCACAGGAAAAGATCCAGACTTCCTGAGACCTTGTTCAAACTGAACCTTTAAGCAGGATGATTACCTATCAGTAAGGAAGACACCATGGAGCACCACCACCTGGTTCTTGACAGTGTGATGGGATATTCATGACAGTATAATAGGATTTTGGTGAAATGCAGTAGTTTATTCTCATTACTGGAATGCAGAAGGGCCCCTTTACATCTGAAAAAATTGATTTTAGAATAGGGTTTGTTAGAACCTTTCAGTCTCACAATTGATGTAAATGGGCAAATATGATTCTCTTTAAATCCAGTTTCCTTGAGGCACAGCTGTGCCAGACACACATTGGAGAAACAAGGAGAACACCCCCGTGTACCATCAAAGCAGAGAAAACCAGACTAATTCTTCATGCTGGAAGTCCTCTGATGGGAAGGCTGAAAGAGCTGTGTGTGAATGGGCCAAATTACACCCTCACTCCTGGTGTAATGCCGTTGGAGTCTGGAGAGAGAAGGCAGAAGGGAGACGTGAGGCCTGTCTGCTGATACAGGAAGGAATATGTTGCAAAGAAGAGAGACCAATTATTCTCACTAGCCAACAGGGGAAGTGCAGAGAATATTTAGGTCAAGCATTAGGAGAAAGTTTCTAGTGGGTGAGTTATTACTCAGCTAAGGCAAGGTGCTCGTTGGAAAACCAGCCCTGCACTTTGGGAAACAAATGAGTGCTGTGTGTCTGGAAGAACAGGGAAGCGGGGATGTTGGGGTGCAAGGCTTAAATCCTGTCCCTGCCTCTGACACTGAGTCATAGCAGTCCTGTGCAGGGATATCATTTTCAATGCCTGCAGGCAAATCGAAGCTATCCACAGCCTAAACAGGTCTGCTACTGAAGAAAGACATGTATGTGCAAAGACATGAGTAATATGAATGTTGGGAACTGCTTGGCCATTGGCTCACAAAGCTGCTGGATCAGACGCAGCTGTGCCCAGATTTGGGGTTGTCTCCACTGAGAGATTACTTGTGCTGTGTTTCTGGGGAGAGAAGACTTTCATTTCTCTGTTTACTAGATGGAAATGGGTAAAAATGCTGAAAAGATATATCCCTGGGAAAATTCTAAGTGATGAAAAAATAGTTTTTCATCTTTGGAAAATCTAAGAGCTCAAAATTTTTGTCACATGACCTGAGGAAAAATGGAGGGGAAAGCTATAATATTGGAAACATCCATAAAGAGTCTAAAAATGTTCTAATTCAAACTTACCAAGGCATTTAGCTTCCTCTTTTTGTTATATTCATATCATGCAATATCAACTTTTTTTTCAGCCTTATCCAAATGAGATGCTGTCATGAAATTTTCACTTGAAGATTTCAGCACAATTGATATTTTCCTGCAAAATATGCCATTTCAGTTCAACTTGAATTCTCTCCCAGAAAATGTTCCTTTCAAAAATCTTGGGCCAGTGCTGATTACCACTATGCAGCTGTTGTTCCTGCAGCAGATCCTTTCAAACACAGCCAGTGAGCATCCTGGTTTGTAGCCTGTTTGTGGCACCAAAGAACATAGCTAGACCGCCCCTTAGCTGCTACTGGGATGGACTGGGGATGTTGCAGGTGTAACTTGTGTGGCTTTGTCTCTTGCTCTCACAATGAGACCATAGCAGTTTCTGTTACCTGGAATGTGATGAGGAAGAGCGCCACGATGCACAGGCACCATTACCAGCCTGTCTCCAGCACCATGGCAGAGAGGAATGCTAAGGTTTCCTCTGAGGGCCCTGTGGGCACCTATTTCAGTGTTTTAAATGTCTCCCCAGAGACAGCTTTCTTACTTTTGAGGTTGGTTGTGAGCTCACTCAGATATGCAAAGCATTTTTCTTGGAAGGGTAGTGTGCTATGGAAATGAATACCAGCTCTTACCCCAAGCAAGAGCTCAGACCAGGGAATTCAAGGCCTATGATTTCAAGCCAGGCTGGTGACACAGCTTAGACACATGGATGTGCACACCCTGAGGCCTCTTTTGTTGGGTGTGCATGAAAATAAGTAAATAATAAGTAAACAAGTGTAAATGTTCCCTGTCACACACACAGGCTTTTTCCTTCGTCTCAGTCCTTCGATGGTTGTATTCCTGGATTTCTATTATCACTGTACAAGCAGGGATTCTTGCTTCTCAGTAAAACACAACAAACCGAGCTCTCACCCTCTCTTCCCCCCAGCCACATGCACCAGCACACAGACATTACACAGCTGCAGTCCCTGTGCACAAGCCAGCACGGATGTCACTTAATAGGTACGCTTATGTGGAGCCTGATTTCTCTGGAGGAATTGCAGTCACCAGGCTTTAAAATCAAAGGCTGGCCTGAATGCCAGCCATGCAGCTGCAGGGCATGTGGGTCACTGCCTGTTGCCTGATGAAAAAGTTCAGAGAGCGGTTTGTTTGGATGAGGGTGGACAGGAAGGTTACATCTTTGGAGGGGATTTGGTGCTGGCATTAAGGTCACTCACAAAGCCACTTGCAGCTAGCACCATGCCCTCACTAGCTCATGCTGGGGCATGGCTGTGTGCTTTGTGTTGACAGTGCTGTGTCCCCAGAGCTGCCTAAGAGACTCAGTGAAGTGGAAAGTGAGAGTAAACACAAGGGTGAGGGAGTTTCAGCCATGTAGCGAGGCAGTTTCCACCCCTGCAGGTTTCTGCTTTCCCTGGATGCGTGGGCAGTGAGAGCAGAATCTAATGCGGATTGCAGAGATGGAAAAGGTGTAAGAGATCCATCCAGTCCTTCTCCAGGCAGGTGTAGTGCTTTTATTTGAGCATCATGCTGTTAAGATTTCCTGAGGTGACATTAAGTGGATTCATGACCACAGCTGAGCCTGACATCACAGCAAGCCCCAGTGTGTTTTGGTGCCATTATTTGGTCTAATGATGGGAATAAATACACCTGGAAGCAGGGAATCCTCTCCCATCCTGGAAATTTGTGTGGATGGATGTGTACCCTTATCAGCCCAGACCCATGCAGGAGATAGAGGGTGATTTTTAGTCCCTTCAATGGATGGTGATACTTGAGCCCTGTCGCCTCCCAGTCGCCTCCATCCTTCATTACCCTCCCATCTCCTCCCACTGCCCCCTCCTTGTATTGCCACCCACTCTTGTAATAGCTCCTGCACCAGCACACCACGGCTGCAATAACAAATACCGCCTCGTTTCAGCATGATGAATGAAGAGTTTTAATGAAACTGGCCTAAGCCGTTCCTGGCAAGCTGCCTGGTTTTTGTTTGTTTTAAGCAAGAGTGATCCATCACCTTCCCGACTTCTCTCCATCGCAGCATCCCCAATCAATGCTCTGCACCAGCCTCCCTCCTGTATCCCCCGGGGGCAGCGCATTCCCTGGCTTCCTGCAGTTACCTCATCTCACCATGACCCCGGCCCCCTTCCAGCTTTGCTCTCCGTGATGGAAATTTCGTTTGGGTGTGTCTCCCTTCCCCGGGTGTCAGTGGCTGTGGCTAACAGGGTGCTCAGGGCTGTACAAGCGGATATCATCATCTCTGCCTGTGCATCTCCAGCTGCCGGTGCTCACACACACACACAGAGGCACATATCACTCACTAATGGTGCAGTTGAATGTCTGGTAGGTATTAATTACCCTTGCAGCCTGCTCTTTCATTAGGGTCTCCTGGCTCTCCTGGGACAGACTGTAAATCAAAGTGTGACTCACAGCTTTCAGAACAGAAAAATATAAACAATCAAGCCCCGAAGAAGGGAAGAAATAAAGCAGAGCTCCACCCAACCTCTTGGGAAATAAAAAAAATAAAAAATAAAAAAAAGGAAAAAGAAAAAGAAAAAGGCAATCTCAAAAGGAGGAAGCACTTTAATCAAGTGAGTGGGTGGCAGCCCCCATCTCCACGCTCTGGAGCCATTTGGAAAGGGGGGTAAGAGAGTTCCCTATATGCATTGCTCTGTCTTCCCATACAATTTTTCATTATTACAAGGCAGGGAGAAGGAACAATGTTGGTCTTTTTCATCTTTGAAGGAATTAAGCTGACAGGTGTACGTGCAAGCAGTGGAATGAGGCAGGACAGAGGAAGGGAGCAAGCCAACTCAAATACAGAGTGCAGTGTAACATCAAATATGGGACTCCTGGAAGAAAGAGCCAGAGAGCAATATCAATGCTTTTCTAACTTTTCTCCAGCTGTCCTTAGTACTTAGGTTTTTCAGAGCATCCTGACGGCCTGTGCTGAACAAACGCCATTTTTAGGCATTTCTCTGAATTTTGGACAAATTGTCCCAGGAGAATAACCTGCTGAAATTTATTTCTATCTGAGAAGTACCCGGGGAACAGAATTTGGTATCTTTAAGCAAAATATGGGGTGCATAAGGGGCAAACAGGAGAATCAATGAGAGTTGGCAGAATACATTTGAAGAAACTTGTTAACCAGAATTTTCAATGGAAAACCTTGAAAAATGTCTGGATAAAGCATGTGATGGCATTTTCATCTATAAAAGCTGCTCTACATGGACAGATTCTTGTGGCTTTCATAAGAAAAATGAACAAAAAATTTGGAGCAAAGCTGCTCTTAGTGTTAAGTCAGGTAGTTTTGGAATGAGGAGGTGACGTGCTGTCCTTGCTGTTTACTACTCCTGATTTTTTTGTTGAAGGAGTCTCAGAGAAGAATCAAGACCTTACAAATGCCATGAAGGGATTTATATTTCTTTCCAGCCTTTGATGCTGAGTTGCCTTACAACCTTTCCTAGTAGAGAGCATTCAGAATGCAGGTTTCTCTGTGCAAGGCTATATCCATGTCTGCAGTTTGATACAGAATGGAGTAGGAAGGGATATTGTAGGACAGAAGCTCTGGAGGAAAAGGCCTGTCTTTTAAAATTGTCTTGAAAGCTCTGATGTTTTTGGACAGCAGATTAAACATTTATTTGTCAAAAAAAAAAAAGTGCTGGACAGTCTGCAAAGCAGATCGTTGCATAGGGGTATCCATTCCAAATCTGTGCAACATTTCCATCCTTGCTTTCCAAGCTTCAGATTGCTACAAAGGAAGAAAACTTTTCTTTTCTTATTATCTCGTGATGGTAAAGCCTGCTGGGGGGTTGAGGTAACCTTGCAAGCCCAATAAGGACATAGAGATTTTCTTCCTTGCCCTTTCAGTTAGGAATACTTGGCTGCACCCTGTTAAATGCATTCAAAATCCCACAAGGTTTATCCAAGCTTGTTCTTTTAATCCCAGATTTTGTTCTTACAAAGAAATTGTATCCCATACAGCTTCCTAACTAAGGTGTCCCCATTTCCTTGTAGGAGCTTGTCAGCAGATGCACCTTTGTAGGAGATCTGCCATGTCTTTTTTGCATTTGTGGGTCTTTCTTTTCACCTCTGCTCACTTGCTGTGAAAATAACAGCTGACCTTCAAGAGTGCTGCGTGGTCCTACGTCCCATCACTGTTAGGCTTTTGAAATTAGGGTAACCCTCAAATCTAAATACCTCTTTCACTACCTCCTCTTCCTGAAACTTGATCAATTTTTATTGAAAACAGAGTTTAAAGTAAATGCAGTAAGATATCTCATTACCAGGAGTACAAGCAGGGATTCAGTTAGTCGACTGCTATATTGCACAGGGAGATAGAAAAAGCATATGGAGCCTGGGTTATCTAATCTAATCTCACTATGTCTATATAATCTGGGTAAATGGCTAATCTATCACAAAGAGATAATAATAATTAAGGCTGCAACCAGGTTCCATTAGCAAAATTGATGTGCCTTTATCCCTATTGGATTTACTTTGAAAGCAAGAGGGAATTTTTTTTACATATAGCTCGAAGAAAATTAGTCAAAGTGGCTTCTTTTTTTTTTTTTTTTTTTTTTTTATGTTACAAGGCATTAACAAATTAACCTAGATTTGAAATTTTGGCTCCTGCCTATCATTTGTTTTCTCATCTTCTAGCTAAACATAGCTTTATCACTGTCCTGTATTCCAGATTTGCGTACGGTGAAGGACTCTTGAGAATTCACTGCTGGATGTATTAGTGGAAAATAGGTTGTAAATCAGAAGAATCATTAACTCTTGTTTTATGTAAGAGCAGTGATTGCTCTGTACTCTGGAAGGAGGTGTTCTGCCACCTATTAGTCCCTCCCAACCCAAAGAGAATATAAACAGTCATTTTTCAGGAAGCTTTTCAGGAGGTTTTCTTTTACACAGATTCCTCTGAGTATTTGCTGTACCAGTGGTGGTTGCAGCAGAGTAGCCCAGATTTTTTTCATCTCTTTTGAAAAACTCTGGTGTTCACCTTCAACACTAAAGACTTGATGTGAGGAGGTTCATGAGTATGGGTAGGTAGAGGGATGCTTGCTACTGTCACTTGGAGTGTGGTGTTTTTATTTTATTTGCTTACACAGCTCGTTGCAAAGGAACACAGTTTCAGGACTTGTTGATTCCTGACTGTCTTTGCTGTTGGTTTTGGGACATAAGCTACAAACTGATCTAGTTGGAGGAAGAAGGTGCTTTAAACCAACCCAAGTTTTTGGAGGAGTGCTTCTAAGGAGTCCTCTGAGCATCCTCTCTCAGGATAACCAGGGATGTTTCAACTATGGCAGCCTCCTGGCTGGCTTCTTATGAACTATCCAGCACAACATTGGCATGGCAATGAAATGCTCTGACAACTCTCTTTTTTGCACTTACTGGCCCTTTTCCAAATCCAGCCAACATCCTTCTGGCAGGACAAGGAAGAGAGGACATATAGTGAGCATCTCTGCCAGGGATCTGCCCTGGGACAGGTTCTCCTTGTGGCTTTCCTGCAGCTACAAAACAAAATGCCAGGAGCAGAGCTGAATCTCACTGATTGCAATGGATTTGATGGGACCAGCTGCATTGTCAAGGCTGGTCTCTTTAAGTCATACAATATCTGTAATTTAGTAAGATACACAGAAAAAAGATGTGAGCAACTAATCCAAAGATCCTTATGCATACTACAAAGCATGTTTTAAAAGCCCGCAGTGCTCCAGAGGAAGGACAGATTTTGTTTAGATGTGAAGGCTTTTTTTTATTCTACGCAAAACAGTGGTTATTAAGCTCTGCTCTGTAATGAAGAATTTCTTGGAAGATGTTGTACTAAATGGCAGAGCATTACCTGCTGTTGCCTCTGGGTAAGTGTAATGATGAAACCATGGCAGATGAGGGTTTGATTTGAACAAACAGTGACTTTTAGGTACAGAGCTCTGGTCTGCTGAGTGGCGCATGCAGAAATTCCCTGTTGTCTGGGGAAATAGATGATACAATATTTTGTGCATCTCCATTTACTCAAGAGGATTTATAGCCTGGAGGGAGTTTGAATATTGATATTGGGACCACAGGTAAAAATGCTTGACAGCTTCTGTGTCTCTCCCCACCATAATCTTTGGCCAGTGTCTCATGGATGGTAAAAAAAAGGGTTTGTTTTGCTGTGAGCAAGTAGCTGTCAGCAAGGTTTAGGGGTCTGCACCCAAGGGTCTGGTATCTCCTGCTTAGCTTGGTCTGCAGTGCTGGTAAGACAGGATTCAAAGGCTGTATGCAAGACAGACAATGGCACTGTGAAAAGAGAGGCAGTGATTTTATGTCTGTGAAGAGTTAGGCAGGTGCTTAAACTGGTCGTGTGCAGAACAGGCAGAATTCAGGCAGTGAGCAGGTGCTCTTCCTCTGTGGCTCCTGGCATCTGCATTGGCTTATTCAAATTAGCAGCTCTCCTAAGCTGCTCTTCCACACTGGGAAAATATTCAGTCCCCAAAGGGGAAGGGGGCTGCGCTGTAAGAATTTCTGTTGTTTTTCTAACTCCAGCATTGCAACGCTTGTGGAAGCAATGACCTGAAAGCAAAGGCTGGAGTTGGATCATGTGTGGTTGGGAGCCATATGAAGCCCCTTCAGACCACTGTATCTATGTTTTGATTGGCATCCAGACCAGGTCTCCCCAGACCAGGTCTGCCAACGTCCCTCATGCTCCCAGCTCAGGCTCCCCTTACCATCTCTTCCAGTGTGGCAGCTCTGACTGCATTCCTGGCCTTCAGGCAGAGTTCTGTCCATGCTTTTCATCCCTGTCCCACAGCTTCCCTAACTTCTCAAGGGTTGGACTTGTCTTTTCGTGGACACATAGACCCTTTATTCATACAGAGGACACGTCCTGTTTCCTGCCACCCTAAGCTTCAGAACCTTGAAAATAAATATTGAAGAGTATAGAAGAGCAGAAATTGCTCCAATTATATAGAAAGCTCCAGTAGTTTGGACATGCATCCTAGGAACTATGGAGGGATTTCTAAGTCACCTCCTTGCTTCTATTTTTTTCCCTTCCTTCGTTCCCTCCTGTTTCTACCCTATCCCATATGGTATCTGTCAGATACTGTTCTCCTACCCCCAAAACTCTTAATAAGACAAAGATGAAAGTGTTCCTTTATTAATAATCTCGAAAAATGTTGTGTGTGGAGTTCAGAACTGGGAGAGCAAAAGAAAGACAGTAATTAGCTTGTTTCTGTATCTTGGCTCACTGAGGTATTTTGGATGCAGTGAGAAAATTCTTGACAGATTTTCTTTTCTTTTTGTTCTCCCCTTCCACCTCCCCTTTCCTTCTTTTCTTTTGAAGTATCATGCAGAGTTCTTGGGGTTTGGTTTTCTAGTTTTTAATGATAAATTTTATAATATGTGTACAATTTTTTTTCTTCCCTCTGACTTGTCAGAGATATCAGCTCACAATATATTCCTTTGTTTGCCAGTTTTTCTAGGCGGTTCTACATTTGGTCTCCTAAAAGGAAGTAAACATGCCAATTTTCCATTGACTAGCAGCATTTGAGATGCAGGGGTGATTTCATTAGAGGAGTCCAGAAAACCATTGTTCACCAATTTTGTTTGTCACTTTGTGGGGGGCAAAGGAAGGGAATTTAATATTCCTCATTTGTTGTTTCTTGTCTGCTATGCTAGCACATACTGGAAGGACAGAGCAAATAGTTTTCATCTAGTTTTAATCCCTCACCCAAATGCATGCCATCTTCCTTCACAGAAAGGAATTCTCAAGTAGGATATACACAGCCAAATTGCCAGCAACCAGTTCCAAGCCCTTGCTCTCAAGAAAACTGTGTTTGCCTCTTTGGAAATGTGTGTGGAGATTCCTTCCCAGCTGCTTGAGTGAGTGTGGGGGCTTAGTGCCACGGAATAAGGGGGGCTGAGCTGACCCCTGTGAGGACTGATACAAATGCTGTTTGGAGCATTGGAAGAGAGCACAGTGTGCTATGTATGGAGCAGGAAAGCCTCCTCTGCCTGGAGGGAAAATCTTTAGGACAGCAGCAGCCCTCTGCTTTCAAGAGCCTTTGAGTTCAGCTGTGCTGCCCTAACTCCCAGAGACCCTGGTGGTGACCAGGGAGCCGTCACAGTTGGCACTGCAGGGGACGGGAATGTGGTACAGCCCTCGGCACTGGCACTGGTGACCCAAACAGGAGACAGAATGGGGCCAGTGAAAGGGCTTCCCCAGAGGTGCTGTTGGATGTAGGACTAGAAAACACATCTTTTGACTCAAGGCCCAAGGGCCTTACAACTACCATAGCCCATCTCTGAGTCACTGTACGTGTCTGCTGTAGAAACAGCAAGTGTTTGTTTGTTTTCTTTTCTTAAGTCTTACAGGCAGGAAGAAACTAAGAGGGTGGGAGATAGAACAAGGGCACTAGATCTGTGTGACTCTGCACCATATTTTCTTTTCTCGTGGAATGGGCATAAGTGACAAGGCAGGGTTCAGGTTTGTGAGCAAAGGAGGGGAGTAAGACATCAATTTTGATGCCTTCAGTAACTGAGAAGTCATTCTCACCTTAGTTTGAAGCCCTTCAGCAGCTTCTTTTGCTGCAGGGTACATTTGTTGATTTGCATTATGAAACAAATCAAAGTCCAGGCACAGGATTGCATAGGTGTGATAGATCCTTCCTATTTTGAAAAATGTTTTTCAGGAGATTGTAGTAGAACAAAACTAAATGAGTACTTGGAGCCAGTAAAAAGTTATTTTGACTGTACTTTCCCCTGCAAAATCCAGGCAGCTCTGAAGCATCAAGAATACATCATGTGCCAGCTCTCTCCGATCTATAATAGGGTCACCTGAGTAAATATGGGTAATTTCTGTCCAGTAACCAAAAATGATAGATCTAAGAAAAAAAAAAAAAAAAAAAGCTTGTTCTTTGTATCAGTTCTTAGTGCATTAATTAAAAGCTCCTGTGAGACAACAAGGATGAGTGGGATGCAATAAAGATGCTAAGAAAGAATAAGAACATTATTATAATGAAAGCAGATTAATGGGGCTTCACATAGTGGTGCTAATGGATGTTTTTGAACTTAGAAAGGAAGCGATGAGACAATTGAGTAATGAATTTTGTCATCAGAAAATCACAGCTGAGCCAACATCACCATATAAAAAGGGAACTGATTTATTGATTATAATGGAAAAGACTAATAGATGGTTTTAGTGAAGACACAACATGATTTTTTTCTACAGGAATGCCCTGAAAAGGCCACTCGTTTATATATCAGTTCCCAAAACGAAGGCACAATAATTACATCCTTTGTTTATGAAAATTCTTTAAGAGAAAAAGAAAACAGGAGAACTCCTAAAACCCCAACATTTATACAGTTCTTGAATGCACACCACATTAGCACCAATTGTGGGGCATGTGAAGGGAAGGCCTAAATAAAAACCTCAGAGGTTGAGAAGGCCACAGGAAAGACAGAGACTGCCAGAGGAGTGCTGTGTTACTGCAAGATCCTACCTGCAAAGCAGAGAGAAGCAGGGACTGTGGGGATAGCTTTGCAGCATGTTAATATGGTGGTGTATGGATTAATCTCAAGGTGCCAGTGCTGGCACCTCACTTGCATAAAATGCATGCAAGTCTGGCCACATTGTCTCAGAAGAGAGATGTCTGAGAGCTGGGCAATGGGAATAATGATGTGCCTGGGAGAATTCTCATGCAAAGAGAAAGTTCTTTGAAAGTTTGTGACCCACAGAGCTTGTACGCTGCTGAGAAGAAGGGTTGTGTAAAGTCTATATGCTTGTGAGGGCTTCAGTTTTCAGGAAAGAACAAGGAGATGTTTGATGGCACTACAAGATGAAAAAGTGGGAGTATTTTTTTCCCCGTAATAGGCAGGTTGTCTGGAGAAATCATTGTCTTGTAACATCATCGATAGCCAGCTTTCAGCAGGACTCAAAAATAAAAAAGATCCTGTATCCATTGAGAGTATTCAGAGTTATCCTAATCAAGGAGAATACATTCTGGGAAGGAGAGCCAGCCACATGCAGTCAGTAAGGTTTAAGGCTTCTCTAGGTCTCAAAACCCAGGACAAAGCTTGGCACAGCGGGACAAGCTGTTCCACATCTGTCCATGTAGTGGACTTGTACCTTCCCTGAAGTATGTGGTGCTGACTGCAGACAGGATAAGGGACTGCATGGCCAATGCAGTGGGGCACTGACAGTGCTGCTCAGTGGAGCCTCTCCTCGAGCTTCCTCAGCAGTGACTCAAGGAGTGAATGTGCACCAATGCATTGAGAAATCAGCCTGCGTCATCACCATGGCTTAACATTTTACCTGGATGAGCCCCGGCTCTCAGTTGCACCAGAGTGCAACAAAGTGCACCCTGCTCCATTCTGCACACAGCCTTTCAGGGACTAATTACCGTCTCATCCTGAAATCACTTTAACCACTGGAGGGAGGGGGATGACATCTGCTTAACATCTGCACAGTGACAGGCTGCCTGTGAGCTGACATGCAACAGGGATGGAAACATCCATTTGAAAGTGCACGGAGTGCTAACTGTAGCTGGCCCCTGCTGCAGAGCAGGCCTGCCTCTCTTGGGCACTGAGCTGGGTTTCCTCTGATATGTTTTCTAGCAGCAAGGAGCCGGTTGCATTCTTTGGGTGACATTCTACAACCTACTCCAATACCTTGCCATCAGGAAGTTTGTCTGAGGTCTGCATTTGCTTTTTCCCTTTGTTGTATTCGTATTGATATCCTGTCTCCTATTCACAGCCACAACAGGCATATTTGACCCTTTCATTCTTTGACTGCTCTAATTATCTGACTGTTTTGTTGCTCTGCTCTGCTCTTGTTCATTTTTGTCAATATATTTTGCATAATGAGGTGCTCAGGAGTGAAGATAATGTCCTGCGTGTGCTCACATGAGAGCTTCACACAGAGAAAACTGATTCCCTCCCTCTTCTAGGCAACTCTACATACACAAAAAAGGGGCTGAGGAAAGGTTCCATGGTGATTAAAGTCTGTCTTTGGATACTTAAGGGCACAAGATGGGAGAGCAAAGAGAGTTGTGATGGTCATCTGCTCTTAGTAGAAATTTTCATATCTCACTCTTCACTGTGGTAAGCTTTTAGGCCACCAGGGTCCAGAAACACCTACTCTGCAAACCACTGATACACACCCATCCTTTATCCTAAACGCTGGCTTAATCTCCAAATGTTTGGAGGTTTTTATGGACTGCAGCCCCTCCAAACACATGCTGCTTTAATACTGAATCTCATCCAACACCGCTGAGCCAAAACACTCTTTTTAAGGCTTTTTGTGAAATAGTAAGAGAGCTTCATGATGATGTCAACATCATAAATCATCATCACATGTGCAGTGCAGAAAGTCCACGGTGATGAAGGCATGGAGAAAGAGAATGAATTGTTCAGTGAACTAGTTCACTCCTGTATTTCAAAACAGATTCCCAAAGTCATATTTTCTCTCTGTAGAGGACTCTGATCTGGTCAAATATCGACATTTCCAATTAAAAGGAAAATTGGGAAATGAGGGCAATATGCTCCCTTGGGCTTGTAGACTCTTGGCTGCGACACAGAGAAGTCTGGAGAAAACCTGGTCTACCTTGGAGCTCTTCAGGTATCCTGATTCCTCGAGCAGAGACAAGTCAAAACCTAGTGAGAGCTGCAGTTTAGGAACTTGCAGCACAGGTTCAGGCAACTCTGGAGTGAGCTGGGAGAGGTAGGGAATGCCATAGTCCTTTTCAGCATAGTGTGTAGCTGGCTCATATTGGGGACAACCACACAGGGTCACCCATGGCCACATCCGTGTACTCCAGTCCTTTCTGCTGCTCTTATTTTAATTCAGTGTGCTTGATTTTGCTGCAGTTACGCTTCCATTGAAATCTATTGGTCTGAATGGGCGTGACTAGGCATAAGTCCATCTCCTTGGTGCTAATTGTGACTTTATTTTATGCAAGCTATGAAGCAGGGTTGGTCTTTCCATCAGGGATTGAAGTAAAATGTGAGGCATGTTGATGCAGTGGGGGACATATTACAGCTTCCACTTGAATAAACCAAATATTGTTGCTGCCAGTGCTGTATCTGTTGTGGGATCAAAAGTGGTCTCGCTGAACTTGTTGGGAGCGCTGCTGTGGGGTTAAACTAGGTCATATTATTGCTGTGGGTAAGAACAGAGAGTTGCGATAACCAAAATCCACCCTGACTGCAGTTCTGGAGTAGCTCTGCTGATGGTGGTTGGAATTGCTCCGGGTTTACAGTGCTGAGACTGAAAAAAGAATTTGGCAGGGTAATCTCCAGAGCAATTGAACTGGCACCTCTCCCCAGAGCTATGTTTAGTTAGCATTTACAATGGAAAAGCAAACGAGGCATGATTCTCCAAACCTTGAACCCTGTTGAGGGCTGATTGATCTTGAATGTTGGCAATCCTGATTCCCCCAAACACAAATAAGCATGTATATGGATATGAGCAGAATTTTCCTTCATCCTCTTAAAGAATGCAACAGAAGCCATATTTAATAACAGAGAAATGATGTAAGGTCTCCCTCCAGCTGTCTCTGTGTAGACTCTCTGCCCTTGCTTTGGATGGGGGTCTGACAATCTGGTGAGATATCAAATGAGTCTTACATCTGCACAGAATGGTGTTAAATGCTGGTATTCACTGGTGTTTGCTACAATCTGGTAACTGACTGGGGTGAGAGTCAGGCCCTGCAGTCTGGGCTGTAAAGTGAACAGTTATTTGTCAAGGAAGCAGAAGGTGAAAGCCATGATAAGATAGGCATGAGAGAGCTTCTCTGTGCTTGGAGAGACCCTTCCGGTAGGTGGGAATGGGCTGATGTGTCAGCCAGGGCTGACACCAACTGGCTGGCACATCAGCCTGGCACCATTAATCCAGGACTGAAATGACAGGGAGTTAATGCTCTGCAGGGTGATTATTGCAAACACTGAGCCTTAATTGTTTACCTCTGTTTCATGGAGCCAGTTGACAGTCAGCTCAATAGATTTCAGGTAGGTTTTCTAGTGGGGTAATACTTGTTTTTCAGACGAGGTTTAGAAAGCTGAGTGGAAGTGAAATTGGTTGTGGCATGCTGTCTGTTGTTACAGGGAATAATGGGAAAAAGGCTGGGAATCAAGAAAAGATGACAAATGAAAATGTAGATGTCAATAAAGCTGCAAGATGAGAAAGTCAGCAATTAAACAGGAATGGATTTACACAGGAATGTGAATAGCAGGAGGGGCTTTTGCTCGGAATCAGGGTGCATTAGTGGGACTGCAGAGAGGCCAGGCTTTGGATGGCGTGTGGTTGTAGGGTGCAGCTGAGGTTCATCCCCAGGCAGACCTGTGCAGATGAGCTTGTGTGAGGGCAGGAAAAGAAGGGAATGCTGCAGAGGGGTTGGCAGAGCTGGGTGTGAAAAGTCCTGGACTGACAAAGTATGGAGGCCAGCTGGGCAGGAACAGAATTCACGTGGGTGTGAGAGCCACCTCTATTGCATTTCAGCAATTTTCCTGTCTTAAGAATGAAATTTCAGTTGTAAAAAGAATAGAAAAGCAATTATCTGGATTGTGAAGTTCCAGGGGCAGCAAGTCCTGAACCTCGCCCTGAATAAAATCTGCCAGGAGCAACAGAAACAAGCTGTAGTCATCCCCAGCTATTTCTCCTGCTCAGTCCTGGCTATATCATCTGAGGGACTCCATGAATTCTCCCAGGAATTTTGTTATTGCTATTGACTTTACTTGGGAGATTCTTAGATACCAGGGTTATGGGTTGGCAGCACAAAGCCTTAAGATAAAGGGATCTTCATAGTGCCGCTCACCTGTGCTGCCATAGCTGCTGGCAGCTCCAGTGCTCTTCCACCAACCTCTCAGCACCTCTTGCTGGGAGAAGTTGAGAAGGGAGTAGCTACTTTGCTCTGATCAAGGGGTAGAGAGAAAGTAAAATTCAGGTTCTTCCTTATTAAAAACATGCTATGCACAGCACAAAACACTCTAATGTATGCATTTAGAATATACTGCAGAGCTATTCTTTCTCTTTTTTAAAAAATAAACCCAAACACTTTTATAATAATAATAAAAATGCAATCTATATACAGTATCTTCATATCCCAAATATTTATAAACATAGTTATCTTTGGTTGACTGATTCCAGGAAGTTTGCCAGCACATCAAAGCGGTGACATTTTACATCTCATATTCTTTTCATTGTGAGGAATGAGATGCTTCTCCATTTCTTAACTGATTTTTTGGATTTTCTTTTATGACTGGTGCAATTGGGTAAAACCTTAAAGATTCTAGAACAGACAGGAAATTCCATGAGACTTAATAAACACCATGTTTGGCTTGATGTTGCTCTAGGGTATTGAAAAGAAATATTATTGACCATTAGTCTGCCACACAGGCGCATCTATAAGTTGCTGTCATTGGCAATAAGGCTGTAGCTATAACTGGTTACAGATGACTTTCTCAGAGCCTGGCCTCTGTCTCACAATCCCTAGAGCCAAAATCTTATCTGTTCATCCTACCCTCTAGTTCTGAAGTGTAGCGGGGCAAGCACGTGGGCAGTGGTGCCTTGGTAGAGTATGTCACAGTGCTGCCCTTCAGGTCAGGCCATTATAAATGGCATGCTTTTGTGAGCAGCTGATTGTAGATGGAAATCAGGAGCTCTTTGAAATGATTGTCACTTTATTGTCATAATGTCTTTTCACCAAGACCTGGTGTGTTGTGTTTGTTATGCATTTTACTTGGGACTTGCTCTCTCTGTGAAATCCATAAAGGAAATGCTATGGCATTCTTGGGTGCTTGAGTGGATATTCTCTCCAGATGTTTTTAAAGGTCCATCTTCTAATTCAATCCCCAAGAGGCTTTTCAGAAACTGAAGTGAGCAATTGGAGGCAGCTGTATAATATCACAAATGACCTACTCAGTCCTTCCTTTCTTGATTTTTTTCCCCATGTACGTTATCCATTTGCAACTAAAATCATCGTGCCAAAGGCATTTTTACATTGTATAGAAACCATTCATGCACATCACTTTAACAACAGGGGGGAAGACCTGTTGAGTATTAGGCTAACCAGTTGTGAAATTGAAGGCTTTAAAGGAGGAGGGAAGAATGATGGATGCAGTGTGCAGGGGTCTGGAAGACAAATGAGCGCTATGCAATGGATATGGTCTGCACAGATTGGAATAATATTCAGTGTTCAGTCCCCCATCCAGGTACCATCCAATGGGGCTTCTTCCAGTGTGTAATGTTACATCATCGTCTTCTTAATTCTCCAGTTCTGGTACTCTTCATCACAGCTGGCCCAGCTTATCTTCTAAGCCAGCTTTTAATGTTGGAACCTCTACTAGGCAAGGAGCTTATATAATTCTATATAATATATAAAATAAAAATTTAGAAAATATAAAAATCATATAAAATAGGTGTGCGGGTCTGCCCTCACATGCATGTGTGTGTTTGTCTGTGCACATAACAGAATCTTTCAGGAGGATAAAGCAGGAGGTATCCAGGCAGCAAATAGTATTTAGGAAAGAAAATAAAGCCAGTTGTCAACCTTTCAGGACTGGGCATGGCACAGGTAAGATGCAGGAAGCTGAATTAATGCTGTCTCCACTCAGTCCCAAAGCCACAATGTGTTGGAGGAAGCTCCAGGAAGAGTGACAAAAATGCTGATAGGTTTGGAACGTGTAGTGTAAATGAGAAGATTAAGGAGGCTGGTATATATTCATTGAGGAGGAAAGATGTGTGAAGGGAGATGTAATCACTGCCTGCAAATCCATAAAGAAACACTACTGAGAGGATGGGGATCCATTTTTCTCAGTGGTTGGTACAAACAGGCCTAAGACATAATGGTCCTGAGGTGCAACAGGGAACAGTTAGTAAAAAAATATCAGGGAGAACTTTATAACTCTAGGAACAGTTTGGTGACAGAGCAGCCTGCCAAGGCATGCTATAGAGCCACCAGCATTGGAGATATTCAAGGCAGGGATGAGTCACCCATCTGTTAGGGATGGTTTAGGTGTAATCAGATCTGCCACAATGTGCAGCAATAGCCTGGATGATGCACCAGAGGTCTTTTCTCACCCAAATGAGTCTGTGATTTGTCATTTGTACTTATTTCACTGTGTGCTACTCTGTGTGGGTGTTTGTGCTCAATTCCTAATGTTCCCATGTGTACCTGGAGCTTGGATGTCTCCTGGTCTGTACTGTCAGTCCCCCAAATGCTTTCTCTCTCTTTCTTTCCTGCCAATTTACTCCCTCTTGATCCATTTCTCTTACATTTCCATATTTACTTCCTGATTGCTGATCCTTTATTACAGTGTGCCCTCTTGCCTCTTTTTGTCTTCATTTCACATACATTTGTGTGTGCTTTCATGCTGTTGCACCTGTGCCTGAGCACATGCAGACATGCCCCTCTTCATTCTCACTGCACTTTTCTCCTCCTGTCTGTCCTCCAGTGAGAGCTGTGGGTGCAGAAGGGCAGGGAGGAGGATGATTTTCCTTTCTGTAACAGAACTGCTGGGAATCACCCACTCTGGGTTTGAAAGAGGTCCATGTTTTTGGAAATACCCTGGTCACATGGGTATATGATGCCTGACAAGAGGTGGAGTGTTAACTCTGCTATGTGGTTTCCAGATCTGCCTCACTTCTGATAGTCTAGGGCTGTGCACAGTACAAGCTTGAGCTGGCCTGGACCCCTCCTTGTGACTTACCTTGCACCCCCTTCTCTGCAAGCCCCACACAAAAGCTGAACAAGCCATCATGGCCATCTGACAGCAACAACAGAAATAGCTCACAGAGACTGACAGCAACCTTGCTGATGGCGATGTGCTGCATCTTCCTGAATTTGCAGCAACATTAGGAGTGCTTTATGAAATTATTATGGGTTAAGTACTTGTGCTGAGTGCCAGGTGTGTTTTAGAGGGCAAAACCAGGAAAGGTTTCCTCCATCAGCAGTGAATGTGCTTAGACAGTCACCAAAGCCCAGTGACTGGTACTTAGCTGTTACTGTGACAGAGGATCATTAAGGTGCTTTTATTTTGAGTTTCTGAGTGTGTGCACATGTGTGTACAGGAATCTGTTTATTGCCTGTATTCATTTCATAAAATAAATTAGATTACCCAAGGATGTGTTCCACTCTACATCACTTGCAGTTTTCAAATCATCATCAGATGCCTTTATAAAAGATTTTCTTTGCTTCGCTCATTGGTTTTTTAGCCAGAAATGGGAAATTTATGGGTGAAATGTCTCGCTGCATCCCTCGGGGAGAAGTCCTAGGTGATCTAAGCTCTTCCTTTCTAATCTTTAATAGCAGTGAAGCTAACCGTTGTATTAAGAAACTGTTAAATTTCAGTGTGCTTAAGTCAGGAGATAGCCAAGCTAGATTGTATGTGGAACCTTGCATGGAAACAAAGGAGTCTGTGGTAAATGCTTTAATAATGATAATGAATATTCATGTTTACTCCAAAATCATTTAGACCTGCCTTATAATGGCTGCACTAAAATTGCTTTCCAAAATTACAGCAGATCTATTGGTATTGCTGCTGGTCTCCTGCAGGTATGTGTTCCCCCCTTCCAGTGCGTGGCTCCATAGATGTTCTCACAGAACGCAGTGTTGCTCTCCTATTTTTTTCTTCAACCTTAATCACTGTTATGTATCATCTTTTGTGCGTCCGTGCTTTCCCATATATGGCAGATAAACAGAAGCTATGAAAGTAATTTGTACCAAAAAAAAAAGCATAGTAAATTGCATTAGACAGCATGCTACAGATCAAGACTGGCAACAAAAGTAATAGTGAAGATGTGCTGGCATATAGAAGGGTTTGTAATTAAATTGCAACATTAGCAATTTCATTGTTGGTGTTTCTTTAATATATCTTATGAGAAATGCTCTATTACTGCTTAAAGTAATTACTTTGTACTTGAAAACATGCATATATTTAAATATCAACTGATGGTAAAAATCTCACTTTTCAATTTACTTCACTTGGACATTTAGAAATATATTGATAACTTTCAGATCAGTAGTTTTATGGGATAAATTCTTTACTCAAACTCTCACTCATTAAAAAAAAGAATTTACCAGCAGTTTAGAGAAAGCAGATTGATTCCTGAAAGTAATATTGGAACTTTATTAAGACAGTCAAAAATAAATCACAGGCAAACTACAAAATAGTTAGATTGATACATAAGAGATCTAGTCAAACAAATCATCAGTTATCACCATGAAAACTCTACACTGTTAATACAAGTCTCTACGCATATTTCTCAAAGAAACAGCTTTGGAGATAGTAGCATAATGAATTACTGTGAAGAGGTGTATCTGTCTGCAGCAGAGAAAATCTATCTTATTTTAAATGTGCATGTGTGCTGAGAAAATTATTAACATACAAACCTGGCACCAAGGAGAATATGCCATAGAAAGAAGCTTAGAGGTCATTTGCTGTGATGGACCAAGTACTAGCAACACCTAGTAACACAGAATTGAGACAGGCTAGAGGAGGAAGGTGTGCTTAGTAGAAATTCAGAAGCTTTTGCCCTCAATTGCTAAAATTGCATGGGTCAATTAGGACAATTATATCTTTCTCAGGGGTAGTGTCTTTTAAAAAAGGAGAAGCAATAGCGAAAAACAGCAAGAGATTACATGAAATTTGGGTGCCATTTCTGTGTTATCCCAGGCATGTACTATCTGTGTGCCAGACTGATTCCTGGTACAAAGGAGAGAGGCAGAGCTCCTTTCTGTATTCCAGTGTTCCATCAGGTGTCCTTGTCTGACCACACTCATCTGAGCATCATTTGCTAGGACTGTTAGCCCATTGTTCACCCAGTGACTCAGGGGCATATCATAGGTCATGATCAAAGGTACGTGATGCTGGACCCTGGCAGTAACTTTTCCAGGAAGGATCTGGCAAAAGTAAGTCATGAAGCATTCTGGAGGGGTCAGAGCATTCTCAACTGCAGGCTGGAGGGAGATAACATCCTAATTAAAGTGATGAGAAAGCAAATAAAATGGTCTCAGAATGTGAGTTTGGAAACCACCAAGCTCAAACATACCACCCTCCTCATTAATGAGCTTATTTTCATTCTTCTTATTATTTTCATTCTCTGTGACTGTTGTGGGAGTGTGACTCTCATATGAGGGAAGATATCTTCATGTGTATTACTGATCATGTGTAAGGACTCAAATCCAGTCCAAAACATCCTGCACAGCACCAACACACAACCCATTTTGTAGGCAAAGAATCAAGGCAAAGAAAGGAGAGCCCTCCCCAAGGCCATACAGGAGATATGTCAGACCTGATATCTGAACTGCTAGGCTCTCCATTGCCCTAAAAAGAATCCCAGAAGTGGATTTTTTTGTTTAATAGCAAAGGAGTAGAAGACCTGCCTGGACATCTCCCTGTCCAACTCAAGCACATTGCCTGGTGCTTTGTCCAGTCTAGATGCTTCCAATTAAGGACTTCATTTTGCCATGTTGTGGCATGGCTGAGTTGGTCTGAAGTAGGGATAAAATGTCTACCCAGAAGCTTTCATTCCCAGGGGCTGATCTCGTGACACGAGTTGGAAAACAGGTGCTCTGGACACTTGGTGATAAAGCTGGCCACCAGTTTTGCACCCTCGTGCTCACTGCCAGCTGCTCAACCCCTTGGGCTTGCTGCTGCTGCTGCTGCTGCCCCCCTCAGAGGTGCTGTTCCCAGCGGAACGATTCGGAGGATGTCAGTCTGAATCTGCATTCAAACTCAATCACTTCAAGATGAACCAAGAAGCTGAAGTGACCTATTAGCACAGCCAGCAATCTTTGTATTTTTCTGATTATGTTTTATATATTTCTTTACCCTTTGTTCAATTACGGCAGGATCCCTTTCTTCTTGTCCGCTCATGTTCTCTCTCAGTGCTAAGTGCCAGCTGTCACTGCCTGCTGGATAATTACCATTTTACAAACAGTGTTTAGGGAAATGCCATCAGTTTCTGAATATGTGGCTGTCAGGGCTTATTTGAGGGGCTTTCCTATGTTAACTACCTCTTCTCTTTTCAGGCAGGAGGGCAAGGGAGGGGAAGGAAGCCGAGAGATCTGTCTTGTCTCCAGGCATTTGAAGAAAAATTGCATTTCATCTTTTTCGCATTTTGACTGTCAATGCTTATTCCTTCCCCCACCCTCTCCCAGTTTATGCGCTGCTCTCACTTTTACTTTATGACAGGCTGCTCTGTCTTTCTTTGCAGCCCCAGTGGCCTGCTAGTGACTGGTGGCAGCAGAGAAGATAGAGCTGCTTATCATGGGGGGTTACTAATGGGAAGGAGGGCATATTCTCAGAAATAATCATGGCCCCTCATTACTGTAATATGCTACTTAGAGCTACACAGGTCTGCCTGAGGTTAAGCAGGGAATCTTGAAAAAAGCTTATACTCTGATGGCCTTACTGCAAGAAGCAGTGGCATGAGCACAGCCAAGGAGGGATGAAGTCTAGATGTTGCTGACAGAGGTTGAAACGCTGAATTTCAAAGCCAGACCACAGAGAAAGATATCATCTGCTAAGATATAGTTTTTCCAGGGTGCAAACTATACAGATGATCCTATCTGTGAGGGTGGTAGGGAAGAAGGCAGGATGCCCACAGCATTTGATTGTTGTCTAATTTGCCTTTACTTAATAAGGTAATGAAAAATGCATTAAAAAAATGTTACATTCACCTGGAGGGGCTACATCAAACTTGAGCTCCCCTCAATGCCAAAACTTTCTGTTGTCATATAAGGAACCTCCTTGCCCCTGGTAACAACTGGTACCAGTTTCTTAAACATTTCTGTAGAGCCTTGGTCAGGAGAAGTCAGCATGGAAATCAGGGCCATGTGTACTACTAGATCAAGATATGTGATCTGGTCCCAACAGTACTCACACTCCTGAAAGAAGGCTTTCCTCAAAGTGTCAGTATTTTGGCTTTCTAATGATTTTTGCCACCTATCCACTTTGAGAACATTCAGAAGATGATGGAAACTATTTCTCAGGCACAGCAGGAGCTCTGAATTTCTTGCCACAGTCTGAACTGTGGAATGGGAATGGGGTAGAGGAGGGTCCCAGGGGGATGGATCTCAGACTGTTTTGCAGCCGGGGACAAAGGTTTAAATACCAGTGTAAAGAATAAAGACCTCAGTGCAGCTGTGATTTGGGCTCTCGGACCAACATGGTTTTGCAACTAAATAATAAAGACTAACATCTGGCGGGCTCAAGGGGCTCAATATACAGGCCTCTCTCCACCCCAGAAATGGCACAGGTGGATGTCACTCCCACATGTTCCTCTTGGTTTATGCTGCCTGGCACCAGTCAAGGCAGAAGCAACCATCCCTTATCTGCAGAGCCCTCTCCCATATTTTTTCCCATTGCCCCTCATTTTCCATGCCAGGCCTGATCTCATTGCTATGGAGATGCACATGTGATGTGTCTGACTTCATACACGCTACTTCTGGAAGTTGAGGAAAACAGTGCTCCTACTCCATAAATTGGGTCTGACTTGGGGCCATGGGGAGGAGAGAAGGAAAGGTGTCCTATGTAAAGAGAGAGATGTGTAGGAGATGAGGCTGTGCTTCCCACAGCTGGTACGAAAGCAACTGTGAGATTGGTGCGATACCTGCTGAGCTGTCAGTCTGAGTCACCCATCTCCGAGAAACTCCCTCAGGACAGAAAGTATCTCTAGGAGATTTAAAGGCCCTACTGATATCCACACACAGTCACACTTCCCTGCAAAGGCCACTTAAGTTGGGACACTGAGCGCGCACAAGTCCTTCTAGCAGCAGATGCAGATGAGCCTGGTGCTGTGACTTCTCCAGGGCCTTGCCACCGTGCACATAGTCACAGGTGGACAGCAAGGTCCTCTGGAGGTGTGCCCTGTGAGCAGTCCCTTACCTTGGAGCCCCCTCTGTGCTATTTGGGGTCAGGTGCCGCTCAGCATTGAATATGTTATATGAATCATGTGGTCAATGGGCAGGGAAGGATGTGGCAAGAAAGCAGGGAGGTAGCAGCCAGCCTCCCTGCAGCTGGAGGCTCTGGGTGGCTCAACCCCTGGCCCATTGCTTCCAGGGGCAGCAGCAGCTTCCCATTTTTTCTCTGCAAAGGCCCTCTCTCAGCATCTACCCACTCTTAATTCATGGCTCTGCTCTGAACTAGCTGCAAGGGAAGGGAATGTTGGACATGGAAATGGAAGGAAATTTAGGGAGGAGAACTACTCAAGTCTCACATACAAAAGCAAGGAGCTAACTTCTAATATCTAGGTTTTCCCCCTCATCTCTCCTTTGAAAAGGACACGTTCCAGCCAACACCTGCTTGTGCCTTCCCTTTTTCTGTCCATACATTGTTATGCACCTTAAAGCAGAACAGGAGACTGAACCTGTGAAGGGTATTGAATACAGAGGGAAATGGTTGGATCCCTAGAAATCAGTATTTCCAAGGTATGCCACAGCTTCGCCTCTGCACAGTCAGGCTGAAGAGCACACCAGCCCTTTCTTCACTGAAACAGACAACGAGGTTGCTCAAAAAAAAAAAAAAAATGGAAAGTGCTTTCAAAAGCATGTCTTATTTTCAAAAGTATTATGTCAGCCTGCTGTTCACAGTCAACATGTAATGAAACACGTTCATTACCCATTTGGGTCATCACTTCTCATGCTTTTCCATATTTGAGCTGCTCAGCAGCAGATTGCAAGGCATTTTTCTAGCCATCCTTCCCAACCCTCCGATAGTGATAAGCAATATGTTTTGTACTGTTAGCGTCATGGTTATAAATGACCGCCATACCACATGCTACCCAAATTTAACATGCTCAGACAGTTCTGTCACTGGCAGCTACTCCATTCCTTAATATCTGTCCTTACAGTGAAACTGCTTTTAAGGGATAGAACGGATGCCACCTCCTCCTGTTGCACTGGGTATGAGGCAAGGCTGTCCTATTGCAGTGAAATTTGCTTCTCACCCCTTTGTTTCAACACCACTTGCTAAAATGTTTCAGTGGCATCATCACCTTAGTGAGTTACTGTGATTCTTTTCAGATATTGGCATCCTGAAAGATTCAAATCACTCTGTGTGCCACTACCTTCTAGCACACTTCTACCCACCCACCCATGTAAGTCCTTGCCTGGGTGGTGTCAGAGCACCCCACAGAGCTGAATGCAGTAATCTCTGACTTCCCAAGGCAGGGAACAGTTAACAAGCAAAAGTCTTGCACTGGAAACTGGGCCCTGGTAAGGTCAAGCAGGTTTTTCAAGGTCAAAGCATGAAGTCTGTGGCAGCTCTAAGAGCTAAGCCTGTGCCTGCCGTTTCCCGACCCAGAGCCTTAGTCACAGACCTGTGTTTCCTTCCTCTGGAAGCAGCTGGTTTTCTTCCATCACTTCTGTCTTTTAATTTCCTTCTCTCTGTGCTGTTTTTTACCACTTAGCCCGCAGAGCAATTGCGATCCTGTTTACTTGAGAGATGCTATACAAAATACAGTTGTATTGTATTTCATTTCATCCGCAAGCCAGCATTCTCGGAGGGAGGCCAGTTGCCAGGGAGGAAAAATAACCAACAAAGCAAAGGGCAGGAGTGTTCAGCACTTTCTCGAATTTGATCTATTTCTTCCCTCAACAGACACACACACAGAGCCAAACCAAACTATTTTACTTTGTGGAAGGGGCTTACAGTTAAATCTGAGTACAGTGCAAGCAGAGTCATTATCTAATGAAAGGAGGCTTATTGACTCCCTTCTCTCAATTTAAAACCACCTCTTCTCCTCTGATCTTTCAAGGGTAAAGCTATTAAAGTTAAACAAAACTTGAAACAAATCTGGACCATGTCCATCAAGGAAATTGCCATGCCAGACAGAAAGCCCTGTATTTGCCCTGAGAGGGCTGGTGTATCCCCATAACCACGTATGAGTCTGACAAATCAGAATAACCACCCTTGTGGGGTGGTAGCGACCCAGTTACTTCAGTTAGTGAAGCCAGGACCAGAGAGTCTGGATCAGAGGGAAGGTTGGACCGTGCGAGTTGTCAGTGTGGTTTGAGCTGATCACTTATGCAGACAGCTCTTTCCTAAGTTGGCTGTTCTGTCAAAACCACTTTCCTTGCTGCCTGAGCTGTTCTTTCTCTAAGCTGGAGATTTTTTTTTTTTATGTGAGCACATTTTTGGATCAGATGAAAATACAAATGGAAACACCCTTTCTGGTCTTCAGCTCTTTCCATCATGCTCCCAGTTCTGAGCTCTTTCTGTACCTGTCTACTCTCTGTGTCCCTCTTGATTTCTCAGTGGCCCTTTCTCTTCCTCTCACCATCTCTCTCACTCTCCCCTCTGCTTCTTCATTTGCCTGCCACTTTGTCTCCAGGACACACCTAAATGAGCTGCTCTTCATTTCTCCCTTCCCACTTTTCTCTTGTTCTTCTCAGTGTGTCTCCTTCCTATGCAGCACAAAGGCCTCCTAAAAAAAAAAAAAAAGAAAATTCAAAGCAGTAGCTCTCTATGGTGAGCTGTGCAAGAAATATCAAGTCACCGTAGGCAGAATGAGCACTGGAGATGAGGTGCTGGGGTTTGGAGAAGGAGCTTGAGGCGATTCCATTTTTGGAGATTATAATTTCGCAGTGCCTTTCATCAGTACATGTCTGTCAGTCTATGTCAAGGAAAGTCAGATTACATGAAAACATCACACGTGGCACCTGCCAGGGTTACTGCTGTTGAAGGGCTCACGTGCTCACCTCCAGAGCCATGACCTCATCCTACTGAGCAGGATCATAGGATGATTCGAATTGGAGGGGACCACAGGTAGTTATCTAGCCCAACCTCCTACTCATCTTAGGCACTTTGGGATGACACCCTTCTGCTGTTTGGGTGCAGTAGGGTGTGCAGACTTGTGCTTATAGAGGGCTGGGTCTGTACCGGCATTAAGAGGATGAAATGTAGAGGTGTGCTCTGTTGTTTTGTGAAGTTCACTCTTTCTCACAGGCATCTTTTCCCAAAGCCTTGCCTTTATTGAGTCTCTAATCACAATGGAACTCTTTATAGGCTCTTCATGACATTCTGCTCTTTCTATTGCCCTTCCCCAAACTTCTCTTCCTCCTTCTTCTTTTCCTCTTGCCTTGCTGAGCCTTTGACTCCTGTTTGCTCTCTGTGGACAGTATGGCATACCTGTCTGATGGTTTTATGGAAAGTCCACAACTAATTAATTTTTGTTGTTGCCCAATCTAACTGTGAAATAGCTACATTTCTTTCCTGGGACAGGAAAAGCAGACAAGTGCGAGTGTCATCTGGGGCCTGAATTACAAGATCCTGAATAGACTATCTAGAATTTTCTGCTTGTGAGCAGGGGCAAAAGAGCAAGAATGTAACATGAAGTGTTAATGCAAGTGGTTGAAAACAGCCTGGCAAGCACAGCTGAAATTGATAGCTGGGACACAGGTTCAGCCCAGTGTGCCTGGGGGGCACAAGCAGACAGACTGTGATGCATGGTTGGGCTTTAATGTACCTTTGTAGCTAGGAAATGCTATCCAGACTAAAAGGAAACTACCCTGGATGGTGGCAATGGATCAACATTTATTATAGTTCCCTGGAAACTAACTGTCCTGTAAACAGCTCATACTCTTTGAGGCTTTCTGGGCCAACCTTTGTAAGAAATGTTGAGATCAGCTACTGTATTGTGGAGATACCCTTTTTGCAAAAGGTCTGTTCTCAAGGTCCGGAAATAAGTAGCGGAGTCCCATCTGCCTCTCCCTGCCCCCCTTTTGCTCTCTCTGCCTTCTTGTTCCTCCCTGCTTGCTTCCCTCCATCCCAAGATCCTTATCATCCTTCAGTCATATCACGAGGAAGAGGAGGATGAAGTTGCTTGTTGTCCTACATGCCTTGTGGATGAAGATGGATGTGAGTGCTGCAGTGACTTGGTACCCAATAGCTCTGGTTTTTGAGTGAAGTTCCAATGGAACCAGATCTTCCCTGCTGTACTCTTTCAAGCAAGGGGGCAAAATGTTTGATCAAATTGACATGGTTGAATGGTTTGACCCAGGAGAAAAAGTACTCATGTCTGCTCAGCTTCCAACACAGCAGTAAATCCCAGCCAGGGCTGTTGATTCAATACCACAGTTGTATCAAAAAGTGTCACTGTGTGCCTCGAAATTGTTCATGTTGTAGTGGTATTGAACAAGGCAGAAGCAGAAGACATGCCCAAGACTTGAAATAATTCCCCACATAGCTTTTCTTTCATATTAACTGTACAGAAAATCTTCTTGGGTGTCCAATACTGCATTTTTTCTTGTGCTAATAAGAGTACTGAAGCTGACAATGCACATGGGTCAAAGCTATGTGACTTAGTACAGAATTTATTGAAACATGATGTATGTTTGTGTTGAAATATATGCATAGGATGCATACTATGTATTGAAAAATGCATATGCACAACATGCAGTGTAGCAGGGCTTTCCAGTGCAATATAGGGGAATAGTCCTTTAGGATCAGTCTAGATGCAGATGTGTCCAGTGTCTGTCTGTGAAAGCTGCCATTTCACTTTGCACTCTTTTCCTTTGGGAAATGTAGCCTGCAAAGAATACAGCAGGTTTTAAATGAAGCTTTCAGAGCTGTTCACAAATATGAATGAATTAAACCTCACAACTCCTCTGTGCAATACAGGAGACATCCTCACCTCATTCTGAAAGGCAGCCACCTGTGGAAGGCAGCAGCTGTTTAATAGTGCATGGTTGCATTTTACAACTGTTGGGTACAACAAGTGATGACAGAAAATATCCAAATTAAACTAGTGGGAATTAGGCCCAGAGAACATAATTGCTCAAATTAAAATGTGTGTAGTTTAAGTTAACGCCTATACAGTGTGCAGACTGCCACCAGTTCCATAATGAACTCTTCTGGTTAGGGTTAAAGATGTGCAAATATTTTTCTCTTTGGCTTCTGAAACAAAACATTTGGAGATAGAAAAACTGGCATGTGTTGAACCAAATCCTCTTCGTGTTGGTTGGTTTCCCTCTTGTTCAGTTGCTCTTCTTTTTCATATGGGGGGGGGAAAGAAAAAGATGGAAAACACCATTTCACTTGACACAAATTATATTGTTTGGCCCAAAGCAAAACCTTTCAGAGCAGCAACTTGTGAGAAAAAGCCAAGGAAGGCCAGCTTTGCAGAGTTGCTCTTATTGCTGCAAATGTAAAAGGCAGCACCAGCAGCAATACACCACCTCCTAAGGGTATTCACCTTGCCATCAGTGGACAGAGCTGCCAATATCCTGCCTACCCAGAGAGCCCAAGTCCAGTGCTGCAAGCCTTGGGAGAGTTATAAGAATTAAAGTGCAAGGAAATATTATTATGTCTGTGGGGAAGAGAGATAGAGTGACTTCCCCATGGAGCAGGAAAACGAGTGTACCATAGCTGAGTCCTTTAGCCAGTCCTGACATTTTAAAAGAATACATACTTTGGCTAAACTGAGATCCTGCCTCAATTGTCAAGGAGCAAATTTGTCCAGCGTAGGCTGAAATTTCCACTCATAATAGAACCGAATGGCTAATTTAGAAAGAAATCAAAGCAAAACAGACTCATTGCACCTCAGCATTGTTTTTATCTGGTTTAACTCACCGTGTGGAGCCATTTCAATAAGCTGTATTATCAGTGAAGATTTAGTTTTCCCTTCTTTTTGGTCGCTGCCCAAAAGCTTGGCAAACGCATACCCACTTTTATTTAAATTCACACTCTCATGGTTAGAAATTCACAGTATTACTTTCTCCTCCAATGCCAGCCTTGCAGAGGCCTCCTTATGATGAAAGATCTTATTAGAGTTAGCTCTCTGTATCAAGGAGAGACAATCAATTCCTTTTGGAGATTTAATTTTCATCATGCAAACTGGCGTCTATTGCCCTGTGTTCCATAAAACTTTCCCCGTTCTACAGTCCTTGGTATTAGTTTCTGTGGACGGCAGGCTTCAGAGCTTGTCCCGGTAATCAGAAACAGGAGGTTACATTAGTCCCAGGTTGTGTTGCACACAGCAATTCTATTTGCAGAGTCTCTTTGCTGCACAGCTAACGGCTGCTTCAAACAGCGTACAAGTCATTTCCAAATGACAGATCTCCTCTCTGTCTGCAGCTATTTTAAACTTGGTTTGCCGCATGTGGTGTGGCCGTGACTCTGGAGGGAGTCATTCCCCCAAGCCCTCCCCTTCCAGAGCCAATGTGCTGTTGCCCTGAGCTGAATGCTGAATATTGAACTCTTTCAACAGACAAACTTCAGGCCAATTATTATTCAAAGAATAGTTTTAGAAGCTCATAAAACTAAACTAGCAACCCACCATTTCCAGATAATTTCTGCACAGAAAAAGGAGACAACATTCATCCCACGAGATCTGGTGAAATTAGTCTCAAAGTTCTTGTTCTCAGGGAGAATTCAGAGCAGGCGCAGAGAGCATTACCGCACTGACTTCTGTGAAATTCTTTCCACTTCTGCTAGTGATCATTTTTGTCCTTTAACCTGAAAACTCTGGGGCTGCTAGGAGGGATGTGAGCACAGCTGAGAGTACCTGCACATTGCCGCTGTCGCGCAACCAGGGCCCGTATCCCACTGGTACTGCCGTTTTTCAGCAGCATGACTGATTTATAACGTGGTGGGATGGAGGGAATCAGACTCTTTTGTTTTGGCTGTTCTCCAAATATGCCTTTTAGGATCACTCTTTTATTTGCATTCCTAACATTGACTTTAGTGTTGGGACTCAGCATATCAACTCTTGGGGTTTCTTTGGCACTAAAGCCAGATGTGTCTTTGGGGTTGACCTTTTCTTCTAACGTGATCCAATTGGAACTTCAGATCTAAATGGTAGGATGTGGCACAGCTCTGAATTTCTAATTGTGGGCCCCCACCTACATCTTTATGCAGAGCTCAACATCATCTTCATTCTTTCCACTTGTCTACTTACAGTGTCCTTGATGCTATGATAGGATAGATATACTGGGGCTGGGAGACTGTCTCAGCTAATGGAAATAATTTGAATCTTTTTTTTTTGATTGTTCTCCTGTAAATCTCTATGCCTAAGGTTTAAAGCTGGGCTGCTTTTCTGCTTCATCTGTCCACTTCTGCCTTTGATTCTTTTCCTCTCTGGTCAGCCCATTCGTGTTCTCTGATGTGCAATGTCTCCATCAGACTGGCATGGCGTAGTCTCCATGTTGGTATTATAAACCCAACTATTGGACTGACCTAATTCTCTAGGCAAAAAGTACTGTTTTGTTTTCAGTAGTCTTTATCAATAAAGGCTATTTTTATCTCATTCAAAAGAAATAGCACCGAGATTATTGGGAGCCTGTGAGGAAGCAGCTGGGTACTGACAAGAGTCTTAAGAATGCTTGAATGAAAATACTCACCTTGATCAATGCCAAGCCTTGGTGATTGCTGAATTCATAGCTGCCACTCCATTCTGTGTCCACAGCACTGTAACAAATGAGGGGAAAATAAAAAAATACATAGCATTTAATGGCTGTCAAAGAATCTCAGCAGAAGTGAGGTTTGCCTGGTGAATGGCTGTTCATTAACCACAACCACAAGAAGTAAAGGTCATGAGCAGGCATAGCTCAGTGATAAGGCCATGGGCAGACACAGATCCACCAGCACCTTCTGCTCAGACAGGCTTTTTCAGTTGTAGCTGAAAAGAGGGTTTATGTCACTGTTACTCGTACCTGGGCAATAACAGAATTTTTTTGTTGGAAGAGGTGGCTAGGAATGTATGGATTAGTTGGTAACTCTTAATTTAGTTTAGTTTAGTTTAATTTGGTTTAGTTGGGATATGTTAATTCATTAACATTGAGGGTGTATTTATGTAAGCATACTATCAGCTAGAAAATTTTTCATTTTAGAATTTGGGAATATTGCATATCAAGCAGCTAGTACCTGTGTGTGGTACTAGCTTGTGGCATTAGCTTGTGCTACTGGAGATGTGGGAAATACCGCTCAGATCCTGTATTGCCACAGTCATAGCAGGGATGTAGATGTGTCTTTCCATCCCAGACAGGCATGAGAACCACCTCTTTGTCCTGGAATTGGCGTCTCTTTTCAGTTTCCTCTGGAGTTTCATATGTTTCATGTGTCTAGATATGAAGTAGTTTTGAATTTTAGGATTTTTTTATTTCATATGTAAAGGAATGTTGGTATGTTTTGGGTTTTTTTTTTCACTGACTTTAACATTTCTTTATGAACAGTTATTTGCAAAAAAGCTGAATCAATATGTGACAATTAAAGGAAAAGCTCAGGAAAAGTAGCAGCCTAGGTCAAGAGTAACCCAAGAGCTCTCAGAAAACTGGACAGGTTTACTGCTGTGGGTGTCTGAAGGTCCAACCTCAGTGGCACAATTGTTTTTCCAAGGCTAAAGAAAAGAGAGCTCAGAGGGAGCAGTAACTCATTACAGAGTCGAGGCAGGGGGCCAAGCTGCATCTGTGCTCCTGAGAAAGAGGAGAGGCACGCACAGACACACGGGCAGCACACTCATGCATGCACACACCTGCCTTTGATGTTTCCTTACATTTCTCTTTTGAAGGTCCTGAATCCTTGAGCCATATCCTGAGGTCCTTTTTCCTTTTTACTGAATTGAAAGTCTTCAAGGCTTGGATTCCAGAAAAAAAGGAGTGAAAAAAAAAAATCTATTAGATCTTTATTAAACCTTGCTTTTCTTATATTTTAAAATTGGTTTTAATTTTATTTTTTTTAAATAATAATACATGGATCCTATTGACAGCTTCCAAATGCCGATATTGGATGCAGTTAAAAAAACCTAAAATTTCCATCTTGAAAAAGAAAAAAATGGAAACCATGTTTTCTTTCTTGCATTACTCCAGATGAAGCCTTTAAAAACTGAGTGCATTTTGGAAAGAGATTGTCTGCTTCACCACAGAATATGATATCTGCGTACTATTTACAAATCTGCACAAATGCTTAGGGCAGCAAATGAAGATGGAAAATGTGCTCTGGGAATGGATGTAGCTGTGATGGGCCATTGCACACTCCTCATACCCATCACAGCTGTTCTTCCAGCAGCCTCTCTGTTTGGCAGTGGAGAGGACTTTTAAGGAGTAGTTATAAGGAGTAAAAATCCTCCTAGTCCATATGCCCCTCAAAATTTGCCTCTGCATCCATAAAATCCTGCACAGCTATCAGACTGCTCTGCAGTCTGCTGATGAACAACCACTTGCTTCCTTACCTTCTGCTTTTTTCTGTGGAAGTCTTTGGATCAAGCCCATTGTGTCAGTCAAAACACTTGATTTTGAATTTGTTGAGCACACTAGGATTTTTCTACCCTGCAGTTAGAGAATGTGCTGCTGAGACTTTAAGAAGTGTAAAGAACCAAACACGTTTCTGCACACGTTTAAGATAAGCAACCTAGACTGGGAGAGTCACCTTTCTGTTGTGCCAGGACAATGACTATGCACTGCCTGCAATGTCAAGGATTTTCCAAAAAGTCTCTCATTTCTGCAGTGAGGAAATGTCATCTCTTACTTAGGAAATGGCTCAGCTATTTGAGTTGTCATCCAGGAGGCAAGATGTGTCCTTCTATTGTTAGTGCTGCCTTGTCCCGAGCTGTGAACACACTGGGAGCTTCCTCTCCAGGTCTTCTACGCATGCTGACCAAAGCACAGAATTGGTAAGGGTGTTGTACAAGGATGATCTTAAACAGGCCTGCTCATTGTACATATATTTCCCTCAGTCTGGTGTGGCAAATCCTTGTACTTGTCCATCCTTGTATATCTCATTAGCTTTTCCCTGTCAAGTTTGGTATCAGTCATACTTGATCCTTAGACTCATGTTAGCAAAACTGCTTCTCTTGTGGACTTGGTGCTTTGCCTAAGGCAACACCAAATGATCCTCCAGCTCCTTCCATTCAGCTTTCATTCCCCTCCTTTTACTGAGCCCAGACAGACTTCAGCCCTCTGCACATTCCTTCTTTGTTAAAAGACTTGCTCTGCCCCAACCAAGTCTAACATGAACTCTGGTAAATACAGGTATAAATATTTTATGTTAGAGCTTCAGTACAGTTTGTTCAATATGCCAGAAATCTTCAGCAGACCCATAGCTCACTTTATTCCCCACAGTAAGCCATTTTTAATCCTTAACATTATAAATGATGTTCCGTCTCATGCAGCTTTTTCACTGAAGCCTGGAAAATGTATTCATTCTCCTCCCACCTATTAAAAAAGTTTGTGTTGGAGAAGATCTAGATTTACAACACTGAGGATGGAGGAGGTGTTTAGGTAAACATAGAGAATGTCCTTTCAGAGCAGAGGTCTTGTATGGCATCAACAAGTTCTTGGTGCTGCTCCAGGAACTGACTCCTGCCATCCACCCACCTTCTCCTTGCTGCTTCAGCCATAAGAGAGGAGAGATTTTTGTTGAGGTATGGTACCACCAGCTCACTATTTACCTGGCAAAGCTGGGTCTGGCAGAGAATTGCCTGGTTTCATTTCGCAACTTGTATAACCCACCCAAGCCACTCTGTTAGCTCTCTTCTCCACTGATTTTGAAACGGCAGCCAGAGGGACTCAAGCCTGTCCAAACTGATCTAAGACCTCCTAGAACTGCAATTTCTGTGGGATTATATTTACGTTTTTAAGCAAAAGACTGATGGGGAAATACGACTTACTTAGTTGCAGCTAGATTTCCAGTTTGGCCCAATTTCTGTGGCTTCAGAGACTATGAAGATGAATTTTCAGCTTTGTACCAGAGGAAATCAGTATATGGAAAGGAGTTAAAGAATAATAAAATAGAAGATTTTTTTCTTTGGGAAAGGGTTGTACTGTGCACAGACAAGAGTTTCAGGCTGGTTGTCTTCTAAATTGCTGTTCAAAATGATAAGGATAATTGTGTCTATATAAATGTGCAGGGTCTTTTTATTTTAAATGACATCTTTGGAAGGTTATACTCGGATACGTGGGTTTAGAATAAGTCAGGGAAGCACAGACAGAGAACAAGCAGAGGCAGACAGCACAAAGAACAAGTGAGCATATGCAAAGAGTGCAAAGGTCCTGATTTTTCTACTGAACTTGGTGCCAAAAAGAGATGTTGCAGAGAGACAGACAGATGCAGCCATGTCAGAGACCTGCCAAGAGCTACAAGCTACAGCCGTAACAGAGAGGTAATGCAACACTGAGGAAAAGAGACTTCTGTATGCATTGTTGGAAATGAAATATATTTTTTCCTCCTCCTAACCCTTTTAAGCCTTTAATCTTAATCCTATTCATCATCATTAACTTCAGCAATTGGCCAAAATATTTAAATGAGGTGAAATGAAAAGATTTAAGAGTCTAGTGAAGTCTCATCAAACCACAAAAGAATAATCTCCAAAGATTAAGAAAGCTGCTATGACCCAACCTGTAAGGAATGAGAGGAGGAGGAGGGAGGGGGGGCTTCTGAGATGAAAAGAAGTTACCAATTAGATCCTTTTACTAACAGTATTGAGTCTTTTTCCCCCTTCCAATAGCCCAGTGCATAAAAAATTACGGAAGATGAATTAAGAGTTTAAATCCAGTAAAAGGCACCAAAAAAAAAAAAAAAAAAAGCAGGTAATATTTTAATAAGACTTAAATGGGTCTTTCAAAGGCACTGAAGAGCTCTTGGGCCCACATCTCTCGCCATTTCTGGGTGTAAAATAGGCTTTTAACTATCACTGCACTATGAAGTGCTTTGATGTTTATTCCCCTGATTTTCGTGCCTGCCGCCATTTGCTGTTGGTGGGGGGGTGTGTGTGTGTGTTCTCTCCTATGTTCATTCCCCCGAGGCACCCATTGTAACTTGGTTTCAGTTACGCTTTACTTAATGGGCACTTAAAATAAAATGGTACCCATTTCGCTTTAATTTCGAGAAAGGGGTAAAGGCCGTTCCCTTTCCATTTCCAGATGAAAGGAGCAGCGCTGCAGCTCCATAACGAACCTCAAATGAATTGGAGAGCTGATAAATTTAACGATCTCATCAGCATACAAATATGTGTCTGTGTGCACGTGTGTTTTTATATGCACACACAGTTTGTGTCTAAAACTGGAACTTGAAGGAGATGGGGGACCAACAGGTAACAGATTTCAGTGGTGAAAGGGAGCAGGTGAATTTTTGCAGAGCTGTGATTCAGCCCCTCGTTGCGCATTAGTGACTGCCATGTGGCTGCTCTATATCCCTGCTGAAGGCAGGAGGACAGCATGGCATGAAGGGCATTATTCAGCCCATTTACTGTAATCATAACATTGTGCACACCTGAATCCTCCTGCTATTGCCTCAGCAAAGAGTGAAGCTGCTGTAAGATCTGGTGTAGCTGCTAGTCCCAAACGGCTTTCTCAGAGACTGGGACATTTTATATGGGCACTGTTGTCAGGCCACTGAATTGTGCCTTTGAATTCCTGCTGCATCAGGACTCTCCTCTGGGGCAGGGCCACATTTCTTTCTCTTTCCATGCCTGCAAAAGCATGGATAGGTGTGCAGTAGGTTGAAAAAAATCTGTAAAATCCAGCTGGGTGGTCAGGGGGCAGTATCATAGTTCTGAAGATGTGTGGATGCCCAAACTCTCTTCTACAGAAACTGGTATTTCTGGGGAGATCCAACCCCAGGGAGATGTCATATTTATGTCTGCTTTGCCACCTCCCATAGATGGTCTGACTCCATTATTATTTCACGTGTATGACTCCAGATTTTTCTCCTTCACATGGCCTGGGCTAATAATGCCAAAAGCACGATGCCAAAAGCATCATTGGAAAATACTGCAGCTTCTGATAACTTCTTGTCTTACTTCTGATTACTTCTTGTCTCTGGTAGCAGCACAAGTAAGGTATGGCCCTGCCCTGCAGAAAGTGAGTGGTGAAAGTAAATTAATTTTGGAAAACCACAGTACAGTCATTGCTTATGTATTTGAAGCTCTTGACTTTTGTCGTATCTTTGCTTGAACCTATCCCATGCAGTTTAAGGACAGCCCTTTCTTCCTCTCAGGGAATGTCCTTTTGATGGCAGTGTCAGGATGTGGGTTCCTAGAGGAGAAGCTCAGCTTGAGTTGGGGAAATTTTGCATGGCCTGCATATAAAAACTTACCAGCTTGTGGCATCTGTACAATCCATATCTTCATTCCTGCTGTGCAACCCTCCAAAAAACCCCACATCTGTCTCTATCTTCAGCTTCCACTGTGCCTTCAGAAAGATAAAGTGGTAAGGACTGACTACGAAACTCTGCAATGGGAGCTTTCCCCTGCTCCTCCCTGAGCACTATGGCACTCATTTCTCCATCCTCTGACTGGCCTATTTTATCCCAGTCCTGGTCATAAACTCCACTCTAGCAAACTCCTCCTACCCATCTATACAGCAGGCCACCACAGGGTAAAATATCACCTCCATCAGCACTGACATCCATCACTTTAATGAACAGCAAAAATCAATCTCTAATTGACAAAAACATTTTTAATCAAAGTATGAGGCATTTGGAGCACAGAAGCAGCCTTTCATCTTCCGTCAGTTTTTTCCTTTACAAGCGGAAGCAGCATGGGTTTGTAGCTGGCCAAAGAGGCCAAGTGTTATCAGTGGAGGGAAGCAGGGACAATGCTTTCAGGTGATAGTATTAGATAAAATCTGCTTCTCTTCTCTTAGCCTGCCAAAGCTCAGTTTTGGTTTGTGGGTCAATGAAGAATATACAGCAGTAGTAGGAAGAGATTGGAATTCATAAGTTTTAAATTAGCATAATCTCTCTACGACTACCTGGGCCATGATTTCTTTTTCCTTCTTCATGCATGTACCAAACTCTTAGGCATTTGCCACTAGCTATCTACCAGTAGGCCACTGAAACACAGTGTGCCACCAAAACCCGTCACACTAAACAGGCAAGTGAAGAAGCTCAATTTAGCAGCACTGCTTTGTGTCATAGCATTTAGGGATATTGCCTGTGTACATGTGAGAATTTCCTCAGGGCAGCTCTCCTGGTGGTGAAGACAGAAGAGATGGTAGTTATTATAAGAGCAGTTGCTTATAAACTTGTAGATGGCTGTGAATTACATATGAGTAAGTGAAACTACCTGCCAGCAGCACTGAAGGATTCTTTTTCCTCTGATTAGGGAGTCCCTCAAAGATTTGTAAGGTTACTCTAGGCAGCTTGGTATCCTTGCCAGTGTTTGTGAGCCATAAAGGGCAAGGGAAGGCTATTAGAGCACCATATGGGTACTGGGTCTTTTTGCCATTTCTTGCACAAAGGTATTACTGTAAAGCATCTTTATCTATGTCTGGCATGATTTGAGTGCCTTGGCATCACTGCCAGTACCTGCAATTGAAAGGGTAAGGAGGAGCGGATCAGTAGTGATGCTGTCATAGCACCTCTGCCAGTGCTTGACAGGGAAGCAGTTTGGAAGATGCAGCAATATTTGGCACTCTGAGGGCCCACTGGCAATGTGCTTACGAGAGGAGCAGTAGGGAGCTGCAGGAGTGCCTGATGCTGCCGGGGAAAGTTGGCACACCTTGCTGGATTTATGAAGGGAGTAGTGGGGAGGGAGGGTGCGTCCTTGCCCATCACAGTTGCCAGTGTTTGCAAGGGAATCCGTCCAGCGGGGCTGCAGTGGTACCCAAGCACCATCTGGCCACTCTGGCACTCTTGCTGGTGTTTGTAGGGTTGGCTTTGGATAATGTCTTTTCCTGATCAAAGGCCAGCATTTTGGAAGCAAGCCTGGAGTGTGTGTTACATAAATAGTTTGCTCTCCTGTCCAAATGGCTCCCACATCCACAGAATCTTAAGAGCTTCAGAGGAACTTCAAATTGTGTCCCCTTGCAGAGAAATCACCTCCAAATTTACTGACCAGTGGGATATTAATTCACCCTGTCTTCCCAAGGTCTTGGCCAGAGAGGATTTGTTTGGAGAATGGACCCTTAATTTTTCTGGTTTTGAATAGAAGGAGAAGGAGCCAGTAGAATTCCCTTGGCTGAATTCACCACAGCTGCTCTCTGAAACCCTAAGTTGTGAGTGCTGATGTTCAGCTGGAAGTAGGCTGGCATGTCCTGCTATTATGCTCAGTCAGACTTCTAAATGCTTCAAAGAAGATAGTGATATTTGCCCATGTGTCTTATGTCATCAGCAAAACATACCAATGCTAGTATTTTCAGTTTTTCTGAGCTTTAAGCATTCCTTGTCCTTCCCAGAGTTGCTGTGTGTAACCAAAGAGGAGGACATGGTTTGAAACAGCAGCCTGGAACAGTCTGTAACAACACCAAGGGTGATGAGGTCTGAAGTAGGTCAGAAGAGCAAGGACTTGACTTTGCAGGTGGAGGTGGAACATGGATCACAAAGGGAGATGGGGAATGAGACAGATATGCACCAGGAGCTGCAGAGGGCAGGGCTTCAAGGCATGCTTCACTGTGCATCCAGCATGTGCAGAATGGCTGCAAGAAGGCAGCGTGAGGAGCACAGTAGCTGGTGACTCGCCTTGCCCAGTGTATGAACATTTGCCTCCTTCCATAAATGAAGGCAGAACTGTGAGTCACTGGAGATGCTGGGAAGCATGGGGAAAAGCAGAAAAATGAAACACAGTTATAGTCTCTTCTCCCAGAAAAATTTGTCTCTGCTGGCCAAGTCAGGGCCCTCAAGACCACTTTGTTGAGCATTGTTTTTCCACTGGTTGAGGTAGTGTAGATGCTGACATTCGTGAAATATGCAGAGTGCCTGGCCAGGTTGCTGGATTCTCTTGCTGCAAGCCTTTCCTACTCTATGTTGAAATATATGGATGTCTTTCACTTATAAAGATGGATGTGTTATCTAGATTGCAGGTTTCCCATGTGTCATGCCAGATGTCACGCTCAGTCCTGAAATATGGTGGAGAAGGAAGGGGGGGTAGAAGTGAGCTCTGATTTAGGCAGAACCACTTTAGATAATTTTTCCTTCAAAGGTGAAATGGAAAGCCATTGTGTAGCAGTAAAGCTTGCCAGTTTGAATCCTGCCCAGCTCAGCAAATTTGGAAGCTGCTCCCATGCAGCAACCTATGGGATGCAAAATGAGTTGATCATTTTCATCCAGTTCTGGTGGGCAGGAATTCACATCAGAAAACCCATCATTTCCAAGAGACCCCCTTTTGTTGTCAGACTCTGCGGAAGGGCCATGGGCTGAGCAGGACAATGAGAGTAATTTAACTTGTGGCGTCTAGGCCACAGTACCTCCAGGATGGGATCCAGGAGGGCCAGACACACTGATCATGAGGTTAAATATTCATAAGGATTGTAAAAACTTTGGGAACATCTTCCCCCAGCAGTATCTGTGGGATAGGTATGCTTTTCAGAATATATGGAAGCTGTGAAAAATTTCAAGAGTTCATTGGCTCTAATACTGAGATTTCAGAAGAATTGAGATCTGTTCCTCTTTTTTCTTTTCCTCCTAAATAACTTGGCATTTTCCAGAGACAGATGAAGAGCCCTTCCATAAGCAGTAATATAAAATTTCTTATTCTCTACTCCTCCTTACTTACCTGGATGCCTAAGGGATTCATACCCTTCAAATTTGTGTGCGTGTGAGTGCACACATATGCGCATGCATGTTTCTGGTCTCAGCCATGGTAGCCGTATCAATCTTCCCTTTGTACTAATCCAGCTCCCTCTTGGCCAGTTTGACTAACAAAAATTTACCAACCAAGCAGCAGAGCGGAGCGAACACATTAAGAAAAACAGCATCGAATGCAGCCTTGCGAAGAGCCATTGGCATCAGTCATCCCACAACAATCTGTACCACACACCTCCTCTCTGTAAGGCCAGAGACAGCCTTTCCCAGCCCGCAGCCCTTTCACAACATTAAATGTAGTGTCTTTCTTCCTTGTCCATTGCAGCAGATAGGAGTTCTGTTCAAGACTTCTCTTTAGAAAACTTCCCTCCTTTGAAAATTTGTGTTTGCAAAAAATTTATTCTAAGCTTAAAAAATTGCTTCTATATCCAGACTGTTTGCTGTTCCTTCCAGAAAAGGATATCCCCAGGTACTGCTGCCAGATGAGTGAATTATCCTGTCCAGTTTAAGGTGGAGTTATCAACACATCCGCTGGGAGCATACATAACTACCCAACAGACTGAGATCTTTTCTGTTCTTTGAGCTGAATATAATTTCAGCCTGTCACTCCTTATCATATCCCCTTTAATCATGCAAAATATTTCCTCCTCTTCTCTCTCTCATCCTGCTCACAGACTTATCATTTTCCCCTTTAGCCTTCATTTAGTTGCAATATTCACATTGTATTATACATTCTCTATACAATTAAGTAGGGAAATTGTCACCACGGGTTGTCTGGGAGGCCAGAAGTAAGAATAGGTTCAAAAAAGGATTAGGGAGTGCATGGAATAGTCCATCAAGGGCTATTAAACTCAAATACATAGGTAAACGTTGGCTCAGGAAGTCCCTAGGCTTTACATTGCTGTATGCTGGGAGAATATACTGGGGAGAAACATTGCTCTATTTTTATCAGGTTTTTTATAGCCCTTTCATAGGGCATTTGCTTGTGGCCAGTGTCAGACACGGCCCAGGAACTAGCAGGACCTTTTGACCTGACAGCACTGGTTTTGTGTTAATAAGTTTGGGATGGGATGCTTTATCAAATTATACATAAAACACCTTGTTCTGTTGTTATGATTATTACACAATATAACTTTAAGATCTGCACCCTGAGATTTATAGCATTGTAGAGTCTTCCTGGACTTCTCCACAGATCCTCTTGATTTTTCAGACTGCAATTATTCTTGCTTCTTGCTGGTTTGGCATAAGTGCTTAAAACAATTAATCTTCAAGGGAATTAATCTTTTTGTCCTAAGGGCTGTACAAATCCAGAACTGAAGCAATCTGGATGCATTAGATATATGTTTTCCTGGTTGCATCTCAGTTTGTTAGCCAAGTTAGAAGTCTCAGGGGAACAGGGAGAAGGAATGATTGTGAAGGGGGTTTTTATGTTTTTAAAATGCACTGCATATCAGTCCTCTTTTTTCTCATGCTCTTGACTTGTTTTATAAGGAATTTGTTAGACAGTATCCTGAAAATGTGCATTTCTGCTTCATTTTTTATCACTAGAAATATTAAGATTCTAAAGTTATCTGTTTTAGAATTTGAGCCAAATTTTGGTGAGGGAAAAGCAGACTCAATCTTCCCCCTCCATCATGTCCTCTTTCCCTTCCTTCTTCCCTCCCTCTCCCCAGTAAAAAAATAATCCAGGAGTATTTAACAAAGTGTGAGGAACCAGACTTCCTCCATTTGGGGACCTCTCAATTTGATATTGAAACTTCTCCTGACTGAACCAGCATTTGACCATGGACTTCCCAAACCAGAAGAAGCTGTTGCTCCAGTTTCAGCCTATTGCCCACCTCCCTGCACTCTCTTTCCCACTTGCCTCTCTGTGAATACAAGCTTTGTGGCTTAACGCTCTGTTTCACCTTGAGTGTCAAACAGTTGCCAACTTGTGGAGAAGGGATCAAAAATCCGTGGAGTCAATCAGCGAGGAATTATGCTGGTGTGATGGGGAGTTGGTAGGAAGTTGTGATACTGGTTTTTTGCCAACTTGTTTGCACTCAAATAAAAGGAAGGTGTAACTTAGGTACCTCCATAATCTATTATTTTGGCCTGAAATAAAGGATCAAGTGCATAGGCAATTGCATACAAGTGAGGTGGATGTGTAATAAAAGCAATTTTAGTGTGCTGAGACCACTGTAAGTCAAAGACTGACTGACTGAGTTGCCCCATAGCCGTATTTTGCCCTTCTGCCCCTCTCTTTCTTTCTCTCTGCTGTTTTGAAACAGTGAGCACAGGCTGTCAGTATTTACCCGGACACAGAGCTGAGAGAAAAACTCCATACCCTATTAGAGTTTTGAGTTTGCCTTTATGTGTCATAAAAAATAAAAAAGAAAATATACAAAATCACAAACACAGCTTTCTTTGTTTTGGAAGGTTTTTGCTTTTCAGTTCACGTTTAATGAAGTAATTACAGTAAAATACTCTCAAAATTCAAGACCTAATTAAAGCAAAGAATAAAACCTCAATTGATCCATTATTTAGATTGGTGAGAAGTGAGCATAAAGAAGCAATGAAAAAGTTAGTGCATTATGAGAGAAAAGAAGCATGCTTCCTTTTGGAGAATACTGATGGAAGGAAGACCTTGGGACAGTAACAGCCAGCAAGGGATGTGCTTAAATTATTTACAGATAGTTCCTCTTCAAACAGAGAAGAATGAGGCAAAAGCAAATGTATCAAAAGGATACTTTTCCCTGACAAACACAGGTGTCGCTGAATGTGTCTGATTCAGAAGCTGTCTAGTCTAATATTCTCCTTTTGGCAGACCAGCCCCCAAACTACAGAGTAAGAAATGAGCTCTTAACTCCCCAGTTAAGTTTTTCTGTCCCTGAGTGGGCATAGTTTGGCTGACAGTCTGCATTGCTGGCTGTGTCTGCCTCTGATGAGTGCAGAGTACAATTGCACTTTTGGGTCTTGCTTTGCAGCTTGCAGGGAGGTGTGAGCAAGAGGGATTTATGGTGGCAGGAGCTTGGCTGTGCCCGAGAGCACTCAGCTCTTTGGATGGAGCACGCTGTCACAGTCGTTGCCATCCATCACCTTCTCTCCAGCAGGGGCTGGCCAGAAGCAGCTGAGCCACAGGGCAGATCTGACCCACCCAGACCATCCTACTTTGATGGCTCCAAACAGGGTCTTTCATTTTCAATATTCTCTGTAAAACTGCTGGTGAAGCTTTAACAAAATTGCTTTACCTGCCTTTCTTTAGTAGTTCCTGTAAAAACCAGAATGACAAAAAATATCACTTTACCTGAAGGTGGTTTTAAGCTATAAAAATAGGCATGTTGTTTGGTTTTGTGAAGACCAACTAAATTATAATAAAGATTTTTGTTATTCTGGATTTCCTGGGTGCCAACACTGACTGATTCAAAACTCATTCCATATTATCTTACTTACTAGGGCATCTCTATTTTTCCTGGAAGTGCTAATGTTAAAGTCTGGGGTAACTGCCCTCCCAGGTCCCATATCCCTCCACCTGCCTTATTATTCCTATTGCATTTACACCTGAATGATACTATAAGGGCGGTAGCTGTGAGAACTCAACACCTCTGAAATTCATCTCTCCGCATTATGTGCTTAATTTCAGATGAACCCTTTCCAAATGACTGCCCTTTTTGTTTAGACTTAGCTAGGAGAACAGTGATTGTAAGCCATTTCAAGGAACAACCCCATCTGACCAAATGGAATTCAGGTCATTTCTACCTGAATTTCTCTTTTGGGGGGAGTAAAGTACAACTGCAAGAAAGTTACAGTCGGATGTGTATGTGTCATGTTGGAGCTTAATCAGTGAGTAAATCTCTGCCTCCCTTCCTCTGCAGACTTTTGCCAAGGGACAAAACAATTACAGCTCTGTGTGTAGATGGAGTCCCAAACAGCTTGAGATGGTTTCTGCCGTACATCAATACATAAAATAGATTGCCAGTTCCCTCTATGAAAGGCACAGTACTCAGGTTGTATTTCCCCACCGCCACCTGGGGAGGCAGAGTGGCCCTGAGTTGCTCTCTGTAGCAGGTTATAGCAGAAATGCTACCATTTAATCCTGGTAATGCTGAACTACTAGTAATTGCTTGGAGCAAGAGTAGAGAAATTCTGCTTCCTCCAGCCAGCTGTAGATGCTTCAGGTCAAGCAGTAGTTTCTCACACTTCTGCTTAGCAAATACGCCTTTAGAAATGTGCATAAAAGGCAAAATAAACACCGGCCCTAAATCTGCTTTGTGAAAATGGACTGTTACGGTCTCAGCTGGGTTTGAATCTGAATGCATACAGAATAAAGAAGAGGAATAAATGCTGACTACATGGCCGCTTTTGTGTCTATTTTGACAGCTCTCAAAGTAGTATCCCCAAATTCCTCCGAAATCAAAATGTTCCATTTTCCCATTTTCAAAAAAAAAAAAAAAAAATTAATTCTTGGGTTCGTGTCAATTGGAAGCAACTTCTCTTTAAAATAAAACCCCTAATCATTTTTAATTAAATGACTGAAATAGAAAAAATTATTTGGTTTCGTTTGAAACAAAACTTTTGCTGATGTTCCAAAATCACCAGCAAACCGAAACATCAGCCTTGAGTGTGCAGTTTAACTGTATCAGTGTAGCTAAGGACAAATGACATTCAACACCATGCCAGCAGCAGTGGTTAAACTCCATAATTGTTTCTTTTATTGTTCCCTTTTGCACAGATTTTAAATCCCTTGTTCCGCAATTAACTTTTCTTTTCTGCTAAAGGCTCTTGTCTCTCTTGACAGGCTCTCTGATTACAAAATGTCTGCTGCAAACTCAGGAATGGCAGCAGATCCGAGGATAGGAAATCTGTTTCCTCCAGTCATTACCTGAGTAGATTGGAGTGTCTGTGAGCTCTAATGGGCAGGGGAAGAGGGTGTGTGGCCAGAGATCCTGCAAACATCGAGATTCCCAATGACAGTCCTCTACCTCGGCTTTTTTCACCCATTCAAACTCCTTCCTTTCTTCCTCTGAAATACATTTTCTGGAGGAGGATGAGGCAGGTTCCATTGGCAGAGGGAGCAGTGTTTTCTCTGGGAAGTCTGATCTGCTCTTTCCTGTAGCTGGTGGCAATTTTCCTTCTCCTCCTGTCTCAGAGATAAGCCCCTTGCTTTGCTTGTCATTGTCAGTCAGGAAATCAGCTACCATTTCAGGGCACCTCTCAGAGCTTCCAAATGCCTTTGATGCATTTTGCCTAAACAGGAGACTGCTGAGAATAGCTACTAAATCTTTAAATCTGGTTTCACACTCAGTCGTCTTTGTGACTTTGAGTTTGTTGGTAGCATAGCTGGTGTTCCAGGTCACTGAGAGCCTGGGATTATTACCCAAAGACCTGGTATTAATATGAGAGACTGGCAGTTTTATTGAGCCACTCCACCCTGGCTGGGGTTCTAAACTCACTCATTCTCTGCAGACCTGTCCCTGAGTGTTCTGTGTCTGTTGTAAGGGATGGATGGGGAGGGGGAGCATGTCTTTCCCTAGGATCTCCCTTTCCAAAGGATCAGGGAGAAAGGTAAAGTCAGAATGTTACTGTACCCCTCTTTCTTTCTTGGTAGGAAACCAGAAAAACTTCTCCTCAGGATGGGGCAAAGGTCCTTGTTCCACTGAGTGATACAAACTCACTGCCATGTTGCTAGTGTCTAAAAACTCTTGATTCTCGGTTCTACACACTTTCCTTCCTCCTTGCAGCTTAATGAAACCATTCATTCAACTGGCTTTTATCCCTCCTCCCCTTCATCTCCATCTGTCCACTCCAGGTGGCAGCTCATCTGGATGAGAGTGTACCTTCAGTATCATGGCTCGTGCATCAGTGATAGTTCCTATGTGCAGCTTCTGTTGGACGTGTTGAAGATTAATTATTCTGAATTCTGGGAAACACACAGTTAAGATGGGCAGGAAGAAAAGTGTTTGGATTTAACCATCTACTTCACAACTCCAGCAGTATGTGATGCTCTAAAGAGAACTTCTTTTCTGCATGTTTGGGCACAGATTCATTTCATGAAAGTATCTCCCTAAACAATTTACAAGCTGAAAATTATGGTTGTGTATTAATGTGACAGAAAATCTGCCCAGCTGCAGCCACCTTCTGCAACTTCTCAGTTGTCATGGGCTCTGAAATCAGGTCAGTAAACAGAATTTGGCATAAAACATAAGGGCTCAAATTGTCTGGGGGTAACCAGCCATTTCCATGGTGGGAACAGCAGATGAAATGTTTCCAGAGCCAGCAAATACTTGTGACACTTGTTTTCTGTGGAACAATATTCTTTCCCCACATCCTAAGACTTCTTAGTTCTCTCTGTCTGGCTCATCCTCTGTTAGTTAAACATGTCTGTCCCTCAGTAGTTTCCAGACTCTTTTCCCATCTTTTGCATCTGTTCCCTACAGCTGTGACACCAAAGCAGCCCTCTGGAATGCTGTCTCGTTCTCCAAGCATCCTGTCAGAGTTCCCACTGAACATGATTAAACCAGTATTGATTCTGCTGTTGAACGAAAGGCTAGGCTGCATGTCATTTTTGGTCTTGCCTTGGCAAAGAGAGTCTAGGAGTATCAGGCTTCCCTTCTTCCTCTATATGCAGTCCCTAGATGCTGTGTGGAGGAGAGAAGTATTTCCCATTCCCTTCGCTTTTGCGTATTTCCATGGCTGCGACTGTTGGTGTTGCTCATAGCCACAGTCTGATTTATTCTCTCAAAAGCTCAAACTTCAGTCCAGTTCCTGGAGCTACTCTTGTCCTGCAGAACTCATTCTCTTGCTGGCTTGACCTGCTTGCACTTTGACAGGGTAGAAGATTCAAAGCTAAATGATTGCCAAATTTCACCAGAAGTTACTGTCATTCCAGAGCTTTTTGATTTTCAGGTGTTGCTACCCCTGGCTTGGTCACTGTCAGATTACAGTGGTCTTGGCTTTTATATTTTTTTCAGTGGGAAGAAGATGCTAAAGTCCTGCCAGCAGATCTTCCTCTAGATACTGTGTCCTAACCCACCATCTCTGCTGGCATCTTTGCTTAAGCAAGTTGGCTTTGTTTTACCCTCCTTCTTGAGTATCTTCCCTTTTCACCCCCTTGCACCTCTTGAACCCCTCACAACATCTCTTTTAATCTCTTCTGGTCTGTCTGAAATCTGTGTTCCTACAGTGCTATGCTCTGTCCTTCACTTGTGGTCACACCTTGTTGTCCACACATTTGCCATCTCTGCAGATCTGAAAGCCTCTGCTATGTGTGAGAAAACAGTGTGCATGGCTGCATTTCCCCAGCACGTGTCCCACTGCTCTCTCTAGAACACAGCGCTGAGCGCTCAGTCCCTGGAAAAGCCAAGGCATTCTGCACCACCTGCTTGTGCAGGTTTGTCTGCAGTGTCTGCTGTCTCTAACTGCTGGCTGAGTGTGTGGGGAGGGGGCTGGCAAGAAAGGATTATATTCATTACAGTATTAAATAAATCAGGTGGAATTAGCTCTGAGCAGAAAGCAGCAGCTGGCTTTCGCAGTGTTGTGACAGGCTCCGCCAATTATGCAATGCAAATAGAAACTGTCTGACTTTTGTGGCTCCTAGGCCATGACAGGCCTGGAAAGAGTGGCAACTTCTTATGATCTTTCCCCAGTAAATCTGTCCTCTGCCCCAGCCTCTGAGAGCCTTCACTGAAGAGCACCCATTCCTCAAGTCTGGCCTCCATCAAAGCTGTGACAAGAGTGACCTCCAGAACCTCCAGACTCCTCTGTGCACCCTTATGGCCCAACAAGGAAGCAAGGAAGCACGTGGTTAGCTTTATTCTCATTGATGCTGTGGGCTATTGATTTTAACTGGTAGCTGTTGCTGTGGTAGTTTTTTAATGCTTTGAGCAGCAAAATGAGGCCATGATACCAACACCATGGCGCTTGCCCTAATTACTCTGCAAGGTTAATTTGCTGAGGCTGTGAGGGTATGTGTGCCTGACAGATTGATTCCTTTGTATTATATTAGCTAAGGGAGGACACCGAGTTTCATATGTATATGGGGGAGGGTGAACAATTAGACGAAGGCGATCTGCTCTGGTAGCATAGGCAGGTCAAGGTTATGCTGAAATGAAATTATAGCTGAAATACAAAGAGTAAAACCATTCCTAAAGGACACCAAGATGGATCAGGATGAAAGCTCTTGAGGAGGAGATGGATCCTTTGAATTCAGATGATAATGGACTTGTAGAGGTGCTCAATCTTGACACGAGACTGTGGGGAGGATGATGTTATATATTTCAATGTGTATGAACAGAGGAAATTTTATTTAAATCTTGTTTGACAGAGTCTGGCTGTAAGTTAAGAAGATTACTGTCCAGGGTCAAGAGCTACAGTATGGAGCTCTGTGCCATGGACACAGGTCTCTGCAGACAGCAAAATGATAGATAATGATTTACGTTTAAATCACAGAAGATCAGACTTCTCAAGAGAACTTCCTTTCCTTATTCCAAAAATCATCATACTTCCAGATAGAGGAAGCTCCTGTTACAAGAATACTGTCCTGCTAAGAATACTGTCTTCCTTTAAGAAAGTGAGATGGCCCTGTTTGCTGTAGAAGAGGCTAATCACCAGGCAGAGGCGTTACGGAGCATATCTCAGCAGAACATATCTCAGCAGAGCAAGAAAGAAGGTAGTGAAGTAAGTGTGAAAAGGCAAGGTGGTGGTTCCAAATGCACTCATAAAACTAGAGCCAGAAGATGAGGATAACTGGAAAATACCATGGCATAGTGGTAAATACTTCCTAGAAGTAACCAGGTGACAATATTCACCTCCCAGTAATGTCCCCAGGTCTTGTCAAAAGAGCAATTACCTGCTCATCCATAAACTGTCAGTCGAGGAAACTGCACTCCAGTGACAATGGGGAGCAATGCCCTAGGTCTGATTGTACCTCAAGGCACATAGGTTTTGTTCTGGCCAGAATGCAGGAGATCAGTAGAGACATAACTGGATTTGTATTTTCAACCTTCCATGGAAAGCTTATCTTAGAGCAAAAGATTGCTGATGAGTTAGCAGGGGGAGCTCTTCTTTTGCCTTTACCATTGCCTCTTCCCCTGCACAACCTTAGTGAATCCTCCCTTGCTATGGTTTCAGACATAAATCTGAAATTCTGCCTGCTTAAAGGTGCCATAGTACTTGTAAGAGTAAAGGGAGTAAGGCAAAGTTCCACTCTTGGGTAATTACATTCTGCCTCCGTAACTTCTCCATCAGCTGTAATATAGAAGAGATTTTTTTTTTCTGCAGCTAGGAGGAGACAGAAAAAGAGGTCTACTGGTAAGAGTTTTATCTTGGATTTGGTCCCATCTGGTACCTTATGTGATGTCAAATTTTAAAACAAACTCAGGACTGCATGAAACCAATTGGTAAGGCTGCAGCCCCAGAGAACTGCCCTAGCTGCAGCAATGATGTTGCACCTAGACCACGTCAATCACAGGGTGGAAAGAAAAGGAAAAGCGTCTTTTTCCTTGCATTAATCTAGAGGCAGTTTGTGGAACAGATCTGAGTGAGGTGAGTGGGAGGATGAAAACTTCCCTGGCACATTTTGTGATTTAAAAATAATAATAAAAAGAAACCCCTTGTGTTCTGGAAACTCTATTAAAAAAAATGTACTTACTGCAGAAGAACAGCATGAAAGCAGAGACTAAGGGCTTCAGCAAGGGGAATCTGAAAAAAAAATTGTATTTGGGGCCAACTTTAGGGAGTGGAGCTGGGAGCTGAAGGAAACAAATGGCTTTGCAGTATCTGAAGTAAACAAAGCCAGCTCAATATATATTTATTTGGAACAGCCAGTTACCTTATGCTGAGTGTTGGGGAGGATGGGAAGGAAACAGGGTCCTCTTGCAGACCAAGTGGCAGAAAGAAGCAGCTTTTGACTGTCACACAGAGACTCATGTGCAGTTTGAAAGAAGCAGACTCCTCAGGAGGTGTTTTCTGAGGAGCTTACAAAAATCCGCCCCAGGTGCAGAGGAAATGACCTGAGCTTCAAGAACCAGTGGTTTACAAATGTGTGTAACCCAGCGCCCTCCCCTTTGCTCAGCTTGGGGCAGGGAATATCATTTGGAGAACCTAAAAACAAAGGGGCATTTTAAAACCGAGGTGGTGTTTGTTGCACAGGAAAAGAAAGAGAGGGAGCTTGCTGCCTTGTGCTCTCAGTAACAGTAGCAAATTTTAAAGATAAACATTGGAAAAGGGAAACAGAAAAACTAACACCTGAGAGCGCTAGTGCAGGGAAATCAGAGTGGGAAGAGAAAAAAATCTGAAATGCTGAAGATGAAATGTGCTTTATGTTTGTGGGAAGGTGGGAACTGTGACAGACTCAGACCTGGAGTTTATGTTTTATTATATATTTTCCTCTTGACCCCTGGAGAATACACAAATAAAATCAATTAATGGGCCTTGAAGAAGAATTACTTTAAACTGTTCAATTAAACACTGCAATGCAGAGAACAGAAAGGAGAGGGGGAAAAAAAACAATAAATACATCTGAAAAAATGGACTTGTCTGAGGCGCCTGGGCCCCGACATGCACCATTACTGACGGATCGAATCACACTTCCATTAACACCATAATCTTATAGACTCCACAGGCCGTAAAAAAGGGATTTACTTTAATCAGGTTTGGTTAGGGCTGAATTTGAAAAGCGCTACAAGTGAAATAAAACACGACCTCGTCCCCCCTTTGATTTTCTTTCTTCTCACTCTGGCTTTCTAATTTACAATTTGCCAGCCACCAGTGGTTCATTTCTAATGGCCGCGATCCACTGGTGTATGTCGCACTCTCTCCCTTTTTGTGGCGGAAATGATTAGGGAGAACATAGACCTTTCATTTCCATCCCCACCTCCTGCTTCCCTGGACAGGCACCCAGGATGCAGCATTTCCTTCCACACAGGCTTTAGTCCTCCATATTTGTGTGTTCCACACCCTTTCCCTGGCTGTTCTGGGGCTGATATTTGGCCACAGTCTGTGGCTGCGAAGAGATTGTGAAGCACAGAGAGGCATGGGCTGGAGATAAGAAGTTTGCCTATTGGCTTATAAGCATGAGTATTGACCCCTGAGGAGAGCAGGAAGCCACAGGGTGTCAGAGTAGTGGTTTCTACTTCTTTCTACACCTCCTTTTTCTTTGTCTCTTCTCTATGCTTCAGCCTGTTCAGTTTATCATGTGGGGCCAACTAAGCATTGTGATTTCCGTTCCTTTTTTAATTCATCCCCAAAAAGGGCAAATCCAACACTATGCAAAGGCTGAGCTATCAAGTGTGTTTGCTTTTGCTGCCCTCTCTCACTATCACTAGTGATAGAAAATACCATGTTTTTACTGCATTTTATTGGGTGTTATGGTTAAATGTCAGCTGGCAACTCAGCACCATGCAGCCACTTGCTCACCAGGACTTTGGTTGCCAGGGTCCAAGTTGGTTAACTCCACTGTCAGTCAGCCTGTTTTCTTCTACTAGATTCTGCTGTGCTTTTCTAGAAGTCACATCTCTGACCCAAGGTAATGTTGGCACTCAGGTGGCAGCAATGAGGAACTGAAGATCACAAGGAAACCTTGGGCTTGCACCTGTAGGAAAAGAAAAAAAAAATGAAGCAAAGAACAGTCAGCTGGAATAGCTGCTGCTGCCCATGCCAGTGTGCACTGACCTGTGACGTGTGCTATGGTGTAACAGGCCGCCTTGGTGGGAAATGGACTGGGTAAGTTCTGGGTGCAACAGAACAAAATGAACTCACTGCACCTGTGGAGGACTCTGCTGGATCAGCTGTGGCATAAGAGTTGCTTTATGATAGTTGGGTGCTGACAGGTGCATTTTGATTCCCAGCCTGTGGAAAACCATCACGTTGTTTCACAGAGTTGCAGGTTCCTGAAACTTGCCCTCACTTAGCTTACATTCCCTCTTTCTTCTCTGACACACACCCACTTATGCGACTGAAGATGTAAAATCCTTGTACTTAGCTGGAAAACACTGCCTGTTTCCCCCACACAGCTCTACAAAGGTATACAACCAGACTGGACTTATTCCTCAAGGTTTTAATGATAAAGATTTAAGGCCAAATAAAAGCAGTAGGCAGGAGAACAGTTTAAGCATTGCATGGGGGATCTGGTTGCACAGCCACTCTTGATTTTCTGAGCACTGGAAAATAGAGGAAACACTATTCCTTATTCCAGCTGGGAAAACCTGGTACCGGAGAGCTGTAATGGAGGGACAAAATACTGCCCTTCTAGGTCAGTAGTGCTTGATGGCTCCTAAGGCAAGAGGGTAGAAATACGCTCTGTAAGAAAGGAAACCCATCAGAATGAATCATAAAATAAGGTTCAAGGTACAAAATTTACGTAGTCCTCCTAAAAGCAGGGAAAGCATTTTGAATTTGTTCAAGTTGCTCAGTACAACCAGACATGAAGAATGAGAGATGAAAGAGGGAAATACTGAGGAAAATGAAAAAGCGAAGGGAAATGCAGGGGAGGGGAGAGTAATATAGAGTAAAAGGAATACTGGCAAAGAGTAATTTCAATTTAAAAGGAGATGCCACATGGCAAAGAGACTATTACACGGACATTATGGGTGTTCATGTGTGTGCTTGTAAGGTTGAGAGAGAAAAAAAATGTGGAGGAAACTAAAGGAAGGAAAGCAAAAAAAAAAAGAAGTCTGAACGAGAGTTTGGTCATGGGAAGGCAAGGCTAATGTTAGCAATTGATAATAAAGGCAGGAAAAGGGGGGAAAAAAGCATGCAATTCACTTTAAAAACTCTCCAAGTTTAAAAGCTCCCCAGAGGCTTTGTAATAGAAGAGGGCTTTTAAGTGCTATTTTTTCCCCCTGTTTTTCCTTTGGGGCTGTCTCAGAGGGATGATTTATTGTCTAATGTATTTAAAGTGACAAGGCCAATTTTTGCGCGCGTGCTGCAGCGGTGCCAGCAGCTCTTGTCGCGGTGCCGCAGGAGGCACCCGCTGCTGATGGCTCTGTGACACGGGGACACACCTCTGTGCTCCGGCAGCGCTGCGAGCCAAGGCAGGATACGCCCCGGCAGCCGGGAGCGGCATCCAGGACACTCCTGGCTGAGGTAGCCGAAAGGGGAGACGTGGGTGTAACGCTACAGAGAAGAGAGGATGGCGAGAAGCTAAGCCTGATCCCTGCGCCCAAGAAAAGTGCGGTTTGGGTGACCTTTGAAGACACAGATCGTTCTCCATTCCCTTTCCACGCTGCCTTCTGCTACAGCAGCTGGCCCATGGCTCTGCCACAGCCTTGGCTTCTGCTGAGCTGTCTGCAGGCCAGTTGGGGCTGTTTCTAATCACTGGTGACTCATGAGATTTTGCCGCCTTCTCTGGGTCCTTCTGTGGAGACTTGCCACTGAGGCATGACTGCAGCCCTGTTCTCTTCATGCCACTATAGCTGCTGCAAGCAGTAAGCATCACCTTTTCAAGGAGAGTTTAAAAAAAACCTCAGGGCTAAGTTTGTTCGGTTTTTTGTTTGTGGTTGTTTTTTTATTAATATTGAGCCTGTGTTTACTTTTGCTCTATTACACTTATATTTATACCCCTTAATACAATTCCTCTACTTTCTTTGTATTTACACACTTGTAGATGGTTAATCTTAGCCCTTGCCAAGCAATACATATTTAATTATTTTAATCTCTTCTCATATGTCAGTGCTTTCAGACCCTTAATCGCTTTTTTCCCTGCCGCTCTTCTCTGAATTCCCTGTGCTCATCAACATCTTCTGTAAATGTGTGTTGCCTAGAATTGAGGGCAGCATTCCAGGTGCTGTCCTGCCAGATCTGTACAGAGGGCCAGTACCTCCTCACTTTCTGACATGATTTCTCTGCAGATGAAGCACAGCATTATGTTAAATTTTTGCTGCTGTTGCTGCTATATGGCATTGCAGATCTGTAACTTAATTTGCTGTACGCTATATCCCACAGCCCTTATTTGATCATTACCAATTTTCAAATATACCTCTCTCTTAACATCCTGGTTTCCTTTTATTTTCCCTCATATGTACGAAGCTGGATTATTACAAGCTGATTCTCATTTTCTCTGCTGGTCCCTACTCATAACATTTTGGCTTATGTTATATTTGTCTTTCTACAGCAGTGGGTAATGGAAGAAGCTATTCATTTTTCTGTAGCCTTTTATTCAGTTTTTGATCCTCTGCTCCCCACAATTCCTTACACTTGTTTGCCCACGCCTTCCCTGGAACGGTACCCCTTGCTCACAAATGGTCAACAGCCAGGCAGCTGTGTCTTGTCTCTGTTAGGAGCCAGGGAGATTCTCCTTGACCTGAAGAGCAGCAGCAGCTCCCTGTGCTCAGCATGGCTGTGCAAACGCCAAGTGCACCAGCCAGCTTTGCATGTCCTAACTACTGTGTGATGCTTCCTCTTATAATCAGTCCAAGCATCACTGCTTCTCCCAATTGCCCCCTGCACTTAATTGACCAATAGAACTAGACATATGGAGGATCGAATCACAAACCCAAATCAGCAGTTGTCAGAGGAGATTAATTCAAACAGGAAGCTACAATACACATGGGGGTTTTTTTTTCTTGTTTTTTTTCTTGTTTTTTTTTATTTTCCCCTCAAGCTCCAATAGAAGAAATTATTATTAATATCTCCAGCTGTATACTCGGGCAGATGGCAGTGACTCCAATGTACTCTCTCTACCCAGCTTTCCATGTGATTTTTGTAGCATTTAAGTGACACTGGGAAATTACTGAGGGGTCGAGAGAAGAAGCTCCATTCACGCTGCCTAATTCAAAGCACCTAAGATTAGCCTGTGCCAAAAGGACAGGCTGTCTTAATTCACTGTACAGTCAATGCAGAGAGGCAGGTGCTCTCTGGAGGTACTTCTCGCTGCTGACTCTGAACAGGTGAACATCATAAGTCAGGTGCACACATCTTCCCTCTTTCAGCCACATTGACCTTTATTGTGCTCAGGAGTCCTCAGCTCTGAAACACACCCAACCAAGGGTGCTGTGGCTGTGTCCTGCTCTGGCTGCTAGTCACAGCCATGCTGAGATCAAGGCTCCCTTATGTTATCCACTGCATGCTCCTGCACCAAGTGGTGATTTTTCCCAACCCTTTGTTCTAAACAGACAGCAGCAAGGCAGCACAGCCTAGAGGGGGATTGCCCCACAGGTGCAGAAGGTGGGCAGATAGGGAGACTGAAGATCTGCTTGGTGGAGCAAGGCAACCTACTTCATATAGTGCTCAAAAGGGACTTTGAAGAGAACCCTCATCTTTTTTGTGTCAGTCATAAAAGCAGAGCAGAGCAAAGGAACTCTTTCCACATTTGCCCCTTGACAGCCTTCAGCTGTGGAGGGGAGATCACAGCTGAAGGCCTGATTGCCCCCACTAGGGCTGGAGGAGGAGTCCTCAGGCCTGTGCGAAAAAAACATGCTGTCTTAATTCACTGTACAGCCAATGCAGAGAGGCAGGGCCTCGGTGTTGATGCCTCTGATGAGATCCCCCTGTGCTGAGGAGGTGGTGGCAGGTGGAGGCACTCAGGGAAAACAAAGGAATGGAAGGAAAAGGTGTGTTCCCAGTATAGCTATATAAAGCCACGGCCTGTTTTTTTGTTTCTTCTTTGGTTCTGCCTGCTGTATGCCTGTGCTGCATCCTCTCAGGCCTGCATTCAACCACCAAGCCTTAGCTGACAATTGGCTCCTTCCTCAACAGTTGGTGCAGGAAGGCAAGAGGCTGTGCAAGGATTTTCGACCAGGTGAAGAAAACACTGGGACAAAAGTCATTGTAGGAGCCCATGAGGGGAACAGGGCAGATTTCAGGTGAGCAGCAGAGTACTCTTGCAGGTCTGAAGCTGTTTTGAAAGTCAGAGCACAAAGATTAGGGTTAAGCCATCAGTTTTCAACCTGTCAGAACAAGGAGAAGCTCCCCAGGTACTACTTGGGGCCTTGGGTCTGGCCCGTGAGAGCCAAGCAGAGAATCCACAGAACAGAGGAGCCTTGCCTGTGATGTACCCCTGAGAGGGGGCATATGTGCCATGGTCTCTGTGAGGTTACAGCTTGGAGGAAACAGTGTGGATGGGTCTCTCGCTCTGCTGGCTTCTTGATTAACTGCAATCAGTAAGGGGGAAGAGGACTTTGCACTGAAACCCTCTGCTCGATACCTAGCAGCAGATTGTGCTTTTTTTCTTTTCTTTTCTTCTCCCTCTCAAAAAATTAAAAAGTGTGAGGATGCATGAAGATTGGAATAGAAATCATTGACAATCTTATCATACCTCTGTATAAATCAATAATATGCACTTGAGTGGAATAGTACTGATTGCTGCATCCTATAAAAACTATAGTAGGTTGAGGTGGGATTTGAAACTTTGAGACCAGCCTTTTTTAAAAAATGCCCAGATAAGCTATGGTCTGCTTCAGTGATCACTACATGAAATCCCAGCACCTGTGTTATGCAGGGGGTCAGGCAAGAGCATTCAGCACTGGGCTGAGTGTGTCAAAGTCTCCAACTGCAGCCCTGGAGTTGAAGGAAAGCCCTCCAACAGGACAATTCCAGCCTGGTGCTGCTGTATTGGAAGCACACACGAAAGGTAAGAGAAATGGTGACTGGTATAGAACAGTGCTGGATGAATAATTATGTGTACAGGGGGGATAGTGATTATGTTAGTTTGGCTTAGTGAAAAAAGCATCGGAAAGTGAAACCTGAATATGCATGTTTTTGTTGGTAGAATAAGAGCCTTGGGGTGGAGTTTTCTTGCTCAGAAATGTTATTTTTGTTTGGGTGCCCTGCTGGGGATGGAAAATGTGAGGATCAGGGTGGTAGCTTACATTGCATTCTGGTGGTAATTAACCTTCCCTTGTGGAAGGTATGAGCTGAGGTCTTTCCAGATGACTTCTTTGAGCTCCCTAAAGAAAAATGGCCTTAGCACAGGTGAAAGAAGTGTAATCTGGCCTCTGCTTGTTAAAATCAGTCCTCTGCTGCCCCTGCCACTCCCTTCAGAAGCATCTGGCATTCCTAAGGACACTTGAATGGGATTCTTCCAGTAATTCTGAGGGTCAGAAAAGCCTTATCTTTTGCAGGATTTGCTGTCTTGTGCTCACACAGGCATCAGATAAACTCAGGCATGAAGCAGATGCTGCCGGGTTAAATGTTCTGTCAGTCTTTCCCTGGGAAGCTAATAGTTGCCTGAAATGGAGAAATACATATGCACACTCCTGCTAACTGGGGCAGCAGAAGTTGGTGCCGTGAGAGATCTCTCAGGTTGTCAAGTGAGCAGGATTAGGCATGGCCCAGGAATCTGAGAATAAACGCAGCTCTGTTGTGCAGGATAAAAGGAGATGGTGATCAATATATCTTAGAGCTTCAGGGATTAAGGCAAGAAGCATCTGACAGGATTAGGAAGAAACTTTTCTTAACATGGACTAGTCATCCTATAATTGCCTGCCTGGGATGCTCACACATCCTTTTCTGATACCCTAGGAAGCCAGCCACCTGAGAGAGTGAGCTGCTACGGCAAAACTTGTGTGAAGAAAGCATTTGTGTCTTGCAGTTCCTGTGTACCATGGTTGTTACAGAGAGGGGATGCAGTGAAGCTTGAATTCCTGGGGCAGGGAGGCAATGGGTGCTTCACCACGAATCCCACCTAAAGAGAGTGGAAGGAAGGAGCTGAAAATCGGGAGGGGTGGTGGGGCTGTGGCTGAGGCCAGCCCTTGATGGAGAAATGGATGGATGCAGATGTAGAGCTTGTGGATGGGTGAAGGAACTTGCCAGCTGCTTCCCAGAGTTGCACAGGCGTAGGGGGGGGCTCATTAGGCGATGTGGCTGTCATCATTAACATGGGGTAGATGTTGTGGGATGCAGCTGTTGTAACCACGAGGGAGAGGACAAATCTAGAGCTGAGGGCTCTGGAGTTGAGCTTTGCTGTAAGTGTGGTGGTACTCCAGGTGTGTGCAGAAGGCAAATGTGTGCTTCGTGGGTCATCTCTCTTTTTCTCCATGATATAACTCCTCAACTCAGTGTTTACTATTTTTTCTACTCTGACCTCCCCTACTGTAATGTCTAAAGGGCATCTGTCCTAGGAAATGTATATATGTCAGGGACTTGGAACTCCGAAGGTAGTTTTGGCTTCTTATCCAGTGTTTAACACAAGGGCTGTGAATCTTGCCTCTCTTTCCATAGGATGTAGCTCATGGCCTGGCTGGGGTTCTGAAGCTTCTGTGCTCTGAAGACCTTTACTGTGGTGGGTTTTTTTTTTTTATGCAAGGAGGAATTTTCTCTGTGTTGTGGCTGTCTCTTTTGCAATGGAAATAGTAATGCACAGTAGCATACTTTATAAAGGACACTGTGCTTGTGTGACCTGTTTCATGTGCTTCTTTACTCTTTCTGACAATCGAGGCACTCACCATGTGCTCCTGAGGGTAAAAAAAAAGAAAATAAAAAGCCTCATGAGTACCAGGATTATGATGGCAGAAAGGCAGGGTCAGTTCTGCTATAGCTTTGTCTCTCAGGATTCAGAGAAAGTCCTTGGTGGGAACAGGGACTTAGCAGAGGCTACATTTCTTTGGCGGCTGAAGTCAAGACAAGGAATGGAGCTGACTTGTGTAAATACACTGAGTCAAAACAGAGCAGGAAGAGAAGAGGGCTATTTAAGCTGAAGAACAGTGTTGGCACAAGGAAGAGCAGGGGATGAAGGAGCTTACAACTAGTTTGAGTAGTGGACTTCTGAGGAAGCATGTCTGCTAAAATTGTTTGGGGTAAATGCTCTGAGTAGTTCTTAAAAAGAATATTAAATTGTAAGCTAAAGGACTCAGGTCACTGATGGTGACAGCCTAGCCTTGTCTAAGTTTAGTCCCCTCTAACATAGGACTAAACCTGCAAGAGACTGTTAGTGTTTCTCACCTCTGGGAATAACTAGAGTCTAATAAGGATATAGGTGAAATATTCTTGCAGCTATTTTGGGCTTTCTTAGGTCTCTGACAATCAGCACTGTTGCACTTTAGAGCCTGCCTGAATGTACGCCTTCATTTGAATTCCTCTACTTAAGTATCAGCATTTCCATTTCACAGATAAAGAAATTGAGACAGAAAGGTAAAATGACTTGCTGAATGTGCTCACAGAAGAATTGGGAGCAGCACCCTGTGAGCACTCTGTGCTGCCTGCATCTGCTGAGTTATATTCCCACCCCTGTGCAGAAGGTCTGGCTAGCAAACCCATCTGCTGAAACGTGCTGGGCTGAAAGGTTTCTGACAATTCTTGGAGACGTAAGCGTGTTGCTTTATGGAAGTTTTTAAGGCTATGGAATCTGTTATTTTTGCTTTTTATGTCTTGCAAAGCAGACAATAAAGGAAACGTAGCAACTATTCTTTGCGACTTTAATCCCAGTATGTGCACATTGCACTTAGCACAATAACATCTGGAAGCAGGTTTTTCTGTTCATTCTGACGTTGAAAGACCTGATGATCACTGGACTAAAGGTTAATCACACAGTTGTGCAATCTGGCAGATTGGGGAATAAGAGAAAGCAAACCCAGCCTGCTCTCCTCTGCCTAGCTAATAGTCACAGGTCCTTCTGGTGCCACTTTCTGACTGCTTAACTGACCAGCTGCTGCTGTTCCCTCTTGGTGAACTGCGAGAGCATGAAGGCTGTACTTAAAAGCAGATTGGTGTGCTCCTGTTTGCATAATTGGAGCAAGCAAGGCTTAGGGTGTCATCTGCAGCAGTAGTTCTTGTTGCTACTGAAATACAGCAAAGAGAGAAATGAAACCAGTTGTGGTCTTTGTGCAAGCTCCTTTATATGCTCGCCCCACTCAATGCAGCTCTAGGTCCTTCCAGCTCTTAGACACTGGAGCCTTTAAGAAAAAGGGGTGTCTGGGAATAAGTATCCGAGTATAGGAGATGGGAGCACTTTGGTTTGACCTGAGAGAGAAATTGTAGTGTGAGGCCAGCTCTTTATTACACCTCAGAGTTCAGCCAGAAGAAAGCCCTCAGAATTGTCTCTGCCAAGTAAAGCTTCCTTTACAGCCTTCACACCTTCTCAGCCACTGAAGCTGCCCAGCCATGAGACACACAGCAGTAGGAAAAAGGTTTTCATTAGCTCTATGGCTCTCAGAGCTACTTGTTTAATTTTGCATTTATGATTTAAGAACGTGTGTGTATATCAAGCACTTAACATTCATCTTCTCTCACATGCACTATATTGAATCACATATTCTTTTACTGTTTGTTTTTGCATAAGTAATTGTGACATAAGATCTGAATATTTATATTTTGTTCCTGAATGTGTTATATGTGCTGGTCTCACTCTTCACTTACAGAACACAGTGGCTCCAGTTTAACCTGTTTAGCTTTTGAGGTCTTCCTGTCTATCAGTCTCTTTTTTTATATGTGAAAACAGTATTTGTTTTACATAGCTCCATATTGCACGTAACAGTTGGCAGTAGGGAACCCTCTCATGAAAAGTTACTGCATACGCATGTAAAATGTTCTGGGGAATAAAATGTGGAAGAGGGATGATATTGCTGACTGGCTGGCTTGGTAGTAGAGATGCTCTTTTGTAGTAGTACAGATACTCTTAGTAGTAGAGGTACTCCTTTGTGAACTGAGAGGGCTGGTTAAGCAGGGATTAAAGTACAAGGCACTGAGCTGGAACTAAAGAAAGCAATTCTAATAGTCCCACAGACTATGAATGATTGTGGATAGTTCACAGGATTTTTCTCATTCACTTTCTGTGAAGGCATGTAACACCACATTCCCTTATGTGTATTTACATGGTTACGTGATCTGGGCAGGAAGTGTCTGCTGTGTATTTGTACAGCTGGACACAAAATCAAGCACTAATCTCAGTCAAGTTTGCTGCTACACTAAAACAAATGGTCATAGGTTTTGTAATGTGCCGTGGAGCAGTCTCACAATTTAAGGGATTGATGGGTCAATAAATGGTGTGAGACAGTCATACAGAGAGAAGAGAATAGGACAGGAATGGCTTTAAATAGATGGGATTGTTTTAATTGGGAAGCAGGACTGACAGGATTTTAAAGAGTTTGACAGACTTGTAAACCTTCTTCTTTACAGACAGTATTTTGATTACCTAGCTGATCTTTTTATAGGGTGTGTTTGGTGGCATTGTTTGGGGATTCTACAATGTAAACCTCATTGCTCATCTCCTGTCCACCTGTAGTGCTGGAAAGAAACCTATCTAATATTTAAGCACAATGCTTAAAGGATAAAAGGGGTCTCCCTTTATCCTGGATGGTGCAGCAGGATACTAACTTGTGAGAAAAGTCTGGTTTGTCACCTTGAGCCCAGGTGATGTCAGTCATCATCAAGATGCTCCCTGTCAGCAGGAGGGACTCGGCAATGACAAGTGAAGCTTTCTGTTTCTAGAGGATTCAAAGTTTAATTACTTTGTCGCTGTCTTGTGTAAAATTGCTTCAGGCACAAAGAACGCCCGGGACTCCTGTGTGCCAAGGAAGTGGCGGCTCAGCCTGAAGCGCTGACATTCCGTGGAGCTGCTGGTGCTCGGTGCGGTCCCAGCAGCCTTGTGCTTGCAGTGGTTATGAATGATCAGCACTGGCAGTGTGCTTGCCAGAAGCAGCAGCTATAGCTCTGCTTGAGCCTGTGCTCCTTCTGGGAGCTTTTGGTAGCTTGATGGGGCCTCTGTTTTCAGCATTTGGCCTCTAGTTTGGGGTGTCGCCATTCTTGCAGCCGTGCTGCTTGAGACACTTTACGAATTGATGCTTCTCCTATCACCCAGGCTGCTCTGAACACGTGGAGAAGAAGGTATGGGGATTGTCAGAGCTTGGTCTCAGGTGTAAAATATTATTTCAATATCAAATGCTTGGGCAAAACCTACCATGTAAATGGTGCCTATGGGCATCTGACACACCTCTTTGGTCATAAATGCTTGTGTTTCCATGCCTCATGACCAAACGAAATGATAATTTTCTCTGGATTCCAATTCAGTCCACCCTAGGCAATATGAAGTTGTCTATGGACTCAGGCTCTCACAAGTTATCACATATCAGCAAATTAATAGCACCTTTTTGTCTCTGCTGCTGCACTGGCATGGCCTCTCTTTGCAGTGAGAGCTAAGCTGAGGAAAAATGCTTCCCCTAGGGCCTTCTGAATTCCCCAATGCAGGAGACTCCACAGCCTGAACTCAAACCTTAATACATGCAAAAACCCACAGGAGTGAGTTGTAATAAATGCCCAAAGGGCAGGCAAAGTTTCAGCTGGGGCTTTCTCTTCCTTATGTGCTGAAGTTAATCAATCACGAGATACAAATGTGTAGAAAATGAGGCTTCATTAGTTCTGCTGCTCGAAGCACTCCCTTGGGGTTTTGTTGGTGTCTTCTCTTTTCTTTAATGTTAAATTGCATGTCTTTGAGCTGCTTTGTCTTAATGTGGTCAGGTGTGTCTAAAGGAGAAATGTTTTAGAGGGACAACCTTCCTTCCTTCCTTCCCATCCTTTTGGAGTCCTTCTGTGAGACTTCTGCAGTTGTTATTAAAAATGGAAGGAGAGTGCTGTCCCTGTGCTATTTATAAGCATTTTCTGATGGACAAGAACTTGCAACCTTGTGCAATGCTGCCAGTGACCTGGTCAAGGAAGGGAGTTGCTTTTTAATGAGATGTCCCCATGGGGATGCTTTGATCCAACTTCTTGGGGAGGCGCAAGGAGAACAGATGGAAAGGAGACAATGGATGCAGGCGTCTTTAACTCGGGCCTTTGCCCGCTGGCTTCAAGGGCTCTGTCAAATGAAGAAGGGGTTTTGTGAAAGACAGCGATTTGTTTTGCCAGGCTGGTAACTTGGAATGTCAAAAACCCTGAACAGCTTTTTGCAGACACTCTCTGAAGCATCAACAAGTCGTTTATGAATCAAAGAAATGCACTGTGCCAGCCAGACCTTGGAGATACTAAGCTGTAGTAGGGTATCTGTAAGGAATTTTAAAGCCATTTCTGCATATGAAACCCTGTATGGAAGTTGCACAGAATATGAAATAAGCTAGAACTATGTATATTTCCACCTGTATCTACTTTTTTTTCTGAAATATTCTTTGTTCCTAAAAGCCAGTCTGATATAAGGAGATGGTTAGTGTTTTCTTACTGGGGTGGGTTTGTTTGTTTGTTGAGGGTGGGGGTTTTTTTGCCTTTTTGGTTTTTCATCTGTATTTGGAATGTCAGTGCACTTCTCCCTACAGCTAAATGTGGCTGGAGGTCTGACCCCTGAAACACTTAAGCAGACATTCATTCATTACAGAAATGGGATGCTTCCAGTAAGAGCTAATGATTAAAATTGATGGTGAATTACTGTGTTTCTCTCCTGATATGAAATTAATGGGAGATGAAGGGGCTTTGTTTTTTAAAAAATAATAAGAATGTTTTTGGGAATCCTGAGCTGAAGGCCTTGTTTGGTGTGCCTTACTCATAAAAGAGCTGGTCTCATGCACATTTTCTTATGCCTAGCTACATATGAATAGAGTGCCCTGGGATGTAGTCTAATTTTTGATATGAACACAGATAGATGGTCTGTCCATCACTCTGCTGTCCCAAAATTCATCCTTTTTTTCTGAGCCTTTATTCTTTGTGGCACTGTTACTATATCTTAGCCCAGTCCAGCTGGATACCGCCTTCTGTAGTGTCTGTCTGGCTCAGCAGGAGACTGTGATTGCAATCAGCTCCTCCCAGGCCACTTCAGCATGGCCTGATGAGAGTGAAGAGTACTTCAGGTGTGCTGCCCTCTCCCTTGCTGCCAGATTTGCAGAAATGCTGTGAGTTATAATATGCATGCTTCAGTCTGTGCTCCTGCTGGACAACAGGCGAAGCAGAGCAGCATCCCTGCCTGGCTGCTTGGTCTGTAAGTTATTTGTGTCTGCTGTGCCTGAGATATGAGGACCTATTTATGTGGCCTATTTAAATTTTGCAGGTGGCTCATATTTCAGCGTTTTCCATGGAACCAGCAAATCTCAGTGTTTTTATCCAATTTATCAGTGTGTGTTTTCCCCGCTGGGGACAGCATGATACCTAGTCCCAGTGGGAATTGGCTGGTAGTGCTGCTTCTGTTCCACATGAGAAAGTGCTTGCAGTGGTAGGTGCCAGATGCTAATAGCTGCTTCAGGGCCTCTTGCTAGAGCTTCTAGATATGCCAGGTGTGCCTTCATCTGAGAGATTACTAGAAAGGGGTTCTAATGTTGGACATTGCAAAGCCGCCACCTTGCTGGTTTGTTGCTCCGTGTGATTTGCTTGTTTCTCAGTATTGGAAACCTGAAGATGTCCAAAGAGTCACACCATGTGCACAAGAGTGTTGTCCAAATGCTTCCTGAACTCTGTCAGGCTTGGTGCTGTGACCACTTCCCTGGGGAGCCTGTTCCAGTGCTCAACCACCCTCTGGGAGAAGAATCTTTTTCTAATATCCAACCTCAACTTCCCGTGACACAACTTCAGGCCATTCCTGCATAATTCTAGCCCATTTTCTCATTTATCTGTCCCTTAATTGGTATTTCAAATGCCAGGGAAAACAGGATGAACTTAACAAGGTCTTTACCAAGCAAAAATCTGATTCAGAGTATGCGTTTATGAGGCTGATATCCTAGATAGCAACTGGAGTATGAATGATCTCTAAACCATCAGATTATTGGAAGTACATGCCCTGTTAGAAATGAGCCAGATGTCTCTGAAATATAGAAATGTTTAGAGCATTTCTGTTCGCTTCAGTGTGAGCACCACCCCAATAATGTGTCTGGGGTCCCAGTTGTTATCTTGCTCTGCTAAATTTATATTAACTGGTCAAGGAACTGTTGTCAATATACTTCTCATGTACAAGGGATTGTTCCTTGATAATAGATGTTTGTATTTATCTTCATTTGGAATTACTGATTGAGCTGGCTAGTAAAATTCCATTGAAAATGTGTTCTTGTTGCCCCCACTCCTAAAAAGCAGGCAGGATTCCTGGATCTTGTTTCCCAAGACACACTGTGATTTTTTTTCTGGTTGAAATGATGGTGCATTGGTGGTTAAATAACTATGGTACGTCAGGGAACACAATCTGGAGCCAGTCAGTCTTGCATATAGAAAACAATGAGAAAGTGAAATAAACTTAACTTGCCCTTGAATAAACAGTACCTTCTTGGAGCATGGCTGTTTTGGGATAGGAAGAGGAAACTGGTTCAAGAATTGAAAGCAAAATGCTTGATTCAAGAAGGTGTAAGCACTTAACTTCAATTTATGAAAGTGTTAAATAATTTATTGCGCTGATTCAAAGTTTTCAAAATGTTCCCTTTTATACAAGTCCAACTTCTGGATTTCCATCAAAATTGGAAAAAGGAAGTAGATATTAAAATAGTGGCATTTGATAGGGAAATATTCTTTGCTATTTATTCATGCATAGGCTTAGACTAGTTGTATTTTTTGTGAGAAAGGGCATAATTTTACAGGTGTGCTGTAACACCCTGAGCTGCTGTGTGCAGAAACTGAGGACAGCACCAGACCTCACCAAAGGCAGCAACTTTGCCCTACCAGTGGCAAGACTCATAAATGTTGTAAATGGGACCCATGCCAGGGGAGCAAGACTTCAAAAGGGGGCTTCTGCAGAGGGTTGTTGCACTGCAGAGAGGAGCACACGTGCTGGCTGTGGGACCTGTTGTTAATGTGTGACACCTTCCACAGTGTAAAAGGTAGAAGGCCATGGGTGGGAGTACCAGAGGTTGGGACCTGTGTCTTTGAGGTCACGAGCAGGTTGTGGGAAATTCGCCTCCCAAAGGGTCCAGGGGAAGTAATGGTTGCTCATCACCTTCATTTGTGCCTGCTGGTGTCTGCAGTGGGATGTACCATCTTTCCCTCTTCCTTCCCCACCTGAGATCATTTCTGAAGAGATCATTTAATGTTTAGGAGGGGAGTGAAGTCACTACTGATAATAGCTGTAAAAGCAGAAAACTAACTAAGAAATGATATGCTGTAACAACTGTGTAACTACAGGATATTTATGCATTCAGTCTGATTACTCAAATGTTGCTTGGCACTTTATTCTGTGAGTGATTAGATGATAAACTTTATATGCAAAAAAAAATCTGCATCTGCACCCACTATAAAACTGCTACATCTTAGCATGGGAGGGGAGAAGGAATGTGCTGGGAGGCTGTGCTGGTGAGGTAGAAGAAACAGCTCTTGATTTAGAAGATACAGGACTTGAGTTCTGCATGTACAATCTGTATGGTTGTGGTGGTTGTAAGCAGTTCCCCCTGGGCCCGGATTTTTTCCAGTGAAACTGGCATTTTCCAAATGCCTTATAAGGAGTAGCTGTACCTCTGGGAGATGAGTTAGTTAATATATATGGGTGGCAGTTTCTGAATTTGTGGGTTTTCCTTTGGGCAGCTCACTCTGTAAATGAGAGGCAGGTGTCCCTGGGGAAGAGAAGGGAGAATGGGGTAGCTATTGGAACAGGATCCAATGGTGGTCAGCCTGTGGTGGGACACCTGTGTTTCTTGCTTATATTTTCAGAGGTATGTCTCAGGTATGTGTAAGTTTTTAAGTCTGGTGAGCAAAACACTGATGTGGCACGGAAGGCAGGAAGTGATAGCAATTGTTCAGCCAAACCAAGGCAGTTGAGGACTAAAGCTTTGATGGAAAATGTCAGTCATTGATGAACCTCCCAAGTGACATTTGTCCCATGCTGCAGCAAGGATCCCAATGGCCACCTATAGACGTCTTTTCCCTTTTCATCATGTCTCTGCAGCCTGCTTCTCTACCTAGTTCTAAAATGCAAATTTGCCTTGCCCTGCTGTTGCTACCTTGGCAAAGGTTACTTTCTAAGTACATGCAGATGATATTGCAGATGCTTTCTTTAAAGGTCTTCAGATGAGATTTCAGTAATGTCTCAGTTTCAATTCTGGCTGCATAGCGTGAGCCTGCCTGAAGGAGAAGTTTTTGTACTGGTCTTGGCATCTTGAATTGTTGTGGATTTCTTTGTCTTTACTTTTTCAGAGAAATTTGTGAACACTTCACCAGACGCCTACACAGCCTTGATACCAATCATGCAGGGTGAGCTGTAGGAAAATCGATGCATCACTTGTCTTGGCAGTTCCAAAAAAGAGATAGTTACTGAAGTTAGAAATATATTAGCTCTGTGTGTGTGTTGCTTCCTCGAGGTGCTGCTGACTTCTAGTGAAATGATATATTTGCCTCAGGGTACAGTAGCTTTGCTACAGATCCAAGTCTAAAGAAGCGCCCTGTGCCTGAACTGCCCTCTGATACATGGCATTGTTCAAGATTTGACCCTGGTTTTGTGAATTGTCATTATAAGCATCAGGGGTTTTTTTGAGGTAATCTTTCTGTCTGCCCACTTTTCAGCTATTAGGAATGGAGACAGATACAGCAAGGTCAGTGTTCCAGCCTGATTAACAAGTCATGTCTATTCAACTTGGAAGGATGGGAAGGTAATGGGCCAAAAGAAGTTGAAAATGGCCTAAGGTTAGCTTGGCTTAGATTAAATCAGAAAAAAATGGTGGGATTGTTCCAGCTTCTGCAACCTGGTAACCATTAGGGGTCATTGTGTAAGGTGAAGAATTGCTGATGTTTAGTACACTTCTCACCTTCTCCCTACTCTGTGAATTCAGAGATGCTGACTTCAGACAGTTTGAAGTCCTTGATGCAGGTAAAGCAGTCTCTATTTTGTTTGATTCTGCATTTGCAGTGTTGATACATGACTATTTAATATCTTTCTCTGTGCTTTGATCCTCTCCTCTGGAAAGAAGTTGAGTTCCCTATAAATGTGGGCAGAGTTGACAGATTTTTTTTTTTTTTTTTTTCTTTTCAAATCTCTTCTGAAATTTTCTCCTATTGTGGTTCTTTGAAAAGAAAAGCCCCAAAGCTGAATACTCAAAAGTAAGGCAACAAGTATTCTAGGGAGAAATGCAAGAAAGTTAAATATTTATCTTTGATCTTAAAACTCATCAAAGCAACAGTTCGAATTTGATTCCTGTTTGAGAATGAGTATAAGGTTTAATTGGTATTTTTTTTTTTTGATTGATTTAGATTGACATTTCATCCAGACCAGTGTTAAACTGCTCAAAATGTTCTTTCTCTTTCTGTGCACCTTACCACCCCTGTGTCCATCTTTTACCTTTGTTTTTACAGTGGGGTCCTGCCTGGGATGGTTTCCTATGCTTTTCAAAGATGCGCTCTGTTCTGTCCTTACCAAATCACAAGGCCAGCATGTCTCTGACCCTGAGTCAAATGCAAAAGGGCAGCAGCTTTTGGCAGCATCAGTGCTTGCTCAGTAAAGGTGGATATGAGCAGGACAGCTTGAAAAGAATGGATGTAAGGTGTGAGGATGCAGGCGTGTTTTATCTGGAAATAGCCTTCATTTCTGCCTAGTTCAAAGGGTTGCACATTGTATATCCAAGTGTGTTTGTCCCTTCTTTTCTGCCTTTTCACTGCTATCAAGGAGTGGCAGTGGCACCTGCCGTGTTGCTCTCCCTGTGAAATGTCAACGAAAGCAATTCAACTCTTACACTGATTTGCGCCAGATAAAAAATGTCAGGAAGGCATTCCTTGCCATCAAAGCTTCCCTTTGTAAGAGGAACTGGCTGGTGAGTAGAGAAGTCATATTACTGATATGGAGCGATCAATTGAAGAACTGTAATTCAATCAAGTGGTTCTGCTGGTATCATAAACCATGAGAGCAGAGCTCAGTCCATTTAGAGACAGTCAGGGCCCTGTAACTGAGTTAATACAGACCCCGCAATCGATCCCTAACCTCCCTTTAACTTTCTGTCTTGCTCTCAGCTTTTCCATCTCTTCTGTTTCTCCCCTACTCCACCACCCTCACGTGCTATCTGCTTTCCCTCCCCTCCTCTTTTACCAGCTACCTCCTGCTCCCAGTTCCAGTTCATCCTCTCACTCCTGTGAGCCCAGCCCGATCTGTACATGACAGAAGTGTAACAAGGTTGGCAGACGCTTTTATTTTCAGTGAAGGAGGCTCTCTAGTATGTTGGTTCTGGTGAAATCCATTTTCTTTTCATTTTGGGACATCAAGGCTTTGGGTTAGGAGATTCAGGAATACAGATTAGTTTTTTTTCTTTTGAGAAGGTTATGGACTCTGGGTATATCTGTCTTTCTGTGTTATTTCATTAGAACCATAAAGGGAATGTCTGTCCAGATGATGGGCTCATAAACACTGTTACTGCTGCTTAGATCTTCATGTATTTTTCATGAGGTGAACACGTGTACATGTGATGTATACAGTGGCATAAAATTTTTAATTTACTGGTGGGCGGCCTGTCTTATGACTGGCGAGGGGCGTTTGGCCTTTTTATTTTATTCTAAATCAGAACTTTTATTACTTGACATTTTGAGTTGGCTAGCTTACCTGCTTTCCAGTGTGATTGTGCAGGTAGTACATGTGGTCACTGTGAAATGGCCATTTGCATGCATGCCTCCACCTGTGCTGAGCACCTCCCTGGGGAATTCATTGGCATAAGCAGATGCCAGGGGCTACTGTAGGAGAGGGCAAGTTGAGCAATGCGTGAGAATTTGATGTTGTTACCTATTCCAGTGAGTGAGTGGAGTGAGGAGGAGATAGATGCCTTTTCATGACTGTACTTTGACATTCAGTTAAGGCTGGGGCTATAGGACCTCAGGTTGGTTGTTGGCTACACAAAAAAACAAAACCAAAAAACCAGATATAAGTGTTCAGTAAAACCCTAGCTGCAGCAGAATACATCTTTTCATAGGCACTGGTCCCCAAGTGCATTTTTGGGTGTGGTTGCCCTGATGTGCCTTTGTCACTTGGCTTATTTGGGTTTTTTTGCTGTTATTTCTTTTTCCTCTTCCCTTTCCTCGGCGCACAGCAGGAAAGCCCAGCTCTTTCTTTATCTGTGGGTGGTATGTATTCATCAGCCTAGCTCACCACATCAGAACAATCAGCAATTGACTGTATGTTGAAAACAGACACGCTCATTAATTTTAGGAGCCAACGTTCACTAACCAAAATGGCTCATAAACTACCCCAGGGGAGTATGAGGAAATTGGAATTTCAAGCTGTGGTGCTGTCACGGTGGAGGGACTGCTGGCCTCTTTCTCATCTCAGCCCCACGGTGGTCATCTGGGAGCTGCTCTGCCGGCAGAGGGGGGCAGCTCATGCATAGCAAACATGGGCCCTCTTCCTTCTCTCTGCATCCCTTTGCTGTGCTCAGCCTAATCACAAGCAGTAGGATGTGGTTTCCTTGTCAGCAAGCTATGGCATGAAAGAACAACTATGTAGCCTCCTGGAAGCTGAAGTACTTCTTGTTGGGATACAGGAAGCAGCCATCCTTTAGGTCCTCTGCCAATTAAACCACAGTCCAGTTAGATCTGCACTGTAGTCCCCTGGGCAACAAACTACGGTCACTGCTGAAGTAAGAATATCAAGCCACAGCCACCTCAGCTGGTTTAAGCTATTCTGGTAGCTTTGAGTTAGAGATCTCTTTGGTGTTCCTAACACTGAAGACTTGTCCCACCCCCACACACTTCAGAACTTCTGTTCTCTTTCAAGTTCTCTTTTTTTTTTTCTGTTCTTTTGTTAAAATAATTTTTCTTCCTTCAAGTCTCTCAAAGCACTTCTGAGGCTTCTCAGTTGCACAAAGAAGGCTTTATGGTTGAATTCCTAGTTGCATTCCTTGTATCTCCAGCTGTTTCATGTTTCATATAATATAGGCAAGGTTTTTTGTGGTGGTTGGTGATTATGGGCCATTTCACGAGGCTGCTTGCCCACCTTGAGACCCCTTTCAAGAAGCTTAATTGTCAGAAGGTGATGAGCCCTTACTCTTTAAAGATGAGATCCCTTTTACTTGTTTCAAGGCAGACTTTGAGAAATATGAGAGCGGAGATAGAGGAGACAAATCTCAAATGACCTGGTCATCTATAAAATTTGCATATCCACTTAGGATAGTGGGCTGTGTTTTAATCACTAGCTTAGAATGAGTATTATGCTATGATTTGTGAGGTGTGCATTTTGATGTGCAAGATGGGTTTGTACCTCCATGGGAGACGCTGATAAAATGGGGAATGCACTGTCATAGTCTGGGTTTGAGTATGTACATGAAGAGGAAAGGGGCATTGACAAGTGGTATCCATGCATTTTGTAGTAGTCAGTAGGAGCTGACTAAGTAACTAGTGGCAATGAAATTGCATTTGGAACAGTCATGGTATCATGTACTCTGTCCCCGCTGTGTGTGGCCACTGAAGTACTCTGCCTTCTCCCATACAGCCTTTCAACCAAGACATGCATCTCTTCTGAAATACTCAGTTAGAACATACATCTGAGAAGTAACTAATGAAATCAAGTATGTGCCTGTGTGGGGGTGGGGAGAACTGTCAGCATTTATTGCAACAAAAGGAATTAGTCATCACAGGGCTTTGTCATGAACTTCTGTTTGTCTGTCTCGTACCCCAGAAAAAGAAGAACAGCATTTTATTAACATTTTCCCTTGGATCTCCTGCCAGTAAAAGCAGTACCTGCAGAAATAAAATTTTCTCTTTTTTTTCAGAAGTGAATAAGAGGTGGGGATAAATACTGTGAACAGATTCCTGACAAACTAGTGAAAAGAGTGCATAAAATTAAAAGTTTCCCAGAACTTTTAGATGCTCATCTAGTATAAGAGCCCCCAAAAAAACCCTGAAGGCTTCAATGCATATTCAGTATCCTCTCTTGAAAATACTGTATTTTTAAAAATGACTTGAAAATATTAGACAAAAATGGAAAGCCAAAAACTTCAAAGGCTTACAAAAAAAGAGTTGAAGAAATTCACAGGTCAGTGGATTTGTCAGAGGAAGAAGAGAAAGTAAACTCAACATTTTTAAGTTGTGTGCAATCACAGTCTGTCTTGAACAAGCCATTTTCTTTTTTGGTATCATGCATTTGACTATGTTGTCAGCAGTGATAACATGCATGGAGTATTGGGTAAACAATTCATAGGTAATGGAGAGAGGAAAAAAATCATGACAGCTTTGAAAACATTCTGTCTTATTTAAATTTAACCATATTTGAGCCTGTTGTTATTCACTCAGCTTCAAAGGTAGTCTGCAGTGCTCAGTCAAATTCACATTCTTGTCATGGTGAAGATTCAAACAACTTTTAGAAGTGTGGCAAATTCAGCTTTCTGTTCATGTTTCGGAATTGCTGGTAAGCAGATCATCATCATTTCTTGCACTCTCTCAATTGATTGGCTATTTGGAATTATTGAAAGAAATTCTGTGAATAATTTTGGTCTTACTAGTTTGTGAACAACTTGGTTAGAGTGACATACGAGATCTGGCTGGACACAATATGCTATGTGTTTTTCCTGCTTCTGAATTGGATAATTAGAGTGCAGTAATGGGTGTGGCACAAGATTCCAGAAATTGTAAGGACTATTCAATGTTCTTCACTATTTACTGCTGTGGAAATTTCTTTAATGGTGGCAGACTGGCTTCTGAGGATGTCACTAAGCGAAAGGACGATGTGGTAGTGCTGAAAGCAAGTGTCACACCTGGGAAGACAAAAGATCATTTTCAGTCCCAAGGAGGATGCTTTCATCTCCTCCTTTCTGAACTTACAGAGGCAAGTGGAGAGGAGTAACTTTGTACATCTGAAGAACAGGAAGAGCTTTATTTCATGGTGTGTTCAGGCTCATTTGAATGATGAACTGGCAAGCAAGGCTCAAGGATAGTGGCCCTTGGGCAGGCTTTTGATGCTCTGGTTCTGGTGTATGAAACTGTGAGCCTCTGTCTTTGCCAAAGCAGATGCCAGCAGTGTACCTTGGCCAGTGTGTGTGAAAAATACACTGGCACCTCCTACCCAGTCAACTGCCAGTACTTGCCCCCATCCTTCACAAACTGTTTATCTGAACCAGGAAGAAGCCATCTCTCACGTGGCTGGTTCATATAAAGGTGTGCTTGGGGTCTCAAATAGGAATTAAGATCTGCAGAGACATGCTGCACCAGAGTAGTTTTCTGGGTCAGTGCAGATTTTGTATCAGTGGATCACTAGTGTTTGAAGCCCTCGTAATGAATGCTGAAATCACTTGGCTTCCTTATTGCATCATCTTTGAGTTGGAACTTAGTACTTTTTTAGGGATGTTATGACTCAGGATCCAGCTTGCCTTTGAAGACAAGCCCTTAGGAAGTCCCTAAGTCATCTTCCATAGCAAAGGCATCTGCCCCACTATAATGAAAGTTAACTTTGTCCTTGGAAGCATCTGTGGCCTCATGCAGGCAGTAATCATATTTGTCTGTTGTTTCTTTCCCTGATGGTTTAGCTGTATGGTGCCACAGGGGGTGATGGGGATTGTTGGCGGGAGCTGAATGTAGCATTGTAAATGAGAGCATACCCCTAATTTATATGGCAGTACCAGAATGTACTTGGGTACATTCGTCAACCATGCATTTTCTTTGCTTCCCCTCACCCTTTCCTACTGCCTGTGCATATTGATCAGGCTGTCATTGAGCTGTCCCCAGGTCTCTTCCCTGAGGGGTCACAGTTAATACTGGCTGCAGATATAGGTGGGGGCAGTTCAAACTGAGTTTTCTGCTCTGTGTTACCATGCTGTAGGCATACCCAGCTTGATCAGAGACCTTAGAAGAGTTGTCTTGTTCTACAGTTTAAGATAGATAAGTCTTTCTACTTGTGAAACTTTTTTCACCTTATTACTTGTTTTTCCAAATTGTTAGTACATGCAGGAAAAAATTCTCTCAAGTTATCACATACTATGCTGCGCTTCAGGCATAATGGGATGTTTGGTGTTTACTGTCTTGCTGATTTCTGATTAAGTGATAGTACCTCGTACATCTAAAAGACTCCTAGATTTTGTTCTGATTGCTGTTTTAAAAACGTGAACTGGGTGATATTCTGGTCCCTGGTATACACTAGTTCATCAATAATTGCCTTTATTTTAAATTGTCTGAATTAATGAAAAAATGTTTTTCAATTCTCCTTGTACCCCAGAACTGGCAGTTTCAAGAAGCACTTAATCTAAAATTGTTAACTTCCATCTTGCTGATCAGGTAGCTGTTACATTAGACTTCTCTTCCCCTTTGATTGCCTTCATTGTGGAATAAACACCTTTTGTTGCAGACAAAGTGGGGTATTGTAACTTGAAAATATGTTTACAGTGTGGTATTTTTGTCAAGACATGGTAAACTAAGGCTCTGTGCCTGCAGTGATGTCAAGTCACTGGATACTGTGGGAGCTGTCTGCTGCTACACCAATAGTCTCTGCCTCAGAGGACTGGTGTCTTTAGTGCCATAACTCTACTGAAGTTATTGGAGCTTTTCTAGAAGCAAACTTAGCCCCGATCTATCCTTCTTGAATACTTTATAGCCAGGTAATACAATATCCCATTGATTTCCCTTTTTGTCATTTCTCTGGGTTTTTGCCTTCAGAAATGCCTGTTGAGTTACGATCCTATTCTTTTGCTAGGAATTCTGAGCAGCCTCTCAATTTAGTGCAATACCTAGACTTCGATACATTTTATTTTTGACACTGTTCCTTTTAGATCCTTAACAAAAGAAAACTTAGGAAGCCATTTTTTCATGCATCCATTCCTGTTTGTTTGCCTCCTTCACTATTTGAACGCATTAGCTGTTTTCAACTAGAAGTGTCAAAATTAGGTGACTAAGAAGTTTTTTCCCCCTATTTTAAGGAAATATCAAAGGAGATAGCTATTTGAAACAATGCCACAGAGAAGCTGCAAAGTGAGCTCTGTTGTTTTGGGTGCTACAGTTCTTGCAGAAGACCCAGCCTTGGTGAAAGCTTCAGTCAATACTTTTATCCAGGACCAAACAGATTTTTAAGAAGCTGGGCTTGAGCCAGTTCTGTTGCCCATGCTTTAAGGTTGTTAATTTATAGTCCTGTCCCTGTTCTGGAAATTACATCCATCAAGCTCACTATCTCCATCCTATACAGAACATGATAGAAATTACATCTCTGCAGCAGGAGGAAGTGTCCTCTCTTCATCCACACGTCCCAGATTTGCATCTGTCATGACTGCCTACAGTGTCCCAGTGTCTCCTCAAATCAAGTAGCTGCAATAGGCTCCCTAGCCCTCCTGTATCTTGTGCTGGGTGTTGGTGTTTCTTGGGTAAAAGTGGAACTGCCTCCTTTCAGTACCAACACCACCTTCCTGTGGAATCAGTCATTATCTTTCTTGTGATGGGTTTTTTTTATGTCTTGTCATCTGCACATTATTACTTGAAAAATGGTCCTTCTAGCTGTACAGTGAGGGTTATCAGAGATAATGCAATCCCAAACTTCCCTGAGCCTTGCATTAGTCCATTCTTCTGTCTTACTGTGGATTGAGAGAAACTACAAACCTGCGAGTCTTGGCAGTCTCACTGGTGAGTTGCCTGACTATTGTGTAAAGTTAACAGCTCTGACACTAGGAAGTCAAAGAATCAGATGACTTTAATGTTTGCCATAAATACAGCTTCCTATATTTCAGAAGATCAAAGATTTTGACATTCCTTTCTTTTGTCTGTTTAAGAGGGAAAATTGGCCAAATCTTGTTTGAAACCAAATCCCAGCTAAAGTATTTGTCATGACTCCAGTTTTCCCCACATTTTTCATTTATTTCCACCTGGAATATTGGTGGGGCTGACTCTGAAGTGTTGAGCTATCATCTCAACGACATCCCCATAAGCTGGCTCTATAAATGATTCTGTCTCTCTACTGGTTCAGAAACTTGGTCATTGGCAAGAAACACAGGATGTCTTAGTTTGCCCTGCCAGGTGGCCCTGAAAGAAAATTTCTGATGCAAGTGACGTTTGGTTTGACTCAGCAATGGGGCAGCTGCGAAAGACTAATCTCTGACCTTAATTTTCAGAGAGTGCTGATGGGAGATTAGAAGATGAGTAAAACAGGGAGCTCAGAAACTGACAGCAGATCAAAAGAGGGCCAGGTAGAATGATGTGCCTGAAGAGAGAAAGGGGAAAGAGAGACTGGAAGAGTTAAAAAGTGTGAGGGAGCAAAGAAAAATGAAAGCACAGAGAAAGGACGTAGTGAGGAGAGCCCAGTTTTCATCTGTTTTCAGCACTGCAGCAAGTCAGAGGAGGTGTGGGTTAATGAAATGTCTGGGCAAAAGCTTGTCCTGCTCAGCAAATGGAGGACAGAAGTATAAGAAACGCCATCAAAGCAAACAAGAAGAGGAAAAGAGAGGAAAGAGAGGCTGTAATTCATGGACAGAGAGACAGGAGAAGATAACGTTCCAGGAGGACTGCAATAAAGAAATGTTGGAGTGATAGAGGGAGAAGGGCAGGGCATGAATAAAATGATGGAAAATAAAAATGGGGGCAGAAGAGCTTATGACAACTTAGAACAGCTTGAAAAAGGTCATGCATGCCCTCTGGGCTCCTAGCCACACTAGAGCCAGAGAAGACTGTCATGGTAGATAAACAAGGGATGGTAGGATTGAACACAATTTATAACTTGCTTGTCATTGGCATGGGAATGGAAATGAATATCCCATCCCTGTAGGGTTGTCAGGGCACTGGGGAAACTGGCCTCTGGATTGTCTCTTGGCTGTCAAGTGAGAGGAAAGGTGCCAAATACTTGCATGCATGTTTCTATCTAGCTGGGTGGTACTGGAAGGGTTTGTGAAGGAAGGGAATAAATGTCTTTGAGAATACAGCTTGTTGCATTGAGATGCACACTTTTGTGCTGCCACATCCACTGGCCCATGAAATTTGATAGAGAACAGAATATTCCTGTAACTCTGCATTTGGGTGATCTCTGTGGCTTGAATAATTTATTATTTTTCCTCTTTAAGGGCAAATGACTTAGATCCTGCCCAAATTTGTCTGAACTTGAGAGCACTACAAGCTTTGATAAAGGTTTTAAGACAAAGAATTGGTCTGTGAGTCTCCTCTCCTGGCAGATCCTCTGTTGGGTACTGTGAGAGCTTCATAGATGGCTCCATGGGGGAAGGTACATTAACTACCAATCTTCCTGTTTAGAACAGGAGACTTCTGAGATGCACAGTGCTCCTCTTTGTAGTGCCACACTGCAGCTGTCTACAGCTAGGAATATTCCTAGATAAAATAGGGGATGGAGAGGTAGCAAAACTGCGTGACAGCATTTGTCTGCAGTGCTTGCTGCCAGGCTCTTAGTATGTTGAAAACCCACCCTAAGGACAAAGGCTGGCTTTACCTGGTAAGAAAAGGTATAGATAGAATTTGTACAACCTATGCTTCCTTTTGCATCATGCTCCTCTTCCCTGAAGCTTTTTTTCAACTTAATTAAACCTAGATGAATGGGGAATGGCACAGGGCTGTGAGCAGGCATGGAGTTTTCAGAACCAGTGTGAAACTTGAAATGCAACATGCAAATGGGTTTTTTGCAAACTGGAACAAATTCTCCTTTCCTTCCCCTGTTATAATCAGGAATACAGCTTTACTACTTCCAGTTTTGGTGGAGTAGAGAAGATGATACAGTTTTGAGAGGCAAATGGATTCAGGAGTTTTTAGATATCAGTGCTGTTTCTCTTACTGAATATCTGTCTGCTTCTGGGATGCTGGCAATCCTTTTATTCTCACAGCAAGCCCTTTGTGCTGATTAGCCATACGGACATTTTGAATTTGAAAAACAGCTGAGTGAAGAATTTTGAAAAGGAGCACTGTTTTTCAATATTCTTGGCGCTTAGTTAACAATCTGTAGTTATCTGTAGGTTAGACCCTCAACTCCAGTAACTCCCTCTCAAGTGGAAATGAAGAATGGCCAGTAATTCTCTGGGATGTGCACCCATCCTTCAGAGAGGGAAGGGAGCTCTTGCTGAGACACAAATGGGAATGGTGTTGAGCTTTGGCAGAAAAATAATTTGTGATTATTTCTCAGCCAGAGAGGGTAATATCACAGGTATTACAGAAAATCAGTAATGGAGCACTTTGTCATGTTTTTAGGACTAATGAATATCCAGCTGAGAGATGAGGCTGTAACTCCTCCTGATGTCTTTTATTTCCAGGGATAATTTTGGGGAGGCAGGTGACTGAGCCCTGTGAGCCAACTACAGGGCAAGGGAACTTCTACAGGACATGTGTACTCATGCCTCATGGGATTTGTGTGGTTGTCTAGGCACAGATCTCTGCTCATATCAAGTATAAAACAATCTTTTCTTAAGTAAAAATATCTTACTTGAAAATCCACATTTTGTTCCTCTAGAAGGGAGAAGGCAAGCAGCATCACCTGTCTGACAAGGCTACCATCACTTCTCACTAATGCCTGAGGGACTTAAAAAGTGATTGCTGCCCACTTCCATGTCCTCATGAGACTCTGTGCGAAATGGCAGTCTACCAAGTTCACATGAAGCCTTATTTCTAGAAGCATGTACTTTTTCAGCTCGCTATCTGGATGTCTGGTGTGTTTTCTGATGATTACCATTCCATCAGTAAGCCCCTGCCTTACTGTCATCTCCTGTGTGTGGTTTAGGGGTTTAAGCTAATCTTTTATTTCCAGAGCTAGCAGGGAGGGAGAAAAGTGACTTCATGTGAAACTTTAGGGTCAGGTTTTTTACTATCTGGAGAAAAAAGGACAAAATACCATCTCCTTGAGCGGCCAAGGGTTTGAATCTTCACTGGTGGTCTCTCTAGTGCTCTTCATGCTTACATTCACCTGCCCCTGCTCCCTATACCAGGTTGCCTGAGCTATGAACCTTCCTTCCTAGTTCCCTGAGATATCCTGGGCACCAAAGTGATGAGTGGTTGTCCCGGTTCATGAACAGAGAGCCACAGAAACAGACTAATGGCATGACCCTACCTTGGAGAGAAGAGCCCTTTGCTTTTCCTATGAGTTGGCTCCCAAATCTGAAGCCTGTGTCTCTTGCGTTTTGTCCTGTCAGTCACAGCAGTTGGCCCATTATTTCATGCTGATTGCTGCCCACTGTATTTTGACCTGTTTCCTCCATAAAATCATAACAATGCTCCGATAACAGGCATGTAGTAGGTGATCCATTTCCCACTGCCGACAGTCACTTATGTCGTGTTCCGTAAAGCGGGAGGGTTATAACTGCACAGTCCCCATTAGAGCTAAAAGAAGTGGCAAGGCTACAACCAACCCCTGCCAGCCTCGCATGAGCAGTCGACAGTTATTTAACCTTTAGTGACAGGTGATGTACTTCAAAGAGAAACTATGCTTCGTGGGTAATGGTTTATTTATTTCTTGAGCAGCAAGCTGTAAATTCACCCATTTATGGGCACCACATTTCTTGCCTATTGTCTGAGTGTTGCTCAGAAGTGCCATTGTGTTATCAGCTTGGATGTCAAACAGTCACAGCTCTGTCAATTTGATGTCATGTCATCTATGGAAGGAACTAAGGCTGGCAGTGTGTGTGTTTACATTTTGAGGGAGTGTGTTGTGAATGAGCTGGAGAAGGAAGCAGGGATGGAAGAGTCCTCAAATTTCCACTGGTTCTTCACTTCTCCTTGACAAAACTGCAGTGGGAGTTCTTCCTGCTTCTTTTGGATGCCAGTGCCTTTGTTTCATGGAGCCTGACACCTGCTTCTACACTACCTGTGGTGTATGAGCGAAGAGACGGGTGCCAAGATCAAATAAATCCAGCAGACATAGATCTGTAGCTTCCCTGAAAATGAGTGGAGGCCCCTGCCCTTTCCTTAAACTAGGCTGCAGCATGGGGTGGTGGCTGCTTGTGTGCTGGGGCACTTGAAATGCTTCCTCCAAGTGTTTTGTTTTTCAGAACTGTCATTAATATGAAGGTATAATGTGTTTAAGGGTCTTCACTCAATCAACCACATGTGTTCATCCTCATCTTAAGAGATCATGTGAGAAGCCAAGGACAGACTTTCAACTGAGTTACGTTGCCTTGTCTCTCTTTGAGACTATTCGAAGCAGAAGGAAAAATTCCGGACCCAGGGAGATGCTCCAGCTAATTTTCATCTTTCAGCCATTCTCTTACATGTTTTTTTTGTCTCCTATGCTTCTACCTTTCCTCCTTCCCTTTGCTGTGATGCTTTTAATGCTTTTATTCAGTACATGGAGTTTTGTATTTCATCAGTGCTCAAAGAAGTCTTTAATTTTTCAGGCATATCTGGATGTGCAAATGACCATTTGCATGTGAAAAATGAGTGCACCCACAACTCTGCAGCTACCCATAAATATTGGAAAGTACAAAATTGGAGGCTACAGTATGCAATTTAGTGCAGTGTCTTTGTGCCCTGTTCTGTTCAATTTATTGTTGGTGAAGCATGCACCTATGCATAAAGCTGAAGTTGTACATGCATTTTCACTCTAAATGCTAAATTTCAAATGGAGCTGGACAACATTTTTTGGTTGTGTACTTCATTCAACAAAAATGAGTAGTTTCTTTGACCTAAGTGATTTGGGAAGTATTTTATCGCCACTCCTCTCCCTCAAATTGAAGAAAAAAAAATTCTGCTTTAGATTTTTTCAGAAAAGAAATATTTTTTCCTCCAAGTATTTTGACTTTTTAATTAACATCTCATTCTTTTAATTATTCTTAGAAAATAATGAAAGAACAAGAATAAAATGACATTGAATTAAAGCAGTTGTGGATATCTGGTAGGACATCTTGGCAAGAAAATTTACTGCTTCAGATAAACAGTAAATAAAAGATTTTTCTCTTTGGCAAAGAAAAAAAAAAAGAAATCAATTAATGCTGAATAATTCATTCCCAGACAACAACAGCCTGTAGATAAAACAGGTTGCTTGGGTGCAAGGGCAAGCCACATGGGATCTGCACAGATCAGCTTAGGTTTGACAGAGCTTAGTACCATCAATGCCATATGAATGTAGTTAGGCTAGCTCCAGGCTTGAGCTGGTTCCAGGCATCCTTTCAGCTCTCTGCCTCAGTTAATAAATCTTTCTGGGACAGAAGACAAAAGACACAGAAAAATCTGAGTTATCACACATGTCAACATAGGTGTGGAAGTACTCACACTGTCAGTGTGGACTTCTCTCCAGGATGTAGCTCCCTGGTGCCCTGGAGAGAACTGATTGCTTTTACACATTTCTGTTTTAAGATGTTGGCAATTTTTAGGAGGGAAATTTGGCGTCCTGGTCTGCTTCTGAACAGGGTTTTGGGGAAAACTGATAAACAATCCCCCCCCCCATTGAAAAGTAGCAATTAGAGCTATGAGAACTTGTCATTTGCTGACTATTTTGCAAATGGCTTTAGTTTCTAACTTTTTAAAGATGCACAGAAATTATAATTTGCCCATTACTTATATGAGTGTTTGAAAATCTTGGTGCAGTAATGCCAGTGTAAATGACAATAGAACTGTGGCTGTTCCCAGGTACTTGCTTATCAGAGTTGCACTGCACCTTCTCCAAGCAGCTGTTTGTTCAGCATTTTAGTTAGTGGACCAGAAAAAAAATTGTCAAGGTTGGATCACAGAAAGGAAAGTTTGGAAAGGACCACAGTGGGTCATCTGGTCCAATATCCCTGATAAACAGAATTGCACCCAGATGGTTCTGGAATATCTCCAGTGAGGATGAGTCCACAACCTCTCTGGGCAGCCTATTCTAGTGCTTGGTCACTTGCACAGTAGAGAAGTTCTTCCTTATGATCAAGCGGAACTTCCTGTGCGTCAGTTTCTGCACATTGGCTCTTGTCCTGTTGCTTGGCACCACTGAGAGGAGCCAGGCTTTGTCCTTTTGACACCCTCCCTTTAGATAGGCTGATGGGGTGTCCCCTCTCAGTTGTCTCTTCTTGATGCTGAACAGGCCCAGCAGCCTCAACCTTTCCTCGTGTCAGGGTTTAACCTCAGCCAGCAACCAAGTACCACACAGCTGCTTGCTCATGCTCCTACCAGCACGACTGGGGAGAGAATGGGAAGAGTAGAAGTTAGAAAACTTGTAGATTGGCATAAAGACAGCTGAATAGGTAAAGGAAAATCCATGTGTGCAAGCAAAGTAAAGGAATTCTTTCACTATTTCTCATGGGCAGGCAGGTGCTCAGCCATCTCCAGGAGAGCAGGGTGCTATCACATGTAATAGTTCCTTGGGAAGACAAACACCATAACTCTGAAAGTTCTCCCCGTACAAATCCAAAACAGAGCCCCATACTAGCCCTTGTCAAGAACATTAACTCTACCTCAGCCAAACCAGCATGACTTGTAAGAGAGATGCTCCAGTGTGTACTTCTCTCATGCAAGAAGGCAAAGACGTGTTTTCCTATTCTGTCAAATCTCCCTCCGTGCTTAAGGTGGTGCAAACAATTGGGTAGAGGGGCATGGATATGTTCTTTATGTCTAGGTGGGCACACAAGCACCATCTGTGCCTCTGAATCCATCTCAGCCTTGATCTGCCCAGAACAGCTCACAGACTCTCTTCAGGCAAGGATTTCATACAGACGGAGTTGGTGACACAGCAGGACCTTAGTTGTGGCTAATGGGTTATGGCAGCCTCAATAACATATCACAGGTGCAGTAGCTGTGTGATCAGGCCCTGGTCCTGCAGAAGAGCCACCAAACACACAGGGTTGCACATCTTGAGGGTTTGCTGCTGGTCTACCCCAGCCCTACCTTATTGCATTGTCACGTGAATCCATTCCAGGGCATGGTCTTTAGGCTGTTAAGTCTTTGTGGGGTGTAGCCAGGCTTGTGCATCTAGTTTATAAATAATGATGCAGAGGTCAGAGCAGAAGCAGTGGCAGAGTCTGGCTGTCCATTGGTTTAAAGCACAAGGTGAACAACATGACCCTCCCTCCTCCCTTTCTCTGAACAGCTTTTTACAAAAATATGCCTTTAAGTCAATTGATATGATCCTAAACTGTAGTTGATGTTATGACGACATCTTTGGGGAAAAATGAATGAAAAAACTTCTAGGAAGTAGAAAGAAGAAGATCAAAGTAAAACTTTGGGGGTTATCTAAGAAAATCAGAGCAATGAAAACTTTATTTTTGAAAATAAAAAATCCTGAAACAGAGCAATCCATTTCCAATGCAACACTTCAGTTCATCTAAACAAATTAGTTTGGGGGCTTCATCTGATGGGTTTTTTTTTCTTTTTCAACTTAGATTTATTTTGGTATGCTTTTTTAGAGCAACCAAAAAACCAAACAAAAAGAAGAAAAAGAAAAACCAGCCAACCAAAAAAAAAACCCCAAACCAAAAAACAGAAAAAAATCCAAACGTAGTTTGATTTGCTAGCAAAAAAAAAAAAAATTATTTTCACAGCTCTAAATTGCCCATTTATAAGAGACAAGGGATTTATTGCTGTCAATGTGTTGCTCGTGAAGGAATTTCTTTGTTTATCCACTTTTCTTTTTTAAAGAGGAAATGAAATTCAACACAAAAGACATGGATTAAAGTAACAGTGAAATGAAATGTACAGAAGTCAGGAAATACCAGAATTTACAGTCTTTAAATTCTCACAGGCTGTTCTTATTGCAGGATTTCTGCCTTGTTCAATGAGTGGCTTAGTGTATGATAAATAAGATGTAAGGCCATACAGTGAATAATGAAAGGAAAAAAAAAAGACTGAAGAGCCACACATTCAGCAAGTCCCAGCATCCTATGGTGGGATCTGGGCAGGGGATGTCAAAAAGGTATAATAAAGCTACATCAAAATAGGTGTGAACGGGGAAACTCTGGTCAAGAATACGAAGGCAGGTGTTACATCGGCATTTTCTGACTGTGCATCACTCTGCAAATCTAACTTTTTAAAAATGAAAATCACTCTGAAATTCCTTACATTATCACTGCTGTAAATGACTGTGAGCACTCTTGGGATTATCTGAATCAAGCTGTTGTGCAAAGCATGGCGAATTGTCCCATGTGGGAAAGCCCTGGAAGTCAGGAAAGGCTCTATGTGATCACTGGTACCGGCATACACAGAACAAAGAGTATGGGCTACACTCCATGTATCATAGGCTGCCTTCAAAACCAGCTGCCAAACTTAGAACTTTTGCAGAGCTGAACTAGGTTTGTCGATGCATTCCTTTGAAGAGTGTTACAGAACAGTCATATAAAGCACAACGACAAACCTTAGAGGGCTTCTGTGCTGTGCTACTGTTTCCCAATTACGTGGCTGCAGAAGAAAAGGAGTGTAGCACTCAGCAGTCTTTCAGTACAATGCAAGATGTATTTGCTGCTTGATCTTGGGGTGCTGGTCCGCACAGAGTTGGGGCACGCTGGAATCCCAGCCTAATGCTTTGGGATAGTGTTTCTGCAGGCTGTAAGGTGGAGATGTACATCTGAGAGTCATTGCAACAGTGTAAGAGAAATAGCCTCGAGTGTGGCTAGTCTGCCTTCCTCTGTCTAGTCTCATATCTGTTGAGTTACACTCAATGACACAGAGTATGTTGATTGACCTTTTCCCCTTCTCTATTTGTCAAAATGACCTGGCAAAGGTGGCTAACTTGGTGCTGATGTGTGGGGATCATTACCTTAGCAAATACATTTTGACCACTGTAGAATGGGATTAACTTCCAAAGGAAAAGGAAGTTTTGATTAGGTAAAAAAATACATCTGTGTATACCTTTTTCATTAGATGTGTTGAACTTTCTCTTGTGGTTTTAGTCTAGAAGAATTGTCAGAACTTTTTGAAAGAATAAAATTAACCAGTAGCCATTGCTTGCCCATCCTGTGCTTTCTGTAACATCATGAATTTGTTGTCTGCCACTAACAAACAGCTAGTGCTGCTTCAGAGTGTAGAGTTTGTGACCTTATGCAAGGGAAATTTGTATGAACTTCATTCACTCCACATTCCTTTCCCACCTCTTCTGTCTTCCAGGATGAAAAACTCTTTTTTTCCGGTGACTTAGTTAAAACCAATTCTTTTTGTCCCTCCTCTTCCAGATACCAAAATAATACTACTGACAAAGTAGCCAGCCTTGGGACAGTGAGCACTGATTGAATGCAAAGATGTTTGGTATACACATCTCAGGGACCGGAAGCTGCACCTCAGACTCCAATTGCCACAGCATTTTATGTACCTGTGCAACTTTTTCTGTAGTGCTATTATATCATCATTTTGTTGCAGAGAGGTTTACATGCTGTTAGACCCATCAAAGAAAAGACCTGTCCTTCTAATGTTGGTTACTAGAAAGGGATCTGTACTTTTCTGTTTTAAGACTGGAATTTCCCTGCAGTGGGGCTTCAGTGCTTTAGAAATTTCCAGCTTGAGGAGATTTGGAGTGAAGATGCTCCAGGTGGGAAAAGCACTCTAATAGCTTGCTGCCACCAGTAGACAGAGCGTGCCTCTTCCAGGGGCATGTTCCTGCCACTTACCTTCTACTTTGGTGCTCAGTAGGTCCTTCTCCAAGTCCTTTCAAACCTGGCAAATAAAAGCATCTAGTTTTTCAGGTTGGTTAGTGAGCCAAATTCCTTAGGTGAAATGTGGGTCCAGTGGGCACTGGAGCTGGTTCAAGGAAGGGGCAGAGCTGCACAGCTAAGAACATGGGTGAGGAAAGAATTGGAGGAGTAAGTATTCCCTCTTTGGTCTCAGTGACCTATTGGATCTGCTTGGCTGCTCAGGAAATAATGCCTTCAGAGGAAAGGTCTTACAGAGCCATTACTGAAACTTGTACTCATATTTGTTAAAGTTTTCCCAAGTTCTTATGCTACCTGCCTGTGTAATTTAATTTAGCAGAGAGTTGGCAAAATGCCCTGTGTACTATTTTTATGAGGTAGTAGCTGGTTACAGAATCATTAGCCCTTCCTCCCTCCCTGAACTACATCTTAGTGGATCCTTGAGGTTTAGTGCTAATTCAGAGCCCCTGCACACTAAATGGTGTACAAACCCTTGCTGAAAGGGACATGTTTGAAATCCTCTGGCAGATGCTTCTGGCTTTTTAACTCTCAGACCTAAACATTGTGGACTTTAAAGCTGCTCAATTCTGTCTGTCGTGGCTTTTGAATAATAGCAATGAATGCCATTCTAAGCACTCTGTAGTGGTTAAATCACTTCTGCCATGTTCTTTCAAAAAATAATCACTGCTGGATACTGGCCAAGCCCAGAAAATTTCAGCTCTGAAGATGAACATTTTGGCAACTTATGACTGACTAAAATCAGCAGAGAAGCTCATTTGCATTCTTAACTGTAGCAGATGTTGCTGCTGTTGCCCTGCAAGCTGGACAGCAGGCTGCAGAAGTAGGGGCCACTGTGCTGGCATGAGACCTGTTACTGCCTATTTGCTTCTTCTTCCTGCCCTCAGGCACAGGTTAGGAATGTTTTCTAAATTCTGCCTACGGGTGTTGGTTTATGAGTGGCACCAAGTATGCTTCTGAGCACTCTTACATCATCCCATGTAGGCATGTACCTCCTTACACCTGCTTTGGCCTGGTGTTAGGAGCTGTAGAGTAGAAAGGAGACAAGTTGCTTGGGGGAATTAGCAAGGAGCCACAGGATGGCCCTTGACTCAGGTCTGGAAGTGTCTGATCCTGAACACTGTGGTAGTGGCGAGTACTTCAATTCAAACTGAAGTTTCTCTGGAAGGAGGTCTAGGCACAAGACAGGGTCAAGGGCTGAACTGATACTCACTAAAAGATTAATGCAGTATCTCATCAGTCAGCTTAAAGCATTTTGACAGCCTAGGTGAAGCTCTTTTTTGTCTTGTGACAGAATTTAAGGGGCGAGAACTTGTATGGGAAGCCCTGGAAAGGCAATTTGACTGCTTGCGCAGGGCAATAGGAAGCAGAGGGTCCTAGCAGAAAGTAAGTGCCAGATCTACCCCAACTGCTGCTGATGTAACAAAAACAAGTTTAGCAGTGATAGGAAGGGCAGTGTTTCTACTGCTGCCTAGCAGCCTGCCATAGCCAGCTCCGTGATTTGTTTCTGTAGGAGAATGATCTTTACCCAGTGCTGTTATCAGTACGCTGCCATGCAGAATTTTTGTTTCAGAATAAGCATACGCAAGAATTTGCCTTTTCTGTCTAATTAACATGTGGCAGTAGCAGCAAATGTTAACTATAGAAGAGCTATGTGCTGCTGGAAAGGCCAGCAGAAGTCTGATAAGAGAACCCAGGGGGTATAAAACAGCATTACATACCTCAAGTGAAGTAGCTATTCCCCATCTTGTACATCTAAACTGCTTAACATGGGCTTGAACCTATTAGTGTATGGTTGTGCCACAATCCCTTTTGGTGCTGTTTTGATTTTTTTTTTTTTTTTTTTTTTTTTAGACTTTAACAGAAAAGTGGTTCATATTGAAGTGAACCTTGTTTCTTTAGACTAAAACCTGATACTACCAGCACCAGCTCTTCCAAGTAAAGAGTGCCGAAGGGCAACCTGTGCGTTCCTTGAGTCCTGAGACCTTTCCCATCACTGGAGGTGCTTAGGCCATGTTAGATTAACTGAGAGAGAATGACAGCAATGTCTGGGAGTGAATGCAAGGTGAGGCAGTGGAGCTGTGGTCATTAGGGACTCCTGTGTATCTTGGGCATTTTGACAAACAGACCTCATCCGGTGGTGTGAGCTTGTGAGAATTCAGTTTCCATAACAACTTCAGGTTTTCTCTTTGTGTTCCAGCATTATCTTTTCGTCTTGCTCCTAGAGCTTGACTTACCATAGAAGTGCGATGCATTTGAACAACAGCAAGCTCCTCTCCAGGAGCTGGAGCACCTATTGTTACCTGAGGAGATGCCTTATTCATCACAAAGATAGTGCAGGAAGCGAGACACATGTCTATAGTGTCTCTATCTACTCTTTCTAGCCTTTTCAGTATTTGGTATTGTTTGAGTTGCTCATAATGGAAACCTGCTGTCATTAGCTAAAATGTGTGCCATCTGGGATGCTCACAGTTCCCATGTTCTCACTGCAGTTTCCTGGAGGGGAGGGCTGACCCCCATGGTCCTGCTGCCATGTCCTCCTTGCTTTCCAGTCCTTTCAGCACAGGAGAGTCAAGACTGAATCAGTGCATATCAGTATAATCTATTAAATCATTCTCCTGTGGCCAAGCTAGGGGTTTAGTAGGCTTGCCCTTCTCTCAGCCCTTCAGAGTAGGTGAGTGTCAGAAGTTGTAAGGATGCAGTACCTGATTGCTAGAATTTCCTTTAAAGTTATGAAAAGTTGTCAGAAGTTGCAATCGTCCAGAGGCGCCACGCTGGTTTGTGTGAAGAAATATACACAATCTGAGAGGGGCTCAGTGGTGGTGGCAAACATTATGAGCATCTCTGCTAGCTGGGAAAGGAAAACTTGCAGGGAAGGCTGCACATATTTTCCTTTCTGCTTCTGGTGAAGTGGCACACTGCATTCAGCACAAATCCATATTCTTGGCTGCTTGCTTCCTTTTAAAATTTTGATATAGCTTGGGGAAAATATCAATTTCTTTCTTCTTTCTGTGACTCCACTCTTGTTGGGAATTGAATAGTCAGAAGTAAACAGGCTTTATTTTTCTTTCTGGCGTGGTATATAGCTGCAGACCAGTTGGCAGTCCTTTGCATCAGTGTTTGGCTGTGTGCTAGAGCATACCTCTGATTTTCTAAATTTTTCAAAGTTGTTACAAGGCACAGAGGCTCTTGGAGGGAAGGTTTACAAAACACAGCAGCCTGGAAATCATGGATGACTGTGACAACTGCCAGTACTGCAGTCCCATCACAGATGAGGGTTGCCCTGGGAGCAGCAGCATTTTGCAGCCTCTCCAGGCTTTTGCAGAAGTTTTGCTCCCCTTTTGCACTAAGCCCCCTTGTCCTGAAGGAAACCCCCATGGACTTAGTGAAAAGCAACACAGAGAATAGAGCAAGGGCTAGAAAGGCCCCTTCATCTTCTGCTCCCATCTATTATCCCTATATCTCATCTTTTTCAGTTCATTCTGTTTTCAATGTTTGTTCACTAGGGAGGCTTGAATGCATAAAGGAGAGCTATGAATGAGGCTGTCACTGAAGTAATAAATTTAACTCTGAAATAAATGATACCTGTGGGTAATAGGTTTGAAATTGTTGTGTTCCTTGGTAATGGGATATAATTACAAGTACCACACGATCTGCAGGGCAAAGGTGCAATTATACTCCTCACATCTAAGTCAGTGAAAGCATTACCACAATGTTGCCACAATTCAGTGGTGTGGAACAGGGAGCTTATTGGGGAGATAACAGAGGTTCAGGAAATGTTTCTTTGTGATTCCTCCACATTGGCCCCCCTTCCAAAATCTTGAAAATGGGCCATATGCTGGGATAAAAATCCCCACAGGAACAATGTGCTGTGGGACACTGGGATTACCAAAAGGTTCCCTTAGTAACTACAAGGGAATGAGTCCTGAGTGTTAGGTCCACTTTATACCAGTGGGCAGGTCGTCATTTGTTGCTGTGTGGTTCTGCAGTAATTAAAGGCTATTGAATGATATTTCTTCACTGTGGCTCTGAGGGGGGAGTTGTGCCTTTGTGTCCCTGCGTAGTTGCACAGTAATTACTGAGTAATGACTTATGGTGTGACGGTGTTATGCCAGGCTGCTTATTGTGTTCCCCCGCACCGAGCTGTTAATCAGAGGGTAATGTCCTAATTGTTGCTACCTCTAGCAGCAGGGTTCAGTTGTGTGTAACTCCCCTGTTCCATGGCAATTACGGTTGGACAGCAGGGAAGTGGATGTGCTGAGATCTGCATGGACTAGGTGTTCTGGGTAGCTGCTGAGGCTTGGGAGGTGTTGGGCTGGGTATCCAGCTGATGAGTATGCTGGAAATTGCCTGACTTGGAAATTATGTAGGATAATACCTAGCTTAGAGGCTTATGTATATTTCTAGTGTCATGCTGTGAGTTTTTCTGTTCAGTGTTGTTTGGATGTTGACCAGTTGACCTGGGTTTGGAAAATGATTTTTGGTCATGTGCAAGATTTCCCTGAAAGGACAGTTCCTGCATTTTTCTTTTTTTTGTGTTCTGTTTCACTTTTAGTTGCATATTTACCTATGTAGTGGCTGACAGGTCTGTGGCTGGCACAGCTGTCCAGTCTGCTAAGCTGGTGTGTCCATACAATATGACTTGAGTCCTTGTCAGGTACTGGATGACAGTTCTGTATCTTGTTTTTCTTGAAGATGTCAGTTTGTCTACTCACGCTCTGAACTGACTGAAAGCCCTGTCTTCAGTGCAGTCTGAGTGGAGCTAGACAGCCCTTGCAGGGTATGTGACTTGAGGCACAGCATCACTATGGTCACTGCTGGCAGAGGACCTTACTGTGTAGCTGTGCTTAGAGATACACGCAGGTCTGGTCTAAAGCTAGCTGTAGCCAGACCTTCACACTGGACAGTGAGTCCTGAGCTGTTCTGGGGTGAAAGCCAGTTGGAAAAAAACCCCCAACATTGTGGCGTTTTTCAGTATCTTTATGTTGGACTTTCTTGTAATTTTTATGCAACAAAAGTAAAATTGGCTGAAATGCTGGGTCTGGTGCAGTGGGAAGAAGCCCAAGTAAGCAGCAGCACCACTTGAATAAAGAAGGATTTTTGAGTTAATTTTAGTCCTGTATAAAGCACTGTAGTGAGAACTATGCTGGTGACTTGCCCCACATCCTTGGTCATACCAGTAAGTTCTGGCACGTACTGCCACTGTGTTTATAGGAAAGTGCTGCTTGCGACTTTCCCCAGGAGCATCTGCGATCTGGAAGTTCTTTTAAAGAAGATAGCAGGCTGGGCAGTGCAGTGTGCTGTTTGTCATTGCTCCAGGGACTTGGTAAAACCAAAAGAAATAAGGCCATGAACTACAGTGCAGATCTTTGTAGTCCCTGGGACCACTGGGGTTCTTCCTCTGTGTGGGAGTATTTGAGAGAAAAAATCTCCAGTTATAAAGCAACGAGGAGAGCTGATTTTCACATTCAAGCCCCTGCTCTTCTTTTGGAGGCTGATGCAGTACTGCCAGATTCTCTTTTCCTCTGTGTGTCTGGCTGTTTCTGTTTCTCAGAGTGATGGTGGCTTCTTTCTTTCTTTTCTTTCTCTTTTTTCTTTTTTTTTATTAAAAATTGTAACATTTGAGTCTTTGAAATTGAAATGGATTTCAGTCTTTCTTATATTAATTATTGATAAGTGGAGCCTGAGAGATGGAGATGAAGCCTGATGTGATTAAAGACAGTCAGTTTTTAATTTTATGTCTCTCACAGTGACAGAGGAATGCAGTTTAATGGGAGTAATTTATTAAAAGGGACTTAATCACAAGTAAGCAACTAATCGGGGGTGAGATAGCAGGGGGAAGAGGTATGCACTGGTGCAGGAGAGCAGCCAAGTGGGTGGGGAAAGATGCTGCAGTGGATGCACTCTTCAAGCCCCCGCATGCGTGGAGAACGCATGTGGAAGCCACACAGGCTGACTGCAAGGGCAAGGGAGCTGCAGTCCAGCACAACCAAGTAATGGCAAAGCTGCCTAAACTGGGAGTGGCTGATGATGGCTC